>NC_088602.1:195456189-196898689 GCF_036013475.1 Columba livia
AAAATTAACAGTTAATTTCACTGGCTAATTTTAACTAATCTAATACACAAAAAAGATTAACTCCTTATATTTGAATAGTTAATTTTATAAAAGTAAGTCGTTTTAATCCTGCCAGATACAAACTAACGGTCATACCAAATGTAAAGGTTTTGACATTATCCCTTTTTATTTATTTAGCTAGCCTATGATGTATTTGTTAGTATTTGGACAGAAAAAGATCACAAAATAATACTACCTTTGGGCAATTCAATATGTCTTGGGGCAAAATTCTGATTGAAATATATTAATAGTAAATAAATGTTTTATTGCATTTCTGATGTGCAATGAATTCTAAAGAAATACAGAAGGGTATTCATTGCATATCAGTTTTATTTCTCAGCAGGAATTAGAATATTTCTGATGCACAGTATTTTCACAAATCTTGTTTATAACAATTGAAGAACTCTATGCATTTATGCCTTTTGAATGTAAAACCATTGGCTTTTGGACCTGCTGCCGTTTGGAGAAATTATGTATAATTACCTTGTGTACATTTAGATGCATTTAAACATAAGTGCAACGCATGCCAGAGATATCTGAATTAGCTTTAAAAAGATCTGACATAGCACATGGCTTTGCAGAAAAACTCATTTGGGGTCCAGAAAAGTTACAGTTCCTGCATATATAAATGAAAAGAAATATACACATTCCAAAGTTCATCAGCTGCAACATGACCTTAATTACTATTAACACATTATCACCTGCGATATGAGCTAGTTGTATAGCTCAGTTATTCAAAACATATATATTCTACTAACCAACAATAATATAAAAATCCAACCTGGCTTGGAGAGAAAGATGATAAACTAAGCAAGAGGAAAAGTAAGTGAAGACTATGAATTTTGACAAATAGGAAGAACAAAGGGAGAAGAAGAGATGGCAGATGTAAGGAAAGGTTTGAATCTAAGGATGCCTGTCAGTGTTTAAGAGGCATTTGGACAATGCCCTTAATAATATATTTAAACTTTTGGTCATCCCTGAAGTGGTCAGGGAACTGGACTAGATGATCACTGAGGGTCCCTTTCAACTGAAATTTCATAAATGCATTCAGGAAAATATGCCTTCCATAAAAGAATTAGTTTTAGACAGATATCATTCTTTCTGTGGTCATCAGGTTGATCCATTTTTTCAGTAGTTTGCTGCTCTTCAAATGTCAGCTTTAATACTTTAGCAAGCAAGGATTAGTGTGCAGAGCCAATGTCTTTCTCTTTCTTTTTTTCCACTTTCGTATCCCATGAAAATAAAAAATGCATAGCTAGTTAATTTTATTTGGTCAAAAAAAATAATGAAATGAAGTTTCTCCAGGGGAGCAGGTAATCAGAAAGCATGACAGGGGGCCTGGAGCATGGATGAAGTACATTGTTTGGACAACTGTGGAGTTCTAAATATCTGCAGCTCTGAGAGGAACGGGGATTATGGTGGGTGTGCATGTGCACGCAAAACTGCTACAGCAGCCTACCAGGGGTTGCCTAGGTTTGAATGACAACTACTGGGAGGACTGAACGACTGTACGGAGCAGGAACAGAACAGGAGGACTTTGGCAGAGAAACAGAGGCATCTGTGGAATGTAGATGAGAGTAGCACTCTTCGGGCTTGGTTCAGACATGTAAACACAGGTCACAGAATCATAGAAGAGTTTGGGTTGGAAGGTCATTTAAAGGTCAGCTAGTTCAACCCTACCCTGCAATGAGCAGCAGCATCTTCAACTAGATCAGGTTGCTCAGAGCCCCATCCTACTTGACCCAGAAAGTTTCCAGGGATGGGGCATCTACCACCTCTCTGGACAACCTGTTCCAGCTATCACCTGAGGTTCATTAAAGCACAAGACATCTGCATGGTCATGTGTGACAGACACAACATATGAACTGGGAGACACTTACGCTCTTCTGGACTGGCAAAGTCAAGAAAAGACACTGTAGGCATCTCAAATGCACTTGTTAGAGATCTAGGTATTGCCGACTTCTACAGAAGTTGTAGTTTTTCTTCATGGTATTATATTACAGTGAGATTTCAGTAGAGTGGCACCCAACTCTTACCCCATGGCTGTATAACCCTAAGACTTTATATCAGTGTGCTGCCAGCTAGGGGTCATTTCCTAATGAATGCAAATCCACTACTATGTGTTACACAAAGGCTAATAGATACCACAGAGAATTCCTGAGCTTGTTATGAACACCTCAAGATGAAGTATGTCAGTGCTAAGGTAAAATGAAAGGCAGGACTATGGAAAGAAACAAGAGTTCAAACAAAGAGGATCAGTAAAATCTAACCATTAATTTTTTTCTCTCACCTGCACAATGTCTCTTTCTGCGAACTTTCCTCTTGAAGAAATCCTCACTACATCACCATCCAGTTCTTCCATAGCTTAAAAAAGAAGAAACAAGAACAATTAATCTATGAGTTCAGCTACCCAACAAAAACAAACTCACTGAGAAAAACTTTAGTCAATTTTCACTTCAGAGCCACAAAGCCAACAATTGTTATTTAAGTAACTCTAAGATCATTTGTGCCATAAAAGACACCATGCTTTGCAGTTATTTTGCACTTTTTCATACTGGCAATTCATACTTTTTGCCTTTATTGTCATCTTCAGAATAAAAGAGACCATGATAAGGTATTCATCCTTCCAGCTCTCAAACCAGCAAGTGTATCTGTTTTGTTAAGGCTATATTTATGCTTTCATAGGTGGAGAAGAATTCATCTTTAGCAATTATTCTTACAGAAGATATCACAGGATACAGCACAAAGACATAATAACTCACATTCATACTGGAAAAGCAATGACAGGAATGCACAGGAATGAGGAGTTCTTAAAAAAAATATTCAACTTATTATTTTATCTTTCTGAACAGGATCCAGAAAAACTAAAATTGCCCAGATACCCAGAAGCCATTCTAGATAGAACGGCACACCTGCTCTCTGGTCAGTGTTGAAATGGATGGAGTTGGGATCATGGACTACTGCTCAGCCATTGGATCTGCAATCCTACAACCCTTCTTCGAGCATACTCCATGAAAATCAAAGCCCTGCATCACTGAGCTTCTCAGGGTTTTACAAAATGAGCTGAGTTCACTGAAACCAACATTTGAAAATCTAGTTCGTCCAGTATAACAACTAGAAAGCACAAACGATGCCATCAGGAGCCAAGTTCAAACCAAAGAGCATGTTTGTCCAACGAAAAAATTAGTAGGTCTGTATGGTACATTGCCAGTTGATGCTGCTGATGTAAAAAACGTCCGTGTGTTCAATCCAGGAGACTGAACAAGTATTTGAAGGACAGATCCACTGAAAATTTCCAAAATAGACATAAAGCACATTCTGCTCAGGAAATTCAAATCTAAAAACAGTATTCAGGGAAGTATCATATTTGCTTATTCTGTTCTTAACATTCTCTAGATAACAACCTATGGCCACATCAGATAAAAACAGACCCCTGATCAGACCTGTTATAGTTATCTTCACATCCTTGTGTAAAGATCTGCCAAATGTATGTGCCATCCTATCTGTTGTAGTTTTGCTCCTGTTAGCAACTAAGACCACAATAGCCACTTGCTCACTCCCCTGATCCCCCAAGTAAGATAGGGGAGAAAACAAACAGAAGGGAAAAACTCCTGGGTTGAGATAAAAACAGTTTAATAAGTCAACAAAACACTAATAATATACTAACATATATATATCTATACACAAATACATAGTGCAATCCCTCACAAAACTCCAGTCACGCCAAATCAGCCAGTCCCAGAGAGCAGAGCAGCCTGGTCCCAAACAACCGATCCCAGTGAGAGAGAACAAACAGGAAAAAGGCCAAAAGGCCAACTGCAAAATGGCAGAATGGCAAAAAGCCAAACTAACACCCAACACCCAATGGAACAGAACTCCTGAACAGAAATAACCAAACTAATGACCTAGAAGACCCAAACTAACCAGACAGACAAGCTGGCTCCAGCTTTACAGTGAGCATGACACTAATGGCAGGGAATATTTTGTTGATCAACCTGGATGTCAATTTAGATGCTGTCCCATCTGTGCCCCCCCCCCTATCAATTTTCACCTGCAGATGAATGGTTGAAGCAGTCCTTATTTTCCTTGATGACAGCCCAGATATCATTGAGTTCTTACATTCTTTTCATATTGACTCCAAAACAGAGCAAGCTACTGAAAGAAAACGTTAACACTATGCTAGGGTGCTATCACATTATTCTTATAATAAACCCAAAACAAATGACTGTGCTAGGTACTAAAGATTCTAACTGCATGAAGAAAAATGAACTTGATTTCAGTCAAACCAGCACAGTATCTGAGCTCCAGACTTTTAAGAAACCCTCTGGTAACCCCCAGGGACTGGGAGATCCAAGGGGGAGTGAAACCTGGAGAGGAGTAGCTTAGTCTCTCTACATCAGAACTGATGCTTGACTGGCATTGCGATTGTAAGACAGTGTGCCTGGAACACACACTTCTTCAGTATCCACATCAGTCATGGAGTCTGTTTTTATTCCAGAAGGAATTTCTGCGGGTGGAAAAGTAATTTCTCTGCCCTCTTGGACACTGAGGGACTCCAGATTTGGCACACACCTCACAGGTGAATTTCACAGAGGCGATATAGTCATGGAGTGTGGGTCCCTAGATGGAAACTGTATTCTGCACTATAAACAGAATCCTGCCTTAATAAAAGCAACAGCGATGGCATCTCAAGAACCTTGCAAAAACAACCTCCAGAAGTAAAATGAAGACAGAATCTACACGTTCTGACTGAGTTAAGGGGAGCCTGGGCAAACCCAAGGACTGGGCAAACAGGAAGAAAGGGAAAAGGCAAAGGAAGGGTCACAGAAAAGTGACATATGACTGAAGTTGGAATTCTCAGGGGGGAAAATGAAGCTTGCAAATTTCCCTCATATGCATTTATGAAGATATACTGTCTTTTTCATTGCTTGTGACATACAACCATGTGAAGTGCGAGCATCCACCTTGACAGTCTCTTCAAGGAGTAAGATACTCAAAATTATCACTAATATATCACTTGGCAAAAAGTGTAAGAAAGTCAACTCCCAATAAACTATTATTCTTGTGCTATTTTTTCCTCTTGTTTTCATACTCTTAGAATACTGTACAAAAATTAACATTCAAGTAATTAGTGACTATTTACATGATACAAAAGTGGTAGTACTAAGTATATTTCATGTACAAAAGAAGGCATTATGTCTAACCAGAAATACTAGAATTAAAAAGAAAGGATGTACGACTTTGAAGAATAGATATACAGGGAATGTCTGCACTTCATAGTGCAGTGATATACATGATGGCACTTAATAAATTAGCCCAAACAACAGAAGCAGCTTACTTATTGCAACAGAGAATAGTGTTCTGGAACATCACATGAAAGAACATGTAAGTAAGCCTGGTAATTTCTTTCCTGGTGTAATATTTTCTCAATGCTGCTACACAGTGAAGCTCACTCCCATTATATTGTGAAATGCAGTTTAACCTAGATCACCTCCTCAAACGTATTTATTTTTCTCAGTATTTTTTACCACAGTAAGAACAGATGATGAATATTTCCAGTCAACTGAGACTTCACAAGGCCACTAAATATCCGTGATGAAGAAATTCAACATTACTTGAGCATGCTTACTTTACCGTGGGGGCTTTTTTCCACTCATCTTCTGGAGCTCTGTAAATGCAGAGCCCCCATATGGTCCTGTGACTTGAGCAGAGAGCCTGAGGGGCTCCACAGCTCCACATGGTAGCTTGAAATCATACTCAGTTATCAATCAATCCAGCTGGAAATGTCAACAGCCCTTATTGCTTGTTCCATATGATGGCTCTTATAAAGAACAATATTTGTTTGAAAGGCCACATATTAGAATACTAAAATGTAAACAAATATTAAAAATTCTAGGAAAAAATTGAACACTTACCATCAAACTCTGCTGGTCCTACCCCCACTATAATTATTGACATAGGAAGCTTTGAAGCCTTCAAAAGAAAAAAAAGAGGTTTAATGGATAACATAACCTATACCAATAATATGTGAGATCTGAGGACTATTGGAATAAAAAAAAAATGCAGAAGTTATGTTTTAAGAAACAATTTTTTTTCCACCTGAAAAGTTGAGTTGTGTAAACTATCTGCCTAAATGGTACAAAACATCTTGGATGAAGAGAGAAAGGAAGATGATTATTTTATTTTTTTCTTTATAAAATCTTGGAATACTATGGGATAGTAATTAAACACAAACTATGTTAGGATTTAATACTAATCTGACAACTAAGATGACAAATTTATCTTGGAAGCTTCTGCAAACTGGCATTAATTGCAAATATGTACCCAGTAACAGTTTGACATGTATTTAAATGTACTTTGCTGTTTCTGCCTGGCACTATGTGACATTATTTTTTTACACAGGTCTTATGTCAGTTCTTCTCAAGAGAATAAACTACCTGAATAATATGTATCTTATATTTCTTCCACAAATGAAATTTTATTCAAGTCAGTCATCCATGCCACAAAGTAAGTCAGATATTGAACTGACTTACAGTAAGATTTTTAATTTTACGTAATCTTTTTCATTCAATGAAACAAGGCAAAGATGATATCTGGCTTCCCATGAATAAACTCTCTGTAAAACCTTTAAAATGACAAAGACAGTATAATAAATACTGGATTTTCCTGCCATGACAGTAGCACCAGATATCTGTTACTTTAAAGAAATGATCCGAAACTGCCTCTGTTGAGGAGGGTAACAACTAAAAAACCCGTCACCGAATGTCAGGGTTAACAACTGTTCCTTATTGACATATTCTGATGAACTGTGAAATTTCTACAGCAATTTTAAATGGGAGTATACACCAGCCAGAACCATAGATCTACACTTTTGGCTTCACTGAAGTCTGAAGTCAAGTGGTTTTACAACATACTGTTATATTTTTCTTTTGGAATATAAAACATGTATTTTCCCTCGTTTAGAAGACATTATAATTTTAGACATATCATCAGCATTTCCCATTTTTCATTTGTCATAATACAAATATATCTATACAAAACTAACTTTAAGTAGCTTTACAGTTAATTACTGTCAACATGCTATTTGAAACAATGAAAATATGCCATTCTATAAATCACTATTTAATGTTCTACACCACTAGACGTTATTCACTATGTGCTACACACCGGCTGCAAATTCATCACAGAGTGTTACTACATAGTCAAGCTTCCAGCTAAAATTTTGTAGCAAGCTAATAAAAAACCAAAAAACCCCTCTAATAATCACTTGTTAGTTAAAAACTAATGTGCTACTGAAGATAATAGTTAAAAGCCCTGGGCAAGCAGCTCTAGGTGGCCCTGCTCGAGCAGAAGGCTGGACAAGATGACATCCAGAGGTCCCTTCCAACATCAGTCAGTCTGTGATTAAGGGCCACAAATACAGTGTAATTGTATCTGAAATACAGGGCACTGCCTAAGTCAATAATAGTGAGTATGGAATATTTTCCAGACATGAAGGCATTTCTTACAATATAACACCTTTGGTTTTTCAGATGTTTTCTAGAATCTTACCACTTGACTGTAAAGAAAACATCCTTTAAAGACATTCCTACTCGGACACAATATTATGTGACACAATGTTTATGAAACAGTAAGTGGCAAGGACACGATAAAGACAAATAGTTAACTTTTGCATATAAACTTAAGTGCTGGCATTTCCTGAATGACAGTGTAACCTTTAAACAATTTGGTAAAACAGAATGTGTCTGACATATATGCTGTAATGAGAAAGATGCCTAAAAGCACAATTAGTGTTAAAAAATGAAATATACTCTTCTTGAGTTTTATACATATCAAGTTGCATTGAACATCACTGCCCTTTTTATTATTTTGGATATTTTCAAGACAGAAAAAACTGCTATTGAATAGCACTTAATTAGTTCCGTCATGGTACGCTGTGCTCACAGTTCAAAGAGTACACAGAAAACCAAATGCATCTTCATAAAGACAGCAAATATTCCCAAATGTCCACTCATTCCAAGCTAACAACACATCTGTATTTCCAGACAGTTGCAGGCTAACAGCTATTATTCCTGGAAATTAACTATTACTGGAAACAAGGTTTTTCTGTGTCTTAGTGGCAAATTATTTACTTAATTTTACAAAACATCAGCCAACTGAACTTGTTGGTCTCATATGGACTTTAAACTGAGGGACAAGTTAAATCAAGAGCTGCTCTTTTTGATCCATGGAGCCTTTTTATTACCAAACTTCTAAGCTAAACTAGAGGACGAACCTCCAAGCTAAAAGCTTGTTCATCTGCTTTAAAAGTGGTTTATCCTATTTTAATACTGGAAGAGGAGAGGAAGCAAAGTGGTGCCTTCAAACACACTTGTAGCTTTGGGTATAAAAACTTAGAGGTGGGATGTCAGAGTCCTTATTGACACGGACCCTGTCCTTGTGCTGCTAGCTAGAACTTGAGGGCGTCTTGCTCTCCAGGGAAAGAGATGCAAGAACATTTCAGTAATATTTGCATGTGCACCCTACAAACCAGAATGGTATTGAGTCTCTACTGGAGGTAGAGACAGTGGGCCTCAAAAAACAGGCTGCCTAATTCTACGCTACTCATTTTGACATGATGCTCAATTATTTTAATGTAGGCTTTTCAGCCACCACTTCACTAGCAACTAGATCCGCTGTGGTATGTTCTAAACTGTTAGTATAGATCTTTTCAAATCCTGTCTGATAGCTGTTTCTGTGCACTTTCACCTGACATCTCCCAGGCGCAAAAGTGAAACTTGTTCATAATACAGTTTATTAATTATAAGCATAGCTGTTTTGAAGAGAAAAATATTGAAAATAATGTAGAAGCTGAGAAGCAACTAAGAATTTTTAAAATTCCAGGGAACTATTTAGAAGGAAATCAAATGACTGGTATGCTTGCCATTTGGGATCAGAAAGTTTGGAGCAGTTTCTAAAAAGTGGTGGTGGTGGTGAGGTGTGTGCATCAAAGCTGTCTGCAACTACTAGAAAGAACAGTCCACATGGTGGAATGTGCATGAGGAAGGAGGAGGCAAGAATCAGATGAGGAAAACCATATGAACACACAGTGTCGGAGAGGAAAAGTATCACTTCCCACAGAACACTAGTTAATTAAGCTGAGATTCAAGTTTTGGTTTCTTTTTGTCGTTATGCATAATAAAAAAATGTTAATTTATGGAACAAATTTAGTGCCTTAAATATTAACTGTTTTATTTTATCACCCCAAATATTAATTCCTAGAAACGCAATTCCTTTGAATTTCAACACTTCCAGCAAAACTTACATTTACTATGGATTCTTTTGTTTGAGCCATATCAGAAATAACTCCATCTGTGATAATGAGAAGAACAAAATACTGGGAGCCATCTTTTACTGAAGCGGCATATCTAAGGGAAGAAAAAAACAACATTATAATAGTAAAAAAAACCCTTTATACAAAGGAACTAATATGAAAAGAAGCTTTATTCTAAAAATTTGACTACTAAGGACTAATAAAAATACAGAAATATGATGCAGTGGATTTCAAAAGTAAAGACATTCATAATTAAGATGGACATTACTCTTGAATGAGAACATCAGAAAAACATTAATTAATACAATATTGATAGTGATAATCTGCATGTGTTGAATCAGTGAAAATGGGAACTGTATCACTACAAAGAGGAGCGTGGACAAAATGCCCTTTAAAAAGTCATGAGTTGTTAGAAAGTCTAAGTTATTAAACAGTTATTACCTCTAAGGAACATAGCTTGGTATGAAGGGAAGATGCATATAGGTTTTATAACACAAATACAATTTATCAGGAATCAGCACGTTACAAAAATATTTCACTAATTTTTTTCTTGTGTTACAAAACCAGGTTATATACTGCTGACCATACTAGCAGACTTACAGTTCCCATTTATGTGCACATTTGTAAAATGGCTGAACACGCACCCTGCAGCCTTGGCTTAGATACTCATCTCTTTGCACCAGCCACACACGTGATTTCAAGACCCAAACTTCTCCCTGTTCTGTACACAAATACAAGACGAAGAGTATCCAGTGCCATTCCAATCCTGCCTCAGCTGAAGGGCCTAAGAAGCAACTGCTCTTGAAAAATGAGCAGTTTTTGAAGATTTGGAAAGTCCTGAAAGATGGTGAGTTGGTAGCAGCCACACTGAACTCTGTGGCCTGCATACCAGAAATTAAGACTTAGGTTCATTTATCTTCAGCTCCCATGGGTCAAAGTGTCCTATATGGTTAGTGAAGAACTTAATTTTTTTTTGCGTGGAACAGGCTGCTCCACTTGCTGCTTCACTTGACAGCAGCCAATATAGTTACAGTTCTTCATGAAGGCTCTTGGTGCTGTGAAGGAGTCAAACAGGAGAACCTTGTGATAAAACTGGTGATAAGCAGTATGGAGAGCGGGACAAAAAAATATGAGTCTCCCTATGAATACTGTGGAATGCCCCAGTACAGAATATGACTGTCACTGTCTCACTGGGCACTGAACATGAAAGGTCTGTGTCACCAAACAGGATCTGTTCTAATGATGCTCATGATGATTGCACGTGCTTAGTAAATTCTAACTCTGATGGTATACAGTGCATTTGCAAGCGAGTACGACCAATAAATAAGATGCTGTGACCACAACATTTGGAAGAGTTTGGAGGAATGTGTGTGAAATGGAATCTACAACTCACTTAAAGTCACTACTCTCCTCTCTCTCTGTCCCCAAGATACAGACAGGTAGAAAAGCCACACAGACAATGAACCTGTTGAACATCTATTTACATCGTGGCAGTAGGAACAGATGGTTAAATATCTAGATTAATAAGACCTACTGTAGAATACATTTTCTCTGCCATGCCGACAGTTTTTTAACCTCATTTTCCATAATGTTTACGATCTTTTCGTTGATGACTGCAGTGACAAGGGATGATAAGACAAGAGAGTAAAGCAAAAAATCATTATTCTTTCTGAGCACTTAATACTACATGCCCACACTGAAGAAATTGAATAGAAATTTGGTTATTTCACAGAATAACACATTCTGAAGTCTTCTGCAAGAAAGATTTTCTATGAGGAGGGGAGATAACAAATGACACTCTGCAGAATCTGGTGTAGATAATTCCCTAGTCAGGGGAAGGATAATAAAGTCATTACCTGCTTAAAGAGCTTCTGAAGAGTTCTGAGATCACAACAGGATGGTAATATCTGACACAGTTTCCAGAGATTTCATCAGAGACATATTTGAAGTAGGAGGGATGTGGGAAGAAGTTTCTTTGAGACTGAAAGTATGTTCAAAGAGTAAATGCAGCTAGATCATAATTTCTACTACCATGTATATTAAAGTCAATAGAAGAGTGAAGAAACTGAACATTGAAAGAAAATCATGTTACTGAGAACTGGGCTGGAACATGGACTGTATTAAGGATGATCATGCAGTAGAAATCCTCAGGAAGATACTTAACTTTTTCACTATAGTACAGTGTGATTTACTACCAGAAGGAGTTTCCAAAGTTTGCAACCACTTGATATTTAGACAAAACTTTAGTGGAAGAACTACATATGCAGGTGGCAGGCTTCTGGAATTCTGCAGAAGTTGACAAATATCCCTGAAAAACTACTGGTTAGAAAAGGAACTCAATGTATGCCAATGCTTTGATGGTACTAGACGATGAATTTTTGCAATGCACAGGAGGCTTGAGGTTAACTGCAAAATTCTGAATCAGCCAGCTCGGCTGATACAATAGTTCTAAAGAAGAAGAAAGAGCCAAAAAATCAATGAGTTGGATTTCCAGTTTACATGGCTAATACAGACAACAAATGCCTGGAATTCCATACATGGAATCCAGCTCTCATAAGGATTGGCATATTTCCTCACAATCTGAAAACTACTACTGGAGAGACCCGGCCAAAGAGAAGATTAAAAGCAAACAGCTAGTTGCTAAACAGAAGCAGTGGAATATGCATGTACATAATTTGCACGGTATGATTCGAAGATGGAACAACTAATCCTAATGATAAATAACTGAAACCAACCCAAGCCATGCTGGGGTGCACAGAAAATTCTTTGCACTATGGAACTTGCAAATTATTTTTCATTGAGCTATAGAACTACCAAGAGGAAGAACAGACAGTAAATACATATTTTCTGCAACAATTATATATTTTGCAAGCTCATAAATAAAACATTAACAGTACAATGATTTATGCATCCCTACTGCTTTATTTTATAAACACTAGTTCTTTCTCCGTATCTATAAATAAAATAAACTCTGTTCAGGTAGTTACTTGGCTAAATTAGCTGAGACATATCACTTTTCCTATACCAACACATGCAGGGATACTGTAAGTCATTATCTTGTCTGCCACAATAAGGCACCATTATCCTCTTTAAGAAACTTCTACAAACACAAGAAGGTTTTACTTTGAGAAGCTAGATGAGTTGTTGCATAGCACAGCATCGTGGGTCCCCAGTGGTGGCTGCTGCGCTGTTGCCGTAACAGCACCATGACCAGCCGGGAACTGCTGCGACAAAAAGCTGTGGAAAATTTTGTTTACATTTTGAACATTTTGAGATTAGAAGAATGACATATGCATTAAAAAAGTATTTTTTTAATAGATTGATGTCTTTTCTGTGAAGCAAAAACTCTGTGCTCCAAAGGACAAAAAAGGAGCATGTCAGAGTGATCTCACAAAAATTTTATTTCTTCTGAGATTTTAGCAGAGGGTGGATCAACTGGATCACTTGTATTTATTTTTAAACAGTGATGAAATTCTTCATAATACTATCACATGCTCTTCAAACCTACTCAAAGGTACAAGATAATCATGTTAAACTGAATAAACAAAACAACCGTAAATAACTTTTTCAATGTTGAGCATCATGCAACTGTTAGACTTGTATGTGATAGTTGTACTGAAAGTAAGAAGTTTCTGTGAATTACCTATTGTGATGCTTACCTGGCTACATGATTAATTACAGGGGCAAAGTTTGTTGGTCCATAAAGCTGTACAGATTTTAGACTCCTGTAATATGCCTCCATTACACCATCGATTCCATGGCAGTACGGATTTTGAGGGTTTCCATTCTAATGAAAATAAAAGATGATTAATCACTAAAAGTAATTATGAAGCAAAAATTACGTAGGTTAGTGAACACTACCTGGTGTATATTTTTAAATGGCAAAGACCTAAGCATTCCAGGATCTATTCAGAGAGTTTACTACAAGTGACTAATATAAGTGCCATGGCTGGTTATGAGTGTTAACTGCTTAGGGAAGGAGGTTCTAGCAGCTTCGTGCTATTGTATGTGCAGCCTGAATCACTGGAACTGGTTCCTAGACATAAATACTATCCTAACGAGAATGAAACAGTCTTTCTTACATGTAAAATACTAACAGGCATTTCCCTGTGTGGAGTTAAGGTATGAATTACAGGGCAGATATAAAACTGGAATAATTTTTAAGAACACAGTTCTGGCTCAACTATTTCTTACTTTAAAAATATGAACAAAAGAAATGGTAGGCAGATCCTGATGTTCCTACACTATGTGAGTATAAGGTAAGCTATAAACTCTTCATTCTTTTGGTGTACTGTTCTGCATTGGAAAACTGATTCTTGGACTGGTATAGAGAGATTAAGAAACTAACATATTCTTTGGGAACCCACTGAAATGGCTGGGACAGTAAATTCTTTGGGCTGGCATTTTACTGCCTATCTCCATAATGACTCTATAATAAGGATACCTATTTACAGATGACAATACAAACACAAGCTAAATCCCAGATTAATGACCCAATGTCAGGCCAAACAAATGATCCATGTAAAGCTTCAAAGACTTCCAAATAACCTTACTGTATGTGACACCACCTCACTGCCTTAATGTACCAGTATCTCGTTCTGAGGTAGAGTATACCTCCCTGCAAATCTGGAAAAGCAAAGGAGATTTTAAATGGAATTGATCTAGAATGTTAAAAGAGTGTTGAAAACTGCTTAGCATTAAATGGGAGATGCCTACATGGAGGAAGGAAGACTGTTTTTTCCTCTATATTAGCACCATAATGCCTCATTAATTAACTGGATTAACTTGAGAAACCGCTTTCAGAACTGGAAGCAGCCAAGAATAAGTCTGCTGTTTTAATAGCCTTAAGATTATATGTACCAATATATTTTAACTTGCTACACGGAAGTCCAAAGCAAGTCTGTGATTCAAATTAGTATCTGCAATTGCACCTGTTCTAAATTACTATCCATGTGGAAAACCTTTCCTTGAGATAAGACATATGGCATTGTTTTCTAGCACAGGCTGACAGAAAAAATACACATCTACAATCACTACTCTTCTGCCATGTCTTTGTTGCTATCTAATTTACACTCACCTGATATAACTACACTTGCTGTAATTCTGACAACTTTATCTTACAGAAGAATAAAAACCTCAAAATAAGCAAGTAGATAAAACATCCACGCCAATCACAAGCATCAGTTACAACACATCAAGCTGTCTGGAAAATCCTGTTAGATTTTAGGTTTGTAATTTAACTGGCACATGGACCAGTCTCAGATTTGTTCTGGTCACCCCAGTCTTAGAGTCCACTTAGTTATCTCTATGTCTCTAAACTAAGCAGCCTGGTAAAGACAAAGAGATCCCAGAAAATGAGAGAGAACAGTAACAATAATAATGAAAGATTATCTTGGATCACGATTCACTTGCTTCTTAAGATAGAACAGCTTCAATCTAAATTCTTTCAAGCATCTGCTTCTCATGCTGCCACAGATGAGGTTAAAGATAATTACTTTATTACTATTTTTGGCCTACAGGGACTTCTTCATTCTGGATTTCTATCAGTAACTTCACTATGATGAAAAATTTTGAAATAGCCTTTTAGACAGAAGAATCACCACATTCTCTGTTCTCTACTTGTCCAGTAATCACTTAAGACTGAACCTGAATTCCAAAAATGTTGTAGTAAAGAAATTAAAATAATTTATAAATATTAATTTACTTACCAGTGCAAACTCATGTGATACTCTCCCATCTGGCGGGAGTCTAGCTCCAAAACCTAGAGCTGGGAACATTTTATCACTATCATAGTCCTGAATGATTTCACCTACTGCTTTCAGTGCCATGCCATAGGCATTCAGCTGATAGGGATTCATGTAGTGCAATGAAGTTGGCTGTGAAGGGTTACCTGTTAAAGCAAGGATCAGATTCACTGTAAAATGGAAACTTTTCAAAATTTTCTCTCTTAAAAATTATAGAAATCTAAGAAAGTAGAAATTGTAAAGAAAAGATAATTAAAAGAAAATGAACTTATTTCCTGAATAAATAGAAGTGGTTCTATCAGGTTAAAATGGAGTGTTTTGAATACATTTTAATAGGTTAACAGCAGTGGCTGTAAACCTTCTCAGCATTGAATAGGCAACAAGAAACTGTGATTAGACTTAGAATCATAGAATGGTTTGGGTTGGAAGGGACCTTTAAAGATCATCTAGTCCAACCCCCCTGCCATGGGCAGGGACACCTTCCACTAGACCACTTTGCTCAGAGCCCCGTCCAACCTGACCTTGAACACTGCCAGGGATGGGGCATCCAGAGTTCTCTGGGTAGCCTGTTCTAGTGTCCCACCACCCTCATGGGGAAGAGTTTCTTCCTTATGTCTAATCTAAATCTACCCTCTTTCAGCTTAAGGCCATTACTCCTTTCCTATCACTACAGGCCTTACTAAAAAGTCCCTCTATAGCTCTCTCCTAGGTCCCCTTTAAGTACTAAAAGGCTGCTATAAGGCCTTCCTGGAGCCTTCTCTACTCCAGGCTGAAGAACCCCAACTCTCTCAGTCTGTGTTCACAGAAGAGGTGCCCTAGCCCCCTGATCATCTTCATGCCCCTCCTCTGGACTCATTCCAACAGCTCCATGTCCCTCCATGCTGGAGGCCCCAGAGGTGGATGCACGACTCCAGGTGGGTCTCACAACAGTGGAGCAGATGGGCAGAATCACCTTCCTCGACCTGCTGGCCACGCTCCTTTTGGTGCAGCCCAGGACACAGTTGGCTTCCTGGGCTGCAAGTGCACATTGCTGGGTCATGCCGAGCTTCTCAGCAACAGCAACCAACACTCCCAAGTAGTCCTCCTCGGGACTGCTCTGAATCCATTCTCTGTCCAGCCTGTATGGCTGGGATATCCCCCTCTAGCTTGGAATTGCCCCAACCCATGTGCAGAACCTTGCACCTGGCCTTGTTGAACTTCATAAGGTGTGAATTTGTGTTATATTATAATATGGTATACACTTTGAAAACAGAATTCACAAAAGTATTATGACATTCTGAAAGCAGCTTTGGAGGAGGATCACAACTTTGCTTCATCTCACTGCAGCCTCACTCCACCTTAAACTCCTTTCTTTTGCCCCTCTCTGTGAGGTCATCTAAGTTAGCCAGTCTTCTCCCAGCAATAATAATAATAATAATAATAATAAAAACTAACCAAAAAGTACACTAGTATTTGCAAACTGCTCCTACCTGTTAAATTTTATATTTAGCTTTTTCAATTTTTATGTGTTCTGTTTGCCCTGCTTTTCTAGGTAGGAACTGGCCTCTAGTCTGTTGCTCAGCAATACAGAATCCTGATTCCAGGTGGTGCCAGGCATACACATAATCAATAACACGATGAAGTAAAGCAGAATACTGATATAGATACACAGATATGCACACTTAAATCTGAACAAAGCACATACATACACAAGACTTCTATTTTATTTTTCCTTACCATTTGAGGCTGTGAAATCAATAGCTACTGTGAAATTGATTTGGGTTCTGCAGAAAAAGCAAATACAAATTTTATTAATAGTTTTACTGTTATGTGGAAAAATAAACAAGAGATGATAACATTGTTTGTGGACAAACTGTAGGACAATGACTTTGTAATACAGGAAATAAACACTGAAAATACTCCTTTATAAAGGTTCCAGTCAAGAGCTACCTAACGTTATTTTATTAACACAATGAAAACAGTTACTTTACTCCATCCTTCCTTTTTTTTTTAATTGTTTATGAAAAATCCTAATTGTTAATAAGGTTATTACGATCTATAACCAATACTAATTCATTTTCATCAGTAATACTGATTTTTCCTTGTACATATTTTAGCCCTAGTCATGGAAGACTTTGGCAAGGGAAGTCAGGTTTTACTAATCTGCTGCTTTTCTTAACACTAAAACTGTATCTTCATTCAGAGCATATCTGAAATCATGCTATGCATAAAATCTTTCTACAGGATATCATAGTTTTTGGCAGTGGATTTTATTCCTGTGAACATAATCAGTACTTTGAGTGAGCATATCAAGGTAATTCTTGGAAGACAAAAGTAAAATCTGGAAGCAGCAACATAAAGATCTGTATTTGGAGCAGTAGCTAAATAAATCCATTATCATGCATGGATCAATTGTTAGCACTGAGTTGCTGTCAGAAAAATTTATCATTAATAGACTTTTACAGAGTGACAATCCAATTAAATGTAGTTCTGTTCCACAGCTTTCTTCATGACAAAATACTGTCGTTCTGGAGATAATCTCTTAGCTAGTAGGACTCTATCAGGAAAAAGAGTTTGTACGAATATGAAATTGATGTTTTGCTCAGATTGAGTCTTTTACACCTTCCTTCAAATTTCTGCCTCTCACAGCATGTGCACCTATGAACTAAATGACCAAATTAGCAAAGATGAAAGCTCTTTGAAAGTTACTGAACAGATTTAACTCATACACATTTTGATTAAACATCAACAATTTGATACTTGGCCTTGCAGTAACCGTTTCCTGTTCAAATAACCTCATGTGGCCAGAGAAAATACTGTTTATTTCATAAAAAGCTGTGCATAAGGAAAAAAAATCACATGGAATCATTTTATCATACTGATCAAGGCCAACACAAAATAAGCGAGGTTACAGGTTGACTCTGTCTCCAAAAAGTGGTATTATAAAAGTCTACCAATGCCCACAGTATCAAGAAGTCATGCAGTTCCTTGGAACACGGTCAGCCCTGACTATGTCTGAAAACACTGTGGCTTGAACAAAAAAAAAAACAGTGAAAGCTGCTGCAATCTCTGAAAAGTTCAGAGACCTAAGATTTCCAAGAGACCCTTTCTGCCAATACATCCGCATTCTGCTTTATGTGGTTTCACCAGAAATTTTTTAATGGCACAACAAGTCAGATTTTGTTTGATCTGTACCCAAATGCCAGGCTCTGCGGCTTCTTAATCACAACATCCTTCTGCACTGTCAGTTAGTTGTAAGAATAAGGATCTGGACATACATGTCAACTAGTTTTCTAAACTACAGTATGCAGAAAAGTTGTATTCTTCCTCAGATAAGAAGGGGTTAGGAAAAACAACAACAAAGAAGCCTAATACAATACAGTTTTCAGATTTATGCTTGAAGTTCTTACTGGCACTGCTAAGCAAAACTGCATTGGGGCTATAATCCCCTGTACATAAATTTTAAGGGCTTTGATGTGGTGTTATGCTTGAAGAGCAAAACAAGACTCCTCTGAGCATTACATGTCAGGTACATCTAGCACAGAAATCTTTCAGTGTGCTGAAGAATGTGCCACTGCGGAAAAAACAAAATAAAAAAAAAAAAAAACAAAAAAACCAAACCTCAAACAGCTTTTCCTCTGCATAAGAACAGCAGAACTTATTTGTAAACCAATTTTCTGGATCAGCTGTTATGATCCAACTGGTAAGAAACAGAGTTTCGTAGATAGTGAATTCAAGGCAGAAACAAGAGAAAGCACAGTAAAAGAAGATTAAAAAGGAAAACATCTAACAAAAGTAAAATAAAAAAATATTAAACCCACATCTAATGGCAAAACCAGCAAACCTAATTTTCATGTGGCTACAGGTGATGACTGACAGCATCAGTTTGTGAAGTATTCCTCAAACTGGTGTCTATCTGTATTAAAAATATACTGCTCCAGATAACAGAAACTTCCCTGGTAAACTAAAAAACACCCTCTCCCATTTACAATCCAACATAATATGGACTATGACTTTTGTATGTTACAGTATCTGCCAATTTGACAGCTATAAAAATCATGACATAAAATGAGATTGAATCTGATGTCTACATCTCTATAATTTGTTTCCATCTGTAGGTACATTCCCAAGACAGTGTCATGCAAGAACTTAAACCAATTACACTATTTCAACCATTAATAGATGACTGTACATAGTTTCAAATTCAGTTTCCTAAATATAGGTTCCTAATGTTATTTTATAACCCCCAGGGTACTTACTACACCATGGACATTTTTGGTAGTCTAAAATGGCATTAGATGCCTACACAGTCCAGGAAACTTCCTCTCACTCTTAATGCATCTGTCACTTTTTCTTATGGACTCATGACCCCAGAGAACATCATTCACATGTTACAGAGGACCAAGAAAGCTACAACAAACCCTGTTAGAGCAAACCTGCACTGTTATTGCCCTGTTTTCAACGATCATTTTGTTTGATCTGTCATGTAACTTCTGTATGGAGAAAAGAAAGCTGAGGGGAGACCTTACTGCTCTCTACAACTACCTGAAAGGAGGTTATAGCATGGAGGGTGTTGGTCTCTTTTCCCAAGTAACAACCAATAAGACAAGAAGAAACAGCCTCAAATTGTGCCGGGGAGGTTTAGTTTGGATATTAGGAAGAATTTTTACACCTAAAGGGCTGTCAGGCATTGGAACAGGCTGCCCAGGGAAGTGGCGGTGTAACCATCCCTGAGGGGTTTAAAAGACATGGAGATATGGTGCTTTGAGACAGGGTTTAGTGGTTGACTTGGCAGTGTTAGGCTAATGGCTGGACTCAATCTCAAAGGTCTTTTCCAACCTAAATGATTATGATTCTGTTATCAGAAACATCCCTCTGAATATGATCTTATGGAGAAGAGACATAGAAGCCCAAGTTACACAGGGCACCAGTGTCCTCTGAGGAAAGGAATAATGAATTGCAAAAAGGTACAAAATAAAAGTCAAACCTTGCAGCCAAAATTGTCAAAATATAATTAAATCTTTGAACACTAAACCTGGTCTTTCAAGCTCAAATAAATAATTCAACTTCAAGTTAGTATCTCTGAAAAAACTATTTTCAAAAATGAACAAGTGTATTTTGTGTGAAAGATTATTACAAAAGGTATTAATTTCTCTACTGTTTCATCGGGACTGAAAAAATTAAACATCCATAACTAAAACGTTAATCCAGGAAGGCTAATTTAGAGGCTGTGTGTCATGAAAACATCAGGTATCACTACTTTGGAAGCCAAATGGGATGACTGGAAAATTCATCTGGATGATATTTTAAGAAATGTTTTCTTGGCAACACATGTTATTCTGGAACCAAATTAGATGTAATTAATATATCTGAAAGTCCACTTTCTTTTTTCTTGATTTCTACTACATGTTTTATTTCTTTTTAACAGACTAATTCTTAGATTGTATCAAGGACACACTATTAGGTCACTGTTATTAACATATTAACTTTCATCAACACTAACTTTTAAAAATGAGATTATTGATTATTATATTTTATGTAAAGGGACATTAGTTGAAAAATCATTAATTCAGAATAAGGACACTCAAAATGTTAAAAAGCATATAAACTTGAAGTCTTCAAGACAAATTTAGGTGACTGATTAAATGATGCAAATTTTAAAACACAAGAAGACAACAAAACCTGTTGTGTTTAATAAGGAAATTCTTTGGCTAAGGCTCTGTTCCTGCTTTTCCAACTGTACAGTTCTCCAAGGAGCTACATTAAAAGCTCATAACACCTGCTACATCAGTGATGTTGCAAGGTCATGAGGGTTTGCACAAAAACCACTAAAACATTGACACGTGGCTAGGCAGGCTGAGCTGCTCAGTGTCCTGTCCTGTCCCAAGAGAGAGTTCAGGCAGAACATCCATGCACAGCAATGTGCCCTATGGATTCGGAGCTGAACAGATCACTACTGCTCTGCCAGAATTTAGTTGGTATAGAATAACATGATCTATTTGATACCTGGACAGCTGATTTCATCCTGTACTATGACGAGAAATGAAGAAAGTATCTGAAAAAGGAACAGTAATCACTTCGCAACCACAGAGTGGCAACTTAGTTTCTTTGGGAGAACAAGGTGAGACCTATCCTCTTTTATTAAGAGCTGTATCAGCACTGATATACGTAAGGGAACAAACTAAAGCCTGGGTGTAGCTTCCTACTAGGCTTGATAACATTTGTAACGATTATATTTTTTCTAAATAGTACATTGGAAGGAAACATGAATTTCCTCCTGTGGCTTCAGAGTGACAACCAGCTGGTCTGTTAGCAGGGGGGAGCTGCTGAACGTTTGAGGACCACTTACTGTGCACAGCTCTACAACAGAGCTAATGGAATAACTAACACTACCAAGAGGCTGTATCCTCTCCATGGCATTTAAGTCCCCAGTGACAGTCAGTTCATAATTCCCCCTTTGCAGATGCTTGTTTGGCCAAATGGAGAATCAACATAACGAGGATTTTTCTGATAAAAGCTCTATAAGATCTTCCTCTTATATAGTCTTATTACTCATTACTCCCCAAGGATACAATAAACATCTGGTAAAGCCTCCAAAACATGTAGCTCTGGCAGCCCTTGCTTGAAAACTCTCTTGCACACCAGGTCTCCTCCGAACATTAAATATGCAGGCCATTGCATTATATGGTGCACTGGCTGGATGAAAATAGCTGTCATGAAAGGAGCTCTAAATTTCCTTTATGACCATCAATGACTCAATATAATACAGTTAAAAGTGTATGCCCAAAGCCCTTAGAATCCAAACAACATGTGGGTGTTCATTTCCAAAATCCTGGGCGAAGGTAAGGCTTTAAATACGATGGGAAGAAAACATTTCCTCTTATCTTCCACTAATTTGGGACAGAAGAGACGACAATATTTTGGGGTTGCAAAAGGATTCAGCTTCTGATTTTATTGATTTACAAATGCCCAGAGTAACTTAGTAGAATAGGGAGTGATCTAAGAAGTCTAACAGGCTAGAAACTTCCACATGGAAATATCCTTTCAGTCCACTAAGTCTTGCAGATTTTTGGCTCCTGGTCTCTCCTACAGACAAAAACAGAGGAGGCTATAAACTAAGTGTTTCACAGGCATTCCTGTAAACCAGGATATTTTCAAGTGCATTCCTCTTCAAGGCCATACCCCTTACATTCCTGAGCTTATTCACATATTAGGAGGCATTTTGATAGAAATACGTTATTAATTGTTAAGTGGCAGGAGAAGTCTGATTTTGAAACAGACATTAATTTCTAGTACAATGTACTTATTTTAATCATGGGAAGACCAGTGTGGCAAGATACGTGATTAAGTATCAAGATGTTAGAAAAAGTCAGCTACTAAGATGGCACCCCTTGACATAACATTCAGATGCAAAAGAAACAGCTACCTCTTTCCTGCCATACTGCTATAAAACACAGTATTATGTAGTAAAACAAAATTAGAACTTGTGGATAAACTTCTATTTAATTCTTCAAAGCTCTTTAAAAAAAAACGGTCATATTGATGATAGTTACAATGCAATATACCAATTAAACAGATGCAGACTCAAAACATAAATTAAATCAATAATGCAATCCCAATTTGTCACACTTAAAGACGTCAAGATTTCCATTAAATCAGTATTAGTTCTAGACACCTCAAATCAATTCCAATTAAAGTTCTGAACATGAAGTATTTCATAAACATCCATTTAAAAGAGCCAATGTTGTGTCAATTGCAGAATCAGTGTTTTCTTCCCCTTGCCTAACTAAATGGAAGTAAAACAGGGAACTAAAAAAGCAATTTTGGAGGCGATGCTTGATGGGAAAACAGACTGATTAATGATGAAATCTTCTCCCTTCCTTCAAAATCTGTCAGTTGGACTGCAACTGATACAAAGTAGTATTAAATGAGACAAAGGAATGAACAGAGAAGCCAGGGAAATGACACTGAGTCTCAGCCTTCAGGCCATGTTTACAAATAAAACTGCAACGGTTGCAGAAGGAAAGGTAACATTTTATACACCTACTTCTACAGTTGTCACTGGCATGAACACAGAAATAACTGTATGAATCACTAACCAAGATTCTGTATAAAATAATTAAATGATAAGTATTACTGCTTACTTTTAAGTGCACAGCATTTTACTGTTTTACACTCTTTTTATATAAAAGAGAGAAAAAAAGCTTGAACGGTAATTATTAATATCACAAGTCTTCTTTGACTTGCAGTTACAGAGATGTATACAAAATATCAGTAACAACAAAGTAGTATTTGTATTCAAAAATCCTATTTGTCTTTAGTATATAGATAATTAGGTTCATTAACTTGTATTGTAACATCTCAGTGGGAAATGTGATAAATCATCCAAAAAAGATTACACATGCACACATTATATTCTTTTTTTTTCCAAATTTAGATACAAAACTTAATACCTCAGTTCCTTATACACACTCTTCTTGTAGAGATGAATGATGAATGAATGGGAAATAAGATAGTGGAGGTATATATGTACAATACACATCAAAGAACAAACAGCTACACTAGAGGTAAAACTGTTTCTTCATGCATCTGTGCATACAAATGCTTCATTCAAAACAAACTTTTAGTAAACATGGATGGATGGCCATTTTCTGCTTCTGGTAAAGGCAACAGCAGTTCTAATAAAATTGACCTGTTTCTCTCAAACTCTACAATTTTGTACTAAAACCAGAATACTTGCACAAATCAGAAGTGCTCCACAACAGATTGACCACGACTGTTCATATGGAAATCACATCCAGAGCCTTGATACTCCAAATACTCTTCTATTATCTCAAGTAGCTATCTGTTACTCACAGTGGTTCAAAGCAGGCACAACCCGTATTCATCATGAGAAATGGACTCAGAAACACAAAATTACCCGGTTTCCTAACCATGGCAATCTAGGTGCCTGAGGAACGGCTTGCCAAGCAAATATGCCAATAGGATTCTTTATAGCATATAGAGTTTACATGTTCTTCAGCCGTTAAAGATGCAGTAGTACCTTGACAGC
Source organism: Columba livia (assembly GCF_036013475.1). Classification (NCBI taxonomy): domain Eukaryota; kingdom Metazoa; phylum Chordata; class Aves; order Columbiformes; family Columbidae; genus Columba; species Columba livia. Next base: position 195,480,317 of record NC_088602.1, read on the forward strand.
ATGCCTGACCAATATTAGCAAGTTTTACCTTTGCTAAACTGTAACAGATTCTAAGGCAGTCAACAACCAAATTAAATCCTCTCTGAGGAGAAACTGTAGGATCCAAAGAGTGCAAAAATAGACAAGAATTATTCGAGCAGCAGTTTCCATTTAACTGAACTGGAGGTAAGGATAGCAATTCTAGAAAAGCTTGATAAGTTTGTAGTCCAGAAACATCCTGAGTGTACTAAAGAGACTTTTAACGGCCCCAAACAGACTCACCTCGGCCCTCCACCAGGTGCCTCTCCACTGGCTCAGGAGCCACATTTCAGCTGAGCCTTCAGTCCCTGTCTGAGCTACGTCTGAGGAGTATAGGTCTCCAGCTCAGTCAAGCCCATGCCTGGCCATGAACTTCATTAATCCAGATCCTGACCCATGGACTGCCTTCCTGGCTTGACCTCCCTGCCTTGTCCACCATAGTTCTGCCTGGTAATGGTTGGACCTGGTCCTGACTTGGATCTGTGGTTTGCCTTCCCAGCCTGACCTTGGTCTGCCTCATCAGCGCAAATTGCCCTGATGATCTGGACTCTCCATTGAGACTGGCCACCATCTCTGGGCCTGCCCTGCTTGTCTTGCCTGTGCACTGCACAACTGGCTGGTGAGACCCCACCTGCCAACCACACTGCCCAGCTGCACCCCCAGCTTCCCAGACCTCCTGGGGAGGGACAGCTGCCCTCTCACACAGCCCCTTCCTTCCACTAATGTGTCCTCCTACTTACACGTCTCCATGATGGGCCTACACAGCTCCCTCTGAAGGTCACCCATAACCAGCCGTGTACACCATACAACATTGTAATATCAAACAATCAAATCAAATGTTGCAGAGGCTCTGTATCTTATCCAAACGAGAAAATACGTTCAGCCACCAAAGAGCGAGCGAATCAGCAAGGTAAATCACAAACTTCTCCAAAGATACTGAGTAAGAATTTTAAGGAGAATACATCCACATCAATGTTAAAAACCCTAATTAAGCATTCCCATTTTTAAGTACTATGCATAAAACATTCTTGTCAGGTTTAATCTTAATGAGCCAAAAGACACAGTGTTTTGAGATATGTAACAGACTGAATTTACCCTTAGTGAAAATATTTATTTTCTTGGCTGGAGATCAAATAGCAGTGAACCTGGATCTCCTAACTTCAAAATTTAACTGTTTGGAGAACTGAAACATCAAAGAGGCTGTTAGTCCTTGAGAGAGAAAAAAACTACACTCTGCAGCAGCCCATGGGTTAGGGTCAACAGTTTGGAGAACATCTGAACAACAATCCATTCCCTCTACAGGTCAGCAGTTCAGTGCTGAGTACAGCCGCAGGTTGTGGTTTTTCAAACCGCTGAAGGCAATGGCAGGCCAGAGAGCTTACTGACAGTTTCTCTGCAGCTAACAATTATGATGGGGGTTGTCACTTTAACTTAATGAACTTTGGCGGTTAATATGTTAGGAATAAACCTTAAGCACATTCTTGTCTGTAGGATTATCACTGTTGGGAAAAAAGGCAAAGTCTTATATTGCTATTGCCAAAACACAACACAGACTTATTTATTATTTTGGCTGAAGCCTGGTTGAAGACTGGCATAAAAACTAACTTGTTTCTTCACAGGTAATCAATGCTCTAAAATAAATGTGGAATGTATATTCAGATTTTATTACTCAAAAATCCACATTAAGTACCTAGGAACATATGACAAATTATTTCCATTTATCTTAGAGAAGAATTGTGTTCTGGTAGGGAGGTTAAGAGCCAGAAATCTGTGAAATTCCATTCTATTTCAAGGCATGCTCTAGGGTAAGCCATTTGATGCTTCTGTCTCTACTTCCCTTTTGGGAAAATGACAATAAATGAGAAATTGAACATAAGTTTTACATAATTAGTATTGAAGAAATGCCTTTGCAGGGGAAAGTCTCTAAACAAACGCCAATATTAAGTACACCAAAGGTCAGTGTAATCAGAAGAAATAAAACAGCATTTTACTAATTTGCTAGCATATGGGTAATTCCCTTTCGCTTAATCCAATTTTCTCTGGCTGATCAGTGGTCATTACTCAGTGTTTTAGCACCACACCAATTCCAACATTATAAGCGAAGTTCCATAACTTAACTTACATCAATAACTATCTGCAGGTTTTACATAGGAAAGGACCGCCTCTAAAATGAGGAAACAATACAGCTCTTCACAGATACTACTTAGAGTCATCATATGCAAAGTACATATACAAATTATTAGTGAATGACAATGAGATTGTGAAAACGAGAAAGGTTTGTTGCCAATCACATACCCGCCTTTAATATAGTCAAGGAATGAAACTTCTGTTTCAATTAGGAAGGAAAGCAATGTTACCTGAAAGCAAATAAAAGACAGTCAGACATGAATTGTCATTTCCCAGCTGAACAAGTAGAGACATAAGCACAATGTTTTTGGAGCTCTATCCTTAAGATGTAATATCCTAGAAGATTAAAAAAAATCTGCTACAATTGCTCCTCTTTTTTAGTTTTTTAAGAAAAAGCTAAGGGATGGAAGGTTGTATTCCAGGGCAGGTTACCACATGCATCTCTTCTGATCAGTGTGCACTACACCTACACATGAATATTAGAGGCTGAGTGACAATGCATCTATCCTTTGAGTATTTCAACATTGCTTAAAGAACCCAATTACAATTAGTTATGTCATTTCTCATCTCAAAGTGATATTGAGTATTAATGCAAGCCAAGAATGAAAAAAATCTAGTAAATTATACATATATATGAAATATGTAAAATAAATGAAGTGGGATATATAAAAAATGCAAAGATAAGAAATTTCTTCAGTCCTAGCTTCTATCACTCAGAAACAATAGAGGTCTAAAACACAGACAGTGGTCTAAAGGTGTCACTCGCATTTCCAGCACTTGAGTCACAGAAGTATAAACTCAAGTGGAAAAGATCCAGCATTCAAGATCTTCATATACTGCACAACATCTATGAACCAAATAGTTAAATCCAAATTATTTTCATTTTATTTACAAACTGACACACAACTCTCTCACAACATAAGTACACCAGGCAGGCAGGCTTAAGTAACTACTCAAAGCAAATTCACTAATAATGACACAAAGAATAAAAAAAGGATGGAATTTGTAACAAAATTTGATTTGCCTCCACCTGCAGCAAAATATAAAAACTGAAAATATTCCTATGTTGTAAATTTGGACTCAGAATGAGATTACAGGTAGTAATTCTCTCTTCTATCCTAATTCCTTTGTCACAACTACTCTATGATCCTAAGTGACTTGCAAAGTTTAAAACCATCAAATTACCCTTCAAGTTGAGAACATAAGTCATAACAAAGTTCTACCAGACTATCAGTAGCTTAGTCTTGCATATAAGCCTGCAATCTCTATACATTTTCCCACTGGACACAGTCATATGAATGATTCAACTGTTATTACAGCTAGTTATCTTGCTCCTAATTAGTTTAAACAAACATTTCAGTGAATCCAATTTAAAACGTAACAAATGGAAACACACGCCACCCTTCCAAAGTGGCCAAAATGTTTGCTTCCATACAGACAATGACTACCAATGCTCCAAGTTTTATATGGTGACTTTTAAATTGTACTACTTTGCTTTGTTTAAAACTAAACATTTCTGCTTAGTATGTACTTTGTCTATCTGAATTTAACATGACCCCTGAAGTAGTAATGAATTGAGATGGCTACTGTAGGTACACAGCACTTAAAAGCAGCAGTGTGGTAGCAGTCAATGATCTATATCCACTTTACATTAGTTTTCCAGAAGCCAACTTCCTATCAGTGAAAACAATGGTCTTGCTGCCTGCTCTTGAAATTTAGAAATCCGTGGGATAAAGAATATTTTTGGTGAATGACAGGGAGAAGAAAAACAAAACTTCAGGCAAACACATAGGAAAACGGCAATTTGGAGAAGTGTAAGAGAAGCCGGAAGGACTAACAGAAGTTAATGACAAATGGAGGCAAAAACGACTTGATGACGAAATTACAAAACCAACAGTAGAGAAGACTGGTAGAGAAGGAAAGAGAAAAGAAATTTACTAACAGCATTTTATTGGGAATTTCCGTGTAATTTGAGACAAAGCATAACAAGACACAGTTGATTCTGTCTGTCCAAACGTAAGAAAAATACATTCTTTCAAATGCAGACATTCATATGAAGGTGTCAAGATATTTAAAATTAAAATCAACAGGAAAATGTAACATGTAAACGTATTTTTTTCTCTTCTGTACCCTAAGACAGATTTCGTACTTACAATTTTGAACACACTTACCTTTGGTATTGATTTAAAATAACCGCTTTTTATAAGTTACTCACTGACTTAGCGTAACAGAACTTTATTTTAACACACTCAATTCTAGTAAAAGGAATATGTTAGCAAAAAGTAAATTATCTAATGAATCAGGTCTTGTATTTTAAATGTTTGTGGACAAGCTGCTTCTGCCTCTTTTTCACAATTTAAAGCAGAGGTACAAAGAAGTGTTTATTTTCCTACTGATGAACAGACTTATGCAAGAATGTGAGAACAACAGAAAATTCCTTCAAGGCTACAGCTCAGGGTGAAAGTCGCCCTGTGCTGACGTCAGTGGAACTGCTCATGTGGAAAATAACCCACAAGCTGGATATGTTTTCAAAAAACCATATCTTATATCTGATTAAGTTTTCCAATATGCAGTTCTTCAACATTTATCTTCATTTTTTTTTTGTAACTGATGTTGGAACATCATGGATGCCAGAGCACGGAAGTTGAGGAAGCGTTGAAGGGAATTATTTGCATTGCTAGCAAATGCTTCATAAAACAGAATATGGCATATGAATGAAAGGACATTAAAATCTCATCCCAAACTATACAAACAGATCTTTCAACATAAATTTACAAAAACCTGCTGGTAATAAAAAATGATTAATCGCTTTGTTTAGCCATGATAAGCATAATAGCTTTGACTGATGCTAGCTCGGGAGTTAATTTAAAAAGAAAATTAACTTTTTAAAGTGCAGATAAATTTCAGATAAAAATTAAGTGTTCAGTCCAGGAATTCCAAGGATTTGACTAAAACATGGGTACAACAAATTTGGAAAGCATTGGCAACTTAACAGCACACCTGCACACAGCTTTTATCTGACTCCTCAAATTAAAATAATCTGAAAATAAAAGTTGTGTAACAGTAAATAGTTTACTGTTGTGGTATTCACAGAAGGTTCTGTTCTAATCCTGTTAAATTACAAGCCAACTACACTGTGTTTCAAGAGAAAAGCATCCAGTAATATAAAATATATTTACTTACTGTTCCAGAATTAACATACTTTTTCTTTTTTCCTTTTTTCTTTGGATTTATTACCTGGAAACACAGATAAAAATATTAAAGCAGTATGATTTATGATCTAAAATAAAGATAAGTGTTTAAATATTTTCAATGCAGAAAGTAGTCTATTTTCAGTGAAATCTAAATTTATTCAGCATACTGTTTACTTATGCACCTCAGTGATGGGATATATGCATATTTCAAAAGCCAGTGAATTTATCTTCATGGTACCTGCTCAGTAAGCCAGTGCTGTTATTCACATTTGACAACTAGGGGACTGAGGCAGAGGTGATAGTGTTCACTAAATCTGAGTGCTCAGTGAAAAAACACCTCTTTGCATTTTCACAAGATTCTGCATTTTTCTGCACTCCTGATTGCAGTGTTTCAGTGTACTGTGTCACCGCTTCTTCATCTCACAATGCACCTCTTCACATTCCAGTTAATGTGTTTCCATTTTTGCCTCAGTATTATCTGATAAACATGAGAGTCGTTTTACTCCCCATTTCTGTATTTGATGCAGTGACAGGATCTGGCTGACTGGAAAAGCAATTCTGGGGGCAGATCATACTGTCCCAGAATTAAAACTAGTCAGTAATTTCATGAAAATGGTGCAGACCACCACTTGATTGCTGTACAGGAGTTGCAGGGCCTCAAGGCACTCCCCATGCACAACAATCTTCATGGAACTGGACTACAAAGCATTAAACAGTTTTCTTGAATGTCTTGAGCCCACACCTATAAAATTTCCCGCTGTAGTCCCCCAAAAAATTGTTTCCTTTATGAATACCTACCCATTCAAAGGCAAGTCTCAGCCAGTTTCATTACATACACATTAAAATGTATTCCTGCTTTTCTCAAAATTGTACATGGAACTGGAAGCAAAACATTATTTTGTTAATTAGGTTGATCAACTATCTCCTATATAACTAGGAAACTCAAACCCTTGTGGCTTACTGCCAAGTTTTACTGTAAACTACTCACAGATGTTCTGTGAATGACAAGGAATGAAAACATTCCCAACTGAAATCTTAGTCACTTAACTGCTATAAAATATTTAAACAATTTTTCCTGAAAACAGGAAAAATAGTAATACATGTCTTCCAAACATTCTCTTCCCCCAACCAAAATGAAATTACATTTTAAGATCATATTCCTTGCACAACATACAACAGCTGTGAAATGTAAGGCAGAAAGAGGTAACTGTCATTTGAGGTCTTCCCAAATAGGCTCCCGTAAGCCACAGTTAACTGATAAGTATTCTTCAAAGCTTTTACTGCCTCACACATACAAAGGCCCTTTAACACTTAAAAAAACCCCCAAACCAAAACCAAAACCAAACCAAACCCCAAAACAACCAACAAAACAAAACACCACCACACACAAAAAAGCCCCCAAACAAACCCTGTCCCTCCTATAAACAGTATCTTGACTGATAAGCAATGGATTAAATCTGTGTAATGGCGGTTTATACACAATGAAGTGATTCTTGTTGAACCAGAATCTCAGCCAGAAGCTGATTCCTGCTGACAGCTGCCCAGAGGAGGAAGATGAAGGTACCAGACTGCCTGCCTGCCCTGTGGCCCTTCATTCACAGCTCTCCAGAATCCAGTGGTCAGGCCTGAATTTGCAGCATATTTCTTGCCAGCAGTCATTAAATGCCAAAAAGCAGATTCAGATGAATCTTCTGCTTCAGGTAACTTGACAATTGGTTTCTAAGGAATTGCTAGGAATTTCACTGGAGCTTGGAGTGAAATATCACAGGAAACAAGGCATCTCCTTGATATCAAAGAGTAATTACATTACAGCTTGTCTCTCTCCTATAATTCCAGCTACTATAATTATTATAATATTTATTTTTTCTCAGATAGCTTTCTAAATAAACCAACATTTTTTAGCCTCTGAAAGCCTTACACCCCTGCAGTAACCTAGGAAGCTACATGAACTTTCACCTGTTAAAAAAAGTCAATTGAAAACAGCTTGTCATAGCAATATTTCTAATCTGAAACTATCAGGCACCCACTCAAACACGAATTTCTCTACCTGCCTTGGGTCAATATGTAAATGCAAAATAATTTAAAAATATTTTTTCCAGTCTCTCTTGCTCTGATATTGCACAGCCTGATCAAGTAGAATCAGTAGCAAAGCACAGAGGATTGCAATGTGGGGAGGCAAACATGGGATGCTCAGGAAATGTGGGAATGTGATATTGATACTATATTTAAGAAATTGCAAAATGACTTAGAATATTACGACAGAACATTCCTGGCAGGGTAGAAGCCATGTCAGTGGTACAACAGGAGAGGACATTTTCACTGCACACAGTAATCTGTGCTGTGACACTATCCAAAGGAAACTGATGTAAATTACAGTAATTCTGTGGCTGATCTCGCATTAGTGTTTGCCTAAACAATCATATTTGTGATCACCTATATTAGGAATATGAAATTTTACAAAATACTGATATTTGATGGCTGTAGTCCAAGACCGATTAAAGGATAGCTTACAGAATAACAAACATCTGAACACCATGCAGATAAAAAACAACCAACAAACCAACACAAAAAAAAACCCAAACAGGCTATAGCCACATAGGCTTGTATTCTCATTATTAGCAAGAATATCTTCCATGAGGAAGAAAAAACACATTACAGTTCTGAGAGACATCGTGCATGAAAATTGCGTGATGCTGGAACTCATGGTGCAAATGCAGAAGCTAACCTAAATCCTTCAAAAAGTATACCTAAAACCCTGAAGAAAGTCTTACATATTTATTCTGAAGGACATAAGAGGCCTTGAAATTAAATGGTCTACCAGGATAGCCATGAGTAATCAGCTGGATTTGTCTTACATCTGAATCACCCTTGGGAGAAGTAGAACCGAAAGAAGTTCCAATCATGGGATAAAGATTACATTGATGAAGATCTCGCAGACAGGCTGGTCAGGAGTTTCACCAACATGCACATACGTGAGTCTAAATTCAGGAATAGGCTCTCCTACCAGAATGGACAAAACGGAATCTTCAAGACAGTTCATCACAGAACCATCCCAAAAGCAATTACAGCCCATATGAATCCACAAGTCACCAGGTGGCATCACATAGCAGAAGTGCCTATATTACCTGCAGTATAACTCGAAGACAAATTAGCTGCTAATTTGAAAGAGAAGATGCTCATACTAACAAGACTATGTTATTGGGAGATTCCGTGGAAAAAGCTTTTCCCATTTTTTCAGATGGCAATATGACCACTGTTGATGTTGGGGAGCCTTAGTTATTACTTTCCCCTGGGAAAGCAGGGGAAGGAGGTATAAGGTCAAAATCTTGGCTTCTGGTAACACTGGAAATCAACAGCAGAGTCACAGAGTCACTAAAGAAATACCAAGAGAAATATCACACACAATAGCCCAGGCAGAAGCTGGGAAGGAGCTCCAGAATACAAGAAAGAAGAAATACTTTTAAGGACATCAGAAACGACAGGGGAAAAATTCTAAGTGCCTTAATTTTTCTTCAGTTCCTATACTTGGTCTACATTATATAAGACATGGGTTGAAACTGCTGCTGCAGGAAGAGTACCCATTTTATGCTACCAGAATGTCTAAAGCGTGAGAGGGCTCTGTGTATGATGACATTTTGCAAGAGAGAGCTACTTTTAACTAGAGTAATCCTGCTGGTAATCAGACCTAGGAATGGGCATTTGTACTGTGGTGTGATGACAGCAACCCATTGCACAGGGGTAAGAATCAAGGTCTAACCCAAAAAGAGCAAGGCTTCAAGAGCCAAGGCAAAATTAAGGCAATTTCTAGTAGGATGCAGTCACCTTTCTTATTTATCTCTTAGGCACTTTGGCAGATGCTATATTTTCCTGGGTTATGTTCATTACTCAACTGATACAAACAAATTTTAAGTTCATTAGAGAGGAGACTGCAGCTTCTTTAATATGAAATAAAGGAAAAAACAACCAACTCAAAACTGGACCATTCCTGTGTTTAGTATTATTTATAAATTCTGAAAAGGACAAAAGATCTCATATTTTATAATCAAAACCAAATTCCTTTATGTCACTTCAAGTTTGTGCATCTCAATTTTTGTTTGCACAAACTCATTGTTTTTTTCTGAGAATAAACGACAGCACATTTTGAAGATTCAATAAAGTTCGATCTTGGAAAAAAAGTTTATTTTTTTGCAAATCTCAATAATCTCAGACTAAATTAAGAAAGAAGTCTTAAATTAGAGATTTATTAGATCTGAAATAAACAAGTCTGCACAATTTTGGCCAAAGGGCACTGAGCAGAAAAGAGGAAGAAGACTAAGAGGATACATGGATGCAGCCTGCATTCACCTACAATACATGATAACATCTTACCACTATAATTGAATTGACAACTGCCTGTCAATCCCAGTAGCTGGCAGAAGTGTAATTCCTAAACTGCAAATAAGATGCAAATTTTTAAGCAAATATGGTAACCCACCACATGAAAAACCCTACCAATAAGTAAGATAAATTTTCTGTCACTTGTAAGTCCTTCATCAAAACTCTAAAGGTTCTGAAGTCTGCACTTAAAATAAAAGGCATGTGAGACTACATCTGATGTAGGGATCAACAGATATTCTTCGGATTGTAGAAAACAGCGTACAACACAGGTAACAGTTGCCAAAAGGAGAAATAAATGACGAATTGTTCATACACAAATGGGGGTAACCCAGTATTTGTTCCAAGTTATTACCAAGTTATTACTGCTTCAGGCACTCTTCCTGCCCTGTCACAGCCCAGCGCGCAGACACAGGCACACATACCTACTTGTCCTTAAATCCTTTTATGAAACGGCACTTTCAGATTCTCTGTTCTTCTTTATAAAAGAAATGTGAAATAATTCCAAAGTGTGATTTTCACAAGCACTGTGCAGATTTGACCTGTTTGCCATGAGAACATTTGAAGTGTTCTCATATGTTTCCTGAAAGCGAGTAAATACTCACAATACTTACCTCGTACACATTGAACTGAGATTGCCCCCTCGACAACTCTCTGTAACTTGTTGTGAATTCTCCAATGAAATCATGGCTGTATTAAAAAGAAAAAAAGGTTTTCCAATCAAATGCACAGCATTTATTAATTGAAACGTGTATTAGATCTATTTACGAAAAAGAGAAGCACAGCCAGTATGAACTGACATGCAAGGAAGAAGCAATGGCAAAAGATGTAATTTGCTTAAAAAAAAGCTTTATTTTTCCCTCTGTTTGATGTTCACTCTATTAGTAATAACAGTTTAGATGTGAAAAGTATCTTTCTGATGTTTTCTGCTTAACTGAGCTGCACAACAAGGACTAGGCTTAAATTAGCGATCTGACCCCAATGTAAGCTTACAGAATCTGAAAAACCAGAGTGGGCTATCAAAGACTATCTCCATTTTCTCACTGGGTGACCACTGTCATCATGGACTCTGAACTGTGTACAGGACTACATGAGAGAAAGTAAGACAGGGAAAGGAGTAACAAACCAGAAAAGACCAGCCCTACCAATCGGTGAATATGACGTTGAGTGGTACTTTTAAGGGGAAGACCCAAAGCTTATTTCAGCTGCTGTGTTTTCCCATTCGGGAGAAGAAAAGCCACCCGCTGAGGCCACTCATCTTATGGTATTAGACACCATTGGAAAGCAGACCTTAAGCTAACACTAAAGCAGTGGTTATTGAGCTTCTCCTTTCTAAATTCTATTCCTGCTCTAGGAATACATTCAAGACTCCTGTGCTGTCACCCACGTTTTGACAACTGCTTTGTCACCTCCTAAGCAGGGGATGGCATGCCAAGGAGCCGCTGCGAGCGCGTGTCCAGAGCAGCGCAGGGGATGAAGCGTCGCTGAGAAAGGTGGCTGGGAACAGGGACCTGGGGCACAGAAACTACGGGGCTGCCAGAAGTGACTGAGCTGCAGGTTCGTGTCTCAGATGGGGGTCTGGAATGGAAGTGACCCCAGGGGCGAGCGCCGCACAGCTGGGCACACACCTCCCAGCACACACAGACCTGCTCCCGGTCTCCACTCTTCCCAGCTGAACTTTCTTCACTGCTGCTCCAGCTCCCATCCCCCTGCCCCTCTGGTTTCACAGTTGTTCCCTTACGAGGTGTTTTATCTCCTCCACATTCTGCCTCCGCATCTGGTGAGTTATGAAACTCACTTTTTTACCTTCCCTCCAATGGTACATTAGAATAGAAAGTCAAAGTGTTGTGACTTTGTTACTTGCAAAATTTGTTTTTAATAAATACAGCACATTTCTAATTAAGCTATAAATATTAAAAGCAAATTTAAATAAATCAATGTTGCAGGAAGAGGAAAAATGGAAACAATCCATAGTGATATGAAATTTCTTTCTTCATTTATTCATGATGAAATGAAAAAAAAAAAAAACCCAAATATGAATCTCACTTTCTGAAACCAGCATGAATTCACAAATTATGTAAAACAAACAATTAAAAGGTTCAGTCATTATGTCAACGCAAATGAAAAAAGCAAAGCATCGTGTAAGAAAGCTTGAGAAATACTATGTGGTAAAGATATTCCCGATTACTCAGACCCAGAAGGGACCACCTCTCATGAAACACTCCCTTTCCAGTCTGGAGACCAGGAAACTGCTTCTGAGACTGACAGACTAAGATTTTTCTTAAGAAACACATTTTGGAGTTATCATCTCCTTTGACTAAATGTTCTCCAGATTGCAATGACTATTCAAGCAGGGGAACAGAGGAAGCCATTCATACAGGTTACAGAACTTGAGTTCTATATGGGCCGTAGCACAAGAGGTGTATTTAACCTTGTGTAACTGTGGCACTGGAGAAAAATGCACCTTGATAAAAGAGGAATATTTCCCTTTTGTAGAAGTTCTTACCTTAAATTTTTGAGTCAGCTTGTGTATTTCAAAGACAGAAATTCAAACAATAGCTCAATGACCTAATGAAACTTAACAAGGCAAAGTGTAGAGTCCTGCATCTGGGCAGGAACAACCCCAGGTTCCAGTATAGGTTGGGAAATTACATATTAGAGAGCAGTGTAGGGGAAAGGGACCTGGGGGTCCTGGTGGACAACAGGATGACCATGAGCCAGCACTGTGCCCTTGTGGCCAGGAAGGCCAATGGCATCCTGGGGTGTATTAGAACGGGGGTGGTTAGTAGATCGAGAGAGTTTCTCCTTCCCCTCTACTCTGCCCTGGTGAGACCACATCTGGAATATTGTGTCCAGTTCTGGGCCCCTCAGTTCAAGAAGGACAGGGAACTGCTGGAGAGGGTCCAGCGTAGGGCAACGAAGATGATTAAGGGAGTGGAGCACCTCCCTTATGAGGAAAGGCTGAGGGAGCTGGGTCTCTTTAGTTTGGAGAAAAGGAGACTAAGGGGGGACCTTATCAATGTTCATAAATATATAAAGGGTCAGTGCCATGAGGATGGAGCCAGGCTCTTCTCGGTGGCAAACAATGATAGGACAAGGGGTAATGGGATCAAGCTTGAACACAAGAGGTTCCGCTTAAATTTGAGAAGAAACTTCTTCTCAGTAAGGGTGACAGACACTGGAACAGGCTGCCCAGGGGGGTTGTGGAGTCTCCTTCTCTGGAGACATTCAAAACCCGCCTGGACATGTTCCTGTGCGACCTCACCTAGGCGTTCCTGCTCCAGCAGGGGGATTGGACTAGATGATCTTTTGAGGTCCCTTCCAATCCCAAACATACTGTGACTATCTACAAACATGCTGCAGCAAACAGAGGAATTGTAAGCAATTCCAGTCAGGGATGTCTCTGGGTAAAAAAATCTGTATTGCTCAAAAGTAACCATTTCCTTAATTCTAAGGGACATTGGAAAGCCTCCTTTCCTTGTGGCAATATACACAGACTGATAAGAACGGACCTAGAAAGATACAGTTCCTCAAACTAATCATGTTAAAAAGGTGTGGGCATATATAACCAGTTCTTTGAACTTAAAAGATCATCAACCTGGATCTTCACAGTCAGTGTTGAGATGGATGTATGCCCCCCATGACGTTCACTCTGACAGATGAGTGTCTGTCAGACAATATTTGCCTTCGCCAGAAGTATAAATCTTTAAGAAAAACTCGGCACCGATCCCTCCCAATATTCATGATCACATGTCACTGAATGGATCTCCTTATTAGTCTCTGCATTGAGAATCCAAATAAGTTACTGTCTTTGCTTTTCTACCACTAAATATTCCTGGACTTAAAGACTTTTGTCCATGGGTGGTGTATCAGAACCTTGCATCGGAGACTCCTAGCACATAAAATAATCACTCGAACCACACCTCCCTAAATCTACCACTTTTGATGCTATGCTTTGAAGTGCTGAAAATCCCTTTCAGAATTATATAAATTTGATCACCAGAGATATGTCAATGAGTAAGGGGAAAAATGCCATAACCTAAAAATCAACTATCCAGTTGGAGAAGGAGGATGAAGATGGAGACCAAGAAATAAAGTGAGAGAGCCTAGAATCTGAGAGAGACAATCTCTCCTGGAATGTTTAGATTCTCAGATGACTGTTTCGGTGGCCCTAGGTTAGCATGGTAATATTTACAGTTTTAAAAATAAAGAAAAAAACATTTCTTCTTCATAACAGATCATAAATGTCAACGCTTTTGCACCATATACGCTAAGTAACAACTAATCTGAAATCAGTGAAAAAGCCTTTGGAGGGAAATAAATCAGTATTGCTGATAGGACGTTGCAGATCATCTTATTTTAACTGCTGTAAGACCCATCTGCAAGTACTTAATTGTTAAGGACACTCAACAAAAAGAAAGTCACTTTGTTTCACATGAGCAAATGAGTGGGCTTGTCCAAAGTAGCAACTTCTGTGACTTCTTGTAGAGCCAAATATTTTGGGGCATGTAAGCAGTTCACAATCTGACAACTTTTGTGCAAATACTGGTTTGAGACAAAGAAATGTTTAGTAATAAATGATATTAATGTTACAAAGGTCCTGTGTTACCTTTTAGTCAAGAAATTTTAAGTGATGTTCAAAAACAAATGAGAGCTAAGAATATATAATTATTCTTAACAATGTAATTCACGAAAGTGACAGTAAGAAGCTCAATCCAAAGCACCCGGATACTGTTTCCCCAAAAAAGAGAAAAAAAAAAGCCCAAAACTTCTAAATCAAGACTCAAGCAGTCAGAGTCAAGTCAAGATTCAGTAATCAAGTACATGCACAGTAATGTTGCCTTGCTGATTGCAGAATAACCTGCAATATTCAGCATAACTTGCTTTGCTACATAGCAGGCTCTCTGATGATCTTTCAAAGGTTACTCCTGCCCAGACTGCACATCTGGAGCAAACAGATTGAGCCCAGAGAGTTGATCAGCGAGTGTAACAACTGGTTAAAAACAAACAGCCCATCAAAAACGGAAATTAATATAAACCGAGGAAAAGCAGCATTGGACAAAAAAATGATAGATTAATTCTTGAATGGGATTCCCTTCAGATACATTTGACAATGTCAAAGTTAAATTAGGCACTGAGGTTCTTGCTATGATCACCAGTAAGTCATAGGCACCACTGAATGGCAGTTTATTCCAGTTAGGATTCAATCAGACCACTTCCCCTGTAAGCTACTGAAGTAGCTCAAATGATTAGTTCAGTCTAACTGCCTGATTTTCACATTGTCTGAAGTTACATGAGATGAGCGCTGTCTCGTCTTGCTGAGGAATCTAACGTGTAAGATGTCAGTGTTCTGCCTGCCTCTAAATTCAAAAAAGGTAGAAAGCAAAAGGCAAAAAAAAGGACACAACTAGAATAAAAAAGGAATACATGCAAACAGTATCCTTATTTTTTGTTGTTGCTGTTTTAGAAATTAATTTTGTAGGTATTCAGAGTGGGATGTGAGCAAAAGCAGGTAATCTCGCAAACTGGGAGTGTGCAGAGGCTAATGATGATTATCCTGAATTCCACAGTATGTTGACAACTTCACTCAGAATTGCAGCTACACAATATTATTTGTCAGATTTCTTTCTTATCTTTCTAATCACACCTCAGTTTCAGATTTTGGACAAAACTGGATAGCACATGAGGTTTGACACCTTAAAAAAGTATAATCTATGTTTTATTAACTTGGCAATACAATTAAATTTTTCATTGTTAGATAATTAAAAAAATATCGTTGCTTATACACAAAAGTGTAAATATATCAATTTTTTAAGGAGTTGGGAAATCTAAGTGAGGAACAGAGAATGTTAACAGAAATTCATCATTACGGTGATGCAGTGATTT
Organism: Columba livia; assembly: GCF_036013475.1. Taxonomy (NCBI): domain Eukaryota; kingdom Metazoa; phylum Chordata; class Aves; order Columbiformes; family Columbidae; genus Columba; species Columba livia. The sequence continues at coordinate 195,495,916 of NC_088602.1, forward strand.
TTTGCTAATATAGCTTTGTTAATTCAAATCCTTGTATTTTTAATTGTCAGAATACGTTATTTTGTCACTCCAGGAAATATCTAATCAAGAAGGATGAGTTTGCGGTAGCAGATATTTATAGAGGATAAACATGTGATAAGAATGCTTATAAACCAACAGGCTTCACGGCAGAACCAAAAAGACATAAGTATAAGCTGAGAACACTGAAACTGATTTTGGACCTTGTCAGCAAGGAATTGAACAGCAGCACAGGACAAATTTGCCTATTGTGATTACAAGATCTATTGGGCCACAGAAGCATAATATCAGTAGCTATAACGCTAGAAGCAGATTGCATTAGCAATATTAAAGACATTACTGTATAATAAATAATATACTTTTAAAAATCCAAATGTAAGTGCATACGCATATATTTAAAAACACAAATGAAGATTGATAGGAAATAATTAAGACAGACCAACTTAAAGATAAATAGAAATGAACACATTCTTGTATTCCATACAAGATCTAGCACCGTGATTTATGAGTACAGTTTCTAACAGAACTATTAAGATACAAGCTCAAACATTTTTAAAAGAACAAGAGGTATCAATCCAGTTTGATAAAAAATAATTCTATCTTGTTTTTCAAAATAAAAGTGACCTGAAAGGCTAATTTCTTTAGAAAAAAAAAGGGTACACTCAGTACAGACAGCAAGCTTAAATGATAACAGATTGAATTTAGCAAGAGAAATCCCACGTACATTCCGCCGTCCTCTTTCTAGCAGTACAGTTACTTAAAACTTCCAATTCTAGAGTTTACAACAATGTTTAGATGAAGACAGGCATGGAAAGAACATTCAAACCCACTCTGAAATTACGATAATTAATAGGTAGTCTCTACATTGCAATATCTAGGAAACCACGAAGAAGCAATTGCAAGCTCAGTCATTTTATCATACTTGAAAAGAAACAGTTATGGTGTGGTGTTTTAAGCAGAAGAAAGTAGATTATAAAATGGATTATCCATCTCTTTATATATGTCCATTAACTGATAACATGAGATTCACCAAACTGATTTTACAGATGACATCTTGCTTGTTCCATGTATGAATACGAACACGTTATGTTTGAAATGGGCCAATCCATCAGTATTTACCACAAGTGCAAAACAAAACAGAACTGTAGCACAGTAACCTATTTTTCCAGTACCTGTACCTCTAAATATCGATTAATACCATCTTCTAGTCCTTTTTCTGACCACTATGAATATATAATTATACATTTTAAAATGTGTATAAATACACATGGATAACCCTAAAGTTTAACAATAGAATAAATGTCTTACCTTCCATCTCTATCCCAATCATACACTTCTACTTTAATTGTCCTAAAAAAAGTAAAAACAGAACCCTATTAAAACATAAATTAAAATGTATTCGGATTGCCTTTAATACTTGTATTTTAATAGCATATGGGTGCATTGATTGTGTCAAATCCAGAAGGCAGAATTTTCCAGTCACTTCTCATGGGGCAGAAAATAGCAAGTCACTCAGGTTACCAAATATATCTTCATAAATTAACAGCAAAATACAGCAGAAGCTAAGGAAACAATTAAACACACAGGAAGTTTAACTGAGATATTTTTACTTGCTAATGCTCTGATTTTTTTTTTCTTTTTAATAAATGATTCTTTAAACCTTAAAGTATTATCAAAGTTCTTAAGAACATTAACAAGCTAGAACTTATTGTGAAGTTTTGTCTGGTATATGCTGTTATCCAGAAAAACGATATCCTCTGTGGGTAATAAGATTTTACAGAAAAAAAGGTAATATATCCATATTTAGAGAAGAATTGTGCAGAGATTGAGGGGGCCATTATAAAACACATTGATTAAGCACCAAAGTAGAGATTAAAAACAATGTTCACAATACAAAGTAAAGCACATTTAAAGCAGTAAGGAATTCTAGTCCATACATTTTGGTTCTTAAATGAAAATAACTACTCTAGAATAAAATAAAGCTTCAATCTAGTAGACAGTATTAATGGTATTAACCTGTTCTAAACATTGTGCAGTGATGAAAATGGAATACTCTGTGGGGTCCACCTAAGGCTTTCTGAAGGTCCTGTCTGCGGCTGCAGATAAAAGAAATCTGTAGTTCTTTAAAGACCTGTCCTTTTCCCCCCTTGAGTTCCCTCCTACCTCTCTAGAGGAGGAGGCTGCTTGGCTATCTGACCAAAGAGGACACAAAATTGCAGTATGATTGGTTTTTTTAATTGCTGTAATGCCAACAGCAGAGCTTTCAGCTCTTTCATCAGACTAGACTATATAACCATCTGAGTCTGGCTTCCTAGAAATGGGACACACAGACTGCGGGGTTTGGGGGGGATCAGAAAGAGGCACACTCTGGGTATCAGTTTTTCCCAAATGGACAGATTGCCCTGGACACCCTGGGAACACACAACCTTCTCTTGGTGAGTCAGGAGCTGGTGGGCAAGTGTCAATAAAATGTTATAGTAAAATCTGCTAAAACACAGATACTCAGTGCAAACACATTTTCAGTAAGAGAACAAATCTGAATTTATTTCATTTAAAGCAGAATCAAAGGCCAAACTGGTAGATTATTATACACACAAAATAATACATGGATATAAAATATTTTTTCACAGTATAAAACAATAACTAATTGGCAAATTTTCAGAGAAGCACCTCATTAGAAATGTTAAGCATATAATGGTTTCATACAGTTTCTTGAGCATCCCTCTGATGAATCTGCAACTGGCTACTGTGTGAATCAGGATACTGAGACAGGATATCAAAACAGTTTAACTAAAAGTCTGGCCCAAAATGCAAGCTCATGTACCTCCTCTGCACTATTTCACATTTATGAGATTATATCTCTTCTATGTGCACAGGCTGAGAGAGTTGGGGTTGTTCAGCCTGGAGAAGAGAAGGCTCCAGGGAGACCTTATTGTGGCCTTTCAATATATAAAGGAGACTTATAAGAAAGACACAGATTTCAGTAGGGCCTGTAGTGATAGGACAAGGAGTGATGGTTTTAAACTAAAAGAGAGCAGATTTAGATTAGACGTAAGGAAGAAATTCTTCCCCATGAGGGTGGTGGGGCACTGGAACAGGCTGCCCAGAGAAGCTGTGGATGCCCCATCCCTGGCAGTGTTCAAGGTCAGATTGGACAGGGCTTTGAGCAACCTGGTCTAGTGGAAGGTGTCCCTGCCCATGGCAGGGGGTTGGACTACATGATCTTTAATGGTCCCTTCCAACCCAGAACATTCTATCATTCTATACACATGTAAAAGCTGAAAATGGAAGATGAATGTAGCCATGAACTGTTTCCTTATGAGTAAAGTGAACTTCTGAGGAGAGCTCTGTTCTTGCTTCAGGGATGACTGGGAAACACAGAAAATGTAAAAAAAACCCCAAAATTTACCATGTAAAGGGATCAAACTTACTTTACATACTTGAAGAACAGATTGCTTAAAGTGCAAATATTATAGAATATATGATCATCAATATCACTAATGAAACAGGAAACATATCAGGATGGAGATAGTATATAGTTTTATTTAACTCCTTTTACTACAGGAAGTTTGTATTATATAGAGAGTAAATTCAATGAGCAGTAATAATGAATCCTATCCAGCGTAAAATGAACTGAATGTGGGGCAGGAAAATAACACCTCTGGACTTCCTATATTTTAAGCAACAACGTGTTTACTTTTATTCTTTAGAACAGTTTCACACAAAGTGAATTCATCAGGTCTCTGGTATTAGAGGGGACAGGAATGCAAGCAATTACTTTATAATTTGCTTCCACAGAAGCTGCTGCCCTTTCTTCCTCTGAGATACAGTTGAATACATGCTGAATAATTTTCTTTACTAGGAAGGGACTCTTTGGGGATAAGGTTGATCAACAGCTGATATGACACATGCCAATAAATTCATGCCTAGATGTTTTTCACAGTTTTTATGGTAAAGGCAAAGAAGAAGTTGCTTTGTCTGGATGTTTCTCTTTTCAACTCAAATTTAATGGCTCTGACCACACCATTTGCTACATTTTACCCCTCTTGTGGAGTTTCAGTTTGAGGTTAAGTGACCATAGAATGTAAACTGATTAAAGTGAAAGTTTAATGTGCAATGAAATCAAGAACAGCTCCAAACCTTCTTTATCCCAGCAAGTATTTGGCCCTTGAAATTTAGTAAGAAAGGCAATATCACACAGCTTTTCTCCCTAAAGAACCATTACTTCCAGGTTTCAAAACCTGTTACTATTAGGATACACAGGCACCCTAGTAAGTTAAGATTTACATAAGGTTTAGTGGGACTTAAGTTTTGATTTGCCTTACAAATCTGTGTTCAAATAGCCAAATCATCTCACAGAGAAAACTAGAATTTTTAAGATAAATACTTAAGATGATAAATTTTCAAGAAGGATCTTCAGACACACAACTTCAGTAAGAGCAATTCTTTTTTGAACAAAGCTCCTCTCTCATGAAATTTATTTCATATTAAAAAGATTGATCACAGATGTTAAGTTTTACCCATTCTGCATGACACGCAAGATATTAAAAGGTCTTTCAAATCTTTACATACTGATATCTTACCCTCACTACGCTGCTATTTTATTTTAAAGGACACAGTTTAGATGATGGGTTCTCTATTCTAATTTTAAAAAATTATGTTAGAAAACCTTGGGGTTTAGGATAACTCTGCCTTAAAACTTTTATGCAGAAGATAACTGTAAGTGCTATTTGAGAGCTCATATTAAGAGAAAGAAAGAAGAGGACAAAAATATTAGAGATACTAAGCACTACTGTAGCACTGAAATCCCATCCCTGTGATGGCTGACAATACATTGTAAGACTATGTAGCCTGAGAAAAACTAAGCAAATCCGGGCCTTTTGACAATGAAAACTGTAGACAGAGCTCACTCAGAAGCATTCACTAACTGAAGATTTACTTTCCCCAAAACTAGAATGAATGTTTATTGTGACATATTCTTACTAATGACATTATTTCCACCTTTCACATCTATGACAGAATCCAGAGCACCAAAATTTCATCTGTGAAACTCTCCTTATCTGAAAGAGACTTTTAAAGTTTGTGTTTTTATGTATTACCATGCTGAGCTTAGGAATCTAATCCTTACCTTTAGAAAGAAAAGTTTTCAAATAACAAAACAGAACAAACAAACTCAGACTTTAGATGCTTTTTGTGGTCTATTAGCAGGTACTAATTTGAATCTGACAGCTAATGAGTATTTCTTGATTTGATACATGATTTTTGTTTAGCAGGATTCCGAAGTTCCATGGAGCCTTTTATTTCTAAGGCATTCACTGAACACATAACATTGAAAGCATTCAAAGTAAATTCAACGTGAGAAAACAGTAGTTACACAGTAATTTGAGGCACACTATTATACTTCTTAATTCTCCTTTGGAATGCTGGAGTTCTTTCAATATGCCTCTACCACAATATCTTTTTTAATTATTAAGAAAATATTTTTTCTTTAATATGACAAATACAGCCACGTCCAGAGACTAGTTTCATGTGCACTATTTTGCTTATGCATTACGCACATGAACCCATATTCAAGTTAAAAATTCTATTTGATTAGAATGTACTTATTATGAAATTGCTGGGTTTTTTGAATCTAATTGAAAGAGTAACCACTGTGGCTAACGACAACTGTATCAAATACTTCATAAGAAGAGTATTGGCAACATAGGAGAATCCTTTTTCCTTCCAGTTTGAAGGAACGTGACATCAACTACCGAAAGAGTATGACAGATCAAATAAAGAGGCTAAGATCCTTTAGAAAAGAGTAAAAATGGCCATTCCTCCTCCCCCTCTCCCAATGACTAAAAAATACCACTCTCCTAGGAAAACAAAAAAATCACAAGGCAATTATCTTTTGACTTTTTATTAAGCAGCTTATAAAGACAGAGCTTTAAGTTTACCACTGTGAAAGCATTCTGCTCAGCTTAGCAAATATAAAATTTACTCTCCTGGTTCTTCAGATTGATTACTGAGATCCAGTCAGTTGATTCAAGAGCTGGTTTGTTTATCCCCTGGCATTAGCCAGTAAATTACAAGTTCAAGGAATGTCTCCCCACAAGACTAAGCTTTCATGGTAATTGATTAAAATAATTTTAGTGTATGCATTTCACTCCATAATTAGCCTGATAAAGTAAGGTGCTAGAGTTATGACATGGCAAAATTGCATACTATAGTAACATAAAATGTACATGAATGGATGGTAGACACATACATGGAATCTGAAACTAAAAACTGAGGTAGAAAAGTAACTACTTAAACTCCAAATTAAAGATTGTTTCAAAGACACCCTCATAGGAAAATTATCAATTTGAGCAAAGTCTTCATTTCTCTACATGCAGCAATGTTTCAGCAAAGGATTTGGCTTCTGCTAATTGAAACGTTAGTTCACAGTTAGAAGAATGCAATGCTAAATATCTTCTTATTTTAATTAAAAAGATAAACTAACTTATATAAGATCATACCAATCTAAACAGATGCTTAGGGGTTACAAGGCATTCAAACTTTTGCCTTTGAAATACCCAGACAAGTACATTCTGTTTCTTAATGACACCATGGAGAGCAAATATTTGTTTTTCCAGAAATCACCACGAACATTTCTTGCAGATTTAGCATATTGGCTGTATTTTTCTGAATTCTTTAACATGATGAATGACTTTGAACACATATTATCCTTTCAAAATGCTGATTAAATTACCTAAATAGCTTCAGGGAGTGAATTGCATAAAAAACTGACACACAAAAGAATACATGAGCTAGGGGGAAAAAAATCATATACGCTAGGAAAGCTTACCGGTCATAGTCTCCATTACACAGTGCTCTGACAGAAATCTTGAATGCCTGCCACACTGGATTTAACGTATTTTTTACAACTTCTGTTTTGTGGCAGATTGTAAAACTGTAATTAAAAGAAAATATATATGTTTTGTATTTATTTACTTTCTGCGCGTGTCATCAAACATGGAATTAAAAGAGCCGTAACCTGTAGTTGCTCATACAATGTCCATACAAAACTTAAGATAAGAAAAAAAGAAATGCAGAGAAATCAGAGACAAGGGAGGACTGAAGAGAACCAATCTGTTTGAGAAATACTAGACTAGGGTGCTAAACAACTCTAAACCTAAAATGTTTTTACCCAAAACTTCTGCATGGGAACAGGGAACAGACCCACACCACACATAGGTGTCCTAGTTTCAGCTGAGACAGAGTTAATTTTCTTCCTAGTAGCTGGTACAGTGCTGTGTTCTGCATTTAGAATGAAAATAACGTTGATAACACACTGATGTTTTGTTTGTTGTTAAGCAGTCAAGGACTTTTACAGCCAGGTGCACAAGAAGCTGGAAGGAGACAGTCAGAACTGCTGACCACAACTGGCCAAATATCACAGATGTCTGGCCTTTGGGCTCATACAATGTTCTATGTGAGGACTGTCAGTTTCCAGGAAAACTTAACCTGCCAGTAGACCCCCACATAAGCAGTGTGTTGACCACAAGTTAGCATGTCAAGTCTTAGCAGCAGAACATGAGATTAACCTACTTTAAGAAATTAAAGCCTGAATGCAGCAAACAACCACTTGCAAAAAATATCTATATTTAAGGTATTTTGAATTCTACTTTCTAGGACTCTGTCAAAAAGATAAAAGATATTTTCAAATTTGCAGTATGTTTTTGCCTAAAACAATTTCTAAGCATTCACATATTCTTGAGAATTCTATTTAAAGGCATACCATATCTTAGCAAAAGTAACATTATTTAACTATTTTAATTAAAATTATTTTTCAGTGCTCAATTATTTATCATACATTCAACTCTTAAAACCCTGAGTTGTAATCTTCAATCTGTTACAATAGTTTTATTCCTATACTGCATAATATAATATACTTAAATCCAACAAACACAAAAGAAATGCAGCTTAATCTGACAAATATAAAAAAAATGATAACTATATCACGATCTTCAAATAAATTGCCTACTGTTTATCAAGAGAAATACTTAACAGGCATCTACCTGCCATCTTCATTGCTTCGATGAAATACAAGGAAAGGATCAGATTTCCCAAAGAAGTCCTTCTTGTCTAGTTTGTTCGCACAAAATTGCATTAAAACAGAATCCTGAAATGGGTAATACAGAAAAATTACATACGACATGCATTTTATTACACTAAACTAAAAAAAATAACCATATAAATAGAAAACAAAATAAACGGGGGAATGAGGGTATCTGCCTTCTAGATGCCCTCTACATTCACTCCTGCAATGTCCTTACAGTGCAGTTTGAACTGCTGGAACCGAGACTTCCTACGCAGGGAGGTGCAGAGGAAGGGTACATTTCTATGCTAAATGCTTCAGGATTTTTCCAGTATTTTCTGACATTCAAAGTTGCATTCTGAAGGAAGCAGATGCACAGGAAAGGAACACACATTAGTAGTAATTTTAAAAACTCCAGTGAGACACGACTAAGACTCACACCTTCAGTGACTTAAACATGTAGTTGTCTGCTCCTGCTGTCCATAAAGCAAAAGGCTTAACAGCTTGCTGTTAAGAGTGTAGAAGCTTCTAGAATATGAGCCTGGAAGATACCAAATACCTCCATTCTGATGACAAATAAGGAGGAAAAGTTGCTTTGCTGTGGCTAGGCAAACTGAAAGTCACACATGGTCACTTTTTTGGGCAGAGTCAAGAACGTGAAAAAGATTATAAATGCAAAGATAAAGCTGCAGACTCACCAGCTAACTGAGGCAGGGCCTGTTGGAAGACTGTGTTCCTTACATAGGCCTACAGGTGTAACAGCAGTGAGAAGATGACCAGGAAAAATTTGGGCTCATCAAGGAGTGGGGCAGAGGACCAGGTGACAAAGCCTTCTATGTCTGGGTCCTTAGTGGAAAGATTTGCCTTCAAGAATCTTGGGCACCTGAGAAAGTCTGGAAAAAAGATGAATTGCCCTTGGTAGAGGAGGACCAGATAAGGGAACATTTAAACAGACTAGACGTAACAGAAATCCATCCTGATACGATACACCTGTGAGTGCTGATGGACTTGGCCAGTGTCACTATCTTTGGAAAGTCACGATGTTCAGGAGAAGTTTCTGAGGACTGGGAGAAAGCAACTGACATTCCTATCTTCGAGAAAAGGCAAGGAAGAGGACCCAGGCCATTCTTTCCTCAATCCCTGAGATGATGACACAGCAAATAATCCCGGACAACATTTCCAAACACATGAAAGACAAGAAAGTGGCTGAGAGTCATCAGCATGTATTTACAAAGGGGAAATCCATGCCTGATCAACCTGAAGCCTTTCCTCACGACACAGTGTCTCAGTGGATGGAGGGAAGACTAGTAGATGTTGTTTATCTTGACCTTAGCATGGCCTTAGACATTGTCTCCTGTAATAACCTTTTTTCCAAACCGATTAATTACAGACTAGATAACAGGTGGAATGAAAACTGGCTGTTGGGTTTGAAAAGGACATGATCAGTGCCACAAAATCCAGCTGGAGACCAGTGGTGTACCCCAGGTGTCAAAAATGGGGCCAATAATATTTAGCATCTTCAATAATGACCTGGATGATGGGACAAAGTAGATCCTCAGAAAGTCTGCAAATGATACAAAACTAGAAGTAGTGCCTTATACACCAGATGGCTGTGCTGCCATTCAGAGCCACCTTTATAGTCTGGAAAAATAAGCCAACATGAACTTCATGGAGTTCAGAGGAAAATGCCAAGTATTGCACTTGGAGGGGAACAACCTCATGGACCAGTAGAGGCTGCAGGCCAAACAGCTGGAAAGCAGCTTTGCAGAAAAAGACTGGGGGGTCTTGGTGGACACTGAGTTGACTGATGTGCCCTTGGCAGCAAAGGCAGCCGAAGAGCCTCCTGGGCTGCATTAGGAAGAGCACTGGCAGAAGCTGGAGGAGGTGACTCAACGCTGGTGATGCCACTCCTGGAGGACTGTGCTCCATTCTGGGCTCTCCGATACAAGACGGACATGGACATATTGGAGCGGTACCAGTGAAAGAGTCACCAAAATGCTGAAGGGATTGGTCTATCTCTCATAAGAGAGGCTAAGAGAGTAGGTATTATTTAGCCTACAGCAGAGAAGGCTCAGGGGGATTTTACCAGTTTGTGTAAATATCCAATGGGAGGGAGTAAACAGACTCTGCTTAGTGGTATCCAGTGGAAGAACAAGTCGTAATGGGTAGAAGTCAAAATACAGGAAATTCCACTTAAATACAAGAAAAAACCTTTTTACTGTGCCTGCGCTGAAACACTGAGATTGTGGAGTCTCCTTGGACATTCTCAAAACCTGACTGCACAGAGCACTGAGTAACCTGCTCTAAGAGGAGCAGGTAGGTTGGACTAGATGATTTCCCAAGGTCTCTTCCAACCTCAGCAACCCAGTGATTACAAAATTCTTGGCAAAAAAAAATCTCGGAAGATCAGATAAGAATTAATCCAAATACTGAATAACCTTAAGCAGGAAAATATCACAGACGAAGTATGCAACAGCTGCTGAGAAAGCACAAGGGAGTGTGTGAGAGAGTGCACACATGAAAGAACATGACAGAGAATGCAAAAGAGAGTGCAAGACAAAGGCACTGAATCCCAAATTCTTTGCAAGATTCCTTCAGTGATTTTGAACTACTCATCACAGATGTAAAATTTGAATGGGGTGAATCTAGAAGAACATGAAAGCCTTGGAAGCCACCTAGTATTTGTCTTCATTAAAAGGAAAACAAAAAAAATCCCTCTGATTATGGATTTAATGACATATTTATGACTTTTAAATAGTTTGTTACAACTGGGATACAAATTCTGGTCTTGGAGGACAAACCTGGAATATCAGGAAAAAATTTGCTTTGGACTTTTTAAAGGTCATAAATAGATGCTTGGGGTGATGGCATATGTCTCTTAAGAGACCATTCTCCTCCTACCTTCTTAAGAATGGTGTCTCTACATTTCTTAAGAAACATAGAGACACAATTTCTGTAGGAAAGCAGTCAGTGATGTATCTATTTTGTCATCTGATGAAAGTGTGAACATTTTGATCATGTACTATGTACAAAAGTTTGACCCGATGTAAAACAGAAGGGAAAGACAGGTATTTTCCATGACCATACTTATTCATTCGTACTAGTAACATGGGAATTTCCTCCTGCTACATGGGAGTTCAAGGAGCCTGAGCTGGTTCACCCTGTTAACATAACTGTGCAGGACTGGCAGGTTGTCTGGAAAAGGCAAGGAAGATTTGAGCCTGTGTGCTATTCAAATACACCAGTTCTGCAGAGAAATAATACAAACTTGACTAATCTGGAAATAAGGCACAAAATTAAGGGTTTCTTTTTAATTTAAATATTTAATGAAATTAAGAAAATAAGACACTCAGGGAAGGTCATGGCCACACCATGTCTCTCCCTTTAACCAGTCAAATTCCCCACTGCTGGTCCACTCCCTACACCCCCCATATTCTTCTGTTTTCTATTAAATAAGTAGGCATATGCCACTAATAAGGCACTTTCTACTGTTTAAACTCTTATGGCAATTATTTAAAATACTTTACTACTTTTTTTCAATAAACATTATTTTCACATTTTTTAAATGACAACTCACTATTAGCATAAATCCTTTTAATTATAAGGTTAAAAATCCAAAAATGTACTTTGATATTCATGTAATGTCAATGTTCCATAATGGAAACATAATTCCATGGTTAAAACAAATGAATCTTTGTTAAAATTTTGACACTAAGAGATTAAAATGTGATTTATTACTTGGGGAAATAAAGACTAGATTTAAAATTCATCTAAGAATCAAAAACTTTAAGCTTTGTATTGTTTTACTCTTCGGCCATCTAAAACTAAGAGTAACTGACAGGAAAAAATTATCTTACCTTCTTACATATATCGCAAAATGCAAAATTATACCTTATACCTTTGGCAATCTGTTGCAGTATAAATCACAAGAGCATTTTCATTTTACTTTTCAGAAAGCAATGAACACACACTCACTCGGCAACAGCCCAATTCCTCTGCTGTTACTATGACTGTTCCACATTTCTTCCCAGGAATTCCCCTGCAAGAAAATACAACTTCATCAACTCAGTTCCTTAGTATCATTTATGAAAGTTACAGCTGACACAGATAAACACAAGTTGCACTTTCAAGTCACAAAACTGATGGCATTGCTACACAGTTTCCCTCTTTTGTCACTTGTCCTGTGTAAAAAAGTTGGTTCATCCAAAGGGAATTGTTAAATGAGTTGCATATTTATTTGAACTAGCAAGAAACAAATCAGTTTCAATTTTAAAGGAAATAGCATAAAAAGTTTAAATGGGTTGATATGAGAATATCACACATTCTATTTTCCACCCTCCCATTCTCATTTTCTTGAGAGATGACTCTATAACTTAGTTATTTTTGAAAAGCATCCTTTTGCAAATTTTCCTTAAACAAAATATCTAAAATATATTTAAAACTATACACCAGCCTTATTTGACAATATTTATTCTGAAATATGTAAGACGACACATAATGTCGCATCAGATACCATAGTCGCAAAATAAATTATAATTCACACCCAGCAATTAAATACATGCTGCTGCAACACCTGAAAGCACAAAACAGATCCTTAGCATAGAAACCAAGAGAGGAAGAGAAAAGCCACACATAATCTGATAGTATTCAGTGGCAGCAGACTTTTGGGGGGCAGGGGAGGGTGGCAGGGAAGTACAAATACTTAGATGCAACTTTTTGCATGATGCCACACTATAAAGGAGTAGTTCTGTAATATCCTAATGTCTATCAGCATGTCCATTAGCACACACCTTGGCAATTCCTTCTAGATTTTTTTTTTCAAAACTAATGTGATTGCTTATGCTCATTTTATTTCTAGTTCTTTATTTCTTCACATCTTTCTTGAAAATAATTAATTATTTGAATAAAATTACGTTCCAATATGACATTAAGGTAACATTATCACAGAATCACAGAATGTCAGGGATTGAAAGGGACCTCAAAAGCTCATCCAGTCCAATCCCTCTGCCGGAGCAGGAACACCCAGATGAGGTTACAAATTTTCAAATTGATTCTATTTTTTAGGTTTTTCTAAGATAACTAGAGGGCACTCCTGTTCTTTTGTTACAACAAAACATTAATGTAAACATTTACTGTTGTTCTTATTTCATTTATTAGTTTCCTTAAAATTTCTAAAATTTTTACAGTGCTCTACAACTTTAAATAAGTTTAGCAAGACTGTGGCATAACAAAGAACTGCTGGGAAAACAGTTTTAAAAGCAGATAAAAGTTTGGAAATTAGTAACAGAGGAACAAATACTGATGCAAATTTATGCAAGCTCAATGAAACTCTTGTTCAGAAGTTGATGTTTACGTCTATGGAGAATACATCAGGGAATGATGCTCCTATACTGCTGCAGTCATTTGGGGACAGGTGACTGCTCTCCTGCAACTCCTCAGTGCTACACAGCAAGTTTAAATTTCACAAGGAAAACAGGGGATATGGGAACTATTCAAGTTTTTGGTGTGAAATTTTAAATTATGATTTAAATACATACAAGACTTACAGCATTCTTCCATTTAATGCAGTGTGACTTATAAAGTACAGTTAAGACCAAACAGGAGAATTTTCTTCAAATAACAGAAAAACATAGTTTTATCAGCATCCTAAAATCATGTGGTTTTAAAGCTTCAACAGCTCATGACTGAAAATTACCCATTTTACCCTCTGTAGCAATGGGATATGGCAAATGAAATATCAGTTTTTCAAAATATGGAAAAGCTGAATCTTTTACTTTGAACAGTACTTCTTGACGATTCAGAAGTGTTTGGAATTTGGTAGCAGTAGCAGAAATAACGTAGTGATCAGGGTGATATTGACCTTACATGGTGAAATGTTTCAAGAACAGCTGATCATGACACTGGCTTTGACAGGTAAGGAAGAAACAAAAATGTCAGAACTGTAACTAAAAAACCAGAAGTTCTCAGCACCACGATTCTGTAGGTCATGCCAACTGAACTACAAGGCACCGGCATCAGAATTGCCATTACATGAACCAAAATTCTTCTTAGTGAAGTATTAAAGCACAGTTAACTGTGCCATTAGGGACATATTTGAGACAGTATGGGCAGTGACAGTACTCTGAAGAAAAGTATCAAACATTTCCTTTCATGTGAAAAGTCAAACAGATTTATTCGACTTCCAAAATATTATTGTGTCAGATGCTAGACTGTGAGAAGTACAAACCCGATCACCTCCTGAAGAGCTGGAGGTCTGAAGTAAACTAGAATCATAGAACCTCAGCACCATCAAGTCCAACCATAACCTAACTCTAGCACTAAACCATGTCCCTAAGAACTTCATCTAAAAGCCTTTTAAACACCTACAGGGATGGTGACTCCACCTCTTCCCTGGGCAGCCTGTTCCAATGCCTGACAACTCTTTTTGTGAAGAAATTTTTCCTAATATCCAATTTAAACCTCCCCTGATGCAACTTGAGGCCATTTCCTCTTGTCCCATCACTTGCTACTTGGGAGAAGAGACCAACCCCCTCCATGCTACACCCTCCTTTCAGGTAGTTGTAGACAGAGATAAGGTCTCCCCTCAGCCTCCTGTTCTCCAGGCTGAACAGCCCCAGTTCCCTCAGCTGCTCCTCATCACACTTGTGCTCCAGGCCCCTCAACAGCTTCGTCACCCTGCTCTGAACTCTCTCCAGAACCTCAATGTCTTTCTTATGATGAGGGGCCCAACACTGAACACAGGATTCAAGGTGTGGGCTCACCAGTGCTCAGTACAGTGGTACAATCACTTCTCTAGTCCTGCTGGCCACACTATTCCTGTTACAAGCCAGGATGCTGTTGGCCTTTTTGGCCACCTGGGGACACTGCTGGCTCATATTCAGCCAGCTGTCATGTTGATAACTGTTGATAAACAAGCTCCATTTCCCACAAACTAGTCACCACACAGTTGCCATTTGACAGAGAACCTTGTGCCACCCTGCCTGCAGTTATAACACATGACAGTCAACACCTGCCTGTCTCAAACTGAGATTTGCACAGGAAGACATTTATTAGGAGACATGCTTCAGCTCATCTTATGAACTTGAAGGCCAGGGGAAGCCCAAACCCAAGAGATACATGTGTCTGAAGGGAAACTGGAGAGGCAACCCCCTCCAGATATTTGCCTGGGTATGTCAGAAAAAATAGGGAACTCTTGAGTAGATGCAAACGTACAAACAGCATAGTCACCTCTGAAAGCATTTGGGTAAAGTTTGGCTTGACGTGTCACCAAGGTTCTCAAGGATATGTGCCTTATAAAAGAAAGACAGTATTTTTACACTATGATGACTGGCAAAGAGGTGAAATGCTTACTCAAGATTAGCACGGAATTTCTCTACAGAAGAAAAAGTTCTCATTATTGAGGAACTAAAAACTCTACCAAATGACCTCTGCAGTTTGTGAAATTATTAAGTACGAACTTTGTATGCTTGTCTTGAGAACACAAGCATGAAAAAAGTACTTGACCATTTGGAGACACTAGACACTAAAGAGTTTGTTCTCTTATAAGTTCCTTTAAAAAACATTATTAAAAAAACCACTTAGATGTAAAGTCAGCACCCTGACAAAAACTTCAGTGGTACCAAATCAGCCACATGAAAAGACCTTTAACAAGCAATAATGCGCCTTGTGAGAAAATAACAAAATAATTTCAAGCTGGTCTTATGACTGTATGAAAATACACTACTTGGAGATTCACTATTACAAACCAGTCCTTCCAATTGCCAGGGAAATATTGACTAATATTCTCTTCAAGATGAGCATGTAAGAGTTCTACCTGTTTAAATCCAGAATGCAGTGCTACCACCCATCTTCTTTAGTTTTAAGAAATAGCTGGTCCTGAGCTGGACTTGGTTCTATAGCACTGAAGTGACAATATAGAATTTATGTTCCGGCAACCAGTTTCGCTGGATAAGTTTTGCTGGAAAGGGTTACGGATCAGGTTTTGAGGGGTAATGATGAGCCAGTCTGTATTGCATAACCACTGCAAACTCCAACACTCAGTGGTAGTTATCTGGCACCCAGATGTAGAAAGTGTGCCAGTCTAAGGCTAAACAGGGTGCAAACTGAATAAAGGAAGGTAAAATGTAAGGAAGATCTATGTTTTTCAGCAGGTCCTTCTGGATTGAGAGCCCAGAACGTGTAAGTGTTCTACAGTGATCACTCCTTTCTGTTTAAATGTTGTTTAAAATGCCTTGCTGGCATTGCATGCCCCAGTTGTTTAAAATGCCTTACTGACAGAAGTTGTTATGCCATGGGGTTCACCTGAGGCCTCCAATACTAAAAGCTAAAGAATGAGAGGCTTTGTCTTTAGAACAAAGACGCCAATGGAAACATGCCCAGAGATGGCAAAATAATTGAACAGTATTTGAGGGAGCAAATAATTTGACTGTCAGAGGAACCGAACTGAAAACCATCATCAAATTAAAGGTCCTCAACAATACCTGCATGTCTCTGGACAGGATACAGTCTTGAGGAGTAATTATTGTGTCCTTAGAAAAAATGATTCTACAACTGAGACATCACATCTGCAGCACCTAGAGAAGTCTGAAAGGACACTGTGAAGACCACCTGGGCTTTAACAAGGACTGAAAGGAGGACTTTTCCAGAGTTGGTGAAAAAGTTAGAAAAAGATGACAATTTATATGGGAAATCAAACTTAAGAGGTTAAACAGAGCTTCCAATTTTGCAAGCTGAAATTGAAATGAGGCAGAGAATGGGACATTTTTCAGATCATTCAAAAATTTACAGTCCTATCCTTGAATTTACAGAACTTAACCCTCTGGCAGTCACAACCACAGATAAAACAACAGGACAAATATACAGGGAGTCCCATTTCCAGGGTTCAGATGTTTTTCTATCAATTATGTTCACAGCAAGATGACAGGAGAAAGAACTTCCCAAAAGAGGCCAGCTGGCTCCAGTACAGCCTCATTAGCAGGCAATGGCACTCAGATGTGAATAACTAGCACAGAATGCTCATTAAGCTTTGCAATGGCTCTGCCGCCTCATTAAAGGGAATCCCTACAGGAATGCACTTAGTAGATCCTGAAAGAAGCATTGCTCAGAGTTACAAATGTGGCTAGCATCTTCTCTCTAGGAAGACAGAAGATGCAAATATCTAGTTCTGAATAATGTTTGGGAAGGTGACACTCTCTTGAGAGAAAAATAAAGCTGTGTCATTTCTGCAACTAGGTATGTATGCACCTCATCCTTTCATGCTAATACAACTGGGGCATGCAAGGCCAGCCTGAGGAAATCTTACATATGGAGCTGTCTTGAGAAAGCATTTAATGAATCTAGTATCCCAACAGGTAAAGAGAGTAAATATTACTGTTAAAATGCCAGATTCTCCATTTCACCTGCTTTGCATAACTAGATTTATTTTCCAAGAGAAATCATCCAGAGCAAATGTTCACCTCTGTACCTGGCCAGTCTGTAAAATAAAGTGCAGCACTAAATTATGTTCTTGAACAGAAACATTGATAGTCACAGGGATAACAGCTAGCACACCACCATACCTGGAGTGACAGATTGCACTGAATTCAAAGCCCATTATGGTGTCAGAAACAGAGAGTGAGGTTCAGGAGACATCGTCATAGCTGCAAAGACCAAATACTATTAGGTTCATGCCTCACAGGCATAATCTGCTGGTGCTCTTATGACCAATGAAACTGCAAGCCATGCCAGTCACGAAGGCAAAGAAGAAAAATGTGCATGTATATCTTCACTTTTGCATTCATCATGAAGGTTAGCAGCAACATACTTTCCAGCCTGCCTGACAGACCACTGCAATGGTGATCCTCTAGGCTTAATGATTTTGATGAAAGATAAGAGTATGCTTTCATGGTAGACTTTCCAAGGGAACTTTCCCTGGTGATACACAATCTGACTCGGAGTTGGCCAGCTCATGGCAGCCATGGAGTCCTGAATCTCATCAGGCTTTTCTAATGTCTAAACTAGATAGATCTGAAGTTTAAGCTTCAAGTTTTTTCTAATTTTCATGTTGAAATAATGCCAGAGCTTACTTGAATGCCAATCAGAGAATGGAATTCAAGATTCTCAAGCTGCTTAAGTACAAAAAGTACTACTTCGGTGGTGGCTGATTGGGACTAAAACAGTACTGGGCATTCTCTTCGTCACACATCCCTTGGCAGAGAACAGAAAAAGCAAAATGTTAACAAGCTTCAGAACTACTGTGAAGAGAAAAAGCTCTCTTATCTCAAGTGACACCATAAATAACTTTCAAGCTATGTGAATGTGAACTTGACTTTGTGAAGAGAACTGTAAATTCAAAGCATTACTTAGGAATAGAAGACATGCAATATTGTAAATTTAATTGCTGTTATTTGAATATTAAGAGACATTAAACACATGTCTATAAGCAAACAATTCTGGAATGCAATGCAATGGTTTAATGGAAAAAATAAGACAATGTCTCCTAGACACCAAGGTATCCAGATTTCAGAGAGTCCAGAGTCAACAATCAACCAGGCACATTTGTCCAGTCACAGCACTGTCACCACTTTGTGAAAAGCACCAATTTCAAAATAAAACCTGAACTCTGGCAAGTGCTGATAAAGAGTCATGAAGACTTTTTCCATTAATATTAACAAATATCTACCCATACCACGTATAAAAAAGGGAGACAACTGATTCGGGCTCATTTACTAACTGCCTTACAACAGAGTATCTGCTCAGAACCAGACCTGCACAATGCTTGTTTATCCAAGACAGAATGTATTACACAGGCCAACACATCTGTGAAATAACTATAAGACCTTTTTTCCATAGAATCTTCACTGATATATTTTCCTGTCTCATAGATAACTTCAATCTTTAAAACTTCATCTGTTACACACCTCAGGCTTCACTTAACCTGTACCAAGTGACGTGAAACTGCTGAACAGATGATTTTTAATCTACATGTTTGAAATAAATTTCAAGAATTTTCTCATTTAAAAAACGGGTAGTGTGCCAAATAATTTACCACTTTGTAGACAGAAAGAACTATAAAGACCCTCAAGAAGTCAGCAAGATTTGTCTTATTAAATATGGGTGTCCAAAGTCAGCACCTTTCTCTGACCACGCCACCACTGGCTTCCAGTAGAGTCAACCAATAACTAGTTGGAACAGTCAGCAGAGCTGCAACAGCACAATTCACTGCGGCCGTTAGCATAAGTTAGGCCTAGACAGTGAAAAGTAAGTGAACTTTTGTTGTGGTAGAAGTAAACAAAATAGAGTCATCCTCTTGTCCCAATCGACAGCAGTGTTTGTGTGCTCAAGCAGACAGCCAAACACTGCAAACAACCTGAGGGCCACCAAGAGCTAAAAACATGTCCCAAACAGGTGGAGACGTGTGTCTCCATGCCATGGTGCTGAGGTTTTCCTGGGACAGCGCCGGTAGGAACTGGGCAGGGGCTGTTTAACTTAGTCATTGGAGTTACCCCTTGTTCCTGCCTTGTACCTCTGTGCTCCTTTGTGGGTGCAGAGACAGGACATGGATGAGCTGATGATTCTCCTGGGAGGGGTCTGGAAGCAGCCAGGGCAAGGTATAATTTGGGATCCCCCACCTGCTGTTGCACCTCTCTTCTTTGTTTGCAGACAAGCTTTTTAATTGTGTAACCTAACACACCTCTTCTGTTATACCACTTACTATACTCGTCCTCAAGGATATTTCCTGGATATTTTTAAGTTTTATACAATATTTATTTTATTGCAGACAACTTCTGATTAGCTACTGAAATTGAAGGACATCTTAAAAGTTAAGGTTCATCTGAAAACCTTGATAGGAACAGAAAGTGACACAGTTTTAGAATGGCTTCTCTGGGTAGTTTTTCAAGTTATTTAAGGAAGTGATGCAGTGAAGTAGTATTACTTCTAACATATGTTACGGTGTGCATTAGTGTGTTTTTAAGTTTAAATAGTCTGTAAGAGTTTTCCTGAATTATGCTGCAGACACTGAAACCTTCCTCACCTTCAGAGTTGAAGAATTTACCCTGAAAATGGAGTCGTTCCCAGTGTGCACAGTCCCACCAGTGCAGAGAAGGGAAATAATAAGGAACATGTAGTGGTATTAATAGAACTCTTTATGCCCTTGATTTAAAAATAAATAGTGTAAATAGTGTAAAAATTACTGCTGTGGTCCTTGGGGAGGGAGGGTGAGGAGGGCAGGAGAGGTTGCGGGGAGCAGGGAGGATTACTTGGACTAGGGACTTGTCATAAAGACTGAGTCTGTAAATAGAGTGATCAGGTAACTGGACTATACTTAGAACCCTTCAAAATTCAGCAAAAGTGCATTTATTACTGACCTCAATCCTGAATATTAAAGAGAATATGTATCATATTGTTAAAGGATGTTGCAGCAGTAATGATCGCAGCGTTCAGGGAATTAAGCAAGAGAACTAACAGATTTCATACATCATTGTTACAAATCAATCTGAATCATCTGCAGTTGGCTGTAAATTAGGGAGACTAAATCAAAGGGTTATTTTGATAAAACACTAAGTGGAAATGTTTTGCAAAGACTTCTCAAGTTTTTTTATGTTACTCTACTTTTCAGCATGATCTGTATGATAAACAAGTCCTGCTGAATAGCTGAAAATTGCCTTTGTACAAAAACCAAATGACTGGAAATAAGACATTTACAGGCAAAATTTAGTCAAGGCTAATGGACTGGAAGGGCATAATTACAGGAATGTCTCCCTGCAGAGCAGTGCCAGCCAACCCATGGCATTTATCATTCAAAAGGATTTGTTGCAGGTATGCCTAAGTCTCAGGAATTCAAGTAGTTTAAATTCCACTAAAATATTTTTTAAACTTAAAATATAACTAAAGAAAGTTTACCACAGTTTTTATAATGGAAACATTACTTGTCTTTTATTTTAAAGTTTTCATGGTTTCCTAAGGACCCTTAGACTAAGTTAAATGAAAACTATGTGAATTGTCTTTAGGTTTATCAGTTTAAATATTCTGTTCCAAACTGGTATTTCAGCCAGAAAGAGTTCTAGAGACAAACTGATACTATTTTTGGCATGAAAACAGGAAAATTCCGATGCTTTTCCAAGCTTATACTTGCAGCAGAATTGCAAATATTTAAGAATTTAATTAGATTCAAGTAGTGAGAAAAGCTTTGAGTTCGACAGCTCAACACTTCCAAGCTCTTGAAAGATAAAAGGATAGTTATCATGGGTGGGCCTCCTTGAAGCTGGACACTGTCTTCACCATGATAGAAACTTTAACACCACCCCCACAGAACATCACCATGCTATTCAATATAAACTAGAGAAAAGCTTCTTTTTAAACAACTAATTTATCAATGGCATTAAGTTATTTACATAAACAAGAAAAAAGTATATTATAAAATCTAGGGGAAAAAGTTACCATTGGTATATTTTATACACTGATAACAGAATATCGACTTCTGAGATTTTTCACAGGACTTCAAAGCTACTACTTAATGTTTAAGTTTGAGGTTGACAGGTACAGGATACAAGATATGTACATGAAGAGTGTATAAACCATATAAACCACTAATAATAGATATAGAAGTGTCATCTCAGTAACAGAAATGGTTATTCAAATATACACATAGAAGAAAATGTATTACTAGGAATATATTTCTTAAGATAATATATAACTCAATAATATAACTCAATTAAAGAGTTTTCTTGTATTTGGAATTACACTAAAATTATATTAAATACTAAATATATATATACTAAATTATACTAAAATAATATCTAAATACATTCTGAATTTTGCAAATTGTTGTAGTTCATCAAGATCCTGGTTCTTGTTATTTGAATACAAAGTCAGAATATATGTGGTGTTTTCAGCAAAGTTTGGCCCAGAATAATACCAGGCTTGCTAAGCCTGAAAACTTCATCTGCCCTTATAATGAAACCAGTGAAGAAAAGTTAATGAAGTAACCCTGGTATACTGCTCATAATGAACCCAGTATAATGGGACATGAAGGACGCTCCATCTGACAGAGTAACCAAACCCACGATCACTCACTGCAGTGCAATCACAATTAAAAGAAAAAAAAAAAAGTCAAAAGATATTACCATCACATGAAACGTCCAGTTAGAACTTTAAATGTTTGCTTTTAATGTCATATGTGAATTTGTAGCATACATTCTGATAAAAATTGTAAAATATTTTCAATTACTCAAACATTATTTAGGAACAGAAAATTAAGATTGTTCATATGATTTGTATTTTAAATATCTCTGCATACCTATGAGCAATAGTTGGTAAATATCAAAATCCTATCGGTGGGAGAAAAATCCATCGATCATAAGAAAGATTTCATAAATTTAGTAGGATAAATAGAAAATATTTCATACTGTGGCTTGTCTAATTGTTTAGGAACTGTATTATTGGGAACAACAGAAATACAAGTAGGAATGTTTGGATTTGAAACAGTGAGGGTTTTCTTCCATGATGCTTGAATAGAAGGCAATAAAGATTATGATGTGTTCATTTGCAAACTAGAAAGAAAAACATTTTTAAGATTAGTATACTCAAACTCTGTCTAATGCAAGGTGTAATGAAGTTGGTAAACATTTTGGATGAGTCAATTCCTTTGCTAATTGTCCAAACTGAAGCTTAAATTATCATAAAGAAAGATTTCTATTGTACCTAACAATTTACTCTCTTTGAAGCCATGTCTGTCAAATCCATGTACCAAGATACCTCAAGGCAAAACCACCACACTTCTGACCTCAGGCAGCAGTGTGCATTCATCCAGCATTCAAGAATGCCATACTTACACAATCGACTTTTCCAGTCTGCTCCCCTGTGATCCAACTATTTCTCCCAGTGTACAAAACATTTGTCCCAAAAAGTCCTGAAAAGCAGTAACATAAACTCAGAATTCATATTTCACATTGAGACAAATTTGGTTTCCCATTTTATCTGGGTGCTTCACTAGTGTAGAATACATTCTGCTGAACATCACATCTTAAAATTAATTATGCAATAATCACTCATAAAACAGACTCACTATTACAGATTTTACATTACACTGGGTTACAGTTACAGAAGTAATTCTAATGCACTCCACTTACTGCTTTTATATTGCCATTTTAATCAACAAAAAATGAAATTTGATGGAAAAAAATCATTACTTTCTTCACCTTCTTTAACTGGAACATTTTAATGAATTTCTCTTTTATGAAGCGATTCTACACTGATTCTATTAATTTCTTGGCAGCTAATTATGCTGGCAGAAATTCATGCCCGTGCAGGATCTGTATGAGCACCCTGGATTGACAGTTATGCACAAGTATTGCTCTAACGAGAGACTTCATTTTTGTGTTTTATAATTTAACTGCATCACCGAAAATCACGTAATTTTTATACTGTATCTCCCTGTAGTATAAGAAGCCTAAAAATATGAATGGATTTTCAAACTGTTGTATGTATATTGAAAAAAATAAAAAATTATGCTGCAGTCCAACTCCTTATCTTGCAAGTGAAAAAGAGCTTGCTAGCTCTGCTCTTCCCAGCATCACCGGCAGTGGTGTTAGCAGTAGCTTGTGACATTTGTACACAAACAGTAAAGAGAATCAAGACACTGTAATTCATGTACAGCAAACCATAACTTATTGTGGCAGAATGCAACCCCCCCCGCCTCCACCTCCCCCTCCCTCCTTCAGTATGGAAGGAGTAGGCACATCTCCCTCTTTCTCTGCTACTTGAGGCTAACAGCTTCTTTTGTTTGGCCCCAGAGCACCCTGGCCAGGACCATTAGGAGAAGGGAGTGCCGAGGCACACTGAGCCGCGCCCAGTGTGGGGGATGTTTGGAGGCTTCAGGGGCACCCACAGACAGTGTGGGGGTGCAGAGAAGCTTCTAGAGTGCCTAGAGTCAGGTCTGATCAGCCAGTATAAAAACGGGACTCTCGTCGAGACTCCGCCCATTGTGTGGGTCTCTCGGAGCACGAGCAAGATGCTGCTGCCGAGAGCCCCCCTCCCCGGGATGGGGACTCTGCTTGCCTCGCCGCCACGGGTGTGAGTAAAACTTCTCGCAGGATTGCGAGTATATTTATACTTTCCGTGCACATATGCACGTATAACTTTCTGCGCTCCATAAGAGCGCGTGTAAAATTAATCCTCGCACAATCGCGGGTGTATTTTCCTCCCGTGCACATATGCACATGTAACTTTCTGTGCATATTTGCACGCATACTTTAAATTATTTCCTCGCACAATTGCGAGTGGCCGCCGAGAGCCCCTCGCACAATTGCGAGTGTATTTTCCTCCCGTGCTTCCACGTAAGCACGTGTAGGATTCCGTGCACACTTGCACGTGTAAGTAAATTAACCCTCGCAGGATTGCTAGTGTATTATAAATTTACCCTCGTGGAATCACGAGTGTACACTTTCCGTACTCACTACGAGTACGTGTATCTCTTTAAAAATAATCCTGCACCGTGTTTAGGCAAGTGTGTATTTCTCTGGGACTCAGGGACGGCTCTGGCATTGTTTGGGTGAAGCCACGTGCATGCACACTGTGGACCGCCTGTTGTATTAGTTGCTGCCCCTTAAATAATTTTCCTCAGCTGATATCCGAACCTTTATTTAAGTCACTTTTGGAGTGCTAAAACCCTGTTCCTCACCGGTCTAATAAAAGTTGTTTTTGGACCTTGTTGTCCCTTAAATTAACCTCGGGGTGCCTCCGTGACACTTATGACACTATATATAGTAGGGAATATACGTACAGACAGTTCTGACTCTGCTCTCGGCCCAGGCCACTCATTCCCGTCTCTGCACTGTGTTAGTTATGGGTCCATACAGTGAACTGGGTCTGAGAACGAATCCCACTGTGTCCTCTAACTGCTCTGACACTGCGACGCTGTTTCCATAGAGTCTTCTAAAATTGTTAAAATTTGTTTGAAAATACTCAACTCCTCATTAATTTTTAAAAACACTAGGCATGATACATTCTAAAATAACACCATTTTCTACACTGAAACCACATATTCCACAATTTTCTCTTCCTTTTGGTGCAGTTTCTCTGATTAATTTTTATTAGTTCCACAGTCTGTTATTAATTACAGTTGTTCATTAGTCTGTTCCTTTTTTCTTAAATGAGGAATCTACCATGAACAAAAAAGTCTAATTTCAGGTAGCCAGTTTTATAAGATTATGTTATTACAGCCAGCCACAATGGCAGCACTGTCTACTCTGGTTACTTCATCCATCTATTATAACATTTGCTTCACTTTCTTCTCCTTTTGCCAAATCTCAGTCACTGGAATTGAAACTCTCCAGGTTGACTCTTTTTTCAATCCCCAAACTGTTCAACTGTTAAATGACACTGCCCAGTATTTCCAAAGGAATGGGTCAACAGCTGTTTTTAGGAACAGGAAGGATCTTATTCCACACAAAGTGACAACAACACACGAGATGTCTCACTATGCAAACACCTCTGGCCTGACATTTTTCAGAAACACCAAGCTCCCAGAGCACAGATATGAGTAAAGTTCTGCTCACATCCCACCAACTCACTGCCCTAATCCTTGAGAGCTCTGGGAAGGAGATGCAGGACGCTGGCAGCAACAGGAACCATACAGACCAACCTTGACCACTCGGGAAATTATGGAAATTAATTGCCGTGTTTAAGAAACACGTTTCTAGCTACCATCTTTCACAGGGCTCTCAGAGCTGTCTTTGTGTACATAATACTACATGGCAGAGTTTGGTGTCTTCAGCACAGATACCAAGCCTACATCAACTTGTACACATTTCCTCTTAGAGACAATAGAGTGAAACATATTTCTGATATTAACATTAATGTCTAAAGAATACAGTTTCACTCCACACTTGAAGATTCGAGGGAATCTGCACTGTTGAAAAAACAGGACCTAATGTGTCTGAGTATGCTTAGCCTTCTATACGGCACATACGTAATTCACGATGCACTCAAATAGTCTTAAGACTCTCTTCTGTGTGTGTGTTGGTTTTTTGTTTTGTTTTGTTTTTTGGTGGGCTCAGCAAGATACTAAATTCATCAATTCCTGTTCTAGTAATCAATTGAATCTAGGCTCTGTATTTCCATATATTTTTTGTTTGCACTTCAATAGTGACTAACTTGTGTAATTTTTCTTAGAACTTCATTATGAGGTTTTTGTACAAAAAAGTACGTTTGGGGAAAAAGAAAGAAAAGAATTCAGACAAACCAGTTACTACAGAAGTGCAAACAATCTCAGGCAGAAGCCCAGGATGAGGATTTATCCTTATTGAAGACACTACAGGGAAGACTTCTATTTTCTGCATCCTCTTATCTAGCATTGTAGTTATTCAGATTACCTTTCCATGATGATGGAGATGGAAAACAGTTTGTCAGGGGCTTTAAATCTTTACAGGGAGGATCTAACGGGAGATCAATGGCCAAAAGTCTTGTTTTTTCACTGTGAACTGCACACACACCCCACATTCTTTCCATTATTCTATCTTCCTTTGCTCCAGATTCTTAAAGGTTCTCTTAAGAAACTTCTCCTGTTTTTATTTTAAAAGAATCACTCAGAAGCCGCTAAATTCGACTCTCACATCTCTAAAATCTAAAGTTAATATTTAAACCTTCTACTTCAAGATGATATGAGCATAAAAGATTTCTACTAAATTAACTGGGACACAATCAAAGCCTGTTTACAGTTAAAAATTTTTAGGATGCGGAGAAGTATCAACAAAATGCAGCTTATGAGGTATCGGAAAAGGTATAAACGTGTGCTTAAATATGCTCTTTACAGGAGGAATGTCCCATTAAAATTATACTCACGAGCATTATGTATGTTATTAGCAACAGCACAATCACTGTATTTGTCTCCATGTATCTGGTATTACTTACAGTCAAAAGCAAATAAACATGTTTAGGAAAGCGTAAGCATTTCAGCACAAGAAGGTATAATAGCGAGGTAAAACTTACATGTTTTGATAGGTTAGGACTCTTCGAGTCAACATCATAGCTTAAAAAAAAAAAGGAAAGTTACATCAGAGTTGCCAGATGACAGATCTGAAGACAATGTAAAAAAAAAAATAAATCATTAAACCAAACAAACAACGCCCCCCGCCCCTCCCCTATACCCCTATATACCACCAAAACACCCCACCACAATTCTTTCACTGTTTCCATGGGTGAAATTCACAGAAATAGATATGTGGATGGAAGTCTCACCAGTAAGGAAGACAAACTGAATCATCACAGATTATAGCACTATGGTTCACTAGCTCTTTGAAATGAAGTTAATTTTCAACAAAGTACAGGCTACCAAGAGAAACTATTGATACTCCTGTTTGAACAATGAAAGTTGCCAAAAATCACAACAAAAAATAAAAATTAATTTTAGAAAACAAACTAACATATGAATTATTTTGGGGTAATTTTTTAGTCATTTGACTAGTTAAACTGTAATAACTGACAATAAACTAAACTGCTTTTAGCAAGAGTTTGACTTGTTTGCATCTCATCATAATCTTGTTCTTCCTCCAGCTAGAAAATGTCATTGTTTCCCTTCCATTACCAAGTCAGATTTCAAAAAAAATTACTCTGTGAATCCAAGAGAGACTAAAAAACATAATATAATTTAAAATATAGGAGGATTACTAATCTCCATACTTTCACAGTCTTCCGTCTTTATCAGATAATCCACAGTAATACTTTTATCAAATCCTACATTCAGATTCAACTGAAAAATATCTACATCCCTCTCCACCTCTCCTTCACGTTTCCATTCCCACCATGTGCTTTCTATCCCCGTGGTGGTGCTGCCACAATGGGTTGTTGGGATATGGTATGGACCAGATCACAAATCAGGAATACCGTAACACATAACACAGCTGGATGTGATGCCATGCAGTCAAAGTTTTAGAAACATATTCGTAAACAGAGGAATGACTATAAAAATCCCTAGCATAAATTTAAAAAAAAAAAAGAAGTAATTGCATACTGTCTGATGACACTGAACAGAAAAAAAACCCCAAGGGACAGCTACAAAACTAAAACAAAGAACTACTTCACTGACAAATACAGTAACAAATCAAATACAAACAGAAAGGGGCCTGAGACATTGGTGGCTGTACAGTTTAGGAAGGGGGCTCAGGCTCATTTATCAGAACACCAGAAATCAGATACACACTTGCCACTTGATTTTTGTTGCAACAAATATATGACATTTCTCTATATGAAAAATAACACTTTAGCCAACAGTAGTACATAATTTTGCTGAGGAACTTTAAAAAGGAAGCTTCCTAAAGATGCTTCTTTCCTAATCTAAATCAGAGTTTTAATCCATGAGTAGCTGTAAGAGTTTCACATTTTTAACTCGAAGTTCTACAATACTTTGTTTCTCATCTGTCATTGTTACAGGGCTCTAAAGCAAATCCACAGACTATGGCTACATGGTCACTTGCACGCAAACATCAATAACAGTTATTCAGCTTTGAGTTCAGAATAGACTTGTGTCCAGGTAATCCAGAACAGCAGCAGAAAGCAGTCAGGTGTTTCTGATAAGTACAGAGTATGTTTGGTATTTACAGCTTTTCATCAATAAAAAAAAACAGGAGTCCATTTCTCTGCTACACAAAGAATCAAACTGGAGACTGTATTTTCCCTTCCAGGACCAAGTCCTTTGCAGATAGCCCTTATTCAGAAGTTCTTTACAGACTTTGCTTTTCTTGCCTAGACTGAGCTTAGCTTTCTCTTCCTTGATTCATTTATTTTGCTCGTCTCTTCTATTGCACTGTCTCCTCCCCATAACATACACGCATCCTGCGAAGAGCAAGAGGCAACAAAACCACAATTCCTACACAACCCCAAGAGTGTCTTATTTCAGCAATGCTTTACCTACACTTGGAGGAGAATCCTCCTTTATTCCACAAAGTAACTAGTGCTTACTTAAAGTTATTTTAAATAGCAGGCAACAGTTAAACACAGCAGATTTAATGACATTAAACCCAACTTCTAAAATAAAAAATAAAGTCTGCACCAGCACCAGGCTTCCATGGTGCAGATGAAAGAGTTTGTACCCAGCCATCTAGAAGCACCCTGTAAGCTTTCTTGGCATTGAGTGGTTCCTTTCACTCCCTGAAACAGCTGAAGTCTAGGTGGAAACAGCCAGCTGCTATCTGTGTATTGAACGCAATGGAACTTTTCTTCCTCACTCATCCCTCCAACACTTCTCGTTTACTTAGGAAGCATTCTGACATGCTATAAAAAGACATTTTATGGCTAAAGAAAAATTAGACGTGTGGGGTTCTTTTTGTTTTCACAATACAGGAACTGCTGCCACTCAAGAGCAGTACACCCTGCCGGCAGCCTCAAACAATCAGCAAAACGACATGAAAAATTATTAACATTGCTAACATAGATCTATCAAGAACTCATATTTTCTTCCACTGCTATGTGAAGAATCATCACTAACATGATCACTGCACTATTTATTTTATGCCCTGCTAAATGTACAGATTGATCTGCATTCCAGAAACTTGGGGGTGGGAAAAAAGAGACTGTAAGAGTCACTTTGAAGCAACTACTTGGGTAAGTAAATGGCACACTGAGACTAAAACCTAGAAGATTTTAAAACAGCTTTGTGATGAACATGCTAGGAGATTTTAGGCAAATTATGAAGTCTTTCACAGAATGGTTGGGGTTGGAAGGGACCTCTGGAGATCATCTAGTCCAACCCACCTGCTAAAGCAGGTTCACCAGAGCAGATCACACAGGAATGTGTCCAAGTGGGTTTGAATGTCTCCAGAGGAGGAGACTCCACAACCTCTCTGGGCAGCCTGTTCCAGGGCTCTGGCACCCTCAAAGTAAAGAAGTTTCTTCTCATGTTCATGGAACCTCCTGTGCTTCAGTCTGTGCCTGTTGTCCCTCATCCTATCATTGGGCAGCACTGAAAGGAGTCTGGTCCCATCCCCTTGACACCCACCCTTGAGATATTTATAAACATTGATGAGATCCCCTCTCAGCCTTCTGTTCTCCAGGCTGAACAGACCCAGCTCTCTCAGTCTCTCCTCATGAGAAAGATGCTCCAGACCCCGCATCATCTTCATAGTCCGCTGCTGGACTCCCTCCAGTAATTCCTTGTCCTTCTTAACCCAGCGAGCCCAGAACTGGACGCACTACTCCAGATGCGGCCTCACCAGGGAAAAGTACAGGGGGAGAAGAAACTCCCTCGACCTGCTGGGCACACTTTTCCTAATGCACACCAGGATACCACTGGCCTTCTCGGAGACAAGGGCACGTTGACTCATGGTCAACCTTTTGTCAACCAGAACTCCCAGGTCCAGTTCAGCAGTGCTGATTTCCAGCAGTCAACCCCCAACCTTCTTCATCTGTTTTGCTGTCTACATGATAGAAATGCAATAAATGCAGTTTCTATATCAAGGCAAACTTGCAATGTAACTTTAAATTGGGAAGCAATGGTACTACAATTTAGCACTACTATAATCAACACCTGAGTAATATTTGTCACAATTCCATAAAGCATATCAGGAGACCTCGGTCTTTAGGATTATAGATTATAAGAAGGGAGACTACACTGTATCTTTCTTGATATATTTATTAAGTAACTAACACAGGATTCTCCTAAATATTTCTCAAGAACAAATATACCGAAAGAAATAAAAATGAAAGCAGAATCTTGTGAAAGTGAAAATGAGATCAATTCCACCAATGGAATGAAATTAGTAACTTCAGAATAACGTCAAAAGCCATCTACTTCTGGAACAACCGCTTTCATTTTCAAATCATAAAATTCAGTGTACTTAAACGCATACTGGCATTTATTTTAGTAACGAAAATGTTGGCTCTGTATTACTTGTACAGTATTTTATTTCTGGTATGTCCATACCTGTTTTAATGACTATGCTGCAAGAATATTTTAACATTTTCACATACTTAGCTTTCTGTTTTCTAAAAGTAATGATTGTAAGTAAGATTGTACGTAGACTAGTTAATACCTGCTAATTTCTTAAAACTTAGTCATGATTTCATTTATTTTTGAGGAAGCAAAGCTAAATCAATAATGCTTATTAATGTGTTCCATGTCAATAGACACTGTCTCTTTTCAAGTTATTTTATGCTGAACAAAACTTAATAAGTTTACAGAGGCTACATTATTAGAATCAAATATTGTTAACTTACAAATCAAATCGCAGATTCTCTCTTTCTTCAAAGAAGTAGTCCATTATAAATTTTCTTACAAAATCTGGATTTAAAGTATTATCAATTACTTCTGTTCTTCCAAACTGTAAAGAGAAAAGTATATGTTTAAGCCACATGCTATAATGAAGTATAATTAAGTAGACTGTCAATATTAGCAATATGTGATATATGAGAGCACCTGTAAAAAATTGTCTTGAATAGATACCATGAAAGAAAATGACTGTGTTCACATGAATAGATCAGTTATCTGTGGTTGAAGATAGACTGGTAGAAGATTTCATATTTCAATATAAAGTGTGGTGCACACCCTGTACTGTACGACCTAAAGTTTATAAACATCAGCTCCCAAAACTGATCAGAATCCACAAAAATCTGGGGAAGAAATGCAGTTAACACAAAAATCTACCAAAAAAATGACAACGGCAAGCAAAAGCTTTAAATATTAGGGAACATTGTTCTTCCATTAGAAGTGTATCATTTTTGCTCCTATTTCAGCTCAGCTCTCTCTTAACCTCCCCTCTCTCTGAGCTTTCGGCAAAATGCCTTTGCTTTCTTGGTGTTTACAGGAAGAACCTCAGCTCTCATCAAGCTGAAACTACTTTAATTAAAACAAAACAAAACCCGCTTTTGATTGACATCAGTTCATACACATCACAAATATAGATGACTGAAAATATCAACATGATTGTTTTGTTCTTGTTTTAGCTGTTCTTTCAAGATTCTTAGAAAACGAACAAAAAAAAGAGTTATTATTGAAATGAGCATTTCATTTTGTCCTACACATTGAACATATCAAGAGAAATTTTAATATACCCTACTGAAAAGCTTTTTGACAGTCTGCTGAAAGATCATCATTAAAGGGTCCTCAAAACTGCAATTTGGGACTAGAGGCTTTTGAATGACTCAAAGACTGACAAGCACTTCATTGACAGGACTTAACTAAATCAATAAACATGGATAAATCATAGAATCATAAAACATTTTGGGTTGGAAAGGACCTTAAAGATTGCTTAGTTCCAATCCCCCTGCCATGGGCAGGGACACCTTCCACTAGACCAGGTTGCTCAAAGCCCCATCCAACCTGACCTTGAACACTGCCAGGGATGGAAAGAATAAACCTTGCAACTGAAGGTCTTTAAGATGCATTTCCTAAAAATGTTTTCACATCACAGATATGAATCTACCCACTGTAGCCTGCACAGAGCCCCTAAGCTTACAATAGGACCCTCCCTGTTGTAAAGATAGTCCATTGTCTCTTCATCGCAAAACTAAGCAACTTCCTTTCACTGCTTGATTCTTACTGAAATAAAATGGTAAGGAACTCCAGCCACATTATTTGCCTGCTTTAAAGAAACTCCATTACTGTCAGCAACCCTTTTTACTCCTTTGAATGACTGTGCATTCATGTATTCAAACTGCAGGGGACTGACTCCAAGCACCATTCTTTTACACAGGTCATCTGGAGAAGCAGGCCTGTATCTAAGAGGGCAACTGCTTTGCAAAAAGCAGCTATCCACCCAAAGGTCTTAGGTACAATAAAATGTTCAACAAAAGTTAACACATCTTCAAGACACAGCTCTATAAAGTCTCAGGAAAAGGAACAATCCTCAGAAGTGACACAGTGGTGATTTGCATCTTTACAGAGTGTGCTTGAATCCTGTTGGGTACCTTCACTTTGGCTATGCTGTGAGATGTTCAATTGGGACAGTCTTATTCAGAGATCTCCATATTCCAGCACTTCCTATAAAAGACAGAGAAGCAAAACTATCTTCCCAATGAATGATATCACCTCAAAAAGGCAAAGAATATTTAACATATAGTGTCAATTACCATACCCCTTCGCCAAGACTTTACATCATTTCTTATAACCCAGATGGAATGATACTCTGGTTTCATTGGAACCTTGATATCCCCTGCAAGAAAGCTTCTGAATATGTCCTAAGGCACAAATTGTTTAGAAAGTAAGATTACCCATTAGCAATCACTGTATTTCTTCAACTTCCCTAAGCTAAAGCACTAGCTACAAACAGGGTAAGCACAAACACGGGCAGCAGAAATCTCCAGAAGCTCTCCAGAGTGATGAAGATACTGGATATTCAAAATAAAATCCCCGAGTCTCTTAAGAGAGGACTAGCACAGGATGCACATGATTCCGAAAACAGATCAAAACATTAATAAATAGTTCAATCTTTACAGTTTGTTTCAGATGAAACAAGTCAGTCCCTTTAAAAATTATTCAACATATTCTCTGAAACACTGGGATAAAGTTCACAGACAGATTGCTGTAACAAAAAAACCACCCTCTTGAACCAACACAGGTGACTACTATGGCCAAGTTTTAAGCAATGCGAAACAATAGCAGTGGTAGGAAGTTGGCATTTCTATGAGAATAAGTATGGCTGGAATACTTGCCTGGGCAAAAGGGCCTTTCTGTCCCCTCTGAATAGCAGCATTCAAATTTTATGTACAAAGTCTCTGATCAGTTTCCAGGTCAAATAAATCTCAATGTTTATGAATAAAATCTTCCCCTGTCAGCTGCACGCTTTATAACACTCAACACTTTTGGAGCCAGGAAAAACTGAAAGCTGGAATGGCTGATAAAATGAAATATGCAGCAATATCTAAGCATTTAGTACTGTTTGAAGGTATGCATTGAAAATGAGAAGCTACTCTCTGACAAAAGCCAGTAAACAGCAGTTCATCAAACCAGGGATGAAAAATGAAAACAATGGGGTCATAAGGACCATCTGGTTTGCAGTTCTGAACAGGAAAATCTCTCATCTGTGTATTTTTTCCCCTCAAGTGTCCTATTTCTTCCATTTGCACTCTTAGAGCAAAATGCCCAAATTCTCTCCAAGACAAGATTCAGCTGCATAAAGAGGAGATTTACCCTCAGTAGTGAAGCAAAGGACTATGGGCCTTCAAAAAGAAATCCAAACATGAGTGCACTGTAACTGGTGAAGCTACCAGTGGCACAGCTGGCCTACAAAAAATACTTACTAGGTTCGGCTAATCTATCGTGCTATGTCCAACAGAATACACATATACAGATATATCATATAACATACACATATATCAGATACACATATACAAAGATATCCATGAAAATATCTCCCACCCTGTGCAGACTCGAATAGCAAATTGTCCTGGGAGACTCCTTAATCACCAGGCAGGAAAGGCAAGGTTATTGAAGATCAGTACAAGCTTGAAGGAGAACAAGAGTATCTCCAATCATGCGGGGCCTACATTTCTATATACATGGAAGACACAGAGGAACAAGGAACACAGGGAGCTGTAACCTAAGAAAGTTTACTTTCTGCTGCCAAAGTCATCATCTAAACTGAAAAGCACAAACCCAAAATAAATGAGCTCAGAGCATAACTTGTCAAGAGTCCGTCTAGGGGCATTAATACCTTTCCTGACAAACCTCTGGCTCGACACCTTGATAAACACATCATTTTCTTGATCCTTCTTGAAATAGCAAAGGCAGTTTGCACAACAGGACGATATACTTGACTTTGCAAAAGCCATTCAGGAGAAAAGTAATGGTTAAGGAAAATGGGAAAGAATAACAGAATACTTGAGGCTGGAAAGGAACTCAGGATATTGTCCAGTTCCACCTTTCTGCTCAATGCAGGATCAGCTAGAGGAGGTTGTCCAGTCAAGGTTTTGAGTATGTGCAAGGACAGAGACTCTGTAACCTCTTCAGGCAACCTGTTCCTGTGCATTATCACCTTCACAGGAAAAAGTTTTTTGTCTTACACTCAAATAGAATTTTTTGTATTCAGTATGTACCCACTAACTGCTGTCCTTCCACTGGAAAGAGCTGAGAATAGTCCATCTCTGCCTTCTTTACAGCCTCACACCAGGTACTTATAAACATGGATAAAACGTAAACCTTCTCCAAACTGAAGAGGCTCAGCTCTCTCAGCCTCTCCTGAGACAGGCTCCAGTCCCTTTAACATCTTAATAGCCCTTTGCTGGACCCATTCTGATATATCCATATCTTTCTCATACATGGGAGGTCAGCACTGGACACAGGACTCCAGCTGTGGTCTCACTGGTGCTGAGGGTAAGGGTCACCCCCTTGACCTACTGGCAACACTGTCCCTAATGCAGCACAGGATGTTGGGTTTGAACACTCAGAACTTCCCCATTCACTTAGATGGAAGGTACTAAGGGACTGGGGATATGACAGGAGGAGGACAGACAGATATCAATAAAAATCTCAGCTTAATTTATACAGCCTTGTGGACTCTCTCACAAAGTTCAACAATGACAAATTCAAAGTCCTGTACTGATACTGGGGACTAACTGGTGGGGCATGAGCTGTGCAGAAAAGGTCCTGGTGCAGCCATGACCAACAACACATTGGATGGTAGGAGGGTCAGCACAGCCAGCAGATCAAAGGCAACATTTATTCCCCCTCTATTCAACACAT
This sequence comes from Columba livia, assembly GCF_036013475.1. Lineage (NCBI taxonomy): Eukaryota > Metazoa > Chordata > Aves > Columbiformes > Columbidae > Columba > Columba livia. Next base: position 195,531,648 of record NC_088602.1, read on the forward strand.
GTGGAGCTCCACCTGGAAAACTGGGTACAATTTGGGGCTCTAAATACAACTGAATCAACGGATTGGAGGAAGTTCAGTTAAATGGACCCTAAGGAAAAAAAAAAAAACAAAACAAAAAAAACGCACCACCAACAACAATAGAAAACCACAAACAAAACCCAAAACAAAACAAAAACACACACAAAACCCCACGATCATCAGGCTGGATCACACAACTTCAGGAAAAGCCAACGAAGCTCAGTTTGTTCAACTTGTAGGTTTACAAAGAAATTTGTTTCTACTACCATCTTCTGCTACCTAAACAGCACTATAAAATACAGAGCAAAACAGTTCACAGAGAGCACAACCAAAGGAGAAGATGCAATAGTCCAAAGGTGCAACGAAGGAAATGATGAAGGGATATAGGGAAACATTCTTACAGGAGTGATTCAGCACTGGAATGGGTCCCAGAGAGCTGTGCAGTCTTTGTCATGAGAGAATTTAAAACCTTATCTGGGAAAGGACCTGAGCAACCTGGCCCAACTTTGAAGATGGCTTTGCATGGATCAGGAGATTGAACCAGACACAACAGATGAGTAGAAGGGTGGATAACACAAAGGTTTTGTTCACCTAAATTATTCCATGATTATGTCATATTTCGTATCTCAGGTTTTTTGGTTTTATAGTTCCATTAGAAATAGAACTATGTATGAATTCAAAGGGAAAGTTACTTCAAAAGGAAAAATATAATTATGACACCTAAATGTCAGCTTTTATTTTTTAAAACAGTAAAATATCAAAAATTTATAAGTACTTTTTGTCCCTTCAAATATGCATTTATTTTCAGTAAACTATATTTCACTTTACACTATAACCACGTTACACTTAGGAAATCTTTTGGACTTGATTTAAAATGCATGACAGAAGTCTATCGGTAAAAGAAGAAAAATATGGAATATGCTGATGATTAAATCACATGGAGACACTTCTACCTTTATCTCCTCATCAGTTACACTGAAATGGTTACAAAACTCGAGAGATGGAATTCGGTGCCACTGCTAACTTTAAATTACATTTGTTTTAACTGAGGCTTCAGTTTTTTTGGTCTGTTTACTTTTTTTCCCAAGGGCTACACAAATGATTATTTCACATGAGACTAATATAACTAATTGCTTTACTGACAAATTACTATTAAAATTTGTTTTACAGATGACATTAAAATGCTGGCCTCTATAAACCACCAGCCTACACTTTACAGCTAAAAGAAGCATCATCTTTTAAAATCTGTTTTCTCAATTTAAGCAGAACAGGTTATTTCTATAATCTAGTCACTTGCAACTAATAACATAGCTGCTAATTAATTAGTTCTCCACATGGCCTCGTTTCCCCACTGACAGTTGTGTAAAGCTAAAATCTTAACACGGCCAACAAGCAAATAGCTCTGGAAATGTCATTCAGGAGAGAAACAGAATCAATTGAACTAGTTAAAGGAAAATATATGTTCAACAAAAAAAATAAAGAACAGAGTCCCTTTTCTGGCTTTCCTGACATGGAGAGTCTTTGTCACCTCATACTACAAGCTCTCCTGGTAGAAGGGGTTTTTAAAATTTATTTAGCCATTTGAATCTTTATAGCATCTCAGTTTAAGTGATCCAGCCTAATGGGCTATGAGGAAAATCATAACCTTCATTATAACATCAGAGTTATAAAAGACTAGCAAGGGGGTAAGTTGAATATTAAAGATACAAAGCAACTATTGTAACTATGAGGGTTTAACCCATTCCTCTGCTAAACACCTTCTATATGAATTCTCTGAATTAATTCTTGCTTCAACTTTATGGCTGTGAGCCTTGTGTGTGTGGTCGGGGTTTTGTGTGTGTGTGTGTTGGGTTTGGTTTTTTTGTTTTGTTTTTGTTTTGGTTGGTTGGGTTTTTTTGTTTGTTTTCTTCTCTTTTCTTTAATTTACAGTGTTTCACCACAACTGCAATTAAATTGTTCCAATAATTAATCACCACCATTGTGAAAAGTAAGTTATTGTTTCTTGCCCAATTTTTATGTCACTTACTTTTTCATCTGTCGGCTCTTTCTACACCTTTGTTAGACTGAGATGTTTTCCATTATGAAATTAATGTTCTTAGTGTTGATATTTACATCTGACTACAATTATCCTTAACTCACTCTTTCATTATGAAAATAATTTGACCTTAAGTTTTTCAGTGTAGCATATGTTATTTAATCTTTTAATAATTCATTACTTTTAACTTAGTCTTTTTTCTTTTAAACATCTTCCTTGAAATGTGAACAGTCAGAATCTAGTATTCTGTTACAATTCTAGGTAACTAAAAAAATGGTTTAAACTATCACTAGGTTCTTGGCTCTGATCTAAATGGCTTTTGAAAATTAGGTAACACTCTCCATTGGAAGCTCACTGCACAAAACAGTATATAAACACACAACAAAAGATAACCCTCTTCTTAGGGTTTGTGATCTAGCTTCCCTACACATTGAATTGTGGAGACACAAATGCATAATGAACAAAAAGACCTGAAGAATGGGAAGCCATGAACAATTTTAGAAGACACAATGAAAATTTACAGAGGATATAAAATAACATTTGGCAGATCACAAAGCTGGAAATCAGCATGGTGAGGACCAGTGAGCGAACAGACTTCCAGACAGGTACACAAATGGAATTTGCATCCAATGCATTCTTACAGTAGGTGGACCAGAGGCTCAGAGTCTTGCTCCATAGGTAGTTCCTTAACACGCACCGCTGATGGATATTGCCAGTAAAACTGCAGTTGGTTGAGTATTTTACAATGTCTATTATTTATTTAGCATTCACCTTTGAAGTGCTCCCTCTTGTTTTCAGTATTAACACCGGCTTCAAAATGGAGAAACTCAGATTCTTTCAATATATTATTTAAGGCTTCTGTAGTTAACAGTAAGTTATACCTGGCTATATTTCAAATGTATCTTCACAAAGTAAGGGAAAGTAAATATTTTAAAGCCAAAGCTCAGATTATATTAATGAAGATATCCTAATACTGTAAGTGAAAACAGGGAAACTGTTTTGAAAAACAACACCCTCTTAAATTCGAGAATGAAACATTTTAATTCTCTGCTGAGGATTTGGTGTACAAGAAAAACAATGGATAAAAACACTGGAATCTGTACCACAGGGAAACAAGAGTCAATGCCCAGAAAACAACCACTCGTCATTAAGTGAAGGGTTTGATTTAACCACTGTATTGAATCCATCTGAATAGCTGAGCTAAAGGGGGAAAACAGCACACTTCTAGACTAGAGTGCTAGTGAAATTATGGAGAATATGAAATGATTTACTGTATTTATGATCCCCAAGCATTTTCTGCAGTGTTCAAAAGAAAGTGATTAGGGAAAAGAAGGAAGAGAACTATGCTTAGCAGGATATGGAACAGAAACAAGGTAAAGTACGTTGCCATAACTGAGCACCATTCTTTAACATCTACACATATCATCAGGGGCTTATTATTTGTCTCAGTTTCATTTTCTCCAAACAGTTCCAGGTGACTTCCACCTCCACAAACTAGTAAAATATTAAGTGTTTAAATGCAACAAAATGGACACATAATAGAGAATTTTACTGAAATTAGTGCCTTGTCCACTGCAGGCAGAAAAAGCACAAAACTAAAGATATGAGATTACACATCTAATGTAATTAATCTTCTACCTAACACCTTATTTTTTATCATTGGTATAAATAGAATACATCACAACATATAATATGCAGTCCTGACTCAGCCCCTCTATCATGCCAACCTCTGAATTTTGACTGTCATAACAGCTACTAGGAATGGGATTCTACTCACCGAACTTTACATCTGACACAGTCAAAAGTGTAGGCTTCTGATCATCACTTGAAGGCATTTCTAAAGAATGATTCATCTGATCTAATACAGACATCTAAATTAGGTCTGATGAACTACCCTCAGGATGTTATCTTTTTCCATTAACTATAAATAGTTTAAACAGTCAACTGAGTTGTAGGTATGTATATGTAGACCTTCTCCAGACGGTTGAGATAGAGATAATACATACATATTTTCTAGCAACTAGCATGTCAAAAGTCTGCTTTAACTCCTGTAGTTCCCAAACTGACACAATAACCACATGCCAAAGTGCATCACCTAGCCAAGATACTCTCTAATGAGTGCAAAGATACAATACAAGCAATAATACTGCACACTGCCATGTTCAGGTGTTCTTGCTTTGGTCACGGTGATAAGACTCCTGTTGTTCAGCACGGCATTCAAGAGGCAAGTGGCCGGTCTTAAGTATACTCAAAACATTTACGCATCTATGAATATGCATCTTACCTCTCTCCATTCTTTGTTTCCAATGGCTTGTGTGTACAAAACACAGACTGTGAAAAGAAAAAAACCATTTGGTCATTTTCAGAATGTATCATATTCTTAAATTAAGTGCACCAATTTGGTAGTCTCTCTGCTGATGAAATTAGTAACTAGGACAATCAAATAGTAACATTTTTTTTCTCAGTTTTCAGTATGCCTAATGAGATCTGGCAAAAATATGGTTTAGTAGGGTTGTTCTAAAACAGGAGGCAACACTTAAGCTTGACCTCCAGCAAATCACTTGACAAGCCTCAGCAGTAAAACTGGATAAAAGCAGGTCTTCGTTAAACGTGGATGGCCTGGCTATCCTAGTTAACCTAATGCATAATTACCCTAAATTATGATTCCTTCAAGAGATGAAAGAATTAAAATAAAAACAAATGAGAACCCTACTGGAAAAAAGGGACAGCGGAAATAAAAGTGGAAAAAATAAAAAAATAACTTCTCAGGTTTTCTTCCTTAATTCTGCTTCAAGTTATTTATATGTATTGAACCATCTTGCATATGCACCCTTTTTAAAAAAATAACAAAACTAAAACATAATAAAAAATAGCATCAATGAAGTTTGTCAGCCTAAGCTGTTTTTGAAAGACCAGGCAGCATAATCCCACAGGCACGACTCTCCTTATGGATCTGGCTTTCCAGTACAGAACCCACTACACATCAATCTCCAGCTTCCCTCCGAGGGACTGGTGACAGAGGCACAGTGATTATAATCAGGTCTGTTAAACACTACTATAGGCACGAATCTTTTGCACTGAAGGAGTGATTTAAACTTTATTTGCTACAGTCTTGACCTAGTTGCAGCTAACAACCATAAAGCAGTTTTTATCTGAAACTCCGCTACAAACCCTTTCTAAACGGTGGAAATACTGAGATTTGAACACTTTTTTCCTGACAAATTCTTCTCCTGTACTGATCATTATTTTTTAGCAGAAGGTTAAAAATAATACTGTTTCGGGTAGAAGCCTGGTTTTGTTCTCAGTGAAGTCAGAATCATCAATACACCAAAGTAGAAATGAATTCAAGCTTCAAACTACATTTCCTCCTTACTTAAAAGGTATTTGCTCCACACACACAAAAATCCCATTAGGCAGTAGCAAATAACAGGAAAGACAGAAAAAAGAAAGTTCAATTATTTAGCTCACACAGAACCTAAAAGTTAACACAATTAAACTTTTTTTTCCCCAAGTAAGATGTCTTGTAGAAGAAAAAGCTTTTACAAAATTTCAAAATAATTCTCTGGAGAAGTCTGTCTTTCTTCATTTACTCTAAATGAAACCTTGGGCAATCATACTCCCAGCTTTGGTTCATGCTCATACTAGGGTGAATCCACACCAACAAGCCTATTTTTACAGCACACTCTGGAGTAGACTGCTGAACTATATCACACAAATTTAAATGGGAAAAATGTGATAAAACAGAGTGAAATTAAAGCTATGAAATCAGCTACAGAAGTCTCTCAGGGTTACTGAACTTCCGACAAACCTTTGTATCTAGTAAAATCTGTGCCAAGATAACCCTAGAAGAAGGGTATGTTTCCAAATGAAGTTTCCAAAGATAAAAACAAGCAAAAAAATATTCTCTGGAATTACTCCTACTGCTACACAGAGCCGGGTAGACTCTCACAAACATTCCTTTCACTTTCTCATTGGAAACTTTAAAAAGTTTTTTAAACTGACGTTACCAATTCTGCATTAATTAATATTTTCCAATTTTCAATAGTATTTTTCAAGAATATAAATATCTTACTAATTTCAAAAGCAGATAAAATTGTGGATTTTGTTTATTTTGCCAAGAACTTACATCTAAGTTTTCCTTTAGAAACGTTTCATACCTATAACCACAGTTGAGAATGGAACTGAAATTTATTAAGAGGAAAAGCCACTCTTTACAGATAATGTGCATTTTTGCTACTCAGATAATGGTATCGTCCAGATTTTTCTTAAATGTAATAGTTTTTCCATATCGATTTGCTGCTTTATTTTTTGTACTACATCCTGCCCTGTGCATTAGTGTTAATACAGTGAATCAAGTAACAATTGTTCATTGCAGCTGTGGAACAAAAAGAATATTAAAATATGAGAGATTTAATATTGAGGAGAAGAAAGCAACAAAACAACTGTAAAATATCCACTACCATCAAATTTTCAGACAAGAAACATCCTGACACTACTTTATTTGGCTTCATAAACTAGGGAGATAAAAGATCATCTATGAACAAAAAAACTAAAAAAGATTACTGGAGGATAATTTCAGTCTCCTATCACGGTTGATGAGATGGGAGTCACGCAATGTAAAAGGGTTAAAAAACAGGTGTAAAGCTCCACCTCAAAACTAATTCAGTCCCTTCTTCTACTCTTACTTTTTGGAAGGCTGCTCACAACTGTGTGTCTGTCAGAATCCTAGTTTCCAAATTCAGTTTCTTCATAGTCAGTTTACTTTTGGGTTTTTTTAAATCTTTGGAACACTCAGAGCAAGCAATGCTATCATTCTCACATTTTCATTGCTGAGGTATTAGTAGACTTCTACTCCCCTTCACTGCCAGTGGCTCCTCAAGTGCTCCCCAAGGTAAATCCCAGGAGTTGGACCACCTCTCTAGTTTAAGAACAATTTGTATAAAACCTTTAATAAGGCAAAAAAAGCTTAGACTTGTAGTATGACTAGCCATTTTCTGCTATTTTCCTAGGCTGCAGATTAAATATAATGAAGATAAAGACTAATAATTATATCATATAATATTTAAGTACAAGGTGAAAGTTGATAGTGATACATACACGTGCATCTCAAACGGACATTTCACAAAAAACACCAGTGCTAACGAAAGCTATAGAAAAGATGCACATTCCAGATTTTCTGATAAATACTTTGCAAATTTCAACTAATTTAAAAACTTCAATCTTTCCTCTAAAACTCACACCAGCACTTTTCAGGAAACCATCCATGACACCAGTCTCCATCAGTGGTAAGATTCATTATCCCTAAAGGCTCTTGGAGAGAAGGTTTTATGAAAACCTTTATATGATACTAATAGCAATAATCCCTCAAAAACTTATTCAAAGTCATATGCAGCTGGAGAAATGCAGATAAAAATGTTGAAGTTGATCTAAAGCACTTGAACTGGTCAAACCTGAGATCTAGGGCTTCAAGAAGCAACTAGGTTTTATTTTTTTTATTTTTTTTTTTAAGCAGAAAACAGTCAATAGCATTGTTATGCGGGAGGGGAAGACATAAAGTGAGAAAACCAGGAAATTCTTAAGTTTCAAAAGCTAACACATCATGCAACCTCATCCTAAGATGGAGCTGAACACCTGGTTGTTCGTGATCCGGAAAACTGAGGGAGCAACGAGGAAGTTCAGAGCAGCGCACTGATGAAGAGTAACATGCCCTGACAAGGCAGGTGGCTGAGAAACCCTTTTGGAAGGCTTTGCCGTATAAGCTCGTCCGAGGGATGATACATCCATACCTGATAGTCAGAAATATTTAGTAATTACATTTAGTAATTTTTAACTCTGGAAGATGATACCACAGTGTAAAATTCAAGGTAAATTTAATGAAATCATGCAACGAAGAAGTGGTGGAAGCATCAACAGTTGTCACTCAGTTGTAGATTCGGTTCCCCAAATATTATAGTCTGCACCTTCTTATTTTCCCAGCTAGCTTGGGCTTCTCTTGCCCTACACTGGTCCTTTACCATCCACCGCATGTATGTTTACCCTTTAGCCTGGCAACTACTGTTATATCCAAACTGCCCACCTCAGTTTTCCCAAACAAAACATCTATTCCCCTTCAAGAAAGTCTTAGCCACAATAAATCAGCCTTCTGCCCATGATACCTAAATCTTTCCACAATCCTGCACCCAGTTCTAGCAGGGACTCCCCATTAGTCTTCACCAAACAGCTTCTGTACTTTCTAGACAGAGTTTCCTGAAGGTCCCTTTGTCCCAACAGACATGACATTCTTCTCATTGTTACTCTCTTCCATGGGCAGATCCTTCAGGGGAAGTTTTTACCTCTCCACTCTTTCAAATCAGACTTTTTCTATTATCATACTCAGGAGTCACAGGGCTCTAAAAGGAGAGGATATTCCATCCTGAGCATGGTGCTGCCACCACAGCTGCACAGTGGCTCTGTTTGGCTAGCCAGTGCATGGGAAGAAAATGATTCTGCCTGTCTTTAGACAAATAAACATGCTAAATTCATTAATCTGTATCTCCTTTTCAGGTTTTATCCCTGCCTCATCAAGGAAGCACTGCTTTAGCTCATTCTCTCCAATAAAATAATAGAAAAATTGGTTTTCTCAAAAATATTCCTAAAAAAAGTCTCCAAACTGGAAGAACAGAATGATCCAAATGCTACAATTAATCAATATATATGACTTGCTTAGACACCACAGAAGAGAAAGCACAGCCAGTAAGAGATTTTGGTATTGTTTAAAATACTTCATGAGCAAGGGCTATCCAAGTCTGTCCCACCTATAACTAATATCCCTGTATTATTTCTGTAACTTGCCTCTAGTAAGGCAAAGTGCCAGATTCCTCTTGGCATGAATATTCTAGATTGCAGAGAAGTGGTCAGAATTGGAATAAATACTGAGTAGCAATTACAGTATCAAGAAAAGGCTAAGCAAACCTACCAAGAGAACCAGAGAAATTGTAATTTCCTTTTCAATTTCAGGAGAAGGCTGTTCATGTGGACACATGAGTCAACTATAGGTATGTGTGTCCCTCTCTAAGGAAAAGACCAAGATGATAAAATCAAATTTTCACTATCAGTATGATCCCTAGATAACTGCACTGGCATTTGAAAAGCATATCAGAAGTGGCCTAGTCACATCCAATAAGACCTCAACGCACAGAGTGACTCCACATGATTTTACCTTGTATGAGATCTAATGGCTGCAAATTCAATGGGTCTAAAAGTGGATCTTGTGAAAGTGGTACAATGCTGGTTTTGACACCTTTTTAGCCAACAAGATAAAGTTACTGTATACAGACCAACCTAAGAATGGCCTTCTGTCCATACAAACCGACAGTCAGAAATGTTATCCTGACACACTTCCAACTGCAGAAAAGAACAGCACTTTTTATAATGCACCCTTACCCCTTTTCACTTTTACAATAGGGCCATATCTCCTGCTCAACTAAAGGACACTGGGAGCAAACAAACTAAATTGGCTAATAAAAAATCCTGCAGAATACTAAAACTAAATTTACACTGTTTGGAGAGTACCCACAATCAGAGCCGCTTCGCCAAGTAATTTCTTGAGTGCCAATACTGACACTGAAAATGACATGAGACACATACAAGTGTCTGGGCATGTAACCATGTCCTGATGGGATATACCTGAATACTGAGGCATGTGACAGTACCAAACATTTAGGTACTTTTGTGAGAGTGTTTGTCTGTTCTTAACCAAAAGTTTCTTGAGAGAGACTTCACAGCAGACTTCTGATGGGAAAAGCTTCTACTTCCTGGGGAAAAGCTGCACAAAGTTAGGATTACCTTTGACATTCCTAACCTATAAAACATATTTTTTTAAAAAGGAGACATAGGCAATGCAGTGCCTCTGGTGTAAGGTGATCTTGCAGAAGTAGAATTGCCTGTCTTGAATATTACTGTTTTTTAGTTGACTAATAAAAACCTCAGTTGTCGAGGTTAAGGAATTCTGAAGAGTGGTCAGTGACCTGATGCCCCCGATAGACTGAATTCAGAAATCTTTACTGAATCAAGGCACCTTTCAACAGAAGCGATGAGGTGACTAGTTTTTAAGTTTAAATATTATTAGGGACAAGCGCTTCAAGTTTTTATCAGACAGAGAACTGTACTAGGCATAGATTGCAGGGTTTGAGTAGCAGAGGACCACAGTGTGACCTGTGTGGGAAGAGGCTGTGAACCACTGTCACAGATGGTTTCAAGTCAGGTCCGAAATCCTCACAATGAACCATCTCCTGCCAGAACTTCCGTGAGGCAGGGGAGCACACAGTGCATCTGCCCAAACCTATTCTAGAAAAAAGGCAGCGGAGGCTAAGAGCTGGAGACACAGCTGCCAAAGATACTGCTGGAGCCATACTTGTGAGGATGCGCTGCTGGAGAGGCTCTCTCGAGAGGACATACCCCATGCCAAAGGCAGGACACCTCTGAAGGGTCCATGGCCTGCGAGCAGCCCAAGCAATTGTGTCTGTGGGAGACCCATGCTGGGTAAGGGACACAAGGAAGCCGAGTTGCAGGAAAAACCTCAAAAAACCCTTAATATGTATCTTTAAAATATTTCTGAGATGTAAACTGGTGGATTTTTTACAAAGTATAAAGAACTATTTTTTAAAATGTCATAACCTTGCTTATCAATTCAAAACATACTGCTTTCTTCTTTCCAGTAAATAGCTTATTTAAAGCACTCAAATCGGTGAAATGCTTTAGAGATCTGGTCTCAAGCTGAGTACCCAGTTCTGCTGCCAATCGGGCCTACGTGCCACAGGTTAGCAGTACAACAACACGCAATACAGCAATACTGTCCTGGGCAAAGAGAATGGGGGAACTGTTGGCTCTGGAAGTGCCAAAAAAGACATCTCCTGTGGTTTCAGGTCCTCGATAAAAGTTTCATAAAGCAGCCAATACAGGAAGATATTAATGGATATTAAATCAAAAGTCTCATCATATATATATATATATATATATATATATTCACTGGCACAAGAGGTTTTTTTGGATCCAATCGTGCATTAATAAAACTTAATAAGAAAACACATGTCACTATCTTTTACCTGAAAACATTAATTCAGAAACCATCATACTATTTTTGATCAGGAAAGGTCATGTTTTGCAGGAGGAATTAATTTTGGTTTTCAGTGACACTACGTACCAGCAGCAACAAGTGCTTCTAGTTTATTTATAAGCTTGTGCACTAGCTTTGAAAGAGATCTAGAACCACAGATAATTTAAAAAAAAAAGAAAAACCAAAAAAAAACCAAAAAAACAAAACACACACAAAAAAACAAAAAAAAACCCAAACAAACAACAACAGGAAAAAATTTTCTGCATTTATTACTTTTGGAAAAATGTAGGTTAATTGCTAAATAAGGGACCATGTACCTCAGGAAAGCAACGCTGAATACAGTCTTTAAAATTACAGTTCATATAAGAGAAACTGTAAGTGTAAATTATTTAAGAGTAACTTAGTTTCTTAAAATAATTGTCAGAAAGACAGTGTAAACCTGACACTGAAGAAAATCACCCATCTAATTTTTCATCTAGTGTTTGCAAATTTTGAATATATGAGAAGAAACAATAAAATGTTATATACTTACTTGGATCTGATTTAGAAAACGTATCTCTGTCCAAAAGATTTCTGTCAAAAAAGAGAGATAAAAATAATCACGTTTATAAAAAATGGTGAAAGATGCAAAGCTGATAGCAATTTTGATCTAGCGCCCGCTTAGTTTTCTGCCCTCTGAACATGTAACATTTACTCAAATTCAGTCAGCACTAACACTTGAGTCATCTTACGTTTCATTTTATTATACCTTTTGGATTTGAGCAAACTGTGGCTCATCTACTTCAACACCATGAAGTAAAACGCAACATGTGACAAGAACATTAAATATATATAATGGATGTTAGGAACAGAAATACCTTTAAATCACAAACTGTCTATAAGAGATTAACTTGCTCATTGAAACCCAAAACTTTAAACTTTACTTAAAAGAATAGCTATGACATCTTAGTGTCACCAGGAAATATCTGTAAGAATCTGTCATGGATGAGTAAGGTAAAGAGAACTAAAGTATACACAGGACATAAACCAAAATGAGAAATTTTCTAAATATCTAGGAATAAGCATGTAAGAACTACTTTATTTATTATGCAAAGCAGTCCCAACATTGTAGCCACAGCTCAGCCAACTGAGAATCACACAGAGGTGAGGAAACTCAAATTAACAATAAATCTAGAGAATCAGGACTGACCAGAAAACCATTCTCAGAACAGTTACCAACACTTCATCATTCAAAATTAAAACTTAAAAAAAAAAATATCTTGAAAAACTAGAAAAATGGTCTGAAAACAGGATGCCATTGAACAGGGGCAAGAAAGAGCTATTGGACTTAGGCAGGTAGATTAAGTTAGGTGTTAAACTTAACAGCAAAATGCAGCACAGCTGCATATAGTTGGATATACAGCAGTAACGTCAAAAATGCTTCTAGACATCATAATAGACCACAAATTGAATGCAAGTCAGGAATCCTGTGCCTTTGGGAAAAAGTCACACTGGAACACATAAACAAGAATGCCATTTTAGAGTAACTGTCTGGTCTTCATAATACTGGTAAACAATTCAAGTAATAACCTTTTGGGCACTCCAATTTCTTGTGATCTAAGGCAGACATGGAGCCACCAGAGTCCAGCAGAAGTAATCAGAAGTCTACAGAACACATCTATGAGGAAAACACTGCTGCAAATGGAAGTTGATCACCATGCAGACAGAGCAAGTAGGAACAGGTTCAACCCCAAGCTTAATCTCCTGCACTGCAGATGCAGAAGTTGAACTTCTTTTCCGTTGTTTTACCATCTTCCATTGTAAAAACTGGCCAGACATGATGTGAAATCTCCACCACTAAAAGTCTTTAAGAACCTGTTAGGTAGCTACAAGTCCTAATAAGTTCTCTGATCTTACCCTGGAGCAATCAGGAGGATTAAATAAACAGTTTACATCCCTTACAGATCATTATTTTTAATAATTAGTACAGCCCTTTAAAGGTCACCATTTATTGCTCTCATTCAGATCTAAATTACATTATTTTTGTACTACTCAACAGTGCTTAAAAGCATATTAATAATGTTCAATACAGCTGTTCTAAGTGGTCCACTCAGACTTCAGTGAGGAGAAGTTCACACTTGGGAACAGAGCATGGCTTTACAAGAATGTTGGGTGCATCTGGTTTATTTTCTTTAGTCAGTGTAGACAATAGAATTAAAATTAGTATTTGTGAATGAACCTGAAGTCTGCACAAGCTGCTTCTTCACAACTTCACAACTAATCCATTCAGAAGTGGAATTTGCATATATGCATTTAATTATACTGAGACTGTATTCCATCTTTACCAAAAATGTGCAAATATAAATGGACACATTAACAAACCCAAGCTAATCAGCAACCCCAAGTCTGTATTTGACAATGACCACTACAAACTGCTTTAAAAGACAGTACAGTAAGTTCTACAATATCAGAATTCCCAATTCAAAAAGAAAATTGCTTCCTGTGCCTGTTTAATTATGCATACCTAGAAGTTCCACTAATTCATGGTAACTAGAATTGGATTTAGTACCCCAAATAAATTGCTATTAAAACCTAGAATTAGGGTTATATAAAAGAAATAGTATATTAGGTTTCCAGGTAGTCCTCCCATGCTCACTATCAGGATTCCAAGCAATTTTAATTCCTCTGTATAAATGCTATATGATGACCTTTTAATAGGTATGTTAGTGTTTGTGACTGCAGATTAAGATTACACCATTTTAATGACTCTTTTATTAAGATAAGGTGCTTCGAGTTTTTTGTATATTTCCTACTACTGTTTTGTTCCTTTACATTTTTTTCCCTTGTACTTTTCCCAAATACATAAGAACATAAGGACTGACCTTACCAGCTATCGTAAAGCTCAGTCTACCCCAATACTCTTATTCCAGCAGTGGCAAAAAGTAGCTACCATTGGAACAGCGTAAGAACAAGGTAAGAATCTGTAATAATTCCTGAGAATGTTCCTGGTCTCCAACTATTTGCTGCTCAGGGACTCCTTGAATTAAGAACATTTCTACACAGACAGTATCCCTGAAAGGATTGTAAAGTTTGAGATACCGGAGATTAACATTGTAATTGAGGCCAGTAAGAGTCATTAAATCACAGTTTTGAACTAAAACAGCTTGTAATATCCTCAGATTGACCCTTCACACATTTTACCATAAATAAATAATGCATTCAGAAAAGTTTGCAGACATGCCTCATCTTCCAAATCATTAATAACCAACCAAAATAGTAACATAAGAACTTAACAAGCTGTTCAAGCAATACAGCCAGTTTTGGAAGGAACTGAAAGACTAGTTCCAATAGGAGAATATATTGGAGAAAGAATAAATAAATAAATAAATAAATAAAAGGTCTGATCTGTCCATCAAATCACCTAACAGTTCAAGAGGCTGCTCAATTTCATTTGTGCATTTTCATTTTAGGGGAAAACAACGAAAATACTCCTTTAAATACATCCAAACTATATGGCACATAAGCACAGGACAATCTACAACCATAATAATTGCTAAAACCAAAAGGAGAAAGAAGACTGAATGTATTTCTGGAACTTTGTGTAGTCTTTATCCACTTAATAGTCAATGGTACTTTCTACACAGGCTGAGCGATGCAGGGTGTACCTATTCCCCTTTTTCCTGAAAAAAGCATTCTCTTCAGTATTACACAATTTGTCTCAGGAAACAGCCCTAGGAAAACTCACAAAGTCAGAAACCGGAAATATCTGAAACTCCTGTTTCTTCTTCCAATCAAAGTACTAAGACAAACAGACTTCTGTTTTGACTGAACATGGTACATATAATTTTTCTATGCTCAGTAAGCCTTTTCAGATAAAGAATGCAAAAAGAAAAGATAATTAATTGCCATCAATTATGAGAAAAGAAAAAAAGAGACACGTGCTTTTGCCTGGAGAAACAGGCACATCAAATACCTATAGCAAAGAAGCCTAGGAACATCTGTGCAGAAAGCATTATTCTACCATCACAGATCCCAAAGGAGTTCCTTCTGCACCTGTCCATTTTGGTGTGGACCTTCCAAAATGGTTACAATAGCACAGCTGACTAAGGGGGGTAAAAAAAACCACCTAGGAGTCACAGCAATAATGCCCACTTAGTCTCAACTGGAAAGCACAAAACATTATAAATACTTGGATAAAGATTTATTTTTCTGTATAATGAAAGCAATTTCCCCCAAGGGGGAAAAAAAAAAAAAGGTAATCAGTAAATAACTTAAAACATATTTAGTTACGTCTAGCAGAATCACTTAGTTCACACAGCTTCATGAACTCGATAAAGATTCGTCAGAACAACAGTTTCCGCCCAGTGCTTTACTTCAAAAAATGTTTTAGAATAGAATGTTTCAGTTGGGAAGGACCGACAACAACCATCTAGTCCAATTGCCTGACCAGCTCAGGGCTGACCAAAAGTTAAAACATCTTGTTAAGGGCATTGTCCAAATGCCTCTCAAACACGGACAGGCCTGGGGCAACAAGCACCTCTCTAGGAAGCCTGTTCCAGGGTTTCACCATCCTCTCAGTAAAGAAATGCTTCCTAATATCTGGTTTTTGTACTATGTTTAATGTAAAAACATCTTGTATGTATAAATCAGAGACTTCAAGATTCACAGATCTAGTTAGTGGTAGCTAAACACGTCATTACAGTCTGTGTTGCTCTGTACAACCTCATGTACTCCATGTATTACATGTATGCTGGCAAAGACCAACCCATATTAAAAAGTAATATTTACTCACCTTGTTCACACATACTTTGCTTCAAATTTGACTTTATTTTAATGATCAATATCTGAGTTTCCTACTCTGTAATTTTTAGTTTTAAATTTAACCCTTTGTTAAGCCAAACTGCTAGGCAGAAGTAAATCCAATTCCACCTTCAGAAATTACAGAATTCTGACACTGGAGAGCAGACCACAGAAACTATAGAACTGAATAGTTTTAAATCAATTTCTCTAGTTTAAAAAAAAAAAATAAAATAGAAAACCCACAAAAAAAACAAAACCCAAACACCCAATCACATTCGCATGACTGGAAAAATATTTATACATTGCTTTCAACAGCTCTGTAATCATTAATGGCAAAAATGTGGTTCACTTCAGATAAATTTGTCAGAATCTCTCCAGGTGCTACGGTTTTATGTTTCCCTTCATCTTTAGATTACATTTAAGCACATGCAAAGACTCCTTGGTTATGAAACAAAGCACTCAGCAGTTTGAAAACACAAAACATACCTGCAAAATCATTTTTGAACTTTTGAAAACATACATTTTCAATATATTATATTCCTATATAAACACAGACTGCTTTTCTCACAGTACACCTGTATCACTCCATGGGAAGAGGAATTGTCCCTAGTTCATCAAACAAATGCATTTCTATTTCCCTCACTCAACACTGGGCCCATGTGCCTTTTTCAAGGAAGATCCTGAACAAAACAAGCAGTATCTCCTCATTTTTTTACTGTGCAGAATAGTACCATTCTACTACTAGTTGTAACACAACTGTATTAAATCCCAGTAGCCACTGTCACTCAGGCTTAATTGGTATCACTACACTGCACTGGTCAGTCCCAGGTAAGATGATGTGTCATCTAAAGAGCCCATTTGAGTGAAGAGTCCACTTGAGTTCTTGCAGAGTAATTTCACAAACAACTTTTCAGCTGTAGTGCTAGCTTAAGTAGTCACCCTTTCCCAGCTAACTCTCTCCTTTTATATTCTGTCAGAACACAATAAAAGCAAGCTATTAGCCTCCAGATCTCTAGATTAAAAATGCCCTGGACCAAAAAGCAGATTAGACAATTTCTCCAAAATTTGTCTTGTCAAAAATAACTGGTTGTCTTAGGAAAGGCTCACAGCTGAGAAAAGGTGGCTCTCCTGACTAAGAGGCAATGAGGATGGACTTTTTCCTTTCTGTTCAGATTGTCTCCACTCTTTGGGGCACTAGAAGGACTGGGAAGAAAGCAAACATATCTCTGATGTGCAAGCTTAAGAAAACATTCACAATACCTCTTCATAACCTTTGGGGAAGTAATTGATCACAATTGTTCACATGTTCTTGTTCACACAAAGGTGAAGAAGTAATTTTCAGCCTCCCAGTAACTTTTAAAACATTTATAACTAATTTAAACATATTGGTTCAGAAGCCATTCTCTTAAGGGAAAAAAAAAAGGCGAGAAGCAATGAGAAGATCACCAGTTCTTCCATGTGGTTTATGACAACCCACAGAAAGTCTCCTCTGGCTAGATGTATGCAAAGTTTTAGGATTAAACCTCTATTAAAACTGCTGACTGCTCCTCGCGGTTAAAAAAAAACCCATAGGAACTGCCAAGTTGGTTTACTTAAACATGGCGATAGTTCTGCAGCAGTTCGTGAAAACAGCCAGATAGTCTTGCAGACGAAGCAGACCTGAACACAATCTTGGACTGTTCCCACTTAAAAAAAAAGTCCATTTAGGAATATCACAAATTGGTTGAACTCTGCTTCAGTACCAACCCAATTATTACTTGAAAGCAACACAATGAGCCATCTACATTTATGTTTCTCGAGTGGGTAAACAGTCCCTGGCTCTGAGATGCTGGTGGTGTATCCTGGGGGATGACACTAAGGATTGCCAGTGGCCAAAAGACCTGTTTGATCTAGTATCAACTCACCAGTTCTTTCCAGCTACCTTCACCCAGCCCATCCAAATCCATGGATATGCAGTCCTATTTTAGATCTGATTTCTTCAGGAATGTATAGTTAATGTTTCATTCATGTGTAACAATATATAAAACATACAGATTCGTTTTGCAGTTTTTCTGAAACAATTCTTTAAGAGGTACAAACCAAAGAAGCCATTTAGAAAACAAACATACGCCATCAGTGTAATACTCCTCATCCTTCCTTAGACGTTGCAGGGGTGTTGGTGGGGAAAGCATTGCTTAGATGCCCAGAGAAAGAAATCAAAGAAAATGAGGAAAATAATACTACTACAGAAAGTCTTCATAATAACACATTTAACATTGTTACACACTTTCTAGTACGCAGCCCTTTCCCTGCTGGCAGACTTTTCATTATTCCCCCTTCTGAGGACTAAGATTACTGGCTTCAGCTGCGGGAGGCAGGCACAGAGAGCGGTTGTTCACGTCCCATGTCCTGCCTGGGCAGAACCACGAAATGCACAGCGGTGGCAGGGATGGAGCAGCTGGTCTCAGAAGGAGTATGATGCTGATGGCTTCTTCTTCCCCACTCTGAGGATCCCCACCTGGGCTACTTTTCCAACATGCTCTTACACCTTGCTCTGCCTTCATTGGTTTGCAACCCCATCTTATGTCCAAATTTACTGTGTATGGTGTGGTTTACAACTGTTTGAGACTTGCTCTTTCATCTCTTTGTTATTTCAAATCCCAGTTTTGCCCAGTTCCCAGCCAGCACTTTCTTAGTGACCACTGGTGAGCTCTTTACAGGACTGGGGTCTCCAGAGGCACCCCAAACCTTCTCTATTCAGCCTCTGCTCCTTCCCCCTGCACCCTGCATCCCCACTTGCAGGTCTCTGCTGTCACACCACAGTGATGCCCCTCTGTGCTGCCCTGCTCCGTGAAGGTCACAAATTGATTGTTCCACACAGAATAACCACTTGCTACTAATATATGTAGAAAGAAATATGGTTCCACACAATTACACCGAGACAAGCCAGAGAGAAAGTAACTACACAGTAGCTACCTGGTTACTAAAGAAAATTTGGGGGTTGCAGCTAAGCAAACGCAAACAAAATTCTACATAGCCTAAGACAAGTTTAGACAAAACCTGACAAGTCCCAAGACTTGTGCTGTTAGTGTTGCTTGCAATCGCAAGGCCAAATTTACAGGCCCAAAGATCCGCCTTAAATTCCAGAAGTCACATTTCTGCATGCTTAAAGTTCAAACAATATAGACACACAGCTGAAAACCAAACTGTGTAGGCTATCAGGAACACATCTCCATGCCTATTTTAATGGACACGGTCACCCATTTATTTCTTTTCTCCTGATACACTAGTTTTCCTTCAGCTGAAGCCAGCTAGTTGTCTAGGCAGCTTCATTGCAAAGAAAAAACATTTAAGATAAACCTTCTGTTGTCAGTCATATATAACCACTCTACAGACACTTGGTCCAGCCCAGACACACATACACAAAGAAAGCAGGAAAACAAAAAACAGGTTTACAATCAGGATTAATTTTATATTCTGTATTTTGCCCTATACAAAGTTGCAAGCTCAAATAATTTGTTATGGATGTCTCATTTATCATGGCATCTTTCTGTGATTGATGGGGATTTGTAACAAATGATTAAAAAAAAAAAAAACAGGAGGTAAGTATACTGTCTGGAGAGAAGTGATCTTTCCAGAAATCAATGCTTAGGACAATCAAAGATACCATTAAACATACTGTTGGGTACTACAAAGTGGCTGGTTAAAACCTTCAGACTGCTAAACAAAAGGAAAGGCAAAAATTCTGAAGTAGGACTTTTTGTTCCTCTGCGTGAAAAACTTGAAATTAAATTACCTTGATTACTGAGAATAGAAGTTGCTTAATTCCATCCAGCCCATTCATTAATATTAGATTACTGTACAAACTGTGAAGCGGCCTAGAACTGATCCAAACCAGACAAGGGCAACCAACTGTACTTCTGTTGAATTAACAATGATGAGGAGTTTATGCTGCCTTCACACACATCATGCCTGTTGTGGGAATACAGCCAGTGTAGAGCCTTTCCAGCATAAACCCCAAATAATGAGGACAGACAGACTGATCCAGCATAAAGCCTAGAAGAGCAATACTATCATAACAAACCTCTGAATTAGCAAAGTGACCCTGTACTGTGTCAATGTTCTACAACAGTTTCACCATCTTTCAGATAACCATGGCATCTCTCACACACTACTAGAAGTCATAAAGTGATAAAACTACAGCTTCACTTTCCCATAGATATTAATAATTACTCTCAAGAAGATAATTCTGATTGATAACTACTCATTCAGAAAGTAACTAAACATTAACATGAGGCTTAAGGAAACTTGTGGCTTTTCTTGTAAGATAAGGTTTCATAAAGGCTGTGGCTCAATCGGGAGATTACAGAAAAAAAAAACCAAACTAGGTGGGTCCACATAGTAACCATGAGGAACAGAAACCACCATTGTACAGGTCACAACAAGAAGTGAAAAATTTGAGGGCCCACTGAACTGCATCGGTCACAACAAGAAGTGAAAAAATTTAAGAGCCCACCGATACGTGTTAACCACCATCTACTGGTGTTCCCAGAATTACATACACTAGTTCAGCCAACAACATAGTAACTGCACTGATAGTAAGGAAGACGGGAAGAGAACATGAAGCTTTTTCAAGATCTAAGTAGACTGGAATCAGTGAAGAATATCACTAGAGAAGGAGATACATGATGACAGACACATGTCCTGAAACTTACATCAAGCTCAGGTGGGACAAGTTTCCACACACATAGCTGGTAAGCCAAGATTCAAGTCTAGGCACAGGCCTATAATCAGTATGCAGAGCAAATACCCTGTACAGAAAGAGGAACCTCTGGGCTGGAAACCAGTAGTGGACTAAAAGATAGAGAACAGCCTACACTCAATTCCATGCCAATCGGAGGGCCAAGGTCCTGATCCTTCACCACAAAATTATGCCAGGCTGCAACAAATAAAGATCACATAGAAGGTGACAGTGACATCTTCATCAGACCATGGATGCCCTTCAGGGCATGTGATGAAGGCAGCTACAGGGCACAGAGGGAGATGGCTGCTAGCACAACTGATCCAGACAATAGCGGACTATTACCAACACTAGAGGATCCTCTGGGATGACACATTGAAATTGTTCTGCCACATTAGATCTGGCTCTTGAGCCAAAGAATACAGATTCCTGGAAAAAACAACAACAACAAACCACAACTCAGAGGTTTGGAGACCTACATCTTACAAGATTCAGAAAAGAACGCTGAACTTTTTGTTTGATAGGTACTAAGTAACAATAACTAGACAGAATTAAATTCATTTATTATTTTTCTAGTATTTGTAAAACTACAGTCAATGCTGGCATTCAATAAGCCATGGGAATACTAAGAAATGGTTTTAGACCCAAAGAAACCTCAGAAAGAGTATTATCTGATATCCACAATGTTTCTGGATTTTTTTAATTTTCAGAGAAAATTTCTCATCCTATGAAATGCACTTCTCCTCAAAGTTACCTGATGTGCCCCTGAAGCTAAAACAGGCTGGCTTGCAGAATAAGTAGTAGCGCAATGCCATCTGCATAGTACTGGAACCTGGCTCATCTGATAACATGGACAGTATTGGCATGCAGGGCAAATTAACTTTGGAAGTGCTAACAGATAAACCACACAGAACTAAAAGCTAAGTGAATAAAAGCTGTATCCTTACTGAATAAAAGAAAAGAAATAATAGAAGAAAACAAAATGACAGAATATTGTTTAGAGTCACAAATTTACTTTGTGGCACAAACAGCTTGCACTGCTTCACTGACCACCAAGTTATACCACCTGCACAAACTGGAAGAAGCTCCCATATTCCCTATAATGAAAAAGGGAAAAGAAAAAAAAAATCCAACAAACAAAACACACACACACAAAAATCCAAACCACAACGATAACAAAAAAACTGCAAAGAAACAATAGTTATCAGCTGATAATCGTTGATGTAGGCTACTGACCAAATTAGTTTTACAACTCTTACAGGTATCAAGGAAAAAAACTAATGTCATAACCCAAATTAGTTTAAAAGCATTTCTCTCCAGGTGTGAAGAAATACACAACTGCTAACTATTAAAGGATTTTCAGCATTCTCTGAACTTTGCAGTTTGCTTTTGCTGTATTTCACAATGTCATTTAACACTACTTTTTGAGAGCTTTAGCCAATGAACATGTTTACAGATGAATCACAAATGTGTTAATCATTAATCTCCGCACCAATGTAATTCATTTTACACTCAATTTTGAAGCATGATTTTGTGATTAAAGGCTGTCATTCCAGCATATGAAGAAAGGAATCACCATGGAAATTCCCATCCTTCTGCACTTGATATTGAGACATATCAGGATGAGAGACCATTTTCTTTAACAAGAAAAAAAAATAAAAAGCTGTTTTAACAAAACAGTTGTGACTTTCGAAGATACCTGCAGTAAAATTAACATTGTAAATCATATACTAAAATTTGTTACACATAAAGTAACTAAGGTCAGAAATGATGGACTGTATCATATACCTACATTTCTTCATAGCTATCTGATGGATTCTAAAATCATTATAAAACTAAGGTTTAAACTAAATATTGCAAACAACACCTGGAACAAAAGAACCTCCCAGCATAAATGTTCTGACCAGTGTAATTGTGACAGGTCATTTGAAGAAGCTCAATGTAATACTAAAGGTCTTGGATTGCTTGTACACACAGCAGCACGCTCTTCATGGGACCAGGGCTTGTTGTGGTTGTTGCCAGTGAACTTTGCAAAGACAGGCAATGTGTGTGTGTGTGTCCAGATGTCAGCCTGGTGACTGTTTCAGTATTCCAAATTCAATTTTACTGTACTTCTCATGATCTCTGCCTTCTTTTGAAAGGCAACCTTAATAAAACAGCAAATCATACTTTATTTACTAAAGGAGCAGAGGGAGTGGTCTGACAATTTAAGTTTAGAGCACTGTCATGCTGTCCTTGGAGAAGTAGAGTTAATAGCAACAACACCCAGGCAGCTACTCAGAAAATGGAGCAACGGACTGTAGCACAAACTTTGTCTCATTTCCCATCAGGAAACAACACTAACAGTTCAAATCATCCACTAGAAGCTGCCAACTCTGCTGGTAAAAGGAGCTACTGCTCTCCAACTATGAGGGAATACTTAAGGAAGCTGCAAAACGTGAGTGAAAATAGGAATATACAAGTCCAAAAATAAAATAAAATTAAAAAATCAGTCCTCTAATAGGAAATTGTCCGTGGTTCAAGAAAGAAGGCAGAATTTTTGAAATACCGATAAACAAATAACAGGCAAAGAAATTACGTGGAGCAAAACTGCATACACTAGGTTTTGTGTTACGGGTTGGCATTTTTTTAATTTATTGGCAACAGCATTAGGACAAAATGTGATGAAGTAACACGCCCGGTTTCGTAACAATTTTACAAGAAAGCCTTAAAAAACAAAACCAAACATGAAATTATTCTTCCGGATGGGAGTTTTCGCCGTCCCAACCCGCGGCACTTGGGACAGCTCCAGAAGTTAAATACCTGCAGGAGAAACCGCTCTGGTCCCACAGGGACGCGTCCCCCGTGCCGGGAAGGATGCGGGGCAGCAGCTGCCCGTGTCTCCCGCAGCCGCTGCGAGAGCCGCCGCTTCTCCCGCGGGCTCCGCCGGCAGCACGCCCGGTGCGCGGCCAGCGGGCTGCAGCGGACCGGCCGCCGAGCCCAGGCTGCTCCCCAGCTCTGCCTGCGGCTGGGGATCCATAACTTCCCCGCGCTCTGCGGGGCAGGAGGGAAAGCGCCTCGCACCGCGCTGCGCATGTGGAGGGCAGCCCCGCGCCCAGCGCTGCCCCTGCTCCTGCCCGCCACGCTGACAAGCCCGGGGCGAGGGGATCCCTGCCACGGCATACCGCGGGAACAGCCCACTCACCCGTCCGCACCCTCGGACAACCCCGGGGCCAGCGGGCAGGGCGGCCCCGAGCTGCCGTCGTACCTGCAGGACACGGAGAGCTCCACCTTGGTGGCCGGGATGCTGGAGCTGAGCACATTAAAATCCCCCACGGACGCCATGTTCGGAAACCCACCACTCCTGCCTGGCTTCTGCTGCCCCGCCGGCTTCTCCAGCCCGAACATGGGGCAGCGCAGGGAGGGACGGAGAGCGAGAAGCCGGCGGAGAGGGAGGGGAAGAGGCGGCGCCAAGCGGCCACTCCACGGCGCGACGCCGCCGCCCGTGGTGCGGAGCCCCGGCCCGACACCGCCGGCTGGGGCGCGAGCGGGGCGGTGACGTCACCGCGAGCGGGAGCCGCGCGGGGCGCCCGACGGCCCGTTTGCGGGGCGGCCGCCCCACGGCGGAGCGGCTGCGGCCCATCGGGGGTCGGCACGGCGCACCCGCCGCCGGCCTGTCCCGCTCGAGTACCGGACCCTCAGCGGGGAAAACGGCACCGGGGCGGCGCGACCCCAAAGGGTGCGGTGCAGGGAAGGGCCCCGATGGAAACCAGCGCGGGGGCGATCCCGGGTGTTTTAGTTCTCGCACCTCCCGTCTGTTCCCGTTCGGCCCCTGCACGGAAACTCCCGCCCCATCCCGCGGGCTGTCCGGGGAAACCCCTGCTTCTTCGCTGATGAGTCAGCGGTCCCCGAGCAACCAAGGAACCTCCCGACCTCCGCGGGAGCCAGCCGCTGGGAAGGAAGGGGGCGGGCTGCGCGCTGGCGGGTCACGTCCCAAAATTCAACGCCCTGCGCGCAGGCCCGCGGTGAGGCAGATTTGTTTTCCCGGAACACCGCGGAAAACGCAGCCCGGTAGCAAACGCCGGGGGTGCCCCGGGGGGCGGCGGGGCCGGGCCGGGGCGCGGCGGCTCCGCTGCCGGGCGGGCTCCGCGCCGCCAGGGGGCGCGACACAGGGACCGCTCCGCGGGGCTGCGCTTCTGCAGAGCGATCGTGACAGCGGAACAGAAAAACCTGGGGAATTAGACATCGGTGATAATTGCACCTGTAGAGAGAACAGCAGCTGCTATTACAGGAGACATGACCGAGAAGATGTGGTTTTGCCTTGGTTATTATATGCATTAAGTGACACATACAAAAATGGGAATTTCACCCTCCCGTGTACTTCCACAGGCCTGTATCTTTTTTTTTTTTTTTTTTTTTTAAAAGACCGCAAATTCAGTCGCTGTTCACAATAATTCACAATAATCTTAACAGTTCCATCATCTTATTTCTCGTGCGTTTAATTGGTATCCAACACCATGGCATACAAGGAGCCCCTAATATTCATCATCATCATAGCAGTTTGATGAGATATGGAAGTGCCACCATCCCCATGTCACATGTGGGAAGATAAGGCACAGGCAAATTAAACACCATGTATTTTGTCGCACAATATGTAGGACAGGCCAAAAACCACAGGTTGTCACCCCAAATCCTGTACAGAAGTCCTCTCCTCCTCTGGTTCTGCACATAGAAACTAAAGAGTTTAATGTGTTATATATACGTGACAAATGTAACTCTAAAACCAGAAACCTTGTCAGAATACAGTAATTTTAAAATTTAATTTCTAAATTCTTGTTGCTTTAATTCAAGTTCCATGCATGATCTCAGGTAATACATCAAAATAATGACGGACAGAGAACTTCAGTGTGGACGTCTGGTTAGCTCCTGGTTAGCCAACGGATTAAGCAGTGGGAATACAGAAGACAGTAATATGGTCTTCTTTAGGGGACATACACTGCCTGTGCACAGCACACATCTGAAACATAACTTCAGTGGGAGAAACTCAAAGGTATCACAGCTATTTTTATTCATAAACTTATAAATTCACACCCTGCTTCTAATCTTCTGCTCCTGTTTTCAGGAAAGTATCACCTGAAGTCTCTTCTCTTTCTTTTCCTTCTCTTGTCCTGTTGTTGAATACAACGTAGTTTCTCGTCAGGTATCATCAAAGTATTTCCTCTTAAAGCAGCCTGTTTGCATTTTTCATTACAGCCAAGAAACCACATACTGTCACAAGTATTCCAGGTGAGTCTGCAGCCAGCCAAACCGGTAAGCCTACAGCTGAAATTACTAAAACAACCCCACAGGTAAATTTAGTTCACTATTATTTTTTTCTGTGCAGCAGAGTGAAGGGATGGGTGAAACACCACTGGCGTCTTGAGAGGCTAATGCCGAGTACAAATAGGGTACTAGATGATTAAAAATTAAAGAACAGATTTTAAGAAAAAATTAAAACTCTTTCTCAGCATTTTAATACTGTTCCTCCCTCTTTTATAATCTACTGTAAAAATCTAAACATAATCAGTGGATCCCACAGGGCATGGCACGAATAACTTAGAAGGCATTAATAGTTATTGTAATAACTATAATATAATATATATAATATTATAAAACTGTTATAATAACTATAGGCATGGATAACTTAAAAGTATATAATGTAAGTGTGATATGATCTTATACTCTTCCCTACTGATCCACTTTAGATCACTGCTTCAGGTTGGGTAGGGGTTTGGCTTGATCATTTTTATATTATTTGGTCTTCATGTTTTATTCTGCTTAGAAAAATGGAAATAGTTGGCTATTGTGATTCCATAAGTAGAACATCCTATGAAAGTAATGAAGGCATTAAGGAAATTCAAGTCTTCAGTGTTGCTGGGGAGATATCCATCGTCTCTCATGATGTTTGTAAAAGGCACGGCTATTTCATCTTCTTACGTTTTGTCTTAGAGTAAGTATGTAATTCTCAAGCACTGAGGGTGATTTATATGGGAGAGAAACGAAAAACTAAAATGAGGAATAGTTGAAATATATGCACCGGTGGGGCTAATATACATTACTGTAATTCCAGAAAGGCACATTGTATTTGCTCGTTCTTAAATGGCACTGTGGTGTAGGGACTGCAACAATGCCCAAGTATTAGGAAAATATCTGGAATTTGCATACAGAATACCTATCAGATTACAGCATGAAAGAAACACTAGGGCTGTGTATTGTATATGCTGTGCTGATATTTGAATGAGAGCATTGGTGCTGTGAAAATTTTGCAATGGAAAGCAGGACATATTTTCCTCGCTTTCTTTTGTGATTGCTACTTTATTGTTGTCAGCTGTTGCTAATTATCAGATATCTACATAACTTGTTTCAGTATCTGCAACCTAATTTGAGGAATGAGGGATATACTTTCAGTAATTACTGCACAAACTATGCACAAACTACAGATTCCAGAATAGCTGTAATGTGTAGTACTGAATGATTGCTTTGAAGCATCACTGCTTCCAGGTTTCAGCAGTATAATTGAACCCAAATGCGACAGGATGCAAACATTAATTACTCCCCTCCACCTCCTCAGCTTTCTGCATTGTAGATTATTAATTAGACATCTCAAGAAAAGAAGTTTTATGATTCAATCTTTGCATTTCTAAAAACCCACACACAAACCCAACAAGAACTATTCTGTAGAAAGTTAAGGAACTGGAAATGGTATCTATCTATACTTCCGTACGTGTGAAACAATATGTGGATGAGTATGAGAGTGAGTTTAGAAGCAAGCTTCTAAAGCTTGAAGAACAAGAACAAAACAACTGCGACTATAACACAATACGATTTTCATGACAACCAAAATACTGCTTACTAGTCTGAATTTGTGATGAACATAACATATTCCCTGGTTCTTCCTCAAGTATTTGTTCAGTAATTATCTTAATTAATGTCTGACAAGCACCATCATTTTAGCCTGACTGCTGTCAAACTGTTTCTCCCAAGAGCCTGAAGAATGCACTAAACTGAGCCATAACTTGGTCTTTTCTGATAGGTGAACATAGCACCGAAACACTGCCAATATCCTAATACATATGGCAGCTTGAGAATTGGTATAGCTTTCCTGCCTTTGATCACTACACTTTGCTTCCTCTTGCTTTGCTACTGATGATTGTTTTAATCCATTGACCTAAGATAAGGCATTTAGCATTTACTGGACCAGGTGGAACCATCAGTACCACCGTTATTACTGAAACCATCAACATGGCTGCATGCAGACCGCAGGCTTTAAAAACCATCCATGATACAGCATGCTGATGGATATGTTTAGTCCCTTTATTTTTCTAGTATGAATTATCTCCTAGAACTCCATGATTTTGTAATCCACTTTCCAAATGCACTAATACCGATGAAGCTGGTTTTGTGATAGTAAAGTCTAAAGGAGGTGTCTGACTCAGAGGTTAGACATAAAGAAATCTCCGCTCCTTCACGGTTTTCACTTTAAGTGCTAGTTTTTCAAGGGCTTATGTCTGCAGTCTCACAGGTGTCAAGAATACATTCTTCAGTAAAAAGCATCTAGGCTTACGTTTCAAAGCCTTTGAAGCCTATCCCTGCTGTCTGCAGGAGAAAAGAGCACCTTGTCACCATGGCACAAGCATGGGGAAGTTAGTGAGTCATCAGTGCAGACAGCTGATGATTTCACCATTTCTCTACCGTGACAAAGTTAGTAATGTGTTTGTTTGCACACCTCTCTACCAACTCCATGCAAAATAAAATCACAAAGTGTAAATACCACTTCCCCACTCCAAAGACACAAAGGATAGCTATCCAACAAATATTCTCATCTCAGTTACACTTATCTACGCCAGAACTGGCTATATTATCTATCAAAGCACCTTTAGCTCTAGATAAAGTTTCCTGGATTATTTCAAACTTTCTTCTAGGCCAGAAGAGACAGATCAGCAGCAGTAACCATAAGGCTCCCTCTTTCCACACCCTAAAGAAAGCATTCTTCCGTGGGATCAGCACAGCCATTCCAAGTTAAGCAGTGGTAGTATCAGATCCTGTCACAGTTTTCAGTCCATTCAGGAGCTCTTCAAGATGGCGAAGATCCCTGAAACACTCTCAGAGTTATCCAGGAGGTGTCATGGAATCCATTTCACTTCTTACACTTAGTACTGCTTAGTAAGGTCTCTACATCTATGGACAGAGCAATTTTAAATCTGCCAAGCACTTTTTCTGGCTCTTACAGCAGAGGGAAGCATGTAGCATGGATCTCAAGTTGTAAGCATGTGATTTGGGAATATTTTTAGTACTAGTTTTTAGCAGTCAACAAAGTCACATTGCAGTTCAGATTTCATTTTAAAGGACAAAGAATCAAACTGAATAGGTATCTTTTTTGAATGAAGAAATATTATTCATACATCTTCAGCTGTGCCATAGGCCAGACTGATTTAATTTCTGGACAGATTGCCAGAAAAAAAAAGTAAGGATGCATTTCTCTATAAAGACAACTCACAACTCACTCATGGCAGCGATTTCAGGTGCTACTAAACTAAAAGTGTTTAGTATGGCAGCAAGGATGATGACAAAAAGATTGTCTGCTAACAATTTGTTTTGAGAATTCTAAATAACAATCAAGGGATTTCCTTTCAATGACCATAACATCAGGCAGCCTCAAAATGAAACCTCAACATGTTCATCACAAGATCATTTGAGCACTTGAGGAAAGTATCTTAATTTCAGAAGAGGAAATCTACTTCTTTCTCTTCAGTCACTTCCCATATTCCTGGGTTACACTTGAAGATTGGATTTTTTTTTCTCCTATCCTTCCCTATCACACCCACTCACTTCTAGGCCTTTTATTTTTCTAAGAAAAATCAGCTGATTTGCAGAAAATATGTGAGTATTACAAATCTTTTAGGTATAATATACTTCACAGTTTCTTTCCCTGCCTAATCTCTACCCACATCTTTTCTCTCAGCCCAATTCCAGGGTGTGCATAAAATCACTGCCACCATTAGCAACACATCTTTGGAGGCGAAGTCTTCATATGTAAAACTTGCTTTGTGAGTTAGCTAATTCAAAAGAAATTAGCACACTTGACCTACATCTATTTTCTTCATTGTGACTAAAGTCACAATTTCTTCAGGAAAAAAATTACAGCAATTCTGAACCTAAGAGCAGCAATACCCAAGCTGCTATGTTTGAACCGTCCTTCTCCATCTGTCAGGTTGTGCCTTTCATTATTTATGCACGTGACTTCATTTCCTAATACCATAGAGGAGACTTGAGCTAACATTGTTTAGAGCATGGAAGAAATCAGCATCTGTCCCAAAATCATCACAGATTTAATCTTTGCAGACTCCACCACAGATTTCATCGGGGACCAGTAGTTGCTGATCTATTACCTACCTGTAAATATTCAGACAAATGTGTATATGGTGAGGGTGACAGACAACCTGGACTAATCTGGGTGAGTGTGGGACCCACTGCTTGTCGATAGTCACACACTCAAACTCACATAAATACATAATCTGGGTGACATATCAGGTTCACAAGTCATTTCAGCTTCCCAGAAGAAACCCAGTGGAGTCAGGGTAGCACTGTATATTCTAAATAGCAAGAATTAAAGCCAGACTTTTCTGTCAATTGCTTTTTAGCACTTTCTTTCACAAATTTCTCAGTGTAAGCCAGGATAACGGAATTTTTAAAAACCTGTCACCATGTGTCCCCATACCATGTATATTGCTTCAGCATTTTGAAAAAATAGTGGTGGGTGTTTTTGTATTCCTTCAGAGATAAATTAAATCCCAACGTGTTGCCAGGTCCCCCCATGTACTATTTTTCATGCAGTCAGGCTTACAGTGAAGCTCTGTCCAAAAATCATTTTGAAAGCTGTGCTAGATTTTTATGTTAATTACTTCATTCTTTCTTTTTCCCAATATTACTCCTGTTTTGTGGAAGAAACCAACAAATGCCCTTTGGGCATCAAGAGAACATAGAGGAAAAACTTCATGGCTCCTTAATGCAGCTCTGTCATAGCTGGTAACCCACGGTTGGATGTGGAACCAGAAAGCACACGTCTCTCCCACACGATGGGGTCCTATCATCTGCATTCTGGGAAGAGAAGAAATTGTGTCTGGAAAAATTTGTGGCATTGTGAGAGGATGTTAACAACCTCTGTTTTCCAGCTGAAAGACTTTCTTAGTGGCTCACAGACCCTATCAGCATCATCTATGATGCTGATTTGGCTTCTGCAGTTGATTTTATGTCTCAACCTACAAGGACTCAAACAACAGTAACTAAAATACTAGGAATACTATTAAAAACATGCACTCCTACAATTATCAATCATTATTCTGTGATAGGAGCTTTAAGGTCAGATGCTCAGTCTGGCAAAGCAGACTTTTGTCTGTTAAATTACCTCCAGGAAAGACAGTAAGATCTTTTTGTTCAGACACTCACAGAAAGTTCAGGAAATGTAATTTTCTGAGTTACCCTGTACGGATGGGTTCTATAGAGCCCGTAGTTTGCTCCCAGGGTGCAGACAGCAGGTTTCTGGGCAGGGTTGGAGCTGTGCAGTGGTCTGGGTTGCTCTGCCCCTGGGTGGGGGGGCGGAATCCCGGCCATCGCCTGCATGGCTGGGACACCTCTGCAGCAAAGGTGAGGTCCTTGTGCTCAGGATGTTTTGAAGAATTACTGTCACTGTGGGCAAACTCTTCCTTTTCTGCCAATTTACCAGAAACAAGATCTCTGAGAAGCTAATTTTAGTTGCTCGTGACTCATTTATATCCATGAACTAAATTTTCCTACTTTACAGCATTTATTTTGATTGCGTTTTATAATGACAGTTATAGTCCCTGTTACCACACGTCAATTTGTTATATGGGTTGATTTTGCATTATTAATGAACTATCAAAAAGACAGTGTGACTTATAGTAATGACATTTAGCAACTCACTGAAATATCTAGAGAAGAAATGAGAACTTCAGAGAGTTGTTTCTCTTTCTTTCATGGAAACAGAAAAGGATGTCAGATGGGAACGTGAATACTTAAAAATATTTCTTCTTTTTCCCTCCTAATTTATTCCATCATTCATGAATTTTAATTTTATATTTTTTTCCGTGATATTACAATACCTTAAACAAGCGGTTGATAGCATGGGGATTGTCTTTTGGGAACACTGTCCATCAGATTTTCCTCATTTCATGGCAACATTCAAGTAATTAGGGTTTTAATGAGGCTGAAAATTTGCAGCCCAAATAATGTAATGAGTTTAACTATCTTCCAGAACGACTGTAGCACTAATACAGGAATGCATTTAACCATATGCTTGAATTCATAACTGTGTTGTTGGGCAGCAAGTCTGCCTGACTTAAATGAGGTGTAAGCCCATACTTAACATTTTCTGAGTTTGGAGTATTTATTGTACTATGTCTGTGTGAAAAGTACAAGAATGACATTTCCATTTTCTTATGTATCACATTCTACTGTCTCAGTGTACTTACTCATATCCACAAATTATTCAAATGAGACCTGATCTGTTACTTATTTTCGGTTTTAGAATTGCACAATATTTCTCAAATGGGAGGTAAATTCCTTAACAGAATATGAAAGATTGAACTGTATCAGTACCACAAACTGAACTTTGCTGATGGTTGTCAGGGCTTCTGTATCTGCAATAAATGAGAACCCTTTTTTCCCCTTCTTTTCAGAAAGGTCTTACATCCTAAGAAAAACATTTTTTTCCCTAAAGTGGGTTCATACACATTATTTATCCAACCGTGGAATAAACATTCATCCTCAAAAATAAAGAACTAATTAGTTTGGGGCGATTGCCAGATACCAGCATCATACGTTCCAATCACAGTAGCAAGAATTCTATGAAAATTATCCTACTATTTAGGTAACCTTAGCACAGTTGTGTTAAAGTTATTCTGAAAAAAAAAGATGCTGGCTACCGGCCAGCGCAACCAGCATTTGTCAAAGCTGAGAAAGTTACTTCATGAACAATTCTCCTCTTTTTTGGTGGGATGGGGAAGCAAAAAGCAAAACCACCCAAAAATGCTGAAACAAATGTAAAGCAAAAATAAATGTCAGATTTTAAAATAGTCACATGAATTGCATTCTGGATTTTCCTCAGAGGTAAACACAAAGCTCCCTGAAATTAAAAGAAATATATATATATATATATTTATTTGAATAGTGGTTCCTCATTTCATGTAGAACTATTAGATTTAGAATTTAACTATAAACACACAAAAAATAAATTTGCTAGTTCAGTAGCTTTAAAAATGGTAAATTAACCTTACTTTGCATGACTAAGAGAAAAAT
The DNA here is from genome assembly GCF_036013475.1 of Columba livia. Taxonomy (NCBI): domain Eukaryota; kingdom Metazoa; phylum Chordata; class Aves; order Columbiformes; family Columbidae; genus Columba; species Columba livia. The sequence goes on from NC_088602.1 coordinate 195,564,627, forward strand.
CAGAAAAAAATATTCTTTTAAACATATTGGATATCTAAATCATGGCAGAAAATTAAACAACCTGAGCCTTGTAAGAACTCAACAGAGCAGAAATGAAAAATGAACTAATTAACCCTCTTGAGTTTAACAGATAATTCAGTGCAAGTTAATATTATACTTTAAATATTAATTTCAGATTCTTAGTCATTTAGTGTTTCAGTGCATATTTTCTTAGTGATGTAATTAGCATAGCTATGTGGAGTTATATAGCAAATTTAGAAGAAATTTGATTACAAAATATATTTTTAGTCCAGTTTGTATGTTTCCTAAGAAAAATAACCTTTGAAGAGGGCAAGGCACTTAGGAAGTTTGTACTTTTAAAATGTTTATGCTTTTAAAAAGTTTTTTGGACAATTATTATACATGCTCCAGTATTAATCTCTATAAAGAACAAGCTTGGGCTCCTAACACAAGGTTAACTTCCTTATACATAATTCCTAAACCTCAGTCCAGTTTTAGCCTTGCAGCAGACGTAATTCACCAAGGACCATCCCACAAATTCAATACAGAATTAAATTCCTTTGCTACCTGGCATCCTGTGGAAGCAGACTCCCAGCACAGGCATTGTCCTCGGTGCCACCTGGATCCCAAGAACTGGATCATGAATTGTGTTTCAGAAAGGGTCACTCTCAGCTGTAGTTGAGCTGTAACTGAATATTATTTTCTCAGCACTGTCAGTGATCTTGAATTTACCTTCTGCGAGGTTAACCCTTGTCTTGGCTTAGCAGTGCCTGAGAACAAACTCAGATGGCAAGGAAATTTAAGAGTCGTGCTTCAAAACCTACTTTCTCATCTCTTTCCAAATTAAAAATGTGTTTTACCTAGTTATTCTATGATTCTAATATCTGTATTTAGCCTTGTCTTAATAGTCCTTCCAGGTATCTTAATGATGCAGATCAGTTATTCTTCATTATTATCTAAAGCTTAGTTTAATCAGACTTTTCAAACTCAATAAATTTTATTTTACTTATTGATGTAGATGCCTGTCCAACTATAAATCTAACACAAACCTTAGATATAGCTTTACATCATGAGTCCATCTCAGCATGGTAGCTCACTTAGCAGGGAAAGCACTATTTCACGTTGTCCAAAATGTGGAAACCTGCTGTTTTTATCAAAGAATGATAGGATCATTTAGCTTGGAAATTACCTCCATGTTTCATCTAGTCCTCCTGCTCTGAGCATGGCAAGCTTCAAAGCCAGATCAAGTTGCTCAGGGCTTTGTTGACTGGGGTTCAAAGCTCTCCAGGGCAGGATTCTGCAGCTTCGCCAAGTGACCTTTTCAGTGATTAACCACTTGTAAAATTTTGCCCTGTATCCAATTAGGATTTCCCTTGCTGCATCTCATGACCATTGCTTCACGTCCTTTTTGTTGTGCACCTCAGGGGCAACTCTCATGCTATCAGGCAGCTTCACTGAGGTAATGGCAGATAGCAGTGAGACTCCTCCTCATCCTTCTCATCTCCAGGCTACACAAGGAGAGCTTTTTCTTCTTGTTTATTATGGTCCAATCATCAGCTCCCTAATCATCTTAATGATCTTGCACTGGCATCTCTGCAGCTTGACTGTCTCATAGCAGGGGTCCCAATGCTTTGCCCAGATGTGACCTGGAGGAAGAAATCTCTGCCATTACCTGCTGGCCCTGCTGCCGCTCAGGCACCCAGGGTCCTGGTGACCTCCATGGTTACCAGAGCGCCCTGGTCTCTCGTGTTCAGTTCCTTGTTTGCCAGGACCTTTACTGCAGAGCTGCTGTCCTGCCTGAATCTCCCTTCCTCTAGTTTAAAACCATTACCCCTTGTCTTATCATAACACGCCCTTCTAAAATGTCTGTCCCCATCTTATAGGCCCCTTTTAAGTACTGAAAGGCCACAATAAGGTTTCCCTGGAGCCTTCTCTTCTCCTGGCTGAACCACCCCAACTCTCTCAGCCTGTCCTCATTGGAGAAGTGTTCTGTTCCTCTGATCATTTTTGTTACCTCCTCTGGACCCTCTCCAACAGGTTTATGTCTTTTCTGTGCTGAGGGCTCCAGGGCTGGATGCAAGACTCCAGGTGACATCTCACCAAAGCAGAGGAGAGGGGCAGAATCACTTCCCTTCACCTGCTGGCCATGCTCCTTTTATCAAGATACAATTGGCCTTCTGGGCTGCATGTGCACATTGCTGGGTCATGTCCAATCTCTCATCCACCAGTAACTCCAAGTCCTTCTCTGCAGGGCTGCTCTCAATCCTTTCATCCCACAGCCTGTATTGGTACTAGGGGTTGCCCCGACCCAGGAGCAGGACCTTGCACTTGGCCTTGTTGAACCTCATGAGGTTCACATGAGCCCATTTCTTGAGCTTGTCCAGGTCCATCTGGATGGTATCCCATCACTCAGGCATGTCAACTGCATCGCTCAGCTTGGAGTCATCCACAAACTTGCTGGGCGTTCACTCAATCCCACTATGTTGTTGATGAAGATATTAAACAGTACTGGTCCCAATACAGACCCCTGAGGGACACCACTTGTTACCGATGTCCATCCAAACATTGTGCCATTGAACACTACTCTCTGGGTGCCACCATCCAGCCAGTTCTTCATGCACCAAACATTCCACCCATCAAATCTGTATCTCTTCAATTTAGAGAGTGTGTGGACTGCCATGACTTCTAAAATATCATGGTGAGTGGCTTGGCAACTACATCAGCCAATTCCCTCAGGACTCTGAGATCCATTCCATCAGGTCCCAGAACACACATACTTTATTTACAATCACATCAAAAGTGATACTTTCATGATCTGTTTGTCATATTAAGGAATAGATTAGATATGTAAAAAAGGCATTGCAATAAAAAGGGACAGCTTCTGTTTTATAAAACTCATTTTTACTGCAGAGTTTATGACAGCAGAAGTTATTTAGCTAAATATTTGGAACCATGACTACAGAAAATAATTACATCTTTTTAAAAATATTTGCTCAGATAAAAATAAAGATACAAAATTAATAGAATTTAACTATGATGTGATGATTGTTTATGTTGCCACCGCTCCTTACCATGGTTATTGCATGAAAGGGAATTTTGAGAACAGTGTTTTACCCAAAAACTTGTTACAGGCAGGAAAGAAAACACACTTTATATGGGAAGTCAAGGATTTATTGTTAGACTAATGAAAATCTTAAGACGAATTACAATAAAACAGACAGTTATTAAGATTAGTCTAGTCATATTAATACCACCTGCCACAGTACAAATTATCTGATTAATACAGAATGACATTAATAGTAGTGTTAAAACTCTTCTACATAACCTCCCTATCTCTGCTGTTGGGCTCTCCCCCAGACTTTCATTTTTTGCCCTGTATTTGATGTCCTCAGTATTGCTAAAGAAGAAGCTGGGAATTGCAGCAAGCCACCAGCGTCCCATGCCCTTTGCCAGAAGAAGTATGATGTTCATGATGGAGTTTCTTCTGCTTCTTTGCTGGAAGGAGGAGTATGATGTTGAGGGCTTCTTCCTCCCCCTCTGAGGATCTCCGCCTGGGTCTAGTTTTCCAACACACTTTGCTCCATGTAGGCAGAGACAAGTTTAGATGAAACCTGATAAGTCCTAAGCCCTTGCACACTTAGTGTGAAACCCAGGGCCTGTCCCCAGCAGAAGCAGTATTGGCCTTCTGGGCTTTATGAGATCATTCTTCCATAACTGTATCTTGGCCATTACTTTTTAGGGCAAAACTTCCTTCTGGGGAGTCAACTTGACTGTCTGTAAGACCCCTTCTTCTCTGAGAATCTCATGTTCCTTTTCCAAAGGGAACAGCCTCAGCACACAGCCACCTCTTGTCTCTTTCAAGGCAGCTTGATGTTGCCACACACACAAGATGTGGATTTGAACTTCCAGACTCAGGAAGGAAATGGATTTGTCTCAGTGCTTAGGTCACTGCCCTGTATGCAGAAGACAGGGGAAAAGGATGCTCTTCATGGTTGATGGAAAAGAGTGAATATTATTCTGTTTCTTAAAGAATAAATATTCTGGGATAGTGAGCTGACATGCAGCAAAATTGGTCTGTCATGGAGAGCGGTGAGATCTCAAACACAGCCTTGTTTTCAGTGTTTCTTAGAGGCTAATTCTGAAGAGCTGTCTTTTCCAGGTGTCTGTATGTATATATGCTCCATTTAAGAAATGTGGGCTTCTGACATCAGCTTTAAAATTCTTCTTAGAGGAAGAATCCTATGATAAGAATACTTCAGGATGTAACTTTTAGCTACCAAATTCCTTTTCTGGACTTGGTACTCCAAATTCTGTTCTGTAATGCAATAAATGTGAAACAACTAGATCACAGCAGAGAGCTGAAGAATAGTCAGCATATGGTTATTATTAGTAGTACTCTGAATTCCCCTTGTGCTCTGCACTGTCTTAACACTGGAATTGTTCCTGCCTCAAAGAGATTAAATTAGGCGAAGGTTCAACATGTGGATTTTAAAGATAACTGCAGAAGATGGGCAACAGAGTGCACACAGAAAACAAATAATGCCAGATAATTACTTCTATTGATAAAATCAGTGAATGGAGACAATGCAATGTAATACATCTAGATTTCACTAAAGGATTTGATATAATTTTTCACCAAATGATATGTTGATTAAAAATTAGCCCTATACAAAATGAATGCTAAAATGCACATGCTAAAAAGATTTTGACTCAGAAAGTAATTCTAGAGAGTATTTCTAATGGCATGTTGCAGGATAAGTTCTGGTCATTGTATTTCTCATTTACTGGGAAACTTCACAGATAAAACATAATTGAGACTGTTATTAAGGAAGAGAGTACTTCTATCAGTTGATTGGAATTTCATGGTAAATTGGGCTCCCTGGAACAATGGTGCAACATAGTTAAATGCAAACATATGCCTATAAGATGCAAAGGTACAGATCATACATGTAATATATGAAACTCTGTTTTAAGGAGCAGCATGTTCAACACAGAATTGGAGACAAAATGGATGACAGCTGTAAAGAGTTTATGGTGCTATAGAACAGAGGGCAAGTTGTAGCCCTTTCCCCAAGCATGGACTGGCCACAGGCAGCGGATGCTGTTTCCAAGAGACCTTAGGAAACACAGGAGTCTGAGTGTCAGCCTGAAACTCAAGGGAATTAAATTAATGCACCTAAACCATGAACACTTTTCCCCATTGACAAACAATTTTTTGCATACCTGAGTTTAAATAACAGATTTTTTTAAGTGTTTGAGTGAGAAAAAATTTACAGCAAACAAAACTGCCCTCCCTCAGAGTATACTGGCTGCAGTCCTGACCTGATACATAGAAAATATCAGCCAGAACCCTTCTCCTTTAATCATCCCCCACTTTTCATCATATAGACTATCTAATCAGGGATTGAGCTGTTGTCCCAAAACACAGAGTTGGCTGGTGCTGTGTGAGCTTAATGTGTCACCACTGTATTTCAGTATGTATAAGCCAGGAAGGACCCTGTGCTCTAAGCTGAACTTAGCAACTCCCCTTGGCTGCTCACTGACCCCAGGACTTTGGACTGGCTCAAAGCTGCTTCTGCCAGCTCTGCTCTTTGCCAGATATGCTCTCTGCCAGATGTGCTCTCTGCCAGATGTCCCCATCAGCTGTGTTTTCTGCCTGCGAGCTGCTTCGTGGTGTCACAAGCAGGCAGAGGGGCTGCTCAGCTCTCTGAGCTGCACACTGCTTGGGTGTTTCAATGGATTATTCCACATAGCAGTGCCCGGGGTGTTTCACCTCTTTGGGAAGGTTCAGTGACACACAGAAATACAGTAAAGACATTGCCACAGAAAGGAGAGTTCCCAAATACTGTCTCTTGAAGATTACTTCTGTCACTCTCTCCTTGGGATTTCTTCATCAACTCTTCCTGCTTCAGCAGCTATTTACTGTAAATTTGTAGTGTTGCCCAGGCTTTTCCATTCCCACACCTTAGCTGATTTTAATAGAAAAGCTGTCAATATTACAGAGTAAGTCAGATATAATGGTGAGAGTCTGTTATAGACCACCCAACCAGGATGAAGAGGTAGATGACGTATTCTGTAAGCAGCTGGGGAAGTCTCACAATCACTAGCCCTTGTTCTCATGCGAGACTTCAACTTACCAGACGTCTGCTGGAAATACAATACAGTAGAGAGGAAACAGTCCAGGAGATTCCTGGAGTGTGTGGAAGACAACATCCTGACACAGCTGGTGAGTGAGACAACTAGGGAAGGCACTCATTGGACCTGTTGTTTTCAAACAGAGAAGGACTTGGGGGTGATGTGATGGCTAGGGGCCATCTTGGGCACAGCAATCATGAAATGATCAAGTATTCTATTCTTAGAGAAGTCAGGAGGGCAGTCAGCAGAACTACCACCTTGGACTTCCAGAGGGCAGAGGCTGGTGATCCAGTTCCAATCTAGTGCCAGATGATCTGAATTGCTGCAATTTCAAAGCAGTTGACTCCTTGGATGGGGATCGTCTCAGCTTCTATTATGTGTCTACAGAGTAGGTGTGCACATTGGTCGGAGTGCCTAGGCTCCTGTTGTGATCAGTGAGACTGGTACATGCCAGCAGTGGGCTTCATGGTGGGATTCACCTGGCCATAAGCAAGAGCCTGCTCCAGGGGGCATGAGACACTGTGGAGGTGACATTGTCAGCACTGACTGCAAGGGGCACCCCCTCATCTCCAATTCCGGGCTGCAGTTACCTACATTAAAGCAGGAAAAATCTCAGTATTTCTTGATTCCCTGTGTTCAGTAAGACCAAAGCAAGTATAGCGCATGCCCATAGCAATTTCTAGGCCTAAATGATACAAAACGAATAGGATTAAGAAAAGGAATTGTAATAGGTTTGACTTGTTAAATGTGTGTGAGAATTGGTTGCGTAGGAACTAACACAAAACTCATTGTAATCATGTCAGTCATAATAAAAACTACAGAGAAGATTAATTTTTTTGCTATCTGTAAATTAGCATCTTCTATTTTCTTGAGGTGGAAAAAGAAGAAAGCATAAAGAAAGCATTTGCACTTGAAGGGGTGGATTTCAAGATCTACTTAAAATAAGATAATTATTGCTTTTTAAGGTTCAGCAGGAGATACACTTATTATGTTTCATAATGGCTCTATTAAGAACACAGAGCCAAATAATCAACAGTTGTCCTGCCTCACAAGATTTACAATGAAAGAGTGTGATCTGGAGAGTAAAAGGAAGAACAACAAAGTAGACAAAAGTGGGAGATAAACAGCTCTACTTGAAAACTGACCACAGCAAAACAAATGGCTATTAGAGAATATCTGAAGTAGGTTAATAAAACAACTATGACATTAATACCTGTAATGGCTATAATAGAGCATATTTGCCAGACCTGAGTATCATTAAAACAAAAATAGATGGCATATTTAAAAGGATATCCTTCATAAAGCAGTATTTCAGTAGTTGCTGACTTGACCTCTGCATCTCAAAACAAAATATCATAACAAAATTATAGATGTAACATTAGGAACCATGAAAGTTGGTTCACTGTCCCAGAAAAATTAGCATTAGCAGGCTAAACTAATAAAGCAGAAAGATGAGCACTATGCAAACTAGGAGTATTTTAACAGTGTCACAGTTTAACCCCAACCAGTAACCAAGCACCATGCAGCTGCTTGCTCACACCTCGCCCAAGTGGGATGGGGGAGAGAACAGAAAAAGACCTTGTGGGCTGACATAAGGATGGTTTGATAGGATAGCAGAGGAAGAGACAATAACAATAATGAAAGAAAATGCAAAACAAATTATGCACAATGCAAATGCTCGCCACCTGCTGACTGATGCCCAGCCCATCCCCAAGCAGCAGTCCCCTCTGGCCAGCTTCCCCCAAATGTATATACTGAGCATGACATCATATGGTATGGAATATCCCTTTGGCCTGTTGGGGTCAGCTGACCAAATCCCTCCCAGCTTCATGGGCACCTCTCTGTCTTCTCCTTGGCAGACCAGCATGAGAAGCCAGAAATCCTTGACTGCTTAGCCACAATTAAAACATCAGTGTGTTATCAACATAGTTGTTATTCTAAATCCAAAACACAGCACCACGCCAGCTATTAGGAGGAAAATTAGCTATATCTCAACTGAAGCCAGGACAAATACTCTGTTAGGAATTCTGGGTTTGTACAATCTCACCAGCAATTAGGCTGAAAATTTTTCAAATTTCAGTTACAGGTGAGGTTTCAAAGGGGAAAACTAGTCTGATGTGCAAGAATGAGCTCAAACAAAACCCAAAAGCCCAAACTTCTCCTTATATATTTATTTTTGTGTTTCCTTCTCTCCCCCCACCAGTTTTATTAATCTTTAGGGGAAAAAAATTTTCAGGTGTAATTTGGCCTTGAAGCCAGTGTCTACCTTAGAAAGCAATACCGTGCAATAGTAACAGAGTGAAGAGGGAAAGGCTCAGTGCAGAAGAGCCAACACCTACCCCATACACTTTCTAGATTATTTACTTCCATATAGCCTGAATGCTTCTTGATGGTTGGAGTGCATTGTGTGCTGTCCTAGAGCACCTATCCTCATCTAGCTCATGTGACAGAAATTCACTTCACAGGCTGACTGACCCAAGTGCAGTAAATGGAGACAGTCAGGAGATTAACTTCAAAAGCTTTCTCCTCATCTGAAGTAAAGTGCTAATATAGGGTCACCTTTGTTGTATACATCACTTGCGGAAAAGTCAGTAGGAATTCTGTGCATCACTCAAAATATTAAATTTAGCCCTCAGACAATTTGAAACTAAGAATGTGCGCAAATATTTTATATAACAGTGGTTTCATAATCTTTTAAATCCTAAATAAAACATCCTGTTATTCTATTTTTATTGCCAACTTGACATGAACATTTAATGTGCAAGTATATTTTATGAATTTATAAATAGCTACTTTTTCAAAACAGGGCTCAAATGTGTAGCTGCAGGTGATTCACTAAGAAAGAAATAAGTACTTACAATACACACACAAAAAAATAGAGTTGTCTGGTAAATATACACAAAAGAAGATTTGTCCACATATAAAAGAGCTCTTGAAGATGTAACAGTCATCTTCAAATTGTTGCTTCATGGTTTAAAACTCCCCTTAGATGATGGAAAACAGGAAGCATCTGTTTCAGGTAGGCAAACAGACTTTGCATCTCCCAGTAAACACTGTTTTTACTTCCATTGCTTCTCAGCTATGTGTTAATTCTAGACATTGTAGGTTGGAGTTTCTCAAACGCCTTCTCATTTTCTAGCTTCTAAACCTCTATGATCAAATGAAACAGATTAAGGAATAATGAAATGTGTAGTTTATGCACTGTGTTATTTTCTTTTATGTATTACCAAAAAAAATGGTTTTTCTCTGCCAGAAAGTACAGTGCCTCCAGCTGCTTGATCTAAAAACACATCAGTGTTAAGGACATGTTCTTCTGTCTTTACCGACTTGGCAATGGCTCGTAACAGTTTTCCTTTCAGACTTTGCCCATGGAAGCAAAAAGAGAGGAACATTGCTTGTATCTTCAAAATGATTGTGTAAAGTTTTATATAAATGTATGTATGCATATATAGAGAGATCTGGTAATTGCCGTGCTTTTTATCTCAGCTTTCTCAGATTTATTCTCCAGAAAGCATAATCAGGTGGTGAAAAAAACTGATCAACGCCCTTTCAAAGACCGGAGAACAGTGTTGCTTTCCTTTTTGCTTCCTCTGAATTTCTATTGAAATTTCTACATTTTATCTGGGTTTAAAAATTTATTTTTGAACTAGAAGTTTTGAGACCTTTTGTGGATGACTGCAAAACTATTGTGGCATCATGATCTACCGAAGAAGTATTATGAATCTGGGATCTGGACTCTTGATAAAGAGGGAAAATATCCTAAAATTATGTTATTACTGCTTGGAGAAGGCATCAGGACCAAAATTTAAAGGAGGAGGCTCAGACAAACCTAGAGTGGGAAACTACGGCAGGACTGAGCAGAACCTCATCATCCGCCATCACCTATGGATGAAAGGATCTGCATAAGGCAGCTAGCAGTTGAGAGGACATTTTCGTGATAGTTTTGGTATTGGCTTCTCAGAGATCACAGATGTCCCATTAAGTAAATATTTCACTTGGCAGACTCAATGTAGTTTAATCACTCCTGAACAAGAGAGGGTCAAACAGGAGCTCAGAGAGGACATTAGGGAATAGAAGTAGAGTCATAGAAGAAAAGGGGTAATAAATTTTGAGCAGCCTTCCTGATGTGAGCAGCCTTCCAGGTGTGAGTTTATATAGGGAATAAGGAGGGAAAAGGTGGTAGGAAGCAGAGTAGTCCTGAGCTATCAGCAAGATCATGAGAAGGTTTTGTTCTATCCCACAAGACTGTGGTCACATGACAGAAATGGAGGTGGGGCTGGAAACAAGTACTTACAGGTGAAGCAGCGTGAACCAAGGAGTGGACAGAGCAGAAAACTTCCCCAGCAGGAAACTGGGTTGCTCTGGGCCAATGGATCTACCACACCTTTTCTTTACAAACAGCACTCCAAAATTGTTTTCGTAAATCCCTGAAGCTCCATTATATTTGAGCACAATCTACAACTGCAATGATCACCTGAGCAAAGTTCAATGAACAGAGAAGACTCACCTACGACTCTCATTACTTTAGGATCATTTCCACATGTCTTTCTCTGCAGTGTGACTCTGCAACAACTTTTAGAGACCGTCCAGTTGCTACAAGGTCTACACAATCCCTTCTGGGTCACTAGGAAAAGCCTCGCTGTCTCATGCTGCTCAGAATGGCTCCCAGGCTCTGCTCCCACCAGCCGTGCCCCTCTCCCTGCCTCTGCACTCTCAGGCTTCCCCAGCTGACACTGTTCAGCTGCCCTCAGGGAAGGACGTTTTCCTCCCCTCCTTTGTGGCTTTCACCAACCCCCAGTGCAGCAGCCAGGACACCCCACACGAGTATACTGGGACCTCCAGCCTTGCTAACTGGAACTGTGGTGTCTCCTCAAAATCCACAGGATTTGCTCAGTTTATTGTGTGACTTCAAACAGGAAAGGACACCAGAATGATCTGCTACACTTTTTTTTCTTTGAAATGCTTGTAGGAGGGCTCTTCAGTGGCCATGAGGCATGACCTGAGATCATTGCTAGGGTTTATAAAGGTGGCATTCTGCACCTGTGCTAGTTTTAATCCCTGTAGTTTGTTAGTCCCTAGAGAGGGACCCCAATTTTGTCTGCACATCCTCCGACAGCTCTATTTCCCCCTTGTGATGGAAGATGGAAACGTTCCCTGCAAGAGAAAGCCCTGGGACTCTCCTTCCCTCTGAGCCCAATGTGCCCATCTTGCTTTCGTTTCATACTCCTCCATGGCAACATTTGCATTTTATGCATTTACACTGAGCACAGTGACAGGTGTCCCAGCCCAGGTCTCTACATGCCACTGCCCGGGCTCCAGCCCTGCGGCATCCCAGCGCGATGCATCACAGTGCTGAGCATCACAGTGTCACTGTTCCTGTATCCATCCCTGATCACATTACCCCACACCTCTGGGCTATCTGGCATGCGTGGATCTCACACTCACCTTTCTGGGTTGTACCAGCAGCCCAGCGTTGTTTGCAAGCCCAGCAAGGCAAGGGCGAGGGCTGGGAAAGGGGTCACTGCTCCACCAGCCAGGCAGCAGCTCTGCTGGAGCGTCGTCCTGTTCTCTACTTCATGCTCATTGTAGACCAAGTGTTTTTTTTCTTTTGTTCTAGACACATAGACAACCTGTGTGGCAAATAGTCCTTGCAGGAGAAAGGCACGGAATTGCTTTAAATTCCAAGGAGATTTCAGTCACACTTAATGACAGGAAAAAGTAATTACCAGAACCTTCACAAGAAGTTAAACATTCAAAATACATTGCATATGAAAACTTACCAAAAAGCTGATTATACCAATGCCAATTTATGATCTTTGAAAGTATGCAGAGATCTCCAAGAGCACTGACTAGTCACGGAAATCTAAATACATTTTGCAAAAAACCTACAAAACACTCCTTTCATTATTCATGACTGCAAACCCAAGAGGAAGTGCTGTGATCAGTTGGTATGACACAGGCTAAGGATACTGTTCCACAGAAATCCTAAATTATTGAGCAAGAACATTTCTTTCAGAAGAGCATCCACTTCTCATTTAAAAATTTCTGCTACAGGAGATTTTATCACAGATCTTGACAAGCTGTTCCAAGAGTTAAAATATCAGCCTTTGTATCTGTCTGGCTTCATTAACAGACACTGAATCTCACCTTTGCTAGTTTAAAGAGCTTTTGCCACAAGATTTCTGCCCCTATGGTTACACTGAGACTCCCAGGGGACTGATACTTCTCTTGGCAATTAAAGACAGTTTGAGATCCTTGGTGCTGTCATTGGAAGATGTGTTTTTCTAGTCCTTCAAACATTTTTGTGGCTTTTCTTTGTACCAAGCTCATTTCATCAGTATATTCCACGAATTTCTGACACCAGAATAGGACATTATTCCACCAAGGCATTACCAGTATGACAAATGAACTGTAACACCTCTGCCTTCGCTTGTCTGTATATCTGAGGCTGCTCTGCCTCCTTTTCCATTCAGCCTTGCCTTGGGAGCTCATGCTCAGGTAGTCGCCCAACAGGACCCCAAACCTCCTGCAGTGTCTCTTTGCTCCAGCAGCATCTCATCTTCTTTTGTCCATTCTTCATTCCAAGACATACAATACTACGTTTGTTCATATCAAAATGTGGGGTTTGTGTCCATCTTACTGAGCATAGCAGAGCCCTCTGTGCCTGTCCCCTTCATTTAATTTGTGCTACTTCTCTCAGTGTAACTGACACAGGCTACTACCATGTTTTCAGGTTATACAAAATCAGCATGAACCTTTTGCAAGAATGGGCAGCAGGATCCTTTGAGATTAAACCTAAAATCACCTATTTTAGATAAAAAAGGAATCAAAGTGTACATGGAGTAGCATGGAGAACTTCTATTTTTTCTTTCTCTGCCGAAGTGAAGCTTAATGGCATATTCTTAGAGGCCAGTGTACATTTGCTAGTGATTTTCTGTGCTCCCTTTCTGGCTTTGTAAGACAGGAGCCTAGAATTATCTGGGTTTTGAAATTCAAAGTAAGATTTTTCCCTTTGCATTTCAACTCCTTCAGGTTTGGAAGGACTCGGCTGGTGGGTTTCGTGGCTAACAAAGGCAGGCTGGAGAAAGCAGCTGACTACAGACACTTTTCAATCCCAGCCTGGCGAGTTCTTTCTCCACTGAAGATCCATATCTGCAATAAATTTAATCCATGCCAACACTCAGGGAAGTTCATGTTTAATCTAATCTGCTCCTAAAAGATAGTAAAATGTTTGGCTGTAGATTCTTGGATTCAGCTTGTATCACTTATAACACATTCGATATTTTTTGTCAAAGTATTTATCCTTTTCTCAAAAACAGAAAATAAATTGTTGAGATGGGAAAGAACTAGCAGTATAACCAGAACTTCAAAAAAGTGTAAAAAGATCTAAAATTACACCTGCAGCTCAATGCTCAGAGAGAATAAACAGCCAGATACACACACACACACACAAACCCTCCATTTTTCTTTGATGTCTCTGATACAAATGTTGACGAAGAGGCATCTTGCTTACTTTTATGAAATAAATGTGAAATTAGAGCACAAGGTGGATGTCTGGCTGACCAGTGATTTCCTGTTGTTTTTACTGAAGCTACAAGGAGCAAGATAACAAGAAAGGAATAAAATTCAGGTTGTAATAGAAGCCTGAAGAGCATACTGATGCTGATAGCAGTGTATTTTTCTGCTCTTATTTTATTAAGATATATATGAAATTTCTAGGCTAGTCACTGCTTTCACAGAAAGTCAGTGAGCAGTGACTGGCTCCACATGGCTACCCAGCCAAGGGCTCTTTACAGAGGTGATGTCTCACCTGCATCTGTTCTTCAGCTTCCACACCCGTGTCCTCTATCACCAGTTGTCAGCAAATTTACCATCTCTCCTCTCACCTCTCACTCCCCCTTTTACTCACACTATAAGGCAGATTAGAGACAAACCCTCCACAGCAGAGAAACCCTGCCCTCCCCCCAAAAAGCAAAACACCTCCTCCCCCTACTCACAGCCAGGGTGTTCATAAATTTGCTTTCTCTGACATGGTGCTCTGATTTAGCTCTCTCTTTTCTCTTTGCCATGGTGAAGAGCTGACATCTTCACTTTTGGGGGGAAACTGAGGGCAGAGGCAGGTACCTCTGTGATGCCATCTTTGCAAAGACCACAAGGGAAAGGCTGGGTTCTGGACAGGACTGGTCTACTCTAGTTCTCCCTACCCATCCCACCTTGTCAGGCCATCCAACAGCTTTCTCTTGGTTGTATCTGCAATGAGCACGGGCGAGCAGCCACAAGAGGGTGATTAGCAGGGTGGCTGAGCCCTGAGACAGTGTGTGTGTGGCTGGTAGCAGCTGGAGCCTCCAGCTTGTTTAGCCCTGCTCTGAGCAATCTGGTGCAGAGCTGTGACACACAGTACAGACACATCCTCTGGTCTCTCCTGTTCCTCAAATTTATTCACCAACTACTGCTCTTTCTGGCTGCCTGCCTCTGGTGTCTGCTCCAAAAGAGGTTCTCCTGCTTTGCTCTCTCCCGAACACACGCAGCTCTCACAAGCCATACTGACATCCTTCCTTCACACAAGGTCCTTATTCTGCCCATCCCATGGACTCAAAGGAGCCTACTTTTAAGTGTTTATTTCATCAAGGAGTCTAGTTATGTGCTGTATTCTTAAGCAAGGAAGATGGTTGTCTCATCCATCACCTCAGATCGGCTTTCACCCCATGGCCCATATTCTGCTCTTCCTCAGCCCTTTCTCACCATCTTCAGCTAAGCCTTCTTGTAGCTTTTTCCCACTAAAGAGCTGATGACAAGTTGCTTTTTCTGCACTGTGCAGGGCAGACATTTCACAGCAGATCTTGGTGCAGCCAGCAAAGGCTCTGGCGAGACCCAGGTCTTAAGGTTGCTCCACAAGACCCAGCTCGCCTTGAAGAACACAACCTTTAGCTGCCAGGCAGGACTCTGTGTGTCTTCCTGCAGCTGGCATGAACTAGAGAAGTTTACTGCTGTGTTGTTTGTTCTGGCTAATTCAGAAGAAATATGATTGTGTAAAAACACCTGGATGAAATCCTTATCATTGAGTGGTCTAGAACTGATTGTTGTGAAAATCAGACATTCTTGCTACAACATGCTGCACTTGCACTCACATCTGTATGTCAGGAGCAGTTTCCCATCAGAAGTAGTGCTGGGGAGCTTTTTGCAAGAGCAGACTGTAGCTGAGGCATTGCCCTGAAGTGTTTCAGAAGCAGAATTGATGTGCTGGGAACTGACATGGCATTTCTGCCACAAGAAGGGTTTTCCATACAGTTTTGTTACGGTGAGAGGTAGAAACAGGCAGAGCCATGAACACCTTAAGGAGCCTGAGATGAAGCTTAAGACTGCCTGCGATTTTCTGGGGGAACATTTCTGGGGAAGGGAGGGCTGGTGCTAGCAGCCTAAATTGGATCACGGTTCCTTCCCAGCCTCCTTAATGGAGCATCTATTTACTATTAAAGCCTTTATGGTTGCAAATTGTGACTCAGGTTTCTCATAAATATATATCAACATAAGTAAAAAGTTTTTAGCATTGAGTTAAAAGTGTGGGAACAACTGAGTTTGTGAAGCCCTGACCCTGCCATAGCGTGGATCCCTTCTGTCAGAAGCCACAGTGGACATTTAAGGGCACCAACCATCTGCTGTGGTAAGAGCTACTTTAACACTGGGAACAGTCTCCAGAGAGAAACAGATTCTTGAAAGAAATCCCCCAAATTTTCAGCAAATTCCCTCTATGATCACTGGATCTCAAGACATGCCCGGGCTACATTCATTACAGTTCAGGAACACGGAAAAGGAGACAAAAGTGAATGATTACTACAGTTGCAGATTTCATAGCCTGAGACTATTGCCTGATTTGTACCAGCTGGTTAGATAATATTTCATATAATATTATTTATTATATTATATATATTATGCATTGTGTATATTGTATTAATGACTGATTATGTATTATCTTATTATAAATGGAAATAACAGTGACTCCTTCGAGACATTTCCACAAGCTGGAGCTTACGGTCTTGGGAGATCATTCTGCAGCCAGAAATAGCTGAAGTACAAAGTAGATGCAGGTATCCCGAACCTCTGACCAGCTGTGTTTCCCATGCATTCTCCCGAGAAACACACGTTACCTCCCCCCTGAATAAGGCTATGCGACTTAAGCTGACTATCTGTCTGTTCCTTTTTGTTTTTCGGCCAGCATAGGTTTGAAAAAAAAAAAGCCAACAGTGTATGCTGCCCAGAATATAGTCCCACTTAGAACATTTCCAAATATTATCTCCGTCTGAGGTGAGAGAGAACTTTCAGGATTATTTCTTCTACGCTATTTTGAACACACATCGGTTTAAGGTCATGCTCATTAACTATTATTGGAAATTTTATTTGAAGAGTACTGAGTTACAAATACTACATAGGAAAAGAACAATTGTCAGGTACAGAAGCGATGTTTTAATGGCTAAATGTTGTTTTTTTCTTTTTTACCCCAAAATCAAAGTAAGATCAGTATCTGACGGTCAAGGGTGCTAAATGATATCAGTGTTTTCTGACCATTCTAGTAAATCCTAATGTTGAGTTCCTGAGTAAGTGGGGCAGAAATCCATAAAGTGAGTTTCTGCGGGGGAAAAAAAAAAAGACACAAAAATAATTAACAACCTTATGTTAACTTAGAAAAGATCAGCTCAAAATAGAGAACGAGAAGAGAAACTTGAGTTTAGACCTTCATTATTCCCTTAACCTCATCTAGTAGGCAAGACTGACCTGGTAGCAGTGAGCATTTTCTACCACTCTAGACAATTCAACATCCATTTTAGAAATTCAAGAAGAGTTAAAATTAATTAATAACATGGATTAAATATGAAATCATAAATACAATAACTGTCCTGCTCTCTCTCTCTTTTCAAAGTTAAATTTGATGTACTTTATGCTACTCGATAATTTCCATTTTCAGTACTGTACCGGTTTTATCTTTAGGTTTCAGAATTAACAATTTCTTAAAATTCATGATATCCATTCACACCTCTTAGCTGTTTCTTTGCCCACCCACAAATTCCTGTTAACATCGCTCTAACAGTCTATGCTTAGATGACTTCTTCAAAATATGTACTATTTTAATCTTCCATCAGAAACAGTTCTTTAGTACTACTTGGTAGGTAGGAATTCCACTTCTTGAATGCTTTGCCTTTTATTCCAGACAAAAATTCTCCAACCCCATTCAAACACTAACCCCAAAGTGCCAGGCAGCCAGAAAGGTGGCTCCAGACTGTACCGCTGCATGGGCAGCGGGAACCACAGACAGAGGGAACCACGGACAGTGGGAACCTCCCTGCACTTCCCAGCAGATGCAAGCGTAGTCAAAGGGAGACCTTTCCTGTGCCCGGGCTGCACTGTTGCCAGCACAAGCCTGGGGAACAGAAGTGCTCCCGCTGCCGTTCCACCACAGCCCCTGGGGCTCTTGGGGCTCAGCACTCCAGGGGGAGAGAACAAGACAGAGACTCCTAATGACAGGAAGATTCTGTGATTTTACAAATGTCAGACCATGGTAGCACCGCGTGAATCAGAGAGAAAGAAGTGGCTTATTGCTAAGCAAACTGCTTCTATTTTTGTACAAATAACAGTGGCTCAATTATGCACTTAAGCACTGCTTTTAGGCAAATCTGCTTTCTGTAAAGCAAAAACAATGTGGTAGAAGTTACTTTCTACTACATCCCTTCCAACAGTACAGTCTTTGTGCTTGTTAAACTATTATACAGTATGTAATCTCATTAAGCTTGTGAGACAGTGGCAAATTTGCCCTTTAGATTTTGTTATTTTTTTTAATTACATGCATTGTAAGTTTTCGTGATCTAAACCCAAGCTGCTTGTGCTTTTTTTTTAATAGAGACTCAAACATGAGAGGATTATAGGTAATGGCATTACAACATTTGTACAGGGATGGTGGGAGAGGTTGACCGAATCTCTTAGAATTGTAAGAGGAATATATTTAGCTGGTTTAGGTTCCTGTCTGATTTACATAATGTATTTTTTTTGCAGCTTTGGACCTTTCCTACCACAGCAGCTTGGTGTTTTTTCCCTCTATTATTTGAAGTAGTTCTTAAGTCACTGAGATCATCTTTTGTGCTTAAAGCAAATTTTAAATAATACTTTTGTGGCAAGCTTTTTAGTCTGTCTTAATCATCTTTTTATGTTATGTTGTTAGTATGCAGTTATCTTCTGGATTTCTGTGATTGGTGCCTTCAAGCACATCTCAATGGAATGTTTTCTTTACCCTGCCACATTTATGTTGCTTTCAGCTTGCTCAGAGGCAGTTTGACTGTTAAACTATTTCTTCCCCTGAGGCAATACTGATTACACTTATTTATGACATTGTCTCTGAAAGTGAGTTTTTTACGATTCTCCAAGGCAGAAATTTATTCTCAGCAATTTTCTTCCTTTACAGATTCCTTCAATAAAATAAATGTTAGAACCAGGTGTGTACAATGGGGATCATGCTTTGGTTTCAAATAAACTTAAATCATTAAGCCAAGTGGGTAGAGTAGCATGAGACGTGACATCCATTGCTTGTTGCCTCAGCTACCTTTGAATGATGAGTTGGTGGCATCTTACAGTGTTCGTACTGGGAGCTCCCTAGATGCAGACCAGTGCTGAGGTGTGAGTACCGCATCTCATACAAAGTGTGCACAACCCACTTCATCTTGATGGGTGGTGATAGATATGGGACAAGCGCGCAGAGCAAGGGAAGTTTACTCAGTGTTGCTCCTTTTGCATGTTCTCCTGTGGAAAAGGAAACTGGGACCACAGTGGCTGTCAGAGCTGTTCATTAGGGGTGTTCAGTCCAACCCCTCTGGGGTGTCTCCTTGTTGGTGCTAAAGGAGAACTGCACCAGCAGTCATGCATTTTTGTCTGGGACACTGAGCTTGGACACTTTAAGATGCTGAAACCATAACTGTTGCCTCATTGTAGTGATAGTTTCTTATGAACAAACATACAACAGAGATTCACCTTTCCCTCCTCTGAGGATAGGAAAACACTCTTTAGAGCCAGCTAGGCTGTAATCATTTTTGGATACTAAGTTGTTGCAAGAAAATATCCCCACTACTTCTTTTCAGCAGCTGATATATAACTTTAAGAGGTTCTCTCTTTTTATCAGAATGATAAGAATGCCCATAAAATTACTAACATTTCTCCCAGTTTGTGGAGCTATATCTTCCTTTCATTATTTCATTAGTTTAAAAACTTTTGTAAGTGGCAGACACCAAATGAGAGACAGGAGTATGTGTAATAGCAAAGATTAAAGTTTCCTAAAAACCTCTTGCTATTGTCCACCCCCCACAACCCATCCTTAAAGAACTGAGACTGTTGTATGAAGAACTGGTGCCTGCTTATACTTGGAAATGTAAAAGGGTGTGGATAAGAAACTGTTCCTGTTGCTCATTGACTATCCTCCTCTCCCTAAGGTTTTTCATAATTGCTCAGCTCAGCTCTTACCCTGCTCAGCTCATAAGAGAAAGCATTTCCACGGATGGTTCTTCCATTCAGAGTAACAGCATGAGGTCTCTGTTTCAGGCCGAGAATCGTAATTTTGTTGTATTTCAGAGTGTCAGCTCCTCTGTAGCCATTTTTAAGTATTTCTGTCTTCAGATTTCCCTGGAAAGAGCCACAGAGAACATTTTAGGACCATAACAATTCTTTGGAGGTGACTTACTGCCTACTGTTACTGTTGTGGTTTCGTCTTTGTCAATGGACTATAGAATGTTTTCCACTGTAGACATTGAAGTCTGAGACCATAAAGGACAAACAACAGTCATTAATTTTCACATAAGAAAGGTTTCATGGATCAGTGTAAACTAACAAAGTAAGAAACAAAATTGCATTTACAATATTCCTTTGGAATCTTCTTGGACATGTTTTTTCTTCTTGTAATCCATACAAATTCAGTTCTTGTATCCATTTACAGGGTACAGTGGCATATGCAAAGCCAAAATCCAGACACAGAAATACAATTAGTGACCTTAAGGCAGATTTAATTAACATCCACAACTAACTGCTTTAAACCATTAGCATCTTCCACAAACATTGCCTGCTAGATATCTTGCTCCTATTTTATATCCCAAATCTCCACAGCTCCTACTAGAAATCTCTGCTCTGTATGTCCCAGCTTTGAGGATACTGAAGGAGCATGCTATGTCCACAGAGCCTTGTTTGTTGTACTTCTTATTTACCACATATCCCATATTTAGCGTGCATCAAGAGGACATACAAATCATTAAACAAATTCATTTGGATCACCAGCAACAGTAATTTCCCATACAAGCCGTGAAGAGGAATCATTGCATTTGTTATGTGATCAAAGTTGTTAAGGAAAGAAAAATGAATTACACTGCTCAGGAAATGATGAATTGCTATGCAATCATGACTTTTTAAAAATATGCCAAGGAGAAATCCATGATGGAACCTTTTGCATAAATTAGCTCATGTTATGCATGGTAGGAGGAGAGCAGAAGCTGGATCACAGTATTTATAACTTAGGGCTGTGCTTAGACTGCTTATTTCAGGTATCCACACTGATTTAAACTGCCTAAATAAAGAATTACAGGGTATTATGGATCAAATGAGGAGGGGCCTCTAAAAGCCTCTGGAAAATGTGTTAGGCTACTTATATACAGTGTCTGCTCCCCACTGGCAGAGCCCCAGCATAGACACAGGTTCAGTATAGAGAGAGCACCTCTCTGCAGTGATTTACTGTGGTCTCAGGTGTGGCTAAGCAGGAGAGCTAGCTCCAGGTGGCCACCCAGTTAGCTCAGTGTGATGCTAAACTCAGTGATTACGACTGTATTAATAACTAAGGTTGTACTTGGGCTCGGACGCCCTGAGCCAGGACTCTGCAGTAGATACCACTGTCCCTCTGACCACAGTCTAGAACTGAAGGTCTTGGGGAAATGGAGAGGTGATGGTCCAGGGGAATGGGTGACCCTCTCTTCCCTAGGCATCTAGTGGTTAAAGCAATTTCCCAGGAAGGTCCTGAGTTCCTGTCAGAGAGAGGGAACTTATGGACATCACTCAAAGCCCCATAAATGCAAAGCAAAAAGTCCAGTGTCTGAGACCAGAAACCAGGACTTCCTCCTACACTTCTGAGCAGCAGGGTCCTGATTTTTCTTTCTTACTGTCTTGTTCATGTCCTATGGACTGCACGTTTCCCCCACACACACATTTTCCTCCTGAAAACCGGACCAGTTTTAGGAGGAACTGTCTCTCGGGTTGCTCAGTTACCTAGTGACCAGTGTACTCTTTCAGAAGCTCCCATTTCCTTGGGCAAGCAATCACCATCCATTTAGTGTCTGGACTCAATTGTTATGGTCTGAGCACATCTGCCTTGTCTGCCGCCTCTAGGGATGGAGGCAGAGTTTATGGCTCTCCCTGCTCATCCCTGAGATACAACAGATCTTATACATCTGGTTCACGTCTTTTTCTAGGTTATAGGCTTGATATATGGGCCACTTTGACTCAGGTCACTTAGCCATTATGTGTGTTGAAATGGAGGCGTCAAGTGAATTAAAATACTGACCACAGTGAGACAGTACCCGAGAGCAGGCAGCTTGTATCATTCTCTGAGTCGTAAGTGCCTGCACTAGTCTGGAATTCTTCTTTATATTCTGGGGTGTTTAGATGAAAATATAAATGAGAGGGTCTCATCCTGTAGCTGTCACCTGCACAACACACTGTGCTGGGTTCAGAGTAAATGCTATGATGTTGGACCTTAGCAGTAAATCTCTTAGGGATCAAAACTTGTGTGTTCTCCTAAAACCAGGTATGCTTAAATTATTCATCTACTTTTTTTTTTCTTTTTAAGAATATAGAAATGTGCAACAAAATCCAAGACTTTCATACATTTCTCATACCTCTACAATTTGCTATTTGCGATGGGTTTTTTTCTTTAAAAACACATAATAAAAAATCGACATTAGGGATTATTGGAATGCAGATAGGGAGTTCACTCCTGGATTTACAGGCAGAAGTCAAATATGAGCAATAAGAAATGGAAGTGCCAGTGAATCAACAATCTAATTTGCACAGATCAGGATTTAATATAAAACTGGATATTGTTTTTCTGTAGTCTTCCTGCAATAAATTACCATACACAGACTAGAGAAAGTTGAAGCGATTTTTCTTTCTTTTTACCATTGAAATATCCTTTTTTTTAAAGAATAATTTTTTTTCTTGGTAAATCAAGAAGAAAATAAATTAAAAATTAAACTTAAAGTCTAGAGATGTGGTATTAGTTGCAGAAAAATATCTTCATGAATATACAAGACTACATAATAAAACCCATCACGTTACCCTGCTTGCTCTCACTCCTGGAAGACATACATTCTAAGAGCAATATCACAATAGGAGTTAAAACAATTTTATTCTTTTTAATATTTTCTGTGGACTATCTTGGGACTTTTAGGAATAAACACCATGAAAACCATGCCACAGTCTACATACAATATCCTATTTCTTACCAGATGCCAGAATCATAGATGAAATACGATCTGTATAGATTGATGAAGTAGCTCAAGTTTTTTACAATAACTCCCACAGCTTACTGTCATATACTTAGAGAGCTCCTAGTAGGTTTATTTTATCAGATTTTTCTCAGTTGAAGCCTAGTCTGTTGGGTTTTTCTACGGAGCTTTCTCAGGGCATGCCTGCACAGGAGTGAGCGCTGTGTGAAAGGCATCAGTGCGCTGACCCCGGGCCAATCTATTCTCACACTGCATGGAGCGCCTGAGCAGCACGGTGGGCTGCGGGCAGCGTGCTGCATCGCCCTGTGGGACACCGACCATGGGAGCCATCTCCGTGCTGTCAGACAAGGCAGCGCAAGCTAAAGAAATGAGACTACGTAGTTCTCCACACCACAAAGTGCAGGCTTCAAGTGATCGAAGTTGAAAAGTTGCTGGGATTTCCTGAAGAGAGGAACGTAGCCTTCTTCCACCCATCAGACTGGAAGTGTTCACAGGAGGAGGACAAGGAAAAGGTTCCTTGTTCCCTCAGCAGCAACTCAGAAAAAAAAAATATCTGAGCTGAAAAAAGTACTTTTTCAGATTCACATCACGGCAGGGACCTTAATGATGTGTCACTATGGTACTCAGTGGAGCAAACATGAAACTGCAGCAGCATGGTTGGATTATTTTGTAGCTGTCTGTAGTTACAGCATTAGTTAGCTTACCAGGTTTAAAGGCTGAGCTATAAGAAGAAAGCTTTCCAGAGAAGAGTTAGACATCAGCACCTTACAATGGCTACACTAAAATACAGATATCTGTATGTTTGTAGGTACATTGTATGTTGCTACTTACTTTGCTGTATGTGTATTTAGCCAAAAAGTAGTTCTCGTTTTCAATAGTATCTGTCAAAACACAGAACAAGGAGGATTGGTATCAAAACAGGGTGTAAAATCCATAATCAGTTCACATTAATTGTAGCAAGTAGCTAACATCAGACTAAGATGACTTGTGGGTTACTTAGTCTCTTCCTCTATTCTTCTCAGGGTGATCTCGGGGGAATTCAACATGAGTGATTGCCCTCTCTAGCAGAGAAGCTGTTCCCAGTGTCACACCTTTCTCATATGAAAACACTGATTTTAAGAACAATCTGCTTCTCACCTCTGTAACATTCAACTTATGGCCAGTTCTCCAGCTACTTCTGGCAGGAATCTGTGCCATTACACAAGACGGCCTGAGAAGAGCCTGTACACAGACCCTGTTTCACAACGGGGGACCAGGCTTACCGATTGAATCACCATCATCCCAGAAGAGAGACCCAGAAGCTTCTCCATGTTCATCCAAGGCGATAATGAGCCCAAATGGGTTCAGACGGCTGTTGAAAAACACATTGAAAAGTGTCAGTGCAAACTGGTGGGCATTGTCCTTTCCAAGTTATTTAATTAGAACTTCTGAACACAATTAACTCCAATTTTAATGTTACAAATAAAGCCATAACAGAAGAATGACAACCATATTCACCTAAATGGCTCCTGAAAGGATGATGAAAAGTCTACCTTACCTTGTCCCACTGAAGTGTAAGATTCCCACTTTCTGAGTGCTCATGTGGACAGGTTTCCCCTTTTTTAGTGGCCTTACTGTATGATAACTGGGCAGTCCGGGAGACAACTGGTCACCAGTGCTACCTTACTATAGTTTGGTTTGGTTACTGCACAGTGCTGTTCCCTTCATTCCCTGCTCACATCAGCTTCTGAGCATGGTTCAACTGTGAGACCCATATATTACCCACTGGCATGGGGCAATAATTTTCCTCAAAGGAGATTTGAGCTTTACCACCCTGCCCACGGCACTGGATACATACAGCCAAGGAGAAGAGTTCTATATTGTCCCCTTACATATGTTTACTTGGAATAGCTGGCAGCAGGTCAGTGTGGCAGTAAGAGTTGCAAAATCTTTCCAGAGCATAACCACAGAGCCAAGAAGGTTTCAGCTGTGCAAATGATGATGTGGGCCATCTCTGGGGTGACTCCTAATCCAATGGAGCAAATAACGGGATAAAAATACTGTGCTTATCACCTGGGATGGCAGCTGGAAGCTGCAGATAGCCTTTCTTCTGCACTTTCTTTTGATTGCTTTTTTGGCTGTCTGTGGATCTGATCTGCACTTCGGCTTGTTTGGTGATGGACATGGATGACATTACCTCTTAGTAGTGGTGCTGGCTGGTGCCTGTTCTGGCAGGATGTAGCCTCCACGGATGAACAGAGGGATCTTGTTCAATGGCGCGGCCACGGTAGCATAGTTCTTCTTCCAGGTACTTGGCACTTTGTGACCCTACCACAAAAAATTAATGCAGTTAAACACCCACAAATGTGGGCACTATATGTTGTGACCATATACCACTGAAAAAGAGAACAAGGGGTACATTTTCGTCTCAATTACATCTGTGAAAATCCAAACAAAAAAGCAGATTTCAGGGGTATTATTCCAGTTCCTTTTTGTAACATGAAAGAGGATCTAGCCCCTGCAGTTATGCATATGCATGAGAAAGAAGCATCATGAATGAAAGAGAGCAAATTGTCTTTAAAAATGGTGTTATTATTCCAGACACTGTGGAAAAAAAGAAAAAAATCATCAAGACACTGAGCAAAAAACAAGAGAAACGTTTTCTTCCTCTTTTTATGGACATGGAGGCTGTCACACTTCAGTGTAAGGTGATTTGTAATCATTCAGGAACGTAAACTGCAGATTTTTTTCTCTTTTAAAGAGAAGTCTTCCACTTTCAAAAAGTAATTACAGCATTCAATGAGTGAAAATCATATATGTGCAGACAACTAGCGCAAGTTCTCTGCATCATTCCTTTCTGGTTTAACGCCTCAAAATTTATGGTAAGGACCCAACCTTGCTTTTGGATAAGCATCATGTTTCAGCAAGTACATGCTGAATACTGGGAGCTGAGCCTTGTTAATGCCAGGGTTAAAGGAACATCCATCTGAGGACACCAGCCAAATGCTGAAAATGATGAAACTTCTTTAAAAATAAGTCTGAATTTTCTCTGAGAGCATTTCTGTCCTGCCCGCTCCTCTGCCAGCATTGCTCAGGGTGGTTAACAACAGCCTGGTGCTCCTGGGCTCACATTTCTGAAAGCTCTTAGCATCTGCCTAACCACTGCTGCTGAAGCCAACACTGGCGTTATCATGCAGACTGCAGCAGAGCACAGTTGGGTTGATAGTGAGCGCTTTCAGAAGCTCAGTACTGGGGATGATGGTGTTTGAAAGGTCAAAACTCGTAGTCCCTGAAATGAGAAGAGGCTGGCATTTTCCACAGAGCAAATTGTTCTGCATCTCTTGGAAGCATCCTTCAGAGGGGAGCCTCACCCTGCTCTCTAAATATGCCTTCTGTCAAAAGTAATATGTGTGCAAAAGTGCATGCGCAAAATTGTTTGCAGCATGTTCACAGGAGTACAACTAAGGATTCTGTGTCTGTTTCTATGCAGGGAAGTGTATCAGTACAAGAATTAAAACATGCAATAAGACGGGGGGCAAGAAATAAATCTTGACAGCTTAATGAATTTCTAGGCTGCTCTCGAAAATTCAGTTCTCTGTGTCTTTACAAACCAAAAATAGAAAATAAAATGCTACTGAAAACTGTGTAATTTACTCTCCCAGCTAGCCTGGTGTAGACTTTTTGTGCTCTAGTTTCCTTGCACACAGATGCAGAGGTAAAAATACTGCTGAACATCGCTAAAAGTTATTTTGCTGGAATAGTACCATTTTAAATTATGTAAAAAATGTAAGAAAGTGAATCTTAAAAATACATACGGTATAGTAGTCAAACCATGTTGCTTCAGGGAAGTATACATCCACGGATCTTGCTCCCTGTAATTGTTATAAAGTGATTAAAGTCTTTTTTCTCTTTGCATTTCTGATATTACATTAACTTTATTATATTTATGCATGGAGAGATGTATGCTGAATATTCTAATAACATCAAATCTTGGATATTATGGCTGAGTTATTATCATAGCAGTGGACTAGCGCTAGCTAATCTATAACGCTAAACGGATGACCTAATCCTATTTGATGGGTTTTACTGTCATTCCATGGGATGATTCAATGTTATATGATTATTTCTGTCTAGTACATAGCTCTATGTCTTGCAAATGTAACTGGCCAGGTGCATTCCTCTAGTATCTGAGCAATCCCTTTGCAAGACAGGACTTCACATCTGGTGATGGAGTTGGGAGACCACCACTGCTCGGTGCCTCTGGCACCATTCCTGTTGCAGAAACAGGCAAAGAGCAAGGAGGCAAGGAGGATGCACAGTTATGTCTTCCTGGCAACAATTTAAAGTTGCAGATATAATAATAAATAATGTGCTGGTAATTCCACAAACTGCTGTACTTCTTTTTGCACTCTGTGTTGTATCATGTTGCTGAAAGGAGGAAATCACACTAAAGGCACTTTAAATTCATAACTGCAGGAAAAGTTGGAATCAAAACATACTTCCTTTTTTTTTGTAATGAGTTGCTAATTTTTACAAACAGATTCATTTTGATTTTCAACATAGGTGTCTGCCCCTTTGCAGAGTTATGGTTTAGCCCCAGGGTTTACCCCAGGGAGCAGGTGGAACACGAAAAGTAAAGGTGGAGGAGAAGAGTTAAGGCAAAGTTACCATTTAACATTTTAGGTACTTTGTATCGAAGGAGTAAGAAATAATTGATCTATTAAAGTATGCAAATCTCACATTAGAAGACTTGCTAAACTGGAAATTTGTCATGTTTGGTGGCCTGTCTCCCACAGTGAGCAGCGCGATCTGTTTCAGGGAGAGTGTCCTAGTGCTGCAGTCAGTAAGGTTGGGGTAGTTTGCTCTGTCTGTTTAGTTCTTGCTAGCTATTTAACAATTAAAGGTTGGTTTAATCTATAAAGTGCCTTGAAAACTTGAAAGAAAAACCCTATAAATTCAAGATGCCACTCTCTGTATTTTCTCTACATTAATATGACAACCCTGGATATTCTGAGTCTGAATATCTGAATCTTGATGAGCCCCACTATCTGAATCTTGATGAGCCCAAATAACATGACTCCCTAAACAAGCCAGCGTATAGGGCAGTTCCCCACTTTAATTTTGATGGGTGTCTCACTTGCTCACACCCTAGGACTCAAAGAGTGAAGGGAAAGCTGTCCCTGACCCATCTTCTCTAGACAAGCAGGTGTCATGCTGCAGTTTGACACAGTCACTGCTGGCCTGCAATGCCACGGTGAGGCGTTTACAGCTCACCCCTGTCCCCTGCCCTGCTTACTGCCACAGGCCCTGGCTGACAACACAAGACCCAGCAACCTGTTGCCTTCAGAGCTCTGCTTCCCCCATCAGGCCACAGACATCCATCCTTGCTTTTGAGCTGCAGCCCCTCAGAAAACATTAGGAACCCCTAATCTAGACCCTTCTCATTTTATGTATCCTTATAATGTTCTCTTTCTTTCACTTATTTGCAAGAAGCCACCCCTGGCTTGTCACCCTCTCTTTGTGGGAAGGTTTCTCTCTCATCTTTCATCATCTTGCTGGGCTGAGACCCTGTGAAATCTTGTTAGTCATCAGCTATTAGAAACCTGGGCAATACTGAATGTGAAGGGTTGACGAATGAAGTGCCTGAGCAGAGTCAGAATGGTTTTAATGCAGGAATAAAAATTTCCTTTTAAATTCGCAGAGGTACAAGGGCTGGATAAAAAAAGGTGGCTAGCGGTGGCCTGCTTAGGTGTTTAATCGTCAGCAACATGTAGAAAATGTATCAGATATTCTGGCAACATGCTGATTGCAAACAGCTCTAGGATACATCCCAGGCAAATATTTAGCTCTGCTCAGATGTACCTTTCTGGTGCCGTCGGCAGTGAGTGGTGGGACAAGGAGAGGAACTCACTCTTGATCTGGCTGAGCAGTGAGAGCCCTGACCCCACATCGCCATAGGAAAATGTTGCTTTTTACAACCTGTCATATTAGCAGCTAACATTGTCATTACTGTTTGCATAATGACTGTGTTTGCCTGTGATGCCGGGAAATTCCTAGCACAGCCCTTGCAATGCTGCAGTTCCAAAGCACAGGGAGTGAGTGGTAAAACAGAAACCAGTTTGCTTTAATATCTGCATGTTTCTTCCTAGCTCAACAATTACTGCTCTGTGTGTGTCCTTGGAGAAAGCTGTCAGCACAGTAACAGGAGTACACGAGGGGCAGCATCCAGCCTGTTTATATCCACTCAGTGCTTGGAGAAGCAGGGAAATGCCGTGCCCTCACTTTCAACCTCCCGCTTCAAGCACCAGGCAGCTCTGTTCTGTCTGTGCTGTGCAGAACTGCGTTCTGCAAGCTTTGACAGTGGAGAGAAGAGATGAGTGGATATGAGCAAACAAGCCCTGAATGTCATCCAATGCCCTAAGTGCAGCTCTTTTCTTTTTTCCCAGTATGATGGCATTTTTTAATTACAGTACTTGCCTCTTGAAGAACAGGAGCAATCATAAAAGCAGGTCCCCAAAGGAAGGCAGTATCTATTCCATGAGTCTCCTGATCGGAGGTAAATCTGGTGTTGAAAATGAGATATGCAATGTTAATTCACATTTTTATAGAAATTGCAGATTATTTTGATGTCACTCACTGCAAGGAGAAATCTGTTGCCTCAATACATCCTTCAACACCACCAAATATTTTTCGTGCTTGAGGGAATGCCATAAGCTGGACAGAGATTCAGAAATCACAGTAGCACCTACCATACTGGAGCAGACCAGAATCCTCATAAAATGCTAGAGCTGATTTATTTTCAGAAGAGCAGTGGTGGGAAAACAACTATCTTAGTTCCTCTCCAGTGGGTTGAGACTTAATTGAGGGAGCCAAATTGCAGGACTGGAGTCAGGACCAGGAGAAGGAACACAGAGCCATAACACTGTGCTGTAGGACCCAAAGCATTTGTGAAAAACCTTGAATTTGGCTTCCTGCGCATTTCACAGGTTTGCATTAGAAATCTTTTGCAGGACAAACACAAATCAGCCTTCATACATACTGTCCTCTACAGCTGCCTTTCCTGAATGGATGAAAACTTATGGAATTTGGTCCATTTTACTGAATGCATTAAAATAGTTTTGGATTCTGATCATGTCCTCCAGAGTGCTTACAGTCCCGTTTGCCTAGCATCATCTGCCAGCTTGGGAACGGATCTCTATTGCACCGTTAGCATCAGCTAATGAAAATATTGAATAGCATCTGGCAAAGAGGAGAGATTCTCCCCATCTCAGGAACCTCCACTCATCTGGCATAAAATCCTTGAGAATTCAAATAGGCTTTCAAACATTTGTAAACCTATCTCTGAGGAAATTAATGATGGAGCTTCTAATAATACCACATGGAGTGTGCCACAAGCCCTCCCAAAGTCAAGGTACCTTGTACCTTCTGCTTTCTCCTGCTCCTCTGCCTCCTTTCCCATCCAACAGCCCTGCTGCCTTGTCAAAGACGGCACCTGGGCTAGTTTACTGTCATTCACTTTTGGCAAATTCACATTGGCTGTTGCACATCAACATATTCTCTAAGGAGGTACAAACTATTTGTTTAGAAGTTTATTTACTGTGTCTGTTTAACTGAGTTTGCAGCTGCCCCTGTCTCAGGACAGGTCTCTGTTGTACACTGGCTGGAGCAGTGTCTCAGTGTCACTGTCCTGCCCACTCGGTACACCACAAGTGTACACTGTGCACCCTGCCCAGATCTACAGGAACAACCCCAAATCACCAAAACCACCTTTGCAATAAAAAGACATGTATTCAGGGTTCAAATTTCTAAAATATTGCAATTTTAGGGAGTACGTGGAGCTCAGGAAAAAGTGTTCTTGAAGACATGCCTCAGGCTCTGACTGAAAAAAACTGCATTTCATTCTGTTTCTTCTTCTGTCAAAAACAGTAGCTCTTTTGGACACCTTAATCTTGATCATAATTTCATTTTGACATAATGCTTTGTAAAATTTAAAAGTGGGCTGTGTTTTTTGATTAATTACCTTGTCTTAAAGTTTTTGAAATATAAAACAGTTTTTCTTGTCAACTCTGTACTTTTAATTTTGCTGTAATAAAAGTATGATATTGATTCAATATTCCTTGTTGTAGAAGATTTCAAGAGAAAAAGCTGACCAAGAAATTATGGCAAAAGAGAAGTTGCTCTTATTTGCATGCAGAAACAAGCATCTCGCCATCTAACTTGGCACTGTTTTCTCTAGCAACCATTCAGCAAACAAATGAACACTCTTATTTTGAAAATATAAGCCATTAAGCCATACCTGTGATCTATGGAAGGTGCTTAATTCCATCTACATGTTTCCTATGATTAGATGCCGGCCCCTCCTCTGTCTGATTTTTCCCCTGTTTAGCTATTAAGCAGAGCTTTCCCCTCCAGTAATGAATACCACATCCAGATCTTTTTGGACAGCCAAGCTACTGGTGCCTCTGTTTCAACTGAGTGAAAGCCTCAGAGGCACCTAAAACATTTACAGAAATCTAGTGGGATTTTGTTGTTGTTTGTGATCTGAAATGAGCACCTAAATATTTGAAATGAAATAAAAAAACCTGAAATGACCACATGACCGCAAGCAGAGTTGTTTACACAGCTGCACCAGAAAAATGAGAGCAGTTTTTTAGCTCTTCGTTGTGTTTGTTACAAGTAAGGGAAAGATTTGATGTAAAATTCCATCATCTGTATATCAAAAAGCATGTTTCAGTTCTCTATCTCAACCCCACATTTCTCTTCCTGTTAGCATCTGGGTCACTTTCTCTGCCTGACCAGACCCACTAAACCAATTAATATTAATTAGAAATAGTAAGAAATACTCAAGAGTTGGAGTTGTTCAGCCTGGAGAAGAGGAGGATAAGGGACCCCAGGAGGTCTCTAGTCCAAACTGGGGCTCACAGCAGGGCCAGCTCTGAGCTCACACCAGGTTGCTCCAGGCTTGATCCAGCTGGGTCTTGAAACTCCGAAGTGCAGAGAATGTACTTCCCTGGGCAACCTGTCCCCCAATCAGACTACCTACTCTCAATAAGGGAGACCTTATTGAGGCCTTTCAGTACTTAAAAGGGGCCTATAAGAAGACGGGGACAGAGTTTTTAGCAGGGTCTTCTGCAATAGGACAAAGGGTAATGGTTTTAAACTAAAAGAGGGGAGATTCAGGCGTGACATGAAGAAGAAATTTTTTACTATGAGGGTGTTGAAACACTAGCACAAGTTTCCCAGAGAGGTGGTAGATGCCCCATCGCTGGAGACACTCAAGGCCAGGCTGAACGGGGCTCTGAGCAACCCAATCTGGTTGAAGATGTCCCTGCTTATCGCAAGGGATTGGACCAGATGACCTTTGAAGGTCTCTTCCAGCCCAAATTATTCTATGATTCTATTAATAATAACCAGAATTAACTAATAATAGTAAAAAATACTTCTAAGCCATTTTAGGATCTAGCTATGGCACCATTAGTAAGTGATGTGCCCAGTAGGATGGGGCCTAGGTAGTGAAACAGTTTGTGCTGGTGTCCTGATGCCTACACTCCCTACATGCATTTTAGAGGTTTTATTTCCTAGTAATCCCAGCATGGTTCCACTGATTAAACTCCTGTTAATGGCTGGAGCACACTTTTTGGCTCAGTTTCACCCCATGTAAGTCTCTGCTGATGCATCTGAGACTGCTCTACAATTCAAATCAAAGCAAATTTGGAAATTTCTAATGTCAATGTGGCCCAAATAAAGCACAAGTAAAGTATATTGGAAAGAGTCAGAAAAGTAGCTTTAACACAGCCAAAGTAATTCTGTATTAGCAGAGATTAGCTAATATTAATGCCAAAATTAACTTGGTCATTTCCAACATTAACTCAAATCTCATTAAGTAAAAATAGAGCTAAAATAAATACTTGAAATAGCAAATAGCTCCTTGTAAGACATGAGTACCTATAAAATTTTCCCTTAATGTAAAATAATTAAATAAGGGAGCAGAGTAGGAAGGGGAAGGATACTGCTTTTGAAATTTATCATTTAGCCATTACATTCAGTAGGTAAAACAGGTTTTGTTCATATCCTTTCCATGCTTGAATGGTCTGCACTTTAGTGTAATCTCAGCTTAATTTGCAAAAAATGCCTTACCCTTTAACCAAAATGTTTTTAACATAGAGGGAAAAAGAACATTAAACAGTCCAGGATGTAGCCTGCACCAATGGGACTTAATTGTGCCAGAGCTTTGGGCAGTAGCCTTTCGTACGTATTGTTTGCACTCTTTTTGCTAGAGTCTTTGCATAAAGCATTCTGAAGTACAAAATTTACTGAAAGCAGGTAAAAAGCTAATTAAAAGATGCTGAGAGGGAAACTAAACCTCACTTCGATTCCTGCTTCTTCCAAACAGAAAAAAAAATAGTTGTTCCAAACATATGAGGTCACATTTTCGGAGGGGTTTTTCAGTCTGTATTTATTAATCTCAGTTTTGCATCTGCTTCTACACTCACACATCTCTATCTCTGTTTTTTCCATGCAATTTGTGGACACAGATGTAGGTTTCATACATAGCAGGCAGATGCAAGTGCTAAATTGGAAAATGCAAATGCTGTGGATGGTTGAAAAATGGTGACTTCTCTGTATGAGGCCTCCTTGGAATTCTGGACCAGAATCCAGATTTCACGGATTTCATTCAAATACAGAAAATACAGGTATGTGGTTCCTATTTTTAAAATTAAAAAACCGCTGCACATTTGCCTGAGACAAGACATTTTCAAAATTCTCCTTATTTGGGCTTTTTTTTTCCACTGGAAACAATTATAGGTTACATCTGAATGAAAATCCATTGCATATATTAAGAGGGGGTTTTGTGCATATAATTTGATTAGATTTCATTGTAAAACTGTTGTTTTTAAGAGAGAGTATGCAATAATATTGCTGTGACTGTTTTCAAACAGATATCAACTAGTTTATACATAGAAGCTCAACTACTTTTGTGAGTAAAATATGATAAAAAAGAGAGAATCCAAACTCACTCATGCATCAGTGACCGCGCCACGGTGTTTCCGTGAACATGAGATTCATAGAACAAGGTGTATAAGTATGGCAGCAGTGAGTATCTGATCCGAAGTGTAGCACGAGAAATCTTGGCAAACTCTGCTCCGAACACGGCTGGGTCTTGTTCCTGTTAAGAAAAAGTCTTTATTTGTGCTGAGCGTTTTTAACAGGGACTGCAAATGCAACAGAGAAACTGCGTGCAACCTAAGGAGACCTGTGGCTGCCATGATGATACAAAAATGAATATTTAAATAAGAAAAAGCATTGATTTGCAAACTGGAAGATGTATTAAGAACAATATCCATTATCACCAAACTAATATTTTGTATAAAATTTTTCAACTTGAAAAATTCTGGTGATTTCAGGGAGATGATTCTCCACCGTGGTGTATGTGAGCCATCTGCAACTACCCCTAACCTCGTGATGGGAGGGGAGCTGGGGTTTCATGTCTGTGCTCGGGAGTAGATGCCCTGTCTCTAGAAATCAATTTATCCTGGAAATGCAAGCCCTCTGGGACAGAGAAGGTGAAACACAGGAAAAAGGGAAGACTGATAATCTGCAAAACTAAGGCAAAAGCATAATTAAATTGCCCAATAATATAAAGGCAAATCTATTTAAAAGTAAGAGTAAATTCATGGCACTGCTGAAGCCAACAGGAGCGACTGAAGTCACGGCAGGCAGTGGGGAAAATATTTCACCCATACAAAGAAGCTTGATTTTCTCCTCCTGTGTCCACCATTTCAGGATGTCCTGACTAAGGGGACACCCTCACATCAGCAGTGCTCCTCGCTTCCTTGTCCTTGGAGAGGGGGCACATGTGCTGGATCCCACCATCAAGAGGACAGGTTTAAGCAACCTGTCTACACTCGCTGGGTGCTTCTGATCTACTTCAAGGCACCCTTGAGTGTCCCCTGTGATGGGATGCAGAACACAGCCCGGGCCAGTGCTGATACAAGAAAATTACTTCTTTGATTCCTCCTGTCCGACCTTCTCCCATTCCAAACCAAGTCAGCTAACAAGTCACATGGCTGCCTCCCTCCTTCACAAAATTTTCCTGTAATACTCAGTTTTCTCATTAAAATGGAAGAAAGTATGATGAATTCCAAGGATAATGAAACATAAAAGGAACAGAAGTAACAAAGCTTTTTATATTATCTAGTCCTTTTCAGACATGAAAAGTATTAATTAAACCCTTTGAAATCTCCAATGGATTAGGCAAAGTGGATATTTTAGGTTTCACTTTAACACTAAACTTAATATTAATTAAACTTAATATTTAAGTTAAATTTCTCCATTATTATGTTTACATCAGAATTAGTCACTGATAATATTCCCTGCTGGCTCTGAGCTCCAGAGCATCCATCTATTATTTCAAAATTGTGCTATATTTTTACCAGTATTCTGACACTGTACAAATATTGCCTAAGTTCACAAAAGAAACAAAACAAAACAAAATAGTCAGACTTCTTAGGTGATGCTGAGTCACCAAAAATGCCTTGTTCATTTCTTTCAGCGAACACAATGTTTTGAATAGATTAGGCAGTCCAATAAAACAAAATGTATCTTCTGTTACTTCTGTCATTCAGTCAACACTGAGCTGCAGCTCCCATCACATAGACCCATTGCTCTTTTCCTGGTTTTTAAATTGTGCATATGTGATTAATACCCAGTCACCCAGATCAGAGCCCATTGTGTGCCCAAAGGGGCAAGCAAACATACATACTTAAGATGCTTCTAACTTTAGTGAAAAGAGGTAAATAGGAAATATCCATCAAAAGCCTCACAGACATTTTTTCTCCTAGAGAGAAATATCTCAGCATATCTCAGGGATCCCCAGGATAATTCCTGACCCTCCTAATGACAGCACTACAGCTTAGTATTCCTGCATTTGCACAATTGCTGAATGTCTGTCATACTTTCATGCAGAGACAGAGGTCTTTCTGGGGGTGTAAATGTTGCAATACTTCGATGACTCAACTTCAAAGAAAACTGAAGCTGAGCTAATAAGCTGAGCTCCAGCATTGTGCAGAGCAGCTTACAAAAGGAAAAAAAAAAAAAAGGAAAAAGAAAAAGTACATTTATTAAACTAGCAGAACCATTTCGTTGTGGCTGCAGAAGATAAACACAGTGTACTTACATGAGCTGCAAGACCTTCAAGCTGTTCATAGTTAGAAACAACCTGATACTTCTTCCTATCTGAGACAAGACTTGAAAGGACTTTATGATAAGTCAAAGCCAGGGCATGGGTCTGGACTAAGATTGCATCTTCCTTATGGGCTCACTGGCTTTTTTTAGTCTTTGTTGCATCTTGGTTGATAATGCTGTCACCATTGCTGGCTTTCCTTGGAGTTCTCACGTTTGTCTGTGGTTTGTAACTGTGGCATTTGTCTCAAATTTGCTGTTAAAAAGCAAGGATTGTTTAGAATGCCTACTTTCCCCTTCCTGTGATACCTATTACAGTTACAGAAATATGGAAAAAAAACTGGAGTAAATAAGGGAGTAGGAATGTGTGCTGAGACCTACCGGTTCTTAAATAAAACCTGGGCTTCTGTAGGTAAAAGATGGATGGGACAAATCTTATCAGCAACATGGAAAGACCATTTTCTGATTTTCTCTCATTCAAAGTGTGCGGTACACATTTCTGCATGGCTTTCAGATGGTAGATACTACATATTTTCTAGCATTTCTATGTAATCTTTACATTATGGAGGGGAAAAATATATACTGTGCAGAATAATTCCTGTTCTCCGTGCAACACTCCTTTCCACCTGCCGCTCCAGTTCACCCAAGAATGGCAGGTTAATTTCTGAGAAAGTAATACAAATCACCATCACGTAATCATAGGCTACAGCTTTATGTAACTTAGTTTACTTACTTTATTTCCCTCTGCATTGTGGTTTCTGGAAAATGGATAGAAAGAGCCAAGCTGCATCCAGCGCAAGCACAATTCATAGGTGGTGTTATAGTTAAAACCGCAAATATCAGCACCAATCTAAAGAAAAAATAAAATAATTGGATGAGTGTTTGTGATTGTGACTGAGGCCCAAAAATAAGAAACCACAGAAGTTTGAAAACAAAAATAATTTTCAGAAGGAGGTACCTATTTCTGATGACTTTATAAGAATGCTCCATAATGATATGAATTTTTATGGGACTGAGATTGTACTGGCTCCTGGAACACTAGTATCACTACGGACGATCTGACTGTATTTCAGTAATTCTGCAAATTCTCCAGTCCAGCTTGCAAAACCAGAAATATATGGAGGGACCTCAATGATAGAGTACATAATATAAAGAGATCGGGTTTGGATGGCATGCAGTGATTTAATCTGAATCTAGCTGTGCTATTTTTGTTTCTCTTCAGCCAGCCAAGATTGATGACATTTAGCTTTTTTTAATCTGCAGCTTCTTATGCTGTGGAGGCCGTTACTGCTGGCCATCTCAAGCAGCTTATTTCAGAAAACATTTGAGCTAATTTCAAGTGATATTGTTTCCGAGCCAGCTGCTGCTGAAAGACACCAGACTTACGTAGGGGATGCCAAAGAGATTGAATTCCAGGATTCCAATGATTGACCGGTGCATGTCCTTCCACTGAGAGAAGTTGTCACCCAGCCAGTGGCCACCATGCTTCCCACTGCCGACAAACGTAGACCGACTCAAGACAAACGCTCGCTTTCCAGTTGCCTGCTGGGCAGCGCTGTAAAGAAATGCGACAAGGTCATTAAAAAGAAGAATGGTAACTGAAAGAGTCATATGATCAGCCTGAGCTTTCAGGTACAATTTTACCTGGAAGGGTGTTATTCATGAAAAAACTATTATTGTGGTCCTAAGTCACATGAAAATGTGACTGCAAGACTGCAAATAATGGAAAGTTTTACTCAGTGGCCAAAATTAAAAACTAAAATCTATCTGATCCACAAAACAATTTGTTTAAGGCATTTTTAGTCTTCCTAAAAATAACTTGTGTTTAATTTATTCTCAACAGTGTTTCAAACTGAAAAACTGGAACATAATTTCCTTTCTGTATTACTACAATTAATTTACTGTCCTCCATGTTCCTAAAAAACAGTATAGCATGTATTTTTTTCAATATAGGGTTTATTTAGAGATTTGTATTGGCAAATAAAGTTCTAATATCCTGGAAATGAAAACAAACCAAAAAAAAAATCAAAACAATATGTGAACATCTTAAAAAAAAAAAAATCAATATGGAAAGCAAAAATGTAATAATTCAAAATGTCACGCCCATCCTTGTAAGATTGCCTATGGTTTTCTCTCATCGTTTGATATATGAGATTTCATAGCAGAATTAGTTGTGTAATGAATATTTCCTTGCCTTATGAAAATAATTTTGCTGCATCAGCAGAAAATTAAGGAAATACAATATGCCTTAC
This sequence comes from Columba livia, assembly GCF_036013475.1. Lineage (NCBI taxonomy): Eukaryota > Metazoa > Chordata > Aves > Columbiformes > Columbidae > Columba > Columba livia. The sequence continues at coordinate 195,602,692 of NC_088602.1, forward strand.
TAACAAATCTGTTACGAAATTCCTTAACATAGGGTAATCTCTGTACATAATTACATATTGCAATATTATATATTACAGGAACTCAAATTCAACTCTGTTTTAATACGATTTGGGCAACATGACTTAGATTCTCTGGGAAATCCTAGCATGAAATATTAATCATGCTGTTCACCATCCGCCTTCTCCTCCCTTTCCTTAATGAGATTTGATCAAGAGTTCTTTCATCCATATTTGTAATGGCCAATGTTCAGTATTGGTTCTGTAATGGCACAGACCCTTTAAAATGCTTCAATATTTATTTCCAAACTAAAAAAAAACCCAACAGCTTTAATTCAAGTCTAAACAAATTAACCTTAAGCGCCACATGCAGCAAGAGGTGCAGTTGCTGAACCGTGCAGAACCTGCTGGTTCTGGGTTGTAGGAACACTGCTTGGCCAAATAACTGTACAAGACTCCATGTGCTTTTTAAAAATGGCACTTTGGAGCCTTTTCATGGCTGTCCTGATTATAAGTCTGCTCCTCTGGCTGTGCAGCACAAGTCTTTGGCTCCATTTGCAAATGCAGGTGCTGATGAGGGCAACATTGGATCAACTCAACTATGACCCAGAGCTGCATAAACAATTTGCAACAACTAATTTATTGAATAAATTTCAGTCTATCGTAAATCATTGCTGAACAGGTTCTAATGTCAAATTTTTTGATTGAAATTATTTACAGAATATTATGTGCAAATAACCCCTTGTGTTGAACTATGCACAAGTAGATTGCTGTTAGGCCATGTATCCAAATTCAAGCCGTTTGACACAGGTCAGATGACACATTTCCTATTCTCTGGCTGCTTTAGAATAATTCTGAAAATTGTTTTTATACGATTATGAACTTGTCATTCATTTTCAGCCAATATCCTGCAATTGATGCCCCTTTGCTAAATATTCCTGTCAGTAATTTAATTTAATATATTACTTGTGAAGTTCAAATGCAGAAAGGATATACAACGAGCCTTGAAAAGAATGCATTTTAGAAACCCAAATTAATAAGTATGAAAAATTCTCCACCACACTTTTGCAGGTCTGCAGTGGATCCTGCCTTTGCTTATGCTTTTGGTGGTGTTCTCCAGAGTTGAAGGACTCTCTACATTTGGCTGAGCAAGATATGTGGGGTTTTTTTGGAAGAAGCCCTGAAAAAGAGTACTGCAGGAACAGGGAAGGTTCACAGCCCTGGGGGAGGCTGCAAGGAGCCATACAGCAGCCATTGTCCCAGCAGGGTTGGTCCAGGTTAGCATGGCCAGGACAGCACACATGCCAAAGAGGCTGGGGCAGATGTGCTGGCACACAGGTTTTCCTGTTAAATTCACAGAGTCTGCCCCAGGCAATTGGCTTTGCTGACACAGAGTCTGAATAAAGCTAAAAAATATTGGATCAAGAAGGTGAACAAATCCAAAGCCTCTATTTGAACAGTGTTACCAGTGTTTTGTGTTCTGCTGGACCCCACATTGTGCAGGGGACAAATCCCAATGAAGACACCAGTGATGGAAGGATCCTTGCTGAGACTGGGATGCAGAGGCCCAAAACCCACACTACCTCCTGTACATCATAGCTGGGCTGGGTGGCCAGTAAGGTTCAGAGTTTGAGGGCTTTCTGCTCCTTCTCTGGAAAGCTGGGCTGCTCTCCAGCCAGGCCCACAAGAGCTGACAAACTGCTTCTGGCTTTTACCCAGTTCTTCCCCTCCCCCAGGCTTGGAGTATAAAATACAAGTGCATCATCACCGTAAGTAGGCTCACTTAGCCATGTCCTCTGGATGCTATCACAATACAACTGCTGAAAATGAGTGCTAAATACTGAAATAAGCCAGCACCAGGACCCCTGCTTTGGCACTTACATCGCAGTATTAAACTTATCCATGTTTTAGCTCAGTCTCTGCTGGAAAAATTCCTGCTTTGCCCATTTGATTTAATCCAACAGCTAGCTAGCTTTCCACTGTCATTCCAGCTGCACAGCAACAGTCTGCCTGCGTAAGCTGGTTTTCAGTGCTTCCCAGCTGCAAAATAAGTTTTACAGTAGCTGACAGCCACTGTGCTGCAATGCAGCTCTGCCCTCCTGGACCAACCGAGCCCCAAGCCCAAATGCAAAATGCTGCCTGCCAGGAACAGGAGGCAGTTCCAGAAGCAGCTGAGGGAGCTGCGCAGTTTGGATCCTGCACCAGCAGTGACAGAAGCTCCTTTGCTTGGGCCACAGCAACAAAGGGATGGAAAAATTCCCCTGGCACCACAGAAGGCTGCCCTGCGAAGGATAGGAACATCTTGCCATAGTTATACAAAAGCAGCAGCTGAAGAGTCAGGCCCTACAAGTAGATCCTGATCCTAGCTAAGAAAAGTAAAATTGGAAAATATTCTGTTTCTTCTTCCAAGATTCTCGTTTCTTGAAACTTCTTACTAAATGACAAACAGCAAAATGAAGGACAGGGTGCTTTCTTATTAGACACAACTACAGATTTCCCAGGTAACATCAGCAGCTTTTAAAACATATTTTCACCACCCAAAATCTGCTTAGAAATACTTAGAAAACTTACTGGAAAGTTGGTGCTGTCTGTGACCAGCCGAAGAGAGAGTGTGTGTTATAGTGCTCTCCCAGGTAAGTCTTGGAGTCGGGACACAATGTCTTCTGTGCCAGGGAATGATCAGAAATGCCTGAAAATGATACAGAACATTGTAAAATTGTATACATTGCAGTTCAAATCTCTTCATATTTCTGCTCTTGAAAAAAATCCTTCCCAAAGGATTTGGGAAGAAGAAAAGCTGAAGTTTCAGATCTGCACTGATTAGAGGTTAACATGTAGCCATGAATACCTGCTTGCAGACAGGCACATGTCCTCAGGAGGGTGAGAGGACTAAGTAAACACTGCCAATTAATTTCAAGCTTGATGTCCAATAATTCAAAATATCTGTATGGATATCATGTATTCAGTAATTAATAGCTAGAAAGAAAATTTCTGCATTGTTGAATTGAGAATGTACCTACGTATTTTTCTACATAGTGACAAATCTTACTTAAGGTCAAAGATGCTGCAAGAAAAACAAACAGATAAACAAACAAACAAAACCAACCAACCAATACACAACTAGAAATTCAGATGCCCAGGGGATTCGTATGGTTTTGTGAAATCACAAGACCCTGGTTTGCATGTCACTCAGTTGCAGATGTGCAGATGTAGGGAGGCAGCACAATTCTGCCCTATCATGGCAAAATTCACACGGAGACTCAAGCCCGACCCTCTCTTCTCCTGAGGCATCTCAGACTAAAAGCCGGCAGGACCGAGTGGCCCCAAGCAGCACTGTGAGTGACGAGTGGGGAGGGGGGGAGGTGTGCGGGGAAGGAGGCATGAAGTGCAGCAATCCACTGGGTGTCATCTGCTGTGGCCTGATACGCTGCACAGGAGAGAGCAAGGACAGATGATAGGGGGTATATTCACATGATTATCCAGTGACTCTTTCCATCAGCAGGTCACAGGCAGTGGGGTAGCAGTAGCTTTTTGCCTTCAGCCATGGTCGGGAGTAGCCTGAGGTCAGTGGCACAGCACAGATTTAGCTGAGCTGAGGGGAAGGAACATGAGGCACAGACTGGCTGCACAGATGCTGCCTGGTCTTTGATCCCATATTAAGGAAATGCTAGCAAAGCCCATTCAGTGTGGAAAATGTGGTTCTCATCCTCTGCAGGTAACCACCATGGAAATGCCACCTGAAGTTCAGCAGGAATTGGGCAAGTCAGATTATACAATGCATTTATACGGTGTATTTATTTTTAGAGATGAAGTTGAAAATGTTAGAAAACTCTCTCAGAAGAAGACAGATTCTCAAATATTCTTCTTTTGCATGCTTAATTAGGTGGATGCACTATTGTAAATATTTCTCCATGAGCAAGCAATCTCACTGCCTAATCGCACTTTACTGTGCATTTGCAGTTCATTACTACAAAGTGCATTTCTCTGTACCTGAAACCCCATTAGTGTCTCTACTCTGCTGTACCACCATGGCTGGAATCCTACTGTTTGGAGCTTTAGACACAAAGACTCCAGTGTGGCTGATCTGCATTACAAATAACTTAATTACAGGCAATTTCCAAGTAACTTTTACTGATATGGCTTTGAAGAAGACACTAAGGTTCTGGGGAAAGTCACACTTAATGTTTCAGTGGCACTTAATTATTAGCCCCATAAAATTAAGGTGGAATACGAAAGAAAATGCTGTTACATGAGTCACATTTTTGTGTTTCATTTTTATTTGAATATTTTGTATTCTGCCTCAGTAATACTGATTATTTTACAATTGCACATTAATCTTCAGTATAAAGTGTTTTATAGAAAATTGTTTTGAAGGATATCTGGTTTTAGAAGTTCAAAGCATGGTAATGTGTAATCATGGTTATAACTTAGATAAGCAGGCTGAAGGCTACATTGACAAAAAGCCTGAGGCACAGAGACTGGGACTTGCGCAGATTCAGTCACCTAGGACAACAGTGAGCCCCCAAAACCCTGCCAGCCCCAGGGAGGTCTTCATGTCTTGTTTGGACTAAGCAACTTAGGCCCCACCTCACACCTACACCAGTCAGGGCTTTGACAGCCAAGGGCATGCACAGCATTGGCATAAAGTAGAATATAAAAGAAAGGCCTTAAACAGTGGCTGAAAACAGATTTCCTCCTGCATCTTGGAGAAAATGCTTCAAGTTATTGTCTGCAGAAGGGACACCAGGACTGAGTCGCAAGCAGAAGTAGGTGCATCCTTGCATGAGAAGAAGCACATCAGAGAGAGAAACTGGGCTCAAAACAGCCCTGTCCCCAGCATCCTTTGTTGTCCTTACATGTCATGTAGATATCTAATATCTAGGTCTCCAAGTCTGACTCCTCTATAATGGCTCAGACTTCAGTGTTAGTTGTTGTAAAGTTCAGCTTCATGGCTCAGAAGCCTTTTTATGCATCCACCCCTTAATCCTTTTTTATTGTGAGTGTAAAGGCAGCTCTGCTGTTTTGGCCATCTCCCCCAAAGTCTCACAGGTTTTTTTGCAGCTCTGAATGCTGACAAAAGTGGAGGTAACTTTAGGCAAAGGTGGAAATATCTCATCAGTTCCTGGACGTTGGTCAATGACAAGACCCATAGGGCCTGTATACAACAGTTACAATCAGCAGTTTCCCCGCAAAGAGAACGAACAGCAAAACATAATTAAAAGCTCTGGTTCTTGTTTCAATAATTTACAATATTTTTAGAATTTGTCATGCTTTTGTTATGTTTATGTTTCTCTTGTATTCAGAGTGAAAAGAAATGAGATTTAATAAATAACATGAAGAATTCACATGACAGTACCACAGCCTGAAGGGAAAAAGGGGACATTTCCAATACTTCACTGTCGATTACTCACTTATGTGTCAACTTCCTGCTGCATATTAGCATTGCTTGGGCAGCACAGCTTTCCTGGGGAAATGTTGGCTGGATTAATTGCCAGGACCACTGGCACTAATTGTAAGTACTCATGGCTTCCCAGGGGAGAATGAGCATGTCATTAACTCAGCTACTGGAAGAAGTATTCCCATCCCTATCAGTCTCCCATAGGCCTGGGCATTTTTAAACTTGCTTTTAGCCCATTTCTAGTAAGGCAACAACATTTTTTTTCCTAAGACAGAGAAAAGATATTGACTTAAAGCATCAGGGAGATGCCATCTTCCTTATCACGGGCTGTGGAAAAGGCAGAGACTGCCCAGCCCTGGGACTAGAAGTGGTGGTGGTAAGGCAGAAGAGTTACTCCTTCCATAAATCTGCAGCTGCATTACAGTATATAGGTACCTTGCCCTTTCTCTGATGCAGACCTGTTGCTCAGAGAAGGGCAGAGAAGGTCATTGTTCTAGTCCTGTTACAAGGCAGCCCCAGTGATGGATATAAGTGCCTTATATTTGATACTCCACCAAAGCTGAGCCAATGGAGTCCTGCACAAACATGCAACTGAATGCACAGAATAGGCAGGGAAAGATGGAAAATGAGAAGATGGATTTTTTTCCTAAGAAATAGCCTATCCAAGATTTAAAAAGGAAAAAAAAAAAAAAAAAGAAAAAAAATGTCAAGGAAGCTTTACTTACTAGGAACGTAAGGTGGGTTGTTGAGATTGTTAACAGCACACCCAGGATACTGGCCTGTTAAGAAATTGGATGGTTCGTTCATATCCTTTAATAAAGAGAGTAAGACACATGTCAGAAGCCTCATTTTCTTTTTTTAAAAGAAGGGAGGGCAAATATAATGAGACATACAATCCAAATCCCATCGTAGTCCAGGACATCCTTAAACTCCAGACACATCTGGGTCCACCACTCAGCTGTCCTGGGGTTGGTGTAGTCAGGAAACACAGAGTCACCGGGGGGCCAGGCCTGGAGGTCACAGGTATAACAACTGGTTGTCTTCTCATTTCTGTTACACAGCTGCTTTATCACTTGGAAGCAGCACTAGACCAAATGCATGAAAGGACTGAATAAACCAACCTTTCCAACAGCAGGAGTTACACCATCGGAGTTGTTCACCCAGACTCCCATTTCTTCCCCAAGATCATAAGGCCTGTAAGTGCCTGGTTCTTCATCCTTAGTTATGAAAGGGTCCTGAAAACAGTGATTAGACTTCCATTATCAAAATCACAAAGGTAACAATTACTTTCTATTTGTATATTTTAGAAAAAATTGGATTATGTTCTTAACGCAGATTGCAATAATATTGGAAGAAAACAACATTAAAATTTAATAAGAGTTCAGAGCACATAATAATTTAGGAAATGTCATTAAAGATATGTCAGGAGTATTTCATGTATAAGGCCAAAGTGATGTGAAATTATTAAATACCTTCATGTTTGTTTTTCATAAGACATGCTATATTCAAATTATTCTAAAGAAACCTAGATTCTACTTTCCCTGCTGCTGAGGTCCTGCATGTCAGAGCAGGGTGCCACTCTGGGCACCCCCACACTTGGACACCTCTGGGTTTCCTCCAAGACAATCCTCATTGCAGTTGCCTCAGCATCAGCAGCTCTATGTTGGAATAACTAGAATTTCTCAAGGGGCTTGAAGTTGGGACACATTTGACCTCTAATAGACCTCAGTAGCCCTCCCTTCAGATCCAATGTCAGACAAGGGTGTTTTATGCCAGTCTGGTGCAGACAACCACACTCATGCATGCCTGCAGGGCCATATGTCACTATTGTTCCCAGACAGGAAGACCAGAGTGTTTTACATCCCACAGCTCATCTTTGCTGCCCCTTTCACTGCTTGGGGTGGTCACCACCTCCCATTGCTGCCACTGACATTGATACTACCACTTTCTCTGCCCCAGGATGGCCATCAGTAGCCACCAAGTTCATCAAAATGGAGCCTCATCTACTCCTGGAAAGATGGTGGCCCACCATGCCAGTAAGTAATAAAGTCAGGAATAGTTTGAGATGTCAGTGAATTAAGATATGCTATTCAACTCTGCTCAGCAGTCAACTGCGACTAAAAGGAGAAAAATACATTTTCAAATATGTCCCTAAATGGGAGCAGCTATCTGCTTTGTGTTATTTAGAACAGAGGAAGACTGAAGCCATTTTAGAAGAAGGGAATTCTTTAAGTTTTTCTTAGAAAGTGTTAGCCCCTCAGGTTCTGCTTAAGGCAAAAAACTTTCAGTTATGAGACACAGTGGAGGAAAACATCACTGAAAAAACTCTTCCATTCACTTATAGCTTATGCAATAATTTAAGTGAAATTTAATTAAAATGTGATAGAAGTCTAACTAATAAACTTCTTAAGAATAAAAAACATCCAATCCCAAACGGTAAATTTATTTAAAGGCATGTTTTAAAGCTCATTTTAATATGTAAAGGTATTGCCTGGTTTACTTGTAAGCCCTCTGACAGCTGGAGAGGAAAGTATATTCTTCCATGCCTCAAAAACAAAAGCCTCTGCTAAATCCCTACCTTAAGTGCAAAATTATGTTCAATTTCAGCTATGTACCTCCAGCATCACCTCCATAAACAGTATAAGTGTCCATTACATTTTTTACTTGTTTAATAGCTCAGCTGTAGAAAAAAGGAAACTGTCCATCTGCAATAATTATCTTATAATTGTGGAAAGGATGTCTCTCAAGGGACTTGAAGGCTGGAAGGAGTCAGCTTAATTAGCTACTGCTAATCCAAACTTCTGGTTTCCTTCAGCTGAAAGGTTATTCCAGTGCATAGATCTAATACATTATGCAGGTTTAGCATCATCCTAAAGAGAACAAAACCCTCCTGTGCATTCATGAGTTTTTTGTGGGGGAGGAAGTTCACATCTGTTAAATCTTGTCTAACTCATTTCTTTAGCAGCTGTTGGAGAGGAGGTGCTAAGCATCCCAAACTCCAACCGACTGCCTGAGACCTGGGGCACCCAGCACTTATCCAGACAGACGCACTTCCACCTCTGGCTCCTAACATAGATTTTGATGCACATCCATAAAAACTCATCTCTGGAAATTTTAGCCTCTATAGCTCATAGAGCTGGACTTTAAAATGTTAAAGCTATCAAGCATTATTTTGAATCATAAGCATGTTGCTATTGACTTTTAAGTAATTTGTCATTCGTGTCATTCCTAGCTGTTTCTATTTTTAGTGTGATTTAATGGAAGGTATGCAAGGTCTTTCATTAAAGCTCCTCTTCAGTAATAATGTTTATCATTTTACATTGTAGTCACTGTTACTTTTGGATCTTCTTTCTTTGTTTCTAAAGAATATATTTGTTCTGACTTGGCTGAAGCGTGCACATTATTCAGTGCAAAAATGATAATGAAGTATTACATTCTTACACAAAATTTCCCTGAAATGGAGGTGGACTCTGGAAAAGATCGAGACAGAGAAGAGCTGAATGACTGCAAGTAATGGGGCCATGCTACTATCAAGGTGACCAAAGGCACAGAGGGGTCTCAGCACTGGATGGAGCACAGGGACCGCATTTCCTGGTGGTGAGGCACCAGGCACCTCAGTAGTGGTAGCACAACCACATTCAGTGTCCCATCCTCAGGCAGGTCACCAGTGTTAATACTGCTGGCTCCTGGGATCTGCACTTTGCTTTTGACCATAGCGGTCTGAGATGAGAAGGACTGAACCCATCTCCCCCAAATCCATTTACCAGAGGTTTTACATGACGCTAAGTGCCTGCAATCAGAGCACATTTCCTGAAATCATCTTGAGGGAGGCAACAATCTGCTACTCTGGGGGAACTCACTCATTACTGTCATTACCCAAAGGGAATCTAAATAGAAAATTGTTCTTTCAGTATCAAACTGGATTACACTTGGCTTGATTGCTGTTAGCATATCTTTGCTGTCACTTGGGAACAGAACCCTTCATGCTGTTCCAGCTCCTGACTCAACTTATGGGAATGCTTTACATCACTAGACAATCCTAACAGTCAGATTTTGACAGAAATATCAGCAGCTGTAATAAAGTGAAAATAGAAAACTTCACTACTGGTGCAACCTATACATCCCACTAGCTTTTAAAAACTGAAGGACAAACTGGATCAACTTTCGTTCTTTTTCACAAACTTATCTGAAGAACTAGAGCAGAAGACAGTCTTTAGTTCAGGTTAGTGGAAGGAGGAAAGAAGGGTTTCCTATCTGTATTGCCACTAGCTCATTGCATTAATTAAAAATTGTTACTATATTCCATGCATCTGCCTAACAGCTGAATTTATATTTATGTAGCAACTGCTTCTTACACCGCTCTAGCATGAGCCTTCTGAGAAACTGAAAGGGCTTTAAAAATGTAGGAAGTACGAAGACAATGCAGCTCGCTCACTAAACCATAATTGCTTGCCTGTAGCTTCTTACCCAGCAGCAAGTGCAAAACAACTGTAAGCACCCCAGCTTGGATGAAAAAGAGGTGACTTCCATGTATTTACTGAAGGGCAAGAGTGCATGGGAAGAGCTACCCCACACTCATGGTATTTTGCTGATATATTCTTGTCTTGCAACCATTTTTGAGATAAAACAATAGGCAGGGAGGTGGTATGTAAAGTTACAGCTCTAAGAGATTAGGTAATTTATAGAGCAGTATTGAGGATACAGGGAGCCTAAACTGCCTAATATCTGGAAAGAGCACTCCGTCCTGACAGAACATGTGCTTATCTACTGCTTTGGTTAGTTATTGACAATGATGTATCCAGTTAATTTTGACTGGTTTTGTCTTGAAGTTGCTCTTCATCAGATTGATTTAGTAATCTGTTACTGTTTAAACTCTGTGCCTTGGACCTGCAATGATGGAAACTGTTTTCACTGCTGCACCCTGGAGCTTCTCATGATTTACAGCTGCAGAAGAACTGGGACTTCATGGGAATGTATCTTTGAGGACAAATTGCTGGCAAACAGTACTCACTGTATAGGCTGCTATTTCTATTATCAATATGTAATTGATCACTTGGGCAATGTGGTTTTGTTTAAGATTCCTAGCAGCAAATGCAATTATAGTACAACAAAGTGAAGATTAGGCCAGTCATAAACACAGAGCAGGTATTTTTAATGAAACTTCCAAAAATAACCCAGCAGACTGAGGAACAGCAAACCTCATAACTGTATTTTAAAAAATAAAACACTGATACGGGTATCCATGGTGCTGACTAGTCCATCCTCAGTCATACGCTAAACTTGAAAACCAATTGTAAAGCAAAAAATAAGGACAGGGAGGTACTTCTGACTTTATCTATTCAACACAATAATGTGATCTTTAGATGAGGAAACTGCAGTAGTTCTCAGTGATCTTGACTCCAGTAAACATCTGATACACCACCACAAGTGAAAGACGAGCTGTTGCACAATTTAGGACTGGTATTCAGTCTCTCTTCCCCCAAGCCTTTGACAGGACTCCCATGACAAGATGAAGATTGTTGCCCTTATTTTAAAAGGACTGGATCAACTTAAGGCCCAAAGGCTAGTGGCCTTGATTCAGCTGGATTAATTGGTCTCCTTACAATTATGAGCCACCAATATAATGTAGGTAAATGTGAAGTGTGGCTTTGTCATATGAGGCATTTTTAGCAGAATGAAGGAAATATTTCTGCCATTCTCCAGATACTGAGGGGATATCATCTGGAGGATTGTGAAATCCAGTTATCTGCCACACAGGCATTCAAGCTGGGGCACAACTGACAGAGAGCTACTACAATGAGATCCTGAAGACCTCACCTCATAAAAACAGAATAAAATACTTCATGGTTTCTGGCCTAGAAGAAAAAGCCGGGGGAGAATATGCTTGTTAGAATAAGTGTATCAGGAAAGAATAGCAGGACAAGAAACTGGCAATTTTTGCAAAATAAGAATAGTAGCACCCAAATGAAAGGTGTAAGCCGACCATTTAGGCTGCAAAATAGAATACTGCAATTACAGCAAAAAGTCCTGAGATGGACTCCACAGGGATGTCTCCTCCTCCTTCCCCTGCAGGTCAGCTCAGCCTGAGCCGTCCCCGACGCGTCTGCCAGACCTGTTTGCATCATGGGCGCAGGGACGGACCCCTGGCTCCCGCTCGCCTCGCCTTGCAGACAGGCAGATTTATCCTAATGTCTACCTTACACCTCATCTGCTGCAATTTAAAGCACTTTTCTTATTATTCTGTCCTTAGAGAACAAATAGTGCCTATGTTCTCTGGTGACATTCCACACCTGCATGTACCACTCCAGGTCTCAGCTTTTCCGAGCCTTCCCACCCCGGGTGGTGTGACTGTCCCAGACTGTGCTGGGCCAGCTCTTATGCATCTATCAAGGACTTTTCTTTAATTTCTGGCCTCCAATTGCTGCCACTGGCACTTACGTAGCTATGGTGAGAAAAAAATAATTTCAGTGCAAGGACTTGTCTGGGAACTTGCTGAAGAGAAGCAGCAATCTTTGTTGGAAAAAGTGACAGGGGAAGACAGAAATCTCCAACTTCAGCCCCTATTCCTTCATTGAATCATACATCAATTTTGGTTATAGATGCAACATATATTTTAATGCAAACAAACTTCTCTTAGACTAATTTAAATTAAAAATAAATACAAGACAATATGAACTGTAGTTACTAGCTCTCCTGAGTGATTATGAGTAGATTTTTTCCACTATTCTACTCTTTTTTTCTGTGCATATTGAACTCATCTGTTCTTTCTCAGGAAAATAATTGCATTAAAGCAATCCTGTCTCAACCTAGCCCTGAGCAACGGCAAAATTTCTCATAACTGAGTGGAAAGAGAGTGAAGGGGAATTAATGTTATGGTATAGAGATGGTGCTGGTACACAGACATCTGATAAATGCAACACATTTATATATGAAATCTGTGAAAAATTGTTCTTCAGCTCTTCTCAACAAATGACAAAAATGGAAAATCTGCAACAATAGAATGTCTGCATTAACACCTAGATACTGCTATGAACACTAGGCTGCAAATAGTTCTTATAAATGGAGAAATAATTAGGAATATTGTTGATTTACCAGAATCACGACATTGTGCATTCCTTTCCTCTTCAGCTTTTGCACGTATTCTGGCAGACCTGCATAATTCACTTTATCATAGGTAAAGTCCATGTGACGTTCCATGTAGTCGATATCAAGATGCTGGACATCCTAAACATTTTTGAAACAAACATTACATGAGTACTGTGTCTTGCTCTGGAGCCCTCAGCACAGGAAAAACATGGACCTGTTGGAGAGGGGCCAGAGGAGGCCACAAAAACGATCAGAGGGCTGGAGAACCTCTGCTATGAGGACAGGCTGAGAGAGTTGGGGTTGTTCAGCCTGGAGAAGAGAAGGCTCCAGGGAGACCTTATTGTGGCCTTTCAGTACTTGAAAATGGCCTATGAGAAAGATGGGGACAGACTTTTTACCAAGGCCTGTAGGGACAGGAGAAGACATATTGGTTTTAAAATAAAGGAGGGGAGATTCAGGCTAGACATGAAGAAGAAATTTTTCACAATGAGGGTGGTGAAACACTGGCCCAGGTTGCCCAGAGAGGTGGTCGATGCCCCATCCCTGGAGACATCCCAGGCCAGGCTGGACGGGGCTCTGAGCAACCTGATCTAGTTGAAGATGTCCCTGCTCATTGCAGGGGGTTGGACTTGATGACCATTGAAGGTCCCTTCCAACCCAAACCATTCTATGATTCTGTGATTGATGTATTTGATACAGAAAACCAGAATGTACGCAACTTTCTATAAGGCAACTGAGACAGGAAATGAAGCCTAAGAGATTGGCTATAATAATTGTAAATAATTGTCAGGTCAAATTCAGCTCCTATAAAATTATATGGTAGCAGTGGACAAAATGGATATGTATAAGTCCTAGTTTAGCAATGGTTTGGCAGTGATATGCATCAGAAATACCATATTTTATTTTTAAAATGCTAGCACTTCGTACTGCATAACTGTGACTCGACACCAGAATCACCTGCTATGCAGCCAAGAGCAACACTTAAACCTCACATTCAAAGCCCACTTTGAATGTTCTTTTAAGCGTTGTAAAGTTATTACATGAAAAAACACTACATAAGATTATGTACCTCCTCTTATTCTACAGTTCTCTTGGTAGGATAATCACCTTTCCACTGTTACAATTTTACTCGTCTCACTTTAGATTGTAAAAGTAGCATACACAGTGAAAAACTGATACTTACATATGGGATATCATAGTAGTGCATGCGATTGACAGTTTCCTTTAAAACATCGATGCTGCCGTAACCCCATCGGGAGAGATGAAATCCCAGGGACCAGTAAGCAGGCATGTGTGGGCGTCCAATGGCCTACAGCAGGCATGAGGAATACAGAAATGCGAAGGGTGAGATGAAGATTTTGGCAAGAGAAGTTATTCTGAAACACCAGGAGAGACTCCCAGCTCATTTATGCCACAAAGGTTGGGGCATGGGTGTCACACACTCATGAAATATCCTTTCCTTTCTCAGAACAGCTCACTACAGCATGCTTGGCTTCAAACAGTGCTTCTCCTGGTGGACCCTTGACCTGAACAGGGGCTCTGAGTGACACCCACAGTGAGCATCACTTGTGAGAACACCCCAGTGAAGATAAAACTGTATAAAACCCAGACTAACATTAAATGAGGGTCTTGCTGCGGTCTCAGCCACTGCACTGCAGCACATGCCTTCACTTACATGGTTCATGTTGGCAGAAACCCTGCGTGGAGCCTCACTGCCTGACCCGTGCCGAGTCTGCAAACCCTTCGGTCAACAGCAGGCAAATCTCTGATGCTACACAGCAACATTAGCTTTGCTAATTTCTCTTGTCGCATCCAGCTGAACTAACTCATCAGGAGTCTGATGTTTATTTGAGCTCTCTGAAGTTTTAATTATATTTACACACCACCCTGTTGAATTTCAGTTACTTATGACTGACTGCCCTTATTGCTGGCCCACAGCACTGTGTTGCCAGTCAATGACAAACCTCCTCAAGGTCATAGTTACTGTTTGGTCCTGAAATTCTCAACTGAAACATGAAATAATGAGTTAAATATGATTTTATAAATATTTGATTTCCACTGGCTCTGCATAATCCAGCTGCAAACTGCATGAGGAAACTGGATGGAGAGCAGAGGGGAGCGAGGCATCCTGCTCTGCTTCCCCCAGTGAGAGCTGCTCTGGCAACCTGGGACGAGGAGCGAGCACCATGATGTTGCTGTTATAGAAATAAGCTGAAATTTGGCATTGCCTCATTAGTACACACTGGTGTTTTCTGGGGGACACCTCCTGAAATCCTGACTCCAATATTAAACAATTAGATCCCATGCAATTAACCTTTGTTCAGTATTTCTAACATCCTTGCAGACAGTACATGAAAATCAAGTAGCTAGTAAGCACCCATGATTTATTAATCAGTTGCAGCTATTGACTCCCTTTGGCCAATAACTATTCCTCCTTTATTTCCTTGTGGATCTCCACAGATAGGTAATTATGCTAAGAAGTGAAAAAGAGTAAAACTCATATATTGGCAGCTAAACCCCATCTACTTTAATTAAATAAAACAAGACTCTCCTGGCACGCTGTATCAATTGCATTGCTAAGCTCTCTAGACCTTACAGTGCGTAAAGGTGCATCTTCCTATGGGATATTCTCCAGTAAGAATCTGACCTGGGAAAGCAATGCTGAACCTGAAATTTCTCTAAGATAAGTTACAGATGCTAAAGCTGGTGGAACATGCAAACTGCACTGAACACAAAAACAGATAGGAGAAAAGCAGGGAGAAGCAGAGGATGTCTTAATGCATCTGAGCTGAGGGAACACATGGGGTAAAATGCTCGCAAACTAGAAAGGCTCACAAACAGATAGGTGAACTTCACTCACTAAGCATTACAAATTTGGCTATACAATGTGCTTTCTCTTGTTGGGATGCTGCTGTCTCACCTAACAGAAAGCAGGAAGAGGCCAGAATAACTGTTGAGATTAATGGTTTGAGTGCCTCCAGGGTGGAGGCTCGGCTGAGCAGCACACCTCCCCTGGACGCCTGCTGCTTCTCCCATTCCACCAGACTTGACTCACTTCAGCCTACTCAACACCCGCTTCAAGCTCCACCTTAGCTGGAGGCTAAGCCCTTCAGACGAAGCAAACACAGCCATCAGCAGCAAGATCCCGATGCTGTTGCACTTCACCACACGCTGCTGCGCCCTTGCTGGGAGAGGTCCTGGACAGATGGAGGTGGCCCCAGCCATGCAGGAGGAGGTCAGTGGGCAGAGACACACCATTGCTACCATGATGTAGTCTCATCTGGTTACACGTCATTAGTTATTTCCAGTTTGTGTGGATGCATCTGATTCCTTAGACCATCCTTCAAGCTCTGCTGGGGTTTCCCATGGCCAGCTGACCAGGGTGCGATGGCTCAGGACGACCTCCTAGACAGCCTGTCAGGGAGCAGCAACGTGTCCAGCAGAGCACGGCAAGGTTCAGGGCAAGAAGTCTGCTTTCTCTGTCACAACTGCACTCTCCATATTAAGGATAAATTCATCTGAGGCAGCAGCAGAGCTTGTTTTAGACCAGCCAAGGCTGCAAACTGAGCTCTGTGAACCCCACCACTTTGTGCTTCTAAAGCAGATGCACATTTTGCCCTTGCTTCCTTTACTGCAAACAGTAAACAGAGTGACGTCTACAAACTATGTTAAAAAGACAGACAAAATCAAAAGAAATCCCCAATGAAATAAAATGTTTTGTGCACAGGCTTCTCCTCTTCAAAAAGAGGAAGAGGGACAACCAGCTGATAAATACTAATCCTGCAGATGAACACAGAGCCAGGTGCCCTGGCAGGATGCCTGCCTGACATCTGCTGCCTCTCCACAAGTGGGCTGGGAAATGGGAACTGCCGTGGGGGTGACCAGCCTGGGCAGAGGCAAGAGGAACCATCAGGGAGCCCTGCTCCAGGTCCTGCAACACGCCAGGTTGCCCCTGGCTGGGGAGGACAGTCAGCCCAAGATATCGCCAATAAAAAGCAGTTCAAGAGCTGGAAGGGGATTTGCTTCTGCCCCCATGCTCTGTGAAGCACCCAGGATGACACCATCAGGGGTGATGGTGGAGCCATGGCCACTGGTGTGCCGGCCAGGGTCTTTCCCAAAGGCCATGTCTGCAGTGCTGGGGTTTGCTGAGCTTTGGCCACTTGCCCTTACATGAAGGCGATGTCTCGCCTGCAGACAGCGGAGCTACCCCATGGTGAGGCAGTATTTCATGACAGCATCCTTTGGGTAGTTTGAGATTATAGCTGAACCAACTGAAGAAAATCCACCTTGCAAGCAAGGCTTTAAGTTTTAAAGCAATTAGTTCCCCAGGTTCACCAGGCTGGAGCATCTATGGTGAGCTTAATTGAAATCAGCAGAACATTTCAAGAGGAAGGATGAAAACAGGGCAGCTGGGAAAACAAATGTTCTTTTTTTCTAATTATGCTGCCGACTCTCTCTAATGGATCCCCCTGAAGGGTCCTGATAAAGTAACTGACATATGGTACCTACTTGCAGATGGATCAGCAGAGGCAGGAATGTAATTTTGCAAACCTGAAAACTCATGTTGGATTTGATGTATATTTAGGATCTAGTTAATTCATATAGATTGCATTCTGCATACAAATGCTTATAAAATGCAGTAGGCAGAGAAAGCCTGCTTGGCAAAATTGACTCCCATATAATCAGAAAAGGTAAATGAGGTATGGTAGGGGAACTGAGGGAGGAAAATGACAAAGGCAGAAACAGCAGACATACGGAGTATCCAAACTGAGAAAAAAGAAAAAAAAAAAGGAAGATACAGTAATACAGAAGCAGAAAAAAAATAGATCCTATTTTCTGTACCTCAATTCCTCCTGCACTTGGTTCTTAAATAACTCCTGGTGTTGTTTAATAAATTCACTGTGAGTTTTTTCAGGTTTACATAACTTGGCATTATGTAATTATTATTTCACTTTTTTTCAGATGCACCTGAGAGCTGATGAATCTAGGAGGTACTCCAGAAGTGTTTTGCAGTAAGAACAAACTTCAGCAGAAACATGTATATCTAACAGCTAAAATCTGTGCCCAGGGAGCAGGTGACATGTATTCACTTTTCCTGTGTTGGGTTATTGGATGAATCACATTATTACTATGAGCATTAAGGATATCAGCTAAGTTATAAATGGTATAGAGTGAATCAAGATCCTATTCTATTTAACATCATGACCAAAGACTTTGATGCGAGAGAGATGACTAAAGAGTAATGCCCTATACATGATAGAGGCTGTAGAGATACGCTTTCCCATGCTTACAAAGGGGCCAACATCTCCAGCAACGCAGGTACAGGAGATCAACATGAAAGATTGCTAATCTTACACCCTAATTATCCATATAAAATGACTCTTGAAGCTTGATATTTGCTTAAACTTCTTTAAGGAAGAGCTGTAGGAGGAAACTATAAAAATCCAAGTGGGCTAATGCTCTGGATTTAGACACAGAAATAGTGTGTGTGGATAGTCACACTATGGCTACATCACACGGGTGCTCCTGTTGCCCAGATATCTGTATCCAGCTCATCCCCAGTGGCTGAGATAGGCAGGTGAGTGCTATGGGCATCTAGTCAGGCAGGGGGTAACCTTCACTCAAAGTCTATGCACAGAAGCTTTGTTTTAGGAGAGCAAGAAGAAAGGCCCTGCAAATGCTGAACCATTAAAAAGATGCTCACAATCTCAGGAGTCTAAAAATTTTAAGAACTTTCAATGCCAAGGGCTTCAAACCTTGTTCTTTGCTGTACAAATACTTATCAGCTGCTTAGTCTATATTCAACTGTGATACTCTCACTGAATTATCTGTGATAAACTGTAGGTACAAGCATGTTCCTCGTGTTACCTGTCAAATAGGACTGGACTAGAAACTTCCTGGGGTCCCTTCCACCCAGAACTATCCTATGGATCTGTAATGAGGAAGTAAACCAGCAATTTGCTCTCAAAACAGAATTAGGAGACATACAGTATGCTCTCTTAAAGCTTGTAATTGGAAAATTTGTGATTAAATAACAAGTTCATGGCCTTCACTCCATCCAACAGCTGTTACATGCCCATTTGTTGAACTATAATGTTCCTGAGTATCTTATTATGGAGCTCATATGCTGCTGCTATGCACTGTTACTCTGTCCTGAAAGGCCACCAGTGGACTTGGCAAGGGTGGTCTGGTTTAGGTCTGGCTGTAAAGCCCCAGCCAGGCTCAGCTCAATGGCTGAGCCCTTTAGCTTGTTACTGCTTTTCCCCATTCTCCTGCAAACCAAAGTGTTTGCCCTAAAAAGTGAGATTTGTGTTGTATAACTGTTCTGCACACCGGACCCCTTCTGTAGCAGGAGAAAAGTGTGATTACTGTCAAATATATACATAGCTGTGGCAGGACTGCCTCTGATGTGCCAGGAGCATTGTTCCTCACGGCCAAGCTCAGGGACAAGAGGGAGCAGAGGAATCAGGACGGAGGTCTCTCCTTCCCATCGCGCAATGCCCAGCACGTGCCCTGTCACTGCCCTCACTGCTGTAGCACTGTGGTGTCACTGGCAGGATTCGTCCTACAGCCCAGCTCTGCTCTGCACAGGACACAGCATGGGGGACAGTGGTGCTGGCATCCAGCCCTCTGCTCCCTTCCTACTCCCTGCATCGCCCCTGGAGCCCATTTAAAGCAGATTATCCCGGGCCATACTGGCACTTGGAGCCACCACAGCTTTCACTGCCACATGTCTTAACCCCGAGGATGCACAGAGAGGCTGGTGGCCCTGGCAGGGCAGCCACAATCAGCCCTGGTCACCATGTAGGGAGCCTCGCACCTGGCACAGCCTGACTGCCCCCAGCCAGCCACGGAGCAGTGGATCTGGGCAAGAGCCTGTGGGTCACCCCTGAGTGCTGGCAGCAACCTGGAGAGGTACATGGAGAAAGATTGCGGACTGCAGAGACCTAGTAAAGAGCTTCGTTACAAAGCTGTCCTAACTCACTGGTTTGGATGGAGCTGCATAGAAGCACTGAGCAGAGCTAAGCTCCTAAATCCTTCACAGAAACAAGCACGGCAGGGGCTAAGGGGATTGCCCAGGTCTTGAAGTGGCACTGAAGGCAACAGCACAAAATGTTTGAGAAAGGTGTGGAGCGCGTTTCTCTGGACACAGCTCACTTGCTCTCGATGGCCATGCCCCAGCTGGCATCTGGCCACCTTGCCAAATCACTGGGGCCATCCTGGAGAGAGTGCAATGGGTGGCCCTTGTATAAAGCCCCATGCAGTGACTTTGGGCAGATGCTCACAGATGCAGGTGCCATTCCCTCAAGTTCATTGCAACAGGGCAGGCTGAGCCCACCAGGATCCCCTGCAGATGGGAGCTCCCAAAACACCACTTCCCAGAGGAGACCCATGCAAGCAGCTGAGAGAGAGAGCTGAGCAACACTGCTGCACCGTGCCTTGCAGTCATCGGTCACACTGCTCCTTTCCACCCCCTCTCCTTCCCCTGGGCATGACAATGACCGCACAGGAGAGTCCTCTCAGTGTGACAGAAAATACAATTGAAAAATAAAGTCTTTTCTGTCTCCTTCACCTTCCCACATATCTTGTACATAAAAGCCAAATCATTACCCTAGAGACTAATAATATGGTAATTGTAACATTTGCAATCCGGGAATTTCAGGATGTTTACTGAAGAAGTTATTATTTCACTGTGAAATTGCTACCATGCATTCTTTAACATTCCCTAGAGAGCTGAGAGCAGGCTCAAAGAGCACAGAACAGGGGATTTTTTTTGTCCTGGCATGTGACATGTCTAGTTAGGGGACGCCCACCAGCTCTCCTTTACCTTGTTTTTTTTGCTCCAGCTCCATTTCCAGAGAGGCAGGGGTGGAAAGTGAGCTGCCAGTACCCATCAGCTGGGGAGTGAGAACTCATTTTATTTTCAGCTGTTGGCCACCTGCTAAGCCACAAAAATGCTGCCTTCAAACACCAGCGACAGACTTTGAAAAGAAATGGGGATGGCTCTAATCACCATTGCCCTGCTGCAGCGACTCCCCTGAAATAGGTGCTTTCATTGCAGGGATCACAGCTGCAGCTAGGGAGAGTCACGTTGCTTTTTCTTTTTTGGTGGGGTTTGTGTTTTTTTTTTGTTTGTTTGTTTTTCAGTTTGATTGCCGATGTGTAAGTTCAAAACCCAGTTTGCTGGTTGGTCTGTGGCACTGGAGTCAGAGGTGGCTAGTGGGGAGGACATGCAGAGGCAGCTGGAGAGACGTTTAAGAGACGGAGCAGTCATTCCCTCTCTAGGATGCAGACGGGCAGCGGCAGCCTCCCACCTCTCTGGGAGACATCACCTGAACCTCTGCCTTGAAAAGGAAGGTCTAGCAGAGCCCACCACCCTGAGGACACTCCAGCCTTCCCAAAACAGTGACATGAATTAAGCTTCTTCCTGCTGTCACCCAAACAGAACCCGGCAATACTTTCCTTCTGACCTAAACACTCTTTCTCCCTTGGTCCAAATGACAATATTTCTGTTCCTATTTCAGGCATGTTAAAAGAAGGCAAGGTTTAAAAATGGAGGCTTTAAAAAGCCAGGAAAGACAAAATGCTTGCTGAAAATCAGAGTTCATGCCCCTCAGTGGGGCTGTGAAGAGGAAGGCAGAGCATGTGCACATCTCACTGGGAGCTCTGGCTGCCTGGCTCTGGAATGCTTGGTGTCTCTGGTGACAGCTTAATCCTCAGAGTCTACACACATGAACCCCCATTCTGACAGTGACATGCACCTTCTCAGCTTTGCTCCATAGTCTTTAGGCTTGGTGATGGCTTCTTTATGCACAGAGCTTGGTTCTGAGCTGGCAATACTCTGTGCAAGTGCTCAGTTCACATGCCACCTGGCATTTGGTGGCCAGAAAGAACATGTCACCTGCCACTTTTTTCCAGGCAGACCTTACTGAGGAAGAATTGCATGCACGCTCCCAAAATAGCTGCATGTGTACCCGCAGTTCTCTGGAAAACACTGGGCAATGGCAAAGCAAGTAGTTATGCTCTGTAAGACAGCAGTAAATATGGTTTTTGACACCTATGCTTTCCAATGCAATTACATGGGTTTTCATTAGTAAAAAAACAGGCTGATGGCTCCAAAATCAACAGACAATTCAACTGGCAAATAAAGGCTTGAAGCCTTTGAGGCTCATTCAAAATCTCTGAAAGTCCAGCAGATGTAACGTTCCCAAACATTCTCATCTGTTCTCTGTCTGTTTTGTTTTCTCTATCCACAGTGTCAAAACACAGTTACAGTCGCATAGTGAAGACTGTGAAACTATCACAGCCCAGAGAAGAGTAAGCTTGGAGAAATTTCTTTCTAACCATTGCATCCCTTTAACACACTCCTGTTCTCGATACTGTTCATCACAATATACTCTCCCATGTGCCATATGGACCTTCCTACTAACCTCTGTGTATTGCTGAACTACATTTTCAGGAGTGGGTCCAAGGAAGACATAGAAGTCGAGAATCCCTCCAATAGTGCGGAAAGTTACAGATGGGTCTGGACTCAGAGAAACGTCTGAAAGGAAAAAACAAACAAACAAACCCACACAGTTTCTCAGCGCAAAATAGCTCTACACTATGCATGGAAATGGTTCAAAGCTGTGCCAGGGGAGGTTTAGAATGGACATGAGGAAGCATTTCTTTACTGAGGGCATGGTCAAACACTGAAACAGGCTTTCCAGAGAGGTGGCTGATGCCCCAGGCCTGTCAGTGTTGAAGAGGCATTTGGACAATGCCCTTAATAATGCTTTAATTTCTGATCAGCCCTGAAGCTGTCAGGCAGTTGGACTAGATGATCATTGTAGGTCTCTTCTAACTGAAATATCTGATCCTATTCTAGGTGCGTGGACGCTGTGCATAAACATGTCCCCAGGCAGAGGTGGCTACAAGTTCAAGTACCCACCTGATGCCTTGTGGGTACAACTGGGTGAGCAAACAGGACCTGTACATAGGCTAGCAGCTGCCCACTGTTTCTGTAATCTCTACTTTCAGATTGGCATTGTGCAGCAATAAATCATAGAAACCCACGCAGAGGAGACTGCGCAGATCCGTTTGTCTCAGTTTCATTTATATGAAAAGGAAACACAAGCTTGTGTTTAGGGTTTGTCTATGCTATTTTAATCCTCTTATTGGAAATCATTGCCTGCCAGGGGAAACTGATTTTATAGACTGTGTGAAGATTCTCCTTTTCTGAAATTATACCACTGGATTAATACAGTAAGGTGACCATGGCAACGCACAAAACTATTCTCCACAGACAGAATATAGGACTAACTTAAATTGATTTGATTCAGTTATGCCAATCCCAGAGGAAATTTCTTCCACCTTTTCCTTTCCCTGTATGTGCAACTATTTAAAAAAAAAAAAAAAGTTAATCATATATTTTCACTGAAAATACATTACCTTGTTAAACAGTCACTAATGAAATCCTTTTGAGAACTTTATAGTAATTCCTGGAACCTCAGTTGTGGACCAGTCACTCATATTTGTACCACATTGAAAAAGCAATCAATAAAACAGTTTTTTATGTTTACTAATCTACAATGCTTTTATGTACAGTCCATATGTCTTTTTACCTTGTGCATTTGAGTTCAGAAGGAGAACACCATGGGCATTGGAGTCAGCTTCTACACACATATAGAAAGGGTGAACTCCATAGAGGTTGACAAGTGGCTGAAACATAAACAGTGAGTTAAGTATGGCTTGACTTTGCTATTTTTCATAGTTTTTGTCAGCTAGCTAAGCAAAGACAAGGAAATAAATTCTCTCATAGTCAGAATCTTGCTTTGAAAGGTTGGGGATTTTTTCATCTTAACTGGTGTGAAGTCAAATTGGTAAAAAAGAGCTAGGTTTTCTGCATCATCACTTTGGTTCTTTCTAAGTCTCTCTCAGTTAAACCTTCCGCATTCTGCCAAACCCTGCCAAATGGCATGAGTAAGAACTGCTTTGCTAGTTAATATAGACTCATTAACTACAGACCCCAGTTTAGCCAAACATCTAATGAAACCTGCTGAAGTTCACCTTGTTTAAATGAACAGGGATTGATCCAGTCATGAAACGAAATGCTTTCCTGATCCAGGATCTTGGCACACAAAATATTTTTTTTTTTTATCCTGAAAACTAACTGCACTGTGAGAATGCTTCTGATGAAAGGTTTCAGTCCTCTCAAAATGAGTCATGGTTTGTCAGTTAATTAAAACTTATGACACCTGCAAAACCCACCACATTCCATGATTGCCATCGATTCACGTTAGCAAAGCTGCACCTCACCACCTCCCTCTGGTGATACAACTTAGGACAAAGTGCTGCATGAAGTGCATTACCGTAGGTGCCTGATCCCTGCTGAACATGCCATAGGTAATGAAGTCCATGCTGTGTTTGAAGGACTGGTGTTCTTGCTCACCGAACCCATACACTGAGGTGGATGGCACAGCAGTGGTGATCTGAAGATACTGGTTGGAGAAAAACAGATCAACCAGGGGACTGTTCCACCTGCAACAAATAGAGGGAGACTTAATTAGTTTGGTTATCTTTGGTGTGCATCATTTTAAGTTCACAGCTGGCTATTTATACTGTTTCTGTATTTTGGAGAGGAACAATATTAATAAACTATTAAATTCTATGGATGCCTCTAACATGCCTAACCTAACACACATTCCATTCATCTTGCAATAGCTGTAGACATCTCATCTGCTTATACAATAAAATGCATTGGTATAATTTTGAAAGGAACAACTAAAATAACAGAAGACACTATCTATAATCCTATTACCAAAATAAATGGTTGCTGGTGCTATTTCTATGACAACCAACGGGGCAGGCTAAAAATTGTTATTACACAGTGGGGTTCAGAATCCTTAATGAGAATAACAGACATTTAGTTGTTACCAGTTTTTACTTTTTAACATTTTGCTGGATCAGGACCTGAATGCTCTTGTTACCCCTGACTTTATGCAGGTGCCTAAAGCAGAGGAGCAGCTTCTTCCAGATTCTGCTTGAATGAGATGTTTTTATTGTGATGACTCTCTCCTGCTTCTCTTGCCAGCATAATGACTTTATTTCTATTGAATCATCTGTGGACATAGGCTCACATTTTAATTAGGTGTTACATTTTGTTTCCTATTTCTAGTGCTATAATGAGCTGTAAACTAGATGGAGGAGAACACAGTCAAGCTGTGGAGAAGTGTTTTGTTAATGGTACTGTGTATGCCATGAGTGCCACATTTAGATAGCACCCTCTCGAGCCTTGTTTAACCGTGAATTTGTTACAGCTAATTAAAATAAATGAGCCAACGCCATAGAGCACAGAAGTGGCATAACTCTCCTTTTAGTGGTCTTTTGTCAATGATTTTGAAAAAAATTGAATGGTTGATCAAATTGACCGGTAAATCGGGGAAGTGGAAAATGGGCCGTGTGGGTGGGGAGCAGCGCTACCCCTGCCAGGGCAGTTTTCCCTGTTGAGCCCTGGCTGCTGCCAGCACCACTGGCACTTGCCTGGGGACAAGTCACCGCTGCTGTGAGGACTGGGAGGGTATTGCCTCTCCACCATGTCAGCCTTGGGCAGTTCTGCTCTCCCCACAGGAACCACGGACAGCCACTCACAGGGGTGCCCAGAGGTGGGTCCAAGGGACCCTGCTGCCTCTCCATGCGAAAAGCAGGCACAAGCAATTCCTGAAGTGTCCTAGACAAGTCCTAAGGCAAGCACATGTACTGAAGGGTCTATGTATTTTTGAAAAATCTGTTTGGCCTTTCTCACAAGCAGGTAAAGTAAGAATTTGTATCTAAGTCTTGATTTGGTTGTTTGCAAGCAGCAACCATTATCTCCTCCACCTACACGCAGTACTGAATAAGGTTATTTTCTTATAGGAAGGTTAATGTATGCAAAATGTACCTGAGAATCAGATCCAGCCCTGGGCAAACAGAAGCCTTTCTGCAAGAGGCTGCTGCTGTGAAGGAGCAGGGATGGGCTCTGGAGCTGTATTGCTGTCCAAAAAAGCGCTGTCACGTAGCTCTACTCCACACCAAGGCAGGCACGGTCACTGCTCTGAGCAGACCACGGG
This sequence comes from Columba livia, assembly GCF_036013475.1. Taxonomy (NCBI): domain Eukaryota; kingdom Metazoa; phylum Chordata; class Aves; order Columbiformes; family Columbidae; genus Columba; species Columba livia. The sequence continues at coordinate 195,628,261 of NC_088602.1, forward strand.
GTTATGCAGAAAAGCAAAGGACGCCAGAGGGGAAATGCTTTGGGAAGAGCTTAAATATCTGTCCTAACTCATTGAGCACTCTCCATGATGTCTCTTCAGAGGACATGAGGCTCTGTACACTCATGGTACCCACATTACAGCACTGACATTTCCCATTGTGAGAGCAGTTAGTGTTACCATGGCATTAAAAGTGCTCTGGCTCAGCAAGTCCTCTCTCTGCCCAGGAGGTTCACTGGGGTGGTCCAAACTACAGCCCTAGGAGCAACCTCTCTTCTTCATCGCATCTTTAAATGACACAGAGAAACCATCTTATATCTCATGCATTCCCCTGGGCCACTGTCACTCAACTTCTACATGGCATCACCAAAACAGGGCCCTGCTCTGCCCCCTCCATGCTGGGCTCCCCAGGAGCTCCCTGTGCTGCGCTGTCAGCCATTGCTTGCTGTCAGCCTCATCTTTTGTTAGACCAACGCTTGCCAGAACAGCCAAGCACTAAATATAGCATTAACTGTGACATAAAAAGACTGATAATGACTGTGTCTTTTTCCCGGGCACCATTATGTCTTCTCCATCTGAGAGAGAGCATGGACAGGTTTTCCCCTGGTACCTCTCTGCCTCCACTCCTGGGCAGCTGCCCTCACACTCATCAGCACACTCTTGTGCTACTTTATCAGTGTTTGCTTGCATTGCGTTGGCAAAGAGCGATCCCTTAGATGAAAAAACAATGTCTGTCATTCCTTAAGCACTTGGAGACAATAAAAGAGAATGTTGTATTTCTCCCACGTCACCTCCTGCTGGTTTAAAGCAGATAGAAGGAACAACACAGGAGGAAGCATAAAATGACACCATGTGCGCAGGAATATGCAAGGCTCTCCCCCAACAGTCCTACAAAAACTAACAGTGCTGGGATGGACAACAGAAGGATCTAAAAATCTAAAAAAACCTAAAAATACAGTTGAGCAGTTGTTCACTGTCAGAAATTCAACCCCTACCAGCAGTTAGACATGGCAAAACCTGTGAAGACAAGAACCCTTTTCTTTGCAAAAGAGGTAATAGCTGAACTCGTGTTCATTGATGAAAGTCCCGACCTTTTAGTGCCTCTGTGGTGGGAATGCTCCTGCCAGTTGAAATGCAAAGTGGGCTCCCCACACCTCTGCCTGGCCCATTGCCTGCTAACAGCTGCCTGTCTGGGAAGCCTGACTGACAAAAGCTAACATTTTCTTTCTAACACCATGCACTATACTCAATAGTATACCTCTCTTTTCTTTAACCTCATATTGAGGAAAAAACAACAACAACAAAAAAATAATTCAGAATTCAAAAGAGCTGTGTGAAAATTATCATTTCTGGCCAGCAAGTGAACCGGTCTCGCATCCAGCAGTCAGCACTCAGGCCACCAGGACAAAAGGTAACTATGGCAGGCTGGGGAAGTACAACCAAAGGAAAGCGGGTGGGCAGATAGATAAAACATCCTGCTCATGTTGAAGATGTGGTTTATGACTAACATTGTCACGACATTTGAGGGGGATGACTAAAAGGCAGTATAAAATGGTTTCCAGAAGCGCAATCGTCAGTTCTCTGTAACACAGACTGGACATGACGACTTACCCGGTTGAATGACTTTGCTCTGCTTGAAGTTTATTGGAGACCAATAATCGCAGTGCGTGCAGCAGCTCGGAGCGCTGACTCTTGCCTGCTGTGAGCAAGCAGCTGGTGGCACACTCTGAGAGGCCTTATAAAACCTCCAGAATTAGGAGGCTGGGGACACATATATGATACATCATTAGGATATGTATCATGCACTATCTGGAAATTCATAAATCATTTTTTGTTGGCAGAGGTTTGTTCTTTTTTTCTTCTTGTTGCAATGAATCCAACAGAAATAAACTCATTACTTTAAGGTGTGAACACCTGTTCCTCTTGGAGAAGATGTCCTCTCTAACACCTGCTTTTCTTGGCCACCAGACCCTTTGGAAACCATAGCCTTGTGAAACTAGGCAAAACATATGTGTTATCTGTGTGCAATTTCAGGTGGAAATTTCACACATCTATCAGAAAAGTGGCTCTAAGCCTCCTGGCAGAGCTTTGTCATACCTTTTCGGAGGTCACAGGCTGTCACTGTCACTGCCTATAAACAGTAAAGCACCTCAGGGACTGAGTATAGGCCCTGTTTTCAGAAGAACCTCAAATATGCTTGGACCTGACTCATTCCACTTGAGGTGCTGGGGAGCATCAGCTTAGGAGCCCAGGTCTCCATGAATTTCTCTGGCTCTCAGATTCTTGAAAAATGTTTCCACTGTCTCACAACAGCCACATTCCTTATTAGCTGTTAAATCTTGGGGCACCACTGGACTGCAGAGTGCACACCAAGAGTAAATTTTTATACGCTTATCTTACTTTTAACATGGATCTTCAAATAGGTGGAGAAAGTCAGCTTGAGTAACCAAGAGATTTTCCACAAGTGTGACATTTTAAAAGAAAGAATTGCAATGTATGTTTGCAGTTATAGACACAGTTCTGCTCTGCTTCTGCTGTATTCATCGTCATGGTATCAGGGCATCTCCTAGAAGTGGCTAGATGTACATTGGTTTGTTTTTCTTTTGAAAAACATTTGGATATGTCATATACCTATAATACTTCTTACCTACGTAACATAAATCTTAATGGTCGGAAGAATAAAACAACAGCTCTTACAAAGTAGGAGCAAACCCAAGCTACCCGTGATGCACCCAATTTGCTCCTGTTGCTTTCAGCAAAATTGCAGTTTAAGACAATGGTGTTATAAATCATTCTAATAGCTTTGCCTATGTAAAAACCTCTTCATGGTAAGTGGTGTGTGTGCTTACTACCAGAATCAATAAAATTGTAACTGAACTCTCCAGCAGAGTTTTGGAAATCATGGTTAATCTTGATTAGATTTCAGTTATTTGTGCCATATCTTCCCAAGTGTGATAGCAAACAAGGTATTCCAAACAGAGAGAAACAGAGAGAAAGAAGCACTTATCCAGCTTTGGAAAAATGATCTGCCTTCCATTATTCGTATGAAAAAGTCAGATGGAGAACGGATATTAAAGTGGAGAATCAGATCAATAGTCCATCCCTCTGCAGCCTGTCTCCAGCAATGGCTGAGGCCAGATACCGCAGATGAAGGCATAAGATGTCACTCAGAGCCAGTCTTGCAATAATCTGCTTATGGAGGAAGTTTCTGGCTGTTTTCATAAATTAGCTTATGTTGTGAAACAGAGACAAAAATAGTTGTTTGTTTGGGTTTGGTTTGGTTTTTTTCTACAGATGATATTTTTATTATGTGTGAATATGTATCCTGCTAAGCCTCCCCTGTCAGTACCGCCCTGGGGCAATGAGTCCCACAGAGTAATCACACCCTGCAAAGTGCGGATGTCTTTGTTATTTATTGCTGCCTTAAAGCAAACAGTTCCTGGCCTTTTACTCTGATCTTGAGGAAATCTGCTTTCCTGAACCCTTCACGCTCACACTTGATGCTGCCTCCTCCAGTGGCTGCTGCTGCAAGTGGCAGGAGCAGGACGGAGAACAGCACTCAACTGGAGAGCACATGCCACTAAATAATGCAGAAGCTCCATCTTGCTCCCTCATCTGCCTCATTTCAAACCAATATTTTCTCTCCTGTTTTTATTACTGTAAGGCCCTGGCCAATGACAGGCCAGTTTCCCGGTAGAGCTGCAAGATCAGCTAGGAAAGTCTGAGCGAGGACGTGTTAAACTGAAGCCAATTACAAATTTCTTGACAAAACACTTTGCCACTGATCACGACTATTTGCCAAAAGGGGTATTTTCCAAGCATCATGGGAGTGGGCCAGGGTTCCCTCAGGCAGGTAGTTTGGGAGTTTCACCTCTGGGGCAGGAGACCCAGGCCTCAGTCCATGTCCGTGATGGTTCAGATCTAAGACTTGCAGCCTTAAATCAACTGCAGGTTTCTGTTTTCCCTCAGCACAAGAGAGAACACCTGCCATCTGTATGGGAGCAGGGGCTGTGCTTGCCCCTGGGTCTCATCCGACATCCTTGGCACCTCACCTGTGAACACATGGAGGTGACGCCTCTTCACCCCCATGGCCTTGGAGAACAGCTGGTACAGGGAAGGACCTTCCCTGGCCACCAGTGAAACAGCAGGAGTACGAGAGACAGTGAAGAAGAGGGGCAGGATCAGGACTCGATGGGACAGAGAAAAGGGCAGCAGTGGAGGTAAGAAGGGGTAAGTCAAGAGGCATTACTGGGATAAGAAAGGGAGACAGCTCAGGAGCTCGTGGTCCCAGAACCCCCCAGCAGCATGTGGATCATTTCCCTGCATGACCCAATCTAATTTTCACCCCATACAGGCGAAGCAGCAGCTGTTGCCTGATTACCTCATAGCAAGCTGAAAATGTAGCAGGACTTGGCCTTTTATTCTTGCTCCTGGCTCCACCTGAGGTTTGCAATCAGCTGTTAATGGCTCTCCCCTCACATAATTCATCCCTCTCCCCTGTTATTGTGATTACATGGAGCCCCGAGATTGTCCTGCACTCTTCACGCCAGTGCTCGGATAGCTCAGCTACGGCAAATGCTCCTTGTGTGCAGTGAATGAGAGAAAAGCCTGCAAAGCACATTCAGGAATATCTCAGAGTCTCCGCTGCTTCTCCTCTGAAATGTCTCCAACATGGTATTAAATCATTCCTCATGAGAAGGAGGCTTTGTGTGCACGAGTGGCAGAGCTGGGATGGGGTTTTAAATCAAGCAGGTAGGCGGGGAGCCTGATGGCAGCTCCCTCGTCACTGCAAAGTCTGCAGCGCCGGGACACTGATGGGCTATAGACTGTGCCATGGGAAGCAGGTGAGAGAAACACAAGTGTGGACTTCAAAGAACAACCCAAATCCAAACCATGTTTCTGCTCAGGACAGGCTGCTCCCTCCCCACGTGGGCTGGCTCAGCTGAGCCAGAGAACTCTGGGTATCATGAGGGATTTAAATTTTTTTTGTGGAGTGGGTCATCCAGCAGTGAGAAGCTGCTGGTGAGGGGTAAGAAGCATCATGTAAAACAGATTTCTGAGGATTTGGCATAGCTTTACAATGGGAAAGACTTTCCCAGAGATCTTAGGTCCAGCAGAGTGACTGGACGTAGTTTGGTGTAGACAATATCATCCGCTCACACTGTTGAAGAGGTTTTATTTGCCCACATCAACTGTTCTGAGCAATATTTGTGTGCACATGAACATCAGCAATTGATTCAGCTGTTTCTTGAGACAGAAAGGTCATGGCCATTCACATCTTAAAATAGGAGACTGACATCCCTCCAGGTGTTGGGTGCTTGCCCGTTTCTCACTTGCCCACACAGCCTGCCCTAACCTGGCACAGCCATGGAGCCCACCGGCTGTGCCGCTCAATGCCTGGCCCGGGCAAGCTGGGTGCCCCGGCACAGCAGCTCTCACCTCTGGAAGAAGCCCTAAATATTTGGGGTTTTGCACTGTCTCTGCAGACTGCTCCTGGGACGGGGTACAGGCAATAATGAAGATGCTCAGCAGCAGTTCCTGCTGAGCCCTTGCTGCAGCCTCTGAGCACACACAGACCCACCTCCCATGCATCTGTACCTGCCTTTGGGCACATTGGACTAACATGAAAAACTACTTAACGTGCCAGATGCCACCAGTGCTCCCCAGACCCAGCCAGTCGGTGGTGTCACCAATGGGGATACTTCAGTAGTGCTGCTTGCTGAGGGTTCGTCCTCCCCACTCAAGAAAATGCAGCCGCCCATGGCTTTTAGGCCAGGAGATATATAACCTGCTTTCCTGTTTTGAAATGAGTTGTCCATCTGCACTTCTCTTCTGGTGGCTAGGGAGGCTGCAAATCCCTCTCAGTCAGGCTGTGGAAGTATCCCTGAGCATCTGCATTCACTCACTCTGACAGGACACGCAGGCAAGCAAATGAAAGGGAAGTATTTTTGCTCCTCACACAGGGAATTTAACTCCAAATATGATTCAGCTGTGAGAGGAATGGCTCCCTGCCAGGATGTGATCCTTTAGTCTATAAGTACCGGCTGTGCCATTTCACATGAAACAAAAATTCCCGGAAACATAATTTCCCTTTTTATATGCAAAATTCAGTGTCTCTGCTGATAAGAATCCTTTAGTAGCAGCACTGCCATTGTTTGCAGGATAAAAATCCATTAGCTGCATGTTCCATTCACCTGCAATTTCCTCTTCTGAGGGTCAGCTGGGTTTCAGGAGAACTCCTTTACCTGCCCAGAGGCAGCACATACTTTCCCACCAGCGATGCTTGATGCTCGATGGCAGAGCATCACTGCTGAGTGCTGCGCCGATGCTGCTAACCAAGACTGCCCTCTACCTCCCCAGGCTCTGCAGCACATCTCTGCTGCACCCCACGCCTGAGCTGCTGCTGAGTGCAGATTTTGGGGGACAAGGGGTGCCCCACTGCTGGGGGAATGGAGGAGGCTTCCTTGGGCCCACGGCAGTCTGGGGAATGTGCCCTTCAGGAAACCTGCTCAGTGGGAACCAACTGGTGCTCCTCTGCTTCTCACTGGAGTTGTGCTTTTGGCAGCTCGGCAGCTCAAACCTTGTGTCTGCTTTATGGCAGGCCCCTTCCCATAACCAGGATGTCCTAAATATGGGAATGTCCTAGCTAGGCTAAACCCTTGGGCTTTGGGCAAAGACAAGAATGGCTGAACAGGAACAGGCCATGAGCTAGCTGTTCACCATGTCTCGTTATGCATTCACCTCCCGCGTCACCATTCCAATTAATGAGCCTTTACAAAAATCTCTTATTACCAAGAGAAGAAAATGGGCCTTTAATATAAGCCCACTGTTTTCACAAAGCTGTTAAGTCTAACAAGGAATTAAATTACTTTTGTTATCGGAGTAATGCATAATACATCCATTTACAACAGCCTGCAAAAAGAAAACTTTACAGAATTGACTGTGACGTGTATAAAAAGAGATGCAAAGAGACTGTAATTTAAAAGGATGTGCAGTTAATTAAAAACACAGTGTGGTGGTTTCATTTTCAGACTCCAACCATTCTTGAGGCTGCATCACACATGTTAAGCCAACCTTACATTGCTCTCAAAGATAATACTTGTATTTTAAGTGTGTGAGGTTCTTGGGAGGGGAAAAATCTAAGCTGATTTTTTAATTTCTTGATTTGTGGTTAGATTTTCTAATGCATGAAGCAAATGACTTGGATCTCAATGGCCTTCTGGAAATGTGCTTGCACTAGTGGTGGGTTGCAAGATGGGCAGAGCTGGTGCTGAGCACCCAGCGACTGCACAGGTCTCGGGGACTTGCTCTGCAGCAGCCTGTTGGCAGCCAGAGCCCACCCATGTGCTCCCAGGGCACACATCCTGCTGAGGTGATGTGGAAGGGACCCAAATCTACACTCCTCGGGAGCACTGCAAGGTCAGCCAACACACAAGAGGTGGGTGTAATCAGGAGATGCACAAAGGGTGCTGCTGCTCTGAATTAAAATGCTAATATAGACACAACCACAGCCAGATGGGAATGGTACCCATGTTCCTCTGTTCTGTGCCTCTCCTTCACTCACTTGTGTCAAGTAGTGATAACTCAGAGTGATCTGTAACCCTGTCATTTGTCACCACAGACTGCTGCTAATGCCACTCTGTAGCATCTCCAAATGCAACTGGCAGGAGCACACCTTGACTAGGACACATGGAGATGCTCCTTGCAAAATACTCTCTTGCTAAGTAGCATCACACACTGGAGATGTGTTGGTGGAAGCCAGGAAAATAGGAAAATTATGACAAGCTGTTGACACTTGCTGGTAAGGGGAGCTTTTGCTGAAGTTTAACTTACGGTACCAGCTTGAGAATACATACAGCTGGCATTTTTTCAGAGAGACAAACTAGACCCTCAGATGTCCTTTACTGAAATAAGTGGAAGTCAGACATTTACAGCCTTTGTAGGTTTGAGCTTTGGTTTCCTAAGCCTACATCTTGGAGAGTGTCAGGATATTCGGTGCTCAATTTCTGACATGTTTCAGCACCCTAAATTTCAGAAATCTTAGTTCAGTGGTAGACAAGTTGAGTCTACCTGCATCCCAAGCTGTAACACTGCAGCCTCAAAAGCTGACTTGCTTAATAATCTTCCCTTCATGCACGTAGATAATCTCCCATTATACAGGCACATATTTCTACTAATAATGAGCCTTTCCCAGGATCAAAGCATAAATCTGTATTAAGCCACGTCCATTGGTGTTTGTACCTGTATCACACAGACCTGAACAACCGGGTGTGAGGAAACAGTGCTCACCCCGTCATTTAATTTCTCCAAAAGGTGACGTTAATGAGATCTGGTACTCACAACACTGTGCCGGTGCTTTTCCTCTTGATCCTGAAGTGCGAGGAGCCCTCCGCTAACTCCGCCTCATAGTTGGCCTCATCAGCAGCAACCCCTGGGGAGTCAATGTGAAGTGGGACTTCAAACCGCTGACTGTTGGGGTCGTAGAGCTGGAGCAAGGCAAAGAGGTGGCAGGTGAGCTCCTTCATCAGCGTGCGTTGCTTTGGTTAGGTCATCACCTCCCAAATACTCACCCTGAACCGGAGCCTGTCCCTGGTCTGAAACTCCACTTCCAAGACGACCGGGGAAATGTCATTTCCGAAGAGGGAGAGGGTGTGGCGCTTGTTCAGCATTACCCTGCAGCAGAAATATACGCTGCCACCCGCCACCCCCACTCACTGCCTGCCACCACCCTGGCATGACGGGCAGCGGACAACTTGGCTGTGCTCCCTCAGCTCTTAAGAAAAAAATCACCGATCTATTGAGAAAAATAATCTCTGAGGTGAGTCTAGTTTAGGCTCTCGTTGCTGTTACTGGATGAAATAGGAGCTCCTGAAGCAAGGATGCCTCATGGGCTCCTGGGACACAGCTCCCAGGGAGAGGGACTACCCCATGCCAGCACCTGGTGTCCTCACCAGTGACACGGTGTGAGTGCAGGACCCCAGCTCTGCGTGGCTTACACACAGGGAAAATACACCTTTATCCTCCTTGTTGCAAGCTGAGCACGGCGCAGCAAAGCAGCTTGAGGAAGGTCTCTGAGCAGTGGTGGCCGGGCAGTGCCAGAGCGTGGCACCGAAGCAGCCACGCACTCTTACCTCCAGCCCTTGGCTGTCAACTCGGTGTTCCCGCCCAGGGAGTAGCCGTAGGGACTGTCCTCAGAGAAGAAGCACCAGGGAGCGTTGGCGACGTCGGTGGCACACCAGGTGCAGCCCCGCGCCTCGCAGGCCTCCTGGGAAGCGCCCGGCTGGGGGTGGCAGTCAATGCGCTTCTGCACGGCCCCGGTGCATTGCTCAGCCTGGCCCAGGCACCCGCCCAGGGCTGGGCACGGGAAAAAGCAGTCAGAGCAGCACAGAACCATGTTAAACAAATAGACCCACAATGAAGAATCACAGAATAGTTTGGGTTGGAAGGGACCTTCAAAGGTCATCTAGTCCAACACCCCTGCAATGAGCAGGGACATCCTCAACTAGATCAGGTTGCTCAGATCCACATCCATCCCTGGAAACATTAAAGTTATCCTTTTTTTGGTTGTGTTTTTCCCCATTTTGGGGCTAATATGCGTGATTGTTGTGACCCAGATGGCGGCAGAGCAGCGCACCTGCTCGTGACCAAGACAAGAGCCACTGGTTCCTTTTACAAGCCCAGGCAGTGGGGCTGCATCCTTCAGTGCTTGGAGCTGCTGGTGTTCAGCTGAAGCTCATATATGAGGTTCTTAAGGACACGGTTTAGAGGTGGACTTGGCGGTGTTAGGTTAACAGTTGGACCCAATGATCTTAACAGTCTTTTCCAACCAAAACAGTATTATGATTCTAAATACTCATGGTAGGTTAAATAGCCCGCTAATTAAACCACTAGCATGGCACAAAAGTAACTCTTTGGACTCGCTGAACAGATGTACTTCAGTAAGGACTAGAACTGCTATAGACATTAAAACACTACATTTTCTGTGTACTTACTCTCTCTCAAGTTATACACAGAGGGTATATACATAGCTACAAATATGTGAAATAAGTATGCGTCTGTATGATATATAGAAATATAAAAAAACTGATAATATATGTTTTTTTAGCCTTCAGTTTTATATTATATGACTACTACATCTAGGTAGCATTAGTATCTTGCATTCATACAGGTATAGTTATGAGTAAAGGGAAAATGCCAGCAGTAAAAGAAAAGGCACAAATTAGCCATTTGCAGAATCATCCTGACAAAAACCTCTTAGTAAGGTGCTGAATCTTGTGTTTTTCTGCAGCTGCAGATGGAGCCCTGTGGTTGCCCTGCATGGAGGGAGCCTCCGGAGAGCCGGGCGACCGTGAGACCGGCTCCCCCCTACGCCCACAAAATGCTGTCTTATCAACTATTCTTAAAGAGAGCAGGCATATTGCAGGCAGCATCCTTATTTTGAAGTTAACTTATGTCATTTTAGTCATTACAGCAACATTCAAATATTAAAAATCTACTTGAAAGGTAATTGCTCTTTTGCATAAAATGACTAATACATCTGCTTTTTTTTTTTTTAATGTGGAATGTTGTGTGCTTAAAAGCTTAAAATCACAGAATCACAGAATCACAGAATCAACTGGGTTGGAAGAGACCTCAGAGATCATCGAGTCCAACCCTTAATGTGATTGCTGATGCAGTCTGGGCTTCTCCAAATAAAGAGTTTTACAAGCAGATGTGCACAAGCAATAAATATATATATACTGGGAAAATTTACAGAATAAAACTGTAGATTTACTAGCAAATGCCATCATGCTGTGATGTCAGAGTCGATTTCCAAAGAGGGGATGGGAATGCAGCAAAGCAGGAGCTGAGTGCTGTCTGTCTACATGTGTCTTTAGAGAAAACCTCCATTCCTCGGATGCAGGAGCAGCTGTTGCTCAGGTCTGAGGCTCAGGGTGCGCAGCAGAGCTGGCTCCTCCCTGCCACAACACCTTGTGGGCAAAACCCTGTTAACCTCTGCCAGCTGCCAGACAGGCAGCCTTGGCTCCCACCTTTGTTTTCTGGGGTGGGCAGTCATGACCCACAGGCAGGGTGATTTGTGTCTAGTGTTCCCCCCAACCATGATCTGTTGCATAGAAAAGCCCTAAATTCTGACCCAGTGCATGATAGGAATATGAACATCCCTCTGCAAACTCTAAGTTATCTCTTCTTGGAGCAGAAATCAGGGAGAATTCATCAATGGTCTAATGAAACACTAAATACTCTGGGTCCTGCCAAGTGTGAGAAAGACACACAGATTACAGGTCCCTTGGAAATAACTGCCGTGCCTTTGTACTACTATGCACCAAATATTCCTGCTTATCGAGGGAGAAGTGAAAGAATTTCAAAGGCTTCCCACAGCCCTCTGGATCCTGAGGTCAGTCAACCTGTGCAACTGCAGCGGCTAAAGAAACAACAGACCAAGCCCTGGCTCTGCAGTGAACGCTCGCCTTCTGCGTCCAGCATCTCTGCCCTGCTGTGCCCTGCACATTCCAGTTAACACCTGGGCAAGCAAAGCACAAAACAGAGTAAACCCACCACATTTCGTTTAGATTTTTTCGTTTGTTTTGTTTGGTTTTTTCTAATGGGAGTCAAACGCACCATCAGTGTTTTCAACGCTGAAATCAAAGAATACAACTGAATGCACTACAGCATATTATTAACTTAGTACCATTTTACATAGCATAGGTTCACAGGAGACTTCTATCAACTCATTTGTATAATAAAATACTTTCAAAATACTTAATAAGAGGGGTATTGTAAATGACAAAGCTAGTTCAAGGGAAAAAACATCACCCCAGCAGGAGACAAGACATTTTTAAGTTTTTTTTCTCCCATCATCACTATGAATCTTAAATTTTCCAGCAAATTTTGAAAATAAGCACTTGAAGGTATGAGCAACTGAAGAAGTCTATAACTTTATTCATCCCTTGTTCCTGGATTTACCTCTATTGGAATGCAAATGGGACAGTAGCAAGGGGGAAGATGCAATTTTCCTTCTCTACTTTTAAAAAACATTTTAATATCTCCACATCATTTTCACTGCATTTATGGACCATGTCTATAAACGTATGCAGATTATGAAATGCAAGCCAGCAGTTGAATTTAGCGATAGGTATGGCTACTTTGCTGCTTTTCATGATAATTTCCATGGGAACAGAAGCTTAAGAGAGGCAGTTTGAACTACGTATGTTAAAAACTATCCGCATTTTTAAAAACCCCAATTCCAATTTCACAAAGTTAGATTAGAAAATGCTGCAATATGATGTAAGCAAGGAACTAAAATATTACCACGGGCCTTTTCATGTAAAGACATTAGCCTTTATATTTTGTGTTTATTCATATGTTTCAAAGACATTTGCTACAGGGGTTCCCTCTTCCTTTTTCTAGCAACATAGAATCATAAAATTGTTTTGATTGGAAGAGACTCTCAGGATCAGAGAGTCCAACCATAACCTACCTCTAGCACTAAACTGTGTCCCTAAGAACCACTCCAGGGATGGTGACTCCACCACTTCCCTGGGCAGCCTGTTCCAATGCCTGACAACTCTTTCCATGAAGAATTTTTTCCTAATATTCAATCTAAACCTCCCCTGGCACAACTTGAGGCCATTTCCTCTTGTCCCATCACTTGCTGCTTGGGAGAAGGGACCAACCCCCTCCATGCTACAACCTCCTTTCAGGTAGTTGCAGACAGCAATAAGGTCTCCCCTCAGCCTCCTGTTCTCCAGGCTGAACAGCCCCAGTTCCCTCGGCTGCTCCTCATCACACTTGTGCTCCAGAGCCCTCACCAGCTTTGTCACCCTCCTCTGAACATAATAAGATGCATTGTCCCTTTACTGGACTCTAGGCCAAATTAACCTCTGGCATACTGGGGCAAAATGACAGCAAACAAACTATTATAGCAACGCACAGGGCACATTGCAGCAGCTGAATGGTCCCATTGACCCCAGTGCAGCTGTGCTGGTGCAGGGGAGCTGGATCTGCTGTTGGACTGGGGTGTCTTTCTGAACAAGCCAGCCCTGTTGTCTTTGCACAGTGACCTCGGGCGGGGTTAAAGCCATTCCTGTTCTCTCCTTTTTTGTGGAAAGAGATCCCCTCCCCTAATAGCTCTTCTGTTGTTTTCACATTTGCATCTTGCTTTTGAAGCCCACGAGAAAATGCAAATATCATACAATTACCTGCGAGCACAGCAGCCAAGATACACAGCCCCTTGCTCCTCTTCATGGCTGAACATCAACTTCTGCAGGTGCACGGAGCCTTTTATCCGAGGCATCGGCACAATAAACACTTGTTCCGATACGCAATAACAAACCGTGCAAATATTTTCTCAGCATTCGTATCTCACATGAGGTTAATTCTAATACATGACCTTGCCTGTATTTCAGAACATATCTAAGCAGATGTGATGTACTTACTAAGTTGTCTATAAACTTGTGAATTCCAGCTTTGAGAGAGAACAAAACTTTACCATGATGACTCAATTTTTCAGAGATCATCTTCATTTTTTTTAAACAAAAATTTTCAGACAATGAGTCCAGTGCTTACCTTTTTCTGATTACGTATCTTTTTTTTCATATATGTAGTCTTACAGTACAAATTTGAAGTTTGGAGAAGAAAAAACCCCAGTTGAATAACTCTCCATTAAAACAAGACACTGATAATGTGACGTTCACAAAATGACAATTTTCTTCTGAATACTCAAAGGCAAAAACTTTGAGTAAAGCTGTGTTCTGCAGTAAGATCTGGTTTAGGTGGAATGTCTTCCTAGAGGAAATAAATAAATAAATATATCTTTCTATACACTTACTATCCAAGTTCTATCAGGAGACAGCTTTGTCTAATGAAATGTCTGCTTTGTCAAGCATCACCAGAGAGAAACATCTGCAATGCAGACCACTGCCACAACAGCCCCTCACCATATGGATTATCTAGTCAGAGCAGCCTGATGCCTGGCAGCAGGTCATAATTTCCCAGCTTCATAAAGACTTCTGTCCTGCAGTTGCAGAGCAACACTCGTATGAATCTTGCACACACACTAAAAAACTGCAGCTCCTCAGTGTTCCCAGGTGAGAGGCAGGAGCATTTGGCTCCAAAACTAGGGGCCACCAAGCTGTTGGCATCACTTGTGTAGGTTGGCACAGCAAGTGGCCTTCAGCCACTGGGCCAGGTGGAACAGGGACCCTCCACCAGGCACACGAAGCCTCTCGCATGGGTCTTACACATAAATCTACTCCGCACTGGGAGTTTTGCTCAAAGTTGTTGACGTGGTGCCAGATCTTTTGTGTGTACACCTCTTAAGCGGTCAAAAAGCACGACAGATAAACATTAATTGGTATTGCTGCTGTTTATTTTAACTAACCTACACATTGTTTCTGAACAATATGCATCATTACTCACTTCTGCCAAAACTTGGAATAAATCGGTAGCCTCAAATCACAAGCCGTATGCACTTTCATCTCCTTTCAAGCTGAGCTATGAAGGATATAATTCCTCCAAGATGAGTAAGAGGCATCAGAACCCTTCTTTGTTTGACAGACCATATGTAATATGGTAAGACCCGTCATCTCTTCGGAACAAGAGCCATCTGCTTCATTTTGAGTCTGCACAGTACTTGGTATGAGGGAATCCTACCAGGGTTCCTAAGTACTATCAAAACACAAATAATGGCCAACAAGAACACAGGTGGGACACCAGAACAACCTGTGGACTGCGTTACTCAGCAAGCTATTCTACTGCATTGTGTAAAATTGTGCATTTTATATTCAGGGCCTTTGCAAGGGAAGTGATTTTTTAATAAGGAAGTAAGACGGAAAAGGCAAAGAAAAGTAGTTCACATTCACATCTTTATTTGTATTACCTACATAAGCTATAATTTACAGACTGATATTTCTGGAGAAAACAAAAAAAAGCAAAAAACCAAAAGAACAACCAAAACAACCTCAATATCCAAACACTGCAAGTGAATCTACATAATTTTAAAAAATTTGCAGAATTTACAAATTAATATTCAGAGCAGTTGGGTAAATTATACATCCTCCCTCAATAACCACACTCTAAGAGCTTTAAAAGTCATACAGGCACAAGATAAGATATTTTCTTTGTACAACCAACTATTTACATAGCTTTTTCCAATACACGTGGTTCAGTTCTCAAAGTAACTGCCAAGGTTTGCAAAACAGTGTATTTAAAATACATTTAGCAGCATATAAAATTAGATAAAAAGGAAAGACATTTTGCTTTAAAAAAGAAAATGTGAGATGATAGAAACAAATCCGTAAGAAAAATAGATTAAGATATATTTCTGTTATGACATTAAGAACACCTAGTCATTACAGAATATAGGCAAAACACTAATAAAACATACCAATTTGTGAGCATTTGAGTTCTAGTCCTGAGCACAGAGTATACATAGCTGCACAACTTTGGTCAACAAGGATTATATGCCAACATTAACACAAATCATACGGCGTTCACTGTTAGCAGAATACGGCCACGTCAGACAGATGTGTCATCAACAGCTTCTTCCCACCAGTTATTCACTCCACTTTCCTAAAAACAGTGTCAGTGACCTTTAGAATCTTGAAACAATGCCTGTCATAATCAAAGGCTTATTATTGGGACATCATCATTCCCCTGCTACCCTAAAATGCAAAACAGCTGATCGTACTTGTGAGTGAAATACAGCAGAACAGCATTCTAGGTTATAATTTTGAGATGGTCATTAGAGAAGACTGATTTCCAGTTAATTTTAACTGCAAGTGTTACATATACACACACATTCAGCCATAATATATAGACATGTATATGTGACCACTGAGACACAAGCATGTTACCAAGGGTTATTTTTTTCTTAAATACAGTACATATTTTAAGGACAGCAGGTCTAAGTAGAAGAGTTCACTCTTATTTTTCAGTTCATTCCAGTCATCAGTGTTCACCTAAAAAGCATGCAGCAAACTGCATAGAGTGCACCCCAAATCCATCAATATATTCATTTATCCCCATCATTTCAATTACTGGCAAGATCTTCACTTGCATCTCCTGTATCTGAGCTCTGTCCATCTAATACGTTTCGAGCTTTCCAGATCCTCACAGTGCGGTCACTGAAAAACAAAATACAGCAGTATTAGAGCTGGGTAATGAAACTGGGGAGGAAGAGGGACAGCTCAAGTGTCTTTTCCTGAAAGGTATTGTTGGTGAAATAAGATTTCCTCAATGGATATGCAACAGTCATTCCACCTCCAGGAGACTTTGAAATCCAAGATTTACAATATTTAAGATTCCCAAACCTTATCACAGCACTGGCTAATACCTTTAACTATTTAGGCAGGTATATAGAAAAAAAAAAGTAGGAAAGGTAGGAAAGTAAAAAACCTAGTCTAATATTACTTCATTCTTTAAGATACAACTATTAATAACAGCAACAGGTTTAAGTAGACTGATATCAGAGAGAAGCTTCCATGATGCAACTATTTGCAACTCAGAAGACCACGAACAGCCAGTGTACTACAGAACTGGAGGGGCAACAAAGGTGATTAAGGGAGTGGAGCACCTCCCTTATGAGGAAAGGCTGAGGGAGCTGAGTCTCTTTAGTTTGGAGAAGAGAAGACTGAGGGGTGACCTCATTAATGTTTACAGATATATAAAGGGTGAGTGTCAGGAGGATGGAGCCAGGCTCTTCTCGGTGACAACCAATGATAGGACAAGGGGTAATGGGTTCAAACTGGAACACAAGAGGTTCCACTTAAATTTGAGAAGAAACTTCTTCTCAGTAAGGGTGACAGACACTGGAACAGGCTGCCCAGGGAGGTTGTGGAGTCTCCTACTCTGGAGACATTCAAACCCGCCTGGACACATTCCTGTGTAACCTCATCTGGGTGTTCCTGCTCCAGCAGGGGGATTGGACTGGATGAGCTTTTGAGGTCCCTTCCAATCCCTAACAGTCTGTGACTCTGTGAAGGGACAGACTCACTAGGACAAGACATTGCCCTAAAAAAAGCCTGAGAAATTATAAGAGGTTAAATCAAACAGGATCTGAAATGTGCTCAGTTTTCACGAGAGGTGTCTGTGTGTAATAAGAAAAGGTAAAAAAAGCACAGAACCACAAGATACAAAGTCCTAAAAAAAAAAAAACCAAACACAAACCTGAAGAAACAATAACCCCAAAACCCCAAATCCCTTCCCCAATTCAGAAGCCCAGGAGAGGCAAGTTGTAATTCTCTACTTTAGCAACAATCACTATTTGCACGATTTTCAAGTACATGTAAGTAAAGTATCACATGGAATGTGTTACAAAACTCTATCATAATTAAAAAGTAAAATAAAGAATTAGCCTTGTTAAAAAACAACTTATACTGTGAAAGAGAAGTAACGAATTTCTCGTCAACACCGAGTCATGTGACTAGCAAACGTTGACTCGTGTATTCCTTATATTCACCCCAAACAGGCCAGGAGGCAGCAGCTGGGATGGACTTCAGAGAGCACAGAGGTTTTCTGGCTTGAGCCTTCACTGCGCTTTAAATGGTCAGGGATACCCCACGTTCCGTAGACCTTCACCACAATGTTGTAATTGCCAAAAGGTTGGGATTTTCTTTCACTAGTAATAAAGAAATTTAACATTCACGCATGTTCTAAACTCATTGATAATCTTTAAGCAAACAGAAACAGTGCTGATGTTTCCACACCATCTGTGAATGCTTCACCACGAAAACTGGCCACCAAATGGAGAAACTTAGCAACTGCCGAATGGGAAGTAGTCTTGCTTCGATTCAGAAAGCCCTGCCTGTATTCAGAAGAGCAGAAGCTTCCGTGGTTGGCACCAGAAGACAACACAACAGCTTTCACAGCTCCTGCGCTCAGACTGCTCTGGTAAGTGGGCTCTGTTGCTGTCTCCTGTCCTTTCTCCAGAACTGGGTATTTTTCTTGGTCAAGTCTCCTGGGGTTTCAGGTACTAAAGTTGCTCACTTTTACTGAAGAAGCAAATATTCAAAACCGGGTTTTTAAAAGGACACTGGGACAGCTTGCAAAGCTGTCAGCACATCAAACGGCTTTTAGAGAAATCACCACAGGTCAGTAGTCAGTCCTAGTACTAAACAGTCCAACTATAAATAAAAGTTGGTAAAATTCTCACTGCTGCCAAATTCTCCCTGACACCCTGTGAAGTGTTGGTCTTCAAACATTTTTGATACATACCCCATCACACATAAAAAAACCCAACAACATTCACCCTTACTGTATATTTATTAATCTATAAACTATATACCTGTACTACTGAAGTTCTAATATTTTCTTCCCACACTTCAATGGATCATCTTGTGCATGCCCTGGGACACACACACCCTACTTTGAAGACCACTGCAGTATATTATTAGCAATTAGGGGCCCTGTTTCCCCATGCTTGCTGTGAAATGATTTAAAAAGCTGAAGATCTTCTAAATTCATTAGCACCTGCAGAATTGTAGCAGGAGCTAGAGAAAAGAAATATTCATGGAGAAGAAAAACTCACTCTGCTGCTGTGAAAATCTGGCTGGAATTGGTGCAGATGGCATTTATAGGGCTGTCGTGTCCCTTCATCTCCCCAATGGGTGCGAAGGTTTCCACGTTCCAGAGTTTGATGTTTCCTCCTCGGCAGCCGCTGAGCAGAACCGGAGCAGCAGGTACCAGGCCAAGAGCACACACCCAGTCTTTGTGAGCATTAGGAACTTGCTGAAAAAGAGAAGGCAGGTAAGTCTCACAGGACTGCGAAAAAAATTCTAGAGGAACAAGCACAGAAATGGAAAAATCCCAAGTTCAAAGCCCAATTCCTGTCCTGCAGTAGATTTGCTACATGACTCCAGGTGTTTCCCAGCCCTGGGGCTTCTCCTCCTTTAGAGCAAGGACGGTGATATCTTCTATGAGGCTACTTCTGAATCTTGAGTTTGTTTCTCTTCCTGCAATAATACTGCAAAACAAGAAGAAAATCCAATATGCACAACCAACCTGATGTGGAACAAAAATTCATTTAGGATAATGTTGAATCTGCATATGTTCAAATGCATATTTGAACATATGGTCCCTGTGTATGTTTCAAGTCTGTCTGTAAAACAGCTATAAAACACCTAAAGAAAATCCAAAATACTGCACAGAAAATACACCAGGGAGACAGAAGCTGTTTCTATATTTGCTTTCCTCCTTTCTTCTTTTCCCATTACAGATGATAAATTATTTTGTGATGTAGCACTTCACAAAAATACATTAATTCTTTATTGAGGAAGGACACTAACATTTTACTATTAATTCAGAAAGCAAAATGCTGCACAGACCAGCTGAGAACGCCATCCATTTGGTACCAGCACTGGGGAAATAAGAGCCCCAGTTTGTCTTTTAAGGGGACCAAAGTGGCTCTTCTCCAGTTCAGTTTGGTAGGAACTGCTTTGGTTTGCTGCCTTTCTCATGTTATGGAGGACATTCAGCTTCTGAGGATCATCTCGATGTTTCACCTATAACACACTGCTACCACAACACCGATGGTGTGGTCCTGCAGCTCTTCATGAAACTGAGAGGGGGGTGGTTCTCATACATCTGAATTTTGCCAAGCAGTCTTTTGTGGCTTGGAATGTTGATGATCTCCAAATTATTTTGAGTAGCATGTTTAAGTGATTTTCACCAGTTCTAGAGGATCACATTTGTTTTAACACATGTATGACAAAGAAGGACATCTACTGAAATGTTAGCATTTATACTTGAAAGCAGCTCAGCTCTGTTTCAAGTTTATTTTTTTCCTACATCTAAAACAACCAAGTGTACACACCACAAAAAATTGCAACAACAGAAATTCTGACTGGCTATGAGTCAGGGGGAAATTCACACAAGAGTAGCTGAAGGAGTGCAATGGGTCACAGAGCAGCTGTGCAATCTGTGACCCTGGAGATTTTGAAAACTCAGCTGGGCAAGGCCTAAAAAGACAGCGAATAAGAATTCTTTATATTGTTTTGTCAAACACTTTGGTCTCGCTTCCTTGAAAAACACCGAATATTTTATAGAAATAAACAGAAAGAAGGAAGTGTGAGATAATTTTTATTAAGTTCTACTTTTCAAACCAACAAACAAATGGGGGAACATGAAGTATAGAAATTATGAAATGCATATATACCAAAAGGAAGATAAGAAAAGGCATGCATCTAGTCCACTGTTACATCTGTTACATGTTACACTGTTACACTGTTACATCTAGTCCACTTCACCCTTTCCCCTTTATTCTTTCTGATGTTAATTGCAATGGCAAAAATGCACATCGCATAATATTTTAATGAGCCTAAAATGCAAGAGTGAAGATGCTTCTTACAGCTTTAATAAAGTCACCCTGAAAATACAAAATCTTTCCTGTTCCTGCAGTCCTCCTGTCTTCACTAACAAGCTGCTTAGTGCATTCCCCTAGACAGACAGATGAGAGGGCAGATGGCCCAGTATGGCCAAGTGAAGATTTTCTGTAAGCAGCTGAATTTCTGAATCCTTATTTTAACTGTGAAGTCTTAGTATTCTGAAAAGGAACTGGCAACTAATTGGACAACTCTGAAAGAAGATCAAGAAAGTTTGTATATTTATGGAATACACAGTATGTCCATATGGAAATTTTCTTCTGTCACATGTGACCAGTCCATTATTCTCTCATGTCTCAAAACTTCAATACTCTATTTGTTTCCTTGCTATGAATCTGCACATAAAATGCAGAAAAGACACATTACTCCTCTCTCTAAAAATTATTAAATGATTGGTATCTAATCTAACCAAATCTCTGCAAAAACAGCAGTATCTTCTGGCATCTGTTTTTCTGCCTTCCATTTCTCACACGGTCTCAAATAATTGTCTCTCTACCTGAACAATCTCTCATTCGACCTAAAAGTACAGACTAGTTTATAGCAATAGCCAAAATCAAAGTTCTCCATGTCAAACAAATTACAATGAACTTCAAAATTTCCCTGGATTTGAGGTCCTTTTTGCACCCTTCCACCTTCTTTTCCCCTGATTTTCTATTAGCAAACAGATTATTATGTGTGTGTTGTATAAACTATTTAACATATGCACTGTATAACAAGATGAATGGAGATCTCAATAATCTTTCTAGAAAAAAAGAAGACTTGGTGGAGCAAGGTAGGTTGTAAACTCTGTACCCTGATCTAATGTATTGTTTGTCATTAATGAGTCCTCAAGTCCAGAATTTACTAGCTTGTCAATGACAAGGATGATATCCAATGGTTCCAGTCACAGAGGAGGCAAGTGATGCCTTCATTCCAAAGCAAAAAACCAAACCTCACACACTCAAAACTAAAATAGAGGGACTGACCACTTCATCAGAACTCGCTGACAGTACATTCACTGAAAAGAGAAACAACTGCATTCCTAGTGTAAAGATCAAGTACATTATTGATTTTTAGTCTGTGCTCCGCACCTTTCCTGTTAAAAACCTCAGTATCTAAGTGAACAGTCATCATATGAGCCTGAACATTTACACAACCTCAAAACAGTTCTACAGCATGACTGTCACATTAGCTGTGTGATTTTTCACATTACCTGAAGAAGGTCTTTTTGAGCCAAATCCCATTTCTTAATTCCATTATCTCTGGATCCACTGAAAAGGTTGTCTCCCATAATAGCAAGTGCTTCAATGCCATCATAATGAGGGGGTTCAAAATTGTGTGTAGGACTTACACTTCCAAGAGCTCCTTCAGTTACATCAAACATCTACAATAGATAAAAGATCAAATATGTTAAGCTAAATTATCTGCCACATAACCAGCTTGGAAGATGTGCAGTGAATAACTGCAGGGGAAAAACTCAAAGTCTTGTTGCAGACCACCATATCATGATGTACCTTCAACAATATTTATCTACCAGAACCATTCCTCTCTCCTCTTCTACCTCTTGCCCAAATCAGGAATGCTTCGCTAACTTCTGAGAAGATTGCTCTGGGAAGAAGTGCTACTACTTGATTACAAAATACACACTGTCTTCACAAGGAAGAGCCTATATATACACCGTGTGTGGGCTAGAAGGACAAAGCTCGTGAATGAGCATGGGAAACAAGACTCACCCTGGGAGAATTGCACAGACAGTTGCAGGAAGAGGCATTAAGATATTTTTCTGGACAAGATGTTTCGGCAAGGGTTACGTAGCACTACGATGTTTTCCATGGACTAGGCACACCTCTCTCCTTGCCAGTGCTCCAACAATGGGATCTTAAAACAGATTCTTTAAGAGAGGCCATTTTAACAACCTAAAGCATAATCAATCCCATCAGGTTTTTCATCCCTAGAGCAGCAGCATAAGCAACCCTGTTTCATTTTGCATTGTAGCAGGCCAGAACTCACCCAGTTAGACTGAGCTGAGGAGGAACAGATGAGCTCTAACTCTTTAAACTGCTACCTCTGTTTCACAAGCAAATGTCAGACTTCATCCCCTATTATTTGCTCTTCATCGACCTTTTAAAATGAATAAGCTTGGCAGTAGAAAAGTGACAGCTTGGTCATGTAAAAGAATACCTTAAGTTATTTAAAGGTATTTCAAAAGTTACCACATTCAATTAACATGCACCAGTTCAGTTGTAACAAAAAAGTTCAATGATACACCAGAAAAGTTAGGCACTTAGAGGTGACTAGTCCTGGCTCAGTAGACAAGACAGTAGTTTCCTGTGGTAGGGGAAAGCGGCAGCTGTGACCAGACCTACTATTTCCAGTGGACCTTGCCATGTGGAGGAACCCTGAGAATTCCCAAACTGCTGCACTAATCATGCCCATAGAAATCATTTCTAAATCATAGAAATCATATCCAAAGCGGTTTGATTATTATGGAGGCATTCACCTTGCAGAACACACGCTACTCTGAAGCACATACACATGGCCAAAATATCCCTGGATATTCCAGTGATGTAAGTCAAGAGGCAGGCACCTCATAAGGATTTCTGTAGCCTACTCACAGCAAGGGAGCACACGAGAATGGCAGATGAACTTGCCTGACTGTTGACAGCTGTGCTTTCCAAAAGCCCTCCCATGACCTTGCCTGTCACATGAGTTGGTAGCATGACAAACTAGCATTACATGATCACAGCCTGTTGTCCCCACTGAGGTTCTATACTCATTACTGTGCCAGGAAGGCAGCTCTTCACTAACCCAATATTCTGAACTGTGCAGAGAAGTAATTAATGAGCACCTCTCTGTCATGCCACTGCCTAGGAACTCTCTGGCCTCTAACAACAGGGACTACTGACGGTTCAAACCCATGGCCCAAACCATCAAGCTCCCAGACTGTCTTCCAAGGTGAGGCCAGCGCACAACCAAGCATCCAAGAATTGCAGGATAATATAAAAAAGAGAAAGCCCAGCTCAACGAGAAAGCTCACTCAGGTCCTGGTGCCCGCTCCACTCCCAGACACATTTATACACTTTTTTGAGTGTGTGAGAAGTACAAAGATCAGAATGAAGGCACTCCCTCATAACAAGCCAAAGTATCTTGCTCATTCTCTCTGTGGCCTCATGAATTACATGTTCTTTGCAGTGCAAGGGGCAGCTTTACGGGGGAGCTGATGTATAGTTCCCATAGTCTGGTGGTTCAAGCGTACTTCTGAGAAACAGGAGTTTGTAGGTTCACATAACCCCTGGCTGAGTTGGGCCCGAAACAGAAAAAAGATGGATAAGAGAAAAAACAAAACACACAAAACTGAACACCCCTCCCTCCAGAAACAGATTGCCTATCTTTGAGTGAATTAATCACAATGCCAAGAAGTAGGAAAGCATTTTAACACCAGTGGCTAAGCTGCAAACGCAACTCAGGGCAACCTGCATGCTCATGAATACACCAAGTAGACTGGGCACCTTGGCTGAAATATGCTGACCTCCCCCTGTCCTTCCCCACCCAGAACTCAGGTAACACTTAAGCAAGAGCCTGGGCTGGACTCTATACTATCCTCTGTGGAACCACACAGACCATCTCTGAGGCAATCAGGTCTGAACTCAAAACAAAACACTGACTTAAGATACTCTTAAATAACATTTAGCTCTTGGAAGTAAGAGTTATGAATATTTCTCCAAGACTTCCTGCACCTGATGTCCACTTTACTGGGGATTAAGAAAAATTTAACTACAGAAAGCCATCCAAATAAAAAAAAAGAAACAACACTGAAATGATAAGCATTGATTAAGACTGAACATTATCCATAATCTATAACTGATAAAGAATTTCCATTTTGGCTGCCACATTTCAGATAGAGATGTGAGTCACTTCTGCTGAAGCCTGCATCCCATGCTGATGTGAAGAGTTAAAAGAAATAAGCAAATACTAATGGTTTACCTTTATATAATGATCCTTCGAACCAGTGACAATAAGATCTTGTCCATTGGAAATTCGATCTACAGTAAGGCACATAACAGGACCCTGGTGACCAGTTAACTTTCCTGTAGACTGAAATCTTCAAGAAAAAGAATAAATGAGGATTTGTTATTTGTCCATACATCCAATACAGTCTATAGCACAATTTCTACCAGATTGGATCTTTTTATTTTCCCTTATGTCTTCACTATTCATGTCTATTGCTCCATGGGTAAATGTTAAATGTAAACAAAAGCTTATATTTATGTAAAATAATAATTTCTAGTAATAATTAAAATAATAATATTCATAAATAATAAAATAAAATAAAAATTTTAATAATGAAATAAAAATAATAATTTTAAACAATAGAAGGAAAGACAAATCAAAGTATTTTCTGTGTTTTGAATGCACTCTTTAGGTGTGGGTTCTGTTTGGAAAACTGCTATTATAGTATGGCTGTCATAGTTCCATATTATATTACATAACATCAAATTTTCATAATCTCATCACCAATTATTAATCAGGATTCATGCATCTGTCTCCTTACAAGAGTCTGTTTTATAGTGCTTGTCTTAACAAAACCTTGTGTTTTTCCAATTGTTTTTTGCTGAAACAATTTACCATAACCTTAACACATGAGGAAATCATGAGCACCTCCACATATGTGGAGTCAATCCACACCTTGACCATATTTTGCCTGGGTTATGGATGTTACCATAAACAGGAAACATTTCATTGACTTTGCGTCGTATGCACATGTAATCATCTAAAGAGCATTCTCTTCTGCTAGTGTTCAGTACCTTTTCAGGTCCCACATCCTCACTGAGTTTCCAGCAGCTGCATAAAGGAACGTGCCAGTTGGATTTAGTGCAATTTGATTGATCTGGTTCTCCCCAGCTGGGATAGCGACTGTTCTGTTAGTACTTGCCGAGCACACATCACCAGGCATCGCTTGGCCCGAAGATCTGAATACAGGGAGGAAGAAGAAAAAAAAACACAAATTGCTACATCATGTTTTTCCTGCTTTGCATACTGTTCAAAACCAAATCTATTTACCTGAGCAAAGAGGCTGCAAGCCAATTATGAATAGAGAATATTTGGCAAAACACTATAGGCATGAATGCAAATTGTTTCATGTTTCCATATATTACCAGTGCACCATAGTGACTTAGCCTGCACACACATAGAAAGCTTCCAGCCTCAGTGTACTTGAATTACACTATGCTGCATTACTGAATTAAATCTAATAAAATTTACCTAAAATTGAGACTGATTTAAACCCTTGGCATTTGAGGTTTAGCATACTTACGTCAATGTCCGAATACACTTAGCAGAATCTCTGATGTCCCACACCTTGATATAGGAGGTTGAGACTGTGAAGACCAGGCTAGTGTAGTTGCAATATTTTATGGAAACAACATTATTTGGATGACCCCCTAGAGACATAATCTCTTGTCCAGTTACCAGATTCCAGACTTTACAGGTACGATCTAAATAAAGACAAGTAAACAGGAGGGACAAAACTATTTAAGAACTCCACAGAAAACTCATGCTTTTTTAAAACTCAGTAACTTAAAAAATCAGTACATGCGTTCATTTGTAGTCATCCATACCCCTCCCTTTAGGTAGGCACTACAGAAAACAGCTAAATTAAATAGATCTTGAAGAATACACATGATCATCACCCACCATCAAAAGTAAGCAAGGTTAATCATTAAATTTTGTGCATTCAAGACATGCGTGTTAGCTCCCACAGCATTTCAGAAGGATAAAATTCCACCTCAAGGAAAGTGAAGATACAGACAGTTTTGAGGCTATAAACTTTGGATGATGACAGATCAAGAGAAAACCCCAACTTTTAATTCAGGAATTCAAGGACGTAGTTCAAGAGGCACTTTGAGGCTCAACACCACAGAGTAATGACTGCCATAACAAAACTACAAAGGTAAGCCATCTAAACTATTCAGTGCTTTAGAACCCTCTGAAAATCACAGCATAAGTGCTTTAGTCACAGCTTTCATTCAGTAGCAAAGGTATTTAAGTACTGTGACCTTTTGTGTACTAAAATCCCAAATGCATAAAAGTTTTCAAGAATTTTGCAACACAAATGGAGAGCACAGGAAACTCTGTTGTACCATGTCTGTACCATCCCATATATTTTCAGAAGCACATTGTTACTCAAATAAGTGGAGAGAATGAAGTAGTAGTTATAATAGCACAAAGAAAGGAAGTGTACCAAGAATTGTCAGACATTAAAAAAAAAAAAAAAAAAAAAAAAGAGTGTGTCTTCCTATTTTTAACAGCCCACAAGTAGAATAGCCATTAGCAATGGAAAACCTGCATCTGGATGAGGTTATCTCTGGGTTAATATAGGGATAAAAAGGATGCCCTGAAATTTCAAGGTTTATTCATTATGTGTACAGATGAAAAGGAGAGTCTCCCTGTCAGGAGGTGTTAACTTCTTCCAGCCACCACTCTAGCTCCCCTTAGCTTTCGGTACTTCAAGAAAAGGAAAAAAATTAAAAAGAAATAAAAATCACAGATTATCACACAGGTTGGGAGACTCTATTTGGGAGAAATAGAGTCTGCCATAGCTTCAGCTGCACAATTAAGAATATAACAAGTCTTTTATCATAAGTATCTCATATGAAAAGGACTAGAGAAAAAGAATATGCAAAAAAACACTTTTTGAGCTATATTTAAAAGAGTATTCATGAAAAATGACCATTGAGGTCTGGTTATGTTATCTTCAAGCCAAAATGGGTGATTACAGTGCAAAGTCAGACAGGAAGAAAATGTTTTCTTCCAAAACACTGTTTCTGCCACATTGAGGCAGTTCATAGACTGGTGGCACCATCCAGCACAGAATTCAGTGACTACTAAAAACCCAGTTCCTCCCACAACAGCCATACAACTCTTATGCCCACAAGAGATGGGCAACAAGACCACAGGGGAAGCAGAAAACGCCCTTAGTTCTGCTAGAAGAATCAACTATGGTGCAAAGACTCTGTTCAACTCTGTAGATAGCACAGGCAAAGATGTGCTAATTCCCACCTCTGTCCCTACCCTGAGGTATTACTTTGTACTGCACATCAGGTGTGCACATGTTACCCTGATTGTTTCCATCATATCACTCAAGAAATGTTAATGTTATTCTCAATAGATACTTTTTTCCACTACAAATAAACAGCCGATTACTACCCATTGGAATTAAAAACCTGTAGATAATTACTGTAAATCCTTCTTGAGCTTATGTTACAAAATGGATCCTCACAATTTCCACCGTGTTTACAGCCCTGAGCACAAGCAGAGAATTTCACAACATCCCATGCTGCCAAAGCAGCCTCTGTAGGCAGCACAGACGCATGGAGCTTGCCCAACCTTTAGATCCAGTGAAGAGAAGATCATCAGTTGCATCCACACAAAGCACAGCCTTGGTATGGCCTTCAGCTGTATAAATACACTGAAGTGGGGATGATCGAATGCATTTTAAAGCAGGGAATGGGTTGATTATCCCCCTAAAGACAAGAAGAAAATGTGAGTTGGGCATAGTAATAGACACAAAAGTATTTTATTTAAATGCAGTGGAAAAATTAATCTAATTTTCTTACATGTGAGGGCAGAACAGCTGAATGCCTTTCATAAACTATGGAAGGATCTTTACTTTTTAGCTTCAACAAGTGCCAACTCTGGACTATCAGTTAAAGCAAATGACATACAAAAACAAATGAAAAAAAGACAAGACACTGAATGTTTGGTGCACAGGTAAGCCTGTATAATGCTGAAAGACCCAGGATCCTTAAAGCTCCTGGATGCCTAGGACAAACCTTACGACTGCAAATTGCATCAATCTAAATAGGGCATCTGAAAAAATGGTGCAAATTTATGGTATCTTGCCAATTCCAAACTAAACAGGCATTTCACATCAGCTGCCTTCTAGAGGAAGGCCTGAGGAATTGCTGCTAACTTGTATGCCTGAGGAAGGTTCCTACTGCACCTGTACCCAACACCACTCTTGTACTCAAATGGCTAAACAGGATTGTGGTTGGAATACAGACAGCTCAGAGGAATCTTCCTGGGGATTTGTAGCTAGTTGTGTGGTGGTGCCAAAAGACTAACTCAGGCTGAAAAAAAGCACCAGAGTTCATCCCCAAATAAAAATTATTTAGCAGTCTAAAATCCCATGCATACTGCTACACACACAGACCCCGCTGATTTCTGTGAAGTGTAGAAAAGCCTCAAGGTAATGTGCACAAACATGCAACACAATGCTGTGACCTGATCTGCTTGCAGAGAAGACTCATGGTCATGCTCTTCTGCATATTACACATGTAACTGTGAGGAAAAGGAACCAAGCCATAGCCCTATCTCACACACATACACAAGTGTCAGGTGCTTTAGAAAATGCGAAAACTCCATAATATTGCCCAGAACCTTGCTACAGGAAGGAAAAAAGTCCTTCCTGATACTATCTAACTTTGTGACAATTGGCTGGTTTATCTAGTAGAGTCTTTGAAATTATTATATAATACATTTTTACTGCTCAGGACATCTTCATTCATATAATTCATTACTCCACAATCCTTTTATATATTTTACTAATATTAATATTGCCTTAAATTGTTTGACATTATTGCCTCATTTAGGAAAGGCTTTCACCTTTCAATCTGCATCTTCCTATGTTTTCAAGAGTACAGGAACACCTTACGTTATTCTTATTATTAGTTTATGTCTCTATGCTTTTGTTTTCTAACACCATCGAAAACTAACATGGTTTTCTCTGTAGTATTCCCCAGCGGATCACACTGCCTCTAGGCCAAGTTACTCCTGCTGCTGTTCTCACCCACACATTCCCTTGACAAACCATGTAAAATACATGTCCCAGAGCTATTTATCTGCCTGTGTACAGTGCTCTGAAATCTACAGACACCACACGCTACAACTGCTACAAGGACAAGACAAAGTCACCATCATATTATTATGAGTCCTTTGACTGCCCTTCTTGGTAAACCAATTTTTCACTGAGTACCAAAATCCTGAGCCACAGGTTAGGAACCTGAGTGGGGACATCTCTTTCACCTCTTAAGCCACTGCACATTCTGTCAGAAAGACATAATAAAAAACCTATGGGTTTTCATTTACTCTAGAATTTCATTTTTAGTGAGTGACCAAAGCATACAACTGAACGAGAAAAAACAAAGAAGAGAGAAGCACACAAAACCTAAGAAAATGTCTGCTCCTCTTTTTTTAAAGAAAACAAAAAGAGAGAAAGAATATGTCTAAGGGAGAGTTTACACCATACTTCATTTGAAAAGAAAAAACCTGACATGCTCAACACAATAAAGAACACCCTAAAAAAAGAAGAGGGAGAGACATGCTTGACCAAAATCGCAGATTTTTAAACTTCTGGCAAAAGCAAAAGAGATGCAGTGCACAAGTATCAGGAAAAGTCATGCAGCAAAATGAAATTTCCTAAGAACTGGACTAACTTCAGTGAGAGACGCCAGGAAAACAGAAAAGAGAAAGAGAAAGTACCTGTGTACCTCCGACAGAGAGGAATCACTTTCATCAGACCTACAATCAACAGTGGTGGAATTGTGAGGAGAAAGAATATAGGTATCAGCAAAGTAAAGCCTCCATAGGAGAAGAACAAACAACAGCATGGCCAATTCAGAAAAGCAATGCAAATCCACATACAGTGTGCAGCATTGCTCATGGTATACCTTAGATCTCTGATAATATGGGGCTGGGGGGAAATCAACCTTAAAACAGCACTCTCAGTAGTAGGTTACACTGGTAGACTGTCTCAGCACAAGAATCTGAATAACACCAGCTGAGCCATTTCTTATTTCCCCAACATATTCTTACAGAAGTAAAGGCAACAATGTAAAAGGAGAAGATTGATCCATAATCTAGCCTCCGTAACATAGTGCTTGTTGAAAATGTCAAAAGAAAAAAAAATCTGAATATCAATGCCTGTTAGGTGTAGAAGAAACATGTAAAATGTTAATCATAGAACATAAATATTAAACATATTGATAACCCACTGAAATAAGAACACCAATTTGCAAATGATCCTAAGTTCAAAATTCTTCACCTCTCATTTTCAAAAACATTTAAAAATAAAAGAAGAGAAAATACACATAAAGAAAGAAATCACACTCCATGAACATTTGCAGTATGTCTTAAGATGTCCTTCATTTTCAACTCGAATCAAACAGACTCAGCAGTTTCAATTTGACTTCAAAGTCAGTCCAGAGAAAATGAAAAGGGTTAGGTGGGAGTTAGCAGTAAGGTAAAGGTAACATAGCTGAGAGATAAAGAAGTTATAAGCACAGTTGAAAGCCTTGCAAACTACTGCTTGCTATGTGGTGACTCTGCAGAACACTAGAAAAAAAGCAAAGTTTTATAAAAAACAGTAGTGTAAACAGACAGGAGCAAATTCTTGTCGTGCTACAGTCAAAACTAAAGGTTTATTCTAAGTTTAAGCTGCAGTTCTTGGTGCCGCACGGCATTAGTATCAGTACCGAAACCTGTAACAAAGATTCTGCTCAAGTCAAGTCTGCTGCAATTTGGAGTAAGGCTCCTAACAGATGCTTGACATGCAAGGAAACTCAGCTCCATTTTTCCTAAGGTATGACTATCATCTGCTCCTCCAGATCACCTACTGAACTCAGTCTGTTCAATAATTTGGATAATCTCTAAACAATTGTGTTCTAGCCATCTCAACATCCCATCCTCCAGGGTGCTGTTGTGACGGCCCTCAGAGCAACACTGGAGCAACCAAATAACTGTCAAAAGCACCATTTCCTAAATTGCCAGCTAAATTCTACTTTTAGGTATAAACACGCACACAAATACACATACATCTAAGAATTTTACTGTTCTTTTATATTTTGGGTTTTAAACTACAAATACCAGACATAGCCTAGAAAACAGGAAACAAGGTTCAGCAGGAAATTGCTTTTCTTGAATTTTCACAATGGTTCCATGGGAGTCTACAGTATTTTCTTTGAAAACTACACGCAAACACAAGAAACGTCTCCTCCTGTCCTGCAGGAGAAGGGCAAAATATCTAACAGATACTACACTGATAACTTGAGCATACTTTGCAATTCCCTGGTTGGGGGCTGAGGCTTCCCTCTGTGACTTACTTATCCTGCTGAACTGATGTGTTTCCCTGAGAAACAGTAAGACGACTAAAAACATTCATTTCATTACGGGGCCGGCTTGGTGGGGAAGTAGGAGGTGACAGACTAGCCTCTGGGGCTCCAGAATCTGAGCTACAAGAAAAAAAGAACATCTTCTTTAACAGGTTATGAATGGTTAGAGAAGTTAAATGCAACATGCCTCAAATGTTAGATGCCCTTTTCTTAAGCGAATAAATAAAGTTATAATGCTAGCTACAGATATTTCCCATATAAGTCAATAAACTGCTGCGGAGTGCAAGGTGACACAACGTTCAAAGTTTATGTGCAAACAGCGAAAGATCCAGGCAGAAAGCACACATATGTAAAATGAAGAAATTATTATAAAACTGCAGTTTCTTAGAGAAATTGATTACTTCCATTTAGTAATAACAACAAAAAAAAATCATTTGCAAGTGTTCCAAAGGACATAGTCTTAGGGCTCTGCTCCCAAGTTATTTTGTACAGAAAAATACTCTGGAAAAAAATAATCCACATATGGAAGTTAAGCAGAGAATCATTTCACTGTCTAAAATATAAACTGCCTTAGAATTAAATAAATACAAAAATACAGATTTATTTTTTCAGGAAAATATACCCAAGGTTTAAATTATGTCAGAGAAAATAAAAGAATCTTACAGTTTTTGTTCTTTTGCCTTTGTCTTTTCCATCGTTTTCTCATAGACTTTTCTCTTGGCTAAAGGTGAAGGCTCAGGTATCTTCTTCTCTGACAGAGATGGTTGTCTAGAACTAAAGCAAGAGGAATAATTATCTAACTTACAAACTTGCTTTTCTTACGTGAACTGTCATTCTCCCATTCAGATTTCAAATTTCAGAATGCACTTTATCATTATCTCTTGCGTTTATGGACTCACATGTTCTCACATTTTAATATGAAAACACACCAAGTTTATTAACTTTCATAGTTCATCAACATATGAAGGGCCAGATACTGAATACACAAAGGAAAGCTACTAATTCAACAATAAAGAGGTGACTAAAAGAAACACAGTAGAGTATGCTTCTCAAATATAGATCACAGAAAATACGGATGTTCTGATTAAGATCTAAAATTTCAGATTCCACAACTTTCACCTACAATAGACCACTTAAATACATGAGAACAGGAAAATCATGATGACTTTCACATATGAACTTCGTATTAACATATTCATGTTTCAATATCAAATTCAAAACCAGGAAGTGAGAAGAAGTATTTTGCATTTACAGCCTGACTACTATAATAACACTGCCTCTCTTTGTCTCCTCTTCTCTTCCTTCTTGCTGTCCATCCTTCCTTCGTCTCTCTAGTTATTGCTCTGACATAATTCAAGTTCACAGTCACTAGGGTCTTTGTCCCAACCTTTTACTCCCCATTAAAAATAGCAAAAGGATGAAAAATATACTATTAATGCTCACACCCAAATGTCATCATTTCACCACAGCCAGATAAAAAAAGAAGGGCATGTGGATGGTCTCCTCCCTTCTGAACTCCCATTTCTCACTAGCCGGGCAACTGGAAAAGCAACTTTGGCTTTGGTTCAACACACACACACAAAAAGTGATAAAGTTGTTTCTGTAAGGACCAGAAATACGCACCAAAAGAGAAAAAGCAGATTCTGAAAGTGCTTTCGTGCCACGCAACTTTATTAAGCAAAGTTCAGTTGGCAGGTCACCTGTTTGACATGGTTATCAGCATCTGTTCTCAGAGCTCTATGGACTCTGGATCTACACTGCTGTAGCTTCTCTACAAGAGTGAAGCTGTACCAGGTCTGTGCTATATGAAATCCTCCTGGGAACTGGCATGCAGGATAACATGATTTAACAAGGACAGCACAACCAAGAACAGCTGCTTGACTCAAGTAGCTGAGGCTGCCTGAAGCAATCACATGGACACTGAACACAAGCCCTAACTGGAAAGAGAAGGTCCTAACTGGAAAGAGAGGGTCCTAACTGGAAAGAGAGGGTCCTAACTGGAAAGAGAGGGTCCTAACTGGAAAGAGAGGGTCCTAACTGGAAAGAGAGGGTCCTAACTGGAAAGAGAAGGTCCTAACTGGAAAGAGAAGGTCCTAACTGGAAAGAGAAGGTCCTAACTGGAAAGAGAAGGTCCTAACTGGAAAGAGAAGGTCCTAACTGGAAAGAGAAGGTCCTAACTGGAAAGAGAAGGTCCTAACTGGAAAGAGAAGGTCCTAACTGGAAAGAGAAGGTCCTAACTGGAAAGAGAAGGTCCTAACTGGAAAGAGAAGGTCCTAACTGGAAAGAGAAGGTCCTAACTGGAAAGAGAAGGTCCTAACTGGAAAGAGAAGGTCCTAACTGGAAAGAGAAGGTCCTAACTGGAAAGAGAAGGTCCTAACTGGAAAGAGAAGGTCCTAACTGGAAAGAGAAGGTCCTAACTGGAAAGAGAAGGTCCTAACTGGAAAGATCTAGTGGCAAGAGTTGTGTGCAGATCCTAGAGCTCCCCTGGTGTCTTCAAGAGGTAGGAAACAGAGGACAAGTGATAACCTGTCTGGTTTTGCACAAAAGTATAGCAGTTAAAGTACAAAAAAAAAAAAAAGGGGGAGAAGGTGGGTTCAATTCTCTCCTCAAGGCCAGAGCACCCTTTTCTCTGCAGGGCTCCTTTACTTCTAGGCATACTCTGCAAAGGACACAGAAAGAGGGGGAACAGGACACAATACCTGTCTCTTTATGATGGACCAGTATGCATTTAGGAATGTAAAAAGTACCGGGGTTACAAGGTGAATCCTGTGATAGGCCTGACAGCTAGATCTTTCAGCAAGGATGACAAACTTGGACTACAGTCTCCCCTGCCATGGTTGCCCTATGAGTCTTCTGTGAAGTTATTAGACTAAATAAATCACACCAGAAACCCAAACTCAAGCTCCTCTGCCTCACACCAGTGTCCTGCATACCCAGACATGGAGTCAACTCCCTTTGCTCACACTCTAACTGCCCCTTGAGTCTTCCATCTTTGACTCCAGAGTGACACGTCCTCAGAAGAAGGTGCAAAGAGCATGCTCATATTATGAATTCCTTTTGACAGCCTGGAAATACAAGTATTCTAAAAATGCAGCAGTATTCCCAAGCATAGATGTAAAAAACAGGTGCATTATGTCAATCACCTGAATGAAAAGGAGCAAGAGACACACCTAATTACAGGCTTCCATTGTCCTTTCAGATTTTCCAGGACATAAGACATCTGACGAGCTGGCACAAAACCTACAGGAGGTCACTCTAGTCTGAAGAGGCTGCTGTAGATGAGTTTAGAATATCAAAGGACAATGGCACTATCCATCTTTGTGAACAGAATTCCAACCAAAATAACTGTTGCCCAGGTGCATTTAGGCACCTGTCTGAATCACCACAGATCCAAGAAAATTGAGGGGTTTCCAAAGTAGAGCAGTTTGTACATATAAAGACACCTAGATTTGCCCCATAGCATATAATTAACTTCTGCCACTTTGAGAATGTGTATTTTGGATCACTGTTACTGCATCTACATCCCTGAATGCCACTTCGGTAAGTTGCACAAGGGAGGTAATATTTATTGCAGATAAGACCACAATCTGCTCCAGATAACGTATTTTATTATACAATATGACAGCACTACAGACCCCTATAGGAGGGCCAGATGGCTGACAAAGAGAAGCTTTCTTCAACAATGACCAGTGACCAGCAAAAATAGTAACACCGTATAAAGTATACTGAGTTCTAGTTTTGAAAAAGCATCTAAATTGCAGTAAGAAGCCACTGCAGACTGATTGTGGGAATTTCTGGTCACTTATCTGCTAAGACATGATCAATAACAAACCAAAATATACATGAGGCATACTGCTGATGAAACTGATTTACTGACAGCGCATAACTCTTTAATGCTCACAGAATACAGTTTTTGTAAAATCCCATTTTGCCTCATTGCTGGCTCGCTTTCGCAAATACATTCTAGCAGATGGAGAGAGGCAAAAGTTGGTATTACCTGAGTCTTGGATGCCAGGTCATAACACTTGACGTTTTTAATCTTGAAGCTTCAAGAGTCCCTAGTGATCTCACACTAACTGCTGAAAACAGTGGGTTTCTCCACCTATCCTCACCCCCAAGAGCATTCTTTCCAAGCAGATTCTACTGGTAAAACGCACTGAAGCCATCCGCATGGGTTAATAATTACTGTCAGCAGCATTCTGCTGTTCATGATTGCCACCTCAAGCAGGTGCTAGAAATACACAGTAAAAATAATGCAAACTGCAAATGTACATTAGGAGGAGACTGCTGTAAAAATATTATGCAAATAGGACAGATGGGTAGTGAAAGATGTCTAATTCCAGGATCTGTAATATGAGGATAGCTATGGGGCACAGCTTTTCCATATTGCTGAACGTGGCAAGCGCATCCGGTTTACGCATGAGCTTGTGCAATATAGGAGCTAGTACCTAAAAAGCCAAGAAAAGGGTCTCTAGCAGTGAATGGCTAATAACCAACAGTGATACCAGTAGATATAAAAAAGAACAGCAAGAGCAAGCGAAAAAAAGAGAGTGCATGTGAGAGACAGCTGTTGGTCCCAAAGTAAAAAGACAAAAATATTTTTTAGTTATATTCAGCATCAAGTAATACTTTTAATTAGTAAATCTGTTCTGCAGGTAGCTGCCACCTGCAAATAGAATTTATTTTTGAGAATTCATAATATCCAACATGTTTCCTTCACCTTTACACTTGTGTGCTCTATTATTGCATAGACTGAGTAATTTTAAGCACAATCCACACAAGATGACTCATAGAAAGATTTCACTTAATAGTTAGGACTGTATACAGATACTATTACTGCATTATGTAAGTCTTTGGGCTGGGTCGTGGGGCATTTGGTTTTTTTAAATCTCTGCTGTTCTAAGCAGATTCTCACTAGCTCCCTAAAATGTGCATTTCCCATAGCACTAATATAGCAAAGTATCTAACATATGACATGGATTTTTCCAGCTACTTAGAAACAAGGCTACAGTAATTTTACTATGTCAAAGCAACTTAATAGAACTTGTATATTCATTAAGAAACACATTATTTACAACAGTGCATTTATATTTTCTAGAATGGTGATAGTAGAAAAGGAGGAGCTTTGTCAGTATTATTAGGCAAGCTTCAAGTATATCAATCTCCTTTGTAAAGTTAAAATAATAGATTAAAAGAAACTGGCAACATGCATTTTTTAAAAGCAAAGGATAATTAGTACAGCATGGCCAAACTTACATGCTGCCTATTTTAGAAGGTAAGCCAGATGGTGGGGGAATAAACTCTCTGTCCCTAGCAGAAGTATCATTTGTGTCAGCAGCCATCCCACTTGCTTGGTTTTCTGCAACTGATGCAAGAGAGCCAGCCAAAGTAGAGTCTGCAGCACTGATTTCAGAGACTAAATCACTGCTGTCCGCATACAGCAACTCCATCTGGGTCGTGGTCCTCCGGCGGGCCTAGAGACAAATAAAAACCAAGTTGCGACTTAAACATCTCATGCTATATGTCTAGAGCGCTACATTTAAGCGTAGCATTGGCTGGTAGTTTACATCCCACTACCTTTCGAAAGTAAACCAAGGAGTTCACCTCTACTTTGGCAACAATTTCAGAGGAGGCAAGTCAAATTCAACAGCATGAGATACTGATTTGACAACTGGTTTCCAAGGATATCCTTTCAACCAAGTACAAGTGACTGTCAATAATACAGTAGTACAATATTACTCTCCTAAGGTTTATCCAAATGAAATGTTGTAAGGCAGAGAGGAATACAGCAAAATGTAAATCTAAATAGCTATAATTATACTAGTGTGACTTCTTACACTGATGCTTCTTCCGATTTACAAACTCTGCTTCTTCCTTAGTTTTGTCACTTCAAGAGTACTTTAAGCCAATGTGAATTAGGATTTGCTCAGCGTTTCAACAATTTGAAAACAGAAAACCTCACAAAGGAGCCAAGCTTTGTGCAACACAGTCCTTCCTTAAAAAAAAGGATTACACATGCTAGGTGTGATGATGCTGTGAAATAAAGATCTGTTCCTCAGGGAAAGAAAGGACACTGGGGAGGACAAAGATCCAGTCTGAACAGAGCCATTACAAAAATGACACGTTCATTTTATGCCAACATTTTCAAACTCAGTTTACCTGCCTAAAGACCTGCACACCAATGAATGGCACCAATAATGCAACAGGCAACCTAGATATATTCCTCTAAAGCCAACTGCAGTTAGAAGAGTGGAGGCTAAGCTTCTATTTGATTGCAAACTCAGTTTATGCTCCGGTGAGCATAAAAGCAAAATCACAATCAGTGCACATTTCCGGTTCCTGCTGCCATTAATATTAAACTGCAGTCAGCCTAGATACGTTCCTCCAATGCCAACTGTAATTAAGAGCTTGAAGGTCAAACATATGTCTATTTTATAAACTTCCTTTACAATCCTATGACCACAGAAGCGAATAGCAAATAAACTTGTTCACAGTTCCCACTGGCATTAAACTGCAGCCTAACTAATACTAAGCTGCAAATCTGTTCCAGTTCTGAGTGCTATTAATTGGGAGAACATCTCTCTTTCTGAAACTGTAAAAATTCAACCACAAAATATTGAGAAAGTATATTTTTATATTGGCTTCTCGGGGAGAATATAACAAAAAAGCATATTATATAAAAATCACATGAAGAGTACATCTATTCACCTTTTGCATGTCTTTATTCATTAATGTCTCTAGAGCAAAGCCAGAGCGTTCTCTAGAAGGTGCCATTAAAATATGAATTACTACAGAATCACAGAATCATTTAAAAGACACGTAGATGAATTATTATCATCATTGTACAGCCTACCTTGCTTTTGGGTTTGACTTCACCACAAAGCTTCAAAAGATCTGAAGATAATGAACTGAAAGAAAAATTGCATCACAGTTAGAAACAAAATAGTCATATTTTTGCAGGCTATTTTTATTTGGTCCTCCTTTCTACTGAAATGGTGGGTGAAATGTAATGAAACAATGTCAGAAGTATCTTCTAAAGCATACAGGATTGGTTACAAAAAGAGGAAACTACAGTAATTTTTCTAGAACCAGATCTAAAGATTGCTCACCTTCCTTCTGTCCCAGGACTATGCAGTGGGGCATCCTCATCAGTACTATCTTCCAAATTTTCTAGAAAATTTCCAAGAGAATAATGTTAGTCTGTCTACCTTCAACAGGACATGCAGGTTTTAAGCACTACACAAACACCTCAGACAATGTTGAACATAGATGAACAGCATACAAAAGACAGGGATTTTCAAAATACCTTGACTATTTGCTAGGCAGTCCCAAATGAATTTTCCTGGTATCTAAACTAAGTTTTTTCATACAATCTAAATAAATCATACACCTAGACATACTACCTAGACATACTGTGCCAAATGTGGTCTGCTATTTATCACAGCAAAGCAACAGGGATGACAGAAAATCAGAAATAAATTCTAGAAGGAAGTCTGGAAGAAAGAAGATAAAGCAAAGGAAATTAACTGCAAGAGATAGAACAGACAGGATTGAAATAAATCCACAGTAAGGATGTTTCTTCTTGCTCTAAGACAGAATCAACCTGCTTATAATGAAAAGACTTGTATTTTTAACTATCTAGCAAGCTGAGGCACATACAGAACGGCAGCATTTGGGCTGACAAGAAGCAAACACTTTATTAGTATATCAGCATTTAGCTTTCAAAACTGGATGATGCCACTATATAATACTATAGAAGTACTTCCTAAACAGGGATTAATTGTAGTGAAGTTAACTGTAAACTGAAGCTGTTCAGTAGAAATGCTCCTGAAGTAAAATGAGTACAAAACCTGTCCACAAAAGACAAAGCCAGCATGCATGTCACACTAACACTGTCAAACACCAGATTAACATGTTTGCATGCAAAATCTGCAAAACAATCAAACTGAGACAAATCCAGGGCACATATACAATCAGTTCCAAACCACTGGGAAACCAAATCCCCTAACTTGAGTTTTATTCTGTAATAATAATATATTTTAAGCATAGTTTAAGGACATAGGTAACACATTCCTGAAAGCAAAATCCCTTATTTTTGAACATACTCATGAAATTTTAAGGATTAAATAACCTTCTCATGACATTCTATTACATTTCTTCTTTATTATTAGAGATGCTTTAAGTTTCTTTACTCAATTTCTACCATAAAGCAGATACCATTAGTATTGCATAGAAACGATTTGGCATCCGTATTAAAATAGGTTTGTCCATTTATATGTTTAAAGTGCAAGTTAATGCTTTGGAGAAAGGGAGGAAAGATATATAGTTTCCAGTTGAATTCTGAGAAGGAATAAAGAAAAGGAAAATGCTGCCTTCTTGTGTATGCTGCTACTAAAAATGTTTCCCAAAAAGTCAAAACCGTGTATCAACTTAGCACTAACAATGCACTTCAGAGGTACCCAACTGCTGTATTAGTTTTAACAATATAAACTTAATTATCATAAATACAACAATATCATAAAGAAAGCAGAGTTACAGGAATAGCACTCCGAACTTCCTTTTTTGTTCCACCCTAGATTTGAGCCCATGTTAAACCTCTTCTATACACATTATTATGCCATGTCTTCTGCAGAAGACGTGGATCTAGAATACTGCTCCTCCAAGCAAGTCACAAAAGCAGCATCAATAAAAGAAATGCTTTTTTCTTTTTAACATAAGATTGATGTTAAAGTGATGTTACTTCATCCCCTTCTCATAAAGAACTTGCAATCAGCTTTCCCAGGTAACAAAGTAGAAAGTGTGGGATGGCCACAAAAGACGGGATTGTATTTGTAGGCTCACACGCATGTGACCTGACACGTGTTGATATTTTTCTTCAGTGTGCCTGCAGTTCAGCACAGGAAGACTGCAGGAAGCCCCCCGGGTAGAAACCAGCACACAGAATCAGTGAAATGAGAAGAGGCAGAAGAATAAGATTCTGCAAGAAGTCCTGAACAAGAAGAGATGAAAGGACCAATAAAGTTAGTAGAAGCAGTACTGAGGAGTGGCTGAGGAGATTGTTAATAAACAAGTGACAGAAGAAGAGAGAAGAGCTTTTCTGATTACTTGTCTTGATCCTCTTGCAGATGCAACTGGGCAGTACCAGTAGAGTGCAGCACACCAGCACAGTTCATCCTGAGGAAATTACGTTTGACCAGCCCTCTCAAGATCTGTACAAATATGGCTGTGAGTCACATCCATGAACATCCATATTTCACAGGCAGGAAGGAAAAAAGCAGCTCCTACAATTCTTCAGAAAGCAGGAGCAACACTCCAGGACTCAAATTTGTAGTCATGTTAACTCTTCAAGAGCAGATGGGATAGCGAATGGCAGCTGGTTCTCCACACACAAGGCAGGTGTGCATTCAAAACCCATTCTGAGGGTCAAAACCTGAGCCTGTGATGTACTTTTCTGCAGACTGAACTCTTTTCTTAAGTCTACCCTTTAATGCAGGTGCACAACTACACTGAAGAATGCCCAAGCTTCTTCAAGCCAAGTGTATTCAAATGGCTTAGAACTTTTGAAGGCAAAGCCGAAAGTAGGCATCAAGGGAATGGTTCACAGGCACCCTGGAAGTGCTGCCCCTCTACTGGGGACAGGGCTGGCTGGGTAGTACCACTGGGCTGCCAGGGAGCCTGGTGAAATCAGTCTCGGGATCTGCTGCCACCCACACTTCCAGCTCTGGGAATCGTGTCAGGTCACCAGGGAGCCCTCAGCCCACAGTCCCTGCTGAGCAGCTGCCAGTCCCAGCCTTGGGGCCCCACTGAAGCCGTGTCTGAGCTCCCCGCAGCTCAGAGGGGCTGCAACACACAACCAACAGTCTGGACTTCAGTGTGGACAGAGCTGAGTATGGCATATCAGCCAAGATACACACACAGTCAAGTTTCCTTCCTATAAAGTGATAGCAGACACCTGAGCAGTTTAGGTGTTTTAAAAGACTCAGTTCATGCTTGCAAAGTGTTAAAAAGCTTTCACAATGGAGCTACTGTTCCAACGCATTTAACAAATGATTTTTCACTGCTTCAGATGCTGTTAATAAGTAAAACCCTGTCCAGGGCCAAAGAAAACACAATACTATATTCCTGACTGGAGAGGCATTGCTCTCACTCCAGCAGGGATGAACACACACATGCACACACATTAATGGTCTATTTTAGATACACTATGGTATTAATAACCACTGAGGTTCCTGAACAATACTGTCCATATGCAGGAAGATGCCCTGACACAGATTTTCTCATGCCACCCGTCAGGAAGCTGGTAAAATTCTCACCAGTTTACACCAGGTGATGATCTTTCAGGTACTATGGTTGTCTCCAAATGTTTTGGAGACGTATGCAACTAGCAAAGGACAGCATAATGGGATTAGAAGTAATGCAAGACAGCACAAAAGGAATTGTTACTGACATCAGAATTATTTTTTCAAGTTTCAAACATAGCTGATTTTGTGGCTAGGAACAAGGGAGGGGAGAAAAAGAGCAATTTATTTGGGAATCATTTAAAAAACAACAACAATCACCTCATCTCAAAATCAGTGAAGTCAGTAACTAAAGCCAATTGAAAGTGAGATATAATCTGCATCCTGTAAAATATTTACACTACAAGATAAGCTATCTGCAAAAGGTTCAAAATCACCTACGTGTTAAGA
Organism: Columba livia; assembly: GCF_036013475.1. Lineage (NCBI taxonomy): Eukaryota > Metazoa > Chordata > Aves > Columbiformes > Columbidae > Columba > Columba livia. The sequence goes on from NC_088602.1 coordinate 195,670,471, forward strand.
ATTACCTTCTTTCAGACCTAAAAAGATGAGCAGAATGTCATAGCTACAGCAGTAGTATATCACGAAATAGCTTTATGTAGTCTGAACAAACTATAGGTTCATAAGCAGTAAGCCATAAATTTGAAATCCAGCTTTCTGTGTCCACTTCTTATCTGACTCTGACAGATCTAACTAATATGAGGGCTACGGGTGGTTTCAGAAAGGAAGAAATGCTCTGTAAGCTCATGATAATGAGTACATTTACACAATAGTTCATGCAAACTTCACAAACTCACAAATTCTAAGATGCACCAGTTAGTGAACATGAATGAATTAGTAGCTCATGCAGCTGTACAGTACACAGAAAGCTAAACATACTTACCCAATGGTATGCTATCTAGGTCTGTGTAAATAACAGCAAGAAGGAAACAAAAGCAACACTCCAATCAAAACATATCCACTTATAAAAAGAAATAAAACAAAAGTACCCAAATGTATTCTAAATTTCTTAATGTCATCTCATGAGAAGTAGAATAGATGCTGTAACAGACATGTCACTTTCAAAAATCACCAGCATGGTGATTGAACAGAACTGCATATTTAGAATGTCACATTCAGAAGTTAAAATCACAGCAAATTGTAAACACAGCCTTTTCTAGAAAAAAAACAAGCAGATTACTTGAATTTAAAAGTCTCAAGAATAAAAAAACCCTTCTTTATTTCCTACATTCCACTGCTGAGGGGATATACTTAAAAATTACATACATGCACACCAATTGTGAAATAGAGTTTAAGCGTAAGATGTTAAAATACAGCATCTATTCAGAAAAGAAATAGCCTAGAATGCCCAGTACAGCATGCGTGAAAGGCAAACATGACATGCAGTTGACTATTCAGAATATAAGATGACAAAATTACCTTGCAAAGCATGACCCAGCAAAGCATCAAGTTCAGGATTTAATTCAGCTTTTTCTTTTAGCATATGAAACAGCAGTTGGTTTTGAGTAGCACTAGTAATTTCTGTCTGTTTAAGACGACCCTCAAGAACTTTAATCTGAGCTTCTTTCTGAGCTGCTTGGAGACCCTGGGAAAGAGAAAAAGAAAGCAAGATGAAAAACACTTTATCACAACTCTTTTGCTACAAAATGAGAATTGCCAAAACTTTTTAAAATCTACAAAAGACAAATGACATATACATTGTAGCCTTCCTCTTGCATCCTGAAGATCAGGTGTCAACTAAAGGTCCTTTTTATTTTTAAAAAATGAATAAATAAATACATAAAAATAAATATTTTGATGTTACTTATTAAGCATTCATTTAACTTGTGTTCCTCAGACTCTGCATCTAGTGACTAAATTGGATGTGAGTCCCAAGCACAATTCATAGATTATTTGCATTTATTTAAGAGTAGATAGCATCTGAAGAAAGAAAAAAGCAGCATCTTCATTTTTCACAACTAAGTACTTTTTAAAAGTTATTACCTATGATAGCCTGTAAGAAGAAAAAAAATAACCAAACCAAACAAAAAAAAACAAACATACACACACAAAAAAATTTAAAAACCCCACACCAACCACCACCACCAAACACCAACCACCAACCACCACAGAACAGTAATCTGTCCTACAGAATCACTCAGCTTTTGCTGAAACATATTGTGGCCTAACTTAAGAGAGAGTCTATTCCCTAGATCCACGTTGTAGAAAATGTAGCCAAGGAAATTTCAGAGAACAGTTTCTCAATAGAAGAAACAGTAGGGAAAAACAAAGGTACAAAACTTCTTCTCAAAGGCTTGTAGAATAACAGAGGAGATTGAACACTAGCACTTGAGAAAGAAGTGCAGTACTATAGGCTTACAAATTAGATTCTGATTTTATCAAAAAACTAAAACAACATTAATAAACACATTTTTCATGTGGAAACAACAACAGAATAGACAGCGTGCATGACCAGTTTTGCAAGAAAACATACTTCTCGTTTTCTACACAATAATTACTTATCAGAAAGAAGAGAAACACCTTCACATAACGGAGTTTTTTATCACGATAACGAGAAATTGTGAACAAAGTTAGAGACACTTCTCTCATATTAATTCTGCTGCAAGAAAACCTTTTTTTGATTACCACTGAGTATGGCCTCTAACCAGAAAGAAAAACAGCAGCAAGAGCATATGATACATGCGTGCACAGGGTTGTCAATTGCCAAATACTCATTTTGAAAATATTGCTTCCCAATGCTTTCAGAAAAAGCCCATACTGCTCTATTCAGAAGTACAAACTTCGACTGAAGTATGCCATGCATTGGTATATTTGAAACACTCATATTTATGAAAATAGATGAGCCAGTCTTTAAAAAAAAGACCTGAGTATTCTTCAGGTGCTTGTTGAAAAACATAGAACAACTTTCTTTATTTGTTTGCGAAAAGCTAGTGCTCTTATAAGAACAACATGAGGTAATTAGTGAAGTAGAGCATACTGGGATTTGAAAAACAAGCAATAGATTGAAGGAGACAATGGATCTCAAGGGCCTTCGTGCTGAGAATCAGCGTGATTCAGTAGCATCGACTAGCTTTGTTTTGTCTAGCTTACTTTTCACAGATATAAATTCACATTAGTTAGTACTGATGGCAGCACAGCTCTGCTCCTGGTTCCTGGCACACACATCTTTTGCTTAATGCATTACCTTATTGATACCCATTGTGAGGAAGTGATCAAGCAAATATCGAGCTTCTGTCAAAGTGCAAGCATTAATCACTGCTGTTACATCCAGGGTCTCTCCTTCTTCCTACATGTGCAACAACAAAGACAGATGGTGAAAAACGCATAATTTAATTCATTATGGTAATCAGTGAAGACAGAAAGTAAAGATGCTGCAACAGTCAGTTCACCCCCTTGGTACCCGTAAACCACGTCTGATAAATTTTTTTGTACAAACTATCCCCAAAACACCCCACAGTACAGACTCCACAGCCTTCCCAGTCTCTTCCAGTGCTTCAGTTCTCTTCTTACTAGAAAGCTCTTCTCAACCTCCAACTCAGACCCCTTCTTTCTACAAGCTAAGCTATTCACAGTGGATGCAGAAATAAGTGCATTCCTTCAACCCCTTCAGCCTTCATGCATTCGAAGACTTCTCCCTCAGTCTTTTCCTCATTTTTCCTCCAAGTATTCTCAGTCATTATTAAGCACTTTGATAGCCTCAAGTATTAAGCCTTTTGTGCTCACCACTTCACTGGTAAAGTCCTGTAACCTTGCACCATGCTGTCCAAAATTCAAGAAACCCTGATGAGAGTAAAAGCTGCTGGCAATGTAACATGTATTAAAGCACAGATTAGCTCAAGGTGGGAGAGGAGGAACTCAAGCACTGCCATATAAAAATACTGGTAAGCATTATAGTTCAGATTCCATGCTACCATGTGCCAAGAGAGATTGCAGGTGATGGATTCTTCCTGCTAGATTGTATACGATGTGATGCACATTATAAAAGTCTCCACATTTGGGTTTTACTGCTTTTGGTAACATAAAATTTCTGCATCAACCGTAGTAGACAACTTCCCTTTACTAGATTACTATTTAAGAAAAAACTTAAAAAAAAATAAATAAAAGAAATAAATTCTAAACAAGCAACATGGCCTGAAAACAGTCTTTAGTTACAGAAGGCCACTGTTCCATAATTGAAATATATTAACATGCAATATAAAGAATTTATATGAATTCTTATATACAAAAAATACTTAAGTATATTTAAAGTATAAAAAACCAATACAAGGGAGTGTAAGTATATCAACAGCTACAGGAATATGATTCAAGCTGTTAGCCTTTAGTCCCAAGAATTCTATTAATTTAATGCCAGCAGAATAGAAAGCATCAGCTTTGACACTTAAATGCTTTGCAATCTTAACTTGCATTACACTATTGACATTAAAACTCAGATCTGAAAATTCAGTTGTACAAACGCTCTTCATTTCAGATTTCAAAGTTTTCAGTAATTTTCATTTCCTGGTTCAATAATTATGTAGCCAAAATAAAATTCATTTCTAAATGAGAATATTTTCAAAACTAACACGGTTGTTTTTTCTTTTCTCCTTTTTACTATTTTCGCATTAATATTTGACCTACCTTTGCTTCTTCCATTTGCATAATGTTTGCTTGGCAGTCAGAAATGCTGTCATTAATGTAGTCTATGTTTGCAGTTAGTGATTCCATTTCTTCATTTATATTTTGGACACTTCTATCTGCTTCACTGCCACCCCCATCCTTGATGAGCTTCTCCCTTCGCTTTGAAAGCTTTTCTCTTCTTTTTGTAAGTTCTTCACGTTGCTATTATCCCCAAAGACATAATATTACATAAAAAGGAATTAGTAAACACTCCACAGCATTTTAACACATATTTGTTTTCTTTTCCCTGCTATAGTTTAACATAGAATGATTTCTACAGGAATAATATACACAGGTGTATATTATTCCATTAATGTCCTTTTTATTTCTTACTTAGCACAGCAATCCCACAGTTCAAGTGCTTACAGTATCACAGTATGTTTGGGATTGGAAGGGACCTCAAAAGATCATCTAGTCCAATCCCCCTGCTGGAGCAGGAACGCCTAGGTGAGGTCGCACAGGAACATGTCCAGGCGGGTTTTGAATGTCTCCAGAGAAGGAGACTCCACAACCTCCCTGGGCAGCCTGTTCCAGTGCTTTGTCACCCTCACTGAGAAGAAGTTTCTTCTCAAATTTAAGCGGAACCTCTTGTGTTCCAGCTTGATCCCATTACCCCTTGTCCTATCATTGTTTGCCACCGAGAAGAGCCTGGCTCCATCCTCATGGCACTCACCCTTTATATATTTATAAACATTAATGAGGTCCCCCCTTAGTCTCCTCTTCTCCAAACTAAAGAGACCCAGCTCCCTCAGCCTTTCTTCATAAGGGAGGTGCACCACTCCCTTAATCATCTTGGTTGCCCTACGCTGGACCCTCTCCAGCAGTTCCCTGTCCTTCTGGAACTGAGGGGCCCAGAACTGGACACAATATTCCAGGTGTGGTCTCACCAGGGCGGAGTAGAGGGGAAGGAGGACCTCTCTCGATCTACTAACCACCCCCCTTCTAATACACCCCAGGATGCCATTGGCCTTCCTGGCCACAAGGGCACAGTGCTGGCTCATGGTCATCCTGTTGTCCACCAGGACCCCCAGGTCCCTTTCCCCTACACTGCTCTCTAATATGTAATTTCCCAACCTATACTGGAACCTGGGGTTGTTCCTGCCCAGATGCAGGACTCTACACTTTCCCTTGTTGCTGGTGTTGTTTAGAACCTCTTCGTTGACTGCAATGGATTCCAATTGTTTTGCCCATGCCACCATCACAGCAATTCATGTACAGCAAAAATAAATGCACTCTCTCTATTTAATACGACAAAACAGCCAGTGTTCAGCAGATCACCCACCGTAAGTAACCTGTTCATATCTGCCTCCATATTGGAAATGGTCATCCTCTGCATAATGATATCAGTCACTCTGCGTTCAAGTAGTTGCCACTTCATCCTGGCTGCCCGTGAGGAGTAAACTCTACTTGTCACTGCTTTCCGCTGGTATTTCCTTCTGTGATAAATTCAAGAGAAACATACAATTAAGTCTAAAGCAGACCAATTACACATTTGAACATGGAAATGGTCAGGCCAGAATATTTTTCACAGGCAACTTAAAAATTTCTTCAAGTTTTTCATTGCACCAGACAGCTAACTGCACCCAGCCCTGAACTGTACTGCACTTAGTATGTTGTATTTGAAAAACAGGTATCAAACACTGTGGCATCTTGTATAATGCACTATTGAAATCAGATGCCACCTGAGAGTTTGTCCCTGTTTAACAAGGAGATCTGCTTGAAGTCACAGTGGAAGACCACCAGCAAAACTAATATATTAAATTGCGTTTTCTAACAAGGGTTTTTTTTGTACTCAAGAACACTGCAAGCACTGGACTGGCGAGGCATTTCTCTTTAAGGACAGATTAACTCCATTTTGAAATTGTAGGGTTTCTTAGTGTGATTTGCCCTTTAATGCCACTTTACATTATTCCACAGTCTTAAACCCACAAAACTCAGGTTGTATTTGATAATGGTAAAATGCCTCTTTTGTGAGCATTACATGACAGCAGTTTGAAAAATCACTACTGCAATATGTATCATCACAAGTTTATCTGCTAGAAAAATCCATGCAATTTTCAGTTCTCTTAAGAAAGTATAAACAGTTTTGATTCTTACCCTGTTCCATTTGTTGCAGTTACAGATAACGCTTGAACCCTTGCAACAGGAATTCTCATCTTCTGCTGTGCTGCTGTTCTTGAACCATCGTGCTCGACTGATGAGCTAGAACTTGGTTCCTGTATAGGATGCTCAGGCAGACTCAGTTTTCGACTTACTTTTCCTGCCACTTTATCAGACAGAGGCCTTACTTGCCGACGAAGGGCTGTGACCTAAAACAGAGTGCAAAGACACGATTACCTCTCCACAAAACTGTGTTCTAAGTTATTGCAATACAATATCATTCTGTTTTCAAAGATGCACTACTGTTTCACCACAGTACCTCTTCAGTTTTGCGACGCAAGATAACTTCTTGATTCCTTTTTTGAGCTTCCAGAAGCTTGAGCTGATGCTGTGAAAAAAATACAAGCAGCACGTGTTATTTTTTCCATTATGTGCCACGACTGTATTGTGTAAACAAAACCAAAAAACAATACAAAACAAAACAAGACCTTTACACACTAATACAAGTTTGCAAAATTTTTGTGACTTAAAGAGATCAAGTCACAGTGGTTTCTTGGTCTTTCTAGGGCAAAATGAAAATAAGCATTTCACCATATCTATTCTCTACCAAAAATAATACCTGCATGCACTTAAAGTTGCAACAACAGTTTTGCAAAAATTAACTAATAATACTGAAATACATATTCAATAAGTCTCCTATTTTCTGTTGCAGTTATCACCTGAAGCTAGAAACTAAGCTATCATAGAAGTCAAATCAAATTATGTGCATTTCATCTGGTCAAAATATAAAGGTACATGGCAGTCTCAGTGAATGTGCGTACACATTGTGTGCCTGCAAGTAGATGCACATCACAATGGCAGATGCATATTGCAAATGAAAGTTCTTTATCTGTCAAATCACCTCTCGTTTGCGTTGCTCCTTTTTAAGCTGCGCAATCTCTCTGTTTCTTCTAGACTCAGTCATTCTAGCTTTCTCCTGCTCTTCTTTCATTTGTTTCATCAAGCGAACCTGTAAAGACATCATCACTTACAAAAAGCTCTTTACACTGAAGTGCTGTTCCCTGCCCTCACTCAGAGTTTCTCATTCAAGTTGCCATCTTCCAGTATATTACACACTTTTAGCAATTTACCTCCTTCATCTAAGTGTCTTCTTCACTAAGTGCTGAATAACAGTTAATAAGCAGTGCAAGCTTCTCCATGTTTGATACTGTAACTTCTGTTCATTAAACCTTTTTAGGTTTCCTCTCTCCCTGGAATAGCCTAGTCTTCATATCTTTTCTCTTTTCAGACTTCTGAGCAGCTGACAGCAAAAACAAAGTTATCTGGCAGATAAATGCACAGGAGATTTCAGCCCATTTTTCAGTAAATACTCATTGTACGAGACTGCAATATACTGAAATATACCTTTGTTTTCTTCATCTCTGTCACCTCCTGCTGCAATTTCTTCAGTTGCTTTTCATATTGAGACTGATTTTTAAGCAATCTTGCATGTTCCTTTTGTGCTGTTTGAAGCCTCTGCAGTTCTTTATTCATAGCTTGGAGTTTCTTTTCATATTCTGATTTGATTTTTTTTGCCTTTTCTTCTGAATAGGTCTCTACAGAACCTAGAGCAAAAGGGAGTTCTTTTGTTCAGGATATTTTTACTTTGGCAGCCACAGCAAATGACTGCTTCCTCTGCTTTCAGCAATGTCTGCAAAATCTTTGAAAAATTTAATTTGTCTCTAGCACCTGTCACCTGCACTGCTTTGAGCTTTCCACCTGGTATGACTTTATGGATAACAGATCAAGTATTAATACTTTGCTTCTGATTTCTTTGCACTAGACAGCAAATACCTGAGTACCTGAAGACACAGATACACACATGCTCGGCAACACATGTGCACAAGATCATAGCAACAGTCTCAAGAGCCATCAAGCCTTTCTTTTTAAAAAGAAAGAAACAAACAAAACACTTCCTGCAGTACTCTCCCAAGGTTCAACTATTTATGGCTTAGGATTCCATGAGCCAGAGTCAGTTTTTCATCTCAGTACAATGGCATACAAAGAAGCTTGGTCAGTAAAACATCTCTGCAAGGCCACTGATCCTGGTTCTTATTTTTATGCAAATCAAAAGAAAGGAGAGAGGGAGGAACAGTAAAGTATTTTTAATTCAGGAACTATCTCAAGGACTATCTTAAAATGAAAGCTCCTAGAAATTTGAAAATAAATGCTTATTCAACCAAATGAAATACCCATTAGTAGCAGTATCTTTTTTTAAAAAAAAACTGTCAGTTCTGTCAGAAACTAGAATAAGTGAAATATGATTCACTGGCATTGTGACTACAAACTGTTCTCTGCAATTTCTTACCACATTTGAGAAAAAACAAAAGGAATTAGCAAACAATTCAATTTTAATATCTTACACAACCATCTAGGTTTAAGTGATTTTGTACTTCTTACCCAAGTTTTGAAGAACCTGATCTCTTTCAAGCTGAGTGTCTCGAATCTTATGTTGTAGCATCATCAGTTTCTCTTCATATTGTCTTTTCAGTGTTTGCAACCTTCGCTGGCTGTTCTCTAGCTCATCTATCAGTTTCTGCTTAATAGCTATTTCACAGGTGATATTTGCCAAGTCAGCTTGATAATTTTCTAAAATAAAAAGATTTGAGTGATTAAAAATTAAGACTTCTGTTAAAGTAACAGTAAGAGTCACATAACTATAGATAACCCCTTCAATGTTAGGGTCATTTTCTGACATGTAAATTATGCATCAGAGAATTCTACACAAAGCACAATGCAGCAAATTGAACTATTATCTGAAATTCACAATAAAGTCTCCTCCTTAAACACTCACCCCATCCTAGAACTGGGAAAGAGGTAGAGAAAGATCACACTCATTGGATCCCAGCTGCCCATATGTTGTAATTTCTCACATTTAAATCTCCGCATCAGCAATCTGTCCTTCCCCATGCAAAAGCTGCACAGGCTATGAGACTTCAGTCACATTTCAGGGCTGGAGAATAACTGCCATTCATAAATCCAGCAGATTATAAAAGGAAAATCTGACTGCTAGCAGACTCCAAGGGGAGACTTTCTCTCCTTTAGTTCTTAAAAAAATACAGGCAAAATTCTGAGAAGAGAGGATCCACCTTGATCATGGAAGTGGAATGGTGAAGAGCATAAGAAAAATAGGAAGAAAAAGGACTAACCCACGCAAATTTATAAAAGTTTAATTCATTTCCTTAGTCAATTAGGTCCTTTTCCGGTTTAAGATTATGTGCTCCACAATAAAGATGTCAGTTGAAGATTTTTCTTTTTAGGTCCTGCAACTCCTGCTAATAGTTTGTGTGACTCACAAACAAGAGGGAACCAACTGACTCAGTTTGTCTATTTGGCCCGACTCAGGGAATTGCTGGTGATGCTGCCTCTCACTCCAGTGATTCTAATTGCAGATCACATGTAAGCCAGCTGTGATAACATTATCACCTTGACAATTAGTCCTGGGACATAAAAATAGCCCAGTACTTAAACCTTACATTTTGGATATTATAACTAAGGAAGAAATGTGTTATCAAACACGCAATGGCCTCTGGTCAATTTTAAAGCCAGTAGAGGAACACTTGTTCAGTGTATATTACATGTCTTAGCACTACAACTAGACATACAATCCACAGAGAATTATGGACAGTGGCTTGACAGCATGCTATCTTGCCTACCAAAACCCAAGGAATGACAGATAGTACTTGTAAAATACTACAAAATATTGCACTGACATCACCTTTTTCATCAGAGTCAGAATCCGACTCATCTGAGCTTTCAACAACTTCCATGTCATCTTCATCCTCATCATCTTCCTCTTCTTCATCCTCACGATCACTTGCTTCCTGAATTTCCTCCTACAAAAATGTACAAAACAGAAAGATGCTGAAGGACACGCACATTTTTCCAGCCCCTAATCACTTGTGACTATCACTGTGAAGCCACAGTATCCACCTGACCCATTCCTAATTTCCTTCATGTAACCTTGTAAATCTTTAAACAGGCAATGAACAAATAAACCAAACACTTCTAAATACTTACTGCTTCCAATTCATTATTCTCTCTCTCCGAAGTGCCTTTTTCATCTCTCTTCTCCTGCTCGTTATCTGTGTTATCCTCTTTAACACTAGCAGAAGAGGCACAGATACAAAATATTCACAAACTGAAATGGCATGCAGTTCACATCCCCCAAACCAATAAACTGTAATTCCAAATAAAGATGAAAACCAAAGTGCAGTTAGATAAAGGCACGAGTGTTGGGCTTGGGTAAAACACAACTTCCAAACTCCCACACATAGTAAAACAATGCTTAATTACTCTTAATCTTAGCTTGCAAAATAATATTGGTGATTAGCACATTGGATTAAGGCATACTGCATGACTGGGACAATTAGTATACACATCTTCATAAACTACAGCAGCATTCATTTTGCATGGAAGTTGCAGTGTACCCAGAATAGCTTTTACAAAACAAGTGAAGAACATTTTGTGTAAGTACAGCATACATTACATGTATTACTACACTGTCAAGCTATAACAGAGCCTGCCTACTGTGCTTACAATAATATGAAAATTTATGTATAAATGTTAAACACCACCTAATTTATTATAATACAGCTACTCTTTTGATCAGCTATTTACTTTGACATCAAAGGAATGCTCAAAATAGGCAGTGATACAACAAAGGCCATCAAGAAATACTGATTTTTTGCAATAGGACTGTCTGTCTCAAAAAGAAACTTTTCCCAACTAGTAAGATTTCTTTTTAGTGTGTTTCCATGCTGATTTTTTTTTCCCCAGACTATGGCTGAAAACTTATTTGAAAGTCAAGCATCTCTATATTCTTTCCTTTCTTGGCAACCTGAACTGTAGTGATGGCTTATACAAATTACAGCAGGGCTTTGTTCTGTATTGTTTGAAAGGTTTGGTGGTTTAGCCATTAGGAGGAGTTTTAACATTTTTTAAATGCTACATGTACAAAACCTGAACCATCTGCTACAGATGGGAAATCATGATAAAACAAGGCTAGACACTATAGAGGGTAATCATGAAAAAAACGTGGTTATGATTGCGTGACGTGGAATCCACCTCAAACTTCAGCATCATAAAAGTTTGGCAATTCACGTGCTGTCCCTGATCAGGCAGGGCAACTAGAAATGCACATCTTCCTCCACTGACACCAAGAGGAGCTCGGACTCAAGGTCCAGCTCTTAGATAAAACCAATACCCAGCGCAGTGATGGGAAATGTTCAGTAATTTGGCAAGTGACACCTAAAAAACCCACCTTTTGCTTAGACCATCTGAATCCACGCAACAGCCAGGGAGGCTGGAAGTAAAAAGCCTAATAACCAGATTTGTACAGAAAACAAATGCCCACAGGGAACACTGAGCCACACAATCTCATTTCCACAGACTCTTGTCTCAGCCCACAACAGGTTCTTTTTTATGTTGGTTAATAAGCTTAAAAGATAGCAGATCTTAGCTGCAATCTTCATGCAGATTGAGGCAAATCCCCAGTTCCCGTCTGCCTGCACACAGCATGGAGTTCACCACCACAGAGCATTTTGTTCTGTCTAATAAAGGGGAGAGACAGGAGGAAGGAGAGCCAGCAGCTCTCCCAGGCAGAACAGCACTGCTTAATTTGTGTGCTACCAAGCTGTGGATTCACAACATCTGCGTGAATTCAGTGAGTATCAAAGCAGACAGCTGAAACATAACAGCTGTTACTTTCATTTTCAAGGACAGTATTTTTCATTTTTAAGAGCCCTCAACTTAACTGCTCTCTCTGACTAACATGTGCTTTGGCTGAAGCTGAGTGGAAGGAATGGCTTCAGCCACACTTTCCAAAATAAAAGCAGCAGACTTAGATGAGGTGTGAAGGATCAAGACCTTCTTGATCTCACACACCAAAATTATTATTGTTGTATATTGCCTGCTATACGTTTTATACCATATGAGCTACAGTGCCTTCCTCCTGCCTTTCATGCCATACAGGCCATGCAATAAAGAAATTCTGCTGCAATTCCCAAATGCACCACCTCCCCACAAATGCCTGTTCAACACTGTGCAATCCCAGAGACAACCTCAATCCCACAACAGAGGCTTCTTCCAGCTAAAACACTTGTTCAAAGTCAAAACACAGGAAAGAAGTTTGAAACTTCAAATTAGCTACTCTCAAAGTACCTATGGATCTGCCCAACTTCTTTTCATGTATGACAACCAGTTAATTGAAATGACAGGTAATTAAAAACCTGGGAAATATTCCAACCTTCTTTCTTCTTGACTGCTTTCCTCAAGTTTCTGTAGCCTTCAAAAGCACGAGGTACAGTATTGGAAGGCCAAGCCAATGAAGGACAAACCAGACAGTGAAAAGCAAAAGTGATAAGAAGGTAAAAAAAATGATATATATGAGCTTGTGGAGTTTAAAACGAAATTTTAAAAGATACCATCAAGAGACAACGAGTAGTAAAAAGGTAATACATTTTGCACAGTTGGAAAGTAAACAGAAAACAAAGAAGCAGCATTTGTAGGTTAACTAATCTGTCACTGTCAAGTATTGTATATTCAATTTACATTAAGGAAGAAGTTTTAAATACAGAAAATATATTTCACTTTGGGAATTATTTCTAGCACAGGTTCAAAAAAAAAAATCTCTTAGTTCTAGAAAAAGCTCTCTCTTTTGCCACTTAAAATTGGCATTTAACATACCAAAAATGGCAAGAAGTACTGCCATTGAACCAAAGTTATAGATCCTCAGGAATACATCAGGAAAAAAACCAATGCACTACTTTTATATATGCTGATAACATATTGTAATATAAAATAGTAATGAGAACTTTTTATTACTAATATTCTAAAACATATATTCTGAATATAATTCATACAAAAATCTTTAAACTGCATTTATTTTTTTGTTTGGGGTTTTGTTGTTTATTTTTAAATAAAAAGCAAAAACCAGTTTATTTTTATGGGATTCAAAAAAGTACATGCCAATGATTGCTTGTTATTTTTTAATAAATTAACAAAAGTATGCATCAGAAGCAATGAGATGGATAAAGTGTTAGTATTTTTACTTGTGCTTTTTCCTGTTGAACAAATGTGGATGTATCAGTAAATAACTTTCTGCATGACGTATACAAGTGTAGAGATGGCTTAAATTTCAACAACTACTGAAATTGCTAAATGTTCTCATATTGAGCAAGTTTTGAGCAAGAGCTTTTGCTGCCTTTTGACCTTATACTGCCTGTCATCGTCTTTCAGTATCAGCTAGGACCTAACATGCTGAACCCCATGTAATTTTAACACTAATATAGTTTAACAAAGGTCAGGGAAATCAAAAGATAACAGTCAAAAAAGGCTACCAGGTATATAAGGCTGACAAACAATTGGAAAGGACATGGGAGGTTTGCCCTGGGGCTTCTGGTGAGTAGGTCACAGGGTGGGACACTCCAATCAAGCATGTCAGGAAAAACATTACTGCTGTGTAAACTGTTTCTGATAAACTTTATGACAGATGCTTATTAAAGGCTACAGATATATAGCAGTACATACCTGCTGCGCATTCAGAAACTGGCTCTTAGATCTTCCGGCTAGCTCACAACTATTTAGATAAGTTGCATGTATTTGAAATTATGCACCTTTCATCACACTGACCCGCAACCAGGAAACAAACAGATCAAGAAAGGTGCAGATGGAGCAGAACTAGTAACTAGGCTTATCAATCCCATTTTAATAGGAAAAGGCTAGTTAGACAAGTCTAAAAGAGCAGCACCCTAAAAATAAATTGTACAGTAAAAGCAGCTAAATGCCTGTAAAAGACAGAAGTAGAGCAAAGAATCCCTACTAACAGGGTGAATCGTCCCTTTGCAATATAGTATATTAGTATACCCATTGCCAACTCCTGAAATTTCAATACAATAAAAATTTACAGTGCTATATCATGTACGCAGGCTTTGCATTTCATTAATTAGATAGAAGCACTCTGCAGGTAACAGGTATAAGAGGCTCTATGCATCATCCCTCAAATTCTAACATTTCTTAGCTTCTAAGGAATTTTTCCCTTACCATATGCACCTCAGAAACTTATAACTATTTATTACAAAGCAGTCTACAGATGGGCCAGTAGATACATTCAAACCTTACCAGCACTTTGAAGAGTATGATCCCATTCTAAACAACACAAGACCTGCTTTAAGATGGAGACTGGACAATCAAGAGGTCTCTTCCAACTTAAATTTTTATATGGCCTCTAATTTTATAGAAAACTGAGCTCAAAAATAGTTTGTGGTAAGTTAGTCCCTACTTCTAGGTCAGACCACTCGGATATCCCATTCATAAGATTACGGTCCTGGTGTGAGCAAGTGTGACTGGACACAGAAGCTTCTTTCAGAAAAGAAAGAACAAAATGACCAAGCATGTGTTTTACTTACTACATTTTTAAAGTCATTATCTCCTACAATAAAAGACATCGCTCAATATATCTAGTAACCTTTAGCTGTTTTGTGGTCACAATCTTGTCTGCTACCTAATACTCAGGCCCCAGTCTAACAAATGGGACTCTATCTAAGGCTGTATTTAAATGCCTGCTTGAATTTGAAATGTGTTGAAACATATTACACAAAACCAAATCTCTTCATTCTTGCATTTACAGCTGAAAAACATTAAAATGCCCAGCTGAAGAGAGGTCAGAACATTCTGCTATTTTCATTTAATATTTCTATCATCCCCTTAAGTTCCTATAAACATGAGACATAAAATCTATCAAAATACCCATAAAAGTACAAGAGTTTCCTGAAAAATCATACACAAAGGAAGAATCTAGTTGCTACTACAGTAAGTGTTCTCTACAAGCATCTGACATTTGTGTGGTGAATAGATTTACAGATATAGGACCTCAAATTGCAGATATCACTAACTCAAATCTAGTTTATACTTCAACTATATTTCAGGCTTCTACTACTTTAGTTTTAACTTCTAGAAGAAGTCTGAAGGGGCATTAATAGAAGGAGTAATAGAAGTGTGGAAAATTTCAAGGAAAATGGGAATAACTCTAATGGGATCAGCCTCAGAGAACACAAACAGATCCTTGCTGCACTAACTGCTGTCTGAACAGGCATTTATATCCATGTCTATGAGTATTTTAGTAGATGAGAAGTTGGACAGCAAAAACCAGCAAAGCATGAAGTTGCAGAGAATTAGGAAACATAAAATTAAAAACATTCATAAAAGCAGGAAGATAAAGAAAAGAAGCCATTCCAAGGTCTACCAAAGAAATCCCAGCTATTCAGAATATCTTTTCTTCGGAAAGCTGCTTCAGTTTTGACATATGGTAGATAAAAGTTTATAATTTTTCGTTTTGAAACCTTCTGCTGGATTTCAGATGCATTTTAAATTAAAAAAAAAAAATCAAAATTTATGGACACCTGTGCTTTTACCACTGGCCATAGCTACATAGAAAAAAATCATTACAACAGAGACATTACAAATACAGCATACTTCACTGGAACAGAAGATGCAAAACACTTAATTTCAGTTTGTAAAAGGGTTTGAAGAAACAGCAGCTTAGGATCCAAACCCACACAGCAATAACAAATTAATTTTAATATCTCAGTGGTTAAAAAAAAATACATCTCTTTATTAAGAAAGAAAAAACAAGTAGCATTAAAATTCATACACCACCTCTTTTTCTTTTTCCTTTCTTTTTTTTTCAGCTTTTCTAGATCCTTCTTGGCTATATCCAGGATTTCCAATGTCTCTTTCTCTGAAGAAAGCATAGAAGCTGAAAATGCTGATGGTCCACCAAAGTACGTGGATCTTGTTGAAGCTCTTGACAAGCTGCGTCGAAGATTTTCATTCACTGCTTCACTTTCTAATAATTTTGCTCTTTTAAAAAGAGGGGGAAAAAATTGCAGACCACAAATCACAAGTATTGCTAATGTATGAGATAAATACTCTTTAGCATCTAGAACTGCAATGCATTAACTTCAATTTTAAAAGAAACTGCAAACCAAGTTGATGTTTTACAAAATACAAGTGCAGTAAATCCCTTGATGAGACCATTTTACACAATGGTTATGTATACTGTACATATATTGTTTACCCGAGACAGGATATATAGAAATGCTAAGGGCTGTATAAATACACACAGACATACGTACAGATAAATATCTGCATGAGCTGTATGTGTATACACATTACACAAAAGCACTAACACTAACTTGGAATAGGCCAAATAATATTTGTTGCATGATACATCTCCAAGAAAGAAATAAAAATACCTAAAATATTTAATACTTTTTTTTTTTAATTTGAAAGGAAGACAGATACACTTTATTGTTAAAAAAAAAGTAGCAAGTACTTTCTCAGTACTATCATTTATATACAAGGTTACAAAGATAACAAAACAGTTGTTCCATGTTTTGCTGCCCTTTGTGCAACAATATCAAGTCACCATTTTTATTTTGGCAACATCTTACTTTCATTTTTATTGTCACCTTCATCTTTAACATCTTAATTTTCTGTGGCCAAGAGCGACACCAGTTGGTCTTAGAAACTGAAAGACCATTGTTCTAAATTCATTCTCACACAGGAAAACAGCTGAAGTATTTACTTTCAAACACTAAGTTTTGTTTGTTTAATAAAAAAATGTTCAAATACATATCATGCAAGTACCTGAGGTCTTCAATTTCTTTGATATAATTATGAATCATGTTGCTAATTTCTTCATTTCCTTCTCCTTGATGGACAAAGAAGAAAGGGAAGGTGGACAGAAGAGAAAGATTGAGAAAGGACAATAACAGTATAAATATCTGAATACAGTTACAAGGCACAAGGTACCAGCGAAGAGAAACAGTCATATGGACTGCAGGTTTTGATTTTATCTGATTTATAAAATATATTTCCTCTTTAAGTTGCATTAAGTTTCTGATTCCTCTGTGCCATATGATCAGGATTATTACACGTAACTTTTTCTAGTACATTTGTTTTCCATATTAGCAACTTTTAACAATGCATGTACCATAAATCAAACAATGCACAAGAGAACAATGAAGTCATGGTAAGTCAATTGGTCAACTATTCTATGAGGTGAAAAGCAAGACAACATTCACTTATCTGTGTCCATGTCCTCACCCTAAGCAAAATAACTAAGCCCATGTATAGCTAAGCTTACGAGTAATTCCTATCCAAAAGTATTATTTCATATTTCGCGTTGTTCGTGGTCCTAAATAAACGGTCAGATCAGTGTACCAAACTATTTCTATTAATGGAATTCTGCAGATGAGAGCCTATCCCTGCCCAAGCAGGTCCCACGCTACTGTTACAAAGGGACCCATGAAAAAAGAACACAGAAATGATTGAAGTTCATTAATTTATTAAGCAGTTTACACACAAGCACAACACACCCACCACATACCTGCTCTGGCCAGCACTTGGTTGGCCTGATCACTCATAAGTTGCGTTATTCTGGCTCTCAGCGCATCCACAGTCTCTTGCATTGCTTTAATTCTAACACGCAGGTTATTGTTTTCTGTTTGCAGCATTGCATTTTCATGAAACATGTCATTGATGCTTTCAACACCTTCTTCATCTATAATCCTTTTACCCTTAAGAAAGTAAAGGTATTTTATTACTAATAAAGGCTGACCTACACATGAAAAAATTTTAACTTGGCAAAGGCAATTCACAGGTTTGTTTATATTCCACGTAGACACTCAGAGCAAAAGAATCTTCTCTCAAAAAGTTTAAAAACCATGGATAAATAGATAGTTTTCAAATCATTGACGTCTGGCCAACATTTTAGAATTTGAGTCCTGCATAATTCCATCTTAGTCTGAAATACAAGCTCTTGAAGAGGTTAAGAAATGGAAAGAGAATCCTTTATCAAATTAGGATATTATCTCAAGGATAACAATGTAGGAGGACACTTTGGTAGCCACATTTATTGCTCAAAACATTATTTTTTTAAATTTCAGGAAGAAATGGGCATTGTGTTGTATGAGTATTCACCTTATATAAATTCAAATCTATTTTTAAAACACAAATTGTTTTAGCTGCCTGCTAAGTCTTTAAAAGCCATACACAATTACTGTTCACATCCATTTACGTACCAATCTAAATTGTGGTCATTATTGCTTTGGAAGTGACTATTTCTCATTGCTGAGCATGACAAGGTCAATTTTTGCCATTCAAAAAGCAAATAGCGTGCAGCACCTGTTGATGTCACTGGCATTCATTTATGGATCTTTTCTCTAGGGATACAATCTAAGTTTTCTGAAAACATTTGGTAATCACTGGAATTGGAGGTGTTGTTTAAGTTAGGGTTGCTATTCAGATTTTTTTGTGTACAAAGTGGAAGCAGACAAAAAAACAAGCTGTAAAACTGTAAGCATTTTAAAGCAGAAGTCCTAAGGGGATAAACTTACAGTTTTGTATTCCATGAGTTCCATCTGTAGCCGTGCAATCTCACTGCGCAAAGCATTTATTTGTTGGCTAGCCCTATCCTGATTAACCATAACCTTGTTCTTGATATTCCGCGCTCGATTGGCGTACTTTAATGTGTTCAAGGTTTCCATGAAGTCTCGATCTGAAGGGCTCACACATGCTATCATGAGTGTTTGACTGCAAGTTACAAACATAGGTCAGCATTACACATCAAGAACAAAAAGAGTAGAGAGAAGCTAACAGGTTTTCAGGTAGAAGGTGACACAAGAATAGTGACTTCATAATATTTGTGAAAACATTCCTGTAATTCACAGTAGAAGACTGTCAATCACAGTGTTCAGCACTGTTACATCTTGTATTGCTGTAGCATAGCATAGGAGATACCAGACCATTAATTGTTCTGCATGTAAAATTATAAAAGCAATTAACTGGCATTCCTAGAATGCTTTTCCAATTATATTTAGCTTGCGTAATCATAGGTAAACTGAAGTTCAAGTCCAAATATCAACCTGAAATCCTAGACAGCAATTTGGATCACACAGTAGTCAGGACTGCCTGCTCTCATTAATTTCTACCTACTTAATCCGAAAGTTGCCTGAATGCTCACCCATGCATGTACACAAGTGCCTAAGGCATCCTGTGCCTACCTCAGGTTCTACCAAGGTTGAAACTGTCTGAATTCTCCACTGCAAATTATCTCCTGTTCCCCAACAGAAGCCCAAAACTGGTACTTAGCTTTAGTGCACCTGGCTATAACTATTTATTCCATGTTTCATACCACCACTGCTTACAGCACTTCCACAAAAAGCAGCGGGACCTGAGCTCTAAGTGCGGGAGGACTATGAACACCATCTTCCTTTCAGGTTCTTACAATACCCTCTAGCCATCCCATTATAGGATATGCAGGGTGAAAACAAATTCCCTGCTCCAAATGAATTATTGAACAGACAGACCAGCAAAAAACAATGGCACAAAAGCAGTAAAAGGCAAAAAATTCTGCATTCTAGCCACATGGTTTCATTATCCAACAGGCAGATGGAGGAATCATGGTCCCGTCCCTCATTCCCTGGAGCACACTCTCATTTCACATCATAGAAGAACAACCTAAAAGGGTCAGAACTGGAGTTCCAGCTCCAGACCACACTCTGAAGGTGCCTACATGGCACCTCAACAGATGGGGAAAACACCTACATTTGATGGACTGAATCCTCTTCACCAGGCTTTAGAGAAATTTGCTTCTCTGTTGTATTTGAATGATTGGAAGCTGTCTTGGGCATAGTGATTGTGAAATGGTAAGAGTTTTCGATTCTCAGAGAAGTCAGGAAGGGGATCAGCAGCATTGCCATTGGACTTCCAGAGGGCAGACTTTGGTCTGTTTAGGATGCTGGTTGACAGAGTCCCTTGAGAGGCAGCTCTGAAGGGCAAAGCAGTCCAGGAAGGCTGGTTGTTCTTCAAGAAGGAAATCTTAAAGACATAGGAGCAGGCTGTCCCCATGTGCTGAAAAACAAGCCAGTTGGGAAAATGACTGACCTGGCTAAACAGGGAGTTTTGGCCAGAACTCAGGAAAAAAGGAGAGACCATTGGAAGAAGGGGTAGGCAACTCAGAAGGCCTACAAGGATGTCATGAGGTTATACAGTGAGAAAATTAGAAGGACCAAAGCCCAACTAGAACGTAATCTGGCTACTGTCATAAAAGGCAATAAAAAAAAATGTTTCTATAAGTACATTAGCAACAAAAAGAGGACTAAGGAGAATCTCCATCTTTTATTGGATGTAGGGGGAAACAGTGACAAAGGATGAGGGAAAGGCCAAGGTATTTAATGCCTTCTCTGCTTCAGTCTTTAATAGTAAGGGCAGTTGTGCTCCAGGTACCCAGCCCCCTGAGCTGGAAAACAGGGATGGGGAGTAGAATGAAGCCCCCATAATCCAAGGGGAAACAGTCAGTGACCTGCCACACCACTTAGACACCCACAAGCCTATGGGGCTAGATGGGATCCCAGAAGGGTTCTGAGAGAGCTGACAGAGGTGATCACCAAGCCACTTTCCATCGTTTATCAGCTGTCCTGGCTAACCAGGGAGGTTCCAGCTGACTGGAGGTTTGCAAATGTGACATGCACCTACAAGAAGGGCTGGAAGGAGGGTCTGGGGAATTACAGGCCTGTCAGTCTGACCTCAGTGCCAGGGAAGGTTACAGAGCAGATCATCTTGAGTGCCCTCATGTGGCGTGTACAGAACAACCAGGCGATCAGGCCCAGTCAGCACGTGCTTATGAAAGGCGGGTCCTGCTTGACCAACCTGATATCCTTCTATGAGAATCATAGAATCGTTTCTGTTTGAAAAGACCTTTAAATCATCAAGTCCAACCATTAACTTGGCACTGCCAAGTCCACCACTAAACCAGGTCCCTAAACACCATGTGGAAATGGCCTCAAGTTGCACCAGGGGAGGTTTAGATTGGAAATTAGGAAAAACTTTCAGGGAAAGGGTTGCCAGATGTTGGAACAGGCTGCCCAGGGAAGTGATTGAGCCACAATAGACATAGATGTGGTGCTTAGGGACATAGTTTAGTAGTGGACTTGGCAGTGCTAGGTTAATGGTTGGACTTGACGATCTTGAAGGTCTTTTCCAACTTAAACAATTCTGCAATTCTATGAAAGCTTAGGTGGTGGCATTAGGAAGAGCGCACTGACTCCAGGTCAATGGAGCAACAGCTGTATTAGGCAGACCAGATTCCGATTTCCACCTTCTGTAATTTCAGACCGAGAAAAAATCCTTTCCAAAACCACCAATACTTTGTATTATTATTTGAATAATTCAAGAAACAATATTTAAATGTTGCTTCATAACTGTTATAGCATTATATTTAAAGTCAGGATTACAGTTACAATAGTACAATAATACAATTATTTCATTATCGTTAACTCAGGACTCACTGCAATCCAACCTGAATCACCACCAGTAAATCTTTTCTGAGTATTTGCAAAAGAGAAACAATAATGTGGACTGTAATACCTAGAGTAGAATTGAGAAGGCTAAGAGAACATGTTGACAGAAATCCAATACTTTCCCAGAAGAAAAAGAGCATATTTATTAAACTTTAGCTTGTCCACACTTTCTGGTTGCCAAAGCATGGATAAGAAAATTTTATGTGTGTAATCCTTCCTTAACAGCAAACTGCTAACTTTACATGTATTAGCATGCATATCACATAAATAAATATAGGTGGTGGTGGCAGGGGGTATCCACAAATCCAACTAAGTCAAAAACAGACAAAATATCTGAATATCCATGCAAATGCTCTGGGACAGCATTTGCTCTCTATACATCACACACTAAACTATGTGATTTCTCCTTACAAACAGGAGAGGGAGCAGCAGAGCTATAAGCCAGGAAAACATTTCAGAGACAAAACAATTCTTCAACAAATGTGCAATTTTAGAGGCAGTTTGAAAAAAAAATGCTCATTACCTAGTGTATTTGATATAAAAATTAGTCAAGAAATGCTATCTGTAGTTATTTTTAGGAAGAGCTTAGAAGAGCTATTTTCTTGATTTCTGCTGATTTTTTTTTCATAATTGAGCTTCTTTCTCCCTTAAGCACTTCTGAAAATTCCAGTCTTTGTTTCACTTGTGTTGTCCGGCTCTTTGCATTTCCTTGCACTGTGGTGCTGCAGGTGTTGCTCAAGTTCTCTCTCTGACGAGCAGGGCAACAATTTAAGAATTCTCTTCCACATTTCCCTATTCCTTTCTGAAATGCCCAGAAAACTTCCTGCCCTCCAGAAACAGCAGTCAGCTGTATTGGACTAAAGAGGAATAAGAATACTACCTTGCTAAAGCATACGCTACTACACTCTTTTGTATTTGTACATGTTAACATTAAAACTAAAAAATTTGTATTATTTTAAGAAATTTCTTAATGTTTGCTTACACAAAGCTTCTGGAGGCTAAAGTCTCTGTTCCTTGCCTGTGCAGTAGGTATACAGAACATCTTCAAACAATTCTGGTGATACAGTAGTTTGTTTTTATTAGGCTCTAACCCAACATCAGATAACTGGACATATGCACCATACCATGAGATTACAGCCTTTACGAAAAGATGGCAGTGTCTGCAGGAAGCTGACTCCAAGCTCCTGTGCATGATGGTCAGAGCAAAGAATTAAGCACCATAAAAAAATAAAGAATTAAAAAGTAACAAAAAAACCTCTCCAAAAGAAGAACTCATCACAGGTTTAAACTATGCTCTAATTAATAAGGCTATAACACAACAACAAAATTTACCATTTATGCTGTTTATAATCTAAAGATGTCTTCATGGAAAGGACTTGTCCTGGAAATGGGAACTTCTAAGTAACTCGAAGCCTCATGTCTAGTAAAGCTACAATAGAACTGAAAAGAACGATGCAAAAAGCCTCTTTAAAATCTTTGCCCTGCATTGCCAGTGTTTTCGATCATGACAGTCATTTATACTTGGAACCTCCCTTCAACAAGAAAGCAGCTATTTTTATCATTGTTTAATGTTTATTTTACTTTCTGAAGAGTATGCACTCATTCATGTTCATTTACAATGAAAAACAAAACATTCCAGTTTTCATACCTGTTTCCTCCAAGAGAGTCTTGAAGTAGCCTTGTAAGCTTTGAATCTCTGTATGGTACATGAGTCGCCTTCTTACTTTTATCTCCCAGTGCACTTATTACATTGCCAAGTGCCAGCTATAAAACACCAAATCATGTAACACACAAGTTAAAATTGGTTCCTGAGTAGTTTTAGTTTAAAAAAAAGCTAAAAACTGAGGCCTGCGTATTCTGAATACATGAATATGCTCATGAAAGTTAACATAGCAAAAAAATTCTAAATAGTTTTACATTTTACAGTAGATATCTATAAACTTCCTTGCTATCAACAGTGAATCAGATGTCTTGTAGTCTGGTATCTGCAACTGCTACAAGCTTAGCACAATTTGTGTGCACTGTCTATTGATATGTCAGTCACAAACTTAAGTCAGAAATACTTAATGTAAAAAACATTTACTTTCAATAATTAAAGCTGATCTCTATTTCAAGCAGTAGCTATTTTCTTTGAAAAATGTTATCAATCATTTATACAAAACGTTTATACTAGATTTAGAATAAGATATAGGGTATTGATATTAAAAGAAAGTAGAATTTACTACCTCTACAGATACGAAATAAGGAATGTCTGACAAAGATTCAAGCATTTAAGGCTTGAAATTATGTAGTCCATGGCTATCCTTCTTCATTGCTAAGACAAGGTCTAATTCCTGCTTAAAAACAAGCTAGCATTAAGCTGTAAAATTAGTTTTAATGTGCAACTGCGTATACTTTAATCAGATTATTCACATGCCAAATTAAAGAACATTCCCCTAGATGGCACCCTGTACAGCATGTTCTTAGTCTTGAAAATGGCCTTACTGCATCCAGCAGTTGAAGAACTGCACACATACCACATTCTGTGAATGTTTTATCGTGTTTAAATCACCTTCAATCTGTTTCCCAAAGCTGAGGGCTGGAATTTACTGTAAATTAAAGTTTTGTGATCGTACAAAATATTAGCTTTATCACACTGATTTTCATTTTGTATCCTGTTTGTTAAGGACACATCTGTCTCATCTAAACCCCCAAGCTTCTGTTGGCTCTGTGCTTATGTCAATGATGAAGATGAACTGAATTCTCCTTCTCTTTCTTACATACAATATAACCACAATAACTACAGAATCACCATTGTGATAACAAAAGAATCACTAAGAACGTTCTAGTTGCAAAACACCTCGCTGGTACTACAAACTAGACCAGAAAAAAAGGCATGTTTTCATATATGAAACAAACACGTATTTTTGAGTCTTTAAAAGAAAATTGCACAGAGCCTCCACACAGCCAAGTAGCTCAAAATAAAGGCATGAAACTACAATCTCCATGGATAATCACTAGCTCTACTTTTCACTGTAGTCATAAGTAAATTACAAAATGTAATACAATTCATTACCAAAAAAACCCGCATACAGTGCCAGTACACAGGCCAAAAAAAAAATATGACACTGTAAGTTAAAAATTCCATTTCTAATTCATTGTCCACTTTTTACATGCCTGTACTCCTTGCAAACTGGTTGTAATGTTCTCCCATTGTTTGAGTCTTGACAAAGTTAAAATGAAAATAAAAATGAAGTATCTACAACAGTGGTGTCAAACTCATTGGCAAACTCCTGCACTGATACAGTCCTAAAATTACCTTTGGTCCTTGAAGACAACTGCAAGGCTGAGGTGGCCCCCAGTGAAAATGACTTTGTCATCCCTGCTCTGCAATTTCTTTTAAAAGTTATTTACTCCATATTTCACAACAGTTATAAGTACCATCATTTGCTAGTTAAGGTCTAGGTACAACCAAGAAAATGTTAGCAAGCCATAACCCAGTAATCACCAATACATGCTGTTATATCTTGTACTACAGTCCTTGTTCTGCACATGATGCATTTCTCCTTAGGGATTCCTAAAAACAAAGTGATCCAAAAAGAAAGAGAAGAGGGTACCAGCAGCCAATGTAAACAAGTAGTGTCTTACTAGTCCACAGTTGATGGAAATGCCCTCTTTTGCCCTTTCTCCTGTAGCTCCTGTTCGCTTTAATCTTTCAGATCCCGCTAGATCAACAAAATGGAACTTGGCAGTAAGAGTTTCAAATTCATTCATCTCGGAAGATTCAGATATTATCCTGTTATCAGTGGCATTATCCTGAAATTATAAAAGAACCCATAAAGCTTGGTAAGATCTTTCACATTAACATTTCAACAATTATTTACAAGACTACCTATTTGTCATGTACATTTCCTTCCTTATTTACTGATTCACTTATAAGAAGATCATAATCTCTCAAAAACCTGTCTCCATTTTAGTCATATCCACTAACGCATAATTCTTCAAGATGCAGCTATAGATGCACATGAATAGCAACATACAAATTACTTCTAAATATGGGCTAAAATTCTTTCAGGGCAAGAAGTTGGGCAATGAAATTTGTACCTCACCTGGAATGCAAGTCTTAAAACAATTGTCAAAGGAAATTGTTTTTTTAAAAAAAACAATGACAGTGTTGCCCTCCTAAATTACCAGTTCATAAGCCTGCCAAATAACTCAAGAGAGATTTTATACTGCTCTAATCCCTATCATCAGCTTCTCTGTGGCACAACTCTTCAGCTTTATTTTAGGAATTAATTTTTTAAGTCAGTTTCCCCAGCAACCACTATCACACCAGCACTTCTGACTTGAGCAGGAGATAAGGAAAGCACAGGAACCACTGGACGAAGAAGAGGTTCCTTTCTCCCCTCAACCCCCCAGGTAAGCTGCCATGATGGACACACAGTTCCATCAGTGTGGGGCGCCTGCCTATAGTGCAGTGTGTTCCTGAGCAGGTTCCATAGCCTCAGCCTCTTCCACTTCACATCCCAAAGCACAGCAGTAAAACTATCCTTTCTCATTAGATAATACCAAGGGTTTTTTCTCTGTCAATTACTGTAGCTGTACCACATACTGTGGATATTTATTTTACTCTAAGTGTGGTTAGACCTGTTGCCATGAAAGCAACGCTGAATGAGAAAAATCTTAAAACCACTCAGTTCCAGACATTTCTACTAAAATAAACATCACAGGGCAATTTCTCACTGCTTGCCATGGCAGCATGTAATAGGCATCTAGCAAGTGTATACTGGACTTATATTCACACAGCCCAATCTACAAGCTTTGTTATTATAGGAATCTTCTATTACAGTAACCACAGACTGGTTTGTCTTTAAAAGAAACCCTCAAATATTCTGTGGCAATGATGTTTATGTCCTTAGTCAGCTAGCCCACAGCTCCCTCACTAGTGCAAGGGGTAATGTGTGTGGCTGCAGACCAAACTTCTTAAGCAATCTCCTCGCACAGCATTTTCAGAGGACAACAGGAATTGTGCCCCTTCCAGACTGGACTATCACACCTTTTCAGCTATTTTGACATTTATGCTGCTGGTGGATCACACCCTCTTTCCTAGGCCTCAAAGCAATGATTAATGCATCCTTCTTTCTCTCTCACTTATTTAGTAAATCAAATATATGTACAGAATGTCGTGAGCAGCGCAGGGGGTGTGAGCACAGCACAAGGAGCAGCGTGTCTGTGCACTGCAGCCCTGGCTGCCCGCCCAGCCCAGGGCCAGCAGGGAGAGACCAGCACAGAGTCACCTCATCCCTGCCACTGCGTTGCCCTGGTAACAAAGGCCTCCCAAAACTGTTGTCTACCAGACAGCACCAATGACAGAAACTTGAGCTGCATCTCTCCTGGTCACCCAATAAGAGCTCATATTAATTTACATTCCAGGAGCGTTCAGAGGCCAATGTCAGGTCTAATCTCTGCTCTCCCAAACACTGCAGGGAGAGGAGAGGGTGCTGCCTGCAGATTCAGGATCTAGCAATGCCCTGCTCCAGACAGTTAAATTATCTTGCTCATAGCTCAAAAAAAAAAAAGGTAAGAAAACACTTTTTGACACAGGGCAGAAAGAAGCCACCCGTTTCTCTAACACAGACTTCTGTTAGAAACCAGGCAAGAGTGGGTGGCTCAGCTGGCGGGGAAGGCCACAAGGGCACCAGCATGGTGGTTTGCTGCGCTGGCAGCCTGAGGGAAACAAGGCAACTGGATGAGTTCTCACTCTCCAGATAAACAAAACATCCAAGGGGACAGTGTCACCATGCAGTGACCGAGGTGCCCTGTCTGGGCTTTGGATATAATGCCAGTCCCTCCCAAGTGAGAAGACAGAATGCTGCCCACAGCACCAGGGCTGCAGTTTCAGCGGAAAGAGGGAAGAAGTGTTATAACAGGTGCATAAAGCAGGTCTGCATACTACAAAGGACGAGGGAACAACTCTCTTTTGCCTGAAAATTATTATTCGTAGCATTTAAAAAAAACCACAACACTAATAAAAGCACTACAAATCCAATTCACTGTCCCACATGCTTAAAAATGTGATATCTATGTGCAAAACGCTAACCAGCTACTTAGAACTTCACTGAAATAATTTGGTTATTCTAAAGGTATCAAAATTAAGTAAGTCCCCCTGAAGCCACTGTAGTTTTGGGTGGCAGACATTTATTCAGAACTCTCCTCTTTACAAGATACATCAACAGCAACTTACAATTAACAGCAACATTCACATGAAAAATAAAATCTTCTACAGAACAGCTTCGTCTATATTCATAGTTTAGATTTCGGGTTACATGGATAGACCTACCAACACATCTGAATCCCAAATATATATCCACTTGAAATAAATAAACTAAGTTTCAGAATCTAATGCATTTCTACTTGCTCCTTGTTGGACATAAGCACTTAATCTGGAATACACAAGCATGGTCAGTTAGTTGACTGCAATCTTAAACCCACTAACTACTAAGACACTGAAAAACATTTTCCCAATTAAAGAAAAATTACATTTTAACTTTCTTCCTTGTGTATGTTGCAACAAAATACTGAAGAAAATACTAGAGGAGAATGGGTAGATTAATGTAAGAGACTGCAGTTTATTGTTGCCTCTGGCTAGAGAATGGTTACACATGCACAGATTAAATCAAATTATTATAATGCTTAGCAAATTCATCAAGCATGATGATGACTGTAGCATCTTTACTAAGTGCAATTCAGACAGCAGTGGCTGCCAAAACAATATTCACATTTTGAAAAACAGTTACTAAAGTGAAGTTTAATAACAGCCAAGATACATACGGTGTTAAATGGAGGACAGACTCTGGTTTGACACACGTGTATAGTAAAAATGGCGTGTGACCGTGAGCTCTGAACATTCATCTGAGTACTGGCAGTGGTTCGAGACAAAGCCCCCAGCTTCAAGCACTGCATCATCTAGAAAACAGACAAGAAGTACACTATATTGCTTGAAGTTTAAATAAAGAGTGTTCCTATAACACTTATTGGTTTGGGTATAAACAAGCTTTTTCCATTTGCTATGATTTCTGTTCCTAGATGTTAAAAGCACAAGGATTTTTAAATAAGCAAATTAAAAGTTGGGAGGTTTTGTGGTTTCTGAAAGAAAACACTTCAATCTATGTACTGCTCTATTTTATTCTTCCCTGGTAGTAACACAGCAATCTTTCTTCCATTCACCTGTGGCAAAAATGGATAACTTTTGCACTCTTTCTTCAAAAATAACAGTACAATAACATTTTTATTCAGATTTGCCATGCACACGCATGAAGAGCGATTTATGTCACATCAATCATCATGCAAAGCTTTCCTGGCACAGGAAAAATAACACACAATTTGGGAGATTAGATTGACACATGCCAAAATTTTTTCTCCCAGGAGAACTACACTATTACCAAAAGTGTATTTCTAGCACTAAGTGAAAGTGGTGCACACTTAGTATCAGACATTTATCAGTTTTAAGTGTACAGAAACCAAAGAAAACAAGAATTTCAACTAAACTTTACACCTAAATTGTCTGAGATGCAGATGTTAGCAAGCATAACCTCTATTTTTAACTGCTTATCAAAACAGACAACATTTGTGGAAAGCACTTGGTATGCTACAGAGCAATTTATTTCCAGTTATCACCTCTGATTCTCCATTCACAGTTCGGGTTGTAACGCCCACTGTATAAATTCCTCCTGCTGAATCTTCGTGTATTTTAATATTTGATTTTTTATTCTTTGCATCAATATCACGTGTGGTATCAAACAGATCAAGAATTTCTTCATTGTAAAGCTGAGGAAAAGACAAAAAAATATATATATTACTTGAGGAATTCCTCCAATGACTAATACATTTGTGCATGGCACATACAAAAGATTCTTAAAAATGCAAATGCCAAGGCTCTCAAAAAAGGATACTGTGAAGAATCCAAACTTACAAGGACAATAGCATGATAGACAGAGCAGCCATCTGCCCACTTTGCTATTATGCCACCCAAGGAAGCAGCAACGTCCTCCACGTCATCAGATCTGGGAGAAAATTCTGTGGTGGTACCAGGCAAGGGGCGGCACTGGACGCCCGCAGAACGAGGGCAGCAGTGGTTTCTGCAGCAGGCACCTGCGGTCCTCAGGTCTGACTTTGCTTTGTTGATTCGGTTGACCGCACTCTCCTCCAAAAACTTTAAACTCACTCCACTTGCTCTCCCTGCCATCGCACCTTTTCTCATCTCCTCTCTCACACCTTCGTAATTCTACGTCTCTTTCATTTAGATAAACTGTTCCTCCCCTGGAAGGAATTTAACATATAATAGCTTTTGTGCAAGCTGCTTATTAAAGACACCAACCAGCAGGCCAAAAATAATGTCATGGTTTCTTGAGCAGGGCTTTTGTACTTTCCTCCGCACAATACCTACGCTTTGGTGTCCCAGATTTAGTTATAACTTTCAGGCACAATCATATGAGTAACAGCAACTATTTACTACATGTTTCAGGCTGCTTAGTGTTTACTGCATGTTTTGCTGGATGTCCTGAAGGCAAGTACACGTACGTTTAGTGGTCTTTTAACTCAGTGTCATTAAGCACATCAGACTGCCAGGTCAGTAAACTATACCAGAACCAGCAAAGAGATCAGAAATTGTTATGTAGTTATCAGTGTTAGAGAAGATAGATTATCACTTCATAGGAATGTTCTAGGTTATAGGGAAGATATTTAGATCTAGTTGAAGATATCAGGGTAAACATTAAAAAACTAAACAAACAAAAAACCAAACAAACAAAACCACAAACAAGCACACAATAACAGAAAAAACAGCATCCCAGTGTCTTCAGTTTGCTTACACCAATTCACTTCAGCAGAGCTTAGGCCAGACTGATCAAATCCCTGATCAAAGTCTCTAGGTAAAAGAACCACTGCAACAGATCGGTATTCGCCCAATGTACTTTCTCATACACCAAAAGCTACAGGTTTTCTTCTCTCACAAGTAAAAATCCATCCCTGAGAAGAAAAGGGTCACCATTTGTGAATGTGATACCTTTATAATTCAAGTTTAACATGCAAGATTTAATTTAACTATTAGGCATAAATACATTAAGTAGGAGCCTTCTCACTAATGCTTCACCTTGCTATGTGCAAACAAACTGATGCCACAATTTAGAGAGGATCCCGATAATGCCCCTGCAATTGCATGAGACTGTATATGCCTGTATTTTGGAGAAGCCAGCAGGAAAGCAAGAAGTTAAGAGAGACAAACTGCAGCAAACTAAGAAAAGCAAGCAAGTAGCAAACAGAAGTCACTGTTCCCAAGAGTTATCCAGCTGTCAGACTTCAAAGTTATTCCAAAATAAAATGTTGCCTCAGCTTGTTCAATGACTAAATTATTATTTATGTAATCCAGCCCGAATGGTAGATAGGATGGGAGGAAGAGGATACACTCCTGTGTCAGAAACTAATACATATTTACATAATACATAATTACATAACTAATCAGAAAAAGCTCTTTCTGGGAAAGCTCCTACTTAGCCTCGGTATAATTTTTAAAAAGTGACACTTTGATAAGGGAGAAGCTGTTATATATGTAACAGCCTTTCTCTAAATTAGATAAGAGAGGTTTTAGGATGTACATTTCATCTCAAATTCATCATAATGGCTGCAATTCCACATATTATCTCTGTAATGTTCAGTTACTGCGCTGTATTTTGGGACTCTCAGTCACATTTGTAATGTCGTGCCAGAAAACACAAGGAATTCAGAAGCTACACTGGTTACTACTCCTTAAACTCCTACTGTTGCAGTTGCCTAAGCAGAACAGGAGCTGCAGCTCCCCATGTTCAGAGAGAACAGAAGACTCCAGCATTCCCACGTAACACGCTCAGGCGCAGGCCCCCTCTAGGCAAACATTAGCCAGAGCAACCAAAAGCTCTGCCTAAGGTTAGCAGTGACAAATCTAAACCAGTGCAAAACTACTGCCAGCCTGTTAAACTTTAAAGCAATTATAGGAACATATGACTATAGGACTCTGTTTACTTCAGCAGTAGTGAAACCAACAGCTTTTCTCTTGGGTCATATAAAAGTACAGTTTTTTCCCCCCAAAGTTGATAAAGTCACCAATACTGAACTAAGTAACACACATTTACACCTGCTCTTCCTTAAATTGATTCTTCCTCTCCTTGTGTTTAAAGCATCAAATTTTGCACCTTGGTGGCAAAGGTAAGTATGTCACACACAAATAAATCAATTAAAAAAAAAAAAAACAAACAATTCCATGGGCAGCAAACACAAAATAAAAGCTGCAAGATTTAAACCAACAGCTGCAGCAGGTCGGAAAGATCAAAGATCTTCTGGCCTCTCTTACCAGTAGCTGTGTCTACAACAAAACACAAAGGCAACAGTTTTTCCATAGCACTGAGGCAGGTTTCCTCTGGGTCTAATAAAAGAGGGAACAGTGACACAGAAGCTCCATCCTAAACCACTGGGGATCACAGAAAACTATTTTTATACTAGGTTTCTCCTTTGGTGAAAGGAATAGAACAAGTCTCCTGAACAGATTTTGCCATAGATTTCTTTAGCTTTCAAAGTGACAAAAGCAGGTGCAGCACAGTCACAATTCAAAGGCAAAAAGTACAACTGATTTTATTTTTTTAATAGTTTTTTGCTAAAAGGTTTTGTAAAGAATTTCAAACAGGCAAGAATAACAGGCTCTGTGAGCAAATGCATGCTGCAGAAAGAGACAAATGATGACTACTAACTCTACTTCTACACTTCAAAATAACCCTGTAAAGGGAACGACTAAAATAATTGGAATAAGATAAAAAGGCTGTTTTTCATAAATTGTAGAGGTAAAGCAAACTCCATGAAATTTCCTTTTGAAATTTTGAAGATTAATTCAAAACATCTTGTGGGAAAAGAATGTAAAAGTAGCAGAAGAAAAAGTTTAATTTGCTTTCCAAAAGAACCTCATCAAGTTAGACACGCAAACACAGATCATATTTACCTCTAAGAACTGTGCATTCACTTTAAAATCTGGAGGTGGAAGTCCTTGTTTAATAGCAGCTTGTTTTTTTTCTTCAATACATCTGAAAAGATGCTTAACAGCTCGTGATATAATGCCTTGTTCCTCTTCTGTTATGTTGACATCAAATCCAGTGCCCATGGTGTATGTTTTGCCAGCACCTGTCTGAATTGAGAATGGACTAGTCACTAAAACACATTAATAGTACCAAATCATCACAGATAAATGCAGTTTGTGAACCCTAGTCCTAGATACAGCAACTACTAAGTCAGTCTGTGATCTTCACAATATTAACATGCACAACAACAGGTCATTTTGAAAAATAGATAAACAGTAGAAGCTGGACAAACTCTGCTGTTTATCCACAGATCACATGCAAGAAGGCAGGGACCAGTTCATTCTTTCATAACCTTTCCCCTACAAACATCCTCTAAGCTGCTTACATCAGCCTTGAGCTATCATCTCCGAGGTCAAAAGAATAGCTAATGTTTTTAACCCAGACTGTTAATTAAAGGATATATTTTGGAGGTAGAAGCAGTATTTGCAATTCTTTACTGAAGTAGATCAAATGATTCCCTTAATTACGATGTCTGAATATTTCAGGTACAATATTGCCACTGTTCTCAGTTTACAAACAGCACTGAGGAATACAAGCTGTACCTTCACTAGGAAAATAATTAAATAGTAAGTCCTATATAAGCCGTATAAGTGTTGTGTTTTCACTTAATCAGTGGGTCAAGCCTAAGACGAAGATAGTATCACACAGCTGAACATAATCTAGTAAACTGGATCTGCAAACTGCATTGTTTCACCAGGACTAGACTTCACCTAGTTAACTTGAGATACGATGTTTAACAGTGGTGAAATTCAGCATCCAAAACCAAATTTTACTCCGTTCCTAGAGGAATATTCGGAAGACCATAATACCATAAAGCTCAATGATATTTCAGCTTTGAGAACTTAAATTTGGGCCCAGTGTACTGAGAGGGTGTGTTCTCTATGAAAAGTTCTGACTTTGGAATCTGATCTCTACAGTTTGCCCAAAAACAAACAATGTGGCCTGAAGTTCCCTAGGATATATTTTTTAAAGTTCCTCTTCCCAAAAGTGTCTGAAAATGCAGAGGGATTGACAATTGCTCAGAAAGGAATCTCAGAACAACCTCTCTATATATCAACCAGTGAAGTCACTAATTTGTACTGCTGCATTGGGGTGAATTCAGGAATTACACGGACTCATGCTATTTTCAACATTACTATTAATTCAGAGTTACTGCCTGATATACATCCTCTGTGTTTCAATGGCCATTCTGCACAGAATCTATACAAACTCCTAAACAGTCTCCTACAGGATATGTCAATTTAAAATAAAAACACTAAAAACCAGGTTCATGCATTCTGAAATTTAAAGGAAACACTAGTTACAAGAAATTGTTAATTCCAAAAGAAATACTTCAAAATAAAATTGTAAAGCTTACTTGGCCATAAGCAAAGACTGTGGCATTATAGCCTTCAAAGCAACCTTCAATCAGTTTTTCTATACACTGTACATAGATCTCTTCTTGCTGCGAGTCAATGTTAAAGACATAATCGAAAGTGAAGGCCTTATCTTTTCCCAAGAACACTTGAGGTTCACCAGGTGTGACAGATGTACAAATATGGCATCCTTCAATCTTCTCTTTGGCTAGCTGTGGTCTAATTCTGTTTTGGAAGAGACAAAGAACTATTAGAAATTATCATCAGAAAGAGGAGCATACAAACAATGCAAATAAGAGATGTGAAAAGAATTCCTTACTGACTGAAAAATGAGAATTTTGCATCAAGCCAGGAAGCAGCAGTCTGAGGCACAGTACTGATGGCATCAGAACCCACTCACACAGCTGCTCATGCAGATCATCTTCTCTTCCCTGAAGGGTCACCTACCAATTTCAAGGTGACGACCTCCCTAGAAAAGTGTTTCTGTATGTACACCACACATTATTAACGACTAACTTGCACGATCTAGTTCTGACTTTGAAATCGTGCTTTCCAATTTTATCAGATTTCTTTATGTTTTCCTTGTATTTTTTTAATTGTAACAAATATGAAAAAAACGCAGCATAGTTTATGTAGTAATTTGGGAGCAAAGACCTCCAAAGCCTACCTGTCATCTTAAATGAAAGTTTCCTTGCTACACACACATTGCTGCTTTTCCTTTGAGAAGAAAGGAGCTTTGACACAGGCAGAACATTTCTGTGAAATGTTGATTTCAGTGAAGTGATGGATCTTCAGAGAAAAAGAGTGGAGAAAAAAAACAAACACACACCCCCCACACCACCACACACACCCCCCACACCAATTCCTAACAAATCCTAAAGGTAAAAGTGTCTCATTCCTCATTATTTCCCCACTGAGACAAATTCCAGCTTTTATTTCAGTTTGTTCAGTTTCTGGAAAACTACTTTGCCTAGACTAGGCAAGTTCAAGTTCTAGGCAAGCCTAGAACTAGACTTCTTATATTCTACCATTCTATTAATTACTCTGCATTCTTAATACTCTTGCAGTCTTGTAAAAACTGAATTATTGTACTAGCTCAGTGACTAAAGAATATCATGGAAGTTTGTGATTCAATTGATTTAATGGTTAACTATCAGGAAGAAAAACTTTAACTAATAATTTGTTTACAAAATTACTTCTTTTTTTAAGCGTTTCCAAGTTCTCAAAGCAGCACCAATTAAAGTCTAAAACACAGGGGACAAGTAAGGTCATATATAAAGGTGATGTAATCAGCAGTAGAGCTACACACAGAGTCATGGAATATTTTATATACATTCTCCATTTATATCAAACTTCAAGCACCTATATTTACCTTGGTATGGCTACTTTAGGTTACAGTATCAAAGGCGAAGATCTGTACATACAGAGAACACTTTAAAGGCACATAGGCATTTCATATTCCATGCTTTAAGGGCAATGTCTACATTAGTGTTTGTTTTGGAGTAGCTGTGCTGTCCTAAAGCAAATTCCCCCAACATCTCCATTTATCACATGTTGGTTTGGATCAGAGAGAAGTTTCAGCGTGCACAAATTATACTCCTTTCATAGGAAACAAAGCCAAAACGCTCCTCTCCAGACACCAAACCTGTTCCAAAATCTAATGGGAACATAAGGACCCAAAGCCACCTACAGATCTAGGGTGACTGTGCCAATGCTTGAGAGAGCTCATCAACAACAACTCTGAGCGGACTGCTACAGATTAATTCAAATTATATCAGCACACATATAGTTTAGTTCAAGTTTAAAAATGTACTGTTAAAAAAAGAATAATCACACAGAGCACAACGTATCTTCTTTTGATTTGTAAGGTTTTCTGCAGAAAACTTTTGAAAAGTATCAATAAAAGGAATGATAATATGATGTGTAAATTAGGTACAAATACTCTACAAACAGTATTTGCATTTAACAACATGGAGTGTGTAATATAGGACACAGATTTTTCTCTCTAATAACAATAATTATCATAAGGTTGGCTTTTTTTTTTCCCTTAAATGAAATAAGAATGCTAAAATTAATTCAGGAGTTACACAGCTTCCTCACTAACAACTTGATCCACTAGTAACTGTGCCCACTACAGACAAAACCTGACAAACACGTACCTAAACTTGTAAGAAGTTGATTTTATTCCAGACCAACAAACACTTTATAATAAAATAGCTGTTATTTCCAGGCAGAGAAAAAAAGTATTCAAAATCAATCATATGCCTATCCTAAAAGAACTCTACACAACTGGAAAAACTGAGCAAATAAAATATTGTAGCATGCTGCCTATAACACTTAATACTTGGAAAATACAAACTTGGTACCTTATTTTACTACTTTAGATTAATGCCATGAAATCAGAGGCCAAGCTCCTTCTTAAAACTAAGCACTCTTATTCTTTCACTAATCCAGTACAGACAGCACAAAGGCAATCAATTGTTCTTACGAGCATGAACTCTGAGGGCTTCTAAAGCTCCAGAGGTACTGTTCGCATTGTGTTCTAGTACAAGGAAGAATAGATAGAAAGACAGAAAGAAGATAGAAAACCTTTTGTGCAATCCCAAAACCAAACTTCCACCCAGTTCTGAAAGGCTTTTAGCAATGATTTATACAATGAAAGTTGACAAATAAAATTATGTGCAGACAGGAGATCATCACCCAATCTGAGGTCGCTCAAGGGACAGTTTGTGCCCTGAAATCCATATAGTTCTCTTGGTAAGTTTAGGACCAAGCTAATGTGACAACCTTAATGAGTAAGTAATAAACGCCTTCAACCCGATCTCTGGCCACTTTGAGCATTGTGAGTGGATTATTCAAATTTCATGGCTGTCAAAAAATATTATCATCCACACAATGTGAGGTCCAGCAAGCTGCAGTCCTTGTGCAAGTCTGCTCCTGTTCCAGCACTGGCTATAGGAACACTTCCTCCTCCACCCCACACATCAAATGACAAAGTGATTTTTTTCTTCTACTTACAGCAAAACCCTTCCCTCATGCCTTAATGTGGCCACTTCTGCCAGCAAAGCAGGCATCGCCCATGCCTTAGAATGTGAAAGAGTTCATTTTGGTCCTCTCTCCTTGCCCAGTTACCCACCTGGCAGTCTGCCACTGGGTTGGTTTCTTTTTCCAGGACCAATTTGACTTCACCCATTTTGTCTTCTACATGGCTCTAGCTCGTCTGGTTTTCAGGCTACTCTATTAATTGTATACAACCATGTGTGTTCTACCTATTTCCAATCCCATCTCCTTAGATGTGGCAACTTCCCAAACAGCATTAGGCCCTGAATCCTTCCCTCTCCTCCTCTCCAAAGCGAACACACCCAACCCTTGTTTACGTGCACTTTGCAGAGCCTCCAGGCCACACGCGTGGAACTTAATCCCCTAAATCTATTCTGTCTCAGCGCACTAGGACAAACTGTCTAATTAGGAAAGGCTAAAATAGCCAGTGGTGGCACAGTAATGCACTGTATTGTACTGGGACTAATCTCTCAGTACAATAGGTGCACAATGTCTCTGCTAAAAATATTGTCAGCTAGAACAGCCTCAGAAAATACGGTGTAGGACTACAGCAATCATCAGGTCAATAACTTGTGTTCTGCAAGACAAACTTCCTAGAACTGATTCCTGTTTAAACTAGATAATATTACAGTATCCCTTTGAAAAGCATCCTACCTTAGATTATTTCTAGGGGTGGAAAATTGTCCCTGGGATTTAAATGTTATTTTTATATATTGATATATAAGGATACAGATATACATACACACACACTTCCTTTCAGTTAGTGAAAGAATTTATCTCTGTGTCTGTTCATTTAAAAACCTCCCCATTACCTAATTTTTCCCCAGAAATCTCAACACATCTATGACCAAACCATCCATTAATTCCATTTCATATACTAAATAAAATGAGACCAGTGGTTTTTTAAATTTTGCTTCTCCATGTGAAGCATTGCAAATACTGCTCTAACACAGGGTAATTATCACATTTGCCTTCTCAGCACCTGTTCAGAACAGCAATAAGCAAACAAGAACTTCTAAGAGTGACCTATAAAGGGCAAAGCATTGAGTTATTCTGTTCTTGTTTTACAAAAAGAAAAGAGGAAACAATTAAAAAAACCACACAGATTGATCTTTCAGATACCAATAATTAGCCAGATGTTGTGTGTTGGAAAAAATAAAAAGTAGTTTTACATTAAAAACTCTGCTGTGAGGAAAGCCCTTTTTTCACCTTGCTCAGAAAAGCCTAAATTCAAACCACTTAAACAACATGCGGTTCTTGAAACAAGTTAACCTGTAAACCCAAGACTCTCCATTATTCTCCTCTTACTACACAAAGCCTATTAAATTTCACACAATTAAGTTGCACATGTGGGTATGTGAAATATTAAGTCTAAGAGCACTTAATAAAACACTTAAGTATAGCAGGCAACATACACTGACAAACAAACAAAAGCTCTCTAAAACCAGAAAAAAAAACACACACACATACACAAAAAGAAAAACAAAAACAGAAAAAGCAACACCCACACACTAAAAAACAGCTTCCTGCCATTAATTTGGTATCACAATTCCCTCTCCGTTCTATTCCATTACATTTAAAATCACCAACTGCTGTATACAGTTCAACAAGGCAAGTGCCGGATTTTACAGCTGGGACACCACAACCCTGGCTGTATGTACAGACTGGGAAACAAGATGCTGGAAAGCAGCTCTGTGGAGAGGGATCTGAGGGTTCTGGTCGACAACAAGTTAAAACATGAGCCAACAGTGGCCCCGGCAGCCGAGAGGGTCAACCGTGTCCTGGGTGCATCCAGCACAGCATTGCCAGCCGGGCAGGGAGGGGATTGTCCCGCTCTGCTCTGCACTGGTGCGGCCCCACCTGCAGTTCTGGGCACCACAGGATAAAAAGGATATAAAGCTGCTGGAGAGTGTCCAGAACAGGGCTACAAAGTTGGTGAAGAGTTCGGCTGGTGAAGGGTTTACAGGAGAAGCCATATGGGGAGTAGCTAAAATCACCAGGTTTGTTCAGCCTGGAGAAGAGGAGAATGAGGGAAGACCTCATTGTGGCTACAGCTTCCTCACAAGGCAAGGAGAAAGGGCATACGCTGAACTCTTCTCTATGGTGACCAACGACAGAACCCAACGGAACGGCAGGAAGATGTGCCAGGGGAGGTTTAGGTTGGACAATAGGAAAAAGTTCTTCCCCCAGAGGGTGCTGGAGCACTGGAACGGGGTCCCCAGGAGGTGTCACGGCCCCAAACCTGACTGTGTTCAAGAGGAGACTGGACAACACCCTCAGACACATGGTGTGAACTGTGGGGTTGTCATACGCAGGGAAAGGAGTTGGATTCAATGATCCTTGTGGGCCCCTTCCAGCTCAGGACATTCTATGGTTCTACAAAACCATTCCCATCCAACACGCTCCTTCACAACAAGCAGAGAATAAAGAAAGCTAAACAGATTTAAATACTCTTTGCATAAACTTTTCAGTACTTTTGCTAGCACACATTGGAAGCTTGCTTGCTTCTATCACTATCAGCACCTCCAGATGAGACCATAACTATGGTATCTGAATGCATTCATCTGAACTAGCTGATCAGTATGTTAATTCTTTACCACTCAATGAGGTTTAGGGATATGAAAAACGCTGGCATATGACAAACATCAGGTCTACCTCTTGTTAATACAGCAATAAGGACACAGGAACAAACCTGATGGCTCCTGCCAGCAACCGTCACCCATTAAGAGTTCGTTCAGTTGCCAGCACACCTCAGCACAATGGCCCCAGCACCTCCGCTGCCTGGGGCAACGTGGTCTGTGGTGGTAAATAACACTGGCAGGTAACAAAATGCTCATATTTGGTGAGTTACCATTCAGTACATTTAGTACTGATATAGTTCTGCAATGCTGTTCTCAACATTTCCAAAGAGGTTTTTGGTGGCCAGTGAAACAAGTATCAGAAGTCTGAGAACTGTTTCAGTATGCTTTTACTCTTTTTTCCTCCAAAAACACATGCACGTACCCATAGTTCATAAAAAGTGCAGAAGTACTACACCTTCCAGCCCAACTCCTTTCGAAGAAATCTCTCAATTTTTTTTTAAACTCCACTTCAGAATGACACATAACAAATTAAAATCCAATGCCTACAAATAATACCACAAGGCACTCTTTCCTAAGGTTAGTATCAAAATAACCCCCTACACTTCTATGGTAAACTACATAAACTACATGTCTTCTGCTTTTCATTTAAAGTGCCAGCTAGGCAGTTGCCTCTGAGCAAGTCATAAATATACTGTTTTATCAGTAGCCCTTGGTGGCCTTCAGTGTGGAATCCATTTGTTTCAAGTGCCTACCGTGGCATAGAAAACCCAAGCCTTCATAAAATACTTCAGTGATTGAATAAATAATGGAATAAAAGCCATCTGTATAAACAAAAGCAAAGAAAGTGTAAGACACATTCAGGATACCACCGTGCCACTTCTGCAGAAAGACTAACTCGATTTTTAGATGCACACTAGTATTCAGCGGTATCAATTAATGGTACAATTTCATGTTAACGGTACCAGTCACTTGCATTAAGATCTAAAAAGGACATGAAATTACAGATATTCAGGTTATAGCAGTTACACGAGATACTGCCCAGCAGCCAACCTGTGGCAACTGGCCACCCAGCATGTTGCCAAGCCTTTCCTCCCACCACAAGTCAGCTCCCACCCCATGAACCTGCTTTGGTGGCGAGAAGCAGGGGCACACACCAGTCACCCAGCCAGGGTAAGCAGCACCAGCTTGCTGCGACTGTAACTCAATCGCCCTTATGCAAGACTTGGGCTCCGATCCCATCAATGTTTCTCTGAAGTTGCCATGGCTGCCATGGTCTAGGCCAAGCTCAGCACTGCCAGCAGGTGTTGTGTGGGCCCAGAGCCCACAGAAACTAGGCAGAGTCCAGGTGTTACTCGGCCTAAACTTACACCAGCTCCCTGGGCAAGTGAGGCAGATGTTTTGCACATGTACCCGTGCTTGCCTTTAGACACCAGGAAACTTTCAGTAATATCAGGTAGGTATCTCAGTGCAAGTTTGGCAACACCAGAGAATAAAACTCCCCGGGAGCTGGACGTAAAAATTTATTAAGGACTGTGGCAGAAGCTAAATCAGGATACATGTGGTCCAGATTTTGCTATAAAGTCCTATTAAGATACTATAAAATGGTATTAGCACCCCTTCAGTCCATGTGTAGCCATTAAATATAACTATTAAGCCCATAGCTGGATATCCAGCAACATCAGCCACCAAATTACCAAATGGGCTCCAAGATATTACATTTCAATAGCTAACTTATTTTACCACAAGAAAAAAAAAATTATTCAAAAATACCCATGCAGAATATTTTTTTTCAGTGCTGCAGTCACTTCCAGTTTGCTCATAATGAGAAGACAGCAAATGGAAATCTGGAATTAAATTAAGTTGAGGAAATGTATCACTGCTGTAACTAGATTTGTCCAGTTCTCCTCTACAGTCAACCTCTACCTCTTCAGCTACCTTTATTATGAACACTAATTTGATTTCATAAAACAATTACCCTTTTCAGGAGCTCATGTACCCATTAAGTGTTCGCGTTGGGGATTACATTTGCAGTGCCAGGCTGAGGCGGTTCTGCAGGCTGCTGCTTTCCCTTGGTTCCCGACATACCGTATTATAACCACATCCCTGGGCAGCTGCCACAGCTAGCCAGAAAACAGTTTCGCGGTATGATTTCAGATTAATTCTTGTGCAATTCTGTAACAGCCTAGCAGGCTGTGCAACGCAGATGGCATCTTCACTCTGACAGGCAGAGTCCTGTGTTTTTGCCAAGAAAATACAGGGAGGGGAAAGACCCAAGTCTGTCCTCACACAGACCTCCTGCTGCCCCACACGCTCCCATCCCATCCCCACCTCCCAGAGAAGGGCTAACAGACACTCCAGTAGATCTAACAGACCTCCAACATCTTTCTTTATAACATGAACGCATGCTTTCATCCAAACCTCTTCCTTCCAATTTCTCCTGGACTAATTTACTCTCCAGTGAGTGAAGAAACCCACAGCTTTGGAAAACAATTTGACTTTTGAGAGAGAGAGAAGGGGGCACTGTGTTGCAGGATTTGTACAGGCCTTGATTATTTCTAGTTCAAGACAAGGTCAGCTGCGATGGAAAAGCAGCACTGCCATAAGCTTCCACGTGCCTGCCAAGCAGAGAACTGGCACGCCTCCAAACCCAAGTGCAATTTGATTAGAGCTAAACTGATACTGGAAATGACATTTCTAAGGCAAACAGATTTTTCAAAATTGTTCTACTATGCTACTTGCCTTGTTTATGAACATTTAATGTTATGTCTCTCCACTCTCAGAAAGCTGGAAGAGAAATAACAATATCTTGGAGAAAATGAGATCTAAACAAATGCAGCAAGGTTTAATTTACAAATTAAGACTCGAAGTATTTGAAACATGGAGCTATGCATTCATAAAACTAAAGTTCAGAATTAATCTAATATAATACAGGAATGTAGGCACATCTGTATCATGCAATAAAGTTGCAGAATATAGACCTCAGTCCCAGTAATCATGGTCAAACATACTTTGGTGTGGAAAGTGACTGCAGACATCTAATCTCCAGGTAGCCAATTAGTCTGGAGAAGCTGCCTCTCCTCATTAAGGAGCATGAAAAAGTAATTTTAGAGAGTAAGAGGCATGAGGAAGTATCTCTGCTGTTACAGCACAGTGGAACACAGTGCTCAGCTGTACTACTACCGTGGCTGGCGTTAGCTCAAGGTCTGGACACCATGTTATATCAAATGTGTGGACATACCCTGAAATATTCGAGTCACTCACAGGCTATTCCTCCTGTAAGAATCAACCCTGAAAATATAATCCATGGGAATCTTTTTCACCTTTTAAAAAAAGAGCAAAAAGGAACTCTACATTTCAGTGTTTATTTTGAGAGGTAGCTTCTAGTCTTTTAGAAAACCCTATGTATACTTTCAGTTTGTTTGTCTGCTTATACTGCACTTTTGGACACCAGCCCCCAGTCTGTAGAACAGCAGAGACAGCCCAAATGCCTAGTTCAGGCAGGAAGGGCAAGTCCCTGCCCCAGGTGGTCTGACACACCTAACATCTCCACAAGGCCTGCCAGAAATCAAATACATGTCTTCAGAGCCAAAGGAAATGCAGGAACAAGGGAAATATGTAATCGAAAAGTTTACCACAAGGAAGCAGAGCCATGTGTGGCTCTGGGTTAGGATGACTGCTCCAAGTCACCAAAGCTGTAGTTTCCCAAAGGGTTCAATCAGCAAGAAGTCTGCAATTTGATGGTTGTGCTCTGCATATATTTATATACAGAGCCAAATATCCAAAAACCAAATCAAGGTGAGAAGAACTGCCTTAAACTGCACATTAAATCTGTCTTTCAAGAGTGCACTTGCTTCTTGTAATTTTAAGGTCTCTATTGAAAGCTATGTTTTAGCTTTTATGAATGATAAGCTCATGCACAGAAGAATTAAATACCATCTTCATTTCATTGGTGGTGCTTCATATCAATCACTAGCACTGGCAATACCAAAGACTAGTAAAGCTTATGAAAAGTGTATGGAAATAACAAATGACGGTCACAATGCTTAAAGAACAAAGATGTCACAAATTCAAAAAGGAAAGAAGAAAGGAAGGTCTTCTGGTGTGCCCCTGGACCAGCATCTACAACTACCACAGGTATGGATACAAAGAGGTCAATTGGGCAACCAAGTGTATTTTTTTTTTTTTTGGAAAAGGATTCATGAAGACAGCATATATGAAAGAAAGAGCATCACACCCTATATTTCTTTTGCAAATTATGGGGTTTTTTCCTCCAAAGTTTAGCTTTAACACGTAAGTTAGCAGCACTCATCATTCCTGCTCTGGAGCGTGTAACTATGAGGAGTGGCTGAGTCATGCTGCTGGTAAAGCTTACCAGAGCCTGTTATTAATTATGTAATTAGGGCAGAATCAGGAAAAGGCGTACACTCTCTGTGGTATCCTTCTGCTATACAGCTGAACACTTCACAGAGATTAAACCTGCTAAACAAATGTCATTATACATAACTTAATCAAAAGCAAGTTTAGGGAAAACTTGAAGAGTGCACAGCCCAGCAGCGTAGCAATAAGCCACAGTAGCAAATGCTGCTGATATTTTACATACACTTTGTTTCCAGAATTTTTAGAGTGCAAGAGTTCAACTGAAATAAAACAGTACTGTCAAAAGCAATGTGGTGAACATAGGCTGTGCACACACCCCCCTCCCCAAAAATATATTGTGGTCACTGCTGCTTTATCAAGCTACAGAATAACATAAAAACCAAACAAGCAAACATGAACTACACACAACTACTACACAAACCACACAGTCCGAGTGCCTGCAAACCTAAACTCAGTCACATATAGAGTTCAGGAATTTGGGGATCTTTCAGGTACATCATCTGAGCCATGACCCACTCAGCCTAACACATCCAAACACACCAAGCCCATAAAAGGTACACCACTCACAACACAAACATGGATGGTGTCAACTCTTTATAAAGCACACTTGTAACTACTATATAATTACCAGAGTCAAACTTTACTAAAAACAGCTTTGTAAGACAGCTGGTTTCAAAAACATTGCCCACAGCAACACAGTACACCAATGAACGAACTAATAATGCTCACACAGTATTTTCAATTAGACACAGAATTGACAGTGGCTTTCTGGTTCAAAAACCCAACACTCCTATTTG
Source organism: Columba livia (assembly GCF_036013475.1). Classification (NCBI taxonomy): domain Eukaryota; kingdom Metazoa; phylum Chordata; class Aves; order Columbiformes; family Columbidae; genus Columba; species Columba livia. Next base: position 195,715,418 of record NC_088602.1, read on the forward strand.
CAAAGCAATGACACTATTAATGACACTATTTCTGCACACTCCCACCATTGCTTTTTTTTTTTACCTGTAAATTCAAAGGAATAACTTTAAAACAAAATTATTCCACACAATAAAATATTTTAAGTATATACATTCAGGATTTCTCGCATTCCTAGTTTCCAGCTCCTTTATGGAAATCAAGAATAAGTGCCACAAGTATATTCAGAAATAAGCAAACAAAACAGTGTTTATTCACGACAGGAAAACTTTTTAAATCTGAGAGAAAAAAAAATGTAATGTAAGATTATCCAGATGACCAAAAAAACCCAAACACCTGTCAGTCATGCCAACACTAGGCTTCATCCAATTCCTTCCTCTTAACAGTTAAAGGTATGTATGCCAGAAGTCCGCTACTACTTCAAAATAACCTCATTTTTCAAAAGAGGTTATCTATTACATTTAAACAAATTTAAAAGCATTTTCTATGTCTTCAGCAAAGGAGCACTCTTCAGTATTGCCTTTCTTACCCAGTTTCCCTTTTCACCAACACCCCCACACTGCCCTACCCACACACATTGTCCCAGCCCCCAGAGCTATAGCCCAGAAATCACTACACATTCACACCAAGACTACTGTAGCTCTGAAAACTGCTTTCATTTATTTTACCTTCCTACAGAGAATTTATCTTCCCAGTTATATATTCTCAAGTCTAGGGCAGTTGGCTGTTTTATACTCATGAGCCACAGGTCCAAGAATTACTTTTAACCAACCTCATTTAACTCAGAATAAAGTTACCAACTTACTTATTATAGCTAAAGCTACAAGCCACATCCCAAGTAATTACATTTAATAATACAACAAAAGAAAAGAAGGATCAGGTCAGTTAAAAGAAAATTACAAGTTGTCATTATTCGTTACTGAGATGACTGCTTAGCTAACACTACTAAAATAACAAGCAGATAATTCACAATTGGACAAGACAGCTAAAAAACTGTTTCAATAATGTGCTCTGAATAGTGCCTTCACTCTCTCGATTTTCAGTGCAACATTCTTGGAACAAAAACCACCGTGTGACTTTCCTGCCCCTCCTTATAAAAGAAAAAAAAAAAAGGCAGCGTTGTATCCATAACACCCGATCCACCAAGTTCCAAAGCAAACTGCAGAAAATTTCTTCATATTTATTGTTGACTGTTTCTAATGAACAGAAGTTGCTCTGTCTCAAAACAGAAGGTAGACTGTTCAAGCAGCGACTGAAAGCTCTGAGCTGGTAAATCATAACTGTGCAGTAAGGAAAAATAACCCATTTGCTTTATTTAGTACTGGTTTATTATAGACCTTGCAAAACAGAAATGAACAATGTTATACACCTTTTTCAGTCCTCCTGGTTCAGCTACACATTTTTACATGTCTAAATGCCAATCTGCAATTTTAGTTCTTTCCTTCATGTCTATTCATCCTATTTGCAAGGCTACAACAACATCCACGTTAGCAGCAACAGCATCAAAAATTAAAGCTTAATTTTTCCATCCTTCTATTCCTATGCAGTGACACCATATTCAGCTGCCCTGTGAAGACTTGGCCACCTCTCTCCTTTGCAGGCTTCAGAAGACACTTTAAAAGGAGGCCCCCAAAAAGTTAGTTAAGTCAAGGCAATTCGGGAAACTATGCTAGAAATTCAGGAGGTAGCATTTTTCCACACTGAGTCACACTCCGAAATGATTGCTCAGTACAATGCTGGATGCTCTTTTGGTTCAAGCAGCTTTTCAGGCTAATATAAACTGACAGTCCCTGAGCATCCCCCACCCCCTTCCTCCATTCTCCAGCCCCCCCCAACAGTTGAAATATTTTACAAGTCTCTTGGTCTACGTTGCCCACAAATTTTCAATCAGGTGCAAAATTTGGGTAACCTACAGGCTATAATCTGCTTTTTTTCTAACTGCAGGTTGATTTTTTTCAGATGTGGTGGAAAGCAACAGGATTTTTATTTTTTAATGTTAATGAAAGAATATTTAGCATTTATATGGAAACACCAGTGGAAAGCTGAAATAACTGGAGTTTAATTAACAAGAAGTCAAAAATAAAGGGACTGGTCACAGCTGACTAGGGAAACAAATTTGCAGTTGGTATTGCTATAAAGGGCCTTGCTCAACATCAACCATGGAAGAAATCCACTGGAATATGGAAGTTCACAGGAAAGCCAGTTTCCACTCACAAATTCACATTCCAAGGCCAGCAGGAAGAGAGCTCTCCACAGCAGCAACATCTGCACTGAGGGCTGAGCTGCCACCATTTCACATCCTCAGCCTGTTTTCCAGTCACATCTATCCATAGAACTACATAATTGCAAGGTAGTAGCTTCTCATAGCCAAATCTTATTCTCTTCACTTACATACCTTCACTTCTCACAGAAGTAAACACCTGTAGTGCACACTCAATGTATTACCCTGAATAAAGGCAAGAAACCAGCATGATCCTAAGCTTTTTTTATATAAAACAGCTCTGGAATAAAGTCAGGAATTTTATTAAAATGAAAACCTGTGTCTAAATGTGGATACTGCATGGAAAACAACTTTCTAGCTGATAAACCAGAAACTTTTTCTAAACATAAATAAATTGAAATATTCCAGTTATTTGCTTGATTTGGGCAAAGATATCTACATTAGGCAAAAAGCTGCAGCCACTGTGGCTTCTTCCATGTTGCCTATGGCATTAAATTTCCCCACTTCCAGTAGAGAACATCTTCTGTTCAATGATGGAGAAACATATTAGAGAATGCCTTATGTCAAAGAAAACATTTAAAAATGTAATGACTGATGCTTATCACCTGACTAAAGTTGAAGATGTGAGGTTTCAGTATTACTTCTTCTAATTCTCCACTAAGAGTTAAAACTACCCAAATAACTTGGCTATAATATCCAACATATCACTGGAGATTTTACCCTAACAGAAAGTGAAAGGGCATGCTCTGCTGCCTCATCAGGAAAGTATAGGTTAATTTCACATTCTTGACTTTTAATAGCATGCAAAATAGAAAAGGCTGCTTGATTTTTCTAACAGTTGAGCTTCCACTCCAGACAGGTAGAAAGCCCTTGTTGGCTAGGTTGAACAAATTCAGTGTGGAAATCATTGTGGAAATAGAGTAATTCTTGTTTAATTGCTACCAGCATGCATATCTCATTGAACTAGCAAGCCTACAGTTTGGAATTATCACTACTAAAAATAATACTAGTACATTTCAGCAACATTTTAGATCCAGGACAGAGCACATCCATTAAATAAGTGCACCCTGGTAATGCACCACAACATAAACCTACACCTTGAAAAGTCAACAACATAGTTAACTCATTACATGCACACTGTGAATAAAATCTAGACAGAACTAGCTACTTCCTTGCTACTTTTATCTGCTTTAAACAACTAATATCTACGATGGCATAACAGTGAGGCTAAATACTTTCTGCTTCAGCTTTTAACTGTAGCCTTAATTTTTCATTAGGGCTCAAGTTCCCTGATTAGATTACAAATCCAACCAGATCTCCAAAACCGTTAATGCCAAGTCACTTTAAAAAATGATAAATCACACAGCAAGGTAGCTTGTACAAATGAAAAGCAGTTCTCTCAATTGTACATTACAGGCAGGGGAGACTCTGCCCCATTTCTGGAACAATCCTCCCCGCGGGCACAGCTGCCGGGCTGGCCCCGCTCTGCCGGGCTGGCCCCGCTCTGCCGGGCTGGCCCCGCTCTGCCGGGCTGGCCCCGCTCTGCCGGGCTGGCCCCGCTCTGCCGGGCTGGCCCCGCTCTGCCGGGCTGGCCCCGCTCTGCCGGGCTGGCCCCGCTCTGCCGGGCTGGCCCCGCTCTGCCGGGCTGGCCCCGCTCTGCCGGGCTGGCCCCGCTCTGCCGGGCTCCCTCAGCTCCAGCGCACACAGAGCAGCAACACCTGATCCAGAGATCGCTCCTGTCTGCTGAACCCTTGGCTGCAGCTCCTTGGGGACAGAAAGAAAAGTCTGTCCTGACAAGCTTCTTCAGGGTCAAATCCCATTTCTTTGTATTGACTGAATTAAATCAGCTCTTCTTGGCACATAATACTTCTAAGTCAGGCGCTTCCCAGCTGCTCTCAGAAATCATCAATGCAAATCACTTGTGGTTTGTCTGCATTAGAGTTCATAGTCCCTCACGTACTGCAGGTAGCACATATGCTTTCAAAACAATTACTATTGTTACATAAAATAAACAGTTTCAAATTTACTTAGAAATTTAAGCTTACAGTAACTGTTCACTTATCAGGACTATGATGAAACCAACTGAAATGGCTGTGGTTCCTGCCACAAAACTTGCAACCAAATATCTCATCCCTCTGAGCACTTAACATCAGACAAGAGTTCCCAACAGGACTGTGCACAAAGGAAGGTGCACACAAGGTTTCCAGGACCCATACCTAAGCTAACAAAAACTTTGCCAGGAAATGGAAAAGTTCACACAAAATAATGTAGTAGTGGCATACTGGTAGTGCCCGAAGGCTAGGGAGGGTCTTACACTGAGGCATATTTAAAGCTTTCATAAGGGGTCATACATCTATTAAAAGCTACAGACAAATGTATTTACATGTTAATTCACAATGAGAGCGAGTTCAGAGCAGGGTGACAAAGCTGGTGAGGGGCCTGGAGCACAAGCGTGATGAGGAATGGCTGAGGAAACTGGGGCTGTTCAGCCTGGAGAACAGGAGGCTGAGGGGAGACCTTATCTCTGTCTACAACTACCTGAAAGGAGGGTGTAGCATGGGGGATGTTGGTCTCTTTTCCCAAGTAACAAGCAATAGGATGAAAGGAAAATGGCCTCAAGTTGCACCAGGGGAGGTTTAGATTGAATATTAGGAAAAAATTCTCCATGGAAAGGGCTGTCAGGAATTGGAACAGGCTGCCCAGGGAAGTGGTTGAGTCACCATCCCTGGAGGTGTTTAAGATGTGGTTGCTTAGGGACATGGTTTAGTGGTAGACTTGACAGCGTTAGGTGAATGGTTGGACTTGGTGATCTTAAAGGTCTTTTCCAACCAAAATGACTATGATTAAAGCTGTTTGGACTGTTTCCTCACCAGCACCAAGAAGTCAGAAGACAACATGTTAACACAAGCTACAAACTTTCCTTCACTTACTGCTGTGAATCAGGCAGCTGCCTCCCACATCCAGACACACACATGACTTCCAGTCCATGGCTGCACTTGGGTTCAGCCACACACTGCTCCTGCTTTCACAGTCAAACTCAAAACAAAAGACAAAAAACAAAAATATCATACTATATAACAAACCTCTAGTGTTTTGGCCAACCTTGTTTCCACTTAAAATAATTTCCTTTAGCACTACAAATAACATTTGGGGGATGGGGATAAGAGGTAGAAGGCTCTTTATTCCAGCAGATGCTAAGCTAACATATATTTTAGAAGCTGAATATTTAGACAAAACATCTTAAGGTAACTGGTGTTCTACAGAAATTGCCAGGAAGTACTAAACAAGGTCTTAAAAGAATGTTCTAGTTTCTAGAACTCCCAGATTTCCCCAAAATGGGTACATAGAATTCTTCTACAACAGTCTGCTTTTACAATTTCAGTGTCAAAGCTAAAGAGAAAAATCACTGCACTGTTTTAAATGTTAATATTTAGCTAACTTACACTACCTAAAATTTTAATTGTATGATTTAACTGGTTTCACCACTGAATCTGAAGAAATGCTAAAGCAATGAACAATGGTAGCAATAAAGGCTCTTTCAGTTTTTGATTTGTTTTTTTTTTTTTTTTCTTTTTAAATATGGTATGGACAGTTTTTTTCTCTTTTTTTTAAAAGAAACATGACAATTAAGCAGATAGTACCACCTTAATATCCTCCCAGAAAAGTTTGTTTTCTCCTTAGTTACCACCAGACTCTGCTTGCCCATGCCTTATCACTTGACTTTTGTTTACACAGAAGTACAGAGTTCTGTCATCAAATGCAGTGTAACTGCAATGCAGCCCTTATGTAAGCTTCATCACATGAATAATTAGCAGGGCCTGTAGGAAACTACAAATAGCTTATTTCCCAACTGTATTACCAGAGTTAACCATTTCTAAGTCCACTGAATTAAGAAATAGTGGCTGATGAATGGGAGCAAGGCAAATTGAAGCGATAAGTGAGCAACAGATTCAGGACAGGGAGCTGGATTACCTGGAACTAATGGAAGGAGAGGATTTCACTGCCTCTTGAAGTTTGAAGTCAGGACTTATTACACTTCACATACAATCTTGTTTTCCAGTAAATACATAATTGGATTCTCAGTTAAATCCCGTTGATTGGTATTATACAATATGTCAGATAATCTTATCAGCATCAAAATGGATCTAAAACGAACACAAGCTCGTGCACCTTTCCTATACTACCCATCACCATGCTAATCTGGAGGTATCACAGTTTTCAGCCCCAAGTAACACAGGTTCAGCCGGGTGTTCCCAGGCAGCCACGGCAAAGCAAAGCAGCACATTTAGGTTGTTGACCTCTAATCTACAGCAGCAGTGTTGGCAGAGGGGTCTTGCAAAGGCAGCGAAAATGGAGCAACACAAAGACTCAGCAGCTGGAAAATAGTACAGCAGTGACACTCTGCCTAAAACCTGCTGTCACAGCAGGAACCGCCAAATTCAGTACCTCTTGCAATTCTAGCCAGAACCATGGGGTTTCTTAAAAGCAGTAAAATCTGATACTCTCAGTCCTTTTTCACCTACCTTAGCTAACAATATAAAGTAAACAAACTAGACCAGGACTCAAGTGAGAAAAACTTGACCAAAAAAAAGATTGGTTTTCCTTTTAAAAAAATACCTGCATCCCACATAAGAAAGGCCCTTGTGCATTCTGTAGCTCCGATTTTTGCATCAGTCACAAGCACACTGGACTGAACAAGTCCAATATATACATAATAACCTTATCCAGAAAGATTTGTGGATTGGAAGAAAGGAAAAGAGCTCTGGCTGTCCCTGAACCTTTCAAAATTCATAATAAAACTGGAAAGCCCCCAGTTCTACACACTCTTGTCATTCCTACCTAGCTGTGGGGGAAGAAAGGGAGAGCTTTGAAAGCCCATCTCCTTTGTGAACAAAACTTGTCAGCTCTTTCCAAATTCATTGAACATACCCCCTACCTTTGTGCCCCAATTGTGCCTCAATCAATAAGCAATAGGAGTCTCCCCAGCACATTAAATACTGAATGAATACTCAGAAGATGGGGTCATTGATACTCCAACACCAGAGCTAACCCCATGAACAGCATCAGATGTCCATGACTTTGTAGCTTAGCCCTTCACTGAAGGAAAAATATAAATAAATAAATACCAAACAAACAAACAAAAAAAACCCAACAACACTACAACTAATACAAGTCACACAGATTATTTAAATATTTCCAACTTTGGAAGCAAGATGGCCACTGTAGTGTCCCCTAACCAGGCATTTGCTCACATTGGCACACAAAAGTGGGGACACTGGTGTATATGGCACCATGTATATGGTGTATAGGGTATATGGCACCACCCACCCTGACAGGCAGCACTATAGGCAAAGAATTCCCAGTACTGGTAACGGCTGCAGCAGAAAGAGACCCCTTAAACACAAAAATCTTTCAGCTGTTTCTCCCAGAAGTACCTGATAAGTTATCTATCCAGTATCACTTTACATCAACCAGCACTAGTGTTCACATGTTAATATATTCATGTCTTTGTTTCAGTCTAGCTGTTTTCCTTCTGATGTTTCCCCTCATCTAATTTTAACATCTCCAGAGACTGAGCTTTCAACCTCAAAAGACAAAAAGATAAGGAAAATAAGCCTCAACAATCTGTTATATTGCACTTTAAAAATAAAGTAACTCATAGAGAAAAGGTCTTACAACGTGTTGAATGTATTAATACCTGAAACCTTGGGTTACAACATAACTTAATATCATGCTTTAAATGGACTGGTTTTGAATATTTGAATGATACCCCCAGAACCATTCTAAAGGATCTGACATTCATAAGCTGGAGGCAGATCTTGCCGAAATGGCAAGGCAACTAAATGGCAAATGCATTATTAGCTGGCAAGGAAGAACCAAACCCAAAATGCTACACCCTATTAAAACAGCACGAGTGATTCAAGAAAAACAAGTTTACGAATTTAGTATTTGAAATACAGTTACTATCACCAAAACATGCATTAATACACTAAATTCAAATTGTAGTGCTGTTGCTCTTTTGAACAGAAAGTGGGCTAACAGTCAGGATCTTGCCACTTATTTGTTATTTTCAGAATGGAAAAAGAACACAGTGCCAATTCATGTAACTTCTGAGCAAAGGAGAGGACCTCTGACACACACTGTGTGCTGGAGTGACCATCCCCCTCTGTACCAGGGGGGCAGCAAAACAGAAGAACAAGTTTCACTATAACAGCTCAGTACATTACAAGCGATCAGCACCACTGGATATGCCTTGGTTAGACATTTAGCCTTGGCCAAAAGAAGTTTAATACTAAATTGAAAAATGCAAGTATGAATTACAGAATATACATATAAAAAGGCAGTCAGTCATCCCGATAGACTACAATTAATCAAATTTCCCTGACATATCTGATAAAACTTGGAAGCTGGTAGCATTTCTTAGCTGCAATATGACTATCAAAAGCATATATCCTCAGGAGATGCAGATATCATGAGCTTCAGAGCACTTTAGTCAGTCTACCAATACATTCCACTGTTTTAAACAGATTGAACTTCAACCAGACAACTCTTACACAGATACTAGGCAGACATCCAACAATACAAACCAAGCTGAATGTTAACTTTGCCCTGTGTTCCACACACATTATATGAACACATGAACCCAAATAAATCAAACTTTAAAATCCATTTTTCATAGACAAGACAACCTGATAATGCACAAATTATAATTTATTTCCAAAGAGCCATAAGAAACTGTTCCAAGATAAGTAACTGATGCTCTGGGTTGTATTCACAAGATTATCACATGCTTCAAGTGATAAACCATCAACTATTGTATGCATTTCTTTCTGACTTACAGAAGGTATTGTTTGAACAAGCCTGAAGAACGGAAAGAAAGAAACACGAACTTTCATGGGGGGAGGGGGAAGGGGAAAGAGACACAATTATTGTACGAGATAGCTGAGGTGAGCATGAACATCTGAAAAGCAAAGAAACATTAACAGTGATGGAGGTTAACTATTCTCACTAGTCAGCTTGGTCAAAAGAATAAGCGAGTTTGAACTGTGGCAGAGGAATTGCAGGCAGAAGGCGACCACCACATATTCCCACTGGGAGAAGAGGAAAGTGGATTGTTACCCATCACTGAATCGTACTCAAAATGCTTTCACAGCAACAACATCACATCTGCCATGAAATAGTCTTCAAAACAGGCCAGGGAGGGTTGGACAAGGGGAAGGGATAGACTTTAAGTCAGAAATAATATAGGAACCATGCAAACAAAAGTCTTCAGTACTTCATGCTCTGTATGCTCACAACAGATTACCTCCTCATAGCAGCCATACCACCAGCACCACTGGCTGACTGCCAGTCCTCCAAGAATCTGCTCTATCGCATTCAGAATTCATCCAGAAAAGTGACTGCACCCCTGTGCTACAGCTGTCCCCCATGCCTCACCCTTTCCAACAGATCACAGGCATGGAGCTCTTAAATATCTTCCCAGCTTTTAGGTCTTGCCTGCCATCTGCCGAAACAGAAGACTGACAAGAAGACTGAGCCAAGCTCCTTACTGAGGTTCACATCGTGAAGACAAAAGGTAAACTAAAGCCAGAAACTTCCCAACGTGGCATAAGGAAAAAATTTTGCCCATTAGGACAATCAAGTATTGGTTGCTCAGAGAGACTGCGGAACCTCCATCCTCAAACTTTTTTTCCAAGACCTAACTTGATGTGACCTTGAGCAACCTTGCCTGAATTTGGTTTTGACCCTACACTGAGCAGGAGGTTGCATCAGATAACCTTCTAAGGTCCCTTCAAACTTGAATTAGTCTAAGCTTACCCTTCCAAATCTGTAAGGCTTTATTGTTCATGTGGACATCGTCACACCCCTGTAAACATATTCTGACATCTGAATGGGATCATTCAACCGTGCTGAATTCAGGTCCTGGCACTCAACATGCAGCTTCACAGAATTACAGATAATTGCTATGGGAAAGGGTTGGAAAGGTCAAAGAGTTTATTCACCCACCCTACCTTTCTGGACCAAGGTAATGTTGACTACATCCAAAACATTCCAAATAGTTTGAACAGTTTTTAAAAGTCTCCTATATAGGCAATTCCACATCTCCACAGACAAATCATTCCAGAACATCCACCTTCTTATCTGTTATTTTTATTACTGTAATTTAAGCCTATTACCTTGTATCCACTTTGCCTTGAACAGGAAGAAAAATGTATTAATCAAATACAAAGTAGAAGGGTCTACTTTGTATTTGATTCCAGGTATTTCAAGACATCTCTCAGCAATCTTCACTCCTCATCTCTCACACTATGGAACTGGCCATGTTTCCTAGACAGTCATTTCCCTCCTCTTTTCAATTCCTCTCAGTCCATATTTTTCTTGATCTGCAGCACCCAAAACCAAATACTAGACATGAGCCAAGAGATTAGCAGTACTGAGCAAAAGGTATGAATTACTTTGCACCTTACATAAAGCTCCAATTTCTGTATATAAAATAATTTTCTTCTTTTCCCACAATACAACACTAAGGTTTCATGCTTTTTTTTATGCATTATTCATAATCACTTGAATTCTTGCCTACAGCAGCAGTAGAGAGTGCACTGGCCCTTTATTTTCAGTCATCTATCATCCAAGATGTAGGCCAACACCATTTTATGCAAGTCCCTTCTTCCCAAAGCAACATCTCAGCATTCAGCAGTCAGGAAAGTTAAACATCACCAGAAGCATTGGCCTGGCAGAGGCCAGCCCTGCTGTCAGGGCTGCAAGCACAGAGCAAAGCACTTTCATTTGAAGCTCTCAGCTGTACAATGTGTATTCCTCTTAGGGGCCCACAGAGGCTTTACTTGTTGACATTTAGAGAACAATGAAAATTCCATCTGTCCCCTAAAAGCTTTGTGAACAATGATAATGAACCAACAGTGGCCCTGGCAGCCAAGAGGGCCACCCGTGTCCTGGGTGCATCCAGCACAGCATTGCCAGCCGGGCAGGGAGGGGATTGTCCCGCTCTGCTCTGCACTGGTGCGGCCTCACCTGCAGCACTGGGTGCGGTTCCAGGCGCCACAGGATGAAAAGGATATAAAGTTGCTGGAGAGCATCCAGAACAGGGCTACAAAGTTGGTGAAGGGTTTGAAGAGGAAGCTGTATGGGGAGCAGCTAAAGTCACTTGGTTTGTTCAGCCTGGAGGAGACTGAGGGGAGACCTCATCACAGTTACAGCTTCCGCACAAGGGGAGGAGGGGCTGGCACTGAGCTCTTCTCTTTGGTGACCTATGACAGAACCCAATGGAATGGCAGGAAGATGTGTGCATACACATACGCAGGTATGTCACAAGAAGAGCCAGAGGCCACGAATGCATTGCAAAGAGCAAGTTTTATTTTAGTTATCTCTCTACTGGGGGATCTCTGACATAGCACCTGAGCTCCCAGGCAGAGGTGACACAAGCAGGCACGCAGGTGCTGGTCAGTTCAGCCCATCTGGATGATCCCTGGGCCCGCTGAGCTCACCTGTATTTCAAGGCTTCAGGCAGGCGCAGCCTCCCACTGTCTCTCACAACAACGCAAGAATCTCAGACATAGTGATGAGGTGCCTAGAGTTTCTCACAGGCCTATGTTATTTAACACAGAAATTCTACTCCTCAAGCACACAAGGTCAGTAAAACAATCTGTGTGATGTATGTGCTTTTTCTACAGACAGGTACAAGTCACTTGAGCATATTTACATTTAACTAACCTCCTCGCCATTCTTGCGCTACATTCCCATACAACGTGGTTTAGAATCACAGAATGTTAGGGATTGGAAGGGACCTCAAAAGATCATCTAGTCCAATCCCCAGTTGACATTAGGAAAAGTTTCTTCCCCCAGAGGGTGCTGGAGCACTGGAACAGGCTCCCCAGGGAGGTGTCACGGCCCCAAGCCTGACAGTGTTCAAGAAGAGACTAGACAACACCCTCAGACACACGGTGTGAACTGTGGGGTTGTCATATGCAGGGACAGAAGATGGACTCGACGATCCTTGTGGGCCCCTTCCAACTCAGGACATTTTATGATTCTGTGATAACAAAATATAACTACAGTGATGGTTTAAAAGGCAGAGCCAAGACAGTGGGCCAGCTAGATGACTGGCCAATGTAAGTCACTTTGAGGGTTGAGTGGGGAAGAAAAAGAAACATATACACAAAACATTCTGAAGCTTTTAGGAGTAGAAAAGAAAAAAAAGAGGACATTTCATTACACTGATGTTTAATTGTCAAATAGTTTACCTCTCAACAGCAGTTTAGCCCTATCGCAGATCTCACTTGTAGAGCTCACTAAACACCAATCCACTTCCGCTGATCTCAAAGTTCTGCTAGTGAAGATCAAAATGGCAATTTTATTGTTCCTGAGTGATGGGCTGGCTGATCAGATTAGACAAAAGCATAAGCCGCACTCTAAGTGATAGAGATGAAACAGGTGGCCCTTTCTCTGACCTACTACCTTTTCAAACACCATTAGAAGTAGAATCCTTCTCATCTCCATAATGTCTAGAAAATATATATTCAGATATTTACTCCGATTAACCCAGCATGAAGATGTTTTTATGGTCTTTAACGTGTTTTGAACAGCTTGCTTATAAAACAAATTAACCTTTCCCAAATATACCAGTTATTCACATGCATGATATAATTGTAACCAGAAAGAAAACAAAAAAGGTGATTTTTAGATGGCATTGATACACATTATTTTGCAAATTGGGGATATAGATAAGTTGTCTTTAAAAAAATAAATAAAAATCAAAGGCCTCACATTACAGAGACAAAGCCTAAATATAATGATTTCGCACATATTTAAAACTAAAGACCAGACTTCAAAAGGAAGGCATTTGAGACCAGGGATTGAAATAAACCTTACCCAGACAGCTTATGTGGAGTGAAAACTGAAGCAATGTATGGTCAGCTTAGCAGGCTTAAAAAAAAAAAAAAAACACAAACACAAAAACAAAAACCAAAACCACACAACACCAGAAGTATTCAGCTATTTCCTACAGATCAAAGTGTCTGGTACAGGCATTTTTTTTTTTCCCACTTCACATAGAAACAAATGGGAGGTGGGAGGCAGAAACAAATCCATATACATGCTTTAGCAAAACAGAGTTTTTAATTCTAACACTTCACAGAAGTTAATGACTAACTCAGGTGTTTAGTAGAAGTTGCTTTTCTCATGATTCTACATCATGTATTATTTATATCATACCATAGACATTTATTATACTTTGAAGCTACATCTTTGTCCCGAAGAGCTTATGGTACAATTCTGAGATGACAGCATACTAAGTGCCAGTGGAGTATGGGGAGGGAAAAGCAGGAAAACAAAGACAGACAGGAGTCACTACCTACACTGATAGCCCTCTCATACCCTCATAAGGGTGGAGATGGGGACAAAGATTCTGTCCTAGTATACAATCAAACACAAACTAAGACAGAGGCACTGCTGCAGTTGGCATATATATGTAATCAGTACTACTGAGTGAGAGGTCAGCAACTCCAATATCTTGGGATAACAAGCTAGTCAGAGCATCACAAAAAGTCTCAGGACTCATCTAATTATTTCTTCCCCTTAGCATGGGACTATCCACCAAAATGAATGCTAAGAATTACTGGCTTTGAAAAACAAATTTAATTAGGTAAGTAACTTCACTTTCAATATTTTGAACAAGTTATATAAACAGACATCTTACTTAAGTCAGTCTACCTCCCTATCGCTTTATTCCAGTCTCACAGGTGACATGGTACCAAATGCCTCAAAGAAAGTGGCTTACCTGGGTTCCTACATTCTATACAATACTAAGGGTTATACTGTACGTGGGACATTTCTTAGCAGGCTTACTAGTGACTCCACAATTATGCAGGACTATATCTCATTACTTGCAATACATTTCTAGAGGATGCTATTTCTTTTATGTTTTAAACTATTACTGATGACTTGCAAAACCTTTTAATCAACATCGCTAACAAGTCATATACTTCAATATAGTCTCTTGACTTTAATACTCAACAGCTACATAGCTTATCAGCTTAAGATGACCCCTTAACTTCATTTCAGCAGTATTAAGCATAAGACAACTAACATGGTTAGAAATAGACAAAAGAAAGAAATATAAAAGTCAATGAAAATAATGAAAAAATACATAGGCTTAAAGACAATAAGCAAATAAGTGCTTGGAGCATTGACCCAAGATGTGGAAGACCTTTGATTAAAACCCCAAATGAGATTAGACCAGACAAACAGAGAAGCCTGTTTGATCAAACTCTTCCATTATCAAAAAAAAAGGGGCAGAAAAGAAAGTGTCAGACTTTGAGATGCCTCACAAAAGAGAAACATTTTCTGTCTAGTCCTATTAGCTGCAACCTTCCATGTGTTCGACTGTGATAGTTGAGCCATCATGCTATAGAATGCTACAGTCCTTTAACTCTTCTCCACCTTTAAAATCATGTCTTATTTATGTTTTTAAAGGATCAACTATGCTGAATATAAACACAAGGGAAAGTAAATGTCCTTCAAAGCTACAGTATGCAAGAGAAAGCACATTAAAAAAAAATCTGGAGTATTTAAGACCAAGTATTGAAAAACTATATTTAATCTAAAATGTCCTGCAAAGAGTTATTGGCTAAGCAACTGAACTATGCAGAGTTCCTGTAACAGCACAAATGCAAGAACCACCAGTGAGACGCCAAAATTACCTCGACAACAAATCCTTTGATCCATTTTAAAATCCAACAATGGAAAAGCACTATTCAACTTGAATTGCTATATATAGTAAAACAATAATATCATAACCTTGCACTAAGGTTTTATTGCTTTCAGTCTTCTGTGTTGAAACTCCACAAAAAATAGGCTCAAGGGATGTTTTTCATTTTTGTTAGGTTAATTTAAAGACCTAATAATGCTTAAAGGATTTATTGTCCCAAACAGCAAGCCTAGCATTTGTCAGCTGATTAAAAAAAGAGTTCTTTAAACAAAAAATAATTATTAAAGCAGTGACCAACTTTACCAAATCTGTTGAGGATACTCTCAAAAGAACCAGATGGTACCCCCTCCTCACTCCTTATTTCCATACAGAGTCTATTCAATTAATATTTTCTGCTAATTAATCATTAGCTCTGAATCAGCAGTTTTTCACGTTTTAAAATAAATATTGAAAAGACCTTTTCTATGCATCAAACTCATTGTGACAGTGATCTTGAAATCCTTTCACTGTTCTCCATTTGTGTCTTGTTGCTATGGTAAACACATCAAACAAGAGAACACGTTTGAAAAATTAGGCTGCATTTCTCCCTTTAGTCACACTGGAACAGACTTATTTATTCCAGAAAAGTTTCACCAAGGAAAGCTGGAAATAAACATGGAGAGCTACAAAAAAGGAGAAAGGACAAGAAGAAAATTACCAAATGCTTAAAACAATTTTATAAGAGACAAAAAAAAAAAAAAGCACAAGAAAAAGGTGCAGCTCATAAATTACTCTTGCTGAACTTGTTCAGATCTAGTCTGATTTCTAATTAAATTTCTTTTTCGCCAGTTCAAATGATAGTTTTAACTTCTTGCAAGTATCTTACATGGCAATCATATTAGCACAACAAAAAAATTCTCTGTTCCGGCAGCCACAGATACAGCAGGACACTGAATCTTTTCCTTTAACAGTAAAAAAAAAAATAAAATGCACCTAAAGTGGCTTTATTTCCCCAGCAGTAATCAGGCAACAGAACATGAAAGCAAGAATTCCAGCAGCCACCTCTGAGTGGGCAGCAGGGGCAATCTATAAAACGCTTAAAGCAAATAAAGGGCAAGCAGAGGGAGGGAGCAAGGCTCCCTTCATCCCAAGCACAAGGGCCATTCAACTGCTATAGAAGAATTTGCAGAAATCACACAGAAAAACTGAAAATGTGAAGCTTTGAGTTCTGTAGTAAAGGAATGTCTAGGTCAACAATATCAAACCTAAGCCTTCATAGAGCTTTAAGTAGTAAAGAAAATACCACTAAATGGAAATTGGAGACTAATTGGATGGACTTTCAAAGCAAACTCCCAAGTCTTCTACAAACTTTGGGAAATGCCAAGTTAAAAATATAATTCATCCACAACCATGAACACTTGTGCATAGCACTCGTTTCTTCTTCTTCCTAAATTCAATACACATCAATCAAGGATGGGAAATATCCGACTAGGTTTTATTTCACCGCCATCAAAGAATGAATTTGTGTTTACATCATGAGTGGCAGAAAGGGAAGTTTATTTCCTAGAAAGCAAGATCACAGATTTCAGCCTGCCCCAAGCAATATCAGTTACGGATGATCAAGTCAGAGATGACGAAACCAGAATTAATTCAGCAGCAGATGGTGCTGTGTCTTTTTTTCAGCTAAAATGCAAAACATATGGATGGGGTAGAGTAAAGTTTCACTGAGGGACAAGGGAATGTTTGTTTAAGTCAGGGAGCAAAGAGAAACATAGAAACTAACAAAATATATGAAATACAAGCTTTCCAAAAACAAGATCTCTTTTGTAGCTTTCCCTTAACAGACTCTCTTTCCAAAAGAGGTATTTCCCAACACCTGACATGTCCCAAATATTTACTATGTAATACTGCTGAAGAAATTATTTTATCTTTGGTGAGGCATACTGATAGACTGCTGAACTTCATTAAACAGTTACTCTGAGACATTTTCCAAAAAAAAAACAAACAAAACAAACACACCAAAAAAAACCCACACAATACAAACCTTCACACAATTACAAATAGGTGATAACTGTTGTCTAATAAAAAGAAAACTAGTTAATTTTAAGGTGCGAGTGGATAATACTGTGATCTGTTACTGTCGCTTATCTACTTACCGAATGATTTATGAGAATGCTTAACACTGTATGGGAAGTGTGAAATGAGCACCTCTGCCGTATAGAGCTTATGATATATACCACAGCATACATGGACATTCATTTGACATTTGAGGATCTGTTCATGGTAGGAAGCTTAAACACAGCTGTCTGTTTTGAGCTGTCTGCAGAACAGCAGCCCAAAAAAGAAAATACATTTCAATAGCCAAAGTGCTTCGACACATGCCTATCAAAAAAGCTCCTTCCCCTCAGTTGCTTTTTTCCTAGTATACTTAACAGCAACTGGATCTAGCACAGAGGAGGAGAACTTCAATGTAATGCAAAAGATTAAAAGGTAGTAGGAGGCACAACAAACAGCAGATTCTGTGTGGGGACAAATAATACACAGAACTAGCAAAGGAGAAAGCAATGCAGAAGACGTCCGACTGATCACATATTTCAAGAACTGGGGGTATGAGAAGAAGAAACCCAGTGTTTCCATAACACACTTATGCAGCAGAAAGCTAAGGTTACAAGGGATGCACATAACCCATTTGCCCTATCAGAAGTTAACACTGTATCCTTATTTCATACTCCAAGCAGCCTGATTAGTTGCAAAAAATCTCTGTTCCTAAATTGAATCTGTAATCAATACATTTTTTTAGAGTACTTCATCTCCCTTTTGGAATACCAGAAACAGAAGCTGGGTAGTTTTAATTCATCAGCCACACTTATTAGTCCCTCTGTTATTAGAAAACTTTCCCAATAGATCTGTTACATTTTGCATGAGTAATTTCCATGCTTGGCAAACATCATAATTTCACCTTTGTGAAGCAGTGTCACAACGTATCACAGACACCCCAGGTGGGTATGTGAGGCAAATTCTTTAGAAGATTCAGGGAAGGTGGCCAGACCCCACAGCATCTCTGCTCATGTGAGGAGGAAGGCAGCAACACTCCCCATCTTTGCTTAAGGGATGAGACCCAGAGCAGGTGCCAATCATGGCAGCTGAAGCAGCAGTCAGGTACTGTTGCCCAAGCACGGAAGAAGGTACATACACACAAACACACCGAGAATGATGAAAAGCGGAAACTTCCACAGCTCTGCTCTTCACACCTCACTGATTGTAAAACACCATCCCCTGTTACTACATTTATACAGTCCTAAAATTAGATTTGGACCTTTGAAGGAAACCGCGAGGCTGATGTGGCCCCCGCAGTGAAAACGAGTCTAACACCCCCGCCCTAACACAGTTTCAGCTGGGCTCCGTCTTTCACAATGCCAACATGCCCAATACCAAACCCCAACTTCCTTTAGCTTCACCACTGACACTTCATGACCTACTATTGTCCAGTCCACCCGATGTGCCACCCAAGCATGTCTGAGTGACCATCTTGCTTTTCTTGACTATTGGTCGGCTTCCACAGCTATTCATCTTTTCACATTGTTCTTCATTATTTCTGTTTTCGCATAGCATTTTAAAAGGCGATATTATACATCAACACTGAATCTTATAATCTATATGTCTGGGGCCTCCACTGACTCAGAGTGAATCAAGGCCATCTTCCTCCTTTGGACAGGTGTTTACTTTAATGTTCTTCATTGTTATGTCTTCTCCATAACAGGATCCAAACAACAGACATCATTCCATGCTCTACCAGATAGCAGTCACTCATGCAAGCCTTCTGGTGAGCTCCATCCAAATATGGTTGCTCTCCAGGAGTTCCCTTGTTTAGCAGATATCCAAAAACGCAGCAGACTCAAGTTCAACTTTCCTCATCGCTGCTTGGATGTCCTAACCCTACAGCTCCAGGCCATATGGAATGAGGACAGGCACTAACTGTCAGCTCTCCTGTTGGAACTATTTCAATTCTGACGACAGCTCAGATCTAGTTGGTAAAAGTGTAAATGTGACCTAGTGGTTCTCTGACTGCAGTGACCCCATCCAATCTCAGGATCGCTCATACAATGACTCTCTAAAACACAATACTGACACAGACCACTGGCTGTTGAGGGTCTCAGTCTTAGGTGAGAACTTTATCTATCCAGCATGCAGGAAGCCTACACGTTGTATTCTGGCTGCAGACACCACTAACGTATAAAAACACACAAGAACTAGGAAACTAGGAAGTATAACCTACATCATTTTTGTGGTCTTAGTTCCAGAAACATGAACTATACCATTTCACAGCATACTCAGAAAAAAGTTTTCATATGCTGAAAAGACATTTATAGAAGAAGCAAGATGGCAATTTCAAACTTAAAAAAAAGCCATCTTGATTAGATAACTATCACAGAGGCTCTTTGATTCCATCTAAAACCACACACTGTACACAGTCATACAGAGAGCAAAGCTCTTTGTTGAAGTTGTACATCATCATCAAAATTGCAATTCCACAGGTCTTTCAGTGGTGGTTGACAATAGAGAAAGAATTTTTTTCTTAATTGAGGAATTTAACATTCGCTACTGGATTATCTGCCAAACTATTTTCAGCTTTCATACTTCACTAAACTGGAGTATTTAGCTAACCTTGCAAAACCCATTATTACACAGAAGAAAATGGGGAGCAATTAGCCTACAAGATGATAGCTTAAAGGTGGTGCTAATTGGATAGAATGAAGTATTCTTTTAATCCAGTTGTACACAATTAAATGAGATAACCAGGTTCTGGAAAAACTATTTGCTCAACAATTTCAGGGCTGTCTATTGTATAACCTATGTTTAAAGTTTGAACAAATTCAGCTTTGCAGTAAATTCAGCCCAACATGCTTCTGCACTATCTTACTTCAGTTACTGTCACAGGGGTTGCAAACTAAAAGCTGGTCCTGGTGTAGAGCAAGCCTTGTTCAGGAAACACAGACAAAAACAACAACTAATTCATCTCGACACTGGAGATCATCATTGAACTAAGCTCTAGTTCCCAAAAAGAGCTGAAGGACAAATCCAACAAGAACACAATGTAATATTCATAATGCACGGTACAGGATGGCACTGATACACAGCGAGTTCCCACACCAGTTGAATTATAGGACTGTGCAACCAGAAATAATAGAAAATCACCTACGAAGAGCTACTGGTGGGGAAGTAAAAAACAAAGTGCATGCTTTTGTTCATGATTGCTAAGCAGAGAGGGAGAAATTCTGAACATTAATAGTAATCTGTCAAAAGGAAGAAAGCAGACAGAAGGAAAGATGGAACCCTTCATGTCTAGTGAACTGCACTAAGGTGTTAGTTACACAACGACGTTACAGAAATGTGCCTAGTAACATTAGGGATTTGTTTTCAAGAGCTACAACTGGATTATTTTAATACACTTTTACTAATTATTTGCCATATATTATTTCTAATCTACCATACACATACAACTATAAACATATTTGCACCAGTAAGTGTTAATTCCTAGCTGCAACAAACCTCTGTATTTGTAAATGAACTTCTACATCACTATTATTTTTGGCTCAGAACATATTTAATATTTTCTTCAAATGACAGAGCAGTCTGTAAACCTGTAACACACCCTATTTTTAGGATCACACCTACCTCATATTTTCCTTTTTAAAAACACAGCCTAATTATGCTTTGGAATAATACCTCCCTGAAAAATGCTTCAACAGATAGCAACACTCACAAAATCATCTCTGCCTTTAGAAAATGCTATCATAATCATTGAGCAGACTTCAATGAGCAACTGCAGCATACACTCCATGTTATCATGCAGGGGCGGTGTTCCTCTGTTTACTGAAAATGTTATTGAACTGTTCCCCCCACATGCACATACCAACAACACCACACAGTAACATAGCTTATTCCTACACCCTTTAGTGAAAAAACGATCCGCTCTCTTTGTCTTCCTGCACAACACTGGAATTATCTAAGAAGGTGAGATGTATGTAGTGGCTCCAAGGATGCACTGGCAGACCTTGCCCTAAAGTCTTATTTATTGTAGTATAACACTCAAAGCACATCAGCATATAATATAAAGAAACTTCTTTAAAAAAAAGAAATAAATCATAACTCAGTATCGCAATTAAAACCCACATATTGACACACACATATGTGCACACACACATATATTTCTCATGTCTGAATTATGTAAAAGACATCTCAAAAATCAAGGCATCCGTGGGCTAATCTGGAAGTTCATCAAACAATAATATTATATCTTCACATGGAAAACTGAGAAGAGCCAAGAGTTCACTGATGAACAACAGATTTTGATCTCTGATAAAAGAGTAATTTGAATTAGCTGATGTTTTAAAATTATTCCTGCTCCACTCCCATTATGGCTTCTACATCTACGTACTCCTATTTACTGTGAGCAGCCTCTCGGAACTCCATCCATCCCCCCCGGTACGTAAGGTGAGACACAGCCTGCCTGGGATAAAAGCCTTTATCTTTCTAAAAATATCGGTCTGCTGGGCTCCGCTCTGGCAAAGCTCCGTGATGCAAACGCATCGCTACAGCCCAGGGACTGCTTTACTTCCATGAGTAAGCACTTGCAGCACCGGGCTATAATTAGTCGGAATATTTTTAGGGTCATTGCTGAAAACTAGAGAGAAATTACTGAGAAAGACCTCAGAACGTTTGGGTTTCTTTCCCCCCCCTCACGCCCCTCCTTTCGCTGTTTCCAAGTACTGTTAGGAAAAAGAGGCTCAGCGGGAGCCGAGCGGACCCACTCTTGCTGTCCCTCGCTGCTGTGCCTGCGCGGCGATGCCGTTTCCCACGGGCGGGGAGCGCGCAGCCCGCTCCGGCGCAGCGAGCCCACAGGCACTGCCGGCCGCGGTCACCGGTGGCGTGAGGGCCCGCGGGTGCGCTCCCCGCGGGTGCGCTCCCCACGGCCGCCCGCCCCCCGGCCCCCAGGAGAGGCGGTGCCGCCGCTTACCTGACCGCCACCCGCACCGAGCTCTCGTCCTGGCCGGCCGACATGGTGCCGGGGGGCAGGCGAGGGGCGGCTGCGAGCTTGCCAGGAACGCTGCCGGGCCGAGGACGGGCCCGCCGGGAGGAGGAGGGGGCACTGCTGCGGCTCCCCCCTCACCTCCTCCGCCTGCTCCGCCGCCTCCTCTCTCCAGCCATTTTAGGTGCCTGAATGAATAGGTAGGGGCCGCAGCAGCGCAGGGCTGTTCGCGCCGCTGCTCCTCCTCCTCCCCCCGCCCCGCCCCGGCCCTGCCCTGCCAGTGCCTGGTCGGAGAGCGCTGTCAGTCAGCCCACCGGCGGGCGGAGGGATGGGCCCGGGCCCCCGCCCCTCCGCGGTCCGCTCCCCCGCCCCAGCCGCCCCGCGCCCGCTGCAGCCGCAATGCGTCAGCAGGGCCCGCCCCGGGCCGCCGCCGCAGCGCCCGCCTCACGGGCCTCGGTTCACGCACGGGCACACGGCGCCCTGACACAGCTCCACACACGCCCCCCTCCACTACACCCGTCTGCACAGACACACTCATCCCCCTCACACACCTGCCTTCCCGCACACACCTGTTATTTGTTCATAGAATCATTTCAGTTGGAAGACACCCTCAGGATCATCGACTCCAACCATGACCTAACTCTAGGACTAAGCCATGTCCCTAAGAACCTCATCTAAACGCCTTTTAAACACCTCCAGGGATGGTGACTCCACCACTTCCCTGGGCAACCTGTTCCAATGCCTGACAACCCTTTCCGTGAAGAATTTTTTCCTAATATCCAATGTGAACCTCCCCTGCCGCAACTTGAGGCCATTTCCTCTTGTCCTGTCATTTGCTACTTGGGAGAAGAGACCAACCCCCTCCATTCTACACCCTCCTTTCAGGACGACAACCTTTGGACACACACTCCTCACACACAGCCCGTCACACACACCTTGCATGCTCCCCTCCTCATGCAGGCCTTCCCACACACCTGTGGTACTGCCTTCCGCACACACGTGTGGTATTACCATCTCGCACAGGTCTCCTCACACGTGCACTCACGTGTAGCCCCACACACGCCTCTTACACACATGCATGCTGACAGCTGTGGGCACACACAGCACCGTTTGCAGTGTCTGGTTTACAGGCAGTTCTTTCCCCCCGCCCCACGTACACATGACACTCATGCAGTGCTCCACACACACACAGCTCTTCCCCCCACAATGCGCCACTTGTGCTATCAACACACACGGCTCTTGCTCACACACATGCGCAGCCAGACACAAAGGCTCTGCATCCAGCCTTCCAGACCTCCCTGCTGAGAAAGAGCAGCTTAACCCACTGTCAGGGCAGGGTTTTTGCTCATCCACCTGTTTCCCTCTCCTGAGCAAGAATGGGATGTCCTCATTCCTCCTTCCTCCTCCCCTGGCCCCGTTGGTGTCAGGACCCTCACACCTGCAGGATCACGCAGCTCTCCCATTTCTCAGGCTGTACTCAGCAGGTTTGTTTGCCCTAACTGCTCCAGCCAGGCATCGCTGTTCTGACTTCACTAATGAAATGCCTGGTTTTTAGTTGGAAACTGAGTGGGTGGATGACATTAATTTTTGATGCAAATAATATCCCTGCCAGGAAACAAGCCCGGTTATTTTGCCCAAAACAATTCACATTCCTAAGGAAGATTTTCCGTCAGAATAGGCCCGGGTTTGCATTTGTAATGATATGCTAAAAACCTTGCAGTTCAAGTTGTTTTGCTTCTGATAGTGAAGGCTGTTCACACCCAGGCCCCAGCCTCTGTCAGAGATGGGCAGGTGAGATCTGCTGGCAGGATGGGGCCTCCAGCCACTGCCCTGCTCTCTGAAGACAAATCTCTTATTCTCAGAAGAAAATGACTTTATTACTGATACTCTGCTTGCTTCTTATAGTTATTTTCTCACCTTTTTCTGCTTATTCATTAAGAAATTGGATTGTTGCTGGAAAATGGCCTGCCTGGAAGCTGCTGTACAAAATGATGGTCTATTTTCTTAATTACACAGCACCACTATACAAAGCTCTGTCAGCATTTTAAAGTACAGGAATATGGCTGAGGTATACTAAGATAATATTTACCTGAAAGGCAGAAAAATGGAGACACAGATAGCTTGGTCTGAAGTCAACAAGGGAACCTGCTACAAGCAGAACAAAGTCTATGTTTTCCTGGGCTTCCCAGCTCGCTATCCTCTTAGCTTTCTTTTTCCACAATGTTTTATAGAATGAGCAAGACAGCTGATAAAGAAAAAGCTCTTGCAGGTGAAGTATGTTAGCATTCATGTGAAATAGCCTCAAAATGAAAGTGATTGAAGGCTCATAGTTCAAGGCATTTCCAGCTAGTGGGGCTGAACACCCGCGACTGGGTCATCCATCTGTATTGTACTGAGTTATTTAAAAATACCTGCAGCTCATCCATTGTGAGTGCAATCTTATGTTATCTTATGCCTAATTGGTTATTATAATTTATTTACAAATCAAGCTAACAACAAAGCTCAAGCAAATATGGAAAACACAAAGGTCACTATGTTTTTTTCTGTAATAGCTTTAGTAACTTTGATACTTTCTTATCCAAAAGTATTGAATACCTTTTTTTTTTTTTTTTCAGCTGACAAAGCTACAAGGTTAATGTAACAAATGCACTCCAGCCGAATTTGTACCCTGGCAGTATCGGCATTTATCTCACACAGCATCTTTTGCTGGGCAGGCCGCAGTACAGCAAAGCTCACCCACATGGCCCTGAGCATGTGTATAAAACCCTGCTCAGTCAGTGCCTCCACTTCAGCATGGGAGCTGTGCTGTAAACCCAGCGGGGAGCAGCAGCCGCAGGACCTGGGACTCGCTCAGTCCCATCTGCTCAGAGCCAGAATCATGATCTAGATCTTGCCAGGACTGTTCCTTTTCTGCCCTCATGTGCCCCTAGACATTTTTCCTCAGCGTGACCACATCCAGCCCTCTCTCCTACATGTTGAAAATGAAGTTAGCAGATTAAAAAGTCTGGCAGAAGTTGCCCTGAGCTTGATGTTATTTATACAAATAGGTTGGTATTTACAGGTTTGGGACCTTAACGACAAAGATTTGTTATTCACATTGGGACTAAACAGGAAGTCATAAGTTTTGGTGTTAAATCCTACAGTATTACATACCTGTCTTCTATCCCAAATATTTCACTTCAGTGCCAGACTCCTCTGAAATTGATATGGAAAGTCACATTTCATGCCATGTTTCATGCAAATTGCCTGATGTGTGACCATGCAGATGTAAAACAGGAAAAAGACATAGGCATCTTTAATGGCAGATTTTCCTCTGTGCTCCCCATTTCCAGAAAGCATACAATCCTTTTGTTAATTTATTTTTCTTTATTTATTCCCAGCCCGTCTAATGTAAAGAAGCAGTCTGCTGTACTGTTAACATGGCTGCCCTAGGAAACTTAAATCATTTCTCCCGCTTTTCATTTCTTGTAATGTGGTTGACCTTTGCTCTCCAGCATCCTATTCATTCAACTTGAATAAATAAGGGCACAATCGCTCCCTTTCTTTCATTGTCTAAGTACATAACCATACGGCCAATGTCTTGTTTATCTTTAATAAAGCTGTATGGTAACATTTAATGGATTTGTCCAGCCTCACAGCTAATGAGTGATGTTTCCTGGAAGGTCCCCTCTCCTCATGCTCCTCGGTCAGCGTGCCTACAGGTAGGACCTGCAACAGATCACCTGGTGTGGCTCCAACTCCACAGGTACCAGCTGCCTCTGGCCACCCCCGATCAGCTGCAGACATTGCCTGAGAGGCGACAAACTGCAGCACTGGAGATTGGAGTGGACTTTACCACCGTTGTGCCTGCTCACTGTTAGAGGAGGATGGCTGGGAACATCCCTGCCTGGCAGCCGTCCCAGGTGCTGGCTGTTACACTTTCACCTCCTCCATTCTCCTGCCAAATGACTCAGCACTACAAGCTTCATCCACTGGGGCAACCAAAGACCTGCGTTTGGAAGGGTGGGGGCTCTGAGTGACACACAGACACACGCACAACCTGCACAGCTCCGAAGATGCTCTTAGAGTTCCTTTAAGCATCAGAAGCTGCCTAAAATCAGAGCTGTACACAACCTGAGTGAGCCAAGCTGACTCCACTTAGGAGTCAGAGCCTGCATTTTGACATTTGTATGTTTGCAGACAAGTTGTTCAAGCCATGCTTATGCTGTACAAGTTGGGTTTGAAATTATTTTTTTAATTAAAACAGACCACTTAAAATAGTAGAGCCCTTACTTATTTTTTTTTAGTTTTGTGATAACTTACCAGTGCTAAATAAACCAATTTAATCAAAGGTTCAACTTGTTAGTTAATATGTTTTGCTAATGATCTTTTATTTAAGATTTCACTGTACAAAACCTCGTCAGGTAACAGCCTGACATTCATTATACAGTTGTGATGTTCTCTAGTGCTTTTTCTGCTGAGTAGTGAAGGGGACACTGTTTTGTTGAGGCACATGATAATATAAGATATGACTAATTTCTGATTAATCTGTACCAATTAGACTGATTGCACCATGACTGGTAGAATGCTACAAGCAAAATCAGTGAGTTTTGTCCAGTTAAGCATTGAGCCTTCTGCTATTGAAGGTAGATATTATTTTGGATACAGACAGAGAAACACTAAATATTCAGGTGCTGTGAGAGAACATTATTAACTCCTTGTTCTGAAAGTCATTAAATCTCATCCTCTGCATGCTTCACACTGTTTTATCAAATTCACACACATGAAATAACAGCTACCATATAACTTCACTAGTAACTATTTTTCTCTTGAATATATATACTGAATAAACTCTTTAGCCACACACAAGTCACCTTTTATTCAGTGATTTTAGAATGACACACCACGAAGCCTAAATGTATATGCAAATATGATAAAATATATACATTCTAATGAGCAAAATTTCTTTCAGATTCATTCGTGTAACAGTTTGAAAAATATGGAGATTTTTGCTCATGTAAGTAATCACAGATTTTCTCTATAGTTTTTTCCTTGTCCATGTCTGCCATAATTCTATGATCTCTGTGACCCAATAACTCCTTGTATTCCAGTATCTTCTGGACTCCTGTGGTTTCATGAGCTGTTGCTGATGGAAATCAAGTCAGCAACATTCACTCATCAGCAGTAATCACTGCATTTTCTCTAATGAACACTAAACTCTTCAACACTAACATATACAGGTTTCATGGTTTCTACTTGGCAAAGTGAAACTTCTGTTTGCATTTTCTGTATAAATGCTTTGGGCTTACACGAACCTAAGGCTTTTCCATAGTTGTCTTTTGAAAAATCTTCACTACACGCTGAACTAAACTTCTAAAACCGGTTGCATCTTGTTTTTTAAGGACTTTCTAGAAGTAGTTTTTTCTTCTCTGGCTGGCTTCTCTTTTCTAACTGCAGGTCTTGGAAAGCAGTCAGGCTTATAAAAGACATTTCACATGCTTTCCATTTTCTTCCCAGTGCTCACTGAGACTTTTGATTAAATAACAATGAGGAAAGAAAAGTGTTAAGCTACTCTAAACTGGCAGGATAAAAAGTGCAGCAAGGGAGCCATTGCTTCCAGTAACTGTGGATAAGAAAGCAGGCTGCTGAAGGAAATGATCGCTTGGCTTGTGATGGGATGGGAGAAGATGATTTAAAGTTGAAAAGGAAGAAAGGAGTGAAAGATGAGGTTTATATAATCAGAATAATACCAGATAAGGAAAGGAAACAAGCCAGTTTAGTACAGATGACTGTGGAGAGAAGATGGTAGAGAAACAAGGAAGGACAGGGTGGAGAAGGAAGAGGGATCTCTGGAGTCAAAGCCAAGCAACAGCTCTGCAGGGTCCTTTCTGCTGAGCACAGGAGAAAAGCAGCATCAGGCACCTGCAAAGTGAGAAGAAAGGACATGGGACTTTTCCATCCACCCTCCAGAAAATGAAGTAAAGGAGAAAATATAATGGAAAAAAAGACATGACTAAGGGATTGTATCTGAAACTGAGCAGAGGATTCAATGGGAATAGAGCTGCTAGATACATCACTACACTTGATGAAAAAATAAATCATTTCTTTATGTACTAATTCTTTTTACTCACAAAAATTCTACTGTGTTAACTATACCACTGTTAACAAAGCAGTACAGTTTTCCTCTGCTCCTGGCAGCTCAGAGCTTTTGTGTTATATGACAAAAATGTGCTTATACCCATACACTCTTTTTTTTCTGGGCCCTAAGGACTGCTGTAGTTTGTATTACTGTAACTACTGTCTACACTAAGATGATTATATCGGGATAAATATTTTGATTTAAATATACACATTGCATTAGATCACGTGTAGTACACATATATATTAGGTCCCCACCAAACCTGCTCTGCTAGACTAGAAGAAAGTGTAAGAAAGAGAACGAGGCTAAAAATCCCAGGGGAAAACCTCCTGTATATGATCTTAACAGAGTCAAGACTCAAATCAGTGGATTTACACTAAGGATGAACATGCCTTTTATGTCACTGTGTTTTAAGAACTTGTCAGTTAACTAAAAGTTGTGGTCAGCTGTTCTGCAGCAAAATCTTGGAAATTCACCCTGGCAACTGGAAGTGCCTTCAGGTATTACAGGAAGAATACAAAAAATTGAGATGAGAGGCAGGAAGTGGTCTTTACAATAGCATAATTTAGCTTAATCATTTATGATAATACTATTCAAATCTAACAGAGTAAGAAGAAGAAAATAAGTCTTAGCAGGATGAGACCTCGTAGTGGCGTTAGGTTATTAAACATCTCCTGAGGTGTAGCAAGGTCCTGTGGTTTATTGCAAAGGGCTCCATCCCATGGGTCAGAAACTTGTGTTTCTAAACATGGTCCTTGGGCCTGATTCACTAATGCCTTGAAATAAACCCAAAATGCTACTAGATCAGGATGACTGAATGTTAAGCATCCTTTGTCCTCTTGCAGAAGACTACAAATCATCTCCAGAGGAACAGAGTAGTAGGTCAACTGTTCTACAGATCTGAACCAGTGCAAGTACAGCTCTTCCCCTTTCTCGTACTAGGAAACTGAGGCAAGAAGGATATGAGATTTGCAGATGTCTGTAGAAAAAATGGCTGTCAGAACCAGTATTAGTGCTGACTCCCTGTGCAAACACCATTAGACCACACCTTAATGAGATGAATTATTAAAACAAAAGCTGCACGGGAAATTTATTTCTGCTGCCTCTCACCAGAACCAGCTGTTCAGACTTGAATGTGTCACAGTTGCACAATACAAATTTTGCCTTAAAGATGCAGTTACCCAACATGATGTATTTTTCATCATGTCCTTCCTAATAGTATCCTCATCTTTCCTCTGTCCTTCACCCTTTCCCCATCACCACCATGTTTCCAATTTGTGGTGCAGCCTTGTGGAAGGTACTGAATGGTGGGAGTCCTGTGTGCATATGCTGAACACAGCATCAGCAGCCGCCTGTGGGCAGCCCTGCTGATCTGTCCTAGATAAGACAGAAAAAAATGAGTTTACATGTTTAAAAAACAAACATCAAAACCCTAGCGCATTCTAGATGAAATGTAGTATAACTTCACCATCTGTGGTAAAATACTCAGATTAAATTAGTTCCAATGAGGTGAGGAAATCTTCTGTTTCCTTGCAGAGCCTGCTAATGACTATTAGTAGAGGTTAGCTGGTGACCAGCTTTGTGATTACTCTGTGTAAACACCTTGTCCTCTTCTGTTGTTCTCTGAGGCTTCCTCCCACTTGTTTACGGTGTGCCTAAGCCCCAGATGGTGAGTTCTTGGGATTAGTGCTTGTTGTACAGTTTTTTACAATTAAGTCCTATTTCCTAATTGGCATCCTTAGGCATTACCGCAATGAAAACAATAAATAGTAATAACAAAAAAATAAGGATGGAAGTTGGGTGAAGACATGACTAATTACCTAAACAATACTGGGACCACAAGCCACAGGCAGCACCGGAGCCTGGGGAAGAGCAAGTGGGTGGAGTCATCTGCGTAGCAGAGGGTTGGGCAGGCCTTGCAAGACAAAACTGAGTATTTTGATAGCATCAAGGCATTTATGAATTAAGGGATGACAGCTGTAGATTAAGCATGGTACAAGTTGCTTTACTCTCTATGTGTGCAGCCTGACTTGGCACTGTCACATGGACCCATTAAAAAGACAAAAAAAAGGGTAGTCAAAATGGTGATACAATGAGGTGGGAGATGCAAGAAGCGGGAGTTCTCAAACAGGATTTGCAGCAGGACCACTGCTGTACTACGGGCTGTACCATGGCAGCAGTAGCAGGCTGCAAGCCTTGCCTCCCCTTTCCACAAGAAAACATGTGATTGTAGGTCTGTGCTGGGCCACGTGTAGGTGGAGAAGAGGTGTTATTTGGGCAGCAGCCATGGCTAAACAACCATTTCTCACCTTTCCCTGGAAAAATGCAACAAACTGAGCCTTGTTTTCCTTAATATTTATTCAAAGTCATTTTCCTAACACTTATTGTGCATGTATTGCTTGGGAACACTTAGGCCAAAGGATAATACTCAGAACAGTGACAGGCCGAATTTTATATAAATTTGCATTTATAGACAGGGAGATAAATACAGTTTGCTTCTGAAATGAAAGAGCACTTTGCACAGCAGGTAATGAACTTCTGGAGTTCATTGCCACAGGAGGTTAGGGAAACAGGCTATTAGCAAGCATAAAAAGCGGTTAGATGAGATTTGTGAACAATGCCTCTATTAACAGATAGTAAACCGAACAGGCAGTTCCAATGACTGTGATCTTAGGAGCCAGGACAAGAGGAAGAGACCAAGTACACATGCTCTCCTCAAACAGCATCTCCTACCATCACTCCTCAGGCTTTGCTGTCTGGATTTGCCTGCCCTGTCTCAGGCGACGCTGTGCTGGGAGCCTGGAGAACTTTGCAGGGTTTGCTGGGGCCTTCCAAACCCATGGCTTGATCAGAGCAGATGGTCAGCACCCATGCAGCTACTCCAGTGCCATCATAGATGTTGGGCAGCAATAGCGTTTGTGGCTGTTGGTCTGATCCGGCAGGGCCTTTCTTAGTGCTCTGAAGCGGTGCTGCTGCCACCAGTGGGGTCACTGACCAGCATGGTGGACTTGGAATGGAGTTATAAAGAACAAAAAGGAATTGGCTTTAACCAGCCGTTCACTGAGCCCTAGAAAAATAGAGATGGAGGAAGACAGAAGATTATGTTAATACAGTGTGAGTCTGATAATCGTTTGGGATAGCACCAGAAGGTCTCACTCTCAAAACAAAACATGAAAACAGGTATTCCTTAATTTCGAGGGTGAAACAGAAAGGAAGAGTGAACAGTAAACTAGCCATGAGTTTGCAGCTGTCTCTTTTTCCAGCTGAAGGCTCTAACTCCATCTGATTTCTCCTCATACCACTTCTGAGCACTTGTATGGCCATTCTCTGGGCCTCTTCCACCTCTGTTACCTCTTGCCCGAGATCAGGCAGCTGGACTGGAAGCTGCACTCAGGATTAGGCTGCACCATGGATTCTTGCCATAGCACAAGGATGTTCTCTATTATTCCCATTTTTCTTGAGATTGTGTTTGTCTGCTTGACAGGGACTGAGCTGACTTTTGTCATCCACTTCCTGACATCTTCTTCCTGTATGATAATAATGATTTTTTTTTTTCCACAAAATGAAAGGCCATTTTCTCCTCTATTTTCATGCTCTGAATTTCATTTACCACTTGTTATCACTGAGTCATTTCATGTTAGGAGATTATTCTAGATCTTCTCATAACTATTAAAGTTATTATCTCATTGTCTGGCTTTTCATGGAAAACTAGATCTTAGCAAAGATTCTTATGAGGCTCTGCTAATAAAAGCATTGATGAATTTGATATTGTAGAAAAATAACAGGTATGAGGAAGGCTTGCTATGACTGATAGACTGATGCAAATGAAAAGACTTAAAATAGCTCGTTAAATATATATATATGTATCCCTGACTAAGTAACAGCCACAGGACACATAACAAAAGAGCATAAATATATGGAGGGAAAAAATGAAGAATGACTTCGGTTGGAACAGTCTGTGATTGGGAAGAATATAAAAGTAAAGGAAATATGACAGTTCTCAAAACTAAATTTCATTACAGTGACCTGTGTGCAGACCCAAGAGAATCTCTTTAGGGATGTAAGAAATCCCTCACCATGATGACACTGCAAATAATACTGGGAAAAAAAGGACCAGGAGCAACGGCAGTGAGCACTCACAGAAATGGGCTGCATGGTCCGATATGTATCTCTGAGCTTATGAACTATGACTAATCAACACAGGAAAGCATTCTGCTTGGCTTTACGTTTTCGTTTTTGATTTTCTGTTCTTTGAGTGAAGTCCTACAGTAACAAATGGGGCACAGTGTCCTTGGGGAAAAAACCAACATTCCTCTTGCAGCCATTGAATAGTAATTTAGTAGAGAAAAGAGCACCACCTAGTGCTAAATGCTACTTGTCGATGCTGAAGTGTCTCCATATGCTCTGTCTTCTGGTTGTCTTGATTTTAGTGTTTTCCTACAATTTATCCAGCCACAGAGGAAGTCATCCTTAGCAGCAAGGAGCATCCCAGCTCCCGGGGAGAGCAGCTGGTTCATCTAGAGCTCAACATCTATCAGAGTTATGTGCACACTAAGATTAGTGCCTTAGGCACCTAGTTAACATAATTAAGGTTATTTGTCTGATTCATCCAGGCCAGATTCTGCTACCCTTAGTCACCCAGTGGAGTTTTGTGCTTCACAGATAAGTCTCACTGCTGTCACTGGAGTGAAAATTAATCACCTCTTATAGGGCAGGCCTAAGAAACAAGAAGACAAAAATTCAAATGCTTGCACTTTTAAAAATGGGGATTCATAGCATTTACCTTCAGATTCTACACTCACATTAATTTTTCAAGTTTTTCTTACAAATGTGAAAGCATTTATGGTTTAAATCCACTATTTTAAATCCACTAGCTTTGTTCTTTTCTGATTATCAGTCCACATTATATTAGTGTTCATATTTTTGGTTTTCAAACCCTTCCACTTTGTCTCACAGAATTGAGTTTTCTGTCATGATATGATTAAAATTTCAAAAGAAGGCAAGAAACAGGTAAATCAACTTAGAATGACTCCGCATCAGCTATCGTTATGTTTTATTTAAATAGCTTCACACTTGAAGGTACATGTAGCATTGGTTATGTGGGTTAATTTACATAGATGTGCATAGTAAAATGTCCTTTAAATGTCTTTTACTCCATTTAAATTTGTGAGTTCCCTTAGTGATCTTCTGTGACACCATGCTACCATGGCTAGATCAAATTTCTCTAATAATGGAATTATTTCTTCTCCCCTTGAAATTATTGAAATTGCACCACTCTTCCAACTGGAAGATGATGAAACTCAGCTATTCAAATTCCTTCTATATCCTCTGATTTGCAAAACATAGTTTAGCCCATAGAGAATTTATTTTCTGTCCTTCATAGTCCTTCTAGATTTTTACCCAGCCAAACAGTCTTCACAAAGCATATTCTTCAACTGCAAAGGAATGTTCTGGGTTACCTGCAGCTGTTTCTGCCAGATTGTATCTGTAGCTTCACTGTATTGCCACCCACTAATGACCATTTCCTACTTGGAATATTATTTTCCTTTCTAAAACATCTGGTGATTTGTTTGGGATGTTTTTCTTTGGAGGAATGTCCTGTTGTTTGGTTGTTGTTCTTGGTTTTTGTTACTTTTTTTCATAGTGGTGGGTTGTGTTTTTTTTGGTTGGTTGGTTGGTTTTTGTGTGTTTTTGTTTGGTTGGTTGGGTTTTTTTTTAGTGAGTAGAATCTTGACTTATTATTACTCATTTATGCCCTTTACCTTGAAAAGATAGCAGTATTTTCCTGTATGAGTACATATACGTGAATATACGCACAGGCTGTCGAATAAGGGTGGTACAGAGTGTGGGTACCAATAAGATGACCACAGCGCCTGTGTATGATACGTGGTTGGTGTGCACTAATGCTTCAAAGGCCACATTACTGCAGGCTTCTAATTCGCCTTAAAGCTCCAAGGGTGCAGACTGTTACCAGTGCAGCTGCATAGGCCGTGGCCTGGGGCCTGCTGCTGCTCTTGTCTGCCAGGGACGTGGCAGGACCATGACGGGCTCCTGCCAGGGCTGCATGGGACGACAACATGGAGACTGACAAAAAACTCTGATTCAGAACATCTGCAACCATGCTGGCTCCCCATCCTACTGGACTGATCTCATCTGCTTTGTGATGGAGATGTAAAACTGCTGTGCAGCTTCTGCTCTCTGGGTCTTGGGATCAGAGTCTCATCTGCACCACCTACGGACCTCAGCAAGCAAAAGAACTTTCTCCTCCCAGTCTCTTGAAAGTATATGTGTGCTATCATATGAAAGGCACCCTCGTTATATTAAGATCCCATTGCTCTGAAGTAGAAACATGACAGTGCATGAATATGTGTTCATCTGAGCATGGATACACAGGACCTACACCTGTAGCCATGTGCATCAGTTTCTGGTGCATAGGAACCACAAGCCTGGTACTCTGTACCGCATTGCCAAGGATGCATGGCTCCCTCCATGAACACACACACAGGACTTGCCAAGGGCCTCCCAAGAGCTGGCGCTGCAGTGATCCAGGAGCTGTGCAGAGCTGAACATCCCCAGCTGGGCTGGGGCTTGCTGAAGGAACACTCCTGCCCCGCTGAGCCCATGGAACACGCACCGCCCTGGCTGTGGCTGCACTGGTTACTGTGGGTCACCAGCCAGTGCCATTGGACCTCTTGAAGGGGTATGATTTCAGTATGATGTCATGATATGAAATGCTTTGGAAAAGGCTTTGATTTTGCATCTTTTCTGCAGTAACAACTGTGAGGAGTGTGGGAGAGTCTGTAGGGAGTCTTATCTTGTTGCATGTGGGTTTAATTCTGTCATCACACTCAGCAACAGAATTTAACATCTATTCATAGCTACACTAGTAACAGTGTAATTAACTAATTAGTAGGCACTAATTATTAAAAAGACAGTATTGCAACTTCACTAAACTAAATAGCCTGTGTACTTCTAACTGAGAGAGTTATGAGTCCATCCTTTTTCTCCTTAGGAAATAAACTCCTGAGAAATAAAACCAAACCCAGCAATTCAAAGCAAATTTATACTTCACTATGACTAAACCAGGAGGAATAAGAGACTCTGACAGCTGCATAAAGGTCAGATTTATGGCCTCATGCAAGGAGGAGAGTGTGTAGCCATGCGTTTGTGGCACCCAGCAGCAGGTAAGATCCCTGCTGGCACCAAGGGCCTGCTGCTCTGCCCTCCCCACTCTGGCACCTTGGCCTTTTGTTTTAGAATGAAGCAGAAGTCACTGACCCTGTCCTTCACACTGGGTGCTGTTGGGCTCCCTTTACACCAGTGCAAGGAGAGATTAAGCCCCGCTCAGCTCTGTTTGGCAGGTGTTGAAGCCTTCTTCACCTGCTTGCTCCACACGTCAAACCAGAGATGTTGCCAGGGTCTAGAGAAGCAAACCCCCAACTCTTTAAAAATGTAGTTGTGTTACTGCCAGTTTGGCAGGTCTAGGTTTCCCCAGGGACCTCTTTCTCCTCCCACATGCTGATACTGTGCCCACTCTTGGGAAAGTTCGGCAAGGGTGAGGCTTGTTACAGGCAAGAAACGGGAGTCCAGCTGTGCTTTACGGACAGCTTTTGCAGGAGCAAACAAATGGCATCTATTTAAAAACTGTTACAGATCAAAGATTTTTTCCCCAGATTGTCTGTTTGTTCCCAGTTATGGTTTTGTTCTGTTTTCAGTGAGCATATAATTACCATGAATTATATAGCAGAACAGGGTGTGTATAAGGCACGCCTTGGACAAGTTGGTTCTCAGTGGCTTGAGCAATGGCTTGAGAGGTGCTGTTTCCCAAGCACAGCTCCCAAACCCATGGTCCGGGAGGCCTGTGTGGAAAACTGTCTCGGTTTAGAACTTTAAAAAGCGACATATCGTACCTCCTGCAACATTGACAGCGCACTCCACAGCTCTTGAATTAACCCACCATAGCCCCTCCTTATAGCAAACACAAAAACATTGAAGCTCACAAATGAGAATGACATTAATGCAGATAGAGATAGTTGCTGTCAACCATTTTCAGGAGGCATCTAATAAATCCTTCTTTTCATGTTTGGGCAGGGAAAGCACCCATCTTGCAGATTTTGAGCCATCACTGTATTTCAGTTTCGCCCTTACATTGTTCTGTTACAGAAGTCTTTCATGAAGGCATCCTGAAGGCTTCAACATGCAAGGTGATTTTAAAATGATGATGCTATGAAAACTAAAGCAAAGAGCAAATCATTGACTGAAATGCTCAGTAGCAGAGCACACTGGTAGAGTGGAAATCAATGCTGTTGCTCAAGCCAAAATAAGAAGTAACCGATTATTGTTTTAGGCACAGGACTAAAATATATACGGAATATATGTTGATACTTAGTGTTTCTGTTTACTTATTTCTGCATAGACCTGCCCAAATTTCTGAGGCTGATACAGCAGTGATTTAGAAATCTGTCTGAGAACTTGTTACGGTTACTATTTGTGTTCCTTGCTGACAAAGCAAAACACAGTAAATCCAGCCTGCTACCCACGCCGCTATTATCTCAGGTGGTAGATGGAGGCAGGACATGAAGAAAGCTCAGGGGTGTACACATAGGATTTCCAAACTGATTTCAACTACACTATCTTTCACTACCGGAGTTAAAGTTTTCAGATTGAAGACCTTAAGTCAGTTTTTGTGCTCTGAATAACCTATTTTCCTGCTCAAATGGCGACCACATGTTACTGCTCAATCAATTGTGAGACAAAGTCTTGCTTCCCTTTTTGTTCAAGCCGAATTGCAAGATGTATACACAGGCCTGGAAACGGGAAACATGTCCAGCTGAACTGCAAAGCTCCTGCCATGAGATGCCATCAGGCCAAAACTCCCAGTGATGTTTAGAAGAGACCAAGATGTTTTTGTGTCCTTGTGCAAGGTGCTCCTGGGTTATATGATACAAGCAACCAAGTGGTGCTAGTGGCCTGTACTTTGCAATGGAAAGTGATAATGAACAATGATAAATAAAACCTTCACATGCCAAAGTCCAAGCCACGTAGTGAATAACTGGGATTACAGGAAACTTCCCCTACAGGCACATTTTTCTGAAATTGTGCACTATGGGTACTTGTCCATGCAGCTTCTGAACTGTCTTTCAGATTCAAAGTGAATCACTCAGACATTGACAGCGGCTCATTCACCCAGCAAACCAACTTGAGATCATGGAAAATTTGGTCTGAAGTTGAGTAGAAACCGAAATAATTTAAGTTTTCAGCTTAGGAGGCAATTCCTGCCTTGCCTTGGCCAGGCAGTGATGTGGGCAGCCATTGCATTAGAAAGACAGGATTTGCCATAAAAACTTCTGTGCTGCCTTTTCCCTGTAATCCGTAAGGTGGGAGGCAACAAGAATCATCAAAGACTTGTCCCTAAAGCCTGTAGACCCTGAATCCAGATACATAATAATACACATTAATATCCACCACTATCTAATTCAGTGTTCAGTCTTTAGGATAATTATCTATATTTCTCTAGAATATTCAATCAAGTGGTCTGGCCTTCCTGTATGTTTTCTAACTGAACTGCTACTTATAGTGTTTCTTTTAACCTGTGGTTCTTGCTCTTTCAAATGAATCTGAACTTTAATCTGTGTTACTTTCACCAGGGCAACCTGAACCATATACTGTTACCCCACATATTTTATAAATTGATTTTTGGGTAGCAAATACTATGATGAATGTACCATGATATACTCCGCCCTTCACCCCACCCCCCCTTTTTATTTACTAATAAAATCTTGTGAAATCTTTTCTGGGAGGACTGACATTTTCCATGCTGGGCTTAGTTCAAAGGTGTGCATGTAAAAGAAATATATATATATATATAAAATTTATTTTTGTTAGATGACATAAAGAGAAAAGATTTTTTTTTATTTAATAAAACATCGGTGTTGTCAGTTCTTTTAATTTGATTAAGAATTTCAAGGATTTGATGTTTTCCATAATGCCTGAGCTCTTGTACACCCATAATTATGCAGGAGTAAAATCCTTCCTGATTTCTAAATAAGAAAGTATCCAGCACTCCTATTTGCAAAGAAAATAGGAAAATTTAGAGTGGCCATATGCTAAAGACTCATAAATCAGGAACACAAAGATAACAAGAATCCAATATTTGTTGTTTTGCAAAAATGTCACTATTTTTAAGCACAGCTGTTTGAGGTGTGGTGTTAGCAAACATGAAACCTTGCTCCATTCTTCTTCATGTAAGCATCAGAATTGTTTGAATTCTGTCATTGGAAACAGATTATGCAAGTGTCCCAACACATAGCATGTAGTTTTGAAGCATGAAGAAACAGGTTTTGAATCGCCAGGGAAATGGTACTGAAATATCTCTGGGTAACAACCGGCAGGAAAACATTTCATCATGTTCTGTAACTGGTAGGTCCAGCTGGCTGTGGCACGTGCAGTAGTGCTCCTCAGAAAACACATTTTCCACGTTGATTTACGCAATACATGTGACATGCCTTGACAGCCGTATCATCAAGGCGGTGTCTATCCGACGCAGAAGGAAGACTGTGTGCCACAAACAACGTGAAACTTCACCCATGTATTTCCCGGGCTGCAGCAACCAGCAGTTTAGGAACATTCTGGTCTTGCCGTTGCATTCAGGACACATGTTTGATAATCATCAGGGGAGATACCCAAAAATGTATGTGGGTGTAACTCAGTGCTGGTAACGTTGAGTGGTGCTGAATCCACATGAGGCATAACAACAGCTCTCAAAAATTTGGATTATAATGAAAATAAAGAGTAATTCCACATCCACGTGAGCTGGCTGGCGGTCTGCCAACAGCTTTCACACACTGCTTTGTGTCTCACCCACACAACAGACACCCAGTTTGGCTTTTCTCCTACTCTGGGGACAGATCCTCATCCTCAGGGAGATGGGGATCTGGCTGCTCCAGGTACTCGTGTCAGCATATGCCACACACAAAGCATAGGTGGCCCTTCCAGTCTGTCCCTGTGCCCCACATGCTCATCATGCTTATCACGGGTCCCAGGTGGGTGGCCTGGGATGAGTGTGTTCTAGCGCTACAGGAGGATGGTGGAAGCGCTCGTGTCCAGGCACAGAAACCATAGCATGCCAGAAAGGCATTCCCATGCTCATGGCTGGATGTGGCCAGAGTTTCCTGCAGGCATCTGGTGTTCCATAAAGAGCAGGGGTTTAAAGATGTTCTACGAAGGGGTTAAAAAAGCAACATTTAAACTGTCTTGGGCCCTTACAATGCTGGCTAACATCCCATATTCCAGGGGCCTGAGGTCAGCCTGGCTCTAATGATTTGCTAGAGGTGGACAGCAACTCCCCTGGCTGTGGCAGGCTCTTTTGCTGTGGGAACAAGGTCTCTCCGCAGTGGGAGGAGTGGTTCTCCAGCTGCTCCACCTCACCCTTGCAGCTGGTTATGGAGCCAGTCCTGGCTGGCAGTCCCACCCCTCTGCTCCAGCTGGGGAGCGGCTCCGTAGTCTCATTCTTGGTTGGCTTCATGGCAGCCCTTGCACAACCCCTGGAACTACTGCCAGGCATCTCTGCTATGTGAACACCCCCAGAGCTCTTATGTACTCAGCTTGAAACTAACTTCAAAGATGCGTTGCTTCAGGTCTTCAAAAGAAAGTTGCTGCTGCCCCCGAGGGGAAGCATTCCGGCTTCCCTCCGCCCCGGCCTTCCCTGCTCTGCTGCTCTGCTCGCCTGGCGCTCCTCTGATGTGCGGCTGCCCTTTCGGCCTCGCCTCGCCAGTGTGAGGCAGGGACTAATGTGTTTCTTCTTCCCCAGTCATCTCCACCACAGCAGGGGCTTCAGCAGAGAGGCCGGGAGCATTGGCAAGCTCTCCTGGCCCAGAAGCCCTGCAGAAGGACACCCCGCTATTGCTGCTGGCCTCTGCCCCGCTCCCGCCCTGGGGTCTGGAGGACACGGCGTTTGGGGAAGCCAAGCTGCCAGCTGTGTTTGCAACACAGAACAAATGTTTAAGCTGAAAGGGGTGGGCAGAACTAAGCTGTTTTCTGAGAAAAGCAAATTTTTACCTTTTTTATCACAGTCTCCTAACAGTTGCATTTGCTCCCCACCCCACCCCCCTGGAATTCCAGTTCAGTGGAGACAAGTAAGAGAAGAAAGCCACAGCTTTTAGAAACAAACAAACAAACAAAAACACAAACAAACAAACACAAAAGACCCCACACTACCAACCTATTTCTAGCTTACCAAACAGAGAGCAAAGCCTGAAAATATGAACCATAGCCGAAGCCAAATGCAAAGCGGTGCCGTGGGTGCATATGCCAGCCAGGTACTGCCAGCGTTATGTGAGCCCCCTGCCCTGCGGACCTTCCCCAGCACGTCCTCTTGAGAAAGCCACCCTAGGGTATAGGCAATTGTGCTCAAAACTCAATGAATACATAGAAGCACAAGCATAAGGGAAAAAAACGAAAATTTTCCAAAAGATGTGATTCCCTTATTTTACCATGGAAGGATAGGGTTGGGAGCATGCTCCTCTACTTCTGCCTGTCATCTTCACATTCTCTGGTTTGTAGGCAGACAGGCAATGTCAGTGATCCTTGCAGCAGAAACCTGCTTGAAAGTGAGCTCTGACAGTCTCAGATCTGCTTTCCCTGGACGCCTTTCTGGGCTCACCTCTTCAAAGTGCAGGAGGGAAGCACCATCTGCCTGCTGGATCAGAGGAAGAGTAAATGAGATTTAATTAAGATGATTTTGCCCTCCAGTCAGGTTGTTTAAAAATTAATTTTAGCTCTCCTGCCCCTTCAATTAAACTCATAAGCTAGAGGGAGCAATGCACCCTGAAATATTGATTCTGCCTCTCAGATGGCAGTGACCTACATTTGTGGGTGCTCAGTCCACGAGTGGACGCCCGGGATTGCCGCTGTCCTGCCACACTGCACATGGGACAAATGACCAAGGTGCTGGTTTGGATTAGAGGCAGAGTTTGACATGAATCCTTTAATTTTTTTTAAACGCATCATGATTCATTATCTCAGGCAGGATCCCATATCAGGTGCATGAAGAAAGCTTTGTGAAAGACAAGCTGAGGTTGTTTGATCAAAGCTATGCCCTGGGCAATGCGAGAGACAGCGCTTCCCAGCCTACTGCAGCTGGTTTCTGTAAAGGCAGACAGCACGGGTTCAAGTGCTGGGATTGACTGGAAGGAAACTTTACATGTTTCTTTTTTTTTCCCAATATTTTCCCCCCTCAGCGTATCAGTCATGTCAGTCCTGCCCAACAAGGAACAAGTAAAAGCCAAATTCAATTCGGCTTTCATCTACACCTGCAAAGCTTATATCATCTTCACTGAAGGCTTCCTAAGTGTGGCAGACAAGTATTTGGCTAGTAAAACATCAGCCTGGCAGAGATAAAGTCACGAAACTCTTGGGAAATGCTGTGGTTAGTGAACTGTGCCCATAGCAGCGCTGATCAGGATGCAGATCTGCTCCAATTAAGTAAAGCAGTATGCAAACAATGAGGAAAAGAATCTGGGAAGGAATTTAGGATCTGTGAGCAATTTTGACTTCAACTCTCACCAATTATATATTCCACAGTGTATTGCATAGTCAGTTACTCCCAGAGTTGCTGAGCACCTTAAAATCATATTCATATGAAACAAACCCTTAAGTGCTTTTATAAGGTTAACGGTCATGAATGCAGTTGTTATTTTATGTGTCGTACCTGAAAGTAATGGCCATTTCTTAGCCCACTAGTACCAAAAGGAGTTGCATATGTCATCATGAGAACACACTCACTATCAAGAATGTTTAGAGAGGACACTTGCCAATGAAACTACTCCAGCTATCCTGCAAAGGCAGCCAGCCTGGCTCAGGAGCAAACCTTGGCAATGCCACGCTGATATGAGTCTGCAAACTCAGCAGTGACGTGGATTCTTGCAAGTTCCTCTCTAATAATCTAATGAGCATCATTAAGGACACCTTTTAAGAACAGCTAGAGATACCTGGTGACTTTAAACAGACCAAATATTTGGCTTTAGTTTCCCTGACATGCCCTGTGTTTAACCAGGAATAAATTTGGCTCCACTACTCAATGTGGTGTTCAACTCAGTGTCACCTTTCTTTCCCACCAGGAGCCCACTGGATTGGAGTTTTAGCAGCACTTTCCAAACAGGATTCTCGAGGCTTAGCGTTACAGGTGGAACAGGAAATCTGACCCTGTATGACTGCAATCAATCTTCTGTATTTTTGCCTGAATCTGGTGCATAGCCAGCTGCAGGAGAAACTGATTGAGGTAAATGGAGCAAGACACAGGTGGTGAAGAGCTCTTCCAGCTCTCAAGAATTCCTGCATGCTGATGAACCTGGGGGTCCTGGTGGACAATAAGCTCAATAGGAGTGAACACTCTGCTGCTGCAGCAAAAAAGGCCAAGGGGATACTGGGCTGCATTAGCAAGGGCATCACCAGCAGAGACAAAGAAGTCATTGTGCTACTCTACTTGGTGCTCACCAGGCCACACCTGGAACACAGTGCTCAGTTTTGGTCCCTGCTATACAAAAAATATGTGGACAGGGTGGAGAATGTCTAGAGAAGGACCACAAAGATGATCAAAGGAATGGGAAGCTGCAATATGAGGAAAGGCTGAGAAGACTGAGCTTGTTAAGCCTTGAGTAAAGAAGCGTTAGGGAAGACCTCATAACTTTGTTCCAGTATTTAAAGGGTGGCTACAAAGAAGAAGGATACTCCCTTTTTGCAAGGAGTCAGATGGAAAAGATGAGGGGCAATGGGCACAAATTATTCCCGGGGACATTCCAGTTGGACGCAAGAGGGAAATTTTTCACAATGAGAACAATCTGCCATTGAAATAGTCTCTCCAGAGAAGTGGTGGATTCCCCAACATTGCACACTTTTAAGATTCAGATGGATGGGTTGCTGGGCCATCTTGTCTGGAACGTGCTTTTGCCAAGAAAGGGTGGATCAAATGATCCTTGTGATCCCTTCCAACCTGGTATGCTATGATTCTATTATTTGTAGTGAAACTCTAAGACCATAAGGTCTCCACAGCACACGGCAGAGCTGTGTTCTTGCCCCCACCCAAGTCCGCTGTGGATGAGGACTCAGCTTTAAGTGCGAGAAAGCAAATAGTTTCTGTTCACACACACCTAATTCTTCAGGAGACTGTGGTCATGCCTCTTCTGCCTCCACCCACAAGAAACCAAAAAAACATTTGAAAAGACCATGACAGTCAGATGGGATTAGAGCACAAACCCAGATTATGGCCACTTTAAGACCTGTTTGGGCATGGATACAGACAGCAGAGATCTTCTGCCCATGCTCTAGGCTGGTATGGCAGAAGCCCACCCTAATCTGGAGGCAGCCCAGTCCTGTGCCCAGCCCAGCGCTGGGTAACGCAGGGCAGTTCCTGCCTTTTTGAGGTGGGCAGGGCTGGCTAAACGTGCTTTTGGGGGTGCCGGGGCAGGGCAGTTTGGGTCTGTCTCTTACTTGCTCACCCATGAACTCAGCAAAAGAACTGGAGACACTTCTCCTTTGTGGCTCCAGGTCTTTAGTCCTTTCCTCCCAGACTCACAAGTAGCTTTTCCTCAGCAGTGATATCCAGCAGGCTGGTTGAGTTGTCCATGAAAGCAGGGGGTGCTGCGGCCCTGTTGACTCCAGCAGCACTGGAGTTCCCACTTTCATAATTACCCCTTGGCCAGGAGGGGCTGTTTTGGCACCAACTAACACAAGCCATAGATGCCATTGAACAACACCCTGTGCCCAACAGGCACTTTCTGCTGGAGCACCCCAGCACCCAGCAGAAGCAAAACCTGTCCTGGTTTCATTCGAGCCTGAATTTGTCGACTTCCAACTCCTGCATCTCATTTATGCCTTTCGCAGCAGCCTCAGACTCTAAATTAGCAAAGTAAACACACATCTTCAAGCATGGCTTTAAGAAAACAAACCAAAACACTTTGAACATGGCCTTACGGTTCACGGCAGGCTAGGCAGGTATTTGATGATACACCCCTGAACTATGTCCTAGGTAAGAGCATGCTTTGGCCCATCTGATCTGGTTTGTCTTCAACATGCCCCTGGCAACTCCAGCCTCCACCGGAAAATTTGACAGGCGGGACAGGAGTTAAAGCCAGCAGACTGAGAAGATTATTTTTAATGAAATAATCCTTGGTTGGGGGGGGAAGGGTTTGGGAAGGTTGGAGCCCATGCTGGTGAAGTAAAATTGGGTTTCCCAGAGGCACTCCATGGGATGGAGGAGCAGGTGCTTTGGTGGTGTCCCATGGGAGCCAGGAATAGCCCTCACCAGCACAGCTCCATTCGCACCAGCTCAGCTCCATCCTCACCAGCACAGTTCCATCCTCACCAGCACAGCTCCATTCGCACCAGCTCAGCTCCATCCTCACCAGCACAGTTCCATCCTCACCAGCACAGTTCCATCCTCACCAGCTCAGCTCCATCCTCACCAGCACAGCTCCATCCTCACCAGCACAGTTCCATCCTCACCAGCACAGTTCCATCCTCACCAGCTCAGCTCCATCCTCACCAGCACAGCTCCATCCTCACCAGCACAGTTCCATCCTCACCAGCACAGCTCCATCCTCACCAGCACAGTTCCATCCTCACCAGCACAGTTCCATCCTCACCAGCACAGTTCCATCCTCACCAGCACAGTTCCATCCTCACCAGCACAGTTCCATCCTCACCAGCACAGTTCCAT
The DNA here is from genome assembly GCF_036013475.1 of Columba livia. Taxonomy (NCBI): domain Eukaryota; kingdom Metazoa; phylum Chordata; class Aves; order Columbiformes; family Columbidae; genus Columba; species Columba livia. Next base: position 195,760,181 of record NC_088602.1, read on the forward strand.
TCTCACCAGCTCAGCTCCATCCTCACCAGCTCAGCTCCATCCTCACCAGCTCAGCTCCATCCTCACAGGGCAGCCCAGCCTCAGCCAGGGCGAGCAGGTCACAGGAGACTGACAACGATCAGATTGACTAAGGGAACGTCTAGCAGAATAATTTTTTAGAAAGACCTTTTTTAATATCTTCAAAACTGATGATGCAAACAGGGTTTGGTCTTTTTTTCCTTGTTGTTAATTAAAACAGAAGCAGTTTTCAGCCCACGACTTGAAAGAGGACTTGAACCTCGCTTCAGAAGTCCCTGGAAGTCCTTACAAAGGAAGGGCAGTTGTTCTCCCAGGCTGGAGTACCTTGCCTCAGCTTTCATCTTGGCATGAAATGCATTAATCGCTCTTCTTTTTCACCTATAATAATGTAAGCAAGAAGTGCCCAATAAACAGTCCTCATCCTCTGATGCTCAGCAATGAGCCATATGGCACACACATCAGGGAAGATTAGCGATTAGACAGGGGTTGAATTCTCAGTAATATGATTACAGTACAAAAATAGGCTAGCAAGAGGCTGCAACAGCCCCTCCTTGTATGCTCATTTTGCAGTAGCAAGGAATGGGAATTTTCCTAATTTTGCTTCTGTGGCTACCACTTCATACTGGATATAAAGGAACTTCTGGTTGAACAGCAGAGCTCAGACAAGACGTCATTATTTAAGAACTGATTATATTTATGAGTTGCATAGAAATACGCCAAAGGACATTATGAAAGGCAATTGTGTGCTTCTGACGGCCACTTGCTAGGATTAAAAGAAGATTATTTATTTTTCACAAGTATGAGCTGTATAACTTTTAAACCACTCTGGCATTGCAGGTATAAACTGATCCTGGGAAGTGTTTGCTCATTTTAGTTGTGTGGATATTATTTCTTAAGAATTTCCCTAAAGGTGTTTGCTGACTACCATCTCAGCACTGCAGCCATCCCGCTGGGGACAGAGAACAGGTAAAAAGCGTGGGAAGGAACACTTGGTGCAACCCATATCATAAAGACAGAGATCTCCAAACACACCAGCACAGGAAACACCAACTGCTAGAGAAGTCTCTCATAAACTTCATGTGCTTATAGTACAGTGTGCTGTAATAGAGGAGAAAAAGCATTTTTAACTGATATACAGAGGACAAGAGTATTAGAATTACTGAGTGCATTTTTTTGGTGTTTTAAATATTGAATAGGTTGTAGTTGCTTCAATATTTTGCTTATCAATTATGGTGAGAATAATTTCTACTTCCCAAAGACCCAAATCTTTATGAAAAGCATTATGACTCTGATCTATTTGAAATGCAGCTCTAAAACACGACAAATATAAACTCTATCTCAGAGACATTTCAATCTAAATAACTTTTATGACAAATTCCATGCTAAAATTGATCCATAAATGAACGTGTTGTTCTTGTTGTTTATGTTATCCTACAAATGCTGTGTCAGGACCAGATTGTCTCTGTATGTTTGGTAACAATAGAAGAAAAGTAATGTGCCATTGCATAATTGTGTTATGTCCGAGACAGGTTTAATTATCCCTTTTTCCCAACACCTGGATCGTCCCATGGGCTCTCTTGGACTGGTTTTTCCCAGACCTCATCCCAGTCTGGTTTCTCCCTGGGGGCTCAGCCCCAGGACCCATCTGGCTCCTCAGCCCTCCATCAGCCACCCGCCACAATCTCTTTCTTTCTTTTTTTAATGACAGATAGTTCACACGCATCAAACTTGCCCTGGGTGGGTGCAGCACTTTTAATACATCTCTGTTACCCTCTTGTATATGGTCTTATTTACATGAGGTTAAAGAAGTTAATTGAAAACAAAACAAACAACAAGCAAACAAACAAAAAAAATCCCAACAAAGCAGATGCTGCAAAATGAGCCATGATCAGAAATACGGCCATAGAGAGACAGTGTAATGTATTCTTCCAGATATTCCCCACTTACCAGAAATTTTCAGCTGTGGGAAGCCTTTGAACACCTCTACTCTGAATCTTTCCCTGAGTCCGTTTTTCCTGTGACAGGAGCCCTGCTGTCCCGTCTCCTCTGGGAACACTTCACCCCTGGGCACGGGCACAGGGCTCCAGCACTTCAGAGTGGACACATGGCACCAGTCCTCTGGTGGCCTGATGAGAAGGCAGGAACACACTCCAAAGAGCAGACACCAAAGCACATCTTACCAAAAATGTGAAACTCAAGTGCAGTCTCACAGCTCTCGTCTCACCTGCCGCACTGCAATATAGCCTGTCTCCTCCTGGGCTGATGCACGAGCCCCAGCGTGATCCTGCAGCACCCCAGAAACCCCCAAAAATGCATTTCTCGTGGCTTGTACCCTGACTCTGCTCTCTGTCAGTGCTCTTCCTCTGAGTGGGTGCAGCAGGTGAAAGTGAGGCACAGGGGACAGACCTCCAGTCACTCATGAGGATCTAGTTCTCAAGTGACCACCATCGCCAAGGGCTCCTCAGCTGCATAACCCAGGTCCTGTGCCACCACACGGTGCCTCACAACCCCAGCCACGCTGGGACGTGTGTGCTAAGGAGTCAACTGGTGTCCTTAGAGTCCCCACACTCCTGAGAGTCTGCAGGGCTAGAGACTGTATTTGTGGATCTTAATCCCTAAGGAAAATAAATCTCTGCTATTCTAGGCCAACATGGGCACTTGGTTATGACATTTGTGACATGGATGCTTTATGCATAACTTTATCCTACAAAGACCATAATGACAACCTTTGGAGGAATGCTGGTGAGACCACCTGACGTTGACACTGTCCCCTGGCCTATGCTGCAGAAGTCTCTGCAGAACTCCCCAGCAAGTGGTGGCAGCTCTTGTCACCTTCTTGTCATGAATCAGGTCCACGCAGAAGTAGATGTGCGCAGGACATGAGAAACCTCACAGCTATGACACCAGCCTGATCTAGGAATGAAACATGTTTTAACTTGCAAACATGCAACACCCACCCCAAGCTTTTCGACCCCACCACAGACACGAGGGAGGGGAAGGGGTCCCCAGGCAGGTCCTGACTGCTTCATGAATGATTCATAAGGAACACTGTAAACTCAAAGTAAATGCAACATGGTTTATTTGAGGTTGAAATAAATTACAACTGTAAAGCATAATTTATTGCTTTATAAATTGTCTGCTCTTAAAAGGCATTAATATCAAACAAAAACAAAACAAAGACACATTCAATTAGCAGTTCAGTTCTCTTAAGCTTCATGAACAGCTCAGTAGGGGGATTTCATTCTGTGTGTGATTGAAATCTCTGATCACAGGCTCATAAACTTGACTTTGACATGCATTATCATTCAGACATGTTGAGGGGACTGTAGATGTGTTCATTTCCTTTAGGATAAAACTTTTATTGCAATTTTTCCCAAAACATCCCATTGAATACACATTCATTCTTCACTCAAATACGAATCCCACTGGTTTCAAAAAACTACTTTAAAAGGTATGTGGGGTTTTCTACCCCTGCAGAAGGAGGGCTTCCAAGTCGAAAATAGAAATTAGTCTGGTCCCAAAACTAAGTGAAAAAGAAACTCCTCCTACACTAAAATACTGAAATCCCATGCACAAAAAATATTTCCTCCCATGCTGAGATTCTTGCAAAAAATCCCAAGGTTATCTGAATGAACTGATGCGGATACTTCATATTTTTATTGTATAGCTACTCCACGTCTGATACTGGTATGAATTTTGGTCAGCAGCTGTACTCCTCTAGGATGCAGGACCCTCTAGGATCCCTGCAAGCCCAATCTGCCTCAAGTCCTGGGGGACGAGGGGGTCCTCACTGGAGGCTGGGTTCATGGAGAGCATTGCTCATTTGCAGCCCTGAATCCATAGATGCTGTGACACGAGCTGGATCCTGCTAGCTCCCCCAGAAGAGAGGCCAAAAAGCCACTTTCTCAGTATCCAGGGGAGTCACAGCTCCTGAAGGCCAGAAAGGGAACGAACATGGACAAGCTGCTCTCATTGCACCAAGAAAAAGAACTCCCCCAAGGTATCGGCCCTGCTCTGCCCCTCTCGCACTGAGCGTGCAGCTCTGCTCTGCTTCCCACCTTAGTCCGAAGCAGCACAAAGTGAGCTGGCTTATGCCCCATATTACACCAGAGGTGCAACTCTCCAGGAAGAGACCCCCAATTCAACTGGACCTTGGAACAAGTTAGAAAGTTTGCAGATAAAATCTCCAGGGAAGTTCCTCTTCCAGCCACAAAACTAACTTTAAAAATAATGAGCCACCAGTACAGAAAATCCTTCTACAACTGGCTCGGTGTTATTCAGAAAGTTTCTATTTAAAGTCTCTTTTCATACTGGCCTCCAATGCTCTTGTCATGTCTACAAGGAAGTAGATAGCTGAGTGAGATGCTAGGATATTTTACGATGTATTACTGAATGGGAATGGTTAACTCTGTTACTGGATCCAAGAAACATGTATCAAACTTCAAGGAAAACACTATTACATTGATGTGATTTCAGTTTCGTTAATGTTTCATGAGTAATGTACGTATCAAATATTTTTTGCATAATCTCATTTAAAAAGCAGTGAACAAACCTTCTTCTTCTAAACACAGTTTCCTCAGAAGATGTGTTTCTATTGTGCCACGAGGGACGGCCACCTTTGATCTCTGTGAGGTGGTGCAGCTGATTTCAGGTGCTGCACTTGCCCATGATGGCTCCCAACAAGCCAAGTGCCATGGCAGGGCCCTGGTGGGAGGCCGAGTGCCTGCAGGCCACACCTGGCGCTGTGCTGAATTGGGCCAGCTGTTCAGCACTGTTCAGTGTCCTCATTCAGGGACCGGACAACCCTTGTTTAGCTCCCAGCCCCACGGTAAAGCGCTTAACGGGGGGACAGGAAACACTGGTGCCCCTTCCCCCCTCAGCTCCTGCCTCACGAGAGCCTTGTGGCGAGGTGGCTGTCGCGCGTTGCGCTGGCAGGACACGCTGCAGCTGGGACAAGGGCATGCACACACTGCGTGCCTGATTCATCACCACCTCAGAGAAACATAACTCAGAAACGTGCAAAATCATCACTCATCTCATTTATGCTCACCAAGAACAGATTCTTGGCTGACTTCTTTTTTTCCTTAGCAGTTCTGATTTTTTCTTTGAAGATGAGAAAGAGGAAAGTAAGCCTTCAGGGAGAGGGACAAGCAGAGACACCCGCAAATTAAAATGCATGCACACGTCATCCACCACAGCAGTGACCTCCAGTCTGCACTTTACAACACAACGTCTGATTATCTTGAACCTTAATTTCTCATCCCTTTCAAAGGTTCCCAAGAGCATTCCTTTCTGGGTCAGAGAGACATCCCACAGGACTCTACAGAGAAAACTAACGGGGGGAACAAACTGTTGTAATGCGGACAAGTTACAGGGTTACATTTAAGCCACAGACTCCAGAGGAGCAGAACCAGGAGCAGACTTATTCCATTTTTGGGTGGAGGTGCCACACCAAGCAGCAAGACGAGCACGCAGTGAGAAGGAAGATGGGCTGATTGGTTAGTGCAGTGGGATGGGAATTGGCGGATGGAGTTAATTCATCTTACCCTTGATTCTTGAAGCTATGAGAAAAAGGAAACAATTTCTATTCAAGGTGCTCAAACATTACCAGCTCAGCAAATACCCCAAAATATTTCTCCTCTCTTAACAGTTCTCAGCAGCTTATGCATTGCCTCTCTCAGACTAAGCACACCAGACAGACATCTTCTAACAAATCACACTTCTAGGGAAAAAAGAACCAACAAACTTCAGGACTGCTACATCTCTGCTAAGGCTCATTTACCATCTGAAAGCTCCTGATCTTCACTCCTGAGCTGCCCATTTGCCGGCACTTGCAGTCAGAGAGAGCAGATCAGGAGCTCCGTTCACACTTTTATTTCTAATTCACTGGTTTTTGCCTCCGGCGGGGCACTCAGGCCAGCACTGTCTTAGGAGTTTACGTTTAAAGCCCTGTCTGACTGACTGGGGACCAGGTTCCTACTGAACTGAAATGCAGATGGGACCATTAGTGAGTGCATCTGAAAGCAAAGCTGTTAACTGCTGCCTTTACTCACAGGTAGAGCAGGGTTCTGCCACTTTACCAAAATAGGGCAAGCATATTAATTAGTGGTTACAACATACTTCAACTTTTCACAGACCTTTATAAGTGCTGAGCACTTTAACTGGCAGGACAGCCATGCCTGAGAATTCAGCGTATTGTGACAACTGACATTTTTCTCTCCTACAGTCCTTCAGTCACAAAGCATCCCATGGAACAAACAAGTGTCTATATTGTCACTTTACCAAAGGAGGAAATGGGTCAGAGATGGACACAGGTTGGATCACATGAGCAACTCAGTCAAGCAGAGACTAAGTCACTTGGTGCCAGGCCCAGTGCACCATTCCCACACAAGATGTTACTAAACAGGGGATAGAACAATCCCCCAAAGGAACTGATGCATTACGAAGTGCGAGGAGCCTCTGAAGCTACGCATAAAGGCATAAAGTACAGCACAAGTATATTACATGTTTAGCTCTATCTCTGCTGCTCTGTCACAAGGGCAGTGAGTTGCTGGGACGGTCGTCTTCTGATCAACCTATTATGTTATTTCCTATGAAAATGCAGGTAAAGGTGTGTACGCGACTCAGTAGTGGAACAGGGATTTGGATTTACATGGGCTGAAAGAACGTTTCTTATACCCAAATGAGACTTTTGTATGCGTCTGCACACTCAGCGGATGCTGCCTCTGCCGCGCTCCATGCCCGAGTTTCATGCCAGGTTTGCTCTGCGTAGCAGGCATTTCATACGCACACAGAGACCGGCCACAAGAGCACATTCTGCAGGCTGAGTCTCAGGCAAAAATTCACCTACAAAACCTAACTGTGTTGGTAGTTTTTTTGCAGTGAATCGGGCTTTCACTAGGAATTAACATAAGCTGCAATGACTAATCTTATACTCTGTGCACTTGCTTATTTTCTTTTCACAGTTCAACCACTTTCTTCCTTAATACTAAAACGCTAAAGTCTTACATAGCATTCAGAGCATTATTTTCTGCTGGCTGTGTTTCTCTATGCTATCACAATGCATGCAAAGGATAATGGCTGAATTTGTAATGCTTTTAACTAAAAAAATACTTTTAAAAACATAAAACATAGATTATCTATTCCTCTTTGTCCATTGTTTTAAGCACCGAGTCTTCTCCCAAGATTTTACACAGTTCATTCAGTCTCTGCTGCATTTTAGGAATTCCTGCGAGCTGGGATTCCAGTCTCTGTTTTTCCTCACTCAGTGACAAACGGATGGCGGTGTCCAACTGCTCGAAACGCCAGCCGCCTTGGCCGTCAAACTGCAGCAAGTGACTGTGGTACTTCCTGCAGCAGAAATTAAAACATTAGCAATGGCTCAGGGAACAGATGGTTCGTTTTTGGATGCAAATTTGGATGTCTGCATCTGTTTTCAACGGTGTCTCTCAGCAAGTTGAGAGCTCCCCAGTTTTGGATCACTGGGTAAGACTTTTCTTGCAGTGACTCATAATCCCAGGACACTCTTTTGTAAGGAATTCGGGTATTTCAAAGCCTGACACCAGGACCTCCCAGGTCCATCCAGCAGACAAGGCTCCCTTCTACCCCAGGAATGCTAATCCCAGTTGATTTTATTGACCTCAATTTCTGAGAGACGTTTTACCTCCTTAGCAGAAAACACATTCAAGCAAGCACGGTGCACCTGATGCTACGGATAAAACTCCAGTTTGTTCAAATTGCACCTCAGTTTGTTCCTCTGCATCTCATAAGGATGGCTAAAGAAACCTCCAAACATGGTTCAGTTTGCAAGGGGCCAAAACAAAAAGGTCTGTGTAGGAGTCACAGATCTTTCAGTGAGTATCAGGGTGTGCACACCGAAAATATTCAAAGGTGTACATGTGGAGTTTGTCAAGATCTGACAAGACATTTATCAGGAGGTGCAAGAGGAACAGCAAAGCTCCCTCAGAGCTGATGGTATGACACTGTAATTTATCACTATAAATTACAGAAGATAAAACGCATCATAAAACAGTGATTATAAATCCATTCAAGGAATGTGACAGTTTAATAAACTCAACAGCATAAGACATGGGACTTAAAAGGGATTCAACTCCAGGCCTATATCCACCACTTCTTGCATATTATTCTCTGTGACTACAAATGCTTAGCTTATCTCTCTGTTTTTCCCCCACTAAAAACCAAAAAAATTAGGATGCTAAGACAGATAATTGAGACACCTAGTATTTTCAGTCTCTTGATTAAAAGAGCAAATACTTCCTGGTATAATCTTGAGGAGGATAAAACAGCATGTGAAGCTGGTTTTTGTTAATGCACTACAGTCCTTGTGGAAGTATACCTAAGTTAAAGGCATTTGATGCTTATTTCTAAATACTCAGCACTTCTGTTTACTTCCCCAGAACCCTACAAATCACCAGATTTCTGATAATTTCAGTAATACCGTGTGGGTTACCAGAACAATTCCAAACCTTGTGAACAGCCCTAGTACTAGGAAATAAGAAATGTCAATAGGAAACTGAACTCAAAAGATCTTTCTCACAAGTGCTTCTGTATAACTTTCCTCTGCTTCACCATCATTATTTATAGGTGAGATGCTCTCAAATAACTGTTTTCTTGAGCAGTGGTTTTAAAATAAAGCCAAACTTTAAAAAAAGTAAACACAACATTCTTTTTAAGTGTAATTTAAATTATTTTAAGACCAAATGTGTATGTGACATTTTTTTCCTATCACAATATCCATTTTTTCTTTATATTTAAGTCCTGATCTTACAAAAGCCATTTCCAGTGTCACAATCTACACAGAGGAAGGAGGAATGCTGAGGAAACCATGTTTTCAGAGAAGCAGACACGGATACAATTTCTTTTCTGAGAGGCAACAGACTGGTAATGGATTTTTTGTCATCAGCTTGAAAAGAGCAAACAATCTGACAGTAGAGATCAAGGAGTTCAGAACAAATAATCTCTGCTAATGTCAGCTTATACCTTCTTGATCTCCTTCTGCCCTTTAAAGTGTTTGGTTATTTTATGTATTCCATAACTACATTTATTTCCTTTGAGGGACTCTTCCATATTTAGTACTCCTTCGCTAGAATTACGTTTATTAGAATTCCAATATTGCTTTTTTTTAATAGTCAAATTTTGAAAGCTTACCAACCCTGCAGATAGAGGACACAACTAAGTTAAACTACCAGATGTTTTATTCCTATGGAAGAACAAAGAGCAGTTTAACCACTTGCCATATTTCCCATCTTCTCCCAAGCACTGGTAAACTTGTCCAGGACAGCTCATATATTTGTTATCTTTACAGAATAATCTGGTGACATCTGTTGAGGCTGTGGTGTGGTGGAGTGATTAACTGCCTCTTAGATACCTGCATGTTTCTATTAATAGTTTATAACTGAAACACATTTAAAAAAAATAAGTGGGAGGAATAAATACATGTCAAATAATGAAATAAATCAATGCTAAATGCATTTACATCACTGTTATTGTAGATAAGTTATCTTAGAAAGTACAGTAGATATTGATTGAAGAACTGCCCTAGTACAAAGAATAAAGGCCAGTCCACTCCCTGTCAGAAAGCTAAAAGCAAGGACCATGACAAATCCCTGAACATACTTACCAAAGAGAAGGTCTGTGTGTTATAGAAAGCAGGGATATCCCAGCAGCTTTTGCAGCTTGGAATATCGTTCCTTCAACATCAATGCTTACAGCACTCGTGCATTCATCCAGCAATGCGTATTTTGGCCTTTCAAAAGCAGATAAATAACATTACTATTCTATGTTTTGGACAGTATTCCCATGTACAATGTTTAATTGAAAGAACGACAGAAAGGAGAAGGCTATTTTTGCCAGACAGCTCTCTCATGTACAGCTGGAGCTTCCAAGCGTTATCCAGGTGCAGAACCAGCTTCCAGGAAAAACGGGTTTTACTTCCTGGTCCCTCTAAGTACACAGTGATCTAACTTCTATGATTCTAGTTTGATCTAGTATTATTCTGTCCTTTCAACAAGTCATGCGGTAGCTACAGCCAACTCGGGAACTTTCTATGCAGCGCTGTGTATGGGCTGGGCTGCCTTTACACGCCTGCAGCCTCCAAAACCAAAAGGTTTGGAGCTTGGTGCTCAAACTCCCACAGTCTCTGCAACGGTCCACCAGACTTCTGCAATATTAGCAGGACAGATGCAGGGAAGGTGTTTGTGCCCAGGATGCTAAAGAATGGAACATCTGGAAAATGTAATGCTCTGTTGCCAAAAGCAAAGTAAAAAGCATTTCCCAAACTAAAAGCAGAGCTTCTATGAATAATCTACAAGGCTTGTGGTCCTACACAACTGTCTAGCACTGGTCTAGTCTACTACTGGTCAAATTATTACAGCAAACCTGAAAAACTCTTCCTGATTTTCAGATGCTACTTAAAGAACAAATCAATATGCTTACTTATGGTAAAACATCCGAGCCATTCCCATCCTTTGTTTTTCTCCTCCTGATAAGACATCTTTCCAATCCATGATGGCATCCCAGCCTTTAAATAAAATGCAAACAAAACACATCAAGACAATGTAAGTTTATGAAGGAAATGCAACTTCACTTGCAACATCTCTGCAATTTGCAACCAAAATCGTAGAGAGCATTTCCACTGCAGAAGGGACAGCTCAGGGTTCTGGATGACATCTTCTGAAATACTCAATGCCTTTTGAGTGGCACTCAACTGGAAAAGTGTCCCAAATATCATGACAAGTTTGAAAGCAGAATTTAACCTCCTTGGTCACGTAGGTATTGCTTAAAAAACCTTACTTACCATCTATTTGAAAAAATATCCCTTACCTGTTTGTTTTATAGAAGAATTTGCTATTCCTTCTTGAAAAGTGTGCGTGGAAATTTTAAAACAAATTCAAAGAAAGTGTAAAAACCATCAAGAGGAGCACTGGACTCCACTCACTACTGTAGGCGAGGAGTTACTGTCAGCAAACTCAACAGAAACACATGCAGACACGTTCTGTGTGCACACACGAGCAGCCAACACACAGAACTGCACACAGACACGAGGATTTTCCACAAACTTCCTGCTACCTTGTATTTAGAAATGTCCCACAACTATTGTAACACTGGCTATCCTTATTTAATTTTCTACATGGCTTCTAGCTGATTTTTTTCTTCATCACTTCCAAATACATGCAATGGTAGTGTGATACATCTTATCCACGATGTTACAGCAAACAGGTGTTTCTTGTGAGTACTCTGGAGTGATTAATGCCCATTAATGAGAAACTTCAAATACCAAATCACCCCATGGAAAATAAGTTTTCAATCAAATAATTCAGATGGATAGAGTAGCAAGATATACGAACTTTGAAAGTGAAGAATGTAGATGCAGAAAACAATCTGATGTTTGTCCCAATAGATCATCTGTTCCTGAGACAGGCAGCTGGAGTGGGGCCAAGTGAGGAACAGAACATTTTTCTGAATCAGCCCAGAAGCACTGTAACTAAAAAAATTAACAACACAACCAAACCCCCTTTTCTGCCACTGCCCAACTGAAAAGAAACATTTGCCAGAAAAGGCTACAAAGAAGGTCAAGTGAGCGGGGGGGCTGTGTCACTTCTGACACCTGCCCAAAGGTGAGACGCGTGGGGCTTGTGACGGTGCAGGCGGCTGGGGAGCGCTTGGGCTTGCTCAGTCTGAACAAACCCTCAGTGAAGCATCTAGTGAGACGTTCTGTGACTGAAAACAGGAGCTGATAATGCTAGCGACTGAATTTCAACTATTTTTGATACGTAAAATTGTAAAATACAATGTCAAGATGCTTTTAATGTATGTGTGTATAGTCAGATTTAAAACACAGGCATGCACACAGCAGAAATACATCACCTTTACTCGTCCTATTGTTTTTCCTTAGCTTCCTTCCATTCTGGTTTAAGGATCCCGGTGGGTACCTCCCAGGGGCACGCACAGGGCTTTCTATGGCGGGCTCCTAGCAAAGACGGAGTTGTGTAACGACTAACTGAATCACCCCATGGATGAACTCTCGCAAAGGGAACAGATCCACAGAGGCTGCTGCTGCTGAGCAGCCTGTGTGCCAGGACCATATAGATTGCTGGAGTGCCACTTCAGTAACACCTCCAGCTTCCAAAAAGGCCAGTAAAGCACCTGGAGTGCTCCTTTTGGCAACCAGTGCTAAGGGCAAGGGATGGGAATGGTCCTTCATGAAAGCTGTAGAATACAATGTCCATGCTGCTGCTTATATTCTGTTATTTTTAAGCTGAGAATATAGATGAGCTCCAGGGACCTGGATCTGCACTAGGGTGTGGGTGGGTGTGCAGTGCCTGGGGAAGCTGTGCCTGCAACCATCCAACTGCTTCTAGATCAGCTGATTCATAAAGACTTACTAAAAGACTAGAAGGGAATGAAGTTCAAGAAGTAGCATCACCTTGTCAGCAAAACCACGCTATTGTTTCCTCTAAAGGTGTAAGATTTAGCCTCTATTTACCAGGACACAATGGCCATCTCTGTGGTCACTTCAAGTTGAGATACTAACTGAATATTAAAAGTGTCTTGTCTCTTCCTCCCTAGCCCTCTGGCTTAACTTTCCTATTTGCCACCTGGAATATCTCAAACAACAGATAAGGAAGGATCTGTTTAATATTCTCTTTCAAAAATTATTTTCTGATGCTGAACAATTTCCTCTGAACACATAGCCATTGTAACTCACAATAAACTGACTCCCTACTGTGCACTAACAATAAGGCACCTACTTGTTTCTCTTTTCTTCCTGCTGACATGGCACAGGTCAGTGAAGGTCGTTAGTGTTCTGAAAATATCAGCCACGTCTGTGGCTTACGCCACCCATAGTTACATCCACTTTGCAAATGAAGAAATGAAATGGCTTGTCTGTGAACACAGCACAAATCTCTCAGCAGGTACAAACTTAATCCTGGCTTTCAGAGTCCAAATTCCTTGCCCAGCTTCTTGTTACATGTAGCCTTCTATTGCACATGGCATGATGTAGATGTGATGAACAGTGCACGTCACAAAATGCCCTGTGCAACCAGTAAAAGAGCACAAGTACTGTGCTGGGACAGAGTAACAGCAGAAGAAATATATACAGCTGCCAGCAGAAACTAGTGATACCCTCATGATGCCTGCATTTTATTTTCTTGCATGGTTTCTTTTATAATTCCTTTTACCTCAAATTTCTGAAGGAAAAAGCAAGCTACATTTGACAACAAAAAAAGGGTTACACCTGGGGTCTGTAGCCCTGTGCATCCTTCATCCTTGTGAGTCCTCACAATTACATGCAAGACAGAGCATTCAGCTGCCATAAAAAGATAGGCTTTAAAGTTCCTTTTCCAGATCTACCTTCCAATGCACCTCTTCAGACACGTGTTACAGCTCCATGACAGAAGGAAGGCAGCAAACTACAGCCAGAGTCCACCCCGGTGAGCCTTTGAACACGGAGGCCTCTTGCACAGCCTATGTCCCCAGGCACTTGTCAAAATGGAAGAGAGCCCTGGTGCTGAGCAGGATGAATATGCAAGGACAATCCTTAGCTGAGGAACAAAGAGACCATCAACTGCCTGAGCCTGGGCTCAGCATGACACTGCAGGGATTTGTGTCTCCGGATTTCAGAGCCACTGGAAAAGCCGGCAGAGTGCTCCAGAGCTCCTGCTGGTTCCAGTAACAAAAGCAAATCCAGGGCTAAAACAATCAGATGAAAAAATCTCAGAGAAGGGAAATGTGCTTGCCTCTGTGTTCACACGTGGCCTAGCACAAAGATTCCCTGGACAAGACCCAAAGATATGACAAATGTGCAAAACAACGAGGAATAATTATAATCTGGGGTGCTGAGAAGCCATAAACAGGTTGAACTTGTTCAGTAATGTCATCAGCCCCAACCTGACGGGTCTGGTCATGCATTCAGCGTGCTGCTACACGTACTCTCTCATGTGACGGGCTATCAGCAGCCTAAGGCTGCATCACGATTGACACTTGCTAAATATACACAGATTTTCAAGGCAGGTCAAAAAGCAACCAATTTATAGGTATCTACTGCACATCTCTGCACTACTACCCATGACTTTTGGACATGTCTTTTCACCACCAATACTGAATACAACCTTCTTTGCTACCCTCATTTTGTATGATGATATTTTTCTGGTAGTGCTAGTCACTTTGCAGGTATTGATGGGGGCACCTTATTGGTAATAGAAAGGAAAGCAATAAAATGGCATCCCTCTAATATCCAGCAGCTGAGAAAAGCATTGGCGTGGGCCTCAGTTGGGCAGAAACTCGGTCCCTGGCACCAAGGGTGACAATGGTCAGCAGCATCTGCACGGGGTTCTTCTAGGGCTTGGCCTGAGGGACATCAGCAAGGGTGGTGGTGGGGTGGAGGATTGGTGTTTTAGTGCATTCTGTTGCTACTGACTGAGAAAAGGCTCATGAGGGTAACGCAGAAGCTAAATGCCAAACTAGGTTACTTACTCTTGTAACCATTCTATTTAATTCTAACTGGGTCAAACATTATTGTAGGAAAAAGAGGAATTTCTGCCACTGGCAGCAACAAGAACAACGTCAGGCACTTCTTGGCTACTTTACACTTGGAGTCTGGTGACCGTTGTACTGATGCAATGTGGAAGCAATTCAGCTAAAGACAATAAAGTTATGCTGGGACAAATAAATTGAGTAAGAGTTGTGCGCTTTTGGCTCCATCTGGCTTTTTCATAACTGCCCACAGGGAGCAGAACTCAAAACTGCACAACATCCTATTACACATGTGACACTGCTGGTCAATATAAACAGAGCAGGGTCATGCCCTAAGGAGCCTGCTGTCTTGGAGAGGCTTAACACTGCAGGGGGTAGGCGCAAGGGGAAGAGACAGAGGTAACGCTCTGAAGGAGAAGAGGATCTACAGAAAAAAACATTGAGGAATTATATTAGATTTCTATAGCTTAATGGCTGACACATAGCTCCATTCTTAGAACGGTTTATGGAGACAGTTCAAAATAGCATGGACATATCCCATATATCCACAAGAATCTGAATTATTAAAAATGGTTTCATTGATTTTTTTTCAGATGTAGTGTATTTTACATACACTACATGTGCATATAATATATAAATAGAAACTTGATGGGAATTTTTCAGCAAAACTTTTTTCTATTGGAAAATGCCAGTGTTTGGCAACCATCAAAGCAGTTTGCAAAAAGGAAAAGGATGGTTTGGGGCAAAGCCCTTGTTCTATAAAGCTTTATATGGGATTTTTTCATTATTTTGCAAAGAAAAATTCATTTTTTAATACAAATATTTTTAAAAATCTGTTTTCAATCAAAAGAATAAAGTAAACATGAGAATTACAAAGTAATTCAGCTATGTACAAACAAAAATGTCAACTGTTCACTTTCAACAAGTATTCCTCTGGCTTGCTTGTTCAAAAAACCAGAGTATGAGTCTTCTTCCCAGAGTGGGGAAGCTCTAAACAATATGTAAGCATTTGAAATCCATGTAATGTGTCAAATCACATTTCACGGATTTCCACTCTGCTTCTACCTTGGCACTTACCTCCTGCAAATGCTCAAGGAGTAATGGGAACAAGTAAGTGTATTATGGTCCTAAAAACTTCCTGGTATGCAGTAATCTCTCCCTCGTTTTCCGGCTTTGCCCACTTCTGTCATTTTAGACTGCAAAATCCCTAAGATACTTTTTTTTAAACATTTGTTTGTGCAGACTTCTGCACAGTGTGCCCTTATCCTGAGCGGAGTTTCAATACAGCACCACTGAACATTAACCACATCCTCTAGACATTTTACAGATTGTGTGTGCCCCACATGTGCAGTCGGGCAGGCAGACGAGCAAGCATGAGGTCAGCAATAAATAGTTCATTTGGCACAGAAAGCAGAGCAAGACTGATCCAAACCTGGGGTTTCAGTTTGGCAATACTGAACACTGACCCTGGCCAGCGGCATCTCATACGTGCAGCGCAGTAACTGCTCCATCACCAGTTCCGTGCTCCAGCTGCAGGGTTATAAACCACAACAATGTGCACTCAGGGACTTCTTGGGGAGAAGGTTTCGGCCGCTGAGGGTCATGTGTTGTTCAGTACATCTACAAGCACCAGCAGGCTATGAATGCACATTCCACAGTGGCTTCTTGCCACTGACAATTTAACTGCTCCTCCTTTTCCAGCTCCTCACTCCAACACATCTGCTTGTTCTTCTGCAACTTAGGCACTTCACTTAGCGAAGCAACTCAGGAATACTAACAGGAATAGTTCTAACATCCCCGCAGGGAACAGAGGCCTTCTCTGCAATTATTCCAGTCACTGAGTTTAGCTCTCTGCCCCCTTTTTCAATCCTTGTGTCATCATATCAGATCTGAATAACAAGATGAATCAGAATGATGGCAGATTCTTATCTTCTATTGCAATTTAAGGGCCAACAGTCATTATTACATTCTTAACAAAGCAGCATTAACCCATGGAAAGTCTATCCAAAGCCCTGTGAGGTAGAAAAGTATGCGTAGGTATACAATTGCTGCTGTGAATGATTACTACTCCCCACTCTAAAGTATGCAGAAAGGAAACCAGATGAGTGTCTGTGCACACTTAAAAAATACAATGCACTTTCTGCATTTTGAACAGAGCAACAGGCTGTCATCCAGGAATGGGAATTCAGATGTTACCTTGTGATTCCCAATGGCTGAGGCATTTCTCTCTATTGTCAGAACGATCCTGAGAGACGCCAAGCACTTACTTTACAAGGCGACGCACCCAAAGCACCCTCTCAAAAAGAAGCACTGACAGCTGGCAGAGAGAGGCAGGGTACATCCAGCACTCAGAGTAACAGCTCCTCAGAGGGGTTTGAAAAATCCTCCTTCTTCTCTCTGAATCTTACCAACTTTGTTCTCTGCCTGTTTTAAAAGCATAATGATGGGGAGGAAATTCAAACTAGAGATTAGTGGCCGGTGGGAACAGAAGGATGAAAATTACTGCTGTGCTTGGGACAAAAAGCCATGAAATGCTCCAGTTTCTTAGACACAAGAGAAGCCTTTAGCATCCTGACAGTTACTGTGCCAGTGTATTTACACTGTCCCTTACTATTAGGGCAAACAACACTGAGAACACATGGCAACTTAAACAACAAATGGTGGATGGCAACACTCCACTGTCAGCCAGTGCCATTTGGTTATTTTTAACTTGTTCACCCTGGTGGTGTGCAACCAGATTCTCCTTCCCATGGCACATAGTCCCGCTGACCCCACAAACCACAGAGGTGAAAGTAGACCTGACTCTCCTTTCATTCATGTGCTTTCGAGTTAATGTACTCAGTGACATCACAAGGTTTTTGACAAGTTAAATTTTCTAAGGAAATGAAGGAAAGTCATAGATCACACAATACCATGAAAAGACTGGCCATTACAAGAGAGCAAGGATGTTTTGCGTGGGCATGGATTTACCAGGGAGGAGAGAAGCACTTCGCTCCTCTCCATCCATTAGCACCGTCAGAAACAACCACGTGGTTGTACAGCTCCCACAACCAAAGGGCCTGGATGCGGTTTTGCCAAATCAGTAAGTAAAGGTCAGTCACACTAAGACACACACACGAGGAACAGATTTTGTAAAGCCTTTTACAAAAACAAGCAAATTACCTCCTTCTCTTTGAACTATGTGGTACAGATGAACCACATCCAGGATACATTCCAGATCTTTATCTTGGTAGCCTTTCTCATGCATGTCATCTACTGAGTCTGGATAGATGACTTGATCACGTAATGTTCCAATGGACATGTAGGGTCTGAAAAACAATACAGAGAAACCGGTAATCTGGGGCTGGCTCCAGCAAGCGCATCTTGCTGATGCTTTATGAGCAGAGTATAATACTTTAAACACCATGTTGCTAAAAACTGGATTCATCTGTGGGTGCATTGTGGGTGAATGATTTTCTAAACTTACCCTAGGGACAATGTATTGTTTTTATAGAAGCTGATTACAGCATAGCAACAGGGGTAGCATTAGCATAAAAACAAAATGACGGATCAGGCAGAATAAACACCCACTTCATAGCCCATTCAGAACGCTTTCACTTGGAATCAGGGAAACTCCACGCTGTATTCAAGGTTTGGTATGCTTAGAGATTTAGAAAGGGAATCTAACACTCTGATGTTAAAAGTGAACTGTAACAAAAACTTTGCAGCTCTAACTGGGAAGCACTTTCATGGTGCAGCAGGAGACACCCAAATCAGCAGGAGAGCAGCAAAAGCCTCCTTTGCACACTACTATTCAGGACTGAAGAAATGGGACCAGGCTTAACTTAGCTGGCTCTAGAAGTCAGTGTAACACTTCTGAGAAGTTGATCAGCTTAACAGCCTCCCTTTGCCAAACACAAGGCTGAGCTGTATGTGAAGCTGTTTCTGAATCACCACGTTCCCAGACCAGGTAATACCACCCACCTTACTAAAACAAGCTGTCTCCACTTTGAAGCCAGAGCGCTCAATCACGGCTGTGCCCCTGGAATGGCTATGGACAGTCTCCACAACGTCATGTGCTGTGCCCAGCTGCTGGTACAGCCCAGGCCCCAAAAATCCTCCTTGCCTCTAAACAAAATCAGCTCAAAGAACAGTTTTACATCTCTCTAAAAGATACCACACTATTCAGCCTGGGATAGCGAAGGCAATCTAAGACATATCTGTTTGACAATCTCTTTTGCTCTTGTTCTAAGCATTTCTTTGGAAGGACAAATATCCACCCTGTCCCACAGACACTGCTGATAGCTCTTGGAAGCTGGAAACACCCCAGGAATGATCTGTGAGATTTTGAGTTTGGAGGGGAAGGCTTGAGCCAAAGAACAGTCAAGCTCCAGACTCTGCCCTGCTTTCTGTGCCAAGAGTTACACTAACTCCCCGTGGGTTCATCTGCCAAAACAATACCAGTCTTACTAAAGCTGTGTTGCCAGGGGATGATGACACAGAGGAGCAGTTAAAATAGGGCCAGCAATGAGGAGGCTTCGAGGCAGCTTGCCCCTGCCACAGAGAACTGCTCCCAACAACTTCCCAGCACGTTGGCAAGGGGTCAGTCTTCTTCCCCGAAGAGCTCTGGACCTGCGAGGTAGGAAGGTCTCAGACATGATTTTCCTGACAAAGAAGTGTGACACTTAACAGATTTCTTCCCTTCCCTTGCAGGTGTCTCTGCAGAAGGGGTGGATCTACTTACTGTTAGTTTGACGGTCCCTAAAATATAGCAGAGTCATCAGAAGGAATTCATAATACAGCAGATGTAGAATTACAGAACTAAAGCTGCAACGTGAACTGAAAGTCACATTTAAGCTGGCATCAGTCACATTGGTCTTAGGGCTGCAGACATCCATTGTGAATTGTCTGTACCCGCCCATAGTTAAACTACTTTCACCACCAGCTGGGTGAGGGTGGAAGGGCAGGGGATCTGAACTGCTCCTAAGTATTTGGTCATTTCCCTTCTGTGGGTGGGCACCCAGACGGAGCAAAACCAGAACCACAAGTCAAACGAAAGCATTGTTGCTCCTCTTTGCTCTTTGTTCCGCTTTGGGTTTACTGTGGGAAGGGTGCTGCTCTGGGCTGCTGCATGAACACTGGCATCAAGTGCAGTGAGCCATTTACATTAACGGGGATATTGCAAAATCTCAACTCTAAAAATTATGTAACTTCATGAAGTAATGATTTATTACATTTCCACAGCACTCTCCATCTAAAATCCCAGAGGGCTTTACTTCTTACACATGTAGAAATCACTTCACTTGCTTCAGAGTGCTGCCATCTCTGGGAGAAAAGACAGCAGCTCCACCTGGGCTCAGAAAACTTGTGATCAGGTTATGCATAAGACGTTGTAATTTAGGTGAAGCTGCAGGTAAGGGCAAGGAGGACAGAGTTACCTATCATATCATTTGTCTGGCATTTAATACCTTGCTCTTGTGAAGCATGATCCTGTAATGACTAGCAGCTCTGAGATTTGACCTACAGCACAATCGGGAAGGCTATGCTCAAAAACACCGCACCAAGACACTCACTGCCACGCTGTTCCCTGAGTCACCAGCACCGCTTCCTGGTACAACTGGATTTTCCCCGTGGCCTCCCAGCTAAACTCGCCGGTACTACCAAGCACACCTCTCCCCGCCTGGCTTGTGAAAATGAAAGAAAAGCCCAGCCTGCAGTGGAATAGCAAACCCCAGCAATTACTGACTGACTAGTAGAGAGGAAGAAAGGCTTGTGGTTACGGGTCTGTCTGGGAGGTGGGAGAGCACGTTCTGCTGCCCCCATCCTATAGGAAGCCACTCCTGTCCCTGACGGGACACTTCATATTGCCTGGCGTGAGATGTCCCGTTTGGGGCTCCAACTCTTGACAACAAAGAGAGGCACTTTTGTGATTGGTTTATCCCATTGATTTTAGGGAAGGGATGAATTGCCTCCAGGGGGTGTCTTCTCTCTCAATGGGGGCCTTAGTTATGCAACTTCTAAAGGGTTAAAGTTAGGTGAGATCTCATCTAACTCATACTCTCATGATCTCACACTAAAACAGATTTCCCTGTCCGAAACTTGAAGACAATAACCACCTTACCTACCATGGGTGCCACAAAGTCAAAGACACTAAAACCTGTTAAACATCAGACATTATTGTCATTGAGTTTACATGTGTGTGATAGCTAGACATTAAGTAATAAGAAGTGTGGGTAACTGGATACAGCAACAGTGACATTTTGGCTTTGTCAGTAAGCTCCTTGTTAAAATACTGTTTTCATTAAATTTTTAGCAGTTCAAACAACAAAACCAGTCTTTTTGTCCTGAATTAATACTCGACTTTAACTGAACATAATTGATTTCTGATGGAGTTTTTCCTTTCAGCCAGCGTGTCTGGGTTCCAGCCTCAAAGAAAGCAATTTTACAGATTCTGAAAGCAACTCCTCTGCCGTGCGGAGGTCACGCCTTTGACGGTAATAGCTCTGCAATTGTTCTCTTTCTGTGCTGTCTGAAATGAGATTTCTACACTGGTTTTGAGAGAGAGGATTTAAGATCAGTAATCTTTTTTTTTTTAAAAATCTTTGGCATCAAACCTCCAGAAACCTAATAAAACTTGCTGATTCTTGCCTGGTTTTCTGGAATTTCAAGACACTCAATGGAAGAGATACTTTCTGTTCCCACAAACTGATCTTGTTTCAGTCAGTTTGACGGTTTTATTGCATCAACAACTCCTGTTTGATGCTCTTAGTGCTTCACTTTGCAGATGTGTAACTTCATTGAGCTAGTAACAAGCTGCCACCCCTGAGGCTCATGCCTCCCCCCTTGCTGAGCAGGCTTTAAAGACAGATGATATCAAGACCTGCTGCAATCTGAAGCCTGTGGTGTGGACAATTCCCCAGTGCCCTATTGGCACGTGACATTGTGTACAATGTTGGCAAAATATTAGAGAAATCATATGTTGAGGAAGGGCAAGTGTTGCTGATAACACGGTCCCTTCATTGCAGTTAACTTCGGGGAGTGGGGAGGGAGCAGATGATACAAAATATATCGGAGTACATACCACTCATCTTCCCAAACAGAAGACTTACACACTGGAGCTGTTAGGCACAAAGAGAAAGGTAGCATGCCAATTCAAAGGGACTGCAAATTAACACTGCACACTGCAGCGAGACAGCACCAATATCTAGTAATTCACTGATGCCTTGAAGAGCAGAGTGCTTTACTGTCTTGGGCAGCAAGCTAAAGAAGATGGCTTGCTTAGATATCAAGAAATTTCTGTTCCAAAGTCAGAACAAGCCATATGCACTTTAAGCGTTCACAAATACTTTCTGAATGTATTCAAAAGTGTTTTCATCTTCCATGCAAAATAAACTGTGCTGACAGTTAACCTGTTCCGACATCCATAAGAATTAAATGGAATAATGGAATATTTCAGTTGGAAGCGACCTACAAAGATCATCTAGTCCAACCACCTGACCATCTCAGGGCTGACCGAAAGTTAATGTGTTGTTAAGAGCATTGTTCAAATGCCTCTTCAACACCAACAGGCCTGGGGCATCGACCACCTCTCTAGGAAGCCTGTTCCAGGGTTTGACCACCCTCTCAGTACAGAAATGCTTCCTCATGTCCAGTTTAGACCTCCCCTGGCAGAGCTTTGAGCCACAGCCACGTGTCCTCTCACTGGGCACCAGGGAGAAGAGCTCAGCAGCTCCCTCCCACAGCCCCTCCTCAGGAAGCTGTAGAGAGCAATGGGGTCACCCCTCAGCCTCCTGTTCTCCAAACCAGACAAACCCAGAGTCCTCAGCCGCTCCTCACAGGACATTCCTTCCAGCCCTGTCACCAGCTGAAGCAAGGTCTTCCCACTGCAGCAAGGAAGCTGCTGCTAAAAGGCAGGAATCATGTGTCTGAAAAGAGTTATTGGAAAGAGCCTAACTCTACACTATACCAGTCTGAGCCTTCAGTTGGACAGAGGGAGACTTTAGTACCAGTTTTTGTGCCATGTACTATTTATACTTTCTTTTCCCAATACACTTTTATTTAAAATGCACTAACTATCTTAATCTTTCAGTAGCATTGTAAAAACATATTAAAGGCCGTTCTAATCTTATTTAGGTGCCTGCTCTCAGAAGAGGGCTTGTTGTAGATAAAGGTGTTTAATGTTTAGCTCTTAGTTTGGTACCTAAACTTGAGTAAAAGGCAGGAATTCATATATCTATATTTAGAGATTCCTATGGATTAACTCTAGGTGGCTCCCTTTACCTACTACACAAATATTTTGATAGTTTTCCAAAAGCCCTAAATCTCTGCCTGACTATCGAGGGAATCCACCTATATTTAAAACTTTCCATCACCTTTCTGGCACCAAGATCCTAATTTTTAGGTGTTGTAGTACCTCGGCTGGAACCACCTCAGCAGAACTACAGCTCTTGCCACGCTCCTGATTTAGGTCAATAGTAAAAACTCCACAGTTTTCCACAGCAGCAAAGCTTGATCAACAGTGATGCTCAAGAAATACCAGTAAGTAAAGCCATCTGGATTCCCAGTAGTTCTTTGATGACATTAATAAAATAAACAACAAAAAGCTAACGATGGCACCACCACTACAACTTTGAGAAAATAAAACATCTTGAATGAATGTGAATTAAGTTCTTTTTAAGTAGTGTTGTATCCACTGCTCTCACACAGAAGATGGTATCAGCAAAGAGTTAAAAAATAATAATAAGATTTATCAAAATGCTAAAAACAAAACGGGGTTAGTTTATTGCATTGTATCTAGTTCAAAGAATTTTAGGACCAGCTAAAGTTTCAGCAACCCTTCTAAAGGTATAAATAATTGATCTCTCTTTAAAATACCCTTCACTGAACTCTCCTCTCCACTCATATAGAACTAGCCACGAACATCTTCTAAATATTTCAGATAGATCAGTTACCAGAGTGGAATGTAATCAGCTTATAGCCATTAACATAGTTAACAAGAAATGAAAAGCACAGTATGAAAGAATGAATTCTCAATGCATATAGTTAGAATCTGATCTCAAAGGCTGAAAGAAAAATCACACTAATCACTCTGTGGCTTTCTTTGCAAAGCAGATATGCACATCGCTGCATGAAAATCATCTGGGACAAAATAATAACAAGAAAGGTAAAAGAAGCCTTTAATTTAAAATGCTATTCATGCTCAGGTATCATCTCATCTCATGATTTACTTATTCAACCAAGATCACTTACAATATAACTAGAACTGGTTAGATGGCATAAAAGTTTACAGTGAACAATTAATAAAATTATTCAGCTCAGTCTATTTGTATCTTGCGATAGGCAGAGACAACAGAAAGAACACAAAAACACATGTATAATTAAAACCAAAACCCAGACAATTGCTACAAAATACAAACAGCTAATGCAATCTGAAATAATTATACCTCCTGCAATGAATCAAATCAACCAGCCAGACAAATGAAGGAAGATGACTCCTCTTTTCTTAAACATCCAATTTTTGCAGTCCCAGGCTTTTCATACCTCTGGCAGTCCTTATGATAAAAGGATTATTTGGATGGATGATCACGAATATCAATGAATTGAAGAAATAACAGTGAGCTATTCTGGAGAGGAGTCTAGTCTGCCAGTTCCGCCAGGCATACCCAGCCCGAGAGGTGTTTCTAACCTGATCTGGATGCTCCTGCTCCGGCAGGGGGATTGGACTAGATCATCTTTTGTGGTCCCTTCCAATCTCTAACATTCTGTGTCACGCAACAAGAAAGGCAGCTTCCCTCTTTTAGAAAGATCCCAAATTATTCATGGTTTTGCGGATGAGAAGTGACATCTTACTCCCCAGAGACGAGGAAGCGCAGACAGTGAAGCCTCTCGAGCAGATGCTGCTTTTGCTCTGGGTTTCTACAATGCTTAGTTGTCCATGGCAACATTTTTTGCATGCAATGGGATATGAGAACGCAAGCAACAGTAGAGCAACAGTGTGTCACCACTGAGACACATCGCTCTGGTTCCCTCTCTAATCGTCTGAAACACCACATTACAGAGGACTTAACACGACAGAGCAAAATACAGAGATGCACCACATACATGGAACATTATCGTAGCCATTTTATAAATGTTATAGGTACCTGAAGTGGCCACAAGGGAGCTGTAGTAATCTTTAGCAGAAACTAAAACTGATAGGGTATAATTAATGCAAAACCCTAGGAAGATAAACAAGTCTACAAGAGCCTTTCCTCTTGGGAAAGACACACTCCCACCCAAGCCGGGCTACTGCACACAGACCGCGCCGCAGAAAGGGACCCACCTGTTATGTGCTCCCACAAGACCAAGACATAATGGCTTGAGAACAAATAACTTAAAATCCACTGTTCTGGGGACTACTCAGCATTATTTGCAGAAGAGATTCATCTCACCTAAATATTACTCATCCAAGTCTGAGACAGACACCCCAGGGTCCCTTTGTAGTCACTGGAGTTCTCCAGTGAACTGGCACCTCCAGCAGGTCTCCTGTGTCTTAGACACTTGTCCTAGGACACAGGATGAACAGCTGCAGTGGCCAGAACTGGAAGACACTTGTGAATCGAGGAGTTAGTGGGCCAGGTAACAGCTGACCTGAGTGGGCACAGGGCTGTGTTATACCTTGCTGGGCTGTGATGCACATAGGAACTGGCCTTCAGGCCTGGGCTGTGCTGCACTTATCACTTGGCCACGGGATAAACTTTGCTGGCTAATAACAGAGGAGCCTGCAGGCAGCTCCCTCTTGGCATCAGCAACTACGCCACCTGTGCGTCCTTGTCCTTATCTTGAAGTTGAAACAACATGTTCTCATGCTAACATTCTTTTGCTTGACAGCAGAAATGATAAATGGAATTGTTCACTTCTAAGAAAATCCTATCAGAGCACTAAAGACCATAATGCCAACAAACCTTAGCATGGATGGGATCAGTGCAGCATGCCATGCTGTGACTAGAGGTCCACCTAATGCCGCACAATGCTGGCTTCCTAGTATCTGATGGTACGTAAATGCCACAAAGATAATGAAGGGACTGAAGCATCTCTCCTATGAGGAAAGGCTGAGAGAGCTGGGACTGTTCAGCCTGGAGAGAAGGTGGCTAAGGGGGATCTCACCAGTGTACATAAAAACCTGAAGGGAGGATACAGAGAATCTGGAGCCAGGCTCTTCTCTGGTCCTATCACTGGGCACCACTGAGGCCACGGGCACAAACTGAAACACAGGAGGTTCACTCTGAACACCAGGAAACACCATTTCACTGTGAGGGTGACCGAGCACTGGCACAGGCTGCCCAGGGAGGCTGTGGGGTCTCCATCTTTGTAGATACTCAAAAGCCATCTGGACACAGTCCTGGGCAACCAGCTCTAGGTGACCCTGCTTGAGCAGAGGGTTGGACCAGATGACCTCCAGAAGTCCCTTCCAACCTCAACCATTCCATGTTCTTGTGATTATCTATGCTATCAACTTACTCCTTATCTCTAATTAAAGGAATTTTAATTAATGCATTACAGAGTTCAAAAACCTTTCTCACTGGGATTGACAATGACCACTTTCATGGGTGCACTGCAACAGCGAATCACGCTCCTGAGGCAGATAGTACACTCAGCGTAAAGCTCACACAAGGACATCGAACTTGTAGCTGCCTAAACAAACATAGACAAATTCTACCTCTGGTGCATGAGTTGACAGTTTACTGTTTTAATCTGTCAGGGGTACAGGCTGAACACTTGTACACAAAAATAGCTAATACTCTTCTCTCTGGAAGGCTGGCAGTTATTAGTGAACACTGCAATGTCTCCAAGAAATGCAGAATGGAATCCCCATGCTAAATAAAACATTTACCTTGGAAACCGCAGTGAGTTGGAGGAGGGACAGAAGGAGTCTTGAGTGTGCAGACCATGGAGAGGCTGGAAGAGGGCTGAAGGCCCCGTTCACCTTGGAGTTAGGACACAGTCTAGAGCCCAGGACACAGGGGCAGGCAAAAGGCAGAGCCTTCAGCACATGGGAAGGACCACCACCTTCTCCTCAAGAGGGAGGTGTTGGCTATGTCTATTACATGGATATTTAAAAGCACAGGACACTGCAATGAGAGTTTCTGATTGAAAACCATAGTAAGATGGAGAAAGGACTTCTTCCTAGGGAAGATGACACAGTTGCTACTGGAGCTTTTAGCTGTCCTTCCCTGACAAAAGCCAGCATCCTTTCTGTCTTCTCATGTCAAATGTTTTACTTCAGGCTTTCCCAGTGCTTCCCAGTGTTATGCTGCCAAGTTGCTTCTCATAATTTGATATGCATAAGGCACTTGAAGCATGTTTTTTGACATTCCTAGGTAAAATACTATCGAAATAGTAAACATTTGCTGTGCTGTTCATCTGCCAAAGAACCTTTGTTGCACAGATGCAATGTAGGGCACTAAGCTGGAGGCAACTGCCCAAGCTGGACACAATAATGGCACTTCTCTGAGGAAACTAGGCCACGTAAATGCAGCCACCAGATTACTCTCTGTCATGCAAGTTTGTCCATACCACTGCTAAGTTACACAGTGACCTCAGTTAACCTGTAAGTGAATTTGTTTCCCTGGTACTTCCATCAAAACTAAATTTTAAGGACAAGTGACCTGTCTGTCTGAACAAAATGAACCTAGCACAGATTAAATAAATTGTCAGTTGCTCTGCTGGATGAGTCCTATAAATACCAGCCACGTAATCTCTTTAGTGACTTCACATTTTAAAACATTTGTTAAGCTTAATCTGACAATGCACTTAAAAAGAATTTAAAAGCCTAGTTTTCCCAGCTTTTAAATGAAATTCCATAAACAGTCAGGCGGAAAGGTGGTACGGACAACTTGTAATGGTGCTGAATGAGAATTTTTTATATTAAAAATCCCATCAAAAGAAGAAAGTGAAGGGTGGAAGCATTGCAAGCTCATACTGGCAACAACACAATATCCAAAATACGTGATGAAACACAGAGCAAGCGATTGCCAGATATCCTAGTAGAAATAATCCTGCAGCTGGGAGTCCTCATACACAAACACTTAGCTCCTCTGTAACACGAAGGAAAACAACTCAAAAGAATGTAAATGGAGCAAGTTCTGTATATTAATGATACCTACTTCCGTGCAGTAGCCAAAACAATATTTGTGCTTAGTACTGAAGCAATATTCAAAATGAGAGGGAAGCTGCTTTGATTACAAGAATGGATTTCACCTTTTAGTTGTGTACATATCATGGTATTTAATCAGCCATGAAACTGACAGCACTTCATAACTCTGTGTATCTGTGACTTGGTAGGAATGCAATAAGTTACTGAATGGATCTTAATCCTCTGAATGTTCAAGTTCTTTTATGGATCACAAACAAAAAGGACTTGGCTTGCATCAAGTGACCACACTGTGCTTTAAGTGAGCCATCTCCATGAGTCTGGAGAATGAAGTTTCTCCATCCATACATACAGAAGGCAGTAATAATAGCATCTGCTTCAACTGGAAAGACTCCCAGAAGATAAAAGACGATACTCAAATCCCTGTATCAAATCAAGGCTGGACTTTCCTGCTAATTCAAATTTGTCAACAGTTGTATCGAGTGTGCTACTGGCTTCTGCGCTCCAGGCAGCTGCCCACCAGGAAAAGCACTAGTCTCCAGACAGAGTAAAATTTGAGTACGTATCAACACAACTCAATTCCTCACCCGTGTTTAGTGTTCTTGGTACCTCCCACAGCCAGAGCTTGCTCCAGACCGGCCCCCAGTCTGAAGGGACTGAGACAACAAAACCCTAGAGAACACTGAAGTCCTTCACAAACACCAGTTCAGCTGCAGACTTTAAGACCAGTGTTGGATTTATGTAAATACATTGAAAATCTAAACTACACCCCAATGCAGCAAGCTGACTAAAAGATTCAGTCTGGGATTTCTGCAACACTTTGCTTAATAACAGAAAAGACTTCTAAGCTGTGCTTTAATTAGCTGACTCTGTGTCTGGTTGGTAAGGAAGGCACGTTGCATGGCTTGAGAGGGAGCGGCAGTTAATCCACAAAGCCATTTTCCACCACTGACTATTAGCATAGGTGAATATTGTTCACAATGTGCTACCAAAAGGCACTGCCATTACTTGTGATCAGTCAGCACACAGACCTAATTAAAAACTGTCAAAGTTTACAGCTGTGTGTGAGCCTTCAGCAGCAACGGAGAGGTCTCCCAGTGATCCTGGCAGGCAAAGCTTCAGCTGACACACAGGGCAGCAAGAACTTTTCTGTTCAACGTGAGACAAGCCAGGACTTCCCTCAATCAGGAAGGAGAAGGGCAAGCATTTCTATACGAGTCCTAGTAAAATGAAATGGGAAAAGCTGTGCCCTGGCTGAGGGATAGCTTAACAAACCTCTCAAATGCAAAGCCACAGTTCTTAATGAACAGCAGAATACTGACTTGACTCGATTCACCTCAAAAAAAGAGAAAAGACACAAAAGTAGCAGCAAATTTTTAAAGCAAGCTTCTATCAGAATAGTATGCATAACTGAAGAACGTTATGTTTCGTGTAAACACTATCTCCCACAGACCTTTTTCTCATCTCTCAGATAAGTGGTGAACTTTGGAAATAAATGTATTTGAAAGAAGCTCCATGAATTTGATAACAGTAAGTATGACAAACAGATGCAGTGTGCAAGAGAGTAGATATCTGTATGGCGTGACGTGAACAGATGGCAAAGTACCCAAGGAACAAGGCAATGTGGCTGTGTACTATCACCAAAATGCTGAAGGGCAATGACCATTGCCAGTGCGGTGTTGGCAGGTGCAGAGTACAGTTTAACGCCAGCTGGTCAAACTAAAGGGATCAAAGTTAAAGACAGAGCAGCATGATCGGACAAGAAATCAGCATGTGCAAAATACAACATGGAATAGAGACACGTGAGCCAGTCTAAATGAGCTGAGGCAACAGAACTCGTGCAGGCATATTTGCACAGCACTTCACTTGGGCTACTTCTCTAACAGACCACACACTAAAGAGGATGTAGTCCAATACAGAACCATGCATATATGTACTACATAGGCACGTACTTTCATACATAATACAGGGTATTTGAAAGTGAATTCAAAAATTTTGCAAGACTAAACTGTTTAGGTAATGAAGAATTGTCTTAGGAAACAATAATATTTTAACGACAGTGGCCACTACTAACTACCTATGTGCTTAAGCTAACATTTGAATCATGCTATAATCTTCAAAGTTTCATGTGCTTACAATGTAAAAATTACTTTTCTTTTATCACTTTATTGTTTATGTCACTTAGAACCAAAATATTCTTGCTTGGTTTCATCCACATGATAAATATCCTTGAACTACTTCTGGCAAATCACATCAGACATTTGCATTACCCAACAGAGCTAAGGAGAGGAAATATATCTTTGTAGCTGATGCAATTTTGTTTAGTAGCCAAGGACATTTTTAGAATACAGAAGGAAAAACACCAGACAGGAAAAGACTTGTAAAGGAACCCCAGATAAAACATCAGAAATAAAGCAGACATATGCAAAATTAAACAGCTTAGGAGGAACAGAAAAACCTTTAAACTGTTATGTCCCATACTGTCCTACCATCAATAAGAAGGCAGCAAGATGTAAGTATATAAATCTTAAATGATGAAGAACAAACATCTGATACTGGTGCGTCTTTGGTTGCCTTCACTTTAGCATCTGACAAGCCTGGTGTCGAAGGAAAGAAATCTTAGAGGTCTTCTTGAATGAGCAATAGAAAGGGAGAGAGAATACAGAGTTGATCTGTCACTGTGACTGCTGAGAAAGTGGTCAGGGTTGGTCTTTTACCAGAATGGCACACAGAATTATGGAGAAACCATGCATACTACTGGAGAAACATGTCCCTCTCACAAAAATACCCAAATTGCAGTAGAAGAAAGCTGGAGAAGTAAAACAGTAACAATGGACATGGACAAGGAAGTATAGTGGATTAAGAACTACTCTGAGCTCTACGAATCAGTGAATTAATCCTCAAGAAAAACAGAGAAAATGCTGATGGACCTTTTAGGTACATGCTGTGCTAGGAAGACTGGAGAGCGGTGACAGAAGGTTATGGAACCAGCAAGGACTGCAGGAGACACTCCTTGATGCAGATAAGACAGTAAGACACAGCTGGCAGAAAATTATTAATAATTTATAGGAATAACCCAGTGGTGATTGCAGCTTTACAGTGCAGAGACATTCAGGAATATTCCTGTGGTGTTGTCAAGGTAACCTGCAAGTTATGTAGGTGTGTAGCTCTGCTGGTGTTTGTATCAGACGAGCAGGAACTAAGGAAATGAGAGCCAACATGTACTGAATCTGTGTTTCCTTACAACTGAAAAAGCTGAGACTTCTAGTTGGAGAGCAAAAAGAGCCCGAGTAAATGTGAGGAGCAACTGTACACTAGAGTTCACTAATTCCACAGAGATGAAGTCTCCTCCCATGCTTAAGATCAACAGAGTAGGAATAGGGCAGAGTCTGCAGATATCAGGCTACCTTCAGATACACTGCTGATATACTATCAAAGGACAGACTGCTTTTTTAATTCCCTAAGTGCTACACATACCTCCTGTGGTCACAGCTTTAGCATTGCTACTCATGCTACCCACTACATATTTTTGTAAATTATTATTTAAAATTATATTTCTGAATTCTGATTTGAATCATGATTCCTTACCGACCAGAGCACTCACAAGCATTTATCTTTCAATTCATGCTGCCTTCTCGGCCAGATAATTAAAAGAGGAACGCAGAGAGATGGCTAATGCAAATGATTTTACTTTGCAAAAGAGGGACAGAGAAGCAGAGGAAAGAGTTAAGAACACACACTCTGACAGTTCCAATGAGATGTGACAACTTGTTGGATCCGTGACCGGCTCCTAGCACTGATCCATCCTAGAAAACGAGCTGCTTTAGGCAATGCAATGATATAATGCTGGACTGCTTAAAGCCTCTTAAAGCCTTCCTCTCTTCTGCCCACCCTCCTCTTTTACAGGCCTGTCACAGACAGCAGCAGCGCCACACTCACAGAAATCCCTGCGCTTCTCTCTCCCTGCCCCCAAAAAGGGCAGTTTGTGCCACCAGCATCCACCAGAACTGTGACTGATTAAAGACAAATTCTGCATGGCCTGGCCCTATATAAGAGGAGAAAATAATCTAACAATGATTCACAGAGGTAAAACCTAAGAAAAGCAGCATAATGATGCTAAGCAATCTAAAAAGACAAAAAGATAGGGATTCTTAAGGGTCTGTTTTAAAATCTACATACTGCAAAGTAAAGTGTTTGCAGTGCTGATGAAATTTGGAGTATACAATGAGATAATGCGCATTTTAATAAATCATACTTTTGCATGTCGCTTTTGAACTTGGCAAAGACACATAATTTCCCACACATTTCTGGAATACTATGCTGGAACATTACAAACAGAGATGAAAAAAAAATAATCTTTTCAGTGAGCTATTTCCTGTGAAGTATTTTGTTACATAGTTGTCACTGTATTCTCCACCATTCACTGTGTGGAGATGAGGTTCCTACATTTGAACTCACAGAGGGCTGATGCAGAATTAAATCCAGCCACAGGAGTAAGGTCTTACCAGGCTCAATGGTAACTGCGTCCACTCCATCTCCCATGTTCTTAGACCAGAGATGTAATGTATACGCTTAAACACAACGATGTCATTCCAATTTACTGTTCTGACAGACATCCACCAACTCTAGAGCCTTTTGCTACACCTACAGTTTTCACCTACCCACCAAACAAAAGACTGAGGTAGGCTGAATCTCAGAGATACTCTCCTACCACCTCCCAAATCCTCTCAGTCCAGAACATAAATTCTCCCTAAAGTCATGCTGAAATATATGCATGATGAAATGTAGGCAGGGTGCTATCTCTTCCAGTCTGCAGTTTTAGAATTAATGTCTAAAAAAATAAACAGAAGCTAATCCTGAGCAATGAGCAATTTGCACAGGGTTAATAAGCAAAATGGTTGAACCAGCAAGACCTTCCAAAACAAGCTGCTTTAATTTCAGGACTTCAGAACAATTTATAAACCACTACAGAAATTCTAAATGTACTCTAGAGCCAGGGATAGATAAAAAATCCAACAATGTGTAATTTATTGAGGCCATAAATAAATGAATGGTTAATAGCCTCAGAAACTGAATGGAAGCAGAAAAAAAAAAGTCTGGACCACACAAAAGCCCTAAAAATCCAGCAGATGTGTTACAAATATGGTCCAGAAATGTATAACTTCCATTTAAAACTGAGTCTCCTTCAAGTTATTCTTGGTGTCTCAGATATTCATCTAAGACTCTGTAAGCCCAAAGAACAAATACACTGAGCAAAAAAGCAACTCAGGATCTTCCAAGACATCCTAACGAGTCTGACTGATCACTGTCCTATACCAACCCCTTTAGCCACATTCACTTACAAATCCCTACAAGACTCAGCCTCACAGCCCCTTTCCAAATACAAGACACTTATGAGTGACAGGCCACACTTCGGAGTCTACAGAACCCAAACTGACACAGCTGAACCATCCCCCTAAGTGGACTTCAAAATCTTCAGCCACAAGCAAGGTGCAGCACTCTTGCAGAAGAGCCCTCTCTGTCACTCACTGCTACTCCATTCACGAGCCACAGAGCCAAGCCACCGCAATGTCACTTAGGTGTCCCAAGGACACCACAGCGGCATCCTTTCTCGTGGTGGATGCTATTAGGATGGACTGCAGATGAGTGGTACCTTCAGGGTACGCTGCAAAGGTGATATGTCAGTCCCTACATGGCTTTGGTCACAGAGGGCTGCAAAGATGCTGGCTGAATCTCAGCTTCTGACCAACAGTTTTGAAATGTCCCAAAGCAGAGAGGTCTGCTGGACAAACTTCTCCAGCACTGCAAAGTTAGGGGAAACAGCTAACAAACAACAATGTTCATGGAAACGAAACCCCTCAAGCAGCACCCTGGCAAATCTGCCTGAACGCAATGTGAGTCCATTTGCCTCCACAGAAAAAAGCGGACATCAGTAAAGGGGAAGGGCTGTGGGCCAGCCAGCCTCAGATGTTGATCTGAGAGGGGGCTGGGATCACACTGGGGACAGAAGTGGCTGAAACCCAAAATTTTCTGCAAGACAAAAAAAAAATCAGAATAGCTTTTGCTCTGCCTAAGAATAAAATTGATTTTAAGAATGCCCTGCACAAAGGGAATTGTGAAATATTGTTTTGAAAAACATGTAATAAACCCTTTTGCTCCAAGTGCCTGAATGAAGCCCTTCAGTGGCTCAGAAAAATGACAATGGCTAGCAATACATTATACATATATTTGAAATAATTACAGATAAATGTTCTTTGTTACCTTCACCTGCAGCAAGCAAAATCTACTCATCAGTTAATATTTTCCATTCAGCTTAATAGCTTGTACTTTTTAAACGTGACTACAGACCGTACCACGAACCTTTCTTTTGCCCATGGGAAGAAATGAACTACAGAAAGCAATCAAAGATTCTCAGTGTTTGATTTTGCTTTTGCAAAACAACCTAGTTAGAAGTCTCTAAGGAGATATTCTAGAATCAATTGCATTAAATTATGTTCTGAGAGTCCAACAGCAAGTCAGAATACAAACAAAGCACAAAAAAACCATGTTTCCCTAAGTGAAATGAGCATGTATTGTTAAAAAGGCAATTTGCATTTAATAGTGGATTGGATTCTGGTCTCGTAGTGTAAAATTTGAAGTTTTGGAAATTATTTTGAGCAAATCAACGTTTAGGAACCAAAAGACCCTCAGCTGTTTTGATCTTTGGTTTTAAAGTGAAATTAGAATTAAGATCTATTAGGTCTATTTCAAAATGTTTTCAGATAATAGTCTGTTCCCATGATCCCAACCATCTGGGTCTTGGGCCATCAGGGGAGCACGGGCTCCATCACAAGGGCATGTGAGCCCTTTCCAGTGACTGAAGATTTACATCACCAACAAGAAGGGATCTTTTTTTTTAGCACTCTCCACACACCTGAGGTTGTGCTTACCATGTTTTAACTTGGCTGTACATATCACAGATTAAAAATGAGAGAAGCAGGGTTGAAATTCATGTAACCAGAAAAAAGGCATCACCTTGAGCAAAACACATACCTTTGTGGTATATAAAACATGTGCTGCGGAGGGGGCTTGTAGAGAACTCCTTCATACACAGGCCACAAACCACTTAAAATTCTGAAGAGTGAACTCTTTCCACAGCCATTGGGTCCAGTGATTAAAAGATTCATCCCCTCCTCAACCTACAATAGCAATGAAAATGCAAAGATGTTACTATGCAGTATATATGGCACAGACAGTCTAAGACCCCTACAGGGAGTTACATGAGAATTTATATCAAATTATCAACCCATTACATTGATTACTTGCACATAGTTACGCAACTATAGTGGAAACAGTGGCATTAGATGTAATATGTGGGCTGAAATAATGAAAATCATTTCTATAATGTCTGAGTATTTCTACAAACTACACTGATTATATCACAATGTCAATATACCACAGTAAAAATAAATTATTCTAATGCAGATTAGGTCCAAAGGTGTTAACAACACACAGAGCAGTGTTATGCCTATCAGAGATACTACTTTAAGCTATGGGAGCCCGATCAAATTATTTGGAGAATTTACTTCACATTGCCCTTTCCCACTTAATTATCAGCGTTATTTTGGCTGTGATGCACTTGTCTTTATTAATTTTAATATTACCCTGTGTATATATGAGTGTATATTTATGCATAATCACAATGTCATTGTCTATGCTTTATATGAATGTATTGACTATGTTATATTTTCTGTTATTTTTGTCTCTTGAGCCAAATGAATAACTATAACTGTCTCCTTGACCATAAAAGTGTGATTTTACAAATCTGAAATTCCTATAGTGAAGCCATTGCAAATTTTGCCATTGCTAGGACCCTGTCCTCCTAGTTGCTAATTCCTAGGCCAACAGAGGTGACAAGAGGAACACTCTGCTTTAACTAAATTAAAGAACCTGCTGGAATTATTCATGTTAGTGCTCTGATAACTTCAACTATTTTTAAAAATAACAACATCTGCACTGGAACATAAGATCAGGATATATTTGGGAGTAATTCAGTAAAGGTCATCCATTAAAATTGTGAGCAGGTACCAAGTGGTATCTGGAATAGCTTTTTAAAAACAATATAAGTTTTTACTGAAGAAAAGACTGCACAGTTGGCCCTGTGAACCGTGCCATCAACTGTCAGTACTACTCTTTGTGCTAACCAAGCGAAACCACAGACTCGATTTTTACACTGTTGCTGTGAATTCAGACTTTTAAATGAGCCTATGTGAGCAAAGCATCCCAGTTTCATTGCAATTAAGATGGATGCAGATCTCCCATATACACATTTGAAAAATCTCAGCTTGGTTTTCCACCTGGCAACAGCACCAGAAATCCTCTCTTCTCTTTCTTTGAGCAGGATAAACTACATGTGTCTGCCTCTATTGAGCTACTATGCCTACCTTTCTGGACTTCCCCTTTTATCCATATGCTCCTCCAAGTACTTAACATGAGGTACATGAATTCTGTGCTGCTTATGTTAATGTGATGGCAACTATCAGAAGATTCTTGCATATCATCTTACTTTGAAGTTTAGCCTGGAAACCACCACATCGCCGTTCGGAGTAATAATAGGAACATTTTCACAAATAATTCCATGTTCAACATCAATAACTTTTCCTAGGAAAAAGAAAAAAAGAAGTTTGTGAAACGTTTCACTGGTATCTATCTGACAGCCTCTCTGAATGGCTGAGAGTTTCAAACAACTTTACGTGCTCCGGGTTGCCCTAGTGGAAAATCTGCATAACAAACCTTAGCTAGTCCCAAAGACACTATCAGCAGAAGCCAAGAGTGTGCAATGAATTGCAAATTTGATCATAAATACAATTAGCAATATGCGTCATAACTATATAATGCAGTATAAATACATGTTTATTCACGTCCAGCCTGTATTTACTGCATTTTCTTTTAAAGAGGTGGTCAATATCAACCAGTAAAACGGTTCACGGACAGCCTTAGCCACAGGCAGACCAGTTTACCTTCTCTTGAGGTTTTCTTTAGGAAATGGAATCAGCTTTCACTACCAGCTCGGAAGCTCTGAGCCCAGTTCAGTCTCCTCCAGCAACGAGAGCAAAGGAGAAAACATTTAATGGCTTGATTCCATCTCTTTTTGAAGCCACAGGCACTGTAAATGTGTCTTCTAAGTTTTTGTGGAAACCCATATAATACAATTCATTCCAGTAGCTACATTTACTATTTGGATTTCTGGCAAATTTAAATATACGATCTCAATTGGACATTTGGATATTCCATATTACAAGAATTTACCGGAAACGGTAAAAAATTAAATCAACTCTAACTACTCAGTTGCCTGATAATGGGGCTGCCCTAACAGAACCCAAAGAGCTGGGAATCTAGAGAAATACTTGAAATTACTTTTACAGACAAGATGCAAAGGAAAGAGATTTATTTTCATATTAGAAGGCTGCTTATTTTATATTTTAGATTAACCTAAACAAAGAAAAATGGAACAAAGGAAAAGCTGAGTTTATTATCAAAGGATTTGGTAGCATTTCCTTCAGTTAAGGTTAGTTTTACATTTTCCATTAAGAGGCTCTTTGTTCAATTGCTTCTGACTTGCCAAACTGTAACAAACTGGACAAAAATTTCTGTGCTATGTATCAGCCCAAACATTCTTCTTTTCCTAAAATAAGTTTTAAATAAAACAGTTCTGTCGTGTCCAGCACGAGATAACAGAAAATTAAAGCATTTTGCTGTTAAAAAAAAAGATTGCAGCCTTCTCTTCACAATCTGCTGCCTCCAGACTCCTACAAAGGCACCTGAAATGCAACTGGCAGATCAGCCACACCAGGCACGTGGTTTTTGATGGGTTCGCAAAAATACAAGTTTATCTAAGACATACTTTTGTGAAAAAGGGTCGTACCAGTCACTTCAATCACCTGAATACTTGTGAAGGACTTGGCATTAATCTCATTATGTCTCCACAGAAATTATCCAAGAAATTCTGCAATTTTTTTCATGTTTTTGAAGCATTTGGATACAGTGGAGAAATTCTACTTAAAATAAATCTATGATAAAAAACAGTAATCTAAGAAAGCAATAAGTAAACTTAATTCACGTTTCCTAAATTTGCAGTGTTTGATGGCAACTTTAGCATGCTTTAAAAGCATATTTATGTGTAATCAGAAATACAATTTGACAGTATTTGTACAAGATGCACAAAACTCTATTTCATCTTTAAAATTCTGAATTATTAGATACACTATGTATAAGGCAATATTATTATCTGTTAAAAATACTTTTCATATTCTTACAATGCTCTTATTGACAACAGTAAATGCAAAGCACAAACCAGACATCCCTTATTTACATAAAGTTATATTGGATGATTCAGAAGGAGACAAGTAGTATGTGTTCAAGGGGCCTTTTGGGAAGCTGAATATTAAGGTTTTTCTTTTTTAACAATGCAGACACACATACATCTGTGAGCACGTGTACTTTTATCCACACACAAATCCACTCTGCAGGGATTTCTGAAGTATCAAGGCCAAAAGAAAGGAGGAAAAACAGTATTACAATGCGACTTGTCATAAAAAGTGTGGAGCCTGTGGCCTAGATTCATCTGGCCTGAATTCCATTCAAGTCCTTGTGCACAATGTTTGGTATTGGCAAGCTGCCTCTGAGAACCTACAGCCCCTCAGGAGCAAACGCCAGTCCCCGCGACTTAGCAGGAACTCAGGCCAGTTGAAATGTGTTACTGTAGTGGAATGACATCTTGGGAAAAGGCTGCAGAGAAAACGGCAGTGGGGTGTAAGTTTTCTAGACCAAAGGGAACGTGAATAGCATGCTTTCATATCCGAGCTGTACGTGCTTTTGTTTTTAAAACACAGTTATCTAAAAAGAGCCCCAAAATCCCTTGCTGCTCCAGAAACTACAAACATTTTCTCTTGCATGTGACAAAATCTAACAGCTATAAAATGCCATTGCTTTTAACGTCAGCCAAATATTGCCAAGATCTACAAGATTAAGACATCAGCTATTTCCACAGCTATCCACCACACTGCATCAGACTGTTTGTTATGAAGAACCTTGTCAGCGGACCTTTGAGAAATCCGTGCCAAAGGGCAGCACTGTTGAAATTGGTGAAAAAAGATATTTCATAAAGAGCACTGCGGTACCTTCAACTCTAGCGAGGTTTAAGTTTTCAGAGGCCAAAGGGAGAGAATGAGGCTTTTCAATAGCACAGAGAAGCAGAAGGGTTCTGCTGGGAAAACTGGGAAACTATTGAACCAGTCCATCTTCCCCTCCTACCCCAAACAAAATAATATGGTGTTTGAAGATGAAAATGTTAGTGTCTCAGTTTTCTGAAAAAATGAAGTGTCTGAGGAAAGCAGGCACTGTCTGTTTAAGAATAATAATACCACAAAAAATAACAGTATCATTGAAACGCCTTTTTCATTGAAAGTTTCCAGAGACAACATCTGATCAATTTTGTGTATTAGAAAAGCATTGCATAAGCCTAGAGTTACAAAACGGCAT
Organism: Columba livia; assembly: GCF_036013475.1. Taxonomy (NCBI): domain Eukaryota; kingdom Metazoa; phylum Chordata; class Aves; order Columbiformes; family Columbidae; genus Columba; species Columba livia. The sequence continues at coordinate 195,799,326 of NC_088602.1, forward strand.
GAGGTTAAAATGGAAGGCATCATGGTCTCTGGGGTATTAGGGCTGAGAGGCTCATTTGCTGTAGAAAAAAAAAGCTTCTGTTCACCTCCAGTCCCACTGCACTGGCCCCACAGAAAGGGGAATACATACAAATATGAATTAATTACCTTTGATTTCTAAGGGCCCATCGATGTGTAATTCTGCTTTATCTTCATTCTTGCTGTTGTTTTCAGACCCTTGAATAACAGCAGTTCTTTTGTAGATGCCTCTCTTCACCTCATCAAAGACCGAAAACATGTTGTGGACACGGGCGGTGTAGCCTGCTAGCTCAGTAACCTGAGGAACAACAAATACCTCATTTCAGTTAGACTTCACAATTCTATAAATCACACGTCTGGCCGAAGATTCACGAAAAACATTCCCAGCTATTCTGAGTCAGCGCTTCTTACATGTTACTCTGGAAGGACCAATGACGCATCTTTCGATGCCTGTCAATTTTCATTCCCTGAGATTCTGTGCTAACCCATATGCCACCCACAGCTCCTACCAGCCAGCAGAGAGAGTTGGAGGGGGACAGATTTCAGACAGTGTAAGCTGTGACAGCTCCAGTAAATGAGGAGGTGCAGGGACTGCTCTTTTCTCTAGATCAGGAGAGTCTTCAACTGGCAGAGAATAACTATTAGCAAATCTGAAAATAGAGAGCCTATCATAGCAAACAAAACCTCCGCACTTGCTAGCAAAATAAAGGTCTACAGAAGTTAGAGAAATTGGCATCCATAATTATTTATGCTTATGTCCCTGTATTCCTGAAACCTCCCATGGGAAAGGTGTGCTTTTCTGCGTAAAACAGGCAGCACTAGGGCATCCTAATCTAAAATAGGGTACAAAAAGGAAATTACTCTTCTGTCCATTGCATGCTAGAGTACCAGAGCTAAATCTGAGACCTTATATTAGAACTGGGCATTTTTAAGGTGGTGAGGTCTCTTAAAAGGCTCTCTCCTTTTTTGGGGGGGTTCTTTCATCACAATTTCCACCTGGTAAAGACACAAAAAACAGATCTCTGGACCTAGTAACTTCCTTTTCATGGGCAGCAACACCACCAAAAGCTCCCAAAGAACTGGCTCCATCTCCTGGCAGCAAAGAATTAAGCCCAGGCATCTTATAAATTTATTCTTAGATGGCTTTAAAGGGATGATTTTTTATACTAAATGTAGAGAGCAAGACAAGAATAGCAAGAAAATTAGTTCAAGATTACAAAATCACTAGCTTGCTGTGGTTAAACACATGCACACCATGACCGAGCTCACCTGCTATGGCCGTACATAATTCCAATATAAAATCCTCTATAAATTTCACTACTTGTGCCAGATTCAGAAGTGAGTGCTAGTTCTAGCCACATGGCCATCACTCCATGGAGGTTAACACAATGTCTCAAAAAACTCCATTTAAAAAGAGTAATCACTCAACATTTCAACTCCACCAGCTGTAAATTGTTTTGCACTTCTGGTAATGGCATTAACAGCTGTGAAAATCACTGGGCTAAGAGCACTTGGGGCAGCAGGTAGCACACAAGAGCTGTAACATCATTATTCACACTGGAGTCTTTCTAGTAACTTCAGCAGCAGCTTGTGCCAGGACTGAGCGCTCTGCACAGCGTTGGCAGTGACACTTGATGGACAGAATCCCACATGTGATGAACAAAATTTGTACCAACAGAAGAAACACAACTTTGAGTAAGCTACAGAACCATGACCCTACAAAATCACCTTGTCAAAACATGAAATACCACCATCTAAACTATTGACCTGCAAAGAAGAGTTGAGCCCACCTCATCTGCATGGTGAATTACATTGACTAGAAGGAGATCACTTTGGTGGATCAGGTGGGCAAGAACTGGAACTTCACTAACACTTGAAGAACACTGTACTTCTTTGGAAATTGCCTGAATTATGAAATGGGAATGACAATGTGGTTAAAGTACCACAGTGCCTCTTCAAGAGAAGTATAAATATAAAATTAAAATGGAAATTCATAGAACTTATCTCTGATCTCATGCTGTCTCGATTAAAATCTCTGCATGTTATAAACCAAGTGAGTTTGTTCAGTTGTTCCTACTACTTTGTGGGTACTTTAGTTTCCAAAAAAATAAACCCACAATTTTTTTAAGTCCCTATGTACTTTATATAGATGATTTAAATGTTGAGAATAAAACAGAAATTACATTACTGTTATCTGGCAGTATCTTTAGAGCAGAGGCCAAGCAGGGGAACAGCTAAAGGAGCACAGGTCAGGACCACAGTTCACTGTAATAACTCATTCTGAGAAAACATAGACTCTGGCTTTGTCAGAGTCCATATCTGAAGGTGCCAAACTACCCCCTCCTCCTCCAATTTACAAAGCTGTAGCTATTATGGCTGGATTCCAAGTAATGGAATCCATAGTCTTTGATTATCTCCCTAGCTAACGTGTGTCTCCACACACTGCACTGGGAAAGGGGGTCCTCCCCAAAAGGATGAGCGTAAACCAATTAAACAAATGCAGAACCAACATTCAGAAGGAAATGTTGAGAATAAGAGCGCTGCTTCACTTTCCTTTAGCTTAACAGTCAGCACCTAGAGCCCAACTTTACTGGAATTTGGGTAAAAACCTGAAACAACATCTCTGATCTTCCAGATGAACATCCTCTACTTTTAGACTATCTGCTGTCTCAAGGTGGATTTTTTCCTGCTAAAATTTCTCTACTTTGCAAAATTATTTACAATTTAACAAGTACATAAGATACTGAAAAGAGCTCTACAGTTTAGGCTGCCAGGAAATAAGTATTCAGTTCTCCTTGTATTTTATAGAAAACATGACAATTCCAATAGAAGAGTCCTGAAACACTGGAGACAGACAACGTGAATTCAGGTTTGTGCTCCAAAGACAGGAGGAATTTGAACCTTTATCACTCACATTCCTGGAACTTCTATTGCTCTCTGATGGCACCTGAACACAGGTATAAAAATGAAATCTACGTGTGGCACCATACTGGCAGTTGTGCACTCAGTTTAGACTTAACTCTAAAGATCAACCTATCAGTTCAAAGACCTCTTTGGACTTCGCTGCGATAGAATTTGCCTTAAAAAAATAACTTTTTTTGGTTACATTTTACATGGAATGTAAATTCTGTTTGTTTGGGTTTTTTTTATTTGATTTGTTGATGACTGATATACAATACCTCTTTATATGAAGACATAATCCTTTCAATAGCATCTGCTGCAGAGATCAGCAGGTTTCGTGATGTAGTAAAAGCTTCTGTTCTTTCACTAACCATCGCCTGTTTCTGGCCATCTTCCATTTCTAAAAGTAAAAAAGTTTTCTGTTAAAACACTCTTCTGAAAATTACCTCTACAATTAAATTATGATTAGAATGTTAGCCATTATACATCAGCTTTTAAATTAAGAAAAAGTTAACTCTAGGAAGACAACTGTTCAAAAATAATTGGTGAATGTAACTAGCACAGATAGCTTGGTGACAAAGAATAAGTGGGAGTACACAGAATTCATCTTCTTATACAAAACATCCTATTCTTTTATACTACTTGCCTACATCGGAAATTTTCCTTTTAATATATTGTTATTCAACCTATTTTTTTCAAAATATGAAAAAAATAGAAACCTAAGCAATTATCTGAAACAGATAGTATTTTCACTACTTTTGCAATTATTCACTTTCAGCCTTCCTTATTTATTGACTTCATGTAAAATGAAACATTCATATTGCAGGAAATTTAGCACTGTGATTTCTAAACATGCTTTCTAAAAAAAAGCAACAGGCCCTTTTATTATCAAAGGCATGGTTTAAGCAGGATACATCTCTCTCACAATAGTTTCTCTCTTCATCGGACCCCAGAACAAAACTGTCTATGACACTGCATCCTACTGGCAAGAAAACCCTTTTTCCAAGGAAAGGAGTTGTCTCATAAGAACATGTCAGCAGCAACAGGCAAGAAGAAAACAGCAGCAGAAATTATAGAAGATAGACAATAAATAGATATGCTTACATTTAACATATCTACATATGCTCCCGCTACCATGTGACCTACACATTTATATTCAACTTGCAATGTTTGCTTTCTGAAGCAATCAATGTCTTAAAAGAAGTGGCTGAATATTTTAAGACTGAATGTTGTTTCAATGTTGGAGTTGCCTCTACAGAAAAGAAGACAACAATGTGTAGTAAACCACTCTTAAGGACTTTTCACATACAAGATTTAGAATGAAAGGTCTCAAGGGTTTTCTGCATCACATAACTTGATATATATCTGTATATACTGCTTAAGTCTGTTGCAGAACTGGGTCTAGATATTATTTTTTTCTTAAGTTCATAAAGTTTTTTTAAAGATTCTTTTTTAAGCTAAGTTGCTGCCAGGCATCAGGCTAGGCAGGGTAATAGATGGATCTAGTGTGACAACTCCTAGATTAGCAATAGTTATTGACAACCTGTGCGATATTTGCACAGTGCTAATGGCCAAGAAAATCTAGGAGGTGTGATGAGACTGCAAATGTAATGGGCTCAGTCAAGCAACACAAGAGTACAGCACACAATATTTTTTACTGGTATCTGTCCCACCTTCCTGACAAGACCAGATTCTAGAAATCTAGTGTCTAGAAATCTACATGCAGCACCACAGCCAGATCTATCTTTCTGTCTTTATTAGTTAAATCTAAATGCTATTTGGTTTGAATTTACACATCCACAAAGGTATCCCTGCATAATTACATCTGAAACACTGAAATATACTATGAATAATTTAGGAAAAACTTTTAAAATAATTATTTTATTTTAATGCATATATATATGCACACAGTATCTATATGTTACTCTTCCTGGCCTCAGATGTTTTTACTAACAATTTTAATTAACTGAGATACACATTCAATTGTTTTAGTTTAAATTATAAACATCAGTCAACTGGTTGTGTGTAATCTAGCCACCTGGGACATGAAAGGCAGACAGAAAGCATCTTGCAAAGGGAGGGTTACAAAACTCTTGCTCATGTAGTCCTCATTTATTTTAAAAAGTCATTTCCACTCCAGGAAGAATAAACTTACGGGATAGAGATAATTCAGTTAATCATCAGTAAAAACTAAATTGAAAACTGTTTCTTCTCAGAGAAACAATTTTTACTGATCTTCTTGGGATTACGGCCCATGCGGCTCATGCGGTGTAGAACCACCGGAATGAAATCCCTGAGGAATGAGGTATGGTTTAACTGCACTAGGAGAGCGTTCCTCCTGCGTGCAAATGCAGGATTCCCCAGAGCTGGTTCCAGCACCCAGGCCAGCTCAGCCGGCAGGAGCTGGGAAATCCCCACAAACCGCTGGGACACTCATTTCAGGCATACTTTTAATTGCAAAAATTAAAATTATATGGAATTTATGAGCATTTCAACGTTCCAAAACACAAGCTCCTACGTTACATGCCTAACCCACCAGGATTACTTTCCTTGAACTTTTTGTCGAAAACATCTTTCATATGGCTGGGCCTCCTCTGTTTGAAGAAGTAGTGCATTGTAACAGGGCAGACAGGCTGTCTCTGTTCCACACACATTTCGCTTTTCATCTTCATTTATGTCATTGATAGTCATACTTCTTTTATAAACAAAGATAAGTGTTCACTGTATCTAGAGAAATCAAAGTCTCGCTTCCAAAAATAGTCACTTTCCAGAAACTGATGAGAAACATGACATTTGGAACACCAATTGTTTAATACAAAAAGAATGAGAAATGTTATCAAACGGAAATCTTGACCTTGCCAGTTAATTTCTTCCCCAAAACATATAACAGAATTAGCAGATTTTAGTCAGAAATGTCACCATCACAGAACATTCTTCTTGCTTTTTGTTGAAGGATTATTTTTTAACTTTCCCTGCCCCACCCAAAAAAGTGTTCAAAATCTACTGCCTTACACCTTTAGTTTCAGGTCTGGTCATGGTACCAGTTTTGTGCACATCCCTGATTCTGGTGATTTATCCTAAATCCACTATCTGTTCCTTCAGATATGAACAAACTTGCATCTGACCTGCTAAGGCACAAAGCAGTGTTTTCCCAAGCAGATCAATGGTAAGTTCAAGTCAGGTAAATTCTCTGAATACCTGTTATACTTCAAACTGGTCTTGGCAGTGTTGATTTGTCAGTATTATGTTCACAATCAATCATTATGATATGCCTCAGGTCTCCATAATAAGCCCCATGCTTTAACATATTATGTTGCTGGTGGCAAATATTCTTCCACTTTATAACACGAGCCTGTCTTTGTTTTCTCCCACATTTGAAAATTATTTATCAAAAGAATATTCGTAAGAGAAATGTTATTTAGTTTAGCATGAATACAAGTCTTTTTTTAATTCATGTTGTAATAACCAGGGAGATATTTATGATGTGTGGTCAAACAATCTTCTTCTTGACTGTACTCATTCCTGTCTTAGCAAAAAGATTTCTATCACTTCTCTGCTGTGCTGACAACCTTCACAGTGAGGTGAAATGGCTTTGTACAGACCCTCCTGTTTGGAATAGGACTTCCTGGTATTTTTGAAGCTGTTACCAGGATGCCAGCCAGGGTCCTGATTTAGTGCCCTCCTGAGCCACGTGATGGGCAGCAGCTCAGAAAGTCGAACACTCATAGTGGCTGCACAAAGTCATCCTACAAGACAAACTGAGTTTGTCCAGTTGGACAGCCCTAATTTGGAATACAATTACCACAACCCACACTGAAACAAATTCACTCATTCCTGATTAAATGTACCCAAATTAGAACTGATCCTTCCACAAACATTGTAGGATTTAAAGGCTAAAAGAATCCTGTGGGATTTGTAATTTATCTGATGGTTCTAATTGCATATAAGGAAGACTGTTGAGGCAAACTTCCCCACATGTCTTTCACTACTCCCCTTAATTACCTTTCTTTCTGTTCTCTTTTTTTTTTTAATAGCATCTGCAATCACAACACTACTTGAGTCTTGTTTCACTTCCTGGAAAGTTGTGATAGGATGTCAAAAATGGTACCATCCAAACCTAGAATCCGAATTTTACCTTCTCGTCTCCCAGGGAGTCAGGGAAAACCAGCAATTCCTAACAGGTCAATATATAAGAGAATAATTACCTATAATTACACTATGGTTTATGGAAAGAGGAGATAAGCACTCTAGGAAAGTTAATAGCATCATTTTGTAAAGTAGCAGGATATGCTACAAAAATCGGCCTGAAAAAGTGAAAAAGGACTGAAATTATCATTGTAATCCCATGTGATACAAGGATCCTCTAACTCCTGAATTCATACTGTTTATCAGGCTTATATTCAAAGTTGGATCTATTGTGTTGCTCTTTTCTCAGCTGCCTCGCTATGCTTGAAAGTTACATACGAAACACAGAGGTTGTAATAAAGCTTGTTAATAATGTACAACTACAAATGGCATTCAGGAGAAGTACAGTCTTTTGAGGATGTAACTTTAAAGAAACATTAAAGAATTAAGTAAAAAATGTTATTACCGCCATCTGCAAATCCCGTTGCAGTGATGATGGGCACAGCAACCATAATCATCCCACAGCTACTCCAGACATACTTCATCAGGAACTGTTCTATCATGATGTACCACAAACGCTTGGACAAAATGAGATTCATCTGATCTGCCAAAGACTTGTAGCTTTTTTGCAGTTGCTTCATTTCCACCTACAGTTAAAAAATAAAACATTTGTAAAACATAACAAAGATGCACATGTCATAGAAGATACATTCACATATGAGTACGAAGTAATGGGGTACCCAGAGCTGTGCCTTCTGAGTCACATCTGCTGCATGGTACTTTACTTTCACAGTGCTGCAGCCTCACAGAGAAAGTGCACAGCTCTATGGAAGCCAGTGGACCTGGTTCTTATTTAGGCCATCGTCCCTTGATAGCACACTGGCACATTTTCAGCTTTTTTAAGATCTCTGATATATACAAGGACAACAAACAAGGCAGCAAAAACAGCTGATTCTAACAACCAAAGTAAGATTCATTCCATATCCCTTTAGTGAAGCTGCAGCTGCTGAGTTTCACAGGAACTGAAACTCCTCATATTGGAAAGTGTTTGGGGATCAATTATCTCCAATGACTTAAAGCTGCAGAGCTGATCCCCCAAATGCACTGCTGCTTGTTTTCGCAAGCAGTCTGGATGAAGAGAGACCTATCCCAAGTGGTTCAACAAGTCAAACACAGTTGCAAGTCAATATGATATAATACATTCAGTTCAAATTAGTGTATGTGGGAACTGAAAAAAACACTCAGTTTAGATGCACTTAAAACATTGCTATAGGCAGCTCTTGAGAATGATTACTTCTACCAAAATAAAGCCATTTACATTATATAATCATTTCTTGGACTGAAAGAGTAATCGTTCAGGCTGGTTTCCAGCTTTCATTTTTACCTTGCATGAAACAACTTTTTTTCCAAATCATGTCTGAAAGGTGTTGCAGCCAAAATTCACTTCTAATAAACATATGAAGAGTTCCTTAAAAAAATGGCTTTAAAACAAGTCATTAGTTTATGTAACTGTGACTGCTGAAGTACTCTACTTAAGCTATTTTAAGACTCTGATGACTACATCTTTGCTTAGCTATGTAAAACAGTGTCAAAGGTTGTAGTGCTCCCTGTGCTATCACAGGATTTTCCCCTAGACTTTCTGGTGTGTGCCCTGGTTGCTATTTCTGCAGCATCAAATCTGGTAGCCCATAAACATGGGTGGAAAAAAAAAGCCTGGAAAAGTTAAGCAGAATGGACTGGGTGGGGGAAAAATAAGAATGGAGATTAGCTGTCTAGAAAAGCATAGGATCCAGCTGCAAAACAGGAACATTGTCAGAACCACAAGGGAACCACGGTCCACTCCCCCCAGATACCGCCTGTGAGATGGCATTTTCCTAGGAAACGGGAAGCGCTGGCTGTAAACAGATTTAAATGTCAGAGGGACCCAAAGTGCTCAGGAAGGGCAGCAGGAGGAACTCAGGCCAGCTCTGGAACTGCAGGAACAACACCAACACCCTCCAGTTTCTCTCCCCCATACCTTGTGCCCTCGGTAAAAGGCGATCTCTTCCACGTTGGCAATGATGCGTGAATGCATGAAGCGTAGATAGCCCTTCTTGTGTGCCTCCTCAGCCACCAGCTTGCCAAACTTGGGCGAGCAGGCTTTGAGCACACGGGCTGTAGCGTAGACAACAAGCCCGGCCAGGAGCGTGGGCCCGATGGGGTTCGCCCCCCGGGACCTCGCTTTGCGGATGAGGGTGTAGGAGGTGAGCACGACATCCAGGATGGGCTTGGTGAGGTTGGAGTAGAGATGTGCCACCGACTGTGAGAACATCATGATGTCCTCGGTGAGGGACTGGTCAGGGTTGGCCAGCCGCCCGTCCATGCTGATCACTCTGTAGTACGTCTGGTTGGCAAAGTAGGTCTCATAGGCGTGATCCACCAAGCGCGTGCGGAACGCGAGGGCCAACTTGCACTCCAGGTACCGTATGGTGCTGTTCACGAAAGTGGCTGGGATCGCAATCATCAGCCATTTGATTAATTTGAAGACAAAGCTTCTGGGCTGTTTTTCCACGATGCTTTTCACAATCTTCCCATCGAGGGCAGCCACATAGATGGAGAGGAAGGTCCTGGAAACCAGGGCGACTGAGTGGAGGCAGAGCAAGCCCAACTCGCCGCTCACCAGCTTTGGGAAGAACAGCTTGCGAAGTTCCAGCAGCTGCTTGAAAAATTCCGCGTCCACGGCCGGGGAGGCTTTGCCCGGGCTGCCGGCGCCGTGCGGCACCCCCCGGCCCCCTCCAGCCCGGTCGGCCCCCTGCGAGCCACCCTCCCGCCTCATGCGCCTGCGGACGATGGGGTAGAGGATTCTCAGTCCGTACGCCGCAGCCAGCAGGCACGCAGCCCTCTTGGCGGTGCCCGCCCTGCTCCATTGCACCCGCCGGGCCACTGCATGCAGCATGTGGGTCATCGTGCCCCGCCGGAGGCACCGCTGCGCGCCGGTCCTAGCGGGGGCGGCGCCCCCGGCTCTTCATGGGGCCGCCAGCGGCCCCAGCTCCCCGCCGAACGCCGTGTCGTGACAGACGCCGAATGAGTCCAGCCTCCGCGGAGTGATGGTTGCCTTCAAAGCCCGGCGCGTTGCACAACGCAGCTAAGGCGCCGCGCAGCCCGCCCCGCCGACCACCATTGGCTGCTCGGCGCGGGGCGGCCCCGGGAGCGGCTCCGCACCGCGGCCCGGCCGCTCGCTCAGGGCCCGGCAGCGGCGGCGCTCCCCCGGCGCTCGGCCCCGGGCTTACAGCGGGTCGGCCGGAGCTCGGCCTCCGCTGTAGCGCTGATCCCCCGCAGCTCGGCCCGGCAGCGCCCCGGCTCGCCTGAGGCTGCGGCCGGCCCTTTCCTTCCGCCTGCTCTGCGGAGCAGGCACCGCCTCCGGCCCCGCCAGCGGCGCGGGGGGGACAGAGCCGGCGGGAGCGCTCGGGCTGCGCGGCAGCCCCGCGGCGGCGGGGAACGCGTCACCCCGGGCGCCCGGCCGAGCCCTGCCCCGGGGCGGGGGGGCTGGAGCGGGCGGCCGGAGCGGGCAGTGCGCAGGCGGGGCCGGGGGCCTCGGCGCGGAAATGCGGGCGGGCGGCTGCGGGGCAGCGCTTTCCAAATACGCGTAATTTATTTCCTCTCCTCTCGTCAAAAGGAAACGGGTATTGTGCTCTTGTAGCGGTTTTAGACAAAAACAACCCCGGCTGATTCGCACAGTCCCTGCAACAAAAACGGGCTAAATCCACACAAAGGAAATAACGGCAGAGGCTGTTGTCTTGCTGCTTTTTTCTCTTTTTCAGTTTCTTCTTTCTGCTTCTTCACCTGTTTGGAAAAAGTATATGAATTGACAGGGGAAGGATCAGAATACTTAAAAAAAGACTGAGTGCTTTCACACTCTGAAATGAAGTAATGAAGTGGCTGCATCAGCTGGTATATGATAAAAGCATTAGTTTAGCATATGTGTGTATAAACAGATTGGGAAAATGTGTTACTAGGCATTTACAGGAGTACTGAGGAGTCCAGCTGATCCCTAAAAGTATAGGGTGAGGCCACCTACCTCGCTGTAACTTGGCATATGTAAGTTAAATCAAGTCACATTACTGTTTCAAAACAGTCCTCTTTGGACAGCGTGCAATGATGTTTAGATGGCAACACAAGCTTCAGGATGAAGAAATAATATATTTGATTTGAGAGAGAGCTTTGCTTTTAAATATCAGGCACCACTTATCAAAACATCTGTGTGCCTTCCAAAAAGCCCGGTAAGCCACGACCAGCAAGGCAAGACCAAGTAAGGTCTGTTTCTCACCTCTTCCTGGAATGTTGCACAAATTGTGTCCACAATGGGCTGGACAGTATGTAGAGAAGATGTGGGGTACTCTTGGAGCTTAGTAGGCTTTCTGCCAGTGAGGACAGGAAAGAGATCAGGACAATGGCCCTTCTAGCAATTTTTTTTTTAATACATAACTCAAAGCTAGGAAAATGTTGTCAAAATCTGACTTAGAGCAGTGCAGCTAATGTTTAGTTACTTGGTAGGCCTGGTTTTGCTGCAGATTATTTTGTCAGTAAAATAGAAAGGTATTTCAGCCCACAAAGACACCGATGAGATACATGGGCTAAGAAATTGCTTTGCTTAGGGTTTGTTATTTTTTAATCTGATCTCCAGTTGGATACTTCCCATTCTGGCTTATGTGTGTCACAGCGTACTCTTAGATTTTGCCAAACCACAGTTATTTGTAATATTCCATTACTCTAGCATTTTCTTACCAAGAGTAAAGTTCACAGATCTTTCAGTTCTGCATGTCTGCTGACCTTTCTCTTCACAAGATACTGGAGGACTAAAGCTCATGGTGACTTGGCAGTAAGAGCCGATGCACACACCACAGTCAGATCTGTGGGAACATGTAAGTAAAGCAAATCTGACCATGTAGTTTTTCAGTCAACAAAAGCAATGTGTTTTTTGAAAATATGGAGAAAAGCCTAAACCGTTGTTTTAAATACACCCTTTCTTCTGTTCTTGCTGCCCTGAGAGATTTGCTCTGCCAGTCCCGCTCTGTAATCCATGCACAAAGTCCCCTTTGTGGAACATGTCCTTAGGTGATAGATTTTTTCTTTTTTAGTGGCAAAGGCAGCAGTTTTAGTACGTTTAGTCACAATAAAATTTCTCAGTATTACTAAGTCTGCAGTAATTTTGATGCAGTCTTCAGTGCTCTGTTGTCTCCACAATTTCTACTGACTTTAATAAAGTTCTGAAGATAAGTGCAATCAAATAGTTCAGGTAACTGAGGCTTTGGGGTTAGATGATGTTGATATTAGAACCATTTTGGGGCTTGTCCTCTCTTAAGGAGAACCAGTTACTTTTTTTTTTTCTTTTTTCTTTTTCCTTTTTTTTAGTGCCAAGTGATTGTTTTTAAATCATATAGTTAATTGTCCTCAAACACATTCATTTTTTTCTGAGTATAGGAAGCAATAACTGTGGAGGAAGAGTAAGAGGAGCTTATCCTATTTTTATAATAATTTAATATTCTGTAGTAATTTTTCACTCTTTTAAGTCAGTATTCAAGCACAACGGAATGCCATCATTCTGCTCCCAGCTAGAAAAAGAAAGTTGTTTATTCAAACCGTGCTTCTCTGATGACTGAAGTAACAGAATCGCTGTCCATAGAAATGATTTGTGCTTGGATACAACCACAAAGCAGAAAGAGAAACAATGACTATCAGGCTGACTGAACTCCGTGAATGTTTGAACATGTAGGAGCTCAAGTTTAATCATGGCAACACTGATGCCTCTTTTTTCTCTTCTTTTTATGCCCACTGGCTCCCACTGCAGCGCTTCGTCCTTGCACAACTTTGTGACTGTGATGGAGATAGTGGAATTGGAACATGCAGGTTATGTAAAAGATACCTGTCAGCCTTATCAATTATCACTTTTTACAACCTTTTGGTTTAATGTTTGAAAAAATAAAATGTTGGTTTTGAAGCAAAAGGCTACTTAACCGATGTCTTAAATGCTCATAACACAGAATCCAAAGGCTGTAACATCAGTCTTTGCAGAAAACTAGAATTTCCTCACTGCATACACTGTGTGTGGCATGTATGGCATACACTGTGCGATACAGACACACCAAATAAAAAGTAAAAGTCCTGAAAAATAGATGCAAATGATGCCTTTTGTATCACTGCTATTTGGGATATTTAATATTTTATATATGTGTATATAATACATAAAGTATGTAACTTTATATGTGGATGAAGTATATGTGAAATACATAAAATATTAATCCACACAGTGCCTGTTTTTTTAAATTACATACAAATCCTGAATGATAAATCATTCCTAAAAAATGATGTATTGTAATATGGTGAGCCAGGAATTTCTGTTGATTTTTTTCTTTAATTTTGAGCTGTATGTTTACATACTGGTGTGGCAATAGTAGGCCTCGATTTGAGCCACATTCAACAGAGGATGATCATACAAGCCCTTAATCAAGTAAGCAACTTACTCTGAAGTACTTCCAAAGTTTGTATTGACTTTAATGTAATCACTTATAACAGAAATGCACCCACAGAATTAGTTTGCAACATCAAGGCAAACCAATGATAAATTAGACTTTTTCATCAGAAAAGGGTGTTGAGGTATCTGACCTTTGATTTCAAATTCGTAGCAGCAGAAACTGCTTGTTCTGCCTGTTTTAGAGGAGCCACTGGCTGTTAACACACACATTAGTAGAAGAGCCAAACACTGTAGTTCATTTAGGAGCTGGAGCCAAGCCAGAAGCTTCATTTTTAACGGGTCAGGTATGGAAGCTTGTTGAAGGAGTGTCACCGTGGTGACACTGGCCTGATCACACCAAGTAGTTGGTTCCAACTGTTCCGGTTCTAATGCAGCTGTGTGGTGCTCAGACTGGGCAGGGATGTGTCACAGCGAGAGGGCAGAGAGGAGGGGGGAACTGGGAGGAGGGGGGTCCTGCTCTGTTGTTTGGCTCCTGAGTGTAGACACCACGGAGATGGTGTCAATGAGAGCTATTCCTGCACCAGTAGTTCTCTTCCCCTTGTTCTGCCTTCTGTAAATTTAAATACTGCGTGTCTTGTAGGTTATGAGAACTTGCCCATACAGGATTTGAGTAGTCTGACTGATGGTACAATCAATAGCAGCCTGATCACAAACAGTTCTGGTTTCTCAGAACAGTGTGATTCTAGACAGAATGTGGCTCTAGAGAGAAGAGTAAACAGGTTATTTTCCCTTCACAGAGAGAAAGGGAGAGGGAAAAGGCCAAGGATACAGAAGGTCAGTGTCAGCTGCACCAACCACAGTGAAATGCTGACTAATGATCTCAGATAAAGACTTACACTTCTAATGTTTAGGCTTTAATACTTAAAAACTTTCATATCTGTATTTTAAAGACATATTTCTGTTGTTAAATTTATTTCTTATTTCATACAGAAAATTCAGCTGAACCCATTAATTCCAGTAAAATACAATTATGGAAAACGTGTCTATTTTGTGCCTTCAGAAGTCTCAAATATGCCATTGTTTGCGTTTTTTTGGTTTAAATCTGTAAGGGTTCCTGTTCTCAGCTCATCTGAAGAAAATGCTAACTATTTTTAATTAATCCTTTGCTAAAGTGCGTTGTAAACACTTAAGTGAGCTACATGCCAAGTGAAATAATACAGGTATAAGTGGTAAAATCACATAGCTGGTATCAATTAGCAACAGTAATATTGGCAGTGCCTGCAGCAGAGCCAGTGTTCTGCCCTGCAAAAGTGCAGGCAGGAATAAATCCACAAAAATAATCCATTCTACTCATGCACCCCAAACACAAGGTCTGCTGCCATCCTTTTGTCATGCCTCAAGAATTTATTTGAGAGTTTGCAGCTGCTAGGTACCACAACAAAAAGATCATCTGCTGCAATTTGTCCATCAACTCTTATTTGAGAGACTTCTAAATAAATATTAAGCAAGCCGGTTTAGGCCAATATTCCGCCAAGCACAGTATTCTGGCTCTAACGATAAGTCTAAGCCAGGGTGTCAGACTCATTTTCACTGAGGTTGCCTTCAAAGGGCCGAATGTACGGTCCTAAATGTACAGTCCTAAATGTACATTCATCTGGCCCTTTGAAGGCAACCACAAGGCTGATGTGGGTGCCGGTGAAAATGAGTTTGACCTCCTTGCTCTAAGTGGATACCCAAGGAAGAAAATGGATGGTAATTACATATGATGTATGTAGCTGCTGTAGCTTCATACTGTCCCGACTTCTGGCCATTTTCAGCTGTGAGAATTTCATGAGACTGAGAGGTTTTTCTGTGAAATATTCCACTCTTACAAGTGCTTGTTGAGCCTCTCTTGAAATCATGTAAACTTACAGAAATAATAACATCCTTTGGCAAGCAGTTCCTCAGATGTACCATTCTGTATGTGAAGAACCACTCCTTTCTGCTTGCTTTGACCGTGGCTCCCAGAAGTTCCACTGTATGGCTACCTATGGCTGTTCTGAAGAGGTGTCCAACAAGGGAGCTCTCTTTCTCTCACTCGCTCTCTCTGCCTCTCCCCCTGCCTGCAGCTTTCCCGTACCACTCGTGAGTTTGTCAGCCTCTGCTCCATATTAGCCCCTGAGTGCATGGATACAAGAACTAAATATTGTCTCCACTCTCTCTTGAACTTTAGCCAATGACAGGAACTTCCCTTTTATTTCATGGCTTCTTAGTTTCCCTAAAGCTTTCAGTAACAGATGTTTTCAACAGCCTTAATTAATTCTATCGAGACTACAGCAATCACTCTTTTCTACAATCTTATGGGGCAGCCCTTCCATTGTTAGAAGCCATGCTGCCTCTTCACGTGCTGGCACATATTATAGTTCCTGCTATTTTTCGTTCTACAAAAGTAGGCTTTCTGGATTGCCACAGAATGTATTTTTAAATTGTGTCACATTTGCTACCCTCTAGTCTCCAAAACCAAGGAGTTTTAAGTGATCCTTTCCACACTGCTGCATTATAGAACTCTCCAGTGAATAGCATTTAGTGTTGGTGCTGTGCTCCTGTGCCTCCTGTCTTGGTAATGTCATTTTGACCTCATCTGCCGTTATTTTCACTTTAGACATATCCTCTGCTCAGTTACCCAGAAAGGATTCCTGCATAAAATTTTCCCCAGTTTCCTCATCAATGAATACTGATGCAAAAAAACTAACTTATCTTTTGTGTAACAGCCATGTCTCCTCTGAGCACTGATGTTGCACCTTGGTCACCGACTGGCCCTATAGGCTTTCTAGTAGGCTTTTGCTCCTGGTTCATGTGTAAGAAGATTTAGTGGTTTGGTTTCTTTGCCTAGTCATTTCCCAAATTATTTTTGGCATATCTAATTGTATTTTTATATTTGTCAAAGTTTGTGTTCCTTTCTGTTATCTTTTTTTGAATGCTGTACAGCTTTTTGCTGTGGTTCAGACTGACTCTTTACTTCAAGTCTGGTATCCATCAGCTTTCTCCTAGCCACATGTAAGTATTTTAGCTCCCTCTCCTAATTTGTTTTCAACAAGTCTCTCATTGTTCCCTTATCGGAGTTTACTCCAACTGTAGAGGATGCTTTGGTCTTTGTTTTTCTTTGTAGAAATACTGATTTTATAAAGTGAGGAATTCAGCACAAGATTCTGAACCAGATCTTGAACATTGTTCTCCATCAAGCCAAGGACTGCACTTCATCTTGACGGCTCATTCTGTGAAAAATAATTCCATCTAGATAATACCGTCTAATAATATAATCTCTGCTTCATATAGCAACGTGTCAATATACTGCTGTCAGTGATAACTGTCGTGGCCAGTGGTCTGACATGTAGACACAATCCCATGTTCTTCCCAACTGGGCTTTGAATTTCAGTCCATGTAGATGATGTGCTTCTCCCTGAGGGGGCTGGTTTGATATGTTTGGAAACTATCCAGGCTCCTTAGTCTCTAGTCTTTGGACTAATGGCGTTATCGCTTTCAATTTCTGCTCACTCCTGACTCCTTCAAACCTCATGTAATGGATCCAGCTCAGCACAGAGTGCATATCAGGAGAAACAAGTAGAAGAGGTGATCTCTCATTGCACTATTTCAAATATGGCAGGGCCAAAGCTGATCTTCCCTTGTATGCATGGGTAGTCATGTATTTCAATACATGTTATAAGTGTTTAAACTGCAGTTGATTTTCATTCTCACCACATATTTTTCCAAGGTGTCCTTTGTATCTCCCGAATGCCAAAGGAATGCTACACTTCTCATATGGGAACTTACTGTCATTTTTCTAATCTAATGCTGAGGCCTTGTACATAGTTCTTTACAGATGGATTTAGTTACCTAATGCTAGATATCAAGATGAAACATTTTGAGCAAAAATCAAAGTTAAAATATGTGAAATTAACAACAACAAAAAAGGGTAAGGTTGTAAAATACTTAAACCCAACTGTGAGAATCCCTAGAGTTTGGTTTGGTTGGTTGCTTTTTAGCGTTTTGATTGTTTATTTGTGTTTGGTTTGGGTGATTTTTTGTTTGGTTGGTTTGGTGGTGGTTTTTTTTTTTACTACATGTTCATCTGCTTAATAATCCCGTCTTTTGTAATAAAGAGCATTAGAGGAGGACACTTGCTGGGAAGTAATGTTGCAATGGAAGGTTAATTAAGAAACATGAGAACCATTTGCAGATAATTCTAAGAAGTGATTTGGAAACACATATTTTCTCTCTTTCTCACTGTCTCCAGTGAGCACAAGATTTTATGTAAGCAGTGTAAGTTCACTCAAGGGAAAGACTGTCCTGCTTGGGTAAAGAAGGGTGTGCAAATCTTCAGGGTACAATAATGCTGCAGACAGCAACACACACTTTCAGTTCATGCAGTTTCAGTTATCTAATTTAGCTGCTTCCTCTCTGGGTGTGAAGACATAGAGTAGGAGCCTCACTTAGGTGCTCTGGGTCAC
Organism: Columba livia; assembly: GCF_036013475.1. Lineage (NCBI taxonomy): Eukaryota > Metazoa > Chordata > Aves > Columbiformes > Columbidae > Columba > Columba livia. The sequence continues at coordinate 195,817,307 of NC_088602.1, forward strand.
CCGTCTCTCTTATTTCATTATATAGGGGTTCTGTAAGGACTTACTCAAAGCTGGGTGCCAAAAGCTGCATGGTCAACATTTCAATACCAGCCTTCCTGAAAAATGTAGTCTTACCCCAGATCAATAGTACACTGCTTTGGACTGCTTTGCAACATCACACCTAGAGCTGATCTGACAATTGTGTTGGAGGGGAAGACTCAAGTGCTGAACGACTACAGCTGCAACAGTTATTGTAGCAACAGCTGGAAAGCTGAAGAAGATGCAGTATAATACTTTCTTAACAAAGGCACACGAGATGCAGTTATTCTGAAGAGTGGCTGTTAAAAGTTACAAAAAAGGGAAATCTTCAAGGCTTTTTTCTTCTTCAAACTTCAGTTTCTGGTGCATGAAGGAAGTCTTCTTGTTCCATACTTACTTAACTTCCCAGAGATGCAACAAAGTTCAATGAAACTAATTCTCATGACCTTTTTAAAAATTAATTGTAATGTCATGTAATTCTTTGAAAGTATGGCAACTCTCAAAAATTTAAATTATTATTTCAGTGTTGACAATCAAGGTGCAATATTTAGAGACTGGAAATCTAAAGTCACATGCATTTCACGTCTTATTTCGCTGTTTACTTTGCCTTCAGTGAAGAAAGAACTGATTATATATTTTATGACCATTTGAAAGGTATTTTAGCTTTATCTGCAGAAAATAATTTGAGGAGGGGAAGTTTTCTTATATTGAAAAATAATTGATTGAAGCCATCATGTCGCTTTTTCTGGATTCTATGAGCTACTTCTATCTATCAGATTCAATAAATCAAACATAAAGAAAAGTGCAGTCTTTTCCTTTAAATCCAGATACTGCCATGGAAGAGTAAGATTAAGGGTGGCACAGAAAATATCAATACTGTATTAGAAAAACAAAAGTAAAAGGGATTGGATTATGTCATGCCTGAAACTACATTTCAGGCACAGTATTAACAAGTTAAACATTTACACTAGATGGAAATGCAAACAAAATAGAAAGGATTACTTCAAGTGATGAAATGAGTTAATCTTTCAGTCCGTTATCTGTCATATAAGCTGTAGAGGCACACACACTTAAAATATCTATTTTACTATGAAGATTTTAATCTAGTGTTGTTACAAGGAACAATTATGCATACTAATTAGAAATACCAGGGGTATATCAATGATAAAACATTCTGTCTAATAAGTTTATTCAGTTTAATTAGGGATATTTTACAGAAGCAGATCTTCTCACTTTTATAATCTTTTAGCTGTAGATCCTATAAATATCCTAGCAAAATTAAAACTATTAGAAAGAAAAAAACTTGGGTCATTTTTAATATTAGGCTGTTAATATCTGCTCTGAGTGCTCTCCACATCATTGTACTAATGACAATTGAGCATTGGTACCCTGAAAAATGTTAGGCTAAAGGTACTTCAAGTAAAGAAATGCTGCAGGGAGGGATTTATATAGAATTGTAATGGTTGTTCTGTAAACAGGCACCTTCACTTGCTGCAGGGATGGCAGAGTCACAGGGAAGGCAGCCAGGGAGCACCCCCAGCTCTGTGTCCCTCCTGGAGGGTTTGTCACCATTTACACAATGCCTACTAGTAAAAAATGCTCATTGATTCCTCCCTTGCCCTTAAAACATCTGAGGAAGAGCAGGATGGGGAAGAAGGTGCTTCTCTCCCTAAAAAATAATGCTGATTATAGCAGTGACAAGCTGGCCCTGAAAGACAGAACATCTACAGTTGTGTAAGCCACTCCAATAACTGTGGATTTGATTCACTTGGGACGGTAAGAACCTTGTGATTCCCTTGTAAAAGGGCAATAGCTTCTGGCAGCAGCCTGTGTGGAAATGCTGGCGGTAGAGGAAGGGTGGCAGCAACCAGCGCGTCACCTCCTCTCCATCAGCCTGCCCCGCTTTGCTTTCGGCATTCCTCTCCTTTTGCTCTCTGTGCTTGTACCAGCACTGGGCAGCCCAGGGCATGGAGAGCAGCTGCCCTGGCGCACCCCGGGAGGAGGAGGCTCAGCAGGAAGGGCCTGTGGTGGCCCTGCTGGGGGGCGGCAGGCTGTCCCTGTGGTGGCCATTGCCTCTCCTCTCCATCCCTACCACCACACACAACAGTGCTCCCAGCCCTCCCTCCTTCCCCAGAGGTGGAAAATGAACTGGGTTGGTGGAAGCCGGTGAGTGAAACTCTTAAAAGGCTGCCAGAAATGGCTGTATGCTGAGCCAGTGTCCACCACAGACCCAGCACAGCCATGGTGTGTGTGGCAGACCCAGCGTCCCCTCACAGACCCAGCACAGCCATGGCATGTGTGACAGTCTCAGTGTCCCCTCACAGACTTGGCGCAGCCATGGTGTGCGTGACAAAGCCAGTGTCCCCTCATAGACCCAGCAGAGCGATGGTGTGTGTGACAGTCCCAGTGTCCCCTCACAGACCGGGCACAGCCATGGCGTGTGTGGTATACACAGTGTCCTCTCACAGACCCAGCGCAGCCATGTTGTGTGTGACAGTCCCGGTGTCCCCTCGCAGACCCAGCACAGCCAAGGTGTGTGTGACAGCCCTGGTGTCCCCTCCTGAACCACACTGCGAGGAGACGCTGAGGCCCTCACAGGCCAGGCAGGACGGGTCACATTTGGGCCTAATGTCCCTCTGCGGAGTGGGGCTGGCTGAGGCTCTCCCACCTGGGCCTTTCCTCATGCCCTCACGAATGGCAGGGATTGCCATTTGGGGAAAAATATGTATAGTTATTGAGATTCACTGAAATAGCAGAATAATCACCGAGTTGTAACGTTAAAAAAAGAGGAAAATACTCAGTTTCTTTAGGTGCTGTGTCACCTACCTATCTACTAGAAATTTAAACCTCACAGATTTTGTCAGCCATTTGAAAATAACTTTGTTAAACACAGCTTTATAGTCATCCTGGCTCTTCGCAGAATCAGACTAAAATAATGTCTTACCCACCTGGAAGTCTTCCCAGGAAAATGAGGTTTCTGAAAGTTGCTGATGTGAAGCAGGGGGGAGAGCTTCGGTTAGGAAAAAGAATAAAACCCACAACCTCAACTTTGTCCTAAATGTCTGTCTGTCACACTATTCTGTCACGAAAAGCAGCGTGTAGCACTATGGGACTCACATAGCAAATAGCAGATAATCCTGCTGCTTTCTGCTGCTATTAATTATCTGTCAGGATTCCTTGCATGAGTTTGAGATTTGCATTTTAGGTGTCAGAAAAACTATTGGTTAATGGGGATTCTACCCATTACAAGGGCAATTGTCATATGCACATGTTTAGAAAGTGTGTTCTAACTTTAACAACAACAACAACAACAAGGTAATTCTGAGGGAATACTCTATATTTCTAACTCTTAAAAAAAAAGTCCTAATCTCTTACCCCGGGATTGCAGCCATGCTCACCCTGCTCACACTGGTGATCCAAAGCTCCAATTTGATACACCATATCCTGTAGATAATTCATTTAAGACTATGTTTAACAAGGGATAAATGTAGTTTTAGGTATAACTGTCCTCTACATTGCACAAGCAACAGCAGCTTGATAAAATTTGTAGTGACGGTTTATTTTTCTTACATTTTTTACAAAATGTTCACAATATTCTGTAAAGTCCCAAAAGGTAGAAACTTGTACCGTGCTCATTTGTTTTCTTTGCTAATATGGTTTTGCAACTGTGTTGCAGCCTGACAAAGAAAATTAGGATAAATGAATAGATTGATAGTGTTCTTATAATGTTTTAAGAAATTAAGAATAGATGAAAAGTTGCATGAAAGGTCAAATGCCTAGAAGCTTTTCCTTCTGAATGTTCATGTATTTGGTAACCCTAAGACAGAATGTAGTCCTATCCTTACCTGAGTAAACCAGGATCAAAGTGACTTCAACAGACATATGTTGGTTTAACTCCCTGGACATTTGATCCATTATAGCATAACTTGACATGACGTAATGTAACGTATCATAACATAACATAACAGTTTGTGCCCTAAATTCTCAATACCATTGATAAGAAATTCAAACCATGACTCAAGATTGTACTTTTACAATTAAAGCAATAATTATTTGCATCTTTCAGGAGCAGAATCATATTAAAGCAAGAAAGGAGAAAGCAGAAGGTAAACAGTTCTAGCCATCCGGGATTTTATATTATTACATAAATGCTTTAGTTGATTCACTTAGGAAAAGCTTTCAAAGCATTTGGAGTGAGACTCAGAACTGTACCGTAACAGTTGTAATGCGTTTGCCTGACTGCATGTATTTTTAGGGCAGAAGTCTTGTTCCAGGTTTACTACACTGAATTCCAGCAAGCAGAGGAGGAGGGAGTAGGAGAAGGCATGAATGAATGAATGTGACCGATTTAAGTTTTACTGGATTACTTGTTACTATATTTTGTTGGTATGTGCTGACACACGGGATTGCTTGAAGCCTCTCAGCGACAACCACGTGCTCAGCTAGCCTAACACAATATACACAGCTATTTTCCTGGGCTACATAAAAGAATGTTAGGCTCATTGAAGTACTTTAATCTGGCTTTTGCAAAAGTAGGCCATCTTATTTGTGTTTTGAACCTGAAAGTGAAATAATAGAACTATATTTTTCCTTGGCATAGCAGAATACATTTCAAACATGAACAAGAAAGAAAACAATAGAAGGAGACAGTTATAACCATAGTAAAAGAAGTCAGTTTCCTCCTTAGCAGCTGGGAACACAGAGGCAGTATAGGCAAGCTCCACCACTGAAGCTGGTACCCCCCAATGCCCAGAGCAGACACACTGGCATGTACAGGAGGAGGAAAAACAGGCTGTCAATATGGAGACACTTTGAAATGAAAACTTTTACCTAAGGGAATGTGAGAACAACCATCAGCTTGTTGCCCCCATTGCTTTACCAGTCTCCTGGAGGCCTTTGAGTTCTCAAAAGATCTGTTTTCTCAAGGTTTTGCTGGTCTAAGCCACATAATTTATGTTACACCTATGTCATTTGTTTCAGTGGAGAAGAGAAAACAGGAAAGGATCCAAGACAGCATTGCTTTTAGTAATTTAGTACTAAATTACTAAACGCAGTGGTAATTTTGTAATTGCCGTTACACAATTAGCAGTAATTTAGTCATTCAGAGGTGATGGGAAGAAAGTATCTGGGCTGCTGAAGGGACGTGGATGTATTTTCAAGGTGTGGACTCCAAAGCAATATGAATTCTGAAGTGTTGATTTCTACACTGGCTGAATTTACCTTACTGCAGATATTCTTCTTAGCTGAAAAACAGGGGTTTTCCATAGATGATAACACCCTAGAAAGCTAAAGATTGTGGTATAATCAACTATACTGAAAAATAGTTACCAATGAACGTGTTGGGTATATTGGTTACATGTAACCTGCAATCATGGGAGGAATTACATTTCAGAAGAAAAACCAATGCTATTTTGTGTTTTGGCATAGCCTTCAGTTTTCAGTACCCTTCTTGTGGTTAAACATAAATAAAACTTACTATTTTTATTTATTCTTCTGCTGTGCTTGATGCTAATGATTTTAGGATTATTATTAATGGTCTCCTACAAAATGGAGATTTTTGTTTCCTAAATTTTCCAGAATTATCTGCTTGATATAGTCACAGTGCCAGTTGTATTTCCTTTTGTTCCTTGCAAGAAAAAGCCTTTCTGAAGTCCCAGTCTTAGAGATTTTTCTTCTTTACTCTTTTCTCTTTTTTTTTGGTCACAAGAATATTTTCTATGTCAAGAAAGACAAATTTGGAGAACAATAAGCTCTTTGTGTCAGTGTAGATGGCTGTGTGTATGTAATCTTGCTGATTTATTTGGCTAATAGTTTATAAGCTGCCTAAAAATGCCCAAGTTTAATTTTTTAAAGACTTTTTCGTTGCAGCATTTTGGTATGTCTTTTATTTAAAGAAATATTTTGAATTATCATACACAAAGTTTGAATCAGACCTGTTTAAGGACTAATTTTTTAGCATCAGGAGACCAGTGATTTATTTTGAATATGATGACTAAATTATACTTGTAGACTTTTTCAAGGCAATAACAATAATCTAAATAATAATAGACAGAGTGTAAGAATTCTGAGATATTTAATAATGTGCTTTTATTATGAGGAATTGTTTACTAAGAATTACATGTACTGCTAATGTGTTGCTGAAGCTTCTGTCAAAAGCTTATTCTCACTTCTAAAAAATTTAGGAATTCTTTGAAAAGAAGAAACTTAAATCCAAGATGAAGCTTCTGGGAGTAACATCACCTAAAAGTTCAGCAGTCAGTTTAGATCTCCTCAATCTGTATGTTGTCAACCAGATATCAACCAAAAAGGACAACGGTGAGTTTAATGTAACAGTGTTATGACTTCACAGTCAACAGATTCAGTTGTTGGTAACTATTACTGTGATTGTTTCAGTTGTTCTTCCACTTATAACTTAATGCTCAAATAAGTGTTTTTATAATTTATTTTTAAAATAAAAAATTGTAAGTAAATACAAAAATTGTGATTGAATAAAAAATCGGGACATAAGAGGAAACAACTAACCTTGGCTACTGCCTACTTCACCTTTAAAGCCTTGCACACTTATGAACCTTCCTACATCCATTTCATTTTCCCTTTGCCATTGAATGGGTCCATTTGTGTTCCACTTCCTTTTCCATAACTTTTGGGGTCATTTGGAATAGTCTGCCAGTTCTACCTGGAGTATCTTTCTTCAAATCTATCATTAAGCTCCTAAAAATCATCTCTACAGCTTGACTCCTAACTCTTATCCTCTGTGACATATTCATAAACCATATTGTGGAAAATTTGTTGTCCTGTGCTCGGGAAGATTAGAAGGTGACTGAGGAGGGCAACAGAGGCTGTCTACACACAGCAGCTGACCGTAAATAATTTTATACTATAATGTCATTTAGAATAGAGCTCTTGCGTTGCTGGCAATAAAGAAAACAAAAAAATATGGCTTTAAATGGATTAAGAAACATAAACCAACAGGTTTTGTACTCCAATGAAAGTTCAGGAAGCTCAAAACTTCCTCCAAGCCCAGCGCTGACATTCCAAATACTTTCATTGCAGAGAACAAGAGGAAGCCAGTCCACATTGATATCACCGAAGATGTAAAAATACCCATTAGGAGGCACAATATAGAGCTTCCCATGTCACCACTACGTACACAACATATGTCAAACTTAGATGACATCCAGAACAGGTACTTGTCTAAAACAGGCAGTAGTTAGCTTTAAGGATGTTCTGGAAAAAGTATCTCATGATGGTCTTCTACTTGGGGTATTAAGTAATCATTAATATACCATTCTAAGACAAAGAAGTTTCACAATCACTCCTGGCATTACAGTGATACTCTTACTATGGGAGAGTAAATAAATGTATTCTACATAAAAAACCTGTACATGCTGCTGAGAAGTTTTATTTTAGTGTTTCTTAATTCATGTCAGGTACATACACTAAATTTATCTCACAGAGCAGGCTATTCAAACAGCATTTTCCACTTAGACTGTTTTCCCATCCAAATGCAGACACCCTAAAGTTACTGACAAACACACTGGCTGCTCGTAACTGCTTAAGAATCAGACCTTATTAAGATGTGTGGAAAAATATTCTTAAATTATTTTGAAATTAATACTCATAATGTTTTTAATCTTATAGATCTTATATCTTGTATTTCATAGGGTGTTTTTATTCATTTTACAAGGTTACAAAAGCAAGTATTGGACAGAAGAAGGCAGCATCTCTCAGAGAAAGTCAACTACCAGCATAATGTAAGTAACTTTATTGTTCTCACTGATGTAAAGCTAAAAATGTATGTTGCAAATAACTGTTTCTAAAATCTTCATAAGTCAAAGTATATCCAAGTTAAGTAATTCAGATATATCCACTTTATTAAGCAGAAAGAGTGGCTTATAAAATTCATAATTTTCAGCTTTCTGGAAACCTATAGTTTTGAGGTACAAGATTTTGTGCGATTAGTGGACAAGGCTTTTGCACTCCATTAGCAGTCTGTGCTGCTTTCACCGGATAAGCTGGATTACAGGCATTACCTCCATGTAACTGTGGATACAGTGACATTTTATCAGTTTTGCCTTCAAAGTTCTTGTGTTCTGATCTGCTCAAGATTGCATTGTTGGTATCACAACATGCTGGAGTTCTCAATGAAGTAAAATATTTTTCATTTTACTACTTAAGAACCAAGCCAGCAGATCATTTACCTACACATCTAAAGCTAAAAATGTATTTATACCCATCTCTCCTCAGGATAACATTTGTGCGCATGCTTCAACGTAAGTAGTTACGTATGTCTTTCCCTGAAATAAGCCCTTATTATCTTATGTTTTTCATGAAAACATAATACCAGAATAGGTGAAAATTTCCTCTTTCATGTCGTATGTGTGCAGACATGTAAAAGATATAGAAATGTTTGATTACTTTGAACTTTATGCTTACATCAAAACAGGTTAAGATAAATAAAATGTCTCTACAATATATTTTGTTTAGTTATCACAAGTAACAGAATCAAGGTATGTTGACTCTAGTATGGAACATGAAGACAACATAGCAAGAGCTTTTAGTGCCTGTCCATCGTCCTCTTCTGGTTTTTGGTCTTCTAACTGTACACATCCAGAAGAAAACTTCAGCGCAAGCCTGATGGGCAATACTTGGGAACAGACCTGTGAAGAGAAGCTGCGAAACCAGGTTTGATTAATATTTTGTAATTTCCACAGTGTTATTTTAAACTAACTTTCATTTATTTGGCGTGTATAATTAGTGTGATTGTGAAGATAATTATAATGTAGGCTGGTGGCAATGAATATGCCGTATATCAAAAAGCATTTCTTTTATTGTTATGAAATACGCTTAACTTGAACTTTAACACTGTAACTATTTTATATATATATATATATATATATATATATATATTCAGAGTTTAACAGCTTCTACTGTTTTCTCAGCTAGGAAATAATTTTGATCAAGACCCTTGGATTACAAAACCTCCAAGCCAGTGTATTTTCAGGAAGCCAGATATAGCGCCTCAGGAACTGTTTAAGCCACTGCATAGGTAGGCAGTGATTTTACATTGAAGAGAGAAGTAACAATCAAGTTTAAGTAAGACAGATACTAAGATAATCTGAAGCTTATTGCTACCTGATTTTTCACTGATATTTGATGCTGTTCAAATAGAAATTGAAATTAAATGCAACGACTGAGAATACCAAGTTATAAACTTGCTAAAAGGCAGCAAAGTGTGAGTGCTCGGAACCATGATCTGTTTTTTTGCAACATCACAAACATGATGGTGCTACGGAATTAACCCTGAAACATGTATTTACTAAGAGGCCAAAGCTCTCATTAATTCTGGTCACTGTTGCAAGCACTTTTCTGATGACCTTGATGCTGTAGCAATGGAGCAACTTTTCTACCTACATTGTTTGTATTTGGGATTCCAGAAACAAAGCATTTTCATTCCTTCGCTTTCATATGTGATCCTACTGTAGCTTTTTTTTTTTTTTTAATTGGTACAATAATACTGTTATGAGAAGATACATTTTGTTTTTAAAAGAATGAATAGAAATCTAGAATATATTTATTTTTGTATGTGCTGATTTAAAATATTTTTAATCACAGAGGATTTAGGGCCAGACTCATCTATACTGAACATTTTATTTCATTTTCTTTCCAGGGGGTCTTGCCTTGGATCTAGGGGTCTTACAGGGCTAATCTTCCTATATTCTTTTTATTCTGTAAGTCTGCCAGAAGGTCGAAAGTTCCTATCAGTATCTAGCTTTGGCTGAACAGAGCTGTATATTATTTTGCTGTTCCTGTGGTACCTACAGCCTGTTTGCCTGCAAGTCAAGCAACCGGAGGGAACACTGACCACATGATGACTGGATGAACACATCAGCTTCTAGTCCTTGACACCTTATATTTCTCTCTTCTCCTATCTTCTGGTTTTCTTCAGCAAACCCTAAAATGAGGATAACATTCACCTTGCTGTATATCTTTGTGAATTCATGATTAATATCGTTACATTAAAGCCCTGCCTAACCTTATCTCATCTACATCTCCCCCTTCATTTCTCCCCAGGCTCTCAGATATGCACTCCTGTGCTTATGGCACCTCCCTTAGTCCTCTGCCCATTCACAGCTCACTAACAACATCTCCTTTTCACCTGTTCTTCAAATCCATTTCTTTGTGTTGTCCTTGTTTTGTTTTCATCCCTTATAAGCCACGAATTCTCATATCTCAGGAGCAGGATGTTTCTTTCACTGTGTAAGAAAAGTAGAGTATAAACTTATTAAATTGTTTAATGTAATTGTAACGATGATGTAATCAATGTCCATACATCTGAGAGCTGTGGCACCTCAAGATCATGAAATATTAACTAAAATATTTAGATGTCTTATAAAAACAGATGTCTTTCACTTTGAATAGTGCCTAGGTATTTCCTCACCTACTATTAACTTTTATTTAGCATTACAAAATGTTCAGCTGGAGGGAAGAAGAAGCCTCTGAATTGCTTCACAAGATGTTTTTACTTTTCCCTCACAGATCTATCCAAGTTTCTCCAGAAACAAACTCTAGCACGTTTAGCCTTTTAAAACTATTCAAGGGGGTTCCTGTAAGTAAGGACACAACTTTCTCCTTTAAGTTCTCTAGGATCTTTATCGAATTCCAAGTATTTGCTGATCAAAACATTACAGAATTTCCTCCAGTTGGAGTTTTCTATGCTACATTTCGGTTTATTAAGTTCCACTGATAACATTGCTCACATTTTTTTTAAAGAATGGGCATTTTTTGAATGGCCTTTGCCAATTCTCTGTGCTTCAGAAGCCTCTCAACTTTTTGCTCAGATTTTCTGAAAGTTCAGTCAGCAGATCAAACCTAGAAAAAAAGCAGCAAAAATGTTAGATTAAGAGGCAGGTAAGCAAAAGCATGATAGCTTTCATGTCAATGATGCTGGCGTAACAGCAGCCTCCAAACCACCGCTATCAGGAATGTGGTAGGCAGGTGTGCGCAAAACAAAATGTCTGACTGGCCTCCCGACAGTGGAACAGAAAAATTCTATGCTGAATTTGGATTACTGACCTCAAGTACAAACGGCAGTCACTTGCTAAAGAGACCATGAATTCAGCAGTACACAGAGCTTATTAGGAGCTTTCAGTACAGGAGAGAACTGTAGTCTTGAAGAACAAACAATTTTTATGAGCAGAAACAGCTGGCTTCCTTTTATTAATTTTTTTAATCCCTGAAGTGGACTTCTTTGGTCAGCTGGTGGAGCAGCAGTGACATACTGTGGCTGATTTTATAAATCACAGTTCCCTGTTCAGGAGGATGTGCTCCATGTCTTGGTATGTTTGGAGACATGAAACTGAACCTCTTTTAAACTTTACTACAAAGTGGAAATAAAATACAGAACACTTTTGCAGTTGAAATAATGTACATTTGGGACAAAAGCAAGTGTCATGAGTAAAGTCTTCCAGATTTTTATCATCCAGGTATCATAATTTGTTGTATTAGCAGTTAGTATTTTGCTTATTTATGTATTGTGCAAACAGTTTTTTCTTTTCTACCCCTCACCCCCCAACCTCAGGCTAGACTATATGAATTCTGCCAGGGAAAATCCAGTGATAATGACCAGTAACGAATTAGAAAACAGTGAAGGAATAGAAGAACCATTGTTTGATGTCGTGAAAGAAACTGCAGAATGGAAAGCTCCCCAAGATGGAAGTGATTGTTCCTTTCTGGCACTGTTTGAAGATGAGAGCCGACCAATTCATAATAATCCTTCCACAAAGCATTTTAATCCTTTTGTTGACCCAAGCAGTACTGACATTTTTACCATTGATCCTGATGATAGAAATCAAATGACCAACAGAAATTACCCTTATGATACTAGAGAGGCTTATTCTGCAATCAGTGCAAAAAGAAGTTTTGTTGACAGACGCCTTGAAGGCATTTTCACAGATCCAGAACAGGTTTTACCTGAAAGTAACAGTGCCTCAGGTGCAAGCTACAAGAAAACCAGTGGACTTCATAAAGCTCACCTGCAGGACTGTCACGACGGACAGCACTACTTCCTACCCTCTGAAAACAAAGTAAAACCTGCAAACTTGGAAAGAATTGGTGAGTGTCAATATTTTAAGCACACATATTCTGGTTTTTATTCTCCTTTAAAAGACATATGCTTTTATAACCAGAAATGTGTCTGCCCTGACTGAAAACATCATGGATCTTCAGAATGTAGTAATTTAATTTTAAATCCAATTATTTTTTTTAAAGTTGACAGAAGCATTCATTTTCAAATTGCATTTGTGCTATTGCATTTTAAAATCAAGGTTTACTTTTTCTTTTTTTTTTATTTTAGAGACATTTGCTTATCACCATGCTCATCCAATTAGCTTCAGGGAGAATGTACAGAACTATTCCAGAAAAAAAAGGTGAGTGCCATAGAATTAACTAGCAACAACTGAGGAGGCCTTGCTGAATTTGAGAAATCCGGCTCGGAGGACATGAACGCAAAATTCTAAGCAGTATTACTGAGGACTCAGGTTTTCCCAGTGAAAATAGTAGTGAATGATGTGAATAAGTGTATGCACATGTAAGCCCTTTGTACCATTGTTCATCTGCCTCTAATGAGTACAGGGAAAGTGCACCACGGGACAGTTCTGAGTCCCTGGAGTTAAGCTGTTGTCTGGCTTACCCTGTAAAAGACTGTCTCCTTCCACTTACCACAGAGGAAGTTGGTGTCATCCCTGGGCTAATGTTAGCATGTGTAAGTAAGTGCCCCACATTTTTCAAAAGACAGTTTTATCAAAGACGCTGATCCATGACACTTTTTACAAAGCAGCACTATCTTCTGTCAGCTCTCATATTACATTTTGCATTTCAACAAAAGTAAAGTTTGTGAAAACCAGATCCTTGGTGTCAAATCTCAGGTTCAGAAATAAGTTCAATGCTCTCAATAGTGGGAAGCATTTGATGGTTTCTGAAGACAAAATGAAAATTGAAGACTAAAAAGTCACAAGTAATGACTTTAGCTCAGAAAGAAAAACAAAGTACAAGAGAGGAAATCACTTATTGGAGAACTCTGTGTTTGCATCCCTCAGTGATGATGAGTCCGTGAAAGAATTGGTCTGGAGACAGAACCAGCTCTTTGCATTTGAAGAGGTAACTTTTTAAAGAGACATATTTTTTGTCAAACCTACCATTTGCACCATTCGTTTGAGGTGGAGAAGGAATATCCACACCGGTTAGGAACTGAATTTAGCTTCACTGAATTAACTTTTATGGAAGCTTTTTTCCATCATGGTTTATACAAGGAATCCAGAAAAAAAAAAAATACAGCTCCTAGTTAACTGGTTTGGGTAGTCCTTTCAGGTCTGCAATTTACATGGTTTGATTCACACCAAAACTGATGCCTGAAATACATTGTGTAAGTCACCCATTAGCCCTTAAGATCAGATTCTGCAGGCAGTGTCCAGACACCATATGCAGGACACTTCAGTATTATAAAGGAGCTTTACGCCAGTATACATTTAATGAATATTTTAGATATTTTTCCTGTAGAAGTCACCCAGGTACACAATATCACTCAGGCGATCTCTTAGAATAATTTGCTATCTCTTAGAATAATTTGCAGTACAGTGCAGTGACTCATTTATGTAAGACAGAAATTTGAACGTTCTTGACTTATCCTGATCCAACTGAACCCTCATTATTAACAGTTAATTTTTTTCGTAAGTTCACAACAGCACAAGAGAAAGAGTATAAGTTTGGAGTGAGTTCAAATCTTCATGAGATGGACAAGGGTTAGTACCATTTTAAATGTTATTAATTAAAAAAAAAAATCTCTTTGTTATCTACAAGCGAAACTGAAACAGGTCCTTTTAAAGCCAGGGAGAAGTATTTTGATCTTTTTAGGATGCTTCATTTGATGAGGGCTTGTGTTTTTGATTCACGCAGCACTGTATGAAGAAGACTAGCATTACCAGGTAACTAAGAACTATCTGTGTTTGCTTTTCCTTGAAGAGATAAACTCAGGTTAACTTCTCTCTGGTGAGTATTACACACATGTTTTTCATTGTCCCATTTCCTCCAAAGTTGTTCCCTAAACTGAAAAGCCAGCCCTGAAAGTCGTGGTAGCTGCTTAAAAAAAAATCCAGCAGAGAGGTCAAAAGTAATTATCTGAACACCACAACTCAAGTTTACTAACATCACCATATAGTAAGTGCCAGTAATTTTCTTTCCTTCTATTCCTGCAGACCTCTGCTGATTGGAAAAAAATCTTGGTCAAGTTTTATGTATTAATTAATATATTTTTCAGCTTTTTGACACGTGCCATTTTACTGGTCCAGTCTTTACTAGTCTTTATTCTCTTTCACGAGACTACATGATGTCATTCCACATGTGGATGGGGTGAGGGGAGGCAGCAGGGAGATCCCATGTCCTTTCTGCTCCCTCAGTAGCTGCAGGGATCAGCTGTGCTGGCTGCATTTCAGAGCAGAATGTCTCCCAAAGGCCTCCAGGAGAAAAACATGTCACTTGTATGGCAGCCAGTGCATGTGGGAGTGTGCTGCCTTCTCTCCCTGCCCTCGCTTTGCAGAGTCTTCCCTCCTGTTGATATCAGTTCTGCTGCTGGTGCAGGCTGCTGATTCACAGCAGAGCTGAAGCTCTGGGGCACCTGTCTCACACCTTCTGTTAAGATGTGTTTTCCTGAGAGGAAAGGAGTTGGCTGTTGCCATGAACTACATTGACCTCCCTAACACTTCAAACAGTATCTTAAACCTGCATCAGAAGCAGTAATCGCAGAGTCACAGAATGCTAGGGATTGGAAGGGACCTCAAAAGATCATCTAGTCCAATCCCCCTGCCAGAGCAGGAACACCCAGATGAGGTTACACAGGAATGTGTCCAGGCGGGTTTTGAATGTCTCCAGAGTAGGAGACTTCACAACCTCCCTGGGCAGCCTGTTCCAGTGCTTGTTACCCTTACTGAGAAGAAATTTCTTCTCAAATTTAAGTGGAACTTCCTGTGTTCCAGTTTGAACCTATTACCCCTTGTCCTACCATTGGCTGTCACCAAGAAGAGCCTGGCTTCATCCTCGTGACACTCACCCTTTATGTATTTGTAACATTAATAAGGTCACCCCTCAGTCTCCTCTTCTCCAAGCTAAAGAAACCCAGCTCCCTCAGCCTTTCCTCATAAAGGAGATGCTCCACTCCATCATCTTTGTTGCCCTGCGCTGGACTCTCTCCAGCAGCTCCCTGTCCTTCTTGAACTGAGGGGCCAGAACTGGACACAATATTCCACGTGTGGTCTCACCGGGGCAGAGTAGAGGGGATGTAATGTAATGTTTAATTCCACATGCTGTACTCAAGAGTTGGATGTTTGGGGAATTTTTGGTGAGTCACATGTCTTTCCTTTTCATGTGATTTTTCAGATGTGGACTCATCACTCAGCAGCCAGTCTCCCAGTTACTCTCCAAGGCAGACAGAGAGCTGTTTCAGCCCCAGTCCTGACACAGTGCGTACTGCCCCTTCATGGGTGGGCAGGGCTTCCTTTGAATGATATCTGTATGCCTGAGTGCATCTGAGGGTGGATGTAGCTGGTATCTTATTTATGGTTTTGTTGTGTACAAGGCAACTATGTGTGTGAGGAAGTCAAGAAATTATTAGCTGCAAATTTTCCTAAGTATCTTAACAGACCCATGGTCTCCTGATAATACCAGGTCTTGTGGAATTATGGTAACGTGACTGTGGGAAGATGCTAAGCAGGCTTCTGCTCTCCTTCTTGCTGTATAGCTGCCTTTTGACACACTGTGTGTTTTCAGCCATGCTTGAACATAAAAATGCCACAACATAAGAATAGTAATTCTGTGTGAGAGTGGAAGTCCATCTTACCCACCTTCTCTTCAGCAAAGGCTAGAGTACACCTTTGGATGAAAAAACAACCAACCAACCAAAATGAGACAGTTCTGGCCTCTCTGTTTGTATAATTAACTTAGTCAGTAGTTAGTTATTAACATAATCCTTAGTTACTGAACTATTTAAACAGTTGCATTCATACAATTCTGTTCAAACAGTCTGAAGAGGAAGACACAGTCCAAAAGAAGGAATATCTGAAAGAACGGTCCTCAAAGAGAGATGATGCCAACGCAGTCCCAGCCCCAGCAAGCGCAGAGCCGCCCAAGGCCTCTAACACCAGCACCGTGCCTCGCCAGCCCAGCAGGAGTTTGACCAGAGAAGCAGCAACCCATCTTCAGGGGAGAGACCCTGTTTTATGTGTCACAGAGGAGGAAAATAAAAACCACGCTGCCCCAGCTGAGAGCGGCTTGTTAGAGGAAGCCCTCCGAAGGGAGCATCTCACTCGCACTACCACGCGTGATGGTTGGTCACAGACTGAGCCCTCTGTCACAGAAGCAGAGAAGGTGGATGTTGCCACCCAGTGTGGCACCACGCAGGTGTGCAGCTGCAGGAGCTCCCTCCCCTCTGCCCGCAGCCTGGGGGGGACCCCTCCTCCCAGCACCTCTGGTGCTACGGGAGGGCACAAAGTGCCAGCGCATGAGGTGCTGGCGCCCGTGGGTGCGGGCAGCACAGCTGGAATGGCCGCCTTTTCTTCTGAAGCCAAGTATCTGAGCTTGGCTGGCCAAAGGACTCTGGAGGTGCTGAACTACATTGATATAATGAAGGAGAGAGAGAAGCAGTGATGGCAGAGGATGGGTCATAAGGAATCCAGAAGTTTTGTCCTGTTCTCAGTATGTTTCATTTAGTTGGCATCTTTTGATTTTTCTAGCCTGGTTAGACAAATATTTTTTTTTTCCTGTTTGTTTCCTTTAAATTGTTGCTATGGCTCTCTACCTACTGCTGCCTCTAACTATGGATTTCTACAGATCTCCAGCTGTTAAAATAGGACTTTACAATAGCCTAGTAAATAATACACCTTAGGAATTAGATTGGCTTCCCCATCATATATCCATAGGATTCTGTAGTTTGAGATTGACTTTGCCTATCTTGAATGTAATGGAAAGATTCTGTTTCACTTCAAAATGTATTTGATGTGGCTCTTACTTCAGAACTATTGTCCGATTCTTATCCATTTTAGCAGACAATAAGCCTTTGCCACATGTTTGTACTAAATACAGAAATGGGAAACAGAAAATGTACATCACACACAGAATAAAATGTAATTGATAAAAAACTAATTTATTAAATAAATTTTTTAAAAAGCTTTCTTTTCCTTCCATAGCAGATCTGTTTTAGCACATTAATTCTCTGGCTGTTAATACTGACAAATCTTTTATGTATTTCTGTATTTTGTCCGCGGATTAAAAATCTGAACTGCTTTCCTCTTCATTTCAGTACTTGTGTGAAGCTACAGATCACAAGAAATAAAAGTTTCTGATAGTATTGTTTCTGAGTTATATTCTTTCCTTCTAGAAAAGCTCCTAGTAAAAGCAGCAGGGAGACTCACTCTCTTACTGACATCTCCTCCTTGTACATCCATGCACCTTTACTTGCATATATGTGTCTATATATCTTATATACATGTGTGTGTGTATATATATGTGCCACGGAGGCAACTGACAGGTCAATTTAAGGGACAACAAGGTCCAAAACCAACTTTTATTGAACCGGTGAAAAACAGGGTTTTAGCACTCCAAAAGTGACTTAAATACAGGTTCGGATATCAGTTGAGGAAAATTATTGAGACAGCAACTAATACAACAGGCGGTCCACAGTGTGCATGCACGTGGCTTCACCCAAAACAGTGCCGGAGCCGTCCCCGAGTCCTGGAGGAGTACACACTTGCCCAAACACGGTGCGGGATTATTTTTAAAGAGATACACATACTCGTAGTGAGTAGGGAAAGTGTGCACTCGCGATTGTGCGAGGGTAAATTTATAATACGCTCGCAGTCCTGCGAGAGTTATTTTACACGTGCAAATGTGCACGGAATCCTACACGTGCTTATGTGGAAGCACGGGAGGAAAATACACTCGCGATTGTGTGAGGGGCTCTTGGCGGCCACTTGCGATTGTGCGAGGAAATAAAGTACTTGTGCAAATGTGCACGGAAAGAAAATACACCTGCGATTCTGCAAGGATTAATTTTACACGCGCTCATATGGAGCACGGAAAGTTATACGTGCATATGTGCACGGAAAGTATAAATATACTCGCAATCCTGCAAGGAGTTTTACTCACACCCGTGGCGGCGAGGCAAGCGGAGTCCCCATCCCGGGGAGGGGGGCTCTCGGCAGCAGCATCTTGCTCGTGCTCCGAGAGACCCGCGGCAATGGGCGGAGTCTCGACGAGAGTCCCGTTTTTATACTGGCTGATCAGATCTGACTGTAGGCACTCTAGAAGCTTCTCTGCACCCCCACACTGTCTGTGGGTGCCCCTGAAGCCTCCAAACATCCCCCACACTGGGCGCGGCTCAGTGTGCCTCGGCACTCCCTTCTTCTAATGTCCCAGGAGCCAGGGTGCTCTGGGCCAAACAAAAGAAGCTGTTAGCCTCAAGTAGCAGAGAAAGGGGGAGAAGTGCCATACTGAAGGAGGGAGGGGGGGTTGCATTCTGCCACAATATGTGTGTGTATATACACTAGCATTAACCAACTGGACATGTGCAGGATCCTGTTCATTACAAACCGGGCTTGGGAAAAGCTGTGCTGGAGGCCATTCCCTAAACACTGCAGAGATTTGCTTTTATGAGGTTAGCACGTTGTGCCTTCACCTTTTGTGCCAGCTGTTAAAAATTCGCTGCCCTTATTCCCACCAGGTTATTTTCTTTTATTTTATTTCTACATTTTGTAATAAAAGGTTGTGTGGATCAAGGGATGTGTGTCACCCAGCCCTGATGAGACCCACTGCCATTCTTTGTCTCTGTTCCCATCATCAAACTACTGGCTGTGTTTTCTACCAGCTTTAATTTTTGAAGCTAAGAGCCATTTTTTAAAGGTTTACATTGCTCAACAGTTTGCCAGTTTCTGGCTATGCTGTTTTAAAAAAATTTCAGCGGATTTTTCAGTACTCAGAAGAAAATAGCATTGCCTTTTATATATACGAACTGTATACATGGGCAGTGGTTTGCACAGCCAGACTTCTGAAATGTGTAACTATCATTTAGCCAATTCACTGCCTACTTCCTAAGGCTTGACACAAGCAGATGTTCTTTTTTAGGTTGCCTCAAATTATGGTCAAAGCAAGCTCCCTAGTCATTTTTTTTTAATCTGAAACTGCAATGTCCATTTTCTCCACAGGAGCTATAATTTATTTGGCTAACAGCTATGATTTGCTGAAAGCTCAACCATTACCAGTGGTCTGTAAGGCTATGTTGTTCACTCAGTGTTAGTAAGCCTGTTCAGCCCGAGTTAGGACATCTCCAAGGCGTGTGTCCCCAGCCATCCCCCGTACCTGGTACATACCCCCAGCCTTTCCAGCGGCAAGGGTCCAGCTCCACAGCCTCGCTGCTCCAGCTCACCTGCTCCACCAGCCTCTCAGAGCATGCTGGGGCAGGGGACAGTGAACAGCACGTTACCTCTGAAAGCTCCAGCGTTGGATATTCTATACTTGAGTTTCTGACCAGACAGGCAGATGTGACATTACCGCACGTCCAGTGGTGGCTGTGCTTAGGGACACGCTGACGTGACCCAGCCCCAGGCAAACTGCCATTCGCTTGCAACACAAGTTACATTCCTGATTTCTGCAGGAGTGGCATCATTCCTGGGACTTTTAAATTTTGGTTTAGAGTGAAGTGAGCTACCCAGGTCCAGACAGATAGTCCTGATCCGCAGAGCTAGCCCCTGGGTGGGACATGTTCCCAGTCTGCTCCCGTGAACCCATGGGACCAGGCACGCAGGACAGCACTGGGAAAAGAGAGCCGGTTGCATTGTATGGATATACGTGTGTAGGGGTTTCAAATGAAGAAATACAGCTTTGTTATCTCTCATATCTCCCATCATTTAGAGCCATTCAAAGGGCATAGCTTATTTCACTTCAGTCACCAACACAGAAGCTTTTAAAATCTGTTTGGTTCCAGCCAGGTTTCAGCCTAGATTGCACCATTTCCCAGTAAGGACTGAAATTACACAGCTCAGTGCCAGACACACATTTTTATGACTGGCTGTACGTAAGAGCTGGATACATATCTCTAACACAATAATTCAGCACTTGGGATGTGTGCATAATCATGTTCTAAAGCCTTTGGATGGGAGTGTACAAAATCCAATTACCTTACGATTTTTACCTGTAATTGCAAAGCAATCAGAAGAAATAAACTTATCTTTGTAGTGGCAATGATGACAAATAAGGCAACGTGCTCCTTTTAGCCACTAGAGAAGTCTACTAAAGTATTTAAATTACTATCATTGCCTTGGCAGAGAACCGCACTCCCTCCTTATCTCAGTGCCAGCCTCCCCCACTGCTCAGGTGTTTTCTTTCACTTAATTTTATTGTGACTTTTGGGAAGAGCTGAGTTTGCTTTATAGGAATCTCCTCCCTCAGTGGTAGCCTCTAATCGTGCTTTCTTCACCTGATACTTCAACAGCTGATGCTTTTTAAGCCGCTGGTAATTGTAATCTGCAGTAATGACCATCACACCACTATACACACTCAGGCACAACCAGCTTCCTCTGAGGCAACCGTGGAGGCAGGAACGCTCCTTGTTCATCCATGTTAAACTTCCTGGAAGAGTGCTAAGCCTCTTGGGAGCTGTCACGGAGGCACCCTGAGGTTAGTTTAAGGGCAACAGGGTCCAAAACAGCTTTTATTAAACCGGTGAGAAACAGGGTTTTAACGCTCCAAAAGTGACTTAAATACAGGTTCGGATATCAGTTGAGGAAAATTATTAAGGGGCAGCAACTAATACAACAGGTGGTCCACAGAGTGCATGCACATGGCTTCACCCAAAACAATGTCGGAGCCGTCCTGGAGAAGTACAGGCTTGCCTAAACACGGTGTGGGATTATTTTTAAAGAGATACACGTACTCGTAGTGAGTACGGGAAGTGTACACTCGCAATTGTGCGAGGGTAAATTTATAATACACTTGCAATCCTGCGAGGGTTAATTTACTTACACGTGCAAATGTGCACGGAATATTGCACGTGCTTATGTGGAAGCACGGGAGGAAAATACACTCACGAATGTGCGAGGAAATAATTTATACACGTGCTTGTATTGAGCACAGAAAGTTACGCGTGCAAATGTGCGCGGAAAGTTACACGTGCTTATGTGGAAGCACGGGAGGAAAATACACCCACGATTATGTGAGGATTATTAATTTTACACGTGCTCATATTGAGCACGGAAAGTTACACGTGCATATGTGCACGGAAAGTATAAATATACTCGCAATCCTGCGAGGAGTTTTACTCAGAGCCGTGGGGGCAAGGCAAGCGCAGTCCCCATCCCGGGTAGGGGGGCTCTCGGCGGCAGCATCTTGCTCGTGCTCTGAGAGACCCACAACAATAGGCGGAGTCTTGACGAGAGTCCCGTTTTTATACTGGCTGATCAGATCTGACTGTAGTCATTCCAGAAGCTTCTCTGCACCCCCACACTGGCTGTGGGTGCCCCTGAAGCCTCCAAACATCCCCCACACTGCCCGCAGGTGTCCAGCAGCTCAGTGTGCCTCGGCACTCCCTTCTAATGGTCCTGGCCAGGGTGCTCTGGGTCCAAACAAAAGCAGCTGTTAGCTTCAAGTAGCAGAGAGAGAGGGAGATGTGCCTACTCCTTCCATACTGAAGGAGGGAGGGGGAGAGAGGGGGGTTTGCATCCTGCCACAGGAGCCCACAGAAATATGTACATTTTTAACTGTGTTTGGTGAGAATAAGTTACAAGTTGAGTATTGCTGGGGAAAAGGGCAGAAGTGTACCTGTAATTAACAAAAACTCAGGAGCATTGGTTTGTTGTTGGCACTCGAATACTTCTACATATAGACAGAAAGAAACACTGTCACTGAAAATGTTACCCTAAGCTTCAGTCAGAAGCAGTTTTAATATGCACCTGTATCCTTTTTGCTATAAAATCAGCTCTAATTACAGGAACCTGCAAGGCAAGGATTTCGGCAAAAAGTTTTCTGAGCAAGCACCGACACACGTTCTGTTTCATTAATGGGACAGGTTATTGCTGGATGTTATTATGCCAAGAGCCTTCACGAAGTGTGTAGAAATCCTTATTTCATTTTCATGAAGGATTATTGTTGTGGAAATGAGAAGCTTAAGTCTTCGTATGAGTGATTATTTCTCCAATGGAAACTATTTGTGAATTGGCTTTTTAAAAGTGTTTAACGGAGAGCAGATTCAGGGAGGATGAGGTTTCCTGGAAAAAAAAAATATTGTACTCTCTGCATCCAACGCCTCATCTGTCCCCACAAAAGTGAATGACCTTCCTGTAACCCTTGTGCAGCCCCTTCTCACTGACAGCCTCTGACGGGTTACAGGTGACAGTCCCAGTTACCCAAATCAGAGCTTGCTTCTCCAGGGCTGGCAATATCGAACTACAACAAGGTCTTGTACCTCTGTGAGCCAAACACTAAACACTCTCCCTCTCAGCCAGCCTCAGCTCACACCCTACACCTCAATGGGGCTCGCTCTGGCCGCTGCAGCTCTCTGGATGTGAAAACCAAGGGAAACCAGGTGCAGTGAGCTCCTGTGCAGCGCCCGGCCGGCTGCAGAGGATGCTGATACACCAGCTCTGTGTGAGGCGATGGGGCACCCCTGGACACAAGACAGAGGGGTGGAGAGTCAGTGAAGACAAGGCGGGAGGCTGCAAGAGGCCTGTTGTATTATTTAATAGAGCTGGGATAAAACATTTCCAAATCAACTGTGCCTGTGCGTGCCTCCAGAGGGGAGGGCTGTGATTTACTGCCGCTGTGTCACACTCAGCACATGGAGGCTGGCCAGGCCAAAGGACCCAGACTGTGGCCATTTGTAAGACATGGCAATATATCATATTGCAAAAGATTTACTCTGTTCCCCAGGCTAGGGTAATTTTCAGAGAATAGGAGGCCTGGAAGGAGATTTACTCTCAAGAGAAGCTGCACTCCCTGCAAATGGGGGAATTTTTTGAGAACCCCAGAGCAGCTAAAGCTGGCGGGGATCTCTGAGCTTGCTTAGGCCAAGCCTTGCTCAGAGCAGGATGCTCCAGGCTGTGGCAGCCACTGTCACCACACACCTGGGCTGGGGGACAAACCACCCCAGGTAGGTGACCCCCGGGAGGCTGCGCCTGCTCCCAGCAGCTGCTGCAGATGGAAGCAGCATTTCCCCTGTGCTGTGAGCAAGGCAGGAGCCTGGGGGTTGGAGGATGGGGAGCTAGGGGTGCATGAAGAACAAGGTGGCATGCTGCCCTGCTCTGCCCCCCTGTCCTCAGACGGCTTCTGTCTCTGCTCACCCACATTTCACTGCAGCAATGAAGGGCAGCGGTATCTGAGCTCGGCAGCAGCTTGTCCTTGAGCACTGCAGCCTCCACACCTTGACCCTGCAGCAGCGCCTTGGGGCTGAGCTAGCAGTGGGCACTGATCGCTCTCCCACCAAGGACCCAGGTGTCCCAGTGCCCTCAGTGTCTCCCTGTGAATCCCACCCACCATAATGAAACCTGAGTTATATTACAGAGATAATGTACCAGGCTGGTGTCATCCACCACCCAGCTTACAAAAACTTTGCTCGCTCTTGATTTTTTCCATCATTTTTAGCCACCCATGAGAGGAGCCAGCCTGGTGGCCCAGGGTACCCCAGTGCCAAGGAGAACACAGAAGCCATAGAGCACCAGAGACCAGCTCTGACCATGGTCACATCTAGTGACAGTCCAGTAACAGGGCACACTGTCATATCAGACATCCGTGACAAAACAAAGTTAATTGGGAGCAGCCAGACAGGGTTTGAGCCATCATGCCACAAAAAGGTGAAAACAAGCACCTGTTTAACAGCAAGGCTTACTCCAAAGCACCGCTCCCAGCAGGGACCAGGCCACCCGCTGCAGGTCACAGCTGCCACGCTGGGGACAGAGACGTCACCTGGTGTTTGCAGGACAGCATCTTACATGACTGCTGACAACCTCCCCTCCTGCAACCGCAGTGACGCTAAGTGACACTGAGTGAAGGCTTCAGACGGGCAACCTGAGCGTGGGACTTGGTGACAGCTGGTTGGAGACATGGGGTGTCACCAGCCCCAGCTGGGAATGGCTTTGAGAACACAGAAGAGCAGGGAGGGGCGGGAAGGCTGCAAATGCCACAGCACTGTCCAAGGGGACCAGAGATGCACATGAGACAGGTCAGGTGGGGCAGCATCAGCCCCGAGCGTTGTAGTACAAACCCCTGTACAATTTTGGAGAACAGTACTAAAACAAATGCAGGTCAGCTGCACTACAGCTGCCTGGTCAGCACCCATGCTTCATGCTTTGCCTGATGGAGTCTGACCACTGGGTGAGTGCCCCACACTGGGGTTTCTGGGCATACTGGGAGTCTGTGTCACACTGCTGGGGTGCTGCTGTCCCCTCTCACACTCTGGGAGCTTCACTGTGTCCCTCCCTCAGGGCACCCATGGCCACTGCAGCAGCTGTGGAGAGGCCTTGCGTGAGGCTCCTGGTGGGGAACTCTTCCTCAGGAGACTGGTGGATGAACTGTGCCAGTAACACCAAATCAGGGAGATGGCGAGGAGCAACCCTGACAGAGGCTATGACCAAATGATCAGCCATTGGGTCCATTTCAGCAAAATGCACCCAAATGTCCTGTTGAGAAGGAGAAGGATGGAAATGCTGGCAGGGCAGGGCTCAGCCTGGAGCATGGTACCGAGGGCTCGGGCTCGTCCTGCTCCTGCGCCTTGTCACCATGTCTGAATGGGCAAATAGAGCTGGGGATGTGAACCAGGGGTGATTATCTCGCTATAAGTGGTCTTGATAGATTAAGCAGTGAACAAACTGCAGTGCAGCGCCCAGGAAATGTGAAATAATAATAATAATTGAAGAATAATCCTATGAATATCTGAGATCCTGCAAAAAACCCTTCACCTTTTAGAGAGAGATTTAGATAATTCAATCTGCTTATCTAAAGGTCAAAAGGAAATCCCGTTACTGCACAGAGGTGGCACTCAGGGAACAAATGCAGGCACTAAAGGACTCCAGTGTGGTTGATCTGCCCAAGGGTGACAGTGCCCAGGACCTGTCCTCCTGCACTCAGAGGGGACAGTGAGCAACCATTGCTGGTTTGCGGGGTGAGACGTCCCAGCTCTCTTCTCACTTAGTGCCCAGTGGGCATGGCGGGACTGGCTCTGGACAGCGACACCGCATTCCCACCTTGCCTGGGTGCTGCGATCCATGCTGAGGTGCTCGTGCAGAAGCTGCTGCATCCTCAGTCCAGCACCCATCTTTGCTTCCTTCCACCCAGCACGGTTTGACGTGTCCCCTGCCATCAAGCGATGGTGTAGCAGAGCTCCCCACACTCTCACCTCACTAACTGGCCCCCATACCTTACGCTCTGCTTCCTTCCTCCAGGCCCTGCTAGGGATTTACTCCTTGCTCCTTCTGCCAGTGTTTCCTTGGCAACCTGATCCCATCTCAGCTTCAGGTATCATATTCATGAAGAAGTTTAGCTATTCCAGCCCTGTCTGCCCTTGAACTTCTCATGCATCTCCAACCAACCTCCCCAAAACCCTCAATGATCCTTCAGGCATGGATCATCCCCACCTCTCCATTTCCCTTTCACTGCCTTTGATGAAATTTTAGCAAGTGCATAAACTCCTTTATCCAACAGGGATGGGCACGTGGTTCACCACTTTGCTGAAGGGGAGGGTTTAATTTTTCCTTCTCACAGCTGAGCCCCTCAAGGGATGTGCTCCCCAGCACCAGTGTGCAGCAGCTCCTACTCTCCTTACACTGTGTGCAACTCCTGCATCCTTATACAGATCTGTTTACTCAATGTGAACTCTTTCTGACAAATAATCCACAAAACAAGGCTTGCTTGGAAGTTTTTAATCTCCCTGCCCCCTTTTCTTGTTGCAATTAAATGCACCTGAGCCCATCCCTGCATGGTGATGGTCTTAACAGTTTATAGGTCATTTTGGATGCATGCTCCTCTTTCTTCCTTCATACAATACATATCATACTGCTCTGTAAGACACTCTGCTTTTCTTTTCAGCATTATGGATTCCATTGGCACCTTCATGGAATAACATATTCCCAAACATCAGAGTGTGCGAGCTAAGGCAGAAGTCTCACTCGTTTGAAAAACAGACAGTTATGTGTATCCTCCTAAAACCCAGACCCAAAGATCTCCTATAAAACCAAGTAACCAACCAAAAGCACCACCTCCCCAGGTCTCAGAGGGGATTTGTTGCCTTTTTTCTATCAAAATCAAGATGCAGAAAGCATCTCTGGTAGCTCTGCAGTTAACTCTCAAAAGGCAAAAGCTTTCCAAATTTCAGCTCTATGCAGAGTTTCTGTGTTGATTACACACACACGGGTACCACGATGAGACTGGTGGAGTCACTTACAGAAAATGCATGTAACTATTTCCCCCTGTCTTTCAGCTGGTTGCTTCATAAGTTGAATAGGTTGAATCCTTATCCTGCCATTCATTTTGGGTCAAGCAAATGTGCTGGCGGCAGAAGTGCAGCAGCTGAAGAGCCCCAGCAGGCGTGTGCGGGGAGCTCTGCGTGGGCAGGGGGGCCGGAGGGAAGATCAGTATCAGGTCTCTTCAACCAGCTCAGCACAGCTCAGCAGGGGCCCACTGAGATCAGAGCAAACAGACTTGTTTTTTTTAAGCTTACCTTTAACTTCTCCATCTACTTCTTACAAACTGTAGCAGCCTTTAAAGAAAGCACTTCATGCGACGCAGGAAGCAAAGGCCATGCAGGACTGTAAGGGTGACTCTGGTGTGGGTGCGGCACCACCCAGCCTTGATACCTGGGGGGGCTCTGAGCCTGAAAATGCTCATGAAGATTTGGGAGCAAGTACTGCTACCGCCTGCGGTTCAGTTCTGCAGGTGGCAGAATCTGTTCAGCAGAAATCAATCCATCAGTAGTTGTTTTGTGAGAGCAGCTGGCATAGATGGGGATAGGGGAAAGCAAAAAATGGAGCGTTTGACAGCAGAGCCACTAGCTTTTCATTATCATACAAAGCTGCCCTGTGGTTTGGTGACAAGTAATCTGAACTGCAGCCACTCATCACTTTCATAAGCACTATCAGCCAGAAACATAAAACCATAACCTGTCAGTGCAAAATGATCAGCTCCCTCTCTCCCCTCCCAGAGATCAGCTCTGCTAGACACAGCGTTGCCGAGCAGAGTCGTGCTGCCTGCATCTCCCCATCGGCTGTGCTGCCTCCCACTGGGATCTCCCTGCATCCCGGACCAAAAGGCTGCAGCTCTGTCAGAGGCAGCTCTGGCTCTTGACAGGGTTTGGTCACAGTACCTGCGGCAGGCGGAGGTAACGGGACCCGTTTCCACTTGGTGTAGCGGGTACGATTCCTCCGCGGGGATCGCAACCGGGGCAGCCCCAGCTCCACGTGGCCACGGTCCTGCTGCTCACTGTTAATCACCAAACCAGTTTAAGCAATCTTCTTCATAAAACAGACAAGGTTAGGACATTTCCCCATTAGAAAAGAACAACTTCTGCCCTTTCTCCAGTCAACAATCAAGTCTGAAGGCATAAATAAGGCATAAAAAAGTCTGCTATCACAAAATTCGCCTGTGTTTAGGCAGAGGACACTGAAACCCCATTGGGGGACATGGAGACCCCTGGCAGCTCTGCATCACTGTGCTCAGCTCTTCAAACATAACCCTCAGGAACAAGGGGACACTCATGCCGAGTGCCGTCATCACAGAAATGCTCTCTGATCTGAAAAATACAACCTTAAGACCATATTCAAAGTTATTCTTATCCTTATTTTAGACATGGGCTACTCGAGCTCACTTTGCTGATCAGTGCGATTTTTCAATACTCAGAGGCAACCGGAATACCCGAACAAAGGGAACCTTGAGAAAGAGTCTGTAATGAAGTATCTCACCTTTTATTTGTTCATTTACACTTCTGGCACTGACAAGTCTTTGAAGATATTTATTTTTATGTAAAGACCAAACTTCATTAAAGCAATCAGAAGTCAATTAAATAATTTTACATCACTTCAGTTTCAGAAAATGTACAACACTTTCATACATTATAGGCTTGACTGGTTGCAAAAGGAAATGGCACATGTTTGACATGGTTAACTTGGACAATCTGACAATTGGTTTTGCCAAAACCTGTTTTGTACTGAACGCCATAACACATGCCCAGGGATGACAATATGCCCAATGGTGTCATATGCATGTTATTATTCAACACAGAAGTATTACTATCAATTTGGTCCCAATGATGTCTCAAATATTCTAAATAGAAGCCATCACAGCAAAGTCTGGTTAACGGTTTTGTAGGGGCATGAGGTTCAGGATGGAACGCGGAGATGTGACTCGTGCCGCTTCCCAGCCATGCCCTGGACCAGCAGGACACTCAGCACGCGGAGAATTTCAAGCATGTGAATAATCCTATTGATTTCATGGGGACTACTCGACACTTAAAATCGAACAGATGGCAGGTGTGCCCTAGGCAGGGCCAGCGCTGTACCACAGCATCCCAGCACCATGAAACCGCCTCATTTCACACCTGCTGAGGATCCACGAAGTTTCTCCTGCAGAAGTCATGATGACGGTCATACATTCGGTCCTCTCCAAAGTCTGTGTAATGTTTAAGGCAGCGAGAGAAATTTGCCTTGACTTTAACACTTCAGAAACTGGTGTTTCCTTTAGAAACAGGTGGACATTATCCATAATTAATCAGCACGCCCCTTATTTATATAAACGCATGAAAGTTCAAACCAAATTTTGACAAATTGTACCTCAACAGAATCGAGGAGCGTAACTGAACCCGAGTTGGAGCTTTATAATGACACATGCCAGATAATTCACATGTAACATACTGTCTAGGGACAATGTGAAAAAGCGGGGATTTGGAAAAACTCTGTATTCTTGAGGCCTGATGCTGATCAAACTTCCCCTGGCGCGAGTGAGCTCTGCTGAAGCCGATGAGTGAGCACCTCTGATGAGAGGCGTGAGTAAGATTAAAAACATGCTGCTGGTTCACACTAACAGGTCATTGTGGCTAAAGTATATTCTCATATACAGAACTCTGGAACACCATTAACACTCATTTACAAAACACTACAGTGATGGTTATTGGCACATAAAAAACTCCTTCTCTATATGAAAACATACACAAAATAGATAAGAACTGCCATTTTTTCAGACTTTTAAAATCTATATATAGTTGCCTTTAAGGAGTTTTAACCCCCAGTATCACAAACAACAATATTTCTTTTAACAATGTTCACTTAGATTTTACTGTGCTGACATTTGTAACACTGCCACAACCTAGACCACTTTGTGGATGATGCTTAACTGCACTGTACACAAGGCGATGAAGATTGATAGAAAACCACTAAGATTTCTGCACAAAAGTGTGACTTGTTAAAATCCAGAGAATGACTGAGTCACTTTATAGGCAGCAGCTACATGTAAGCTGTAAATGTTACCCGCAATAAAAACACATTTTTCCATAAAGCACATATTGTGGCATTATCTGCTTCTGGCCTGGTACACAAAGCTCGATTTTCTTCCCAATGCAGAGGAATGGGTTTGGTTAGCTTGACTCCCTCAGAAAAAAAGTGCACAAGTATCTTACTCTTTAAAGTGCTTTGCAGAACTGTCCCTTCTGCCCTGATTTCTACCCCGAGATCTCTCTATGCTGTCAAGACTCTGCCCCTTTCTTGTGATGTTCAGCTAACAGAGCCGAGTACAATTTCAAGATCATATTAGAAGAGCGTTGTTGTCGAGAAGTCTAAAGTTGGGTATAAAGCTGAGAAGAACGGGGTCTATCTTTTATTAGCCCCCTGCGTGCTCGTGGGACTGCACCCAACTCCCCCCTGGCTGAAGGAAAGACCCTTGCTCAGGGCCTGCACAGCCCCTGGAAGTCAAAACTTCTCCCCAGTGCTCAACCTGAGTGACTAAGAAGGGTAAAAAGAGGTTTTGCTGAGGAAAAAAAGCACCAGCTTTGCAAACTCTGTTTCTGTGTTCTCACCCCTGCGTGGGTACGGGAGAGAAGCACTCGTGTGCTTCTCCCGCCTTGGTCTGCTAGCCCCCCGTTCCCACCCACAGGACCAAGCACGGGCCCTCGGTCCCACCACCCTCCTCCCACCCAGCAGAGCAGTCAGACACGCTCCTGTTGGCTGCCACACTGACTGAAACATGACTTCCTGGGGCCTTCCACGCACCATGTTTTTCTGCTCTCCTCTCAACACTAACTCCTACACCAGTGAAACGTTGCGTGAAGCAACTCATGCAAAATTAAGTCGGTGTTGGAACAACGATCCTTGGGACGTACCCTCTCTTGTCCCAAAATTTCTGACATGGTTGTCACTGCAACTCACAAGGTAGCAACATCTCTGACAGCGACCTACCTACGGTGCACATGGAGCAAGGCAACACCAGCCCTCAGACGAGTCCTGAGGCCTCGCTTCGCTTCTGTGCCCATTTTACACACAGGTTTGCTTCTCTTGTGAAAAACTGATTTGATCAATAAAGTGACAAGGGGAAGAAACAAATGGCTAATTATCTCAACCCCTCCAACACGTTAGAATTGCAATTTGCAACATGGTGAACAAACTGCTAAATGTGAATTCAATTTAAAAAGATTAAAAATGCATCAGGACTTGTTTCTTTTATACTTGCCATTAAACCAAAACAAGTAGAGTTGGTAGACGAATCAGAACTAAAGTATCTCAAACTGTTCTGCATAATCAGTGTGTGATTCATGCCCAGCTCTACCAGCTATATTACTCTAGCATTCCTGATGCACAGAATACCTGAATTAAGTGTGCAGTCTTTGTGAAGAAATGATTTCACATCTTCTGCAGAAAGCTTTCAAGAAAACGATATTGTGCTTAGACATACTATTTATGCTACTTCATAAATTAAAATCCTGTCATAAGAAATTTTTCAGCTACACTGTATTTTTATTCTTTTATCTGATATGTTACTAAGTCTACCCTTAGCAAAAATCTCTTAAAACTTATAATATGCACAAATATAAAAAATCTTTGCAAAATAGAAACATTTATTTAATGTTCTTCATACCTTATAAATGTTCACAGACTCTAAAAATAAAACCCTAAATGTGTAAGATTGATTTCAAGTATTTGATCTCATTTTTAATACACATGATGCCTGGTACTAGGTTCAGTGTTTCTAAGATACGGAATGTTATTCTGGTGTAAAGCAACCCTAAAAGGAAGACTTAAACCCAACTCTCTGCAGGGGGAGGAGGGGGAACGACAATAAAGAAGCCGATATATTTTGCACCCTCATAGCCAGCAGCAGTGACGAATCAAACGCACGTGTTTCAATTGTTTTGCCTCAAGAAGCAGCGCACGGGATGCAAACCTTCAGCAAAGTGCTGTCGGCAGGGCGGAACTGGCTGTGCGAGGACACGAGCCCCGGGCAGCACCGCTTGGAGAGCGGCCGTGAAACCGGGCGGGCAGAGCGGGCTGGGCTGGTGCTGCTGAACGCCACGGCACCGCCTGCAAAACACGGCGCAGAGCTCGTGAGAGGATCTGCAGCGACTTTGCTTTGGTTGTGCCCAATAAACATGGCAGTTTCCTCTCCCCGTGGACCAAGCACGAGGTCGGCAGTGACGCGGAGCTGGTGCGGCGACACCCCCTGTCCTACCCCCTCTCCAGCACAGCCTCAGGTGAGGGCATGTCTGTGGGTGTAACAGTGGGTGTGGGTCACGCTTTTGGGGGGATCAGAACCAAAAGTCCCTCTTCTTAAAAGCCAATAAATACCCACTTAAACCGATGAACCACTTCAGCACAGGTTGGGCATTACACACCTATTCACATGCTGTTCTGGGTAACAAAACTGTTCTGAATAAGGGTCTTCAAATACACATTTCCTGGCTTCAGGAAGAAACCACTTTGCCCTTAAAACTGTTTTGTTCTCCTCTGTGCCCAGTATCCCTTTTTCTCATTTTGGGTACTGCACCTTCGGTGAAGGTCTCGAAGGGCGACAGCCTAACAGAGACACCCCACGGCGGGGGCATTCGTACGTAGGGCTGGAGACCCCAGCATTTAACAGCTGGTGCTTTCAAGCATGAAAATATTGTGCGCTTGAAGGGGAGAATCCAGCCGTCTCACCACACAGGGGGATATTCAATGTTGGGCCACTCTTCACAACGATTTGTTTGAAATTCCCTCTGTCCGCTATGCTTGCCGCTTTAGTCTCAGTCAAGTCACAGGAGGATGCTTTAAAACGTTTTCTTTCCAAAAACATTTCTTTGATTAATTAAGTAAAAAAGAAAATGATGCAAAATACACCCAATCACTGCAGGTCAATAACTGGGGAGTACAAACTCCCCTCACAGAAGATCAGATAACATGCTGGCAGGATTCTTCACAACAACAAATCCACATGTTACCCAATAAAAATAACTTAGTAACAAATGTTTAGTCTCAGTTTTGATAGTAATCCTACATTCAAAGTATTTTTCAATTTAAGAAAAGCCCACAAAGCAAATCTATATAAGCTAATGAACCCAACAATTTCTTTAATTTTTACACAATGAAAAATAAATGTATTTCTCCAAATAAATGGTGGGCAGCCCACAGGCAGAGGAGGTTTTCCACATTCTTTCATGAAGCAAATGTTTCAAAGATAAGAGTTTGAATTGCTGATGCTTTCAAACTCTTATCTCTGAAGACTTAAAGCAGCGAGGACAGGACAAGTTAAAAAATAACACAGTATTTTTATGTCGCTGCGTAAAATTCAATTTGCCAAGGCAAGCAATCATGGCAGGTGAACAAAATACCATTCATATTTTAATTACCAGGCTAAAGGCAGCCAAGTTGATTTTTGTGCCTGACATTTTCTTGACAATTTTGCAATGCTTCGGTAAGGCAATTAACATGAGATGTAGGCTTCTGCCTATGGCTAATAATTCTCTTTAGATCCAGCAAGACACTGGTTGACTAAGGGTATTTGAAGGAAAAATGTGCTGGGATTCATTTACTCTGCATGTACGAGGATAAACTGAAGGCAACATGATTATTCGCACGCAAAAGGCGCAGGAGGGATGACCACTGTGCATTTAGGAGCACAAAATATCTCCCCTCCTTTTTCTTTCTTCTGATATTTTGTGTTCACATGTAGGCACAAACCCAAATGTACAAATGCAAAAAAAAATGGAAAACAAAAATAATTTTTCTTCCAGCTAACTGAAGGCTCTACATTGCACCCAGCAATGTATACTAGTGCATTTGTGCCTGTGGCTACATACTCAGTTCTGTTTTCCTGCTGTCAGGTAGTTAATTTTGGCGGTTTCTCTCACAAGCACCGACTCCCGCCTGTAGTGTGTACTCCAGAGGAGCAGTGGACAGGCAGCCCGGTGTAACACAGATGTACGCCACCCTGGGGAACCTCCACCCAGCTGAGTGTGGCTCTCCACTTGTCATCTCAAATAAATAAATATGGGAATTCTCTTAGGGAAAGTTTGGGAAACGTTCCCTCTGATAGATAGAGCAGATATTTGTATTTTCCTAATCGGTTAAACCTTTTTCTATGGCTACCACTACAGCAGCTTAGGCATTCGTCATTCATTGTACTGCACAGCAGAGCTATTAGCTAGGCTACTATTGGATAGGGATCTGACAGCTGTCGAATGCTTTCTGATTAGCTACTCTTTTATTTTGCTTTCTTGTCAGTCCTGAAGATAAGGACAACCACTGACCATCTAGGATAGCCTTCTGTATTCATCTGGTATAGCGCACCCTACTATGTACCTTGGGCTGGCACAGTGTTGTGCACACTTGGTGAATTCACATAACCGTGGAATTCAATCTCTTTTGGAAGTCATTGCTTTTAGTTATCAAGAAAACACTAGCATATTGAATTTCCTCCCCAATGGAGAATTTTTGAACATGAAGGCATTTTAAACTAGGCAGTAGAAAGGAGAACCAGACCAGAAGCAGGGCAGTGAGGTCATCAGAGAGCTGCTTTTCCCCCGGAAGGCTTTTAAATGATTAAATACATCAGCAGCTGAAAATTATTCCACATCAGAAGCATCATTGTCAGAAAGATGGTAATTACTTCCCTTCACCCGAATATACTCGATATACCTCCCTTCATCAGAATCTGACACGCCACACGTACATAGCCTGCTTTCAAACAAAGATTCAATTTCCTCTAGCTTTTTCCCTTTAGTCTCAGGAAGGCAGCCGTAGATGAAAACCAGTCCCAAGCCGGCAAACCCCGCGTAGAGGAAGAAGGCTCCTGCAACAGAAAACAACACACAGAGAGTTGGTTACAGAAGTCCCCATCCCGTCTCTGCTCCAGCGCAGAGCGGCGGCAGAGGCAGCCGCCTGCCCGCGTCGAAGGAGCGCGCAAAAGCAAAGTTTGGAGCAGCATCATGACGACACCGAGCTGGGGGCTGTGGGTGTAGGAGAAGGCTGCTTTGTTGCGTGGCCCTGCAACAGAGTAAATTAACAAAAGCAATTTCATTTTGCATGGAAGATAATACGGGTCCTTTTTGGGCAAGTTGTTCTGCTGTTAAAATAAACAGCAATTAATGGTTGCATACCCAATAAGAAAAGCAGATATGAAAGGCGAGGACTTTCTTAGTTTGCTGGAACAGCTAAGGATGCACTAAGACAAACCCGCAGAATAAGAAACTTCAGCAAAAGAGAGTAAGGATTAAAATAGTGCTTGTGACCCTTATACCTTATGATTATTTAAAAGACCTCTGCAGAGACAATTAGCAGTGAGATAGAGCTTGTTCCACCCCCGCTCTCCCTCCCGCCTTACCTAGGGGGGCAGAGAAGGTACCAAAGGACCAACAAACATTTACCTGAGATGTGTTTCAAGACTGATGACTCAAAGCAATGACAAGTAGAGCTGAAAAGCTCTGTACTAATAATGATGTGAAGGTCACAACAACTCCCTAGCAGCTTAATGTAATTTAAATGACTTATACTTGAGTGGCTGAGCAGTAATCTAACAAACTCCCAACAGGCTCCAGCAGACAGGACTTAACAGCTGGGACCATGGCAGTAGCATTTTACACAGCTATTTCTGCAAGGACCATCTGATCTTGGCCTTGGATACTATCACAAACTGGAAAATTGCAGATGTTGTCTCCTTAAGTGGGAATCAGCATCTTTCACTACATCAAAAGTGGGGTTTTTTATTTCCAGCTTCCCTGTTTTAATCAACTGTCTAGGTTCTCAGTTAAGGACAGAAGGAAATGTTTCTTAGGAAAGCTGGACCAAACTCTATGATCCAGGCAGGTCGTATCAGGTCTCTAGTCTTACTAAACCACAGTGTGTTGAGAACACCTCATTCACAGCTGACATTTCACAGCAAAACCAACCGCGTGACCCAGAATTGGGAGGAAAATCTATACGCTTACAGCAGTACTGCACACACAGACACATACTGTTTCTTACCATAGTATGTCAGATATTCGGCTGCATGCAGAAACGTCAGTGACACGAGCACGTTGAAAACCCAGTTGACTCCAGAGGAACACGCGTTTCCTGTACTTCTAGCCCAAAGTGGGTAAATTTCAGAATTTATGGTCCAAGGCATAGGACCCATCCCTAAGAATTAAGAAAAAAGACCAATCTCAGTTTAATGGCTGGACTCAAAAGTAAATTTATCATGTAGCCTCACTAATTGACATTTTACCTTTACAATTTTTAAACTTTATATGTGTAAAAAAGCATTTGCTTACCAGGTGCAAAGAAAACCAAGTATAAAATAAGGCCCAGAAGTGCTGTCCAAGAGTATGGAGTGGGGCAGAAATTGTATGCCCAGAACAAATCCTCCTTTTTGAATACTGTTTCATTTGAACATCTGAAAAATAACAATATAACTTAGTATTAAAGAATTTTTGGGGAAATGGGTGACATCTCAATATCAACATGGCACATAATGCCTTATGAAAAGCTGACAAATGCAAAATTAAGATAAAGAAGCTCCATCCTTGTTAATTTATCAAGATCTTTGAGCCAAGTCCTACATTCAGAAATGTGCTTTTCCCCAAGCCTGGTCTTAGGAAAAGTAACCAGCAGAACACTCCTGAATTTAAACACTTCCCTTGTATTTACAGATCTTCTTCAGATGAATAGTCTTTGCTATGCAAGTGGTCACACCAAAGCCAATGAGACCGTTCACATGAATATCGCACAGCACAGGAAGAGCTGCAGCAGCAGAACTTTGAGCTAAAGATGCTGCACACAAGGATTTACGGTCAAATCAAAGTTAGTTCTTAGTTCTTCAGTCACTGATGAACTATGTGCTGCACACTTTTTGTGCAATCACTGATGCCTATGGAGTGTGCCAAGATCCAGTTATAAGGAAAAGAGGTGTACACTTTTTTTCTACGCAGTGAAATAATTTAGAAGGTGGCAGCATTTCTAATTAGACAGTAAAAATAAGAATCAGACCAGAGGTAAGCCATGCCTGCAGTAATGGAAGAAAAAGTGACTCTGTTCCAAGGACTACGTAGAAATTGCATGAAGATATAAAGCCAGGTATTTTCATCTGACTGTCAACAATATATTTTAAAGGAATATTGGCAACTTACTTTTTCGTTATAAATGTTATTTTTAAAATTTAGCTTTTCTTTAAAGGGACAACAAGTCATAACTGTAACTAGAGAAATTTTTCAGCTGCAACCACATCAGTTGCTACAGTTGAATAACTGTATGTTTGGAAGAGAAGACTTAGGCAGACACCACCCTTTCATATGCAGACAATGTTATTTACTTGGAAAGAAGAAATCACAGAGAGCTGAACATCTGTCTCAGTTATGATTTCCAGATCAACTGAGGACTTATGTGACAGACATGACCCTCTTGACAGCAGGAAAACCAGAATGAAGATGCCTGCAATGGGTGATAAATCATAGCTGGGCAATGAGCGGAGAGATGGTGGAGCAACAGACACCCCGAAACATTTCAGAGCACCTACCACCACTGCAGCTGACTTTCAAAAGCAGCTTACAACAGAACATTTCTCCTCTAACTTTCCTGTTGAGATATGACCAGGCAGGCACAG
Organism: Columba livia; assembly: GCF_036013475.1. NCBI lineage: Eukaryota > Metazoa > Chordata > Aves > Columbiformes > Columbidae > Columba > Columba livia. The sequence continues at coordinate 195,854,444 of NC_088602.1, forward strand.
GATGAACAGGAATGTGCTAAGCACCGGTGGCCAACCCACAACCAGTCCTGGGACAGAGATCTTCCCTGTGCTGGCACGGATGTACCAACAGGACAACACTTAAGGCAGGATACCACTGTGAAGCCCCAAACCCAATTTCAGGACAGCTGGAAATCCAAAATTCAAATACACTTAGAGAGGTTAACCCAACAAATCCTGGAAAAATGCACATCTGAAACCCCAGCCAAACCCTGACACTGCCTTAAGGGCCGTAAACCTCGAGGTTTGCAGTTCCACCTGGCACCTGAGCTGTGCCTGAGCAGCTGGTGCTCCCCAGAGAAACGCCAAGCCCTGGATGTGCTGCCGGCATCAGCATTCCCTTCCACCCTGCCCGGCCGAGCTGCCCCTGAAAGCCCCTCTCATCCAGCCCATACAGCTTCTCCTTCAGTCTTGAGGTGAGAAACACATAGAAAACAGGCCAAATGGACATCTTTCTCAAAGATACATCCCTCATGCCTGGATATGACTGGCTCACGGCCTTAGCTGCTGCCTGGCCACTGGAGCACCTGTCAGCCTAAGACACCAGCAGCTTCTGTAACAGAGACTTTTCACCATTTCTCGGTGAAAAGTAATGCTGCCATTCTTGCCACTTCTTCATCTTGCTTCTAAGCATTACCCGAGGTTCCCTCTTCTGTCACTTTGCTCTTTCACAGCTCAGCTCAGCATTTCTATGTTAAAAGCACATGACATGGATTATTCCCTGTTAGTGTCTACCTCGACACTTCCCTACTGCTCAGAGCACACCTCACCATGTGAAGATTAAATCAAGTTTGAGCTATGACCCAGGTACGAGATATACAGAAGAATGAACTGTGCTGGAGAACTATCCAGATGTTCAAACTGGCCGTTCCTTACATGTTAAGGAAATCGTGTTTGAAAGATTAATTACTGAAGACGTGGTGATCCCGTTGCCATCTCCGGCTGAGCCCCACACAGCTGCCCGCTCTGCATCCGCACCACAGCAAGATCGCAGGATTGCTCAGATCCAGGCTGTTTGAACAACATCACGTTTCCTTCTTTTACTGTTACTCTAATTTCATTTGCAGGTGCTTGGTAATGAATACAACTGATTAGCATTTTAAAAGATCTCAGTGCTGAGTTTGGTTTCTCCAATCTGCCCAGCCAGATCAGCAGCTCCTCAGAGAGGAGCCTCATGCTTTCTCTCCAACGCTGCTGTAAACAAAGACTTACTTGGTTTATTATCTTGCATCCATCTCCATCAGCATAAACCACCCTGCTGACTCATACAGACACAACCGCCGGGAGGTCTGGATGTTTCCTTCCCCCACCATCTTTCCCCAGATGTGTCCTACTTTTGATAGAGAGGAACACAAATGATACATGGGAAAACCAGATGTCTCTGGAACCTGCCATGGCTGAAGCCACTCATCTGTTCTCCTCTCTCTGCCCATAACCGAGAGGAAATTCTTTTTCAAGAAAGCAGATTCAGTGCGCTGAAACAGGAAAAATAGCACCGGAGACTAGATTTAACAGAAACTTTGCAGTAATAAATTGAGTTTTGCTTATCCTTCAGTACTAAACCAGCATGGTATACAGAGTAAAAGCAAACATATCTGTATTTGCTGGCATCTTGCAGTGCTGTGTACATTCAAAAATAACTCTCCTTTGAGGTTAGGGATTTGTTCAAGGTCTGATACTGTGCTAATTCTACTGCTATACTACTATTTCTACTATATGTTATTTTGCTGAGGAATATATTAGTAATTACTGTATAATGTACTATCAGATAAAATTCTGGATTTTGTCCTGCATGAAGAAAATATCTATAACAGAAGGCAAAGGAGCAGCAACCCATTGCTTCACAAGCTGAAACACACAGAGGAAAATGCCCTGTAAAACACTCACAAGTGAAATGATGCACTCAGGTACCAGCGCAGAGTTTGTAAATACCGATATGCTGGGTAATCATCATATCAGTATAAACAGTGAAGACACATCACATCATTTCCTCTGAAATAACTGCCAAAGTGAAAACATGACAGTGCTACACTGAAAATCTTTACTGTTAATTTCTTTTGATATGTATTTTCCACAGATAATTTAAGATGCACATTTGATCTAATTTGTGAAAACCTGACCTTTCAACAATTGATGCGAACAATTCAACTGACTGGAAATATATCAGAACAGCAGATTTCTAAATTACAGGCATTATATGCTTGGTTTCATAATCACTGAATCCATCCTTTATCAGATACGGTCTGTAGTTCAGAAGACCTAAAGCTTTGCCCCTCACCTCCTTAAATTACCTTCATAGGGCACATGAAAGAAGGTAAGAGAGGAAGAGCTGGTGAGGATGGTCTGAATGTTCTTGCAAATAACAAGAGGATGAAACAGGATAAGACCATTTCCTTGATAATCAATCTAAATTTTCCTAATACTTGAGCCAATTTGGCTGTGGAATAATTCTCAAGTGCAACACTGAAAACTGCAGATAGGGAAATGACTGGAGAGTACATAGCACAGGCAAGTGTGCACAGCATAAGACAGAGACCTCAGATTTCCATTAATTTTTGCTTTGCTGTAGAATGAAGACTCTGTAGTCCTAAAGATATAGCTCTTCTGGGAATTAAATGTTTCAGTTTGAGCAGTTCATATATTTTTAATATGGAAGCTGCTGACTTCTCATTGTCTTTTAAGCCCTTCATAAACATCTTAAATGGATTTAGATCAAAAGTCTTAAAAGGTCAAAATTCAAATCAAATCAGGCCAAGGAAATAAATTACTTCTATAGAAAATCACTAATGTGATCATCCATCTCCTTAAAATGCTTGTTAGAACAGGCATATTTCAAAATTACACATTCTACTCCAAGATAAACTTTAACATCAGGTGCTGATGGTACAGAAAGATTTTACACCCAATTCACAGTTTCCCTAATCCCTCATTTCTTTGTTCTAACAAGAGTAAAACTATTTAAGGACTGCTCTTATGCCAGACTTTTGTGTCTGGGTTATCAAGATGATCATAATCTACAATTTACTAAATTAGTCTGCGGTGTAACACAAATATATTGGATTTTTTAAAAGTCTCCTTTAAAGCGATTTTTGAAGTCTCCTGTTTAGAGTGCTGACTTTTATATCACACCAGTTCAACCAAACAATATACATTTATGCCAAGCTTATTGACTCATCTTTTCACCTGAAGAGTGGTCATGGAAAGGTCAGAAGACCAAACAGACACAATTTAGAGTAGCTGCTGAGAAAGGTTTTTGTGGAAGGTGCTTGGGAACAACTAAGATTATTTATTCACAAGCAATTACTCATCCTGTGGAAGAATCTGGACCTTGACATTCGGGTTAGCTTTCACAACTTCAAGTCCCTCTTTTTCTGCTAAAGATATTTAGTTGTCTGAACAGACCCCTAACTAATTAAGTAAGGTACCAGATTAACTGTGTAATAACAGTGGTAGTCAAACACGTAACTAAGGAGAACGCTGCAAACTGTCTCTTATCCCAGGGGTGTCAAACTCATTTTTTACTGGGGGTCACATCAGCCTCGTGGTCGCCTTCAAAGGGTTGAATGTAATTTTAGGACTGTACATTCAACCCTTTGAAGGTGATCACGAGGCTGATGTGGCCCCTGGTGAAAATGAGTCTGACACCCCTGATCTATCCTGTCCATCAAGTGGCCTCTCTAATCCAGCCATATACATTCAAAATAGTTACATCAGCACAACCCATAGAAACCAGTGAAACCATAAGGTACGGTATCACTATAAATCAGTATATTCTGATTTAAAGAAAAATCTCTGCTCTTTTCAGTGCTTGATTTTTTACATATACATACTGTAAGATGCTATCTGAAGTACTAAGGAAAGTGTAACTTATTTCCTGAAGGCAAACAGATTAATTTAAACCTGACTGATGTCTGAATCAATATTTCCTAAGCTTTCTCACAATTCCCTAGCTACCGGCTTCTGTGCCTCCGAGAAGACGAGTTCTCTAGAGAAGTTTGCACCTACCGCTTTGACTTTGTAGTTTATACAGAGAAATAACTCATCCATTAAACCAGATGTTGCTAAAAATATGCAGATGAAGCTTCTTGCACCAGATGATGGCAATTGAAAAAAACTGAAAAGAACAAACAGATGCAGCTTTGAAAAAAAAAATTACAAAGTACCCATAAAATTTCACGGTGTTCAGCTAGACATTGCTTAACCTTCATTACATAAAAATACCAGCAGTGTTTTGGGATACTCATTGAAGCCTTCTGCTACAGCTGGCAAAGAGGTTTTAAAATAGTAGCATGCACTTCAAAAACTTGGAAAAATAGTGTCATTCACAACAAGAAAGCAAATTTCACCTCAGCAGATCGCTGATGCATTTGCACATGACAGAAGTCTTTATGATGCTGAGGCCCCCTGCTATAAGATCTATCCGTTGTATCTATGGAGCTGTGGGTGATAGTCTGCACCAAGAACGGAAAGCAGGGCACTGGAATGGATAACAGCTATACTAACTGCCACTGTCCAAAATATTTTAAAAAATCTTAAACTAAAGAGAAAAAGCCATTTCCTTTCTTGACGCAACACTTCCCATGCCAAGTAAGTTTAGTAGCAGCTACTAGGGCTAGAACAATACCAACAGGAAAATGATGCTTCTCAAGCTGAATGACCCGTACTTCATACTCTGCATCTGGGAAACTGAAAGCACATATTCAAAGGTAACTAAAAATCGACAAACAAATAAATAAATAACAACAACAAAACCCCAAACAAACAGAAGCTTAGTTGTTTTGCCCACAGAGCTAAAGAGTTTAGAGGTACCTTCTTTACTGTGTGCTGTAGGGTAAGGACTCAATTTCTAATAAGATTTTACATTTAAATCAGCATTTCTTACAGATGTGCTTGGAGGCAGAACGTAACATATATAGAAATAACTCGGTTATTCACACTGAGCATCTTTTCCCTTACTGACTCTTATCTTCTGATCTCTCTTTTACCTTCTTTCTTACAAAAGAAACAGAGACTCTGCAGACTGCTAAAATCAATCACAACTAATATTTAACCATCACTCATACACACTACTGAATTTAAAAAAACTACTTAATATTTCATTTACCCAAGCAGGAGACCTTACTGAAATGATTACTACATAGAAATATCTATCTCCAAGACATAACTGCCTTCTGTCATGCTTGGATGACCACACTCTTTGCTGGGTAAAGAACTGTCTGGATGGCTGGCTCCAAAGAGTGAATGGAGTCAAATCCAGCTGGCGGCCGGTCACAAGTGGTGTTCCTCAGGGCTCACGACTGGGGCCAGTTCTGTTTAACATCTTCATCAATGATCTGGACAAGGGTATTGAGTGCACCCTCAGTAAGTTTGCAGATGACACCAAGTTGGGTGGAAGTGTTGATCTGCTGGAGGGTAGGAAGGACATACAGAGGGATCTGGACCATCTGGATCGTTGGGCTGAGCCCAATTGTATGAAGTTCAAGAAGGCCAAGTGCCGGGTCCTGCTCTTGGGTCACAACAACCCCAGGCAGCGCTACAGGCTCAGGAACAGTGGCTGGAAAATGCCTGGGGGAAAAGGACCTGGGGGTGTTGATTGACAGCAGCTGAACATGAGCCAGCAGTGTGCCCAGGTGGCCAAGAAGGCCAACAGCATCCTGGCTTGTATCAGGAATAGTGTGGCCAGCAGGAACAGAGATGTGATCAACCCCTGTACTCAGAGCTGATGAGGCCGCACCTCGAATCCTGACAAGAAAGACATTGAGGTCCCGGAGAGAGTTCAGAGCAGGGTGACAAAGCTGGTGAAGTGTCTGGAGCGCAAGTGTGATGAGGAGCAGCTGAGGGAACTGGGGCTGTTCAGCCTGGAGAACAGGAGGCTGAGGGGAGACCTTACTGCTGTCTACAACTACCTGAAAGGAGGGTGTAGCATGGAGGGGGTTGGTCTCTACTCCCAAGCAGCAAGTGACAAGACAAGAGGAAATGGCCTCAAGTTGTGCCAGGGGAGGTTTAAATTGAATATTAGGAAAAATTTCCTCACAGAAAGGTTTGTCAAGCATTGGAACAGGCTGCCCTGTCTGATGAGACAACTCTGATCTCCCAGTGAAACACGTTCAGCTTTGGATTTGTTTCTGGACTGAAGATTCTCTCTCATATTACTGTACCCTCTTCCTGTCCTCTCCAGGTTCAGCCTGCTGCTCTGTTAGACTTGTTTTATCCCACCCTGCTGCCTTCCAAGTCCTGCTGGCCACCTCCAGGCTACAACTTCCCACTGTGCTGTCACACCACCAGCGTTTCAAGCTTCACTTTCCATCATTTCTACCATGAATGGAGAGAAACAAATCTCTGCTACGACCACAACGCCATCCTACAAGCTTCTCTCATTGTCTTTTGCAGTCTCCTCCCCTTGAGAAATGGACTCACACCAGGAAAAGGCAGAATAACATTTATACCTGGTGTCAAAGCCCAACCCTCGGAGATTTCACGGCAGCTGACAGACAGCACCTGTTAGGTACACATGTACACCAGTCCCAGCTATGGCACACTTGAAAACTGGGAGCAGAAATAAGCAAATATCTGGTTTTTGTTACAGGACATACAATTAACTCAATCGCACAAGACACAGATTGACTTATTTTTTTCCCAGGCTTTTTCCTACTCTTCCAAAGTCTCAGAAGGTAATAAAAACATCAGGAAACATCCGATGTATCTGTGCTCTACAGAGTCCTAATTCTGATCCCAACTTGACACAGTGTTTACCCCAGTACAAATTAAAATTAACTAGCAACAATTGTAGGATTGTAACCAGCAGCAATTGTAGGATTTCAAAATCAGGAGCAAATCATAGGTAATTCACGTATTATAATATACTAATAATGTGTGAACTTGTGAGTGGTCATATAACGACTAAGAAAAACAATTATCTGTTCACTTCCACAGCTAGCAGTGATGCCTCCAGAATCTTAATGGGCTGAATTAAAATTAAAACCTAATCAAAATGCAAAATCTTAATTAGTTTTGAGAATAAGTATCTTACCTTAATATTCCTAATGAATTTCTACCCATGATAATTTTAACTACTTCAATCATTAGACAATGATTCAAAGTTTCAAAATATGGTATTTTGTGTTTCTTTTAAACAGTGGACACTTTCAGGTATCAAATGGTTAACAGTACAAATGTAGCTGTTCAGGAAGCAAAAACCATGAAGGAAAATGGTGCATCTCTTTCATTTTTCTATGAAAAGCTTCAAAATTCCCCAAATTTTCAATAAAAAATGAAATTATAAAAAAGCAACAGAAATATCATAAAATAAAAATTGTCTTGGTTTTGTTTTGCATTTTGTGTGGGAAAGGATTGCTAAAAATATTTATAGATATAATTAAAGAAAACTAACATCTTAAAAAAGCACTTTAAATAAAATCCTCAAATATCTAAATATATTACTGCACAAGCTAAGTGCACAGAGGTCCATTCTATGTGCACTTATATCCAAGTTTAAGCCTACACTCTACAAACAGCCGGCAGATAATGACTTGTTTAACACCCAGCTAAGGGGCTGAAATCACAGCTGTAAAAATTAGGTGCTGTTAAGAAGCCATGACAAAAATGGGTTTATTATGTATACCCAGAAGACTACTTTAGGGTCAGAAACTGTAAAATTCAGGGACACCAACAGCTGTAAGTGATAATTCTAAGATGGAGAATCAAATGCCAGTGTATACGATAAACGTATTTCAGTAGGAAGGGAAGAGAGAAAAAAATATTTATACTTCTGAAACTTCCACTGAAATCAAAAGGAAAGTGTAGGGGTGCAAAAATAATTTTCTGAATTTGCTTTTTTGTTGAACTTGATACAAAAAAACCTGTAAGGACAAGGCGTTTAAATTATAGATCAATATTACATGTATTAGTGTACCTTTTTTAGTGCTTCCCTGCTCCATTTGATTTCTAGTTATTGACATACATATAAGGTTTATATTTTAATAGTTCTATCAATAACGTTTTGGCCAACTTAACCTTCCATTCGAAGTAGTAAACTGTGACATTCAGTTTCTGTAACAGCAATTTAGACACAAATACTACATTTTTAACTATTGCCAGCAACTGTCTTTCTGCCATTACAACTGAAATCTATCCAGACTACACATTTAGGATCTTGCATTCACAGTTATAAATAGATGATGGAAGAGTATTTTTTTTTAAATAGGAGCTTTTCCCTAATTCCAGTAGGTGGCAATAGCTCTGCCCTAAAAAGCTCAGAGAAAGTGGTGCTTGGGAAGGGGAAAGAAGGCGCATCCCTGCCCACAGAGCTGTCCTGGGGAGGCTCTGCACCCCAGCAACCAACAGAGCCACACAAAGGAGGATTCCTCCACTGCCAGCCCTAAAATCCACTGGAAATTCTTAATGTCGTAACCGAAAATGGAGCCCCAAGGAGATTTAAATAATACTCTAAGATCACTTATAACAAGATAATTATTTCATGCCTGATTCGTGAGAGTGAGCACTTAACATGGAGTGTTGCTCTGCTTTGATTTGTGCATGCAGGTGCAATACCTAGGCCAAATCCAAGGAATTTTCTAAAATATAGAAATTATAAGTGGTTATACTAGCTCTAGTTTATGACATTTATAAACACTGGGTACCAAAGTCTTTGTTGTTACATGAGACTCAAAGTTTGGGAACAGGCAGTAGAAGAACTCAGCAGAAATCAAAATAATCATCTACTTTCCATGGCCTCTGACTGCTACAAAGCAACTTTACATAAATAAGTGCTTTTTAACAATACTTATTTTGCCAAGAAAAATATGCCAAATGGGAACAAACATCATCTGAATCACAGGTTTGAAGAAATAAATAATCATGCGGAGCCTCAAACTTGTCTCTCATTATCATCTATGCAAAGCTAATGTGGCAGCTGTGCAAAGCTACAGGAAAAAAGGTCTTTGGATCTTACAGGCCAGAAGAAATGCCCACAGTGCTGCTGTTCAGAAGTACGACCTGCCATCTACCAGACTGCCCATTTCCTAGCCTGTACTAACCCACGAGCGGAGTTAAAATAAGGTCACGACTCTAAATCAAATGAATCAATAATTCCAGCTCATCTTGTACCAGTGAGGGATTGATCTTACTGCCTCCGTTCTCAAGGAAATGAACTACACGTGCAGACAGCACACACAATAATTTATATGAATTAAACTCATCAAACATATTGAATTATTCAACAGGGCTAATGCAGAAACGTGTTAATTTATTTCCCCTCAAAAAGGAAAAAAATACTCTGAAAACTTCATCCTTTTAAGAAGGGAAGAGATCACAATTTTATTATATCAGATGATGTGATTATTGAAGAGCTGTTTATTATGGAATAAAGGTGTGTAAGGTTTGGATTAGAGATGCTGTTAAAGGTACAAGCTGCTGTAGAGAGGGCTGGGTTCAACCCTGCTGAATGTTCTTTATCAATAAAAATCCCCAACCAAAAGCATCTTTCGAAAACATTTTCTTCCCTCAAAACAGAGACAGTTTAGATTTAGCAAATTCATTTCAGTGTGCAAAAACCTAAAGGAATCTGCTGAGGCAATTTTCACTGAGGATTTTTATTCAAATCTGAACCTCAGAGCCAATAACTGAATACACATGAAAAACAACTATTGGAAGTATTCCTCTCTCAGGAAAAAAATAATAAAAATAATCAAATCCACACGCTCCCATAGATGAGTCAGTTCCTCTTGCTTTGGCTTGGAGGCAGAAGGGGAAAGCCCCAGCCCTGTCCCAGCCCCCTGCGCAGCATCATCCCGGTCCCCTGACCCCAGTCCCCTGGGCCGGGGAGGCGAGCACGGCCTGGATGCCCCGGGAGAGCTGCCCTGGGGAGGCACGGGAGCCTTTCAGTCCATCCCCAAAGAGATGAGCAGCTGGAGAAGCAGTAACAGACTCTTTTCTCCAAGGTACATTTTGTGAGAGAGAGAGAAAAGCTGCAGGAATTATCCACGTAGCCTAAGCACACTGACAAGAGACTGCCAGTTCTCTCATGTACGTTGGCAAATTTTTCCTTTGCATTCCTGCCTATCTCCCTTGTCATCTAAAAGCAAACATGCCTTTTCAGTAGGAAACAAGATCAATTTATTCTAGTCCCATTTCAGCTGACAAGAGAATGCCTGAAATGATCAGAAAGGTTTTTCCTTCAACAGAATGTCAATTCCAAATTTAAACACCACCGCATCTTCTTCCTTGGACCACTTTTAAGTGGTGAAGAGCATTGACTCAAACAGTTTTCCATTTAAATAACACAATTTTTTCCTGACACAAACCAGCAGTTGGGAAAGTTTTAGCTCAAGGGCCACTTTTGTTCTTCTATTCTAGTTACATCAGTGCTATAGCATCTGAAGCAGTTGTTACAACAAGTAACCCAAATAACTGTCAGCATGCGTCTCTTCATCATCCTCTACCAGAATGCCTCTTAAATGGCCACTTAGAGTAAGATCTGGAAGCAGTGTTCAGCAGAGAAGTGCAATACAAATGAACAGGTAGAGAACAGACAAACAATGTTTCAAACTAACCAGGCCTGCTTTAAAATCCTATTTTGTGCTGGTTGTCTCCAAGAAATAAATTTTGTCTTCAGCATATAAACTAGACTTTTACATTCACTTCATAACAGGACTGACAAGGAGTATATTTTGTCCTTCTTTTCAAGCATCCAGAATTTGCCATTGGTTGAATAGACATAATGAGTTAGGCCTGTTAACATTTATTCTTAAGCAATAACCTTAAAGGTATGTAAATAATTTTAGTTTAGATTATCATGTTGCTCTGCTCATTATTTTAGACCTGAAATGCAGATACAATACACAAAGGACATTAATTGTTCAAGCATTAGATTCAGTAAAAAATAAAATACCAAAAAATGTTTTTATCCCCCTTGAACATTAAAAAAAGGAAGAGACTGTATCATTTGTTAAAGTTACAAAAAATTCCACCCGCAGTTTAAATTGTTTAAGTACATATATAGATTTTGCCATATATTTAAATGCTTAAAGAGATCTTATGGTTATCAGGCCCACCAGGAAACAATTCCCTTTTAAAATAACTTAAAAACATAATGTCTCAAAGACCTGAGCAGGAAGAGTGGCTGATAGGATCAGAACATTAAAATTGCACTTACTTTGCTACCTACTCCTGCATCACCAATAACAGAGGCTTCACCTACAATTGAGGACACGATTTTCTGCATCACTTCATCCTTCTGTTCTTCCTATTAGCTCTCACCAGTTAGCAGAGACGGCATTAAAATATGCATATCAGATTTCTTAAGTTCTCCTCTACCTCCCCAGCTTTCCAGTATGTGCAACCATTAGTGTGATTACACTAATGTCCTCCTCCCAGAAAAGACCTTGTGGCTCAGATTTTAGGCTGACAAAGACTGTAATAAGCTTAAAACCTTTTTTTAATTTCTGTTTTTGCCCACCTCACTAACATGTATTAGATATTATTATGCTGAGGTCCATACTCCTAATCGAACAGGACAACCAGCATTGTGTTCTGCCACCCAGCTGCTTCAGGCTTCCAGACTTACTGGCAACGGTGAAGATAATCAGAACTCAATTCTATTTGACACTGCATATATTTTAGTTTTCCTTCCTAAATGATCCCAGAGGGAAGAGGGTAATTCTATGCTCTGGCTCCTACTGAAGTGATGAATATTTCAATTTAGTAAATATTTAGCATATTGTCCAGAAAGGTATTTCTCTAAGACTATTGCTCGTAACCGAAACTCTTGAGTGCTGCCAATATGCATGCAGATGTAAATATTCTAGATCCTGCTACTTTCCTAAATTATTTACTCCCTTCACTACCTTTCTAATTTGCAAATGTGAATACCATTATCCTATGTATAAACTTCATCTACTGATCTGAAGACTTAGTAAGAGAAGTACTATTTTCTCCTCTAACTGCTGCTGAATTGAGCAGCACTTTTCAATGCCGGCTCTTGTAGAAAGATTCCAAATCAACACTTCAGCAATAAAATCTTCTACCAATAGTTCCTGCATGACAAAACAAGCAACGTCTACCTGCGGACAGAGGAGTACTTCATTCCTGGAAGGCTGCTGTGCTGTGAGCCTTTCTGTGGTAACAGGAAAGGTCTGTACACCCGTTCCCCATGATGAACTGAAAATAGATTCTCAGTCTTTAAACGTATGAATACGCACATACATTTTTTGGCATTAGTAAAGCAGTCACGGCAACTTTTACAAATGTACTTGTCATATTGCAAAAGCATCTTTATAAGACTGACTAGCAAAACAAGTGTAATGAACTTATTTACGTCTGTCTGTATTTACAAGCAGGAAAAGGAACCTGACATCTCTAGAAAAATCTAATGTTGCTACAAAGGAAAAGTATTCTAATGATCTTAACAGTCTCATCTGCTATGCATTAGACAATGGGCAGCACTGTGTGAATGTAAAGCTCCCCAGAACACTCCCGGGGCTGTGCCAGACACTGGCATGTCTCCCATTGGACGTAAACCAGGCTGTTGTCTGAGAATCCAGCTAATGAACTCCCATGGTTGGTTTTTTTGACCACTGGAATCTAGTTAGCGTCCAGGCTCAAATGCCAAGGTCGTTAGGCGCATTCCTGTGGTGGGAATTCTCCTGCAGCTGGGAACCAGGGTCTGCCTGCCTGACCTGATTCCTCACACTGCCCAGGTAATTCAAACCCACTTTTCCCCAGAACGGGTTTCCGAGACACAGTTAAAATCCTCAGCAAACTGACAGATATGAGCAACAGGCACCCAGCGACACACAACAGCATAACCGAGCATCTGTAAACATGCCCTTAATTTTACAGGGAAGGAAGGAGAACAAGAGAGCACTGGCCAGGGGGAAATGAAGATCTTCCAAACGCAGAGCTCTGCTGCACTCGTCTTTGCACAGAATGCCCTTAGAGAGGAGAAAGCTTCTTTATACTGACCAAAGCAGGACTCTCCATGAAGCATTGAACTCCCGTGGCAGGGAGATGTTCCTCTAATGAAGTTAATAAAAATGGCTGAAGAAAGCAAATCACTCAGCTCCTCTCCCTTTATAGATTTTTGTTCCCAATCGTCCTCCTTCAGGGACTGTGGAGACCTGCCAGCTAATTTTGTGGACAAGATGGCTTCTAGGCTTCTCTCTGATCTGCAGATAATGTTATTATTTCTTCATAATTGTTTACTGTATAAAGTCAACATCTTTCTCTCCAGAGGGAGATTGCTCAGAGTCACTCCTGAGAGGCTTTTAGCTCACAGTTGTGGGCCTGCTGTGGTCTTGACAACATACTCATGTCAAGGTTAATGCCATGTCACAGCACTATTAGTAGCTCCTTTCCTTGTGCGGTTGTTTTTTCAACTGTAAGAATATTAATGCAATTTAAAGTTACATCTAGAGCATTCTTTGCTGGCCTTGTGGGTTATTGCAATTACACAGACAGAAGTTTCAAGGCTTCCGAGAGTACGGTGGGAGTAATTGCAATTGTGGGGAGAAAACTAGATTTTGGTTTTTGCTCTGAAAGCAATCACCTCCACATTCAGTCCTGGCTGAGGGACGGACTCTGCCCATGACCTCTTTCGTGCCACCTGAGCTTCATATTGGAACTTTCCCATTGCAGCCCCATCTGTAAAAGCAAGATAAAGCTTTTTATCAGCTTTATGGGGATTTTATAATTCAATGCACATGAAGAGAACTGCAAGCCTTTCTGTAGTATTGCTGAATGCGAAACTTCCCTAAATCTTGGAGAACAGAGTCTCAACACAGAACCCCCAGACCACACTGAGAGAGAAGACTCAGCTCTTCTTCCTTTATTACAAAGTGAATAATTTAAGAATATTCTTGCTCACTGTCTTGAAACCATCCTTTATACGTCCCTGGGCAGAGCTGGAGGCAGCAAGGTTTGCATGTCAACAGCTGTTTTGTTTTTTTTTCACTGGTTTGATAATACCAAGAGCAGCAAAGCACCTGACTGTGCTGGTGCCCTGGGCAGGACTCTCCACCCTGTGTTATTCCAGTATCAGAGTCAGGCTTATGTAACTGAACAAATAAAAAAATAAATCAAACTCTATTCTTTGTCTTACATTTATAATCTCACAACAGTACCCATTGCACATTACCCATGCTGCTTGGACTTTGTCAGATTTATTCTTATGGGGTCTATATCCCCTAGAGCCACTGCTGGCCACAGAGTTCCCTACATTCAAAAGAACCAAAATGCTATATTCTTCTTGAAAAACATTTAGATGCTCTAATTGTCTCCCTAGGTTTCTATGACAACCACAGCAACATAAACAGCCTTGCTGGCAGCCACAGGAGACTGAAATCTCCGCTCTCTTCCCTGGAACTTCTCAATGTAGAATGTACTGTAACCAAATAAATACAATTAACAATAAACACAGAGGTGGTATCTAGTACACCAGTCTGGCACTGGGGAAACTTCTTGTAAATAAAAAAACATTACAGTATTTTATGATAACAGCTAAAGGACTGCCTGTTACATCAGTGTTACCGAAGTACCTTGGGATCCACTGCGAAGAACAGTGCAAAGCTATAAATATATAAACAGGAGGCTTTTCTATGTCAGCTTCTGTGGCTGCGGAGAGCTTTAAAACAATATATGACAAGGCCTTCTCTGTTGGTGCCCCTAAGCACCTCTCACCTCGCTGGCAGGTTGCACATCAGGAACAGAGAAGCCCCCGAGCGAGTGTCGGGGGTCAGGACAGCTGGGGTCAGGATGGGTGCGGAGCCACAGGGCTCCATGCACATCATGTGCTGTGACCGTGGGCACCTCTCCTGGCTGCAGCTCCCAGCTTCCCAGCAGGAAGATCATGAAGACGACGTGACTGCAGCAGCAGTGAAACGCTCTGCACGGCACCCGCGCTCCGAGCCCAGCAGAAGCTGCTTCTCTGAACCTCCTGCGTCAGGCAAGGAAGTCAGAGCTGCTGCTTTTGCTACAGTCAAGCAAACTGAGGTCCAGTGAGTCCCAAACAAATCACTCGGGTCTTCCTACTCTCCTGAGCAAAATGAATGGAAAAATAAAACGGCCATACAAGGCCAGTGTAACTCAGGAGGTTTTAAACCATTTAAATCCATTAAGCCAATACAGGATGGCACGAAGCAATCAGAATATACAGGAGCTACAAAGAGGTTGCATGTGATAATTATGGTTATTTGATGTCCATAGATCACAAAATCATCTTTCAAATTGTTAAACCAGCTTCTGATCATAAAAATGCCACATATTTTTAAAATAACTGCCACTGTACACCCAGCACATGGTGAAATAACTTTATGAAGCAAAGATACAATTTCAAGCATCAGCGCAAGCGTGATTCCTTCGCCAGTGCTGTTAGTTTGTCTTGGGCACTTGCTCTCCCTGTGCTGCCAGAAGATACGGATGATTCTGCTGCTCTGAGACAACCAGGGATGTAATTACGCTGTTTCCGCTGCAGCAATCTGCCCATTTGGAGAGAAAATCCTACCGCTTTGTGGGACTGGCTTTGCTGTAAAGCAGACTCGGGATTTGAGGAAGGAAGGGAGGGTGGGAGGTGGGGTGGTGTACGTGAATGTGAACCCTTGGAAGTCAAAATCCATGGAGATACCCTCTGGACTGGGGTGCAGAAACACACCGATTCGTGAGGAGGAGGAGGTGGTGAAACGCTTGTGTGTCCCAAGGGCATGGGAGGCACAGAAGGGGCCACCTGACATTTGACAGCTTGGAGGATCGGCTTTTAGAAAACTGCCTGATTACATAGACCAGGTGGAGATGAGATGGGAAATTAATGAACACTAGAAATAGGGATGAATGTACAATCTTTGGAAAAAGATTTGTGGAATTTCAGTGGTTTTCTTTCTTAAGGTAAAACTTCCATTCTAATGACTACCAATATTAACATTGTGCAGTTTTCTCTTGAAAGATTTTGAACAGGGTATTTATGCTATGGAATTATTGTACAATACGGAAATATTGTATTTTGCAATATGGAAAGGAAATATTTCTCCTTTTCTCTCTGATTTGCTCCAACAGGCTGTACAGCAAGGATGGTTATGTGAAAGTGAATATAAAAGGATTACTGATGTCCACATTTACTACATGTTATACAATAAGATTGCCTAACTAAGTCTGATTTTATCTATCAAGTACTCATAACAAGTTTATGTTTCCATTATACAATAAGACTGCCTAATAAGTAAGTCTGATTTTACATATCAACTACTTGTAACAAGTTTATATTTCCATTTATGGCTGCCTGCGTGTTAGCGTGATTTTGCTAACTACAGATGTGCTACTTAAAACTACATCATATGTGAAATGAACGTTGATTTGGAATACAAAGACAGATCTGTTAATTTCGAAATATGAAAGTCCAAGCACTGGAGAGCATAGCAGGACAATAGGTAATTTGCAAAGTATGTTGTATAAAGCGCCATAGTCACCGAAAAAGCAAGAGGGATGAGATTTGGTAGTTTTCAGTTATTTATTAATAAATAGTAATAAAGCCCAAATGATGACACTGCTTTTAAATTAGGATTACAAAGCATACAAGCTACCCTCTTGGCATCTGGAAGGAACCACTAGGCATAATATTCTAATAGTACTGAAATCAAAAGAAGGACAATTTCAGAGTAATTTTCAATTAATTATTTTACAATTAGTAGATATTTTCATAACTTCCAATCTTGGTATAGTATGGCTCACTGCCACTATGGCGCTTGGTTATAAATCCTGAGAAATACACGGAAAGTTAAAAAATATAAGAATAAACAAGCTGAAACCACCACACAACCCTTTCCATATTTCCCAAGTATGTTTATGGTGCGTGGGTGGCAGAGATGAGTTATGGCAAGGAGGTTTTACCAGCAGTAATTACACATTTTATCAGCAGTAATGATATAATTCCTTTGTGGCACTGAACCATCCCAAACTCTAATCCAAGTCCTAATCACCACTAAAGTATTGATAAAGCCCTTACAGGACATTGTTCCAACTCATAAAGCCATTCCTTAAGAACAGTCAATACTTAATAAAACCTGAAGATTGCTGTGACTTCACAGGAAATCTTTGTGCTCTTAAGTGTGATGTATTTTACAGTTGCCTTGGGACTTTTGCATGAACGCACACAGTTTTACATTCCAAGCACAATGTGTGGCATTAACACCACTTTTAAGCACAGAACAGAGAAATCAGTGGCCACAAACCACACTTTTGACAGTTGGAACTTTTCAGTATTTTAGCATTTTAGGTTATGCAGCTGAGCAACTTGGTTTCGTCAGTAGGCCAATATTAAAACGTGGTTTCATTAAAGCATTGAAAAAGACATTTAATTCAGAGGGCTTTAAGTGTATACCTAGGGAACATGCCCCTCAAATGAATGAAGACCTCAGGGAGAAGTAATTTTCCTAATTGCTAGTGTACTTTTGCCACACTTGCTAGGTGGCAGACCACACCGAACTGGCTGCACACATCAGGATCGCGGCTTTCATTTAGAACAGTTGTTAGAATGTAATAACCCACTTTCGACAACGTCAAGTTATTTTTTTCTTCCTAACATCATAAGAGTAACATATTATGTAAAAGCAAAAGTGCTCTCATTAGCATAAAATAAACCATCAGTAGAGCACAAGATCAGAAAATCTTGAAAAGTGACATACCTGCCCCACGCTGCTTTCATTGTAGAGTCTTTATCAACAGGAATGCATGAGGACTCAACAACACTTGATTTATTCAATTTGTAGCAGAGACCACAGTCTGGATCTAACATACATCCATTACAATAACTGAAAGAGAAAGAAAGAAATACTGAAGCCACACTTTATTCATTTGTACATATCAAAACCAACAGCATCTCCTAATCAGTCTTGGGATGCACGTAGTCAAGTTGTCAGTGTTGGAGACAAGATAATAGGAACTGCCCAAGAACTAATATAGATTGTTTTCGCCTTTTTCTGTACCACATTTTGGTGGCCCAGTTGGAAATCTCCCAGTGACATCTGATCAGGCTGTAGGAGAATTCATTAAGGGAATGAATTTTAATCTAAATAAAGAAAGATTGAGGTTGAAAAGAAAGAACCATACGTCATACCTAACAGCCAAACTCTGATTTGGGCACATACAGATGAGGCAGTCAGTCTGAGCTCACCATACTGCATGTATGTGGGAACTCGGCGCCTGAGTTCCCGTGATATTCGGTGGATGGAGTCCATATGTCAGTGGAGCCAGCTGACATACAGGCGTCTAGAGCCCAAAAATATTCCACTTGCTCTTCACCTGGCACGGCAGAGCGTGCGCTGCTCGCGCAGACCATTCCTGTGCAGCACACTTGCCAGCTCCGTACGGACACCTCCCAGCTCCTTGGTAGTCTCAAGGAAACAGAGACGCCTGGATTTGGGCACGTGAGCTATGCAGAAATTCCAGAAGCCTTCATGCAGTGCAGGTGATTGGAAAGCTGCTGGCACAAGCTTCCCCAGACCTTGCAAGCACTCAAGAACATTGCTGTGGTGGTGTTTACCTTCCTTGGAAGCCACCTCAGATTCAGAGACACATTCTCATCAGTAGAGCCCCTGATATATTCTAAGGGATAACTTCAGGACTTAAAAACAGCAGAATGAAAAACTTCTGAACACAGACTAAGTCTGCAAATTTGAAATTAAAATTAGACTTTGAAATGTAACATCTGGAAACGTATTATTAAGGTGACTAAAATAGCTTCAACATATATCCCTGTAACAACAAAACCAAGGAAATAATCCTGAGTGTGTATCTTTATCATAACAATGACCTAGTGAATGAAAAAATAATCTGCTTAAACTACTACACCATTATGAGAAAAAGTAGAAGTGTATAACAAAGTCCAAGAAACTAAATCAGTAAAGCAGATTATGTGGATTTTAAAAGTCTGAAAGTAAATGCTTAAAATCTAGTAGTTCAAACTTTTCTTACTATGATATTTCTAAAAAGTTATAGTGATGTCAATTCATATGGTATTTGGCAAAAAATAGAGAGCTGGGAAAGTGTTAAAACCAATGTATCCATTTGCATTTTCCTGCTTCTCCCAAATTTCAGAATTTTGTGCTCTTTGTTATCATGTGCTTCCTAATTTATCAAATTACTGCAGAATTTCCACGTTGTTTACTTTTTAGAAAATAACTGGTATGTCAAATTCAGGTTTGAACAGCTTTTTCTTCTATCTATCTATCTATCTATCTATCTATCTATCTATCTATCTATATGTTAGGAAAACTGCATTAAATTAGCTCTTTAAACAGAGATATAACCTGCAGAAAAGATTTTAAGAATGGAGATTAATCAAAACTTTCAGGTAGAAGTCGATCATTTAACCACAGTAAACATTTCTTCTCTTGCAAATATAAATGAGAAAAAGATAGCTCTGCAATTATAAATTATGAAAGGAAAGGACAATTCCAATATTACATTAGTGAGACTTGGTTAGATTTTGTTAATTAATATAAGGACAGCAATGGGTAGCAATAAAAAGAGCTGACAGGAAAACTATACATGCATAAAAATGTTTTATAAATCACAAGTGTGTTTAAGGATGTAATAGCAATATTGAAAAGAACTATAAAATTATAGCATCTTCTAGTGAAAATAATCCTATGATATCCAACAGGATTCTGATACATGATTTTCAAACTGTAGAACACTTTCCACTCAAATTATTTTATATATCAAAGTACCTTTTAACAACATGAATTTATAAGATCACCCACGGTGCTAACACATCCAGCACAGCAGCCTGGCACAGAAAACAGACATTTCCAAATGTTCCATGCTATCAAGTGCAGAAGTGGATTTTTAAGTCAACTATATGCCAGCCATATTCATTGTGAATACCATGTGCAAAATCTAACACAATAAAATGGTCTTTAGGCAACAATTCTCTTCAGAAAATTTCAAGTTTCCTCTAAATTTATCCTCTTTTAGGTTTTATTTCAAGCAGAAATATAGTCAAATAACCAACACCAGCCAGACCACCAGCAGGACACAGGAAGGCAGAGGAATGACAATTAGACAGGAATGAGTGTCGTCTTTAGAGCGTTGCCAGCAGAGGACAGGATGGGGACTGGACGCCTCCTCATTTCCCTCAATGTCCTCACAAAAATCAATGCACGAGACGAATGACAGAACAGAACCGTCCATTGTCTGTTCTGTCCTACTGGGTTTGTGCTCCGGATAACTCCACATGACCTCAGTGGGCCGTGGGTATCAGTAACCAGTCAATTAGGAAGCAGAAGGTATCTTATTTATTCCTCCCCCTCCATCCAGCAGCCCAGAAAAAACACAAGAAATTTGATTAGTGATCCCAGTGTCTGCCCACACGGCTGTTAATTCAGCTGTTCCTCGGCCTTCATTGGGAATGCACAACTGTGTCTTCCAGTCGGTGTTCAACATCATAAAGGCTGCTGGATTTCATGTCACGCTAAATATCAGAGGTTATACTTACTCATAACAGTTTAAATAATTTAAAACTCTTATTTTCCGCAGCTTTTCTGCAGCTTGCCTTTCAGGCTGAAAAGTTCAATAACAAATATTTTTAAACCCTTTACCTTTAGGTTAGGATTTTTTGCCATTAGCTATATAGTGAGTTCATACACTCAAGCTTTGACTTTAGATTTTAGAGACAAGACCAATTTACATCAGAGAAAACCTGGAAACTGAATATACAAGGCCTCTCAAATCTAACTCCCAGCAGACTGAAGGCAGGTGGCTGCTGTTCAGACCATCTAGCGTTCTTCTGCGCTCTGTTTTATCATTGATATAAAACCTTTACATTGACTTTGATCAGGTAGATAGTCATCACCTTTTACAAGATGACAGACATTTTTTTTCCTCCAGAATTCCAACATATGCACATTATAACTGTTTTATGCACAATAAAGAAATCTGTATTGGTTAACAAAGACTAATGATCACTGAAGATGCAGCATGAAACAAGAAAGGAAGGGGTTTTTCTTAATGAAGCAAGTTAAAAACAACTAAAAAAGTAACGTGCTGAGGCTGTTTACTCCAAATTTCTGTCTCCAAAAATGGAAATAAAATACATAGTAGTTTCAGGCTTCTGCTCTTCTTCACTCTAGCCCCATTACTATTTGCTAAACAAAAATATTTAAAGAATTTGAAATTGAGCACATATTCTTACATGCTCATAGCGTAAATAAAATCGGACACAGTATACCAGGAAAATAAACGCACAATATAATACTTATTGACATATATCTACTACAGATCTTCCTGTCCTTCAATGTACCTTCTTATCAGCCCTATCCAGACATATCGAAATATATGTCAGAGTATAAATATATAAAAATACTGATACTTCTTCAAATCTATACCACAGATCAGTTATGGCCTGAACAGCTCCCTACCAGAACACTCCAGGATGTCTACGTAGGGAAGGAAATTTGCATCCAATTATAAATGTGAAACTTGTTTCCTGTACTTGATCCTAAAATATGTATATTCATGCTTAGGTTATGAGCTAGTGTCTTGGAAACAGGTTCTGCCACAAAGAGCCAGTTTAAAATTCCCAGGCAGGGTGGTTCTCAGTCAGACTGACAACTCATCAAGACTGAAATACCTGAGAGAGATTATTTGATTTTGATGAAACCAGGCAGCATTTCAGCACAAAGGTTCCACGTGTCTAGTTCCCTCCCTGCGTACCTGCTGGGCTCTTGGGCAACCCAACAAGGCAGCAAGTACCTAGACTTCAGATGCTTCAGCTTACTTAGCAGAACAACAACAACCAGGGATGTCAGGCTTCAGAAGTCCCAAGATGTCCAGTTTCTTGGCAGCTCGGTGGCATGAAGCCTACAGAACAGAAGTCCCAGTAGCCTGGCCCCTCAGTGCACTGGAAACAGCCAGGGAATGGGATTTCTGGGTTCCTGCTTCATTGTCAGAGCATGTTTACTGACAAGCTGATGGACCTTTAGGAGACTAGATATCCCCAAACCTGCGATTCCACACTCTGATTTTGCCAACACAGTCAGGGCTTCCATGCTCTTATGTTCCCATTATCTGACCACAAGGGAATATGTGACCTTCAGAAAGCCTGACTGCACTAACCCCAAGGTCCCTTGCTAGCAATTTCTTGCCAGCCTGAGCACCACCAGCTTTCTGGATGCTCTGTTCTGGAGCAGCCTGCTCCATTAACTGCTCCTGAGGTCACAGATTGGTCCCAAAGATCACAATTCCTTCCCCTTTCACAAAGAACTTAACGTATATAGATGAATTATTAATGGACTTACTCTGCACATTTTTCTTGATAACAAAATCACTGTTTTCTTTCTTCCTAACAGTGTAGTCTACCAGCCTCTAGTGCAGTTTCTAAAAACACTGAATAAAATCTCTGACCTGCTAAAGTGACCTTCCAGATGCCAGTGAAAGGTTCACAATTGTTTCTTCCCATGCGTTTTTCTCCACTACTTAGAATACTCTGTACTTGTATTTGGTTTGTCATGATATTTTGTGCTTTAAAATTTGTAAAATGACCTTGTAAGTGTGACTTTCCTATAATTCTCAGGAGCCTCTTAATTTGAGCTGTAAATTGTACCTTGCCACTTTTTGTTGAGTGATTTAGCAGTAAAACCTTTGCCCAGTGCCCTTGTTCTGCAAATGCTGTTTCTCTTTGTCAGATTATTTTGCCTTTTTCAAGCTGAACCTCAGTTTCTGAACTATTCATTTCAAAACATTTCATCAATTTTCACTTTTGCCACATGGTAAGGAACTTATAACTTTGCCTTCCATATTCTGTTAGCCAATCATAAAACTATATTAACATGTTACTGCCATCCAGCTACAGAAATACAAACTGAGCTTGATATTATATTCTGGATTGTGTAGTTCTTTTCCAGAATAACACCTGATTACATTTCCAGTAACACCTGATTTCATAATATTCTACTACATGGGTAGCATGAACAGCCTCTCGGAGTACCCAAATGTCCAGAAATGTGGGCGTTTCTTGGGGATGGACTCTTTCTAATTGTTTTGGATTCATCAGTCCCCTTGAGCACATGCTGCACAATCAGCCCATGTATGTGAAGAAGTAGCTATATGCAAAAATCTGATACACTCACAACACACAAGACATTTGGGTCATGGCCTGTCTTCTTCACAGAATAAATTCTGCTGTTGTGCACCTGTTGAACACACTCCTCCTGCTCTGCATGATGCTCAGATTGCTAAACAAGGTTTTCCTCACAGAGCTGTAGGAACAATAAAAAAAATCTCGGTCAGGAAAGCCACAATGTAGGGACAGGAGGGTCTTGCAATATCTACTGAGGATTAGCACATACCCTCCCAAGAGAACATAAGCTGCAAATTACCTCAGGCTGGAAAGGAATGTCACTTTGTTTGCACTGCTTGCTGTTTGCCATACTGGAGACATGATCCTAGGCCAGGTGGATCTTTCATCCTACCTGGTATGCCCTCAGGTTTACTCTTTGCTCTCAAGACTGGTTACATACACAATCCTCTACCTCCCTTAGCAGGTGCTGTAGTTGTTTTCCAGCTCTTTATAGAAAAACAACATAGAATCACAGAATCATTTTGGTTGTAAGAGACCCTCAAGATCACTGAGTTCAACCATAACCTAACTCTAGCACTAAACCATGTCCCTAAGAACCTTGTCTATGTACCTTTTAAACACCTCTAGGGATGATGACTCATTGACATCCCTGGGCAGCCTGTTCCAATGCTTCACAACGCTTTCCACAAAGAATTTTTCCCCAATATTCAATCTCAATCTCCCCTGGCACAATTTGAAGCCATTTCCTCTTACCCTGTCACTTGATATCTGGGAGAAGAGACCAACCCCCACACTACACCCTCCTTTCAGGTAGTTGTAGTCAGTGATAAGGTCTCCCCTCAGCCTCCTGTTCTCCAGGCTGAACAGCCCCAGTTCCCTCAGCTGCTCCTCATCACACTTGTGCTCCAGGCCCCTCACCAGCTTTGTCAACCTCCTCTGCTTTTGCTCCAGCACCTCAATTTTTTCCTATAGTGAGGGGCCCAAAACTGAACACAGTATTTGAGGTGTGGCGTCACCAGCACCGAGTAGAGGGGGATGATCACTTCTCTAGTCCTGTTGGTGAGACTGGAATCAAGCTTTCCTTGCTTCTGTGCTTATATTCTCTACTCTACAACCAGAGAATGCCTCTTCCTCCAGCCCCAGCTGAAAGAAAATGGCCAGGACACCTGAGCTGAGCATCACCATTCAGAGCACACCTACCCAGCTGGATTCAACAAGGGACACGGGCAACTGATGAATCGAAATGAGAAAAACAGCAAAGATATTTAACTCAACAAAAATATAAGACTTTTGGACAAATAATGCAGTATATTTATTAGCTTTCAGCCAGCTACACAATCAAAGAGTTTAAGGGTTTTTTTTTGGTAAATGGCTTACTTCATTTTCATACAAACTCATTTCACTCAGGTACAAGGACCTTTTTTAAAACTTCCTGATGCTTGTGTCTGAAGTCTTGTGCTGTTTGCAAATGCTTCACAGCACCTCAGGCAAGAATTTAAGCACTTTGTGATACTTCTGATGATTCCTGTGTTGCTTCCAAAAGCTAACCATTAAATTCTGATGAAATATCACTGGCCATAGGGGATGCTTTAAGTAGTTAAAATGTGTGGTAACTGCAAGATACCACTCCAAGCTGTCATAACTGGGACACATAAAATACAATACTTAACAAAGAATGAGAAAAACCTACTTGGACTTCAAGAGCATTTTCCTGCTATTACAGGAGACATAAGTTTATTTGCTGAGGTCTCCTGGCAGTCCGTTACGTAACACATGTATCCACTCAGTGATTTTCATAAAGACAAGCTACTACTTATAATCACAGTACTCATACGCTACCTGCAGTTCTGTCATTTACTATGCAGCTATTCCAACAGGTCTAAATCACAGTCTTATTCAAGTATGATCAGCTCTTCCTCATCTTCCAATCAAGCTCCATCTAGTCCACTGACACTGTTCCTCAGTGGCTCCTTCATAGGTAAGTTCCAGACAAGTACTGAATCATTACCCTTCTTGATATGCCAGCCACACATGAATCCATTAGCTCTCTTCAAACTTCCCTTAAACTCTCTTTTCCAAAGACTCACATGCCTCAACTACCCAACACAACTTATATACACTCAGAGCAACTGGTTTTGGTGTCTTGGTGTTTGCTACTTCTGCTTTAGACCCGAAGAGGACCCCAATGGCTCATCCATTATTCCTACCTATGATAGTCCTACAAGGGAACTACTCTCTACACTATTGCTTTGCTGAAGTCATCATGGTTACACCACTACTGCTATAAGCACCTTGGCAGCAGACTGCGCTGGAATGCTGACACCACATGAAAAATGTCTTGACCTACTGGCACATAGGTATCAATTGTCTCTTGTCCTTGACGATCTTTCTTTCTGAATTTATACAGCCCCCAGCACAACAGCTTCCTGATTTATGCCTGGAACTGAGCAACACAGACAATAAATAACAGAAACAACTGTCTTACACGTACCTTTATTTGAGTGTAATGGCAGTCTCCGTAGAATACTTTGCTTTTGAAACTACTATTCCAAAGAGACCCTACACAGAGCTATTATACTATACTGCCAGTTTCTGGGCAGATCAGATACAAGCCTTGTTCAAACTTGATTAAAAGCATTGTTTTGAGTTTTTGTTTAACAGCAAAGTTTTAGAAGTATTAGCGGAGATGTGAAGTGTTACTAGGTCCCTCAGTAATGGGGGGTTTGATTCAAAGACAAAGTGGAAATGTGAACAATGGTTATAGGGTCTGCCTTACACTGACAGACATTATAGTTCAAGTAAGTCACTTCTCAGATCTTTGTGTTTAAATTGATGACAGGAGTTTTTCCTCAGTCACATTAGAGATACTTACTACATGGAACTGACATATTCCTTCTTGTCGCTTATGACTTTTAATTAAACTACAAGCTTTGATTGATAAGGAGCAACATGCCAGCAGGTGGAACATTATTACCAAGTGATAGATCCTTATAGGATCTCCTTAATAAATTTCAAGACATTTTGAGGTCATTTTACAGTTCTGCAACATACACTGCCTCTCAGAATTTTAATTATATTTCATAAGAGCTGCCAAAAGTATTCTCAAACATGTTTATCTCTTTACACACTCATAATTTTTCAACTTAATAGCAGAAACACATTATCATATTTATTCCTGCAATTCTCAGTTATCAGATGACCAGCAGCTTAGTCATCTTGACATAAGAAACATAAAGAGTATTTTTAAAAATACAGGTTCTGTGATACAGTGACAGCACGAAGAATACCGACCTCTAGTTTGCAGCTAAATAAGATTGTCCATCTCAACAAAACAAAGTACAATAGCTAATATACTTCCTATATGCATCCTAAAGCTATTAAATACAATAAAACCAGCTTTAGTTACGAGGTTAGCTTAATTTTTCAGCACTGATCTCAATTATATATCTTGCTAAATTAATGAAGAAAATTTATATTTCTGTCTATTAGCTGTCTTGTAAAATTTCTATGTAAGAGTACTAAATATTGGTGCCTTCATCTCAGTGGTGTGTATTTGTACAATGAGCTTAGGAACATTAACCACGTGAGGGTGACTAATTCAAAGATGAACAACGGAGTCCTTGTGTGCTCAGCACAGCTGGCACAGCCTGTATTATTTTAATCAAACTCTGAGGACAATTGATTTGGGAAGAAACTTGAAAAAGTTCTCGTGCACAAGTATTTCCCTAGTACATGAGCTTCAGGGTTAACCTAAGCTTAACATAGAAGTTACCATTTTCATATAGTAGCTGATGTGAAAAAATATTGCTTAAGTAGAACAAGTTCACATTCTGTCTTCTACAGCTGACCATGTCTCAAGAAGTGCAGTAAGAGAGACAGAGACATGCATAAAAGGAGACAAAATGGCCAAAAATACAAGGCAACAGGAGAAAGGTTGTTTTCCAGAAATGGGTAAATGTCCCAGAGAAAGGCAGGGTGGGATGGTGACACTTTTGATGCTTTAATGATTGGGAAAAGGCAGTAGGGTACCTACGTAAGACCTGAGAGAACTGCGGAAAGACGTGCCAGGGGAGGTTTAGGTTGGACATTAGGAAAAGGTTCTTCCCCCAGAGGGTGCTGGAGCACTGGAACAGGCTCCCCAGGCCTGACAGTGTTCAAGAAGAGACTGGACATCGCCCTCAGACACACGGTGTGAACTGTGGGGTTGTCATGTGCAGGGACAGCAGCTGGACTCGATGATCCTTGTGGGCCCCTTCCAATTCAGGACATTCTATGATTCCACGATGACTTTATGACTCTATGACAGTGCATATGCCCTAACCTTGAACTCCACCCAGAACCAGGCAAACCCCCATTAAGAATGGGAACATGTTTATAGAGTTTTGAATAGTCAAAATATTAATAGGAATGGCTAGCATATATTTTTATTTTTAAGGTTATAAACTTTGGAACGATGCTGCTCTTAAATTTACCTCTGAGCTTCTCCATGGCCTTGATAAGTAACAGATCACAGCTACTGAAGAGATTATAACAATTCAAGGAAGAGAAGTGGTCACACTGCAAACATCAGTACAATCTTACACAGATTGAGTGTGAAAATGGAGTTTGATTTAAGGATGGCACACAGATGAGCACTCACCTTACCCTTCCTCAGTGAGATACCCACCCACTTCTACCTGTGAGAAGGCAAAGAGAATTTCATTGTTCTACTGGGTTTGCATTACTTCCATGATGTCCTTGTGAATGAGGATTGCATTCATTTTTTTTCACTGATTTACAGATGATTTTTGGCTGTTGATCAACTACGATATTATATACCTCTACACCAAATAAAAATATTTTATTTTATATTTGCAGCCTATCTTACTGGTTTGCAAGCAAGTACAGGTAACCTGCACCTCTCTTTGCATAACATCACTCTTTCAGAAAGTAGTATTCAAGGTGTTTTTTTTAATCAGGACTGTGAGTGTGTTCTTTATCTGCTAGTTTGTTCTGTCTTCATTGTTATTCTAGCAGCAGGAATTAATCTGTGCAGAGGAATATGGATCTGAGGGAACAACAAACAAACAGACTGTTTGTAGGAGCTCTAACACTTCCATAATGGACACCTACACTTACTCTAGCACAACAGATTTGCAAAGATAAAACGCATTTTCACTCCGCACAGGATCAGTGAAACTTTTGTCAGAAAAATACGTTTTACCAATGATTTTATAACTTGTAAATACGTTTTGGTGGAGAAAATTAAAGTTATATTTAGGAAACACTCTCATACTCTGAGATGGCCAAGCTGCAAACAGGTTTAGACTCCAGCTAAGTGTGTCACCATCCAATGAAGGAGACTATGAGCTGCATTTGTGTAGGCACACATATTTTAAAGGGGTTACGGTGGCAACAGGGAGATGGCATTACATGTTGATCATCTGAAGTCCTGCTGTCTTTTTGCTTTTCCAAAATTTCTGAGACCTCTTCAAGGCTTGCAAGATACAATGCTAAGCAACATGAGATATCAGCAGTTATAATGAAGCAAGCTAATACATGGATTAAACAGTAAGAGACCACTGCCATTAACTTGCTTCATTTTACTTTGATTGGGTAACTTACTTGTAACTTCCTACAGTAACATTTGCCACCTGATGTGGTGGTGATCTGTACTGCTCCTTTAATGCTATTAGACTTAGAGCAGTGTAGAAGATATCCAAAACTGGCATTATGCAGAAGAGACTTTTACTTCCAAATCCTCAGGATTGAGAATCTCTTTGACTCAACTCCATAGGTGCCTCGAGGATAACTTCGGGGCCCAAAAGGAGAGAGGTGATCCCCACAAAACACAGCCCAGCCTTTAGCTTTCCTTTGGTTTGCAGCCCCCACCTCCTCTTCTTTCCAGGACCGTGTTTGTTAAGCTGCAGTTCTTCTAACCCGAATGGAATGGTGAAGATACCGTGTACTTTCTTGCAATAGAATGACTTCTTTAAATTTCATTCAGCTTATTTATCATGTGCACAGAACACAGCTGTGTCTCGAACAGCCGTGTTTCCAAGTTGAATATAACGTATGCCTGTATGTTACCCCCTCAAGAAATAATTTAGATAAAGGAATAAATTAATGTATATTTCCTACGCACAAGAGCTTGGCAGAAAGGCATGCTGAAATTAAGCTCCTTTGGAGACATCACTGGAAGTAAAATCTTTAAAATTGTTTTCTTCCCTTGATCCATGCTGAAAACAAAGAACATTTCTTGTACTTCTTGCTCCCTTGGCTGAAGACACCTGGAATTTTGAAGCTTCCTGGTACAGAGTCAGTGGATGATATCACCTCCCAAAATGGACACTAATATTCATGATGCTGATGGAATATTCTTCGTCTGATTCTAGCAAGATCAGGGTTTGGTGATGTTTTGAGGCATGAAAATTGATATCCCAAATATAGTTTTAGACACACATGTGTGAAAGTCATTATTAACCATATAAATACCTATTTTTAAAAAACATTCCAAATAATGGGTGCTGTTGCCTAAGTCTATGATGTGGGCAACTGCATCCATTTATTAGTTTCAACTCTCCTGGCTTTTGTGTCTCTTTACCAAGGTATACTATCAGACTAAACCAGAAGCAACTAAAGCTTTCCCCTGTGTTGCTCATTATTTCACATTCCCCTCTACATGTTCACTTTTATCTGCAGAATAAGAGAGATCCTCCTATTTCAAAATATTCCCAAATGAAAATAATTCAATTATTCTACTGGTCTTTTCTAGACTCTTTGAATTTTTATCATATCTGCATTTGCTTGCTTCATGTTCAAAATGGAAATTATGACAGATTAAAACATTCTAATAATTCATGATAAAAGATGCTTTTACTAGAAGTAGCTGCTTTCACTTTTCATGCTTTTGCCCAGAAGTGCACACCAAGCAAGCCACATCAAGTCTATATTTCCTTCCAGCCTAGCTGTGGTTAACTGGAAAATGAAAACTGCGTTGAATAATTTTTCATTACTTCTTAAGGTGGACTAACCATAGTTCTTCTACACAGATTTTACAATGTTTCAGGTTATGCAATCACCTAGCTTTATTAGATAACAAATAATGAGTTCTGCAAACGGTGCATCTGTGCTCTCCAGACATCTTTTCCAAATGTCCTAGGCAAATCCTTCTGACATCCTGCTATTAAAGTGATCTTACTGTGCAAGCAGAGCGTTTGACAGCTCTTCCCCTCTTTGCATCTTTTAACCGGATTACTTGCCATTTGAAAAAGCTGTACAGGCACACCTCAAAACTTGCAAAACATAGTTCATTCTGTAGTAGAAAACAAGTAAAAATACGGTTTTGCATGTAGGGATCCTCACATCTGGTAGTATCTCATGTCACAGTTATTAGCCTCTATTTACACTTTTCTGAAGATGTTCTGTCCCCTTCCTGGGTACCTATAAAGCTTCAGATCCCCAGAATCTTTCACCTAAGACATTATTCTGGCACACTGAAAGCCATAAACCATATTTCTAGCCAATACTGCTAGGAAACTAGAAGCATACCTCTCATCTCTTCATACTTATCTCTATTGCAAATACATGTAAACCAGATTTCGAATATAAGAAAGAATTTCTTCAGCCATTTAAATAGGGAATTTTCTGCTCTGCCAGCTAAATGAACATAAGAGCACTCACACATGAATAAAAACATCAAAATACAAAAATTTACACATTCTTTGTTAAGAAGCAACGTTATCTGAAACTATTGCATATGAAAGTGCGTCTTCTGTCCACTATAGAGAAAAAGGTTAAAAAAAAAATAAATCACATTTGTTTTAATTGTTACTTGATCTGTAATTACCCAAAGGGTTGTTCGTTTTATTGTTCTTTTTTCCATGCAGGAAGACAAAAGGCAAAGAGCACATCTTCTTGAAGAGTTTACAGCTCTTATACATGACAAGTCTACAAGCAGACAAATAACAGCAAGTATATTTACAAATCACTTTTAAAATACTCCTAACTTGGTGTCCACTATAAATTGCAGCAGATGTGATACAGAGGAGATCTCAACTGGGGAGTTTGCTGTTTAACCATCTTATTTAGTCCAAAAAATTTCAAAGGATTATTCAGAATTTTGAAGAAAATAATCTAATTTTCTCTGTTGAGGGAAGTTAGGATTTTAACTTGAGGTATCTAGTGTAGCCTTGTACTAGACTTAGTGAATAACTGCCTATTACTTACACTAGGTTGTAAAACTCAATTCAAAATAATCTTCAAGAAGATTGGATGAACAATTGAAATCTCACCTGTATTTTGTGCAGGTAGAGTTTTGATGTGAAGGATCTGGTGGATTAAGTGTGATTCTTGGCGAGACCTGAGCTGATAGCAAAAATCCCGAAGCTAGGATAATGAGTGCTACAGCAGTACCTAAAAACACAGATAAAGAACAATGTGACATTTTTCTCCAGAGTACATGAAATAATTCTCTATTGAAGTGAACTATGCTTTGGAAAACAAGGCACCCCATTACTATGTACACAGCATTGTCTAATGAGTTGTGACGAGAACCTAAGAAAAACACCCTTTGCTACATCCACATCTTGAATCAGGTTAGATGTTAAAGTCAAGTGCATTGGGTTTAATGTTCAGATATTAATAGGTTTAGACATTTTTTTTTAATATGTGGAATTGAAGACTGGATGAATGAACAGACTTTTTTTTATGTTGAAAATAACGCTGTAAAGGTAAATTTTAATAGTGACTTTGAAAGCATGACACTTCTTCCCCCTCCCACACCCAGACTTGCAGGCTTTCCTGAGAAACAGAAAATAGCATCAGCTTTTTCACTGACTCCGCTTCTCTTTGTGAAATGAGAGAAATTTGACTTCTCGTAAAAATACCACCAAAAAGTGCAACTGCAATTTTTGGTCTTGTTCCAAAGAGCACACATACCACCTGCTAGGAAAAAGTCCCCTTCTATCTATTTGCCCAATGAATTCCTTGTGCACAAACTGGGCAAAGTGATAAGGAGGAAGATGGCAAAAACGTTCATACTTTGTACAACAGGCCATTACGAGAACATAGCCCATAGTTCTCCCACCTCCTTTGTCACACACACACAATATGCTGCATCGTTTTTATGAAAATTTATATACTTCACAACAGGATACTACCCTAACTGTCCCAAATTCAGACTTATAAAACATTTACATCTTGCTATTCAACAAGGCATCTAACTCTATGTTGCATAAAATACCCTGTGTACCTCTTTGTATACTCTCTATTTATGTGGCATGTTTGAGAGGCTGCATAGAACATGTATATCCTGATCTACAGACTACCAGGACTAAAACCATAAAACTAGTGATAACTTCATTTGTGAGCTAGTTACCAATGATGTACTACAAAAAACAGTCTCACAAAGCACTGAAGCACCTCCCAGGGAGTCGGCAGCACACGTTTGCAGGGGTGTAATGATACAGCTTAGCGGCTGAGGGCAAATGAAGTTGAGGGCAATTCTTACTTCAGCTCCACGTGCTCCTCATCATCTCTTTGCTCTCTGCGCTGGAAGCTCCTAAGCAATTTTCTCAGAAATGCCTCTGTGCAAACCTTTAGAAAAGCCACTACATTGAAAACCTTCCCGTGTCACTCTGGTCATCTTTAAGAAATTACACGTGATCCGGTTTTTATTTTGGGCGTCTTTTATTTTTGGTGGGCAGACAGGATGTTTTGGCAGTTTTGGGCACGGGTTAGCCGTGTGTTTACAGAGAAGAGGAGTTTTCCAAGAGGTAAACCCACTAAGTACATGAAAAACTTTTTCTGAGATATAAATAATAACTTAAGGACCAAGATCAGTGTAATAAAATGATTCATGAATGTGGCTGTGCAGCAGCCACGGCTAAAGGGCATGAATATGCACAAACTGGAGATGACTGCACCACCTGAACTGAGTCAACTCAGACCTTAAATTCAATCATAAACTATATGTGGAGAAAGCACCTACCCACCATAAAATGTGATTTAAGTTTATGCCACACTTGGCTTTGTACTGCTGTGCCTGGTAGGTACACTAATAATCCCAGTTTTCTGGGCTGGCTGGATATTGCACTAGATTTACTGTACTTTCAAAATGCCAGAAACCAGACAGCAAATATCTTTAGACAGGGTCTATAATATTATTTATATTCATTCTAAATATGCTTTGTCTGTCTTTTAAGTTAACCAAATACACTATCCACTCACTTCCAGTACCTCTGCAAATGTCTTATTTCTTTGGAAAAGTACTGATCATGTAAATTGGGCAAATCAAATTTATTATATATTTATTCTTTGGGAAGTTTGCCTATGAAAAGAAAAAAAAAAAAGAAGTATCCTGAAGATAGTTTAGATTCTCTCTGTTACACAAACAGATAGAGATTGTCTAATGCCCAACTACCACCTGCTTTCAAACTGACATTTTCTGAAGAGGAAAAAGGAAAACACAAATAAAATGAGTAAGGCTCTTGTCAAAATTGCTGCATGTTTCCAAATTAACAGTTCTGAAGCAAGAAATTAACCAAAGCAAAAGATCAAAAGAAAGATAAAGAAATGTTGCCCAGATATAAAACGAATGGGAAACTAAAATTAATCAGTAACCATAGTAAAGAGAATTAAGAAAGTGCGGTTAGTTTCCCTAACGCCTTTGAATCTATCTGAAAGGTTGCATTTTTCAGAAGTTGTTAGCATATTATTTTGAAAATGATAAAGATACATTATATTAAGTGTAAAATAGTTCTTTCCCAAATGTTTTCAGAAAGCAGGAAAAGCTGTATGAGATTACAAAAGTAAACTACAGTACGTTGGCTTTTAATCAAAATATTAATATTACTATCTCTCTATTCTTGTAGGTTTTCATCTAACAAACATCAAATCAAATAACCTTTACCAAAAGAAATCCCCACACCCTTGCAGCAAGAAGCAGTAGTTTTGTCTTCATTTTATGTAACGGGAGGCTGGGGCACACCTGGCTTCTCTGAAGACCAAAGAAGCAGCCAGGGATAACTCTGCGTGAAAGTCAATGTCCTTAGAAAGGCAAACCAAAGTAGAGCACTAAAATATAAGTTTATCCCATAAGAAAACTCATAATGGGAAACAAATTCATCAGCAGATTTAGCAATTTTCATTTTATTAAACAGGCTTCTCGGTAAGGAAAACACATCACATCCACCGCTACCTAAATCCAAGTGCCAAACATTGCCTAAAATAATTCTAAATAGTAAAGAGAGATAACATATTATTTCATTACTGTCAGTATTTGTATTTTCCTTAAGGAGGGACTGTGTGATAAAGGACACAGCAAGCAATGCAGCATCGATCAAGTGATGCTGCAGACTGGCTACCAACCACAGAAGGACTAAGAATATTCCTACCAATTACTTTGTGTCCAAACATCATAAACAAATCTGTCTTATTTCCATATTCTTCCCCATTCTATGACTAATATGCTTTGTAAGAGACATTTATAGCTATGTTTCAAATGTATGACCTTTGAATATGTAAATCAGAGCCAAAAAGCTCTCTAGTTCTGTGACTGTATGAAAAATCCACACGGGAATGACACCTATACAGCTGGGTCCACATAAGCAAAAACTCTGGGGAGGCTGGACAGATGTATGAGGTATCAAGGCCAAGTATATAAACATATAAATACTCCATTCCAATAGAATATAAAGGAAAGGCAGCACCCAGGAACCAGAAGTATGGGTGCAGTGCCAGAGGAGATCCACTTTGTGGAAAGACAAGAAAACTGACCAGTACCACAGTGGAAATAAGGTATTGAGTACAGGGAACAGTACAGAACCAGGTTGTCCCTCTCTGAAAGACTGGGCAATGGGTGAAGACATAAAAGAACTTATACCAAAGGTGTATTTTAACTGATCTGGAGGTAGACTGTGATAAAAGTAGCAATTTGAGATTTTTGTTGACTTTTGTTAAGACATGAGGAACGTGCTCCTGGAATATCCTCTGTCATTACCACATTTCTGACCTTGGATCATGAAATATGCTTTAGGCTTCTTGACTCCAAATCTAAACAGTAAGACACTAAATACATTTTTATTATATCTTGGAATACCAAATTGCCTGAAACTGCATGTTTTAATTAACAGATTTGGGTAACTGTGTATCAAACCAGACGCGGCACTGTGCCGCCTAAATAAATGCATTCAAATACTGTGAGCATAGATTAACTCCCGTCCCTTGGGAACTGCAGATGGCCAGTGACTTGGCAGGTGGTCCCTGCTTTGCTGTGCTGCATTAACTACAAGTTTGGATCCCTGACAGCGAAAACAGAACAAAACATGGAGACACTAAACCTTCCAAGCTAAACACTTGTGAATGTTATTTAGAAAGGAGCAGGAACTGTTCCTCTCTTCCAAACCCTGTTCTCGGAAGCACCTGAACCTTTCAGACGTTGAGCCAGAGGCAGGTATCGGTCACAGGTCACTTCAGCCAGAACAAGCACGTAACACTGGAGCAAATGGGGACTTACTGGGTAAATGGCAGGAGGCAGCTGGGCGTAGGCAAGCTCTGCCTTTTCCTCATCCAAGAGATGGCTACGTGATGAGTTGTGGTGTTGGAATATTTGGAAAAAAATGTACAAATCCAGAATTCTGTCTTTCAGTATCTCATACAGTAGATTAGTTAAGATCACATTACTGTAGGGAACGTATTTACTGCATTGTATATGAGATAACTATGCAAAGAACTGCATTAGTTTTTTAAAAGTGCCACAATGGCTATGCACTACGCTTTCTCCAGTGGTTCTTGATAAGATGTTCAGAATTCACATTAATGAGCCAGAAATTACATACTGTGTATACACACATGAGATTTAAAAACTAACCAGCTGTGAAGTTCCAAGCACTTGATTCCTTATACTGAAGAAAAAAAGCTTAAAAAGCTAAATGAAAACATTGTGAATCATGACTTGAAGGAGAAACCACACTTGAAAACATAACATGCTAAACCTCTGGTTTTTAAATTAGCCTTTAGCTGTGGTTCTATCCTACTAGTCTCGAAAAGCTATATGATTTAAGGGAGAAGATAAGGTCAACACTCAATTTTATCATGGTAGTCCTCTTTAAAATATCACTTGAAACTCTATTTTCATTTTATTAGTAATTATGAGGAATACCCAACACACTAATTAAGCACTCACCTGTTAAGCTACCAAGTGTAAGTTTCCGGCGACCCATTCTTTCAACAAGCCAGACTCCCACAAGAGTAAAGATGAAGTTTATAAACGCTGTCAGCGCAGCCAGCCAGATTGCCAGCCTGTCGTCTTCAACCCCCGACATCTGCAAAATGGTAGCACTGTAGTACCTGCGAGCAGAGGGAGACACAAATACAAACAGCACTCATTTCAATTTGGCTTATGTTAGTGTTTCTGTTTTAAGTCGGAAAAGATCATAACGAATATCAAGTGTGGCCTCCTGCATAATGCAGCCACAGACTGACACTCGATTATCCTGGGAAATCCGGCATAACCAAGGCATGACTTGTGCTTGACTAAACTTTGGACTGGAAGACATCAAGAGACGAATTGCTGTTCCCTTGGCTGTTTACATTTTCAATGGTCCATCATATTCTGCTAGAAATGGGGTTTGCATTTTGAATTTAAATAAATCCAGCTTTCAAATCCAGCTGTTCCTTTGTGTTCTATCTTCTTTCTGCCAAAACATGCAGGATTTTAGCACTCTGTGTACTGTCTAGGGAGAGACAGCTCAAAAATCAAATACATTTTCACTCCTGCTAAAGGTCATACAGAATTAATCTATGGCATCCAACACACTGCAAGTGACACTTGCAACCTCCTGGTTTAGGTTTTGCAGTTTTATTTCACTGCCACTGAAGCACCCAAAACCTCCTCTGCTGTATTACTTTCATCTTAACCAGAATATGATTGCTTTGAAATGCCTTAGCACCACATTTCAGGGATGTGAATCTACACCCAACAGGAGCATTTGACAGAAGTTTCCACTTCTCTCTAAAACAAATAAACCATTCCACACAAACAGTAACTCATAAATAAATCAATCCAGCAAATGAAAAGGGAAAAAAAAGAAGCCTTCTGCCATTTTTCACAGAGACCAAATGAAGACAGATATTCTGTCTATGTTCTCAGAGAAAGCTAAATAAACCTTCAAGAAAACACATGAGTAATTTTGTTAATGCTGCAGAAGCACTTTTCATCTTGTTCTACTAATGTGTGCTGACTGGAATACTGAATATTCAAGCCCCCAAATATCTAGCAGCCTATAGGCTTTCACGCAGTAATAACCATTGAAAATGTCAAAGCTGAGGACCCTGAGGAGCTTAGGGTGCAACTGTTGGTGATGAGGAGCCCGTATCTACGCACACATGGGGCCTGAGCCGGGCTCTGAGGCCTGACTGCCCATTACCAACTGCAACGCCTTGTCCAGGCTCGGCTGTCTCAAAGAGATCCCAGCAAGGGTGCGAATCTTGGAGAGACGAAGATTCATGAAGGACAGACAACATCTGAATTAAAACACTAATGTTAACGTGTCTTCACTTCTTAAGGCTCTCTAAATTAAATTGCTAACTTCCTGTCAAAACTTACATCGTACTGCACTGTTCTAGTCACCAAAATCACCCAGACACTCTCCAATCTCAAATACACCTTTCTTTTTCTTCTTAAGGGTAAGAAGATAAAAGTAAATGTCAAGTCTTGGCCTGCTGACACCTACTATGAAACCCCTACTTGCTTCTACCAGACAACGCTTCAGGAAGCCAAGTTTAACTCTACATATCTAAATCTTCTCAAAATTCAGTTCTACCGGCAAGGCAGAAATTGCCATTTGTCAGCAGCAATGTATAGCATACTGATTCTACATGGTTAAAAAGGCAAAGAATAAAGAATCACATAAAACATGTACGTCTACTGTCTGATATATGTAAACAGGCACCTTCTGTACCCAACATTCCTTCTGGTTGTTTATTCCAACTCATTGGCTATATATTCTCAACTGGAAGCTTTCTGTTTATCCATAAATAAACAACATATTTCACTTATATGGAAAACAAACCAGGGAAATTTAGATTCTGTGAATCCAAATGCCAAGCTACCAAAGCCTGGGTGCTAGGCAATGACATTCACGTTTACTATGGCATAGCAATCTAATTTCAAAAATGTAGAAGAACACCTGCATGGTTTATGATAACTACTAAATCCATTTGCTTATGTTTCTCTATTTTAGTACACTCATTTTTTATACCAACCTGCGCAGCCCTAACTGTCTATTAATACAACAAGATGGCAGGTCTCTTTAATTTCTTCCTGACACGGAAAAAAAAAAAAATCTATATGGCAGAAAAAGGTCAAGTTGCAATATTATACAATCACAGTGAATATTGCAGCTCCTGCAGGGAATGCAATTTCAGTGACAAAGCTGTGCAGCTCTAGCTTATTTTCTAAAATGTAAAGAAAATGAAAAAAGAATGTGTATCCTTGGAATTTTTAAGCAAGTATTGTATCTTAGAAATTAAGTAAATACAGACAATTACAAAGCCACACAAAGTAACTGAGTCAGATATATACAGAAATATTTTCATAGTGATAATTTCTGAGGATGTGAAAATCATGAAGTTCTATCAAGAGTTGCTGTACATTTTAAAAAAGTCAGAAGCATTTCCACATTAGAGAATCCTCAGATTAATCATTTGACTATATGCTGAAAACACATAGTATTGGAGGAAATGAGGCACCCCAAACACTTTCCTTTCTCTTCTCCTTTAAGAGTCAGTATTTTTTTTAAAGCAACAACATTCAATATTTAAAGAAAAGGAGAATTTCCCCTCTTCAAGCAGGTGTTACAGATAATTCCAGCTGCATCTGGGTTCCCAGGTTAGCTCATTCGGCAGCAGACAGCCGCCCACCATGCCAAGCTTTGCAGCTCTCAGTTAAAAAACAATGACTGTCAATAAGCTGCCATCATGGCTTTGGTCGCCCCCATCTTTCAGAAGGGGATGCTCCAGCCCATCTGTTGTATCAAGCCTACTCCAACACAGTTTCCGTGTAAAGATGTCAGCCTTTTCGGACAGAATTCATAATTCTTGTAAAATTAATGAATACATGTAAGCAACTCAGAGGTACCTTTCAACATCTTGAAAACGTTTATATTTTTGCTTTTCAGAAAACAAAAACAGAGCACTCTGGCACTGCTTTGCATGGGTTTGTTAACATTTTCTAGCACAATACTTTGGAAATCACTGTCCAACTACTCAAACTACTCAGTCCAAGAAAATCAGTCCCTAGGGATCATGAAACCCTCTACCTTTTTTCCTCAAATCAAATGAAATAGCGCTAAGTGCATGGCAAGCAGTACAACCGCCAAGAAGTAAATGATTCAATACTGAAGAAAATCCAAAATGGTGGCAACTTCAACAAATATTCATTTTTTTTTTCTGCAACTGTGCATGAACAAAGATCCTCTCCTTCTGCTCTATCAGTTTATTTTATGTTACAATTATTGGACTAAGACAAAAGCGTTCATAACAAAACGTGCTCCACATTCAAAAAATTGCATTTCATTTGCACCTTTGACCTGTTTCCCTGGATGTTCAGGAATTACTAAAGCTTATTCCCATCAAGGTTGGTGATTTCCAGCACGGCAGGTGCAGGAGATGTGTCCAGGCTGTGCCTGGCGTGCCGCGTTCCCCAGCTGAGGCACCGCGGGCGCTGCAGCTGCCGCAGCCTGGGGAGCCACAGCCTCCTGCCCACAGCCCCGACCAGAGTGACTCCTGCAACCACGCATGAGACAAAGCACAGGTATTTTAAAAACAGCAATATACTACAGACTATAGACACACGGAATTTAGCATCTTGTCCCTCAGATCACTTTTGAAGTGGTGAAAGGTTTAGCTGAGAAGCAGCAAGTCCATGTTTTCAGTTACGGATGCTTGCAGACTGGCCATGGGGCCAGCTGCCAAGCCAGGCAGCTGCATTACTATGAGACTATGACAACCCCAGCCGGGAAGCTGGACCATTTAGACAGATACTGTCTTGTAAAAAAATTTGAGGGCCTAAAGCTAATTCAAATTTCACATCCATTTGAACAAAAGTGTCCCACTCAACTTACAAGACTTCTAATTTGTTTCGTGTTTCCCTTCTTTTGCAAACCATCCCACATCCCTGTAAATACAATTATAACATTCTCCAAAATAGCTTGTTGTTCTGACACAGGCTTTGAATATATAAATTACAACAACAATGAAGTGAACAGGTTAAGCCAGCCTTCAAATTTTACCTTTGAAGGCTGGCTTAACCTGTTCACTTCATTGTTGTGAAAATCATGTTGGTTTTACATCATGTTGGTTTTACATCTTACTAACCTGAACAGCAACAGCCCAGCAAACGGCATTGCCACGGTGCGGAATACAGAAGCTCTGCAGCAGCACAAGGCTTGGCGGTGCTGGCTTAGCTCACCAGGTCCCACTCACTGCAGGAGGGGTTGGGGAAAGACCCCACGCTCCTACATACAGGTTCTGAATCATTCCACCTAATCAAAGGCCTGAAGTTAATTTGCACGTGATACAGTTTTGCTGAGAACTGAAAATGGATTTATATAATAGTACCATTGCTATTGACTGTTTTTAACCATGCAGATGTACACACCTTCCTCTTTAGTCTTTTGTTTGCAGCTTAAATACAACTATCTTACTGTGTTTGGCATTTCTGAAGATCAGAGATGCTGAAGAAACAAGAAACACAAGCCAGGAAACTCCCACTGGTATTACTGCTGCTGGAAAGAGGTCAGGCACATTGAGAAACTGCAGTTCACTGAAAGATGGACTATATAAACTTGAGAACACCTTCTAGAGCAAAGCAGGCTTGCAGACAGAGCAAACTTGCATCTGCCTGTCACACCCATTTGCACCTATGTTAAGAAAGGGATTTAATCAGGAAAGTTCAAGTTGACGCTTTGATCACTAAGGGCCTGGAGAATTACCACGGCTTCACTATGATGTTAAACTGTGGCAACTCATCTGTGTAGATGAACTCACAGAAACAGCAGGAGAAAGCAAGAGCAGCATATGGGAAATTAGATGCCAAAGTACTGGAAATGAAAACAAGACAGGAAGAAGTTGATATATCTGGAAGGAGCCAAACACAGCAGATGTTCCAGGTGCAGAGGCTCTCTGACAGGAGGGATGCTGTGGCCCTGCTAAGCACCATGCGAAGCCTGGGGAAGGGAAACAGGCACATTGGCAAGGTGCTGCAGGAGCACCAAAGTAAAAACATCCCTTGGTTAGACTTGTTTGAAACAAGAACTGCAGAGCAATATTGCAGCATTTGATGATAGAATTGGAGTGTCGGATAACGTGGTTGAACTTCTCAGCGTTATGTTCTGCACGCCAAAGTGGTGTTTCAAAAATATTAGTAAACCTGGTTTCACCTTATGCATTTAAAAATCACAGAGAATGTGAACAACGATACTTACACAAGAAAATATTTTATATTTAAATATATATTACTCCATGTGCAATTGTATACACATACAAGAAACTTTGTGGCTAACAACATTCTGTTAAACACAATGCATCTTGTTTTACTTCATCTGACGAATTGCTTCAGCAGGACAGCAGGAGACATTCTGTCATACCTCCTGTTGTCTTCCAAAAGATACTTAACAATAAATTTAATTAATTATAAGATGTTCCTCTTTGTGCATGTCAGCGGCACCTCTTGTGGCACAGATGAGACGTGCTTGTATGACACTGTACAAACAAAACGTCTTTGATCATCTATCCGCTGGACATCAGTAAGGCCCTTTCAGCTCATCAGCTCCAAAGGCAACTGGGCTTCAGCTACAAAACAGGACCAGTGGGTGCATACACCTTTATTTTCAGGTTAATAAGGCAAAACATCTAAGGACTAGATCCTGAAATCTTACTGAAGCAGACTCTGCTGCTTTACGGGACTCCAATTTAAGACCAACAGTTAAATATTCTTTCCTATATTTCCCCTTTTGAAGTCCTGAAGAGCTCTCTGAGGAAAAGGTTGCTGGATCATCTCAAAGTCTATAGTGGATTTTTCAAAAAGAGTGCCTGGGAGGCAATGCGGGGGAGCGCCATTCTACGCTTCCCTGCTGTAATTATACCTTCCAATTCCCCATTTAGCAGTAATAATGTATTGTGTTGTAAATGCTTTCGGCGTAGAGTGAAATGACAGTGAATGTCATTTATTACAATAAGTATATTTTGATAATAAAACCCCTAAGTATTAAGTAGTGTTTGACAGATAATTCTTTACACCCAATATGTTCTCTGATTGACCACACGTCATCCACATGCAAGGAACATTGAAAGGTTTTAAGGATTACCATTTAATTATGTTAAGAAAATGCTGGAATTTTTCTTAGTGTCCAAAGAGACTAAATTATATAGCTATTAAGCAAAGTAAGTGTATCAGTGTTCAGCAGGGATTAAAAGTACCTTTAAAGGCTTAAGATGACCAAGCTACACAAAGGAATTTACTTCCCTAATTTAATGGATACTGTCACACAGGTATTCAGTCATTTGAAAATACTGTTGCAGTATCTGCTGTGTGACTGGAGAAAAAGAATCCTTTTTTCTTTTGCTTATTCGCTTGGTACCATATATATCTTTGCACACAGCCAGAGTGCTTTTCACACTCAGTCATTTCACCCATTTATGTGGGTCTTTCACAGGTCTCACCTGAAACTATGCGGGAGAGAAACTGTTTTCTTCTTCATAATAGAAAAACAGTAAAACACAAGGAGGAGTTAGAACTATTACTTAAAAGAAAAAAAAAAATCAGACAGAAAAATAATAGCAAACTCCTACATAAGTCTGTGACAGACAAAGTGCCCTGTAAATTTGAAGACATAACCCTGTAGTTAAACCCATTGAAGAAGAAGGTCAAATTTAACTGCAGAGTTAAACGGAAAAGTACCAGGCAGAGCTGGTAATTAAATTAAAGCACTGGAAGCAACAAAGTCTTGACCACCCTCCTCCTCGTCCCAAAACAGAGATGAAGTTTCCAGCACAGAACAGGCTGGAGTTGGTAACACCTATATGCTCAGCACTGCAACAAAAAGCAAAGTAATGTCAACTTTTTCACCTTATATATCGAATGAAGACACCAAAAACAAGTGCCTAACGCTTCAACAGAACATTTATGAAAGAAAATCACCATTATCATCCCTATTTCGTAAATGAAGACCAGTGAGGCTTTTGGGAAGAGAAGGGTGACAGATGACCATTTACAGTTACCCACCAGAACCACCTGCAGCATAATGACGACACGGCAGAGTCTCACTGCAGATAAGCGCTCTCTGCAAATTAATAACTATAAAGCAGGGAAAGAAAATCTGCCAGGTATTTTGCAAAACATACCTTGTTCCGTTATTCATTTATTCTCACAACTTCAGTTTAGTTTAAATTGTTTAATATTCCAGGGTATTCTAATGCTGGAAAGCACTGATGCCTGCCATGAGCTGTCTGGGATCCCAAAAAATGAAATCAGCTCTCATTAAA
This sequence comes from Columba livia, assembly GCF_036013475.1. Taxonomy (NCBI): domain Eukaryota; kingdom Metazoa; phylum Chordata; class Aves; order Columbiformes; family Columbidae; genus Columba; species Columba livia. The sequence continues at coordinate 195,898,050 of NC_088602.1, forward strand.
ATCAACAGACTTGCTAAATGTATGTAGCATTTAAAAAATAAATAAATAAAAACCAAGCAGCCCCTTTATTTAAGCCAAGGCCAGCAGCAAACAAAGGGAGTCCATACACGATAGTCTCACTATAAGAGCCAGGAGTTAGCAACTTGGGAGTTATGGGATCTTGAAAGATAATGAAAAAATGAAACAAGCTTTCTTTTGAACCATGTTCACGGACGCTTTTTCAAGAAAGAGTAAGCTTCTGTGCTAAATATTTATTTGGCTTTTGGGAAGAAATGTACTACTTCTAATTTTTGCTTTTGAATAGTAAAAAGATAACATCACAATTTAGCCCCAACTTTCCAGCCATGGTTTAGTATCTGAACAGAATCATGCTAGTTGTCCCAAGCTTCCCTTCCAGGCAGGCAGAAGGAAAATCATATGTTAATAAATGCACTATGAACTGTTAAAAAAAAGTAATTTCAGTGTTCCTTACAGGATCTGATCTTTCAGGCATTTTTCAGTTAAGAAAAGAAGCAGATTTTTTTCATGCACAGCAAAGGCGGTGTTGTTCAGTTTGCACAGCGCCTCTTCTCAGATAGTACATCTTCAAAATAGAGTCCTTTTATTCCCCCATCAGGGTCAGATTCCCCACATATGCTCTGTGGAGCTTTAGGACATCTTTGAGTAACCCTGTTGGTGGAGCTCCCTGGGGAAACCATTTCACATGGTATTAGACAGCACTGAAAAAACTGCTTAAAGGTACCACACCACCACCTACCACTGGAGTACCTGAGCTGTGTTTACAGTTTCCCTAATTAGAGACATAGGACAAATACAAATGTATTTAGAATAATAATTTCAACATATACAAATGGGAGCTCAATGAAAACGTCCATTTTAAAATAGCCCTTTCCATGGCGAAGATACATGACTCAATCCTGAGAGCATGAGCCCCACTGCTCCCTTCAGCAACAAATTCATGACTATACACACAGGTATCTTCTTGCAGAAGGACGCGAGCCCTGCACAACAACCTGGGAGAACACAGCTAGTTCAGGGGGATTAGCTAGGATTAATAGCTCACAAATGATCTCTCTAACATTTTCTGCACAGAGTAAGTTATTTCTGATATCTCCACATTTAGAAATGCTTCATCCGGTACTCCTGCTATTCACTTAACAACTTTTAAAAAATGTGATTTTAAAAACAAACAACCCCCTCCACCTTGCAACCAAAAAATCCCCCATAATCCCCTCCTTCACTCTCCCAATTCTTGTATTTCTGGGTATGTTATGAAAGCTCTGCAGCTAAGCACAGGAGAGTAAAGAAAAATACTTCTTCCATGAAACCACACTTTATTCTATTTTAAATGAGCAAGTTCACTTACAGACAACATACTATTACAAATTTAAAGTTTACAGAGTTTTAAATGTCCACACAAAACCATGAACAAGATCTATGCGAATCTCCCAAATCTGTAATTATCTTACTAAATATTCAGTCTTTCATATACAGAACTTTATTTCCATATTGATATCATACAAATTATCAAAATAATTTGTCTATGGCATATAAAAAGTAGTTAATATTCCAGCAACACTACAAATATTAATTAATATGTGAAATCTTATTAATATTCTATCCTTTTCAATTTTAATTAGAAGATGTTGCATTAATAATGTTTATCTTGCACAGCTTAGCCTTTTTAGAGCTCAACTCGTGAGAATAATTGCAATGAATTATTACTAAGAATCCACAAAATTGGTCTAAAATAATGAATAGGTCATTGTAGTATCTTCTGACCACCAAGAGCAACTTAGCAGAGACATAAGAAAGCCTTCCGGCTATCAAACTTTATGTTTCTTTATTTTAAGATACTGATTGACCTCCTAATACAGATGTCCGAGTCTTGCCTATTTTATAGAACCCAATCATTAACCGCTGTGCCAAGCCTCCCTTCTTAGCTTGCTGAACTACATGCTACTGTCAATTTTAAAACCCAGGAAGTCTGCAGCTGCCCTTCAGTTCTTTCCTACTTGTCCCAATGCCATTGTTGTCAAAGCCAAGCGGCCAGAGATAACGCTGCTCTGAAGAATGGAGCCACTAGACAGCTTCGAACCAACAGAACATCTTCTGCTGTCTTAAAGGCTTTGGGTTTCTTTGGATCAGGTTTCAAATACTTGAATAAAACATCCCTGTTCCCCTAGAAGAACAAGTTTCAAGCCAGATAGCGGGCTGCACTTCTGGAAAGGCAAGAGTAGGCACCAGGGAAAAAAACTAATTTAACCAAAAGTTAGGCTACTGAGACTACTGACTGTCGAGGGATTCCAGCAATTAAAAGAATAGAAAACAGAGAAAGACATAACCAACAGCAGAATTTATTACTGGGGACATAAGGCTGGACAAAGAACAGCAGAAATGAGAAAGTCAAAACTCATCTGGGAGGTGAGGCTGACAGAGCCAGAGCAGCTGTGGTGAACCTGACACACTCCCCCAATGATGCTAGAATAAATGGTGGAAGCCTACTTTAAGAACTTTGCAGTAAATACACATTTTCTTCTTATTCTGAATAAGTCTATTACGGCACCATATTAAAAAAAAAAAATTTATTGGCACCAATTCCACAGTCACTCAGGGAAAACCCCATGATGAGCAATGAAGAATAACAACATGCATATGTGCGTATGAGTATGCCATAGCTGCAGTCACTACCGGGCACAATGCCCTCACTAGTAACAAATTCAAGCATATGTCCTATGTAAGAAAAAGAAATAAAATAATTCTGGGAAATAACTGGCACAAAAGTCTTCCCCAGGCTCAAATGCACAGATGCACCCACATTGTCAACAGTCATTTTAGGACTGTTGAAAAAAACAAACCCAAAGAGTAATTCCGGAGTGACACCATCTGAGCTCATTATTCGTGGTGGCAGATGAGATCCTTTTTTGGAGCATTGGTTTTGGCAAAAACATCCTAAGTTGACAACCTCAACTGACCACTCTAAATCTGCATTAAGAAATTTATATTTTTAGATGTTTCTGGCACCAAATACCAAGAAATGGCAACTGTTTGGTGTCTTTCAAATTCATGCCACTCACTTGTAGTGATTTAATTGATATTTCTAAATCCAATCTCAGGTTTTAATATTCATATAATAAAAAATTACCCTTGCAATACATTTCAGACATACACTGCACATAGACTAGATCTCAACAGACTTGTATTTTCTCCTTCCTTAGAAAACAAAATTAATTGCACAGCAAACTTAACTGTGTGCAGCGTGAATATTAATTTGGCAGTGTCTGCTTCTATTACACACAGTCTTTTCTCTTGTCTTTCGGCCCATCTGTTCCATCAGAGAAAGGAAGAAATTATGGCAGACCGAAAAAATTCCTTAGAGTCGTATCACCAATGTACACAGATTTTTTTTTCCCTTTCATGTTCAGGATGTTTAAAACTGTAGAAGTAATTTAAACATAGCATATAAATGACAAACAGAAATCCAAAGGGTTTGATTTCTGATGCTGGAATGATTAATCCACCTGAATGCAACATCGAGCTGCTGCTTTCGAAATGTCTTCTTCACTTTCAACAGTAAAAATTGCCTGAACAGATTAGTTTTTTGCCTTTCACTTACTAGAAAGTGATCTGCAAGTATCCAAAGTATGCAGTTCTGCTTTTCTGTCAATAAACAAACCATCAGTCTCACGTTCTGATGCTCTGACCTGAGATTCTCAAGTCAGACCTCTTCCTACCCACGTTGTTTCACTCCATGCCCTGAATATGCTTTGTGGAGACGCTCTAGTCACAGCAGAGCTGAGAAGAACTGGCTTCTAATACCCAGTCCAAAAATGTTAATACAAAAATGTAACACCATCAGATGGAAAGACCCAGAACAAGCTTTTAGTACCAAATCTAGAGAATCACTTGCACAGGCTGAGGTCCTTTCAACAAGTGTGCCTTACCTGATGCACTGGGTGCCCAAATCACCAAGCCCTGCTGCACCTTAAGGCGACTCTTCTGCCTTCCTTTGAGAAAGACCTCCCCTCACTTAGGCACCTTGCTCTAGGAGATCAACAGCTAAAAATGCAAGAGGAGGCAGGTATCGCCCTGCTCCAGAGGAAGCTATTTCTCCTGTTGCCACCTCCTACAGCATGGCTCACTGGTCCTCTGGTCAAGTCACCGACCCTTGTGAAAGCCCTTCACAGATACCTCAGTCCACTCGTGTTCTAGGTGAAGACCTCGAGAATTTTACCTCAGCAAACTGAATTTACTCATTGCTCCATGGATTTAGCTTTCAGCTTATACTTTCTTCATTGTTATGTGCGTGCCAGCTATGTTTCACCACTGCTGTGAAGTTTGTGACTTCTGCACCAGTTGCCATTCGTAAAGGCTAAGCAGAATTATCATCACTCTTTGGATCCAGTGAGAAAGTTAAAGCAGCTATGAAACAGACCTCTAGCAGAGGACTCCACTACATTTCTAATGCACCGTGAAAAATAAATCTGTACTTAGAAAAGCACTGAATGGCTATTTTGAGAATGTATGTTTCAGCATGGCCTGCACAATGGAAGCAGAGTGTTGTGAATGTGATACCTGTTCAAAAGGACAAACACATTGCTCTTTTCTTCAATACAAAACGTAGCAATTAGCACAACATCAAAATTATTAGAGCTATACAAAGCACTGTGAAGACTAATATAATTAAGAATTAAAGGCTAATGTAATAAAGAGTTAGATTCTCCACAGTGCAGAATAGTAGCCTTTTAATCTATGAACAACACGCTGGGCAGATTTGTTTGATAATCTCTACAGTGTGTTATACACTGTACACTTCTATTCAATAGGGCAATTTGTTCTAAATTTACATAGACAAATTTTAAAATGTTCTTATATATGATTTAACCACATAGGAGAGAACTTACTGTTTATACAAAGCATACAGTTCAGTATTAAGTGCACATGCATGGTTTACTGCTGTACGTTCTGTATAATATTTACATATACTTTGAATTTAAAATTTAGTGAAGCTGCTAGAAAATACATAAAAGTTTAAGATAGAATTGCATGAAAATTTCTACCACAAAGTCAATAAGCAGATTAAAAGACTCCATGCTAGATATTTTTAAGAGTACCTTTAGAAACAACATTTTAACTTCTCTCTGAAACAATCACTTGTGAACACCTAGCAGAGGATAGATGCAGAATGGTATTTGTGTTTAACTGCTTCAAACAAATACTTCCCATATCAGCTGTCCATTTTGCTGTGTCGCCTCCGGGTAAAGATCACTTTCATGTTAACCATTGCCTTGTTTCAGCTAATGAAGCTCCCAAGTTTTAAATCCCTGGCAGCTTATACTATTCAGACCAATTATTCTACATGCTAGGACAGCTTGACTACGTACAATTTCTGTTCTCTGTCCTTCAGAGTTCATCCTGTGAACTCAAGGCCAAGATCAAAAATGTAAACTATAATCCCAGTTCTATGACTTTGTAACCCTTGGGGATGTCATCTCATCCCTTCGTGTTTGTTCCTCCTCTGCAAAAGCTTTTTGAGTATCTTTTCCACACTTCTCACAAAAAGATTCGTATGTGGATAGTACTTGAAAACAACTGGAAGAGAGAAAGGAGACCAAGGTAGGTGTTGATCACTTCTCCTAATGCTCACCAGAAGGACCCCATGGAAGTTTGACCCATGGAGGTCTGTATCACAGCTCAGGAATGTGCTGAACAGCAGCAATCTCAAAAAGGAGGAGGTGAAGAGTGAAGTTGTTTTTCAAAGCAATGGAAACAAAATCTGGATCTCCGTCTCAAATTGTTAAGAAGCTAAAAATTGTCTTTCACTGCCTTTCAGACTCCAATACCAGAGAACTGTCAAGATCATCTTCCACTTCATATGAGGAGCCTCTTCTGCAAAGAATGTCTGGAGGGACTGGTTCTGTTTCGAAGATAACATGCAACAATCATCAACAAAACTTTAGAACTGAAGTGCTCAAGTGAGGAGCACTTGAAAAACGCTTCACAAGGGGACAGTAGTAACATCAACACTAAGCTCTGCAGTTGCCAAAAACTAATCACAAAAGCAGTGCGAAGAAAAAGACGTGTTCTTTTTAATTAAAGAAATGGAAAGATATGAGGAAGACTAATTACATTTATGTAATTGTGCATTAATTCCACAATTTGATGAAAAATTAATCTAATCATAACCTCAATCCAGATTCTACTTTATATTAATCAATGCACTATTTTACTGGAAATCAATTTAATGTACCAAACAGTAATACCTCGGGTTACACAATTCTCAGCTAGTTACAGAACAAGGGGCCTCTGTGGGAGTTAAGCAGAATATGGAGCTTTAAGATTTATTACACATACCTTAGTATGACGACAGGGCCCTGGGATTTCCCATGTTACTTCTGCTCCACCATATCGGGTGTACATTTACAGCAATAACAAGATTTAACAGTGCTGAAAACAAAAACTTGAAAAAGCAGGTAGCCTGCTGCATATTATTGTAAGGAGTTATCCTCTTTGAGCTCTAACATAATTTTAAAACATGAAAGATCAGAGTCCTGAACAGGATCATGGTGAAAGGAATAGAGCATGTCAGCAGAGGCTGAGGGAGGTGGGTTTGTGTAGTCTGTAATGACCACAGGTATTTTCCACAACCTAAGTGGGGCTACTAATGGGGTCAGTCTCAGTCACAATTGTCACAAGCTGGAAGAAGTGAAATTCCAACTGAAAATCAGGAAAAAAATGTTCTTTGCCATGAAAGTGATTAAGCACCAAAACAGGTTGCCTGAATCTATCCTTTGATATTTTAAAATCTCAGCTCCGTAGAACCCTGAGCAACCCCATCTAACTTTGAAGGTAGCTCTGCTTGGAACAGCAAAGTGGAAAAAGATCTCTAGATGTTCCTCCTAACTACAAGTTAACTCAATAGATAAGGCTACTCAGTCGTTTCCACAATCAGACATCTTAGAGATGCGAAGCTAATTTCTAACATTCTTGATATTAATCTAAAAGAAAGGATGAAGATGATATCCCTAAATCAATCCTGCACTACTGCAGGAAACCACAATATGCTCTGTAAAATCAGTTAGGCTCCACCTTAAATTATGCTCCAAAACTATCCTCCTCTAGCAGTTACAAATTCTCTTCTGATTTTGAGCCCATCTTTATTACCAATGACAATGAATTCTAATCTTGTTTCATTCTATTAGCAAAAGGAAACCTTTTGCAGCAAGGTCTATAACAAGAATACTAAATAAGGTGAGATTAATTAGTCTTTCCTTTTCTCACAACCTTCTGTCACATCAACTTTGCTTAGACCTTTACTCATCTTATGGTCCTTGAGCAATCCCAGCTATTCTTGAAGTAAAGCTGAACTAAAATTTTTTCACGTGAAAAAAAGAAATTGAAACTTAATAGATAAATGACATTTTCAACAACTTATTGTTCTAGCAAAGCCACTTATTTGTTCAAAGAATAATACTTGGTTGGTCTACAGCTTGATTTTCTTAAATCAATGCATTGTATCCTATTCATCCCATTTTACTTTATCCAATTATTCTTCATACTTAAATATTTTTTATTATTTGCTTGCACTCCTTCTGTGTTCAGCTACTATTCTTTCGTAATTTTAACTGTAATCTCTCAAAACAAGAGCTGTCCTTCTGCTCTATATTCCTGCATGACTTAGTGCAGCACTGTCCTGATCCACAAATAAGCCTTTAAAATTCAACAGTAATGCAAATACATTTTATTAGGTTAGAGGCTGGTTATGACAAAATTTCCTGGTTTCCCCACCATTTAATGAAACAATTCTATGTTTTCCTGTGTTCACACGCCAATAGTAAAGCTTGCTGCTAATGGATATAATGCTCTCTCTTTCTGAAATTTGCTACGATTCAGCTATTACGGGGTTGGAGAAGAAAAAAAAAAAAAGCACACTTTCAAGTTTCCTAGTAAATGACACACTGGTTATTGCTATATTTGTTCTTTTTTAAAAAAGAAAACAATGTAAAGTATGTAAAATGCAACACGATGCATGCAGAAAGCCAGAAAAGTCAAACAATCAACTCACGGAATCGAAATAGGAAAAAAAAGCCCTACAGCTACAGCGTGAACAATGAAGATGACTGTGCCATCATCTTGTTCATAGGATGAATTGTGTTTCACACAGAAATTGTTTTTATACATATTTTTCATCACTCAACCACGCTCCAAGGGTAAAAACAAATGGCAACCTACACAAGGTTTGTTTAGAACAACCTTCATGGTTTTATTATAATAACATAGTAAATATCAAACAGCACAGTATCACCAGAGTTCTCTTGTGCAGGCAAAGGTAATTCAGCTCCAGTACTTTTTGAAGAGTAATGACTCCACCTGTTTGAGTATAATCTAAGAAAATGAACAGCAAAAATGTATTATCGAAAATGCACAGAATAACCGATTCTTCTCTTTAGTAGTAGTATTATCATTACCATGACCTGTGTACTGCTTGTAGACTGAAATGTCTAAACAAACTCCCTTTGGTTTACATTCACATTTCATCCAGCAGGTTCTACTGAACTGACTATCTGGTGAAGATTCCTCGTTTCTTATTAGAACAGGTTGCATGGAAACCAGAATGAAAGTTCTATTAAGACAAAATAATAGAACTGTATAACAACTCAAGTGAGAACATGGATGAAGTTCTGTTATCAGGCACCTTGTTAAGGTCTCTGAAGAAAGCCAGACTTCTTGACAACTTTAATTTAAATCCTGCAACCGAGATTTTGCTTGAAAATGTCACATTGAACAAAAATTTACATTTGAGAATTTTCATGACAGGTATCTAGAGAACTTAGGGGCATATAATAATTTGAACTGAAATATTTTAATGAAGTAGCAATTACAGGGTAACAGGCATCAGCTTTCAGACAAAGTCAATTCTCCCCAAAGGTCCTTTTAGAAATAGCAGCCGTGAATAAAACCTGCATCTCGGCCTGCCAGCCCCGCTGATGGAAGATGACTGACTGCCTTCACGGTGGGCAAGACACATCACTTACTGTTTCGCAAAATATTCTGCATCAGACAATTGAGGGCTATGACTATGAACTGGCTTTGCTGGCCTGCTAAGCAGGAGTCTAGAAACAGCACAGGAATAAAAGTCCTTTTCTTCTCAAAGTGGCCAAGATAAATTAATCCCAGAGGGGCAGAAACAGTGAAACTGAGAGGAGAAAATCCATCACATAAATGAAAATTCTATGAGTTTCACTGGCACAAAGAAAGGTCTTCTTGCCTGAGAACATTCAAATCAGCGGTCCCGAAAAAATGTTTTCATTTACAAAAGGAGTAAAAGGCAAATGGAAGATGGATATCTACAAAAATACAAAACAGCAGCAGTTCACTGAGCAGACACACCTGACATACGAGGCAAGGGAAGAGTAAAAGTCCCATCAAGCAAAGCTGTTCATGAATCGGGTTTTCCTCTTTTTGAGGGAAAAATCCCAACTGGAGGTAATCCACATTTTGCACCAATTGTCCGTGCCATATGAACCTCCTCAGGTGTTGTCTAAAATGTTTGGAGCAAACTATATTTTGTGAAACTGCGTGCTACATTTTTTGATGTAAATGCCAGTATGGACTATAATAAAGTAATTTACCTTCTCACTCATTTACTTTTTTTCCTTCATCCTCTTTTTTTAAGGTCAGAGCTAAATTTGCCAGCAGGTGACTCTGAATAACCAGTAGGATGACACTGCCTTTGTCCTGTTCATTCCTACTCAGAGCAAAGTGGGAATGCATATAGGAAATCTGGATCTTTTTACCTCCGCATTCCCAATCATTCCATTTGAATGCTGTTGTTTTGTCATAACTCACTTTTTGTGATTTGGAGTGTTTCAGAAGATTTTTAAAAATACAATCAGATGCATGGTAATGGATTAGTCACACATAGGGTCAGCCTGTTGTGGTTTAACCCATCAGGCAGTGAAATACGACACAGCCGTTCACTCACTCCCACCCCCAGTGGGGTGGGGGAGAGAATCAGAAAACCAGGTAAGCCTCGTGGGTTAACATAAAGACAGTTTAATAGGACAGAAAAGGAAACACTAATACTAGTAGAATATATGAGTGGCGCACAATGCAATTGCTCACCATCCGGTGATGCTCAGCTTGTACCTGGGCAGCGGTTCCCCCAGCCAGCTCCCCCCACAATATATCCTGAGCATCATGTCATATGGTGTGGAATATCCCTTTGGCCAGTTGGGGTCAGCAGTCCTGGCTGTGCCCCTCCCAGCTTCTTATGCACCTGGCATGGCACGAGAAGCTGCAAAGTCCTTGACTACTTAGCAACAACTTAAAGCATCACTGTATTATCAACATGATTCTAATTCTAAATCCAGCTACTAGGAAAAAATTAACTCTATCCCAGCCAAAACCAAGATGCTGTCAAACAGTGACCAGCTGACAAAAAAAAAAAAAAAAAAAAAGCTAAAAATTAGCAAAATGTGGGCTGTAAAACATCCTTCAAAAATTTGAGGGTCTATTGCTTGCTACCTGATATAAAGAAACATTTAATAACATACAACTTCTGTTCTTATTTGTTCCGAATATTTCCCATGGCAATATAACAGAAGTTAAGAGATACACCAGCATGCTAAAACTCCACTATTCATCTGACCTCTTCCTTGTGCTTCTACCTGATTTCCCTGCTGCCTCTGTCTTCACTCTTCTTGGCTTTTTATTTGGTCTTAATTCCATCCCAGAATCTACTTAACACATCAAGAAAAACATCCAGGATAAACCAAAGTAAGCTCTGTCTAAGACAGACAAGGATTGATTTTCTCAAACCAAAGTTTGTTTGATGATCCTTGCCAAGGTAAGAACAATACATATAAATACAGTAGCAAGACCTCCCTACACATGTACAGTTTCACTGCCCCTCCTAACAGTGCTTCTAATAATACCACATACCTGCAACAACATATTTTATTTCCATATTTGAGTGACATATTTAAAGTACAGAGATGTTAACACACTACTAAAAATAAAACTTCTGCAACTGTGATCTCTTAAAGCTAAGTTGCTATTTTATTTTCTAGTTTTACAATACACACACTAAAAATGCATTTTTTTTGTTTAAAATTTTACCTCTTCCTCTCAGTCTGACCTCCAGCCTCAGCCTTGGGCTCTCCCCACATCTCCACATTATGCCAAACTTGGTCTTGTTCTTTTCATCTCACTGTGACCACTGAGGCTTCAGCAGGCCCACAGCTCTTCAGCAGGGAAGAGCCTGGTGCTCTTTGCAGAAGAATGATTTGTGGATTTGAACGTTATTTCAGCATTGAGAAGATAAGTCTGAGGGCACTTTTGCAGCTACTAGCATAATTAGCACTGTCTGGCAAACAACTCAGATTACCAAGGTTTTATAAGAAGTGCATAGGATTTAACATAAGACAGCATAGTAGAGAGATTGGGAAATCACTATCATACCAGAATTGTCAAATTCTCAAATCTAATACTAAATGGTCATCTATGTTCTTCCTTTAAATATTGCACTGTAAAATAGAGCATGCTGCAATATAAGATACAAACATTCTAGGCTTACCAAGTTAAGTTCTGATAACTGTTGTACCCTCAAACATCAACACTGACATTACAACTGCCAGACTCTACTTGCACAAGCGAAAAAATAAAGGGTGACATCTAACCATTTTCTCACAAAGAATTTAAAAATCTCGACTTAATAAAAGGGTTGTCATATATCATGAACAAAGCTCCTTCCATTGTAATAGATAAAAAGGATTATCTAGGTGGTTTGGTTGTTTGTTTTTTTTTCCTTTAAATAGAAAGACTACTTTTGTTAGAGAAACGAGATACTTATGGCCCATGCAGACACTGCTGCCTGTGACCATTTTGCAGGGCCAGGTTATGACCTTCCTCCTGGAAGAGAAGGCTGCATAAGGACGGAGCAAGTTTTCCATCAGTGAGCATTAGGGGGAAGGAGAAGGGGAGAAATCAGATCTTTGGATTCCACACTGGTATAAAAACAATTACTTTGAAGAGAACTGTCTGCAAAATTACACTGTCGGAAGCAAAACATCACATAGCCTCATTCCTAAAGGTTGACAGCATTACTGAAATATCTGTCTCCACCACTGGGAAGGACTCTGTGTGCTAAGTGCTGTACAAATACAAAACAATTAAATGACCTCTCTCAGAAAGCTTGCAGTGTAAACACAAGGCAAAAAAACAAATGGATGCTGACAGATGGGGATAGATAACGAGGAAGCACCAGTAGTCCCTGACTTGCAACAATGTCAGCACACCAACACCATGCACCCCTACTGCTCATGGACATCTTGCTTTGAGAAGGTGGCTTTATTTATTTTTTTTAAGCATCAGTTACAAGGAGAAAACTTGCACTGCAGGGAAAGGAAATGAAAGGTGAATAGCTTTCAGTAGATAACACAGCTAAAACGCCTGCATTGGGGAAATGCAAGACTGATACAGCAGAGAAAGGAAACATCCATTTTCCTGAGTGGTCAACTGTACAACTGCACAGCATATCTACCTGACAACTTAGTCCTTTAAGGAGTATGGAGAAATTTAAAAAAATAAAGCTATGTTAAACTCTTTACACCCAGTCTACTGGCTACAGTAAGCTGCTCTGCCTATGGGGACAAGTCTAATGAGCAGAGACCTGTGTTCAATAAGCCAGAGCTCAACATACAGTTCTCAATCAAAACACACCAGAACAGCCTAGTTCAGAGTAGCTGAAAGCCTGGATCATCGTGGCATCATCATGTTGGAAAGAAGCAAGCCGCACTTCTCACCGGCTCACAGCAATTTTTATCAGAAATACTTCTGAGAGAAGCCAAAAGGAGACATGCTTTGTCCTTGAATGCTGGAGATTTGGGCATCACCTGAAAGTTGAGGCTGACTTGCTACTCTTCCTTTAGACTGCTGCTGCCCCTTACCAGACTCCGAAATATCTTCTCCAGACACAAACCTTGAGCCAGCTGCCTTTTCATTCAAGTCCTTAGCTCAGGCTGGCACTTAGAAATCTGAGTGACACAACAGTCTGCATTTGATGGAAACAACTGTTGAGCTGGGAGTTGTCAACATTTATTACAGGCATAAAGACACTGCCACATAAACTTGCATAGTTTTGAGATGACAGTGTATGATACAGTTTCTGAACAAGGAATAGTGAATGTTAGCTTTTGCTAATTATACTCTCATGGGGGGGCATGGAAAAAATCAGAGACAACATATATGAAAAACAAACTGAAAAAAAATCCTAAACATTACTTATCTGGCACACTTGTCTATGTAGGCTGCAAGTTCAAAAAATTCACAGCATTTAAAAGACATCAAATAGTAGTATGCATATAGCAAATAATCACCTTTTAGCATTAGAGTATGCCTCTCTTCATTATTCTTCACAGATATTTGCATGGAAGAAAATTTCCTCAAAGGCTGTGTCACAAGAACATCAAATGAATTACTGCATAATTCACAGAAAAATTAGTTTACTTTGTTGGGAAAGTAACAAAAGATTACTACTATTTGATACATTATTGCCCTTTGGCAGCCAGTCAGGTGGCATCTCCTGAAGCAAAGGTCATGCTCTCAGTCAAGTGGGTCTTCAAGCATGATGGACAGAGAACATGGGTTTAGAAGACTGCAGGGTCAAACCCCTTGAACAGTGATGGATAGATAAGTACTTCTCTAAAGCCTTCTCGCCACCTGGTCGCACAATTTTTCAATCTTCTTCAAACACTAGTAACTCTACGCCCTTTCTGTCAGTCATCAGTGTCAGCTCCCTGATTTCTTCAATGAAAACAGTGCCATACTATCATCCATCGGTTCAATTTGGCTCAGACATACTGTGGTCACTAAGATTCCTGTGTTTACACTATCTAACATATTTTGTAAATACATTTTATTTGCAAGCACTGCAGGCAGTTAAACACACAGAACACCTTTGTCAGTATCAACAATATGTGTGACAGTAATATTTTACATGTTTATGTTCCTACCCACACACTGCAGAAATGAAGCAAAGTGAATTCTACCTCTTTCTATATATTTGAACAACACCTTATTTTAAAACTGTCATGTCTTCAACCCTTCTTTATCTAGAAAGTCTTAACATACTTCTCATTTATCCTTAACCTAAAATTTCCCATCCTTTCCTCACATTTCTAGAATTGCCCATAGAAGGGAAAAGCCTACAGATTTTAGACATGATGTACACAGTTGTGGATACATAAGAAGTAACATTTTAACATTTATCCATTGTTAGACTTATAATGCATATAAACAATAATTACTTATGCACATGACATAGTTAGGTATTGTTATCCTGAGAAGAATTAAAAGATGAGCCTATCTCAGCACCTTCCTTCAAAAACCCGGAAAAGCAGCACAGGTACCTAAGCAGGGGTGAGGACAAACTGGTGGGGAGTTTATTCCTCGCAAATGAAACAACACAGCACCATCATGAAATACCAGCATATTCAGTGCTTTGTGGTGTTCTACTTTATTAAGTAAAGTAACAATTGTAGCACTACATTTTGCTCCCATTCTCTCCCTCCCATCCCTCTCATCTCATAATACCTCTAATTTTACACAGGGAAACACCACCCTTATGGAGTGGATTCTGTCTGGCCATTCCTTTCCACAAACACAGGTTTTACTGGGTTTAAATACCTCTGTACAGCTCAAGCAAGATTATAACAGGCAGCAATGTCCTTTTTCCGGCTTTAATGACAACATGAAAAAAAACTGCTTGTTTAAAATCTTGCATGTAATCAAACATATATTTAGACACAGAAAATAGCCAATAACTTGAATTTTTGAGAAAGCTAACAAAAACAAACAGGCAAGCCATGTCACATTGCTGTACTCTATCATTAATTAGTCTAATGAACACAGAAACCCCACCAAATAGGATGAAGTTGTGACTCAGAGCAGCAGCTGTGATTCTGATCTGAAACCTCTGGGGAGTGTCTGTGACAGTGAGTGTGGCGGGCAGACTGAAGAGCACCGCCACAGAGGAAGAAATTTCTGCAATGGGGGAAGAAATTACTCCTTGGACAGCTGTTAATTTGTTCCAGACAGAGAATCTTGCTATTAGGAAAGGAAAATGCCTTTCATGAAACCAGGATAAATCCCCAAATAAGTAAATTATTTCAATTCTATGGAGAATTCCTAGTTTAGAAAAATATCATAAACAACAGTTGCTTATAACCTCTTCGTAACTATATTTACATAGAGTAAAAAATAAAAAACTATGCAAAGAACATAAGACATGTCTACACCAATAAAAATGTTAAAATGTGTATGTCAATTTACTTCACTGCTTCTGTACACAATGGTTTACTGTGCAGCAAGCAAGGAATCACTGCAAGATTATGTTGTTAGCAAAAGCCAAAAGCTGGTTTACTGAAAAGATGGGCCACAGATCAGCTTTGACACTGCAAGAGAAGATGAAAGACAGACCTTGGAGCAGCCCTGGCCGATGACAGTCCTGTGGCTCCAGCCACCCTGCGTGACCCTGCACGTACAGCTCTGAGTGCTGGAAGAGCCAAGAGCTTTAGAGGAGCTAAACTACAATTTATTCCAAGCTAATAGCCCAAATGAGTCTCCTGACTGGTTTAAGAGAAGCTCAAAAGTATGAAATCATATCACTGTGTGAAAACTATTGTCATATGCACACTACAGGCACACCACAGGAAGCTAAAACGTGCCACTTAAGGGCAGTAATTTGCTAGCCGGAGTTAGAAAATGTGCTTAAAGCTGCTTGCAACCATGCAGACCAGTGTTGTGTTTGTCAGTCCTTGTAAGAAGGACTGGAGGCAAGATAATATGTTCTTTGCAGGAATATACTGATTTCATTTGTCCCTCAGCTGAATAATTTTCAGGAATAACTCCTTCAGGAAAATAAAAAAATAGTTGCTACTTCTTCAGGGTCAAAAGAAAAAACACGGTTTTCAGAACAAGATTGAAGTCATATAACAGTATCTTTTCTTTTACACAACCATTTGCTTCAATGTATCCTAACAAGACACAGCAGAAATGAGGGCTCAAGTGTAGCACAGATGCCCAAGAGCTACTTGTTCAGATTTCAAAAGACAAAAACCTCAATATGGCTCTTAGGTTCTGCTGAGAGGAAGGCCAAGTGAACTAAGCGTCTAACCATTGAATTAAATTTCATTTTCCAACAAAAGCTTTCCAGTACACTTTGAAGCTCTATCCCTCTCAGGCAATGTGTTTTTCTTCTCTGTTTCTATACTGTCTTTTAAATTTCCCTCTCTAGCATTGTCTAATCGCCCCGTTGTCTGCAGTAGCATATTACACTATTAAGGGAATTAAGATTTCCTTAACTGGACGCAAGTCCACCATCTCAAACTGCTTACCTATATCTACTGCTTGGTCAATATTCACTTCTGCACTGAAGAGTTTGCATAGGTGGTGGCATCAGTTACACCCGTGCAAGGAAAAGTCACTGAAGTTGCTCAAGCACAACTGAAGACCCAGCTGGGCAGCACAACCTTTTACAGAGATGCTTGGAAAGGATGTGATCAGGCCAGAATTTGCAGAGAGAGGAGGAATTTGACCATAAGGTAATTTGTTTAAATTATTGTCTAGCTAGTTTAAGTTAATGAATGTAATAAATCAATCAGCAGTAAGATCCAAATACCTGTGGAGACCTGACCAGCACCTTGCAGAGCCTGTGCTCCAGATCTCAGTACAGTCCATCGTATTTCTTATATGCATAGATTACTACAAGAAATTCTGTTTCTGTCTCTGTTCAGAATTCCATCAGTGCCTGAATTCATTTGCCACAATGTGAAAAGAATCATCAAAAAATTGGTTTTTGCTGTAAGATACTAGCATTTAAAACAGGACTGTATACCCTGGAAAATACAATGAGATAAGTCTTGCTATTTTTACTTATTCAAAACTCTAATAAAGCATATAAGATAGAAAAGACTACCATAATGTATTTGATAATTTCAAAACTATAAATGTTTTAACACAATGATTATTTCCTTACCATTATATGAAACAGAAAAGGAAAATTACTTGGAATGAGTATATGTATCCCTTAAGAGCTGCCCTATTTCACTAATAAGTCACTCTCCATTCCTACATGCACCAGAAAAAGAAAAATCAGCCTGTATCCTGTCTTTTATTTCCACTGTAAAAAATGCCATTCCAGGCGTATCCCGCTCCTTCCCTGGACTCTCCCCATCACTCCTCATTCTCCTCACAGGCTTTACAGACAGGTTGCTTTCTTGCTGCACTGAGGAAATAAGAGTCTCTTAAGTAATTCCCTACTTTCTTTTGATTTGGTGACTGTACTCCATCCCACACCTTCCATCTGGGTTAATTTGACCATAGCGATCTCTTTTTTGCAGACTGCTTGTGATAACAAAGTCTTGATTAGCCTTTAGATGCCACGAGGTTTTATTTATGATCCATTTCTGGACAACTTTGACTCATGGTAAGGCTTTACATTGCACATAACCTTTCAACCTTCTTTTGGCCTCTCTCCACCTCTGTGGCACAAGGCATTTTGTCTAGCCCGCAGTGGCTTAACTCTTATTGACAGACTCCAAAGAATCCAATTTAAAGAACCATTTTCTATGCCCTTAAAGTAAAGGTGAATAAACAGATCTAAAGGGCATCATATCTCTTACTCTCTGTTTGAGTGGGATCAGTAATATATTTCACCGAGGTTGTTCATGTTGCTGAATCAGGCAGCATCTAACCAGGTGACCTTTTATACTTTAATTTGTGTCTTTCAAGACTGGTTACATTGTGAGCTCTGAAGTGCTTCCCATTTATATATTCCTTGTTTTTAATCTAAGGAGGAAACACTTTCTTATGCTAAGAAAACAGCCCAATATTTGGATAATACATATCCTCTGTGTTTTCACAAGTGAGCAAACCTCCATTACAAACAAAACTCTCTCCCCCTACTATTCTACTCTACCTTAAGGAAAAAAAATAAAACCAATTGGTCACTGATTGATATCTGATTTCCTGATAGCTCTCAAAACTTTTTAAAAATGGCCTTTGCTAGAGATAATGAAAAAGCACAGTTCAACAAAATGATTAATATTAAACATTAACAACTGCAGAAGAAAGGAATTTTCACAAGATTATTAGAAAGGTAATAGCACAAGAGAAACTGTTGAGACCAACCAGAAGCTGCCTAGACAAATAATACATTAAAGCAAACAAGGCAACCAGTATTGCTGTTTAGGCAGCTTCCTTCAGCAATCATTGACCAATGATTTATAAACAACATCACTGCTCTGAGTTCATGTCATTACTTGGCTTTACATATGAACAACATGAATGAGATGCATTTAACTGAGTTAACAGCTACATCGTGCACACACTATATATAAAGACGTTTTTCTTTACATAATTGCTTTACCATAAATGATACTAACCCAATCCATACATTTCAGCAAAGACTTTACTCCCACCCATGCAGTTCAAACAGTTCCTCCTGTATGGCCCTGCAGCACAGTTCATACCAGATTTGTGACATGGGAGTTATTACCAAGGCAACAGATAGAAATCAAACAGTATTGTGATTTCACTACACGCAAAAGGGAGAGTAGAAGCCAAATGCCAAAAAAAAAAAAAAGGGAAAAATTTCTATTAAAGACACAAATCCTTCAATAATATCAAAAGAAGTGGTAGAAAATAGTGGCTTGAATACATTTCTTCTTTAAATAAATACTTTGGTTTTAAGTTATCTCCAAAATGACAGTCTTTCTTTAAATATGCTTTCACAATCTGAAGAACTATAGAACAGATTTTATCAGTTACCATCAAAAAAAAAAATCACAATTGGGTGAAACAAACAAACAGAAGTACCATCAGTAGGACTGTTGGTTGTTTTCCAGCATTTTAATACAAATGCCTCAGCATTCTGGCTGGTTTACCACTGAAGATTACATTAATTTGTATGAAACACTGGGGGTAAAAATAATACGCTTGTGCACATAATCCCTGCTGATGAGATTTCATTAAAAATAAAACAGGTCGCAAGTGAGAAGACAGATAGCAGTATTTGCTTCAAAACAACTTGGTGTGTCTGCTCCTACACAGTTCTTTGAACATGTGTCTTTTGAACATGTTATATTTGTTAAAGACACTTGACTTTGGGTTTTGTTGTTTGGGTTTTGTTGTTGTTGTTTTGGGTGTAGTTTCTTTTTGATTGGTTTGTGTTCGGTTGTTTACTATTATTATTATTACTACTACTACTAGTATTGTTATCATCATTATCATTATTATTATTAAAGTATTAGTTAATACTCAGAAGAATCCTTTTTAATACATCTGCAAGATTTTAAAGATAATTAACCAAATCATCAGGCAGACTTTCTAGTATATGGGTGCAGACTGTAGCTAATAATTTGCTGCTGTCATACCATGAGGTTTACTTCCACTCACGCTATTCCACTCTTCAGTATATTTTCTTCAACAATAACCTGAGACAGAACTTAAAAAAGACAATAAAAATGTATTTAATGTGGTGGTTTTCCAATGCATTGAGTTAAAGGTTCAGGTTTGGGGAAGAAAAAGAAGAAAAAACAAAACAACACAACAACAAAAACCAAAACATAAAAAAACCCCACAAAACCACCACAACCAAGCCAGTGTTCAGGACCAGAAAAATAAGCAAAAGACTAATATTTAAAGACTTATGAAACAGAAAAAAATCCAGTGTTTCGAAACAGAATGAGAGGCTGCAGTTAAGCGTTCATTCCAGTACCTCACATCAGCACCCTGAACCTGCTTCCTCTGCAATTTGAGGTGGTATTTTGTTATTTTTAAACCTGAAGAAAATTATAATGCAAATAAACATCCACCTCAATATCACTTTATGTGTTTGGCAGTCTAGGATTTTTTAAGTTTGTCTTGGTTTTATGGGAGGGTTGTTAAGTTTTGTTGTGTTTTTTTAATAATAAATGGATAGATGATGAGAATTATCAGAAGACAGGTGGGGTGTAAAAGTTTAATTTAAAGGAAACCAGCCTTTTCTTTCAAACTTACATTCACCTTCTATTGTATGTCTACTAATTCCAACACCAAAGAAACCCAAATACATTATTTCTGATACATTCTCTACTGTTGTAACAATTTAAGCAATTAGAAATAAGGAGCGCTTCATACTTCCCTCAAGACACTCAGTCTAATATCTCTAAGACTAAACTATGCTCTGATAATCATTCTAGATTTTACTTAATTTCATTCTGTTACTCTCATTGCATAACATCTTGAACTACCCTCCCAATCTTCCTGGTACTTAAACCTTCAAAACTTCTATATCTGAATTACATGTTCTTTGATCTCCAATACTTAGGACAAGGCTGTATCTGTAATAATCATCTTCCAAAAGCTCTGGCTAGTTAGACTGACAAAGCAGGCAACTTCTTAAATAAGACGAACGTTTTATAGCTTTAATCTAGTTAACAACTCCATCATGATTCAGTGGCTTGGTTTGCATTTTTTTTTCCTTTAAGTGGATTAAAGCTGTGATTTTCTATTTCAAAAGGAACAAGAACATGAAATGTGCACAGAACTGGCATTAGCAGTGAGAAGCTTCAGCCTGAGCGGAAACCTTGAAGTTTGCCGTATGGCACTGCCCAAATAACACAAGCCATAGATTTCAGGCTTTGTGTTTTACAGTGAATTACAAATCTATACTTACAAACTGACTCACATTAATTTCTGGCCATCATACCATGTCAGCACAACAGGAAAAGAAAGATCCACCTGCTTTTTAATGTTATTTTTCAATAGGAAACTTAACATAATGTGGTTTTACTGATAGCAACACTGATACACGGGTGACTTGTTTTGAAATTTACTGTCTTTCTTGTATCCTAAACACCCTCTCACAGTTATTTCAACTGATAAATTACAGACTTTGGAGCTAAACCATTAAACCCTTAAACTGCTCAGGGTTTTGTAGGCCATCTCCAACAAGCACACACAAGCATATTTAAGAAAAATGCTTCACTCTTTAAAGAAAACCGTTAAAGCACAGAAGTTAATTTAAAACATAGCAAATAGATACATACACTTGAGCAATATTGTGGCAGCCTTACAAATCTTCACATTTAATGAGCTGCCTCCTTGTGCCTCAAGCACAAGATGCATCCATCTACATCACTCAGACTTGCAGTTTGCTGGCTAAGTACAACATCAAAACAAAGTACAAGGTTTAGAACTATTTAATACATCTGGCAGTATGATGTGCTATTTTCTCTCCCCATCCTTCTCGGTGATTCTAAATCCCAATACTCACTACTATCCACAACCTCTTACCACGGTCAGGATTTGTGCAGGTCACATTAATTCTCAGGCTAGATGCGAGGAAGAAATTTTTTACGAGGGCAGTAAAACCCTGCAACAGGTTTGCCCAGAGAGGTGATAGATGCCTCATCCCTGGAAACATTCAAGGCCAGGCTGGAGAGGGCTCTGAACAGCCTGATCTAGTTGAAGGGTTGGAGTGGGGTTGGACTAGATGACCTCTGCAGGTTCCTTCCAACCCAAACTATTCTACGATTCTAATTCACGATGGAAGCAGTCAGCAGCCTGCTTCCTCCCTGTGGAACAAAGAGTTAATTTATTTTCTCAGACCTGCTGCAGTTTTTCTTAGCCAGCTAATGTTTTGTTTGCTTGTTTGGTTTCAGTTCCTGGATGCTGCTATTGGCATCCTGTCATCAACACATTTCTGCTTCAGCCACTTCCTAGCAGATTGACTAAGGCCCACTCCCCTTCCCAGGCAGCACTCACTTCCCACGTCTGTATTTTCTAATGACTGAGAAGAAGAAACAACATCAGAGTAGGGTCCGGAGAAATTATGGTCAAATTCCTCCTTGACCAGCCCCAAGCAGGAGGTGAAGGCAAAGAGAAAGAGGGAATCGAAAGGATTGACTCTGCCAACACAGCCATTTCCCAGCTGTTGTATAATAACTACTACCCATGGCTCCTGCAGACAGCCTTTGATGAAAGGGTGTTTAAGTCTTCTCTAACCTGCCCCACCAGCACCTGAACTGTCAGCTTGTAAACTGCTCCGGCCCAGCCTGAGGCCTGCGCCTCACACAAAGCTTTCATCTCCAAATCGGAGTTTGTCCTTGGTCAGAGTTCCAAAGCCACTGCTTCTCTCTTTAGGCTGTGTGATAATTTTCCAAATTAAAGTGGAAAGATTGCAACAAATAAACTAACTGTTCAGTTCAGGCCTGCCAATGGGAAGAAGAAAGAAAAAATAAATAAATAAATCGCTGTTCCAAGGCTTGGAAAACTTATAGCAGAGGTTGTTTTCTATGCAAGAAACTAGTGTCCGATAAGGACAAGTTGGTGACTATCAGCTCTTCAGAGCATTTTTATTTTTCTTTTAATTTCTAATACACCGAAGCAGGTGGTTTCCATAAAGTCTCATTTAGAATGCTTTACATTGAGTAATATGAAATCATTTATTAGCTACAATTTGTTCCTCTCAAGCTGTTAGAAGTTAGTCGCATTATTTCTGTAGAGTACACTTAACAGAGGCATTTGGTATAACAGGAGAGTCGCCTTTCCCAGTGTGCTTGACTAAACCAGACTTCCACTTAGTTGTTTTTCCATAAATATTTACAGTCTATCTAAAAAGCACCTGTATACTATATATACCCAAAGATACATCTCTTTTTTCTACTAAAGTTTTTCACCTTATGAGTTTGCACGCAGTACTATATAAAAATTTTGCAATATGAAGGAAGGATAATACGGTAAAACTAAGGGTCACTTCTCCAAAAAGAGTTACTGGAAGGATTTATTAAAAACTAATGAAATATCTAATGGATTATTATCTGAAAAGCAAGTGCACCTGCAACACAGGGTTTCTTTTTGTTTTATTAAACACCTTCTAAAGCCAAGAGGAAAATGGAAAAATTAAGAGAAAGATAAAAACTGTACAGATTACTCATAAAAGCATATTGAAGGATGAAAACCTAAGCAGGCAGCAGCCTCAATCTTCTGGAGTCATCAGAGAAAATTAGACTTGTTAATTACCAAGACATCTTAAAATTTTCTTGACAACAATACAAAATTCATATCAGAAAAAAACAGTGATGTAATTGTTCCTCCTTCAGTCAGACTGAAAGCACAGTTCGGTCTGAGAATATTCAAGAACAACTGAAGTGACAAGTTACTGGCCATGCAAAAACAAAGAAATAATGGCAGCCTGCTTTGTAATTGCTTTGGCCCAATTTAAACCTAAGTGGAGACTACAATAGAAGATATATTGCTCTTCAGTAACTGCTGTGCAACTTGGATGACATTGTAGCATTGTGTAAGTTTGGGATTTTGTTTTGTTCATTGTTGTGTTTTGTTTTTTTTTAAGGAAGTATGCTTTCTGCATTTTGCTGACTTTGTTTTAAAATGCACAGCCAGAGAACACATTAGAAACTAATACAACCTTAAAAACCGATGTTCATATACAAACCGTAAGAAAAATGTGAACCACCATTACTTTTTGCCAGTCGAACTTCTGTTTGCAGATCTCAACAACTATTTTCCAATATCTAAGCTAACAGTCAGTTATCTAGCAAAGTCTCACTTCTATGACCAACTTACTCACTATAAATCTGGTATAATTTTAAAATACATTAATCCACTAATTATAAGTCTCTCTATGGCTACTGATGCTGAAAGAGGAGAGAAGGCTCATATTACTTGTGCTGTAATTCACAAAACAAGGTATTTATTCAATGCTCTTCAAAATAATAAAAGGTTTAACAGCAGTCACTGTCCTATGCTACCTATTCATCTCCAAAAAAGTTTAAAAAATGGAATTCAAAGTCAAGTTTCTCAGTCTTAGCTTTCAGCATCCCTCTGGGGTTAAATCACACGTCCCTGTTGCAGCAGCAACCACCAGGAGCAGAAGGTCCAAGTGCTGGTACCAGCCCTGCTGGGTCCCAGGGTGACAGAGGGGCACGTGCTGCCCCACGCTCGCTTCAGCAACAGAAGGATTTTACAGCTCCTCATGGGTTCCAGCTCTGCAAATGTTGCACAATAGACCCAGCCATTAAACCTGTTGGGATTTGTGCTTTGCTTCCATTGAACTACTCTCTAGCCTCTATTCAACTTCAGAAGTATCCTGGCTTCCTTCCAGTACCACTCCTGTTCTCTTTCATTCTCTCATTTACATTCAATGTGATATTCATTCATTTTTCATGTTAATTGTTTTAATATTCTTATCTTCAAACCTTCAATTCCCATTGGTTACATAACCTCCTCTTGTCCTCTTTTGTCTTTTCCTTCTCTCTTTTAGCCAGCTTTTCCTTCTCTCTCATTACTCTGAGCTTTTTTCCTTCTCCATATAGTATTTTCTTCCACTCCCTATTTCTTGCCAGCTGGAAAAAGATGCTTCATTTTATCATCTCATTCTTTTTGTTCTTTTGTTTGCTTGCACAGATTAAAAAGCAAGCCTGCTGGAGCTCAAAAGCATCTGTGGACCAAATCTGAACACCAATACATTTTACATGTGGATTCACTTAAGTTTTAGGAGATGCAAGGATATCTTAACAATAAAGAGACATTTTATTAACTAGGAATAACAGATCACATCCACCAGGAAAAATGCAAGTTTAACAAAAATGCTGAAGGCCATAAGCTCTCCCTGTTGACACATTATACTACTCTTCCATCGCAGAAAGCTCTTCTAACACAATGTGAAAAGATAATGGCAAATTACAAAATTAGCATCACATCTAGTTTAGTGTTTCAACTGCAGAACCAAATATTATGTCTGGCTTTCATCCAGTCTGCCTAAAGTTTCCTGAGAATAAGAACAATCAAGATGATACAGCTGCCTCTTCAATCTTATCTTGGATTTACAGTCCTGAGGGCACAGGCAGCCTGAGTGATCGGCCACCAGCTCAGAACCAGCGAGCCCCCGAAAGAGCAGCAGAAACTCCAGCACAAGCCACAAGACCTGTGTGCAGCTCTGACAAGACAATACTGAACTCCCTCCAATCATGGCTAAATTACAGCTTAGTATTCAAGATAACTTCGGATTTTTTCCAAAAGCTTTCTTCCCCGTGTTTTGTTTTGTTTGTTTTTACTGCGATGAAGCTGCACAGCACCGAGAGTGCTTTCAGAAGTCCCAGTCCTACAGGAACATGAGCATATAGCTAAAACATCAATATACTCTATTGATGTTTTTCACCGAATGATCTGGAGTAGTCAAATCCTCAAAGTTCTCTCTTCCTCCCACACCCCAGAAAACGCCTTGTGGGGTGTGTTTTTTTTTTCCTTTTTTTTTTTTTTTTTTTTTTTTCAGAATAAAGAAGAAACTGATGGAAAATTAGCTTAAAGTTTTACCTTAAAATAGTCCTCCTCCCCTAAGTTTTAACTATGACCACTGTGGGCTTGAAAATATCTATACATCACTGTTTTAACAAAATTCTTGGATATGTTACTACTAAAAAGCAGAATTGTAGTAACTACTATCCTGGAACATAACTTCCTTCACAGGGCCTTTTTCAGTCTTCTATCAGCCAGAGTTGAGACTTCAGGCACTCTATCTTATCTGTCTAAAACTGTATGACTTCATCTTTTACAGGTCAGTTAAACCAGCAAAAGCCATGACAAAAGGAAACATTTTTTCTACTTCAGGCACTCTATCGAAAAGCAGTGGTACCCTTGTTCTTAGGCAAAAAGGGAATCAAAGCTATAGGTCACTGAGCTTTATTCTTTTACTGACTAAATTTATCATGCTAGAATTTGTTCCTGTGAGAGTCACAATCTCCTTTGCCTATTTTTACATTTTGTTTCTCTTTTAGATCCACCTCCTCAATGCAGAGGTTGCTCCACACGCTGTTCTCACCAGCTCAGTAACATCCTGTTCGTGATGAGAGTTCCTGGTTCCTTGGGGCTGGATGTTCCACACGTACATGGCTGATTCAAACACACTATTCCTGTTCATAATCTAGATCAGTTTATTGCACAACAGCATGAACTCTTACAAAAGTTCTTCTAGGTTTCCTCTCCCCATGCTCAAGAGAAATCCACCTACACATGGACTTTGTTGCTCTCATTGGCTTCATTACTGATATCCAATTTTTAACCAGAAAATGTATAACAGATTTCTAAACACTTAAGCATCGAATGTCTAGATTTTTGTTGTTGTCTTCATGTGTTTCTAGTAGGTATTTTTCTGCTTTTTATGATCTCTTCTACTACTGGGTACACTCAGTGATTATTTTTAGACCCCTGAAAAACTCATATATATAACTTGCTACCTCTAACACCCATACTTTTTGATTCAAACTCCTGTTTTCTAAAATAGAAGATTTACTCACATAAATCGGGGAAGTATTAAATCATTCTACAACTGTTTTCTTTCCTATATTTTCATTTCACTTTCCTGCCTTGTGGTTTGATTATGTTGGGAGGCTTTTTTAATGAATTTTTCACATACAAACTCACTCCTATGGCCTCACTTTCTTACAGTTAAATACAAGATTTAACAAATTATTTTACATCAGAAAGAGTGGAAATCCTCAAGCCAGAAGATTAGAACAAGTCAGGACTCATCATGGATGCTGCCACGTGAACCGGTCACAGTGTAGAAGAGTCCCATGGAAATACACAAGGAAGAAGGGGACAACCAGAGCCTAAGTGCTCAGGGCAACGGCAAGCCAGGGCCATCAACCGCTTCTCCTATGGCCTAGAAAAGGGCATATGCCAAGCAAAGAAGATTCACAGCTGCACCAAACTTACAGTGAACCATCAAAACGTTTGTTTTGACTGTTTTTGGTAGATGAGTTTGCAAAACCACTGAAGGCAAGTCCACGCAATCCTACAACCTGAAACAAAACCAATGTCTGTTTTCTTGATGCAACAACCAAACATGATGGAGAAGAAAATAGTACTTAGAGAGTTAATACAACATGACAGTTCCTTAAGGTACAATTTAATTACTGCATTTAAAGCAATCACCAATTTTTATGTAAGCAAACCATCAACAGACAGAAGCTTACTTATATTTGAAAAACGTCCTTTCATAGAGTGTCTTGCATACTCAATAACTAAAAATTTAGTTACACTGCTTTATTATTAAAAAAAATTGATATTGCAATTAGTTTACAAGGCAGTCCCTTAACAACAGTGCCTTCATGTGTTTATTATAGGCATTTTCTTATTTTAAAACTAAGATTCAACTACGGTTTATGGCTGTAATTCTGTCCTCCTACACGTCCACAAGCAAATTAGGTCAAACTATTTGTAAAACCTCCTACATAGAAAGGAGTTTGAGATTTTAAAACACATGAAGTTTAAAATAAACAAAGTCAACCTACCAACATCATAAACCTTGTGAACTGTCAAGTTTTTGTTCCAGCCTAATAAAGCCTCCTAAAGTAGTAAGAACCAAGATGTGACTGTCCATGGCTAGAGGTTGCATCCACATGGTGCTTAACAACATGTTAATAATGTTTATTATGTAAGTTTCCCTAATTAACTTCTAAACTTATTTCTGCATTTGGCATCTGTAAGATCCATTGGCAATGAATTCCACTATGTAATCACGTGTCGCATGAAAAAATATTTATTTTAAGCCTACTGCCGGGTAAGAGCTAGAAGTCATCAAAACTGTTATAAAATATGATAAATAATCATGCTCTCTTCATTTTCTCTATACATTAGTAGCTTTATATGCCTCTTACATTTCTGAACTCATTTCTCTTTGAAGTTGCAGAGTCCTAAACATCTTGTTTAAATACAGGTATCTCTCTCCCCATATGTAAGTTGGTTTATCCTTACTAAAAGAAAAGACAACTGCAATGTTTCTGCTACTGCAGATCGGTCATGGAACTCATCGTGTTTGTACAGAACTATAATGCAACTTCAAGATCTCTTGAGTCGTAACAACTTAGACTGCCATGCATGTTAGTTAGCCAGTTCTCTCCTGCAAGAATTATTGTATAATATTGTATAGTTAATATACTTGCCATTTTATTAATTTGTTATCTTGTATTATCTTTCCACAACTATTCACATTCACAGATTTGGGGGTCTTAATATCATGAACGGTGTACAACTGCAAGCTGTTATTTTGCTGTTTAGCCTCTCTCATAGACTCATTAGAACAGCAATATCTCCACAAAGATCCCTGTGGGAGTCTATTTTTGGCTTGTGATAACTGATCTTTTATTCTTATCTTCATTTTTCTCATCTTATAAAGTTATTAACCTGAGAAGGCTTCTCTCTTACTTTTGCGACCATCTGGTTTCTCCAAGAAACTTTGGCAGCAGCTGTCACAGACTAGGAGGGTTAGTTCATATGGGATATACAGTTCTAATGTGACCACAAACTCACATCCAATCAATTTGCAAGCTATAATCTGTCTACAACAATCACATTGGCTCTTCTTTATTATTTTATATTCTTCAGGTCCATGTTCATTTTTCATATTTATAAACATATCTTCTCATTTAATTCTATGACAGTTTTAATTAATTTTGATACGGACAGAAACAAAACTTTCTGGGCTGTAGCTTCACGCAGATTATGCAACATTTCCAAATTCAGTGATTATGTATTCAAATTACTCCAGACCTGTTGGGTGAACCCTGATTAGCCCAAGCAATTTGTTATTACTCATTTTAATCAGCTTGTTCTAAAAGTTGTTTCCATAACACTTGAATTTCAAAGAGACCATCTGAGACATCTCAAGTAAGCTCCAGTGCAGGAACATTCATGTAGAGTCCATAACTAACACAGATGCAAAAAGAATCTTCGTAAGATTTGCTGCTAAAGATTTTTCTTCTGCTAGTGTTCTCACACCATCTTGATCCTTACTGGGCCTGTAGACTACAAGGTCTCTTGCTTCTGATGTGCCTGAAGAATTTCTCCAAGCTCCTTCTGTGCCTATCTTCTGGTTTTCACACGTAACTTACCAGGTATGCCTTCTCTTGTTTCCCACATTTGGTTGCAATTTCTGCTTCATAAAGTCTCTCTTTAACTCTTAAAGATCTCTCTTCTTTGCAGTTTAACAACAATGAGTTTGGGTTTTTTCCCCTCCTTGTGACAGATGGCAGATATTTACTCTAACATTTAACATGGTAGCTCTTGATACCACAAAATGCTTTACCCTTTTGGCCATTATTTTTAACTATTTCCTAATAAGCTTGCTCCCTTAGATGTAGTTCTCTCCATAAAACATTACTGCGACATATTTTACACTTCCTCTTAAAATAATATTGAAATTGCACTCATTATATTTACTTTGTAGGGTAGCTCCACAGTAGTTTAGCCTTCAACTAGGTCTTGTGCCCTGCACATTTACCAAGAGCTACTCCTCTTGTGAGCTGACAGCTCATCACAACACCCAATATATTTTTCTTCACTTCTGCATTTACCAAAAGTCTTCACACATGTAACAGAACCATGGAATAACGGGAAATGCTTCTTCCCTCAGCATCTTACCTCCTTTAGCACTCCACAGTAATCTTCCATCTCATTTACATGGTCAGTAATTTAACCCTCACGGTATTTAGATCTATTTGCAGACAAAATCAAACTGTAAGTGTACTTTCTTATCTAGACATAGGTTTGATCGTATAACCCTAACATATAATAACACGTCTCCCAGAGCATAGTTTACATTCTCATCTCTATATAAATGTTTGCCTTTATACTAACATTCTCTTGTACCAGTTTTCTGAGATGCCAAATATGTCAGTATCCAGATTTCAAACCAGCATTACAGCTTTCACATTTCAGATTTGGTCCAGAAGCCCATCTGTAACTGCTATTAGTCTTTTTCTTATATTTTATAAAGAGAAGCAAGCAGTAAATACATACATGACGGTGTTAATCCCTGACAGTTGTTGAAACATCTGCAGACCACAACCCACAATTAAGGCTCTTCGAGTTGGAGGGTATGTTAGCATTCTGCAGATCACAGGTCCAGCTTAAAAAAAAAAAAGAAAAAAGAGAAAAGAAAAGAAAAAACAACAAACAAAAGAATACGTAATAGTTCTTTAATAGTGCTTAAGCGATCGCTATCAAGACAATGTTCCCAGGCATAACAGGTTTTGCATCTTAGTTTCAAACAAACTTGGATTATTTCAATTATTCTTTAACAACTTAATCATTTCAGTTCTGCTTTTCCACACTGTACCACAAAGATGATTTTCAGGAAGTTCAGGCAAAAAAATTAAACTGTTTTTGCACACAGTATATACTCCTGGTAGCAAATGTACAGCTCTCCTATATCATACTAACAGGCTGCACAGCTGCTGCAGCTGAAAGTACTCAAAGTTATCACAAAATATCATTGTTTTCTTTCTAAAAGTTCCCACTGTTATTGAGAGCTTATTTCAGAAATGCCATTATTCACTGCTCAGATCTGGATCTTGCAGATAAAGTGTCCTCCCTTGGCCCCCAAACACCCAGTTTCCACAAACCAGTTGCAAGTGTGGGTACTTTGAAGGTACGGGATAAATGTTCTGCACAGCTCTAAGGCCAACAGAGGAAGCATTTATTTTTCTCACACCTTTGGCAGTAATGGTATGAGACTGCATTCAAAAAGCAGAAAACAGCTTCTCAATGAAGAAAAAAACCAAAACAAAATTCTGGCAAACAGAGCAAGTTTTCTTCTCTGGTAATTTTAAATTTTCAAAGTATTTTATTTTAGAAAAAAAAAAAAAAAAGGTAATACAGGAATCTATATGATATCAGGCAAAAATTTAAGATACTTGACTCCCTTATTTACTTACTCCCTTATTTACTTGAACTTGTTTCTGTCCAGCATGATATTTAGGGCAGAACATAGTCTGGTGAAAAATTCTATATTTTATAAATCTTACAATATCTGGTACACCCACTCAGAATACCTAATACAATAGATCACAATAGTCAAAATAGTTGCCATTAAAAAAAAGTGAGGAGGATCTACATTTTTACATGTTCAGTCTTTCCTGAAATGCAGA
Source organism: Columba livia (assembly GCF_036013475.1). Classification (NCBI taxonomy): domain Eukaryota; kingdom Metazoa; phylum Chordata; class Aves; order Columbiformes; family Columbidae; genus Columba; species Columba livia. The sequence continues at coordinate 195,929,045 of NC_088602.1, forward strand.
AAATATTAAATGTGTTGATTCAGTATAAAAAACCTATATGGATCTGTTAGAGAAGAACAATTTACATATGCAAAGAGTTTCAACTTCAGAAAGGTGACAATCTGTGAACAGTTTCATAGGGGAACTCAAGGGGGTTTAGATAACATTGTCTTCACTGAGTGATAATCAGACCTGCCAAGAAAAATCTGTTTTCATTTTAAAATTATGGTATTTCTAATTCACATCTCAATTGTATCACCACTTAACTTTGCTTCTTTACTATTAACAGCAGAATGGAGTCTGAGACATTTTGCAGGTGGTTCCCAAGTACCATTAACATTCAGACAGTTCCACCTGCCCTGCCACAGAGCTACAGCACGACCTTCAAAATGTCTCTATTTGAGTAAATACAAATAGAATCATAGAATTGTTTCGGTTAGAAGAGGCCCTCAGGATCATCAAGTCCAACCATGACCTAACTCTAGTACTAAACCATGTCCCTAAGAACTTCGTCTATGCACCTTTTAAACACCTCCAGGGATGGTGACTCCACCACTTCCCTGGGCAGCCTGTTCCAATGTCTGACAGCCCTTTCCATGAAGAAATTTTTCCTAATATCCAATCTAAACCTCCCCTGGCACAACTTGAGGCCATTTCCTCTTGTCCCATCACTTGTTACTTGGGAGAAGAGACCAACCCCCTCCATGCTACACCCTCCTTTCAGGTAGTTGTAGACAGCGATAAGGTCTCCCCTGAGTCTCCTGTTCTCCAGGCTGAACAGCCCCAGTTCCCTCAGCTGCTCCTCATCACACTTGCGCTCCAGGCCCCTCACCAGCTTCATTGCCCTTCTCTGAACTCTCTCTAGTACCAAAATGTGCTTCTTATGATGAGGAGCTCAAAACTGAACACAGTAAATAGAGCCCATCTACATATCTGATAAGATATTCTCAAGCAAGACACATGATAACACTGAGTAGACAAGTATGCCAAAGGGTTCAGTGGTCAAAGTGGCACTTCCTCAGTGGAAAAACACCAAAACCAGCCTGGGCTGTCAGCTAGGAGCAACCTGGAGCTCAGACATACCCTCGGGTTTCTCTTCAAGCTTTACAAAGAAAATTTACTAACAAACACAACCATGAACCTCAGTCCACAAAAACAGCTTTCAGGTTTTCATACTTGGCCCCATACCTGAGCGCGGAGCCTTCAGGCTTAAAAACCTTTATCTGGCAATTGCAGCATCAGTCACGAACTCAGGCTGCTGAATGTAGATGAGATGCCCTCCATTCCTCACAAGCTTCCTATAAAGTCCTTAATGGAGTTCAAAATCCATCTTTATCTCCACAGGACCTTACAATCAACCTAAAGCTTGAAGTCCACCATCAATGAGTACACTTATTTAATAAGCTGGAACTCTGCCCCAGCAGCAGGGGCTGCTAGGAAAGGAAGCAGAAGCATCCTAAGGAACTGATGCAAAGTTTTGAACAATTCCTGATCCACTCAGCTATTTGATGGAAGTTATATAAAACTCTATTCAAATCCAGCATTGTACAAAACAATTGGAAAGAAGGCATTAAACTGAATAGCTAGAAATTAAAGCAGCTGCTCCCAGACAATGGTTTGCGACTCAGAGGGAGTCGTGAACTCTCAATAAAACTTCATCACACGGATCGGTTTGTGCGCCTGAAGGGGGGCCCTGCAGAAGGTTTAACACCACGTAGTAAAGTCCAGAGCTTTATGTTAGAACTTCAGACTTTTAGAGCATCCACTCAGCTAAATTCAGTACTTGTAATTTTTCAGACTTCTGATTAATTGGATCAGAAAAATGATGCTAAAAATCATCATACTGGTTCAAGTCAGGGATTTAAAAGTTTCACTCCAAATCTGTACCATGGCAACTACACATATCAATAAGCATACACAAAATTAAGGGATTTTCTTTCATAAAATTCACAGCCTTCAGATTTACAAACTAATAAATGCAATCAAAGAAATAAAAGAAGATGTTAATCTCTATATTAAATGAGCTTTACAAACTCCACTAAAAAACCCAAAGGACTTTGACTGCAAGGTGGCTGTTTTTAAAACAGAAAATGAGTTTGAAACGTTTTATTAAAATTATCTAGCCCTAAAACTAATTATATTATGTCTGCATGTTCCTGTCTTCAATTCCACCACCCATCTTCTGTTATATTACAACCTTAAAACTAAACAACTCTAGGCAAAATATGGTTGCTTACAGAGAATGAGTCTAATCTAAAAAATAAAAAACAAAACAAGTTTTGAGAATTAAATACATTTTTCTTTTGAAAATAAGTCTTCTGAAGACTGAAAGTGTGCTTCAGGAGTTTCTGATAACCGTTAAATCTGCTGTTAGTTATTACAATAGATTAAAATAGCACAAAACAATAAAATAATTAAATCTTTAAAAAGTGGAACGACATAATTGCTCACAGAACTAGAGGGAAACAGATGATGCAAAAGATATATCACAAAAAAAGCCCCAAAACACCACCCACAAACAGCAAAAATTTGGCAATTTCTACAATGGAAAAAACCAGATATTTGTCACCAAAAGTCAATATTTTTTGTTCATGATAGTTCTGCCTTAATTGCTGTTGCTTTCTTTTCTGCTAGATTAGAAACATTCCTGCATTTGAACCACTCCATTTGAACTTTAGAAACCACAGCAATGTTTGCTTTCCTCCTTCTAATCTACGAACGAAAATGAAGTCAAAGGATGAGACTTCCTAATGTCATGAATAATTTAATGAGACTAGATTTAGTCAGACTTTTTCTGCTGTGGATTCAGGTAATTACTTTATCTGAAGTAAATTTCCTTAATGCATATGTTTACGAGGGTTCAAAATCTGCAGCAGTAAAGGGCAGCTGAATCTTGATGTAGTGACAGTGCAAATGGCAGCAATAAAGAACACTGGAAGAACAAGGACAACGCTGTTGTAGAAGGCGACATTACATGTAGTGGTGATACATGAAATGGCTCATCATGGTCTAACTGGCTTCTTCTCAGCCTGATCTAAACTGTCTGTATAACGAGACATTCATCCTTACAAGCAAAAGCCAAAGTTAGAATGTGGAAGTTTGGCTTCACATCCAAAAAGCCTTATTAGCTTACACTGAGCAAAATAGGGTGGGAAGACCTGTTCTTGCAAACCTTTACTTCTGAAAGTGAGTGATGCTTTCCAAATGTTACATTTTACAAGTGGATATCTGAAACTTTTAATGACAGCTTCCTATGTTTTAGCTGCTGTTCGTGTTATTAGGCATAACCCATGAGTTCGGCGTAGAAATTGGGAATCACCTGGTAAGGCATGTTGATTTTCTTCTGTAGGTAAAATGGACTGGGTGGCAATCATAGGAGCTTGGGTGTGACACACTGCCAACTAAAAGATATAGAGACTTTTCAAAAAATGACAAAACAAACGCTGGTTCTAAAAGGAGATTAAGTAACAAAAGCTAAAAAGCAGAAGAACGGGTATTAATGATGTTTCAGCATCTCCCTCTGAAACATACTGCATACACTTCCAGGGGGATAAAAATATTGTAGATAGACATAAAGTCAACCTAAAAAATCCCACAGCAAATGCAGGCAGACATCCGCTGCTTGGGAAACCTTGTGATCCCCCATCCCTCAAATTAGTAGTACAATACTTGGCAAAATTCCACAGCCAGGCAACTATGGTTTGAGATGAGGCTCTGCCAAAGTCATTTGCAGGTTCAAACATTCTTTTGCCAGCTAATCTAGGTGACAGCTTGGAGCAACAGCCTAAAACTATGTAGGGCTCTTGCCAGCATTTTGTGTTCTTGCTGTAGACGAGAGTTTCCAAAAAGGCTCGGCCAAGCAATGAGACACTCACTCATCAGTTAAACTTAACCTTCAGATCAGTTTCTCAGACCCATTCTTGTCCCAATGCCAGTCAATACCCCTTCTTCCATCCAGATAAATCTTCAAAGAACAAGTCTACAGTTAGAAATGGGACAAAAAAGAGAAGCTTGCGGATAGTGCTCTGGATAACAGAAGACAGACATGGGAGCAATTTCTCTGTTTTGCCTTTCCTCACGGAACAACAGCTTCCAGCCCTGCTTTCTCTGCATCATTTGCAGAACATTCCTCTGCCTAAGACTCCTCCTCTTAGACTTAGCTATTATTTTCTGCATATGAATGACACAAGAAAGTAAACACCCTTTCTCTCTCCAAGCCTATTACATCATTATTTTCCTAAAGTATCAATTCATTTTCACAATGTCTTTCTGTAAAATTCACCAAATCACAAGAAAACAGAAGTAGTTTTAAGATCAAATTCACATTATTTATCCTCAGTAGATACAAAACAATTTTATCTAAGTACACTCTCAATAATACAGGAAGCTTCCTACCTCATAGAATTCTCTAATCTGTTGAGAAAGCTCAAAAGCATTGCTTGCTTCAGTTGTTTTTTTTACAGTATAGCCCTCCATCAGCCAAAAATGAGAAAAGACCATCGGATTGCCTAATAACTGAGTTACAGCATTTTTTGATTTTCCACAGCAAATATATATGGTATAAATGGTATAACAAGACACCCTGCTCTAAAAGCAAACAAAGCTAATTAGACATAACCATTTTGGTTCTAGAGAGTTAAGTAGTGCAAGAAGGTTTTCCACACCTAGTTGAACTGAAAGAGTTTTTTTGTTGGCTCAGGAAGCCTAGATTGCAAATAAATGGCCCTCCAAATGTTCTTTTTAATCCACACACTGAGAACAGAAACACTAACAATAATGAATTTTTTTTGTTTGTTTTGACAGCAAGTTAGGTTGGTCTCTTGGGAATCCTGAAAACAAAGCAACTTTCCTTTATCTGTAAAAGGGAAAAAAATCCCTTGATATCACATTCTTTGATATAAAGCTTTGGTGACAGAAAATCAATGACTGAGTACTTGCACAAAGACAGCAGCAGTTAAGAAAACCTTTGAATAGGACAAGAAGGACCGACAAGTAGGGAAGCAAAAAAGGAGGGCAATTTTGGCTGTGTATGACATGTTCTTTAGAAAAAACAGAAATTACTGTAATGTAGTCCTTTAAAACCGGAGAAACCGTGACAGAACCGATAACAAACAGAGAAGAGTGGCCATTTACATGATGCCAGCAGGAGCTGAGAGAAGTGGCCACAAGGACAGTGAGATTCCGTGTGCGTGGAAGAGGGACCCTGGTGCGGGACCGTCCAAGCTGAGGAGTGGGAGGTTTACCTGGTTCTTTAACAGGAAAACTGGGTTAGGGACCGAGAAAAGCACTGATCGTATCGTGCTCCTGTTACAGCTGTGGCGGGCACCTTGGAAACAAAGCAACAGGTATTACGGTGGACTTGTGCACACCTGCACAACGTTTCTCTTCATGGGCTCCTCTAGAACCTCTTTACACAGGAGACAGGAACGTCATCCTCACTTAAAAATGGAGAAAGCCAATGAAGAAAGATAAGATGATGTAGCCAGCATTACACAGGCACAACCAAATTAAGGCAGGTGTTGTAACAGCCTCAAGAGCTTCCCACTCCATCTCTCATCAAGTGAAGTGCAGAGCATTCAGCAGTCTGGAATTGGAAAGTTTTTTTTCCTTCATTGCAAAATGAAGAAAGATAATTAAAATAAAATCACAGCCAGGACAGTTCAAAAGGGCTTTTTTTTTTTTTTTGGTGTTGTTGTTTCTCTCGTTTTTCAATTAAAAGGGCATCAAAAAAAGGTGATGACTCAGAGTTCCCTCCAACCCAGTCAGTAACCTACTCTCAAGCTGATCTGCCCAGCTGTTACTGTATTAATACTTGTACAAATATTGTATTTTAATTCCTGGGCAACACACTTCAAGCCTTACATATTTTTGCTTTTTTTTTTCTACCAAAAGTCTTACTTTAGCATTTTCCCTTCTATACCTTGTCACCAGATGAAATATCCGTGTTCCTGCTCTAAGTCAGTGGTTTAACAGTAAAAATAGATTTCTACTCCTTGCCCTCGAAAAGAATGAGATACGGGGACAAATTCCCAGTAGGAAGGGGAAAAAGATCAACAAAAGAAGTCTCCATGGGAACTTTTGGATACAATCTGTTGAATGTTCACTTCTTTTTTTTTTTAACTTTATGAATAGCACATTTAGTTTAGAGCATCACCTTAAAAAAGGTTTTAAAAAAAAACCAGTTTATCTAGGGGGCCTGTAAAACTCCTCCTACTTTTGAAAATTCAGATGCCATTAGTATGAGAGCTTTATTAAAAATAAAAGAAAAAAGTTAAATCAGAGATGAGGTTCACATTTAAACAGATTTTAACAATGTGTTTTGAAATCAATATAACTTTAGCACAGATCAGTTGGGTTCCAAAGCTATCAGAGGGGAGAAAAATCAAAAAATCACTTTAGGTTAGAGTCAAAGTACTTGAACTTTGGCTTATAACAACAAGATAGCACCATCAATGGTTTTATAAATGACAGACAGCACAGCAGGCTAGTTTGGAACTAAAAATAGCAAGTCTTAAGAAACTACTTCAACATCAAAAAAACCCCAAAAATATGAAGCATTTAAACTTGAGCACAAAGCTGAGTTCCACTGAAAACAGAAGAACAGATACACACTTAAACATTTCACTGAACTGCAGCCTAAAAACACATCTTAAAGTATCAGCTAATTTACTACATGTTAGTATTAACCATATTCCACCAGAAACACGAGAGGTCTCTAAGACAACCATTTCCACTCAACAACCATATTCCACCAGAAACACGAGAGGTCTCTAAGACAACCATTTCCACTCAACAACAGCATGTTTTTCAGCAGAGAGGGCTACCTGAGGGCCAGAGAGAGACCCAGGCTCCCCAGAGGTGTGCAGGGGGAGGACAAAATAGAATGCAGAAAATTGGGACCAGATGTGAGGTTGTTGTCTGTTTATTTTGCACCATAGAAGTGGTCAAACACAGAAAGAGAGATGCAGACAGGTCGTGGTCAAAATTTCACTGAAAAAGCTCAGGAGAACCCTGCTCTGACTTGTCCTGCTTTGATTAGGGATGAGATTACACAACCTTGAGAGGTCATCTGCATGATTCTCACATGAAACCTACATCATTCTTAGATTTGTGCTGGTACCACTTATTACAACCCTATGAAAAACTAAGTCTGGTCCTTCACAGTAGCCAAAAAAACTCCATCAAACTGAATATTAGGAATTAACAGATTATCACGACACTTTGTGACAGTGCACTTCTTTCTACTTCTATTAAAACCTTACTGGCCTTCCAATATGTATTAATAGCACTATTTTCACAGTTATCTCAAGCAACAGTTACTGAAAAACATCCTTACATAAAGATCCTGTAAATCTCAGCCATCTCCATATCACCACCAGCACATCCGCCTCTTTTTGCAATTTCAGGCCTAGGCTTCATTAATCAAGAACCTGTCAGTCACACTAGACTGACAGTTTTTACCCTGAATTTATAACCTCTGTAGAGAATATAAATCAATATTGACACCAGCAAGTGAAAATACTCAACTGACAACTCTCATAACTGGTATGAACTATGACACAGCAATAAAGACCTCATTGTGGCCTTTCAATACACAAAACGGGCTTACAACATAAATGGGGAGAGACTTTTTAACAGGGACCACAGTGACAGGACAATAGGTAATGGTTTTAAACTAAAAGAGAGTAGATAGGATTGGATACAAGGAAGAAATTCTTTACTGTGAGGGTGGTGGGGCACTGGAACAGGTTGCCCAGAGAAGCTGTGGATGCCCCAGCCCTGGAAATATTCAAAGCTAGGCTGAAAGGGGTTGTGAGCAACCTGGTCTAGTGGAAGGTGTCCCTGGTCATTGCAGGGGGGTTGGACTAGACGATCTTCGAGGTCCCTTCCAACCCAAACCATCCTGTGATTCTAAGATTGTTAAGAGCTGTACGAAGTTCTGGTCCCCTTTGCTTTCTCCCCCTCATTTCAAAAAAGGAATACGGGAGACATGAGGAAAGACTAATGAAAAGGCAAAAAGAACAATCAAATTAATGGAACAATTCCAATATACAGCAGTGCTAACACCATCTTTACTAGGCCCCTGGGTACTAAAATGCATATACGATTATACCATATTAGTGTAGTTATGTTTGGATTCACTAGACACTAATATTAACAGTCTCTTCAGTGTGATTCTGCCTTCGTTAGTATAATCAGCCTCTGCTTTAGCTACAGATGAAAGCAACAAATCAAGTACACCATCCTACAAGCTGGAGGAAAGGAGCTGGATTAGGTGATGGAAATGTAACAAAAGTTGCATAAAATCAAGTGACACAATGAAGGTGAGTAGAGACCACGGTTGTTTCAAAATAAGACAGAAAAAGAGATATATAAAATGGCAGATGCAAAACCAAAAGCGCAGCTATCATCCAGCATGTGTTGGCCACTATTGAGACAGAAGAGCAGTGAGACAGACCCTGTCTGACACTGCATGGCCATTTTTATCAAGTGTGAAAAACCCACAGTGTAGTGGACGTTTGGTTCTTGTCTGCGGTCCAGAAGACAGAGACAAAGGGCCAAATTTTTGCTACTGCAAATTATACCTCACTGGAGCAACCACCTGCTTGATTCCAAATCAGCCACCTGCTAAAGTATTATCACTGGCTCAACTAGTAATAATTTACAATTTGAAAATGCAGAGAACTGATGATAATCTCTTGGGCTATGATCCTAAGAAGTGTTTTATCATGAGAACTGAAGATTATGAAAAGCTGATGTTCGTAACAGTTTTCAAATCTTCCTCTTTCTGTAGGATTCACATACAGCTTATGTGAAGTTTTACATTCCAGCCACTCTGGAGTTTCAGACATAATCGAGTACTTCACAATGAACTATGATTCTTCACAATTTTGTATCAGATATAATAATTAGCATCAATGCAAAGCCAGCATGGAACCAGTTTATTTGCACAAAGAAGAAAGCCTATGGAGAATCAGATTAGTAACTTCCTGATTTATTTCATAATGCTGTCAATGGTAGCAACAAAACTCCTCCAGCAAGATGCACTGACTATTTTTAATGTACCTTCACCATAAAGTCTTACTGGTTTCCAGAAATTAGAGAGAGACTGTCTCTGCATAAACTTTAGATAGTTCCACAAGAATAATTCTTGCTAGTGTCAGTGAGACTGACAATAAGTAGCTGGATCTACGTACAATTATTTGTACAGCTGAAATAATTTTGCCTGTTGATTAACAGAGAACAGACAGTAGGCCTCACTTTCATTAGATCATTTTCTAAAAGTAATTTCAAAACCTGACACACTGATGTGCTGTATCATTAGCTGTGACTAACTTGGTGAACAAAGGCTCCAATTAAAATGGAATTTAAACAAAAAATACCTTTTGTCTGCTGTTTTATGCAGCATTATAGTATCTTCCCATGTCATGACGCTGGTTTTAGGAAAAATTGAATTAATACTCCCTAATGGACAGTTCAAGGTCTCTCCTGTACTATGGAGTACATCTTACAGCAAGGGGAAACCCTTCTGATCACTTTCAGCATAATGAAGGTAGAATGGCATTGCCTAAATGCCATGTTTATTAGCAGTTTCTTTGTAAATATGAAATATTTTAAAGGACAATTATTTAAATAGCTGTTGAAAATCCAGTAGAGTGTAAGATAATGCTTGATCTCTTTTCCCCCAGTTAAGTATGCGCTACAGGACAGAAGCATGCAGGACAAGGATCTTTTCACTGCTTCTGTGCAACCTCAAAAGATCCAGCAGATAAAAAGGAAAATCAAAAGGATTGTATTAAATTACTTAGAGAGCTCAGGCCCATTTTTCAAAAAGATACAGAAGTCCTGAGAGATGCTCTCATGCATTCCAGGAAGCAGATTTTTATGATGATTTTATACCCTTATCGAGTTAATCCACCATCTAAAGGAAAGCACAGTATCCAAATGACAGCCATTGTTCAGAAGACACTAACCTGTGTGTGTGTGTATATATAGTGTGTATATAAATATATATATATATATATATATATATATATATCTGTAAACTAGTGTTTATGATGCATCTCAATCTCCTCTTGTGCTCCCCTACTGAACTCCATCTGTTTTAAAATTTTAAAGAGAAGTTTTTAAGTTTTGGACAGACATCATGTTTTCAACCTGTGTTTCTTATGCAGCAGCTTACAGCTGGTCCTAATTAGAGAAAGTGGCCACAATAACACAAGGAAAATGGAACCATTAAGAGTGGAGCCAAGCCCCACCAGAGCCACCACTTTGAAGGGGCACATTTCCATTCCATCACCATGTTTGACCATATTAAAATCAAACTATTTCAGAGAAAGATCATTTCTCAGGTACCTGCAGCGATATGAGCCATTTCCATGTCAACAGATATACATTTCTTTCTTTGGCAATAGATACTAACAATAATTTCAAAATACCACTTCTAAATATCTTGCAAGAGGACTATTCTCTCAGAATGAAACCGAGCATCAGGATTTCTTCAGTGCTAAGAGTAAAAGCAAGCAAGTTTCAATGTGGTAGTGAGAAGAACCACAACAAGCTTTGGCCTGCAAGCCAGTAAGAACAAAAGAGAGGCTCACACGAAAACTCGAATATTAAAAAAAACCCCAACAAACAAACAAACAAACCCCCCACAAAACATTACACATTTTGATGCAACTATGAAGAAGTCAAACTACTACACAAACACTAGAAGATGTACGAAGATCAACTGATCTCCAAATACACACTGGGCAGGGACAGGTCAGAATTCGTATTCAAAAAGTCCCACATTACAGGAAAATTGCACACGTCTGTGTCACTCACAGAGGTGATCTGGTGAGCTGCTTCAGGACCACAACGTTGGCTGTCACAGAATGTGATACGGTACCAGTCAGGTTAGGTTATAGTTGGACTTGATGATCCTGAGGGCCTCTTCCAACTGAAATGATTCTATGCCTCTTATGATCATGGGAAAAGAAACACAGTTTATCACAGAATAACATCATTTTTTTCCCAGAGGGGAACAAAGTACTAAAAAAGCTCTTGCACACCAAAAGATGAAGGGAAAGTTTTAGATAACATTCACAGCACAGATTTTCACTGGCACATTGCTGTCTGCCAGCACACGAGGGGATGCAATTTCAGACAGCACTGGTGTGCTGGCAGGAGGCTCTTGTGGAGAGATGCTACCGAAAATCCATAGAGTTTTGGGAGTAGGGATCATTTGAACTTGTTTGTTTGGCAAGGGTGGATTTTTCCCCCATTATTCAGGTACCAGGACAGCAATGCCAAACCAGCAGAGTCCATCCTCCTGTGTTCTCAGGGCTGTACTCCCACAGGAGCTGTCACAGCTGTCCCTCGCCCCTTCCACCACTGTCACCACCACGTACCACAGAGGTCCTGCCTGCAGGCAAGAGCCGTGCTGCTGCAGAGCCCCAGGACACAGCGAACACTCGGTATTGGTATGGGGCACAACTGTTTCTTTATTAAAAGATCAGCTAGGACAGACATGGTTTTGATTCGCTTCTATACTATTTAAAGGAATGGAAGCTTCTGACTTCTTTGTTAAAATTATGGATTTCTTTTCAATACAGGTCAAAATCCATCAGGGCTCAGCCTATTCTGTGCACAGGTACTTGGGTTTCCAGCACCAAACAAGGGCAAAAAAACCACTGTGCATCTCAAACTGCCCTGCAGCACTGAAGAGCATGAGGGAATATGCCCTAGCTGACAAATGAAGACTAAATAAAAAAATAAGTAAAAACTGGATTGGCATCAAAAAAATCCTTTCCTTTGAGCTAGTCTACATACGCCCTCCAGACCACAGCAGAAAATCGCTATTTTAATAGAATCAATGCAACCATCTACTGAAAACCAACTCTTTTAGATTCTTTGGGTTGCGCAGGCACTACTAACTGTCTGAACTGGATGAACTTTCGAGGTCCCTTCCAATCCCTAACATTATGTGATTCTCTGTGTGAAGCTCTGTCCCTGGGTCTATATATCTGTGCCAGCAACCTGCTTTCAGATCAGCCCAGCTGTCCCTAAAGGTGCTGCACGAGAACACGCTCAGCTTCTTCTCAGTTTCACTTCCTAATGCTCATTTGTGCAGGGAGACATAAGAGCAACAATGGAAACAAAACCAGCAGCACAAGGGCATGTACAGGTAAATCAATAAATATACTTCTATATGTAATAAATACACAAGAAAGTTTACACATTAGGCTAATTGTTGCACATGGAAGATGCTGCTAGAACCTACTATATAAATATTTTTTTTGCCTGATCACATTCCAGGCCAAACCTGTTGGAAATACGAAATAATATGAGGAAAAAAATCTGCATTACCGTTTCGTTGACATTCTTCAGGTTTCAGCTTAACATTACAATTTGCATCAACGCAACAAGCATTCTCAGCTGTAACACTATTTCCAAAAAAAGACTCAAATTCCTTTCTTAAAGGCAGTAACAGCCTAAACTATATTAAGGGAAGAAACTGGTTTTAGGACCAATATGAAGTCTTACTCAGGGCTTCACAAGCACATGTGCAATACCTAAAGGCAAACATGATGCAAGACAAACTTCAGGTAGTGATTCAGAGCATCCCAGTGGAAGAATACGCTCAGCAACTAGTGGTTACTGAATTGCATTTCAGTTTCCCCAGAAGCTTCTGGTTTTCCTAGTGTTGAAAGCAAAAACTATCACTAGTGTGGATGGAATTTCAGGTAACCTTCCTGGCTTCAGGGCCAACTGCAGACTTCCCACCTGTGATCAGCCAGAAAGATTGGCTGCGGCACAGAGAAGGGGCAGAATTTTACCCAGACATGTGTGTCCTCTTTAATGCACAGGAGCTACTTTACCAGGATGTTTAACTGCTTTCCAGAGGCAAAATAACTTGTTCTGAAAAACAGGTGTTTCAAGGACAAGCTCTAAAAAGAATAGAAATAGTATCAGTCCTCTTGCTTGCTTAAAAAGAAAAAAAAAGGAGAGGGTAATTACACCATTTTGAATTTGTCAGGCTGCATGCAGAGGCTGGCGAGCTGAAGGCATCAACAAAATAGCTTCATACCATCACAAGTTACAATAGCCTGGTTGGCACTGGATTGGGTCAGGAAACAACAAAAGTCAGTTTTCAATGTCAAATAGAAGAAGCATCTGCGTCTTTATATGGATACCAGGAAAATATTTTCATGTTTTTCAGTAAGAGCATCATTGCCCAACTGTGCCTTCTGCCAACTGTCACCAATCTATTAAGGAGGCTGAAAGGAGAAATTCTTGGACAGGAAGTCTGGGGGAAACTGGTAAACAAAACCAGAGGGAGAGCAAAGCTGGAAGAAAGCTGCAGTGTTTAGGCCACCTACGCTTCAGGGTGGATATCCAAGTATCTCCATTCACTGACCATGTGTTTGCTGGCTTTCTATGAGCTGCCACTTAGTCACTGAGAGAAATCACTGCTTCTGATCACACAGGCTGTGAAGCTCATCTGAGAAACTAATCCAGTTCCATTCTCTACCTATACACACCTATATGCATTCTCCACCTATATACACCTGTGTGCATTCTGCACCTACACGGCTAGGACAGAGACACCAGCAGACAACAGACTAGAATAGATTTCATTTGGAAGGGACCTATGACAATCATCTAGTCCAACTGCCTGACCAAAGTATGTTGTTAAGGGCAATGTCCAAATGCCTTTTAAACACCGACAGGCCTGGGGCATCAACCACCCCTCTGGGAAGCCTGTTCCAGGGTTTGACCACCTTCTATTCTATGGGAATGGCTGACGTTTAAGATCAAATATATTAAAACTTGCAGAGTAATGCTGAGATGTAACAGCCATCTGACTTAATCTCGGCATCTGACACACTAAAACACAAATTAATCATTCGCATTGTCAAAAATCATCCAACTGTAAATTCATACTTAATGTAATACACTAAGTGCAAGCTACAAGGCCATACCATTATAACTTTGAGATCAGTTCCACCACAAAGAAAAGTAGTTTCATTAAGGAGAGAAAATGCTATGAAGTCCTCCCCACGGTGGAAAAGTGCTGATTTCAACAAGGGTTGAGGGGAAGATGCACATAAACTCCCACTTCCAGTTATCTTTAACAATATGCTCATACTCTAAGTTATACAACTTACTTTAACACAGAAGTTCACTCATTTACAAAGAAAATCAATTCCCTGGGCAACAAGCAGTTTAGGAAGCAGTACGACCACACGAATCTCAGCATGTGAAGCAGTGCAGTAGGCAGGGATCATCAGGTTGAAGCTGTTTCAAGACGAGGTCCCTGGAATTACACAACATGCTATTTGCAGATTTTATGTCAGACTAGACTTAGCCCAGACCCCTAAGCAGAACTTTGCTGTGAGAAGCTACCCTGAGACTCTATCATTGATTTGAACCGTCACACCTGCAAAAGAGCCAGAGCACATTGAATCCAGCCCTGGAGCAGAGCCCTGGTTTAGTTTCCCCTGAAGGAAGCTACTCCGTGGGCACTAACATAGCTTTGTGATCTGAACAAACAGTACGTGGGGGTAACAGGAGACGAGAAGAGACTCATAGCAGAGCTATTCTGCTGGTCACAGCCAAAACGCTAATGCAGATGCAGTCCGTGCATCTTTTATAGCTGTCAGCAGCTGGAACAGTTCTGCATTACACCACACTAGGAAAAAACCAATATGAGCTGCTCCTATGAACTATTAGGTTTTATTTTAAATTAATTTAGAAGAAATAGAGGACAAAATTAATTCAATTTTTGCAACTCTGGCACAATGTATTCAATAGTGCAGCAGCTCCCTATGGGTTTGAGTTTTATTATTTTTTTCTGTCTTGCCCCCCCCATTCATAGTTTTGCAAGTTCAGCCTAAAACCTGAGAATAACTTCGCATCTTTTGCCATGAGTCATCTTTTTCTTGTCAACAGCCATCAACAATTTTTTTTTTGTTGTAGAATAGGTTTTTTTCTCAACAGGTCTTATTCCCTCCAGTAGGGCTGTACAACTTTTTACTATGCAAGCTTAATAAATAATGATAAAAAACACAGGGGCTGGCTGATTGAGCAGGGGAAAAACAAAGGCAAGTTTTGAGAGCTGGTTATGTTCTATGCCTTCTTCTTCAGCCTGGATTTTCAGAGACAACCAACACACAACGATGGAAAAAGAATTTGTAATCTGAGAACAGAACCATCAGAAAAGGTATGGAAAGGTTGAATAAGTTGGCTTTCACTTTTAAAAATCAGTTTAAAGAAATGTTTACGATATCGCTAGGGAAAGTTGTTGGAAACTAAAAGCATGCTTTCAATTCAAATAAAAAGCAAATTGTGTCCATTAAGAACAAATTTAGGCACACATTATTGTTACTAAGCCAACCGCAATGTCAACAGCAAAGAGATTAACTTATCAATGTCACTGCAACGTGTCTCCATACTTCCAGCTTCAGGAAAGGCCACTATTTAAGTGCATTTTAAGTTTAGCAGTTTCAGATATGAGTCTTCACGTCAAGTACAAATTACTTCACTTTCTGCTGCTCAATGACTACACTGCCGTTCCTTCAGACTGACCTGCGCACACCTTCTGAGCACCTGAACACAGGTATCCCGTTCTGGCAGGGACCTGCGGTTTGTCCCAGCTCCCCCTGCCCACCCTCACCTGCAGATGCCCTCAAGCTTTCCCAGGTCCCAGCCCCTCCACATCTCCCACTTCCCCCACCGGCCGTGCCAGTTGCTTGGAAACACCACAGGAAGGGGATTTTGCATTGGCTTTACATAACGATGAGCTTAATTGATAGCACCTGACTGAAGACTCCATACTTTTGTGTTTTTCCATATTTCAAACCATCCTTTGCAGTATTAATAAAAACCCACAACACATTTAAAGAATCTGAGCAAGAGCCAGGACTGAATTAGGACAAAGAAAAGCAGAAAACTGTGGTTCTAAGTCTAGTTATAATTTACTGAAAGAAAAAAACAAAACAAACAAAACAACACCAAACTTCTCAAAGAGGTAGTGTTGAAGAAAACAATTTGCTGCTCTTAGATGAGAGAGCTTAGGAGAAATTGCTTATTTGTGCCACAAAAATACAACTGATCTCTGCCACACTGAGTTAGAGCTGGCACTTCCAGGCACATTGCAGGCCTCTGATGTTGAATATTGGCTCTTTTACTTCCAGTCCAACCACAGAATTTTTCACCTAGTGGCTGTTTCTTCCTGGGCCACTGTGTATGGTGGGCACCAGCTGGGTGACAGGGCCATCCGGGTGACACTGAAACCCAGGTGACTGAACGGAGCATTTTGCAGGAACACTACACACTACATTCTGTATCTTTAAAATAATATATGAGAAAGCGGTTAGCTATCACTTATCATCAAAGGAAAGCACACAAGTATCCCTTGAGAAATACTGAGGCCAGGCTATAGCTCACCATCACAGGCAGTGGGGGAAGCAGTGACAATGTGGGACCCAGCAACATTTCTATTCAGCAAGAAACACCCAAAACTCAAAAAAACAACAGGAGCTGGCGAGGCATCGGGTTGTGTGAGAGAAACAGACCCAGAGGAGTGAACACACACACACACACACACACACCAGCAAAGGAGACCAGCATATGTTGCCCTTGCTGGAAAAAGACACAGGACGCTAGATATGGCTCCAGTGCGTAGGAGCTTTGCAGCTGAGCCAGGCAACTGCTTTTTCTTCGGTGCTCTCTATAGATGTCCTGCTGTCCCATGCTGCTGTGAAGCCAAGTGGTTACCTCAAAAACATGCAGTAACCTCCTGCCATGCAGCTCACATCTTCCACCAGTTTCCATCACAGCTACAGAGAAATAGTATTTTATGGAGGAAGTGCAAGCCTTCAAAGATGCGATACATAATGCTATTTACATGAGAAGAGAGGTTTAACTTTTTTTTTTCTTCTTTTTTACATTGATTCTTCCAGATAATTCACTCTGTAAACTCACCTGTAAGCATGAGTCTAGAAGAAATTACTGTCATCCCACTGTGCTACAATACAAGAATACGGATTCTAAACGAGTGACCTTCCTCAATAAAGAACAGCAACTCAATTCTGTGATTGAGAAGAGCAATATTTCACTTCATCATTCACGTCTGAGAGATGGCATTGCAATGACATTGACTCTAAAAGGGAGGTTTTTCTATTCTCAGTGGACAAAGACAATGATCACAAATGTCACCTACGTGACACACTTCTTCCTGGGCCTCAGTAGAGAGAAGTTCTCAAAAGCAGCCGATGTGACATAACAATAGTAAAAACATAGTTCTGTCTAGAAAAGTGACATCAACATTTGAGTAACCATTTCAGACTACCAGCATACACAATGAGCACCAGCGTGCCCTTTCTTCTGCGCAAGGTGACACTGAATCATCCTGACTCTTCAGCCCACGAAGCTCTACCAGCCTGTACTGCTGTAGGAGAACAATCCCCTGCTCAGCATTTGCTGTCCCATTTCATCATGTAAATTGTGTCTCTTAACACCCTTCCTAACACCACACTCTACTAATACTGTGTTCCTCTCAAAGACCAGGTATTTGCTTTATAATCTCAAAATTTGTGAATGACAT
The DNA here is from genome assembly GCF_036013475.1 of Columba livia. NCBI lineage: Eukaryota > Metazoa > Chordata > Aves > Columbiformes > Columbidae > Columba > Columba livia. Next base: position 195,946,617 of record NC_088602.1, read on the forward strand.
TAACTCCATATGACATTGCCCCACAAGGACCAACTAGAAACATCGTATAGATGGTAAATTTTCCACAAACATACCATATAACTTTTGAACAAGTAAAGGAAAGTCTTTACAGTATAAACAATTTAAGTTATTCCAATCTCAAGCTCTGTGATGCAGATCTAACACCTGCATCTTCAACATCTTCCCTTATTTTACAAGGATGGGAGGAAGCATTTAAGAACATAATAAACACGTTAATCTGTCACTGAAACAGTGACTTCTGGCTGTTCACATTTGGTATATGCTGGAATGCAAGTCTCAAACCCATGTAGACACTAAAGAGCAGGAAACCAAAATGAACTACAGCATGACAACAGCTTTTCAGTTAGTAACAGGAGAACTTGCTCTTGCTTTCTCAAAGAGCACCACAATGATACCAGTGGTCTGGCATCAAAGAAAGAAGTTAATGACGCAAAACTTTTCAGAACCACTGGGGAGACTTCAGCTGTGGCTTCTGCAAGCCCAAGCTTGTTTTTCATTCCAGTGTGGCAACACTGCCATAGCATGCACAAAGGGCCCACACTCATCTTTTGGAAGTACATTAACTCAGGGTAGGATGTTGCTGAGATGCACCATTGCAGCACTCAATCACAAACGATGCACTAATGGAAATTGCTTTACTGTAAATGTTACCTGATGGCATAATGCTGTGACAGAAAGTACTAAACACCCATCCTGACCGCAGAGGTGATCACTACCTCCTGCTGACACAGAGGCAAAGTTTAGGGCATTGTTTCCAAGAACTAACGCACAAGACTCCGTATCCTTCTGGATGTGACATTCTTAGTAAATAGGCTATTAAAGAAAATTCATTTAAGGCAGGTTGACATGACAGATATGAAGAGTAAGCACAGGCAAAATTTCAAGTTCTGATTTCTCTCAACTACAGCAAACCTGCAGTTGCAAGCAGCAAGCCTCAGTTCAATTTTTCCTGAGCATTCCTTGTAGAAATTAATTCATTAGCCATTGTTATGGAAACAGTAGAAGAAACAAGAAGTATCTATCCCTATAGTATCACAAGAATTAAAGAAATCAAAAGACAATGGTAGATCACAAAGAAGTAATAAAAACAGCTTAAAGAAATGAAGAAAATATAAACCAACTAAATGCTATAGGACAACGAGTGTTCCCCAGAGCTCATCGTTCAGAATGTCTGTACTTAAACATGCATCCAGGATTAACTTGTGAGCCCTGTTTTAACTAGAAAGCTTTCAATACAAACGTGAACCGGTCAAGGTATAATGCACGTGGATTATCTGTCTGCATCTGTCTTTGGGGATGCATTGACCGAGTTAGTTATCTAATGCTATTATTGGTGATCATTACTTAGGTTTTTTGTTTGCGTTGCTTAGTATTAATTTTTAAAGAGTCTGTAAGAGTGTTACCGTGTCTCTATGTGGCAGCTCAGCTCACACAAGAGCACGGGACCAGTCTCCTCTGACAGTGTTGGGTTTCTAAAGCACTTGAGAAAAGCATTACAGCATCTAAGCTTGTCAGACAGCACAAGTGAAGCACCAAGCTTCAAATACAAGAGTAATGCCATCTGAGGCAGATGTCTGTAACAGCCCTTGTCCACACTACCTGAATTTTCTACACTTGTGTGAGACCTACAGGCCGCACAGAAATCCTCCTCACAGGCATCTGGAATCTCACCACAATTCAGTGATAATTTGTTGTTATTTTACCTGCACAGAAATTACCCAGACCCACCTCCAAACAAGGATATACAAGAAAATATCACCTCAATTCAAGGACCAAGGTGCTTGAGCAATGGAATAAGAGCTTGAACAGTTGCTTGGTTTAGCAGCACCCACTTGGGTACATTTGACGGAAGTGTCAGCACTAAGCCAGCTTTGCCAACAGCCACGCTTGGAGCTCCTGAAGAGCTGCCACCCACGGCTCTCATGCACCTTCTGCCCTCCCCTCAAGGTGCATGTGCATGTTTATGTACTTGAATATAACATTTTGAGGATGGTCTAGTATTGCCGAGGGTTAGTTGTAGGAACTGAATCCCATCACAAGCCTCATGCAGCCCTTGGAAACTTGGTGCAAAGCCTTTGCCTGTTCCGTCTCTGTAACATGAGATTAGTGGGACTTCATTGCATTAAGGACTTTGAAAATGCAGTTATTCAGAAATCAAGGGGTGCATACTTTTTATACAGAGACATTTCCTAATCAGAATACAGAACAACAAATACTTTTCCTGAAAATAGTTAAAGGATTTTGTTAAGAGGAGGCAAATCCTACAAAAAAAAAATCCATTCAAAAAAACTGCATTAGTTGCTGTAAACTTTTGGAACATTTAACTATTACCTTAAAAAAAATTCACATCTAAATACATAAGAACATCTAGTGAAAAGCTAGAAAAAGAACCTTAAATTTAAAAAATGTAAGTTACAGAATGAAAACTACCACTTAAATTCCACACTTCAGTTAATCTATGTTAAGTATGCGTCAGGTACTAAAAGTGTCCATGGGCAGGCCAGACAATTTAATGCAAGATAAATTCAAAATCATCAGAAACTGGAAGAGTGCTGGGGTAAAATAGCATACATGCTCATGGCCTTCTACTCTTTCCTAGACATTTGCTGTTGGCTACTGCTGAATCAAGATTGGCCTAGTGGGACTACACAAACAAACACATAAGCAGAATTACAGGCAATTTAATTCTTGCATTTCCATAAATGTGTGAATGTTTCTCTTCACTTCTGCACATCCCACTAACATTACTGCTGAATGCTACTTTGTTGTCACCAACACACATTTTGTTCATCAAAAAATTGTACAACTATCTGTCTGCAGACAGCGGAGTCCATGTACCATCTTTAGTAAATGAGACAAGAATAACCATGTAGCAGCAGATTTATTGCCACTAGAAGATGCCATGTAACAGAGAATAGCAAATGGTGTAAGCACATTTCACAGGTGACACGTACAGTACGTGAACTATATTATGCCTCAGAAAGCTGCTGTAGTCAAAGCACTTGATACCTGGGGTCTATTCTTGATCCTACCAGAAATTATATCACACTGCTTCAACTATTCTTTCTGTAAAATAGCAGGTTGACCTTGATTTCTCATCAATGAAGACACAGAATGACCTATAGGGTATTCAGTACCTAAAAATCTTAGTAGTGGAAAAGTTATAAGAGGAACTGAAGCCTTTATTTCCAGCCTGTTTTATAAACCCCCTCTCCAAAATACTTCAAATGGAGGAAAATAAGAGAAAGTGGTTCGCTTGAGCTTTTAAGGAGTTTGGCTCCATGCTGTGCTTCCCAATAGTTCATGAAGACCATGCAATTTTTCAGTTCAACAAGAAATGTTTTTAAAATAAGAAGAGAAGGTAAAATTTTCTAGTGTTCAGGATCACCACTAGCCCACAATTACTTTACCAAGCATGTAAGAAGTTTGCTGATGTATTATTACAGGACTGGTTCAATTACTGTAGTAATAGATCATCTTGCACATTTTACTAAGAAATATAACACAGCAAAAATATATACAGCCCTTACTGGCTACACTAAATAGTCTCTGCTGTAGCTACACAGGAAAGTGAATCACTGATAAAAAACAAAACACGCAGACTCTCTGTAAAGACAAGTAAGTTTGCACTTCATATAATCAAATCTCTCATGTAAATCACTTGGATCTTTTTTCCAATTGAACAAGTACACATAAAAACTTCTAAGCAAATCTAAGTTTTAAATCCAAGTTTATTCTACAAGTAGAGTTTGGATATAACGCATTACTACAACTGAGACTGTAAAGGCCACTTATATCATAAAAACAGTTCATATGTCATTCAAGGTTTATATTCTCAATGGAATTAAAAATGTAGATGATACTTCTTTTTGTAGCCATTTCAACTACAATAAGCTGCTGTAAAAAATACTGAAAAAAACTATGGTGTTTAGCACCACAGCAACAAAACACTACACTTTTGAGTATGATATCATACAGGATTTACACAAAAACTGATCAATAGTTTTCAATTGTTATGTCTTACAATTAGAACTCACAAATTTTGTCTAATGTAACACTAATGTCTCTATATCGTTATTACAAAATGTAAGCAAAAATTTGGCCTAATACTGATACCAGTATAAGACAATCTTCAAATTTGCAAAAGCATTAAGAGTGTAGAGGGGAAATTTTATCACCAAATCAAATAAATATGTTTAAGAACCACCATAGGAGGCAGAGGATTTTTTAAAATTATCCAGGTCACGATAAAAGAAAACTTCTTTGCAACCGCTAAGCTAAGATTGAAGACTGCTCTTCAGATTCATGAGGTTCCCAAATACAAGTTGGGAAAAAGCATATAACAGGTTTTTCAGGTTAACTTCTCCCTACTGGAGTTAGATAAGAAAGGGACAGAAGTTTATCAGAAGGGCGGAAGAGTGCAAGCTTATTAAAACTACATTTCAAAATAACTCTCAGTTGATTTTGAAAGCCAGTTTCAGCTGATAAGAAGAAAAAAAATGAAACTCAAAGCATATTAGGAGCCCTTATTTTAAAGTCTTTTTGTATATAGTAGCTCCTAACACACCCATTACAAGTTGCATGGTCTAGTAAAACGCAGCTACGTTCATGAAAGACCTGTGAATGCCACCCAAAATTTACACTTCTAAAGGATCTGCCTGCACCTGAGCAGGGAATATCTTGACCTCGATCAGTCACATTCTAGGCAGGGGTTGTCAAAACCAGGACTACACAGACCAGCTGATATTTTGTATTTTGGGCCAGGCTCACACAGCACCACAGACAAGTGGCTGCAGATGGAAGGGAATGTTTGTCAGACGAGAACAGAAAGCTAAACTGAGCAATGACTTTTCAAATTCATAAAATACAAATCATTTGCCTCAAAGTAGCTAAAAAACAAAAAATAAATCCTATCTCCTGTGTAATACTGCTGGATTAAACTACCATTGCATTCAAACGTAAATTAAGCTACATTTTTAAAATGTGTCTGTTTATTTCAAGGATTTACATCTAATACAGCATGTCAAGAAATGTTTTAAATCAAAACACTATCATTATGCAGCCCTGGGGTACATATGTCACTTCTAGGCTTACAACATTATTCATTAACCATAATTTGGTACATTTATACACAGATTTATATCACATAAAACCGGACAGTTTTTCCCTAATAAAGCATTGCACACCAACAGCTTCATGGGCTCCTGGCAGCTCAGACACCCAAAAAGCTCTTTCTTTCAGTCCCGATTCTCCTGTCGATGGGAACTGGAGCCCTTGAACCACCATCCTAGCAGCACAAGCAGTTCTCTGCTGGCACAGACCCCACGTCTTTTCATGACGTATCATCCCTTGCCTTCGACACTGAGTAGTTAGCACTGATTATCTGAATTGTCTAGGACAAACAAGTGAGCATTCACTCTGATGAGGGAAATGAGTGTGCGGCTCATAGATAATACCAGAATCTCTGCAAATTTAGGTTGGTATTTTCACATTAAATATTCTCAGGTTATAACTTTAAGAAAATCTTGACTGTTGCTGCAGAAGATTTCATGAAATCTGACATGAAGGTCAACTGAAAGACCCCATTTCAGCCTTGGATGGGTACCACATGTTCCCATCCTGCCAAATGAACAAGCATTTTGGGTACCTGTCAAGCTCTGTACCTGTCAGGGAATGGCACAACAAAGCAAAGTGTACAAGTGACCAAAACCATACCACTTGGTTTTTACGTATGGATATACTGTGCTCAAATAACAGCAAATTTTGACTGCAGAACATCATCTTATATATGAAATAGGCTGCCCCATCTATCCTACTGATTTGGGGAAGATTTGGAGACCAAGAAAAGTAAACAGCTTGAAGGATATCAAGTATGACAGATGGGGGCAGGATGATTAATTTGAGGCCACTCATTTACGAATAGGTGGTACCTGGGTCTTCTATATTGGATCATTCTTCTGGGGATGTGATTCAAAGGGATGTAAAGCTCTAAACAAACCAATCTAGAAATGAAATAGTGTCTCAGACCTCATCCATTATTATACTGGGCTGTAATTAGAGCAGGATAAACACTTTTCACTATATTCAACCCTATTTATTTGCCACCTGTTATCCATACCCACCCCATCAACCTCATGCTCTTTGGTTAATGCTGCTTTAATTTATCTTCTGTTGTAAGACTGTCTTGTCTCTTAGTACTACTAAAAATAATAAACACTTAACACCGAAAATGTAAAGTCCCAACAAATTATGAAAGATGCAAAGGTAATATAAATCACCATTAAAGATAAAACGACTTGATAATAACAAAAGATTTGTATAGCATTTATACACAGACTCCTATTTTTGCCACACAGTGAAAAGCAAGGAGAAATTAAAGGAAGGGAAAAATAAATAACAGAAAGAGCTTACAATTAAAAAATTAAGTATGGGGCAATCTAGATGCATTTTTCTTTAATAAAAATCTTGTTTTCCTTTGAGTATGAAATGAGCTATTCTGCCACTGCCACCTTTATTTTAGACTAGCAACAGTCAGAACCACCTACATTTTAAATCTGCTTTTATTGCCATAGAAACGTATGCTTGCTTTAACTAAAAAGGAAGTCTCCTGGCTTATATCCAATTGTCTACTTTCCATATCATACACTACAAAAGACATAATTTATGCATTCATATATCCATACTTGCACTCTCAAGTGAGCTCCATCCGCCTCACCTACAATGAAAATCACATGCAGTTTGTGTTATGTGAGATATTCATACGTTTATATTTAAATGGAAAAAACCTAGTGCAATCTACTCTATATAGCCACAAAAAGACAGAATTACTTTAAAATTATTTATGCTTTTAAATCAATCCAGTTCCAAGTACACTTAAGCTGACTTTTGCTTCAACAGTAATTTAATGTTTAGAGCATTCACGTACCATATTGTTACATATTTGTAATTAAACTTTTCAATGTTCGGTAAGTGATGGCAAACAGGTCAAAATACACCAAAGAAAATGGTATTTTTTTCTCTTTGTAGCCACTGACACCAAGAACACACATAAGAATTAAAGATGTGCAGTGCTGATAAAAAACACCAATATATTCATGCAGTTTTAGTACCCAAAAGAAAGATCCATGCTTTTTCTGTCCTAAAGTACTGTTCTAAAAGGCATAGGGGTGCCTGGCAGTCCCCACAGCCCCAGTTTGCAGAGGTCTGGGTGCACAGACACCCACAAATGCAATGGGCTTCCAGCAGCCCCTGCCCAGCACTGCAGACCGGCCGGCAGCGCCCAGCTATCGCCTGTTGTAGCAAGATGCTTGTTTCATAATCTATGATAAAAACTGTCATTTCACTAGAAAAGGACAGAAAAAACATCCAGCATGTCCTATTAAACATATTCAAGCAGTTACAAGCAATAGAGCAACTTGGACTCTCAGCAGGTTCTTAGCAATTCTCCAAGCTCCTTCAAAAGGAAGGTGGGGGGGAATAATGTGCCAGCTTTGCCAACACTAAATATTGGCCTGAATTCAGCTCTATAAGGGGGGGAATTGGATGCTCACTAAGTATGGCAGGGAAAAGGAGAAATTTTTCAAGCCCTCAGAACCTTTGCTTACAGAATAATTCTAAATGTAACTCACAATATTGGAAAAAAAATATATTTCTTCATTCCTAAATCACCGTGGCTGCATCATAAATTACTGTCACTAGATAACACTTTCCATATGACTTCTGGTAAGTATCTGTAGACACTGAACTATACTGCTTTTGAAAACATTATTTCTTATTCAACAGAAATATTCACGCATGTGCAGAATCAGAAAAAAGTTTAAAACCATTATTATCCAGAAATGCAGCATTTATCTCTACGCTCACAGAAAAAACAACATACACAAATTGACCACTACTAGAACAGTGGAGTGATCCTCTTCTCATAGGAAAAAGACATTTAACAGAATAGTGGTTTCCTGGGGGAGGAAAAAAAGAAAAGGTGCTAAAAACGACAACTGGGTTTTGGTGAGGAATTGTTGTTAATGGCAATTTTTCTTTGTTGGGATGGATTGATTTGGGTTTTTTTAGCAAAATGGAAACCTGATAACGCAGGTGGAATAGACCAGTCTTATTGATTCCTTTAAAATTTTCTTATTCTGCTAGTTGAGCTATTCAGAGCTTTATTTGTACAGGTATTTCTAGAACATGATTGAAATACTGTTTAATATTTGTGAAAGCCGCTATTTCCAAAGAGTTCATACTAAAAATTTCAAGTTTGCAATGCGTTTGTTACAGATTCACATCGAAAAATTCAGAAGTATTTTAACACTTCCAAAACAAATATGTCTAAGGAAACAGCAGTTTCTCTACAGACAACTGACGAGCAGAAAGAAAGTCTAAATTAATTACATAAATTATTCATTGTGAATTATCCATGCAGCATTAGTTATCTTGCATACACACACTTGCTTCAACCATACAAACCCCCTCTAATCTACATGAACATTTTCCAGGAAAGCAGTAATATTTTAGAATACAAAAATAGTATCATAAACTTCCTAGAAAGTACTTCACTTGCAGACACACCACACAAAAAGCGTAAGCCCACAGACACATTCATTCAGAGGATGAAAGGAAAAAGGGGTGCTCACCCTTCCTATTCTGGAGTGAAGCAACAGGAGGAGGAAGCTCTTTTCCTCGGGATCTGGCTCTATGGCAAGACTAGCACACTGCTACAGCTATTGAGCATCACTATGGCCTAGGGAATACCATTAAATTAAAAAAAATAATAATAATAAAAAGGAAAGCAGAATTCTAACTTTTTGCTGATGAAAAAACTACGAACGAAACAAAATTCTGAACCAGTTCACCAGTTGTAAAAACTATAGTCAAACAGAATTAAAGAAATAAACTATTTCTTATCCCCTAGATAAAAGCACTAGATTTAAATACATATTCTGGTCAAGTAATCAACATGAATCACAGACCCTTGGGGATTGGAAGGGACCTCAAAAGCTCATCCAGTCCAATCCCCCTGCTGGAGCAGGAACACCCAGATGAGGTTACACAGGAATGTGTCCAGGCGGGTTTGAATGTCTGCAGAGTAGGAGACTCCACAACCCCCCTGGGCAGCCTGTTCCAGTGTCTGTCACCCTCACCATGAAGAAGTTTCTTCTCAAATTTAAGTGGAACCTCTCCTGTTCCAATTTGAACCCATTACCCCTTGTCCTACCGTTGGCTGTCACTGAGAAGAGCCTGGCTCCATCCTCCTGACACTCGCCCTACATGGAAGTACTACAAAATTTTTGAGTTACTTTCAAAAGGAAGAAATCCCAACAACTTGCATTCTTAGCACAAGGAAAGCTCAAGAATATTTGTGTAAGGGAGCATTCACATAGATAGCTCGGGAGTCACAGCAGCACCATGCTCAGCAACAAACTACATTAAAGTATTCTTTCTTTTTATTTTTCTTTCTTTTTTTTTTTTTTTTTTTTTCCAAATCCATCTTCAGCCAAACAAACCACAATCCACACATGGCAGCATGCCAACGGTGACAGACTTCACATTCCTTGACGAGATTTGCTGAAATGCTCAGTGCATGAATCTTTTGGATTAACTATCAGGAGGCAGAGCAAGGATAGCTGATTATTCTGAACGAAATCCTTCAGGTTCACTAGAAGAATGAAATGCCTTGAAAAAAAAGATTAAAAAAACCCCACAATGCTGTTATTTCAAAAGACAAGACAAAAAGATGAGCATTGGGCAAAAATCAGGCAGACAGTACCTTGATGAAGGCCTCCAGAAAAAATGAAACCTGACTAGATTGCAGGAACAGAACATGGCTTTACACAAAAGAAATAATTGCAAACCATGTTTAAAACCCTTTTCCCACCCTAATGGTTTCTTCCTCTTAACAAACTACTTCAATCTAAACACACTGTATAAATACTGTATTAATCTGGTCACAGGGCCAAGAAAAATCTACTGTTGTTGAAGAATCATTAACATCTGATGGGCTGGCCAAGTTCTGCCCCTGTCATCCAGAAGGCAGCAGCAGAAGTCGGCTCCGCACTGACATTGTTCTCACCACACTGCAAAGCAACTGGAATTTAAAGAAGGCGGGGGGGGGGGGGGGGGGAAGTCAAAACAAAAATTTTTTTTTTAATTTTAATGATTATGCTGAAAAGGCTAAAATGGGATCAATAGGTAAAGTTTGCTCAGCTACTTGTCTGTGGCATTTACATATAAATATTGCTATTAAAAAGCTTAAATCCATTTTAGAGTTTCCAGTCATCTTCACAAGGTCAGAGACCAAAGAAGCTGCAAGATTATCTCCAACTTTTGCCACAGATCCTGCTTTCAGAGCTAAATAATGAATCATATTACTAAGCTTAGTGAAGTGTTATAATTATTCCTCAGTAGCCTAAAAAAAATTTTCCCCCTATGCCCATTAACATTTTCACACAACACTGTATATTTTGCCTGAATCCCCGCTGCATGTAAACAGGCAGCTCAAGTGGGAGCAATGGGCTTAGAATTGTGTATTCAGAGCAGACGCTGGATCCAGCGGGGAAATGATGGAGAACGGGGCCCGCTTGTTTTTTTTAATTAACTGAGTTCTTGAATACAATTAGCAGCTGTAGAGGCACCATAATTTTATTACTTCTTAAGCACAATATACCTAACTAAAAAAGCAGATGCAAAATTTCAGATGAGAAACAAGTACATCAGTGTAAGCACATTAGGAAAAAAGCAAAGGCCCAAAGAGCAAATCCTGTTGGGAAGGCAGCACGTGCTCATCTCTCACACAAGCACACAAAGGAAATTCGAAATCATATTTTCACTTTGTGACAGAAGCGCCTGACCGTGCTCCAGGCACCCCGCCTGCCGCAGAGCCCGCTCTCAGCACCCCGGCCCGGGCTGGAGCCGTGGTCTGGGCTGCGGGGGCGCAGAGGCCAGAGCAGCATGGCGGGAGGTTCGCGCAGCGCCATGGCGGGCAGGCCTGGCCTGCAGACACACGCCCCCAGCCACAGCTTGCCTTTCAGCACAGCTGTTCTGCCCTTTCACTCCTATCCCGCCTTTAAAATCCCACAGCTAACTTTTACCAACACAGGCTTCTCTCTCTCTCAGAGAATATTCTTGACCAAGAATATTCCATACAAGTCCTTCAAATTCACTTCCACCAGAAATCTTCAGACCAGTTTTCCTAAAAATCTCCCCACACTATTTTTGGTTTTGCCCTCAACTGGGAAGGAACTATTTTAAACGCATACAGTTACAAATGCTGTTTAACACTGATGCTATTATATAGCAGACTTTCAATAACAGGCCAAGTTATACAGCTAAGCACTACTAGAAAATCCAAGATATGTGTCTACCTTACCACTTTCTAGAACTGAACTGAGCACCCAGAAGGCACAGAAATCAGTGCCAGAAGCCGATAGCTTCTAGAAACTGATCTAGTCCAAGTCAGTTGGAATAGCTTGTAGTTTGTGTTTCTATAGTAGTAGCTACCCAAGTAGTTTGTGTTTCTATAAATGTGAAGAACTGTAGCTAGCCCTAACAGACAATAAACGTGAAATGGAATGAATGATAACACCTGGACAAACAGCCAAAAACCCCTATTTTTGGCTCTTCAGATTAAGAAAGAAAAATAAACTGTTCTAGTTAGATTTGCAGGGGTAGAGTTTGTAGGGATTTCTTTGTTTTTTTAAGCACAAGTTACAAATTCTTATTCCTCTGAACAAGACAAACAAAACATACTATCCTAATTCACAGCCTCTCCTTCAGTCACAGTTTGCTTTAGAAGAACATATTCTCTCACGAAATAATGTCCATCACTAGTCTTATTGTTCCAATATTTTTTTCCACTCCAAAACATGAGTTTTCACCAAACAGATACCTCTTCCTAAACAAAGCACAGAGAGTAGCTGAGTGTTCAGTGATGCACTAGTATTGGTACACTAGACAGGTAGTCCCACAAGTGACCTCTGATGAATAGCAGCCGTTAATACTACCTGAACATCAGCAAATCCAACTTCAATATGTGAACAATGTCATTTGGCTTAAGCCAAAATCATTATGTCCGAATTAATCTGTGAACTGGTATAGACTGAAGACACTTACATTTTATTTTCCAGACTTGTAGCTGGAATTTTCCGTAGGCTTCAGAAGCTGTGAACTAATATAAAGCTAATAATGCTGACAACAGGAAGTTAATTTACTTCTAGAAACTTCACAGGGATTCTGAAGTGGTCAAAAGAAACAAAACCAAACCAAACTCTCCCACCTCACAGTGCTTCCCTACACTTACATGAAGCTTTACAGAGCCCTTTAGGAGCTTTTTCTTGCCCTTTAGGACTACCACGCACTAAATCTGTCTGGACTTCAGGCAAAGAAGAGTTTGTTCCAAAACATACATCTGAAGCAGTCTAACCAAAAGAATCTGATCTTCAGACAGACAATTAACCACCATTTCCAGATAAACATTCAATTTATGTCAGCACATTTAAAACCAAGGTGAAAGATTAAGGGACTGGTTTTGGCCATAAGCCACTGAAGCAAGACTGACTTGAAATGCCCTGGCAGATAAACACACTAACACCAGGATTCCTGAAGTATGCAGACATTCCCAAAATCATGGTTAGGTGCCCAAACTGAAGGTATATGCAGAGCTTTAAGACACCAGAAACAAACTATTATTTTCAAAATATAGCGGTCATATTTCTATACAAGGCAGAAAAACAGCAGTTGTTCATTATACACTGTATTTCTCAAAGGTCATATTTGCAAGAATCAGTCATCCTTTTGAAAGACTTCAAGGATAAAATGAGAACCGAAAATCTTATCTCTCTTTATCAATTGTTTAATACAGTAATTCATACTTTCCCTATTCCTTGCCAAGTTTTCTGGAAGGTTTTTTCTTGTTATCTGATTGTGCACTGAATTGAGTTAGTGTACTTTCTCAGGATCAAATGCCTCCATGTTTTATTTGCCTGCATTCCATGAATTTCGAAGTACCCAGAAGAGTGCTGTTTTTATGAGTTCAACTCAAAACAAATTCTAGTAAAGACATACACAGGAAGAACTTCTGTTCTTAAGGAAACAGACAAGGAAAAAATCCTACATATCAAATGGTTAAAATACAAGAATGAAATGAAGACATGCCTGTGAAGTACCTCTTGCATCGGCCACACTTCCCACAAAACCCAAAGGGAAAACCCACCTACAGCTGACCTTGGCACTTGGTATTGCCAAAAAGCAAGAATTTCAGGCTGACATGACTACCAACCATATTGGATTTGGGGTTTTCTTCAATGAATCCTTGGCCCAACACCTTTGTTTCCTTTTGTCTCAAAGACTTCCATCTAATTTCATGGTTACAGATAACAACAGCCGCTTATTAGGAGTTGAGTGCCTGGAAGTAGAACATTCAGAGTTCTGCACAGCCCTAGCAGAGCATCACAGTATTACCAGGTTTCACTAAATAAGATTCTAGTCATGTCCAATAATAATAATAAGCACGTCTATATACTTTTTCAACTCCACGCATGTTGGGCAATGGCCTAAGATAAAAGGGACTCCCCGAAGCAAGGGGAGAATTATGATTAAGAATAAAAACTGTGAAGGATTCCAGTATCTGCCTAGAAAGACGCATGTCAAATGGTTCCAGCCAAAGCCAAAGCCAGGAATACTAACAAGTTTAAATAGTACTTAAGAAAATGTGCAAGAAATGGAAAAATACTGGAACCAAGAAGGACTGAGGGAACAGATCTCCTGCCTGATAATATCCTCTTTTAACTAACAGCTAATTGGGTAAATTTATGAGCTCAAATCTAAGGGCAATCAGGCAATTTTACATTATATCATGTAGCATTTATCTCCAACAGGGAAATACAAAACTTAAAAAAAGAGACTGATTTAATGATCCAATAGGATCCAACAGCAAAGAAGTGAGTCAGGCCTAGAGGAGTGAGAGAGTGGCATCAATACATTTTTCTTGGTCTCGCACAAAAAAAAAAAAGCTAGACTATTTAAAAAAAATGTACTAAATGAAAACACAAGGAGATGTCTGATCTAGAAGCAGTGCTCATTACATGACTTTCTGGTACAGCCACAGAACAGTAGGTTAAAAAAATATTACAATGTAATGATTGATTTTCTAAATCACTCAGTGAAGTTCACAGAAGCAGCATTGGTTCCACGCACCACTGAGCCCCAGTAGTTTTACATGGCCAGAATTACTCACCATAATCTGCAAAAAAGACATCATCATGATCAGAAGTTGACACATACACATGCATAAGAACAGATAATAAAATGTAAAGGCCCACAGCATGGCAGACAAGGTCAAGGGTATCAACCCTAATTCACAGGGTAGAGAAACGTGAGATAACTAGGGCTGGGGGAGATTACATCGCTCTCCTAGTGTAACTGTGATTCATGGTTACACATCCTTCATCTACACAAAAATAAATGTCTAGTCTTAATGCAAATGATGTTCATTTCGTCAAGATGTTAAGTTAGTACTATACTCATCACTACTGATTTCACGCGAAATACCAGGCATCCTGGCACACCACAGCTCAGTATTGCTACAAGACAGGAATGAGGAAAAGCCAGGCAGTTTGCAGATGCTTCCATGCAAGTAGACAGGACAAAGTGACACTCTTCTGTGATTTGCTTTGAACACCAGAGTGTTGTCAAACATATAGGAAATTAATGATCTATTTTAAAGTCTCTCTTTGATGCTGTAATGATTTCTTCTCAGTCTGAAATGACCACTACACTGGCAGCCGGTAAGACTTTTGTTAAAGGTGTACTAGATAGCTTTATTGTTATGCACCAAACCATCACTGTTAGATGCACTCCAGTGTTCTCTCTAGAGTTAGCATTACAAATCCCACCCTCTAATTCACTTAGGTTACTTCATCCATACCTGTGCATTAAGCCACGGTGCCAGTGCTTACCTGAATTGCTATGATTTGATTGCCTGTTTTTATCTAATGTGCAGTACAGAACCTCTGCCTTAACTGTACTAAAACCCACAGTTCAGCAGCAGTGCAAGTCAGCTATGTTTTGCTATGAAGAGTCACTCCCGAACCTTCCCCTAGCAATATCTTTAATCCTCCCATTGGCTGCAAACCCCTTCTGACCATTCTCTCCCCTTAGGCTTCAGAGCCTGAGCCAAGCACTGGGGATCCACAGCCTATCTGAAGGTGAAGGCCACTTTGCACCTATAAGCTACCGCTCCCACAACTCTTCAGGAGCTTCCTTGCCTCTAACATCTTCCTCACCAGTCCTTCCTACCACCAGCTCCCTTTTGCACCACAGCCCAAACATCTGGAAGGGGGATGACGTTAAAAGATGATGATTCTTGGTAATGTTACTGCAGAATGCAATGCTCTCCACTTCCCTCCACAAAATGCAAGGTTACAACACCAAGTCACACTGCAAGTGCAGATCGCAGCATGCAAAAGCAGTATTCGTGACTGCCAGAAAAAATGGCATTTGCATAACCAGCCATGGGGAAAGAGTTTGTCAAAAAGATATATCCTTTTCCTGATACCAATCTGAAAATGCTAAAATATAAGCTGTTAAGCAGTATCAGCAACAGTGATTTGGCTGAATGCATTGGAAAGGATAAAGAAATGTGAATCATTTGCTTAACAGATATCCCACACTGATACAAAAGACTTTTGAAACAGAAGCTTGCTGCTGAAGGCATTTTAATTATTTTCCAGACAGAAGCTGTTTAATGACCACATGGAAAATGCAATGAACTTCCCTGGTTTTATGACAATAAAACCAAACCTTTAAGAAAGCAGGTTAAACACCACAGATGAAGTTCCCCTGTGATTCATCATTTCCATGACAAGAAGGTGATGAAAGAGTTACAAAAGACATTGCAGTTTTTAGTGTGGAACCATCTGTAAGTCATAGAAAGGTAACAAAAATAAAGTATGTCTTGATGCTGACACACAACATACCTTTTTATAACAATGAAGACTTTGGGTTAAATGAGATGAAGTGCAATTATTACCAAGTTATAATAAAAAAACAAGAGTGACCGTAACTATCTAATGCCTATTTGCTAAGCATTTATAGTAAGTGGGACAGCATATACTTGTAACTACCCTTATTTTTTAATGCTCTTTGGTGACAACCCTGAAGCTGTGGATTACCCGAGAGGCAAATGCTGATTCCCTGTACCCAAGATTTCTCCTAAGAATGTGATTGATTTAACTAAAGTCCAGGAATACAATAAGTTATCAGGCAGATGTGGGGATGGAAGTGGGAAGAAACCTACACATCCCAGAAAGCCAACAACCTCATAATTAGTGTGCCAGTCCAAGTTACAAATGTACAGAAGACCGATGAAGTCAGCCCTACAGCCGTCTTACACCACCACATTTAGCTTACAGTGAAAAAAGGTTTAAGAGAGAAAAACAAGGTCATACCCTTGTCTCTTACCCAGAGACTAAAAATAATGGATTGGATGCGTCAAACACATGCACCTTTTATTTCTACAAAGCATAAAAACTTTAACACTAGACATTAAGTGGCTCTCCATGGAATTGAACAGCCCAATCGCTAATTTGGGTCAGGAATCTCAGCACAGGACTCTTAAACCCAAGCTGTTCCAATAATATCCTCTTCAGCTTTTTATCAATCAGCTTCGATGAACTTCATTTGCCCCACCTAAACTGAAGAACTGGAAAAAAGTATCCAAAGTCTCAAAAACATAATAGGAGAAAAAAAAAAAAACAAACAGTCCTACTTCACACCAGTGATCAATATTTTGAAAATCCTTTCACTACTGTGTAGCAAATACCTTTTTCCAGATACTTAATTATTTATTGTAAGGCTCAAAGCCAAACTCCTTGAGGCAACAAGATTATGTATTATGTTAAGTGTCAGTTTATACAGACATAAAATAACTTGCATTTTTCTTTCCATCAGATCTAAGAAGACACAGTATTCTCCTATCAGTGTGTAAGGAAGCAAGAATTAAGATGAGCCTTAATTAAGAGCATTAGTATTGATTCCCATGTTTACCCTTCCAGGATAAAGCAAAGGAAAAATATGTAGTGGACAGAAAGTCAACGGAATGATAATATTGCTTTATAAGTACACACATAAAGTCTTGAGTAATTATGGTGTACGGATACAAGAGAGTTAAAAAAAAGTGTTTGATTTAGATGCCTTATTCTCTTTGGGGCAGACCAAAAGGACTTTCAGAAACTGCCTTTACTAAAAAAGAATTACATGCCTAGTTTGGTAGATCTTTCCAAAGGCTGCTTGTCTAGAATATGGTGGGCCAGGATACAGCCTCTGGATAATTCAGGCATATAAAATGTCTTCTGACTTCCCTGGCATCTGTTTGGTTTTTTCCACTGATGAAAGAAACAAAACTTTATTTCATTTATTTCCAGTCTTCACGGTGTGCATTCTTAAACTGAGTGACTTTTTGAGTGCAATTCTCAGTAAGTGTGGGAGGTATAAACTTAGAATCTTACACAACTTTACTTTTCCCTCACTTAAGAAATCAGAACCTAATTTAAAACTGTAGGACTGCAGAAACATCTGTTCATTTTTCAAGCTACCAGTATATGAAATATTTCAAATAGCAAAATGGACAAGAAAAAGCAAAACACCAAGTTCCCACAGGCTACGATTTCAACATTTCTTTTGATTTTTATCTCCTCATTGATAGAGAGGACAACAAGCACTCAGCATACCTGCTCCAACTTCTTTTTCCTCTTCTTCAATGTTGTTTTTGATACTGTCATACTCCTCATCGATTGCCTGGTTGCCACGCATTTGAGACAGGATTCTCCGTGCTCTCTGAGTCTGGCCTTTCTGAATGAGCCAGCGGGGACTTTCAGGAAGAAACAGAAATCCAAGAAACTGTATAACTGCTGGAACAGCTGACAGGCCCAGCATGTACCTGGAAATAATCAAATAAATAAATACATAAATAAGTATCTAATACTTGGGTTCAAAAACATGCTATGAGAAGACGCAGCTACAGCTCCTCAAGCGGTAATTCATAAATCAAGCCCTCCTCCCCTTGTATTCTTTATCATCAGAAGTTAAGCAGGCAAGATTGATATTATGCAAGTATTTTAGAAAACAGGACCCTCGCTTTCAATTCCAAGAAATCTCATGGACATGTTGACTATTCTGCCACCACTGACTCTACAGCCACTTGTCCTGAGGACACTAAGTCAGACTTAATAAAAACCCTGAAACAATCCAGTAGTCTGGAAACGGATAAATCCTTTGGTGAAGATATAAGAACAGAATGAACAGAAAGAGAAAGCAAAGGCAGAGAGAACAAATGGGTACTGCTGATGGAAGAAATGAGACCAAAACCCTGCTGTTTCACAGACATTAAGAAAAACAACAACAACCACCAACACCAACACCCCCCTCCACCCCCCCCGCAAACCAGCTAATCAAAAATGCTTAATTTGGTCAGTAATATGTATGCACAGACACACTTGACCAAGGAATATGGCTCTTGTGTAAGGAAATGCCTGGTTTACTTTTGAAAATTTTTTACTAGAAGCAGAAACCCTTAAAAAAGTTCATTTCACCACCATGACAATTTACACCACATCTTTTAGAGAGTTTGCTCTTAAATCTTCAGCCAGCTGCAATGTTAGGTTTTAAATCAAAGCTGCATTTTAGATGCTGGGGGGTTACAGCATTAAGGCTAGTTTGCTATTCAGAGAATGATCACAGATACTGATTCCAGCTAAAGTGGGGGGAAAGGATTGTGGAAGACAAGCATACCACCAACTTCCATGTGTAGTTCTGGTCTATATACTTCACATTTCTATACCACTTCAATAAACACTAAGAAACACTAAGAATAACAAGAATTGCAGAACGATGTATAATTTTGTTCTGCTTTTTAAATCTGACCGTTTCCCATTTGTGCCTCAACGAGATTTTTTTTCACTTCCATTAAAAACTTTAAACAGTGCTCGTGTCACCTGTACGTTATTGCATCTACTGTGGGTTTCACATCAATGGTTATAGTCATTGAAACACCTGCAGAAACCAGCCCTCGGGATGAATACTGAGGTAGCCTGTGCTCAAACCGGTTCACACCTTGACATTAGTGAGGAGATAAAGCAGATTTGCTACTCTCTGCTCAGCCCCCAGGATGCACAGGATGCACGCTTTCATGGACGATTTGGCAGTCTCTCACCTGGATGTTTTTACAAAGCACACTATGAAATAAGATTGCTAACGGAGTAGGAAAGAGAGCACAACCATTAATGAAAACCTTGTTCAGGGCAATGAACCAAATGTATTTGTCAAGTCCAAATGCATTTTGGATGAAAAGGGAAAAAGACTTCCTTAGAGGCATTTGTAAATTTAATTTAAAAAAATACGAACAATACAACAGGGCAGAAAACGGGAGAATGGGGAAAAGAAGACGCAAAAGGTGATGCAAAGAGGATGGCCATCCTGGGACAACATGCATGCAGGCCAGTCTTGCCATCCCCAAGCCGAGCCCTCAAGTTCTTCACAAAACCAGCAAAAATTTCCAAAAGGTCATACAAGCAAATCTTGGTCTAGAAAGAAATCCGTGGGCAAGGCTCTTATTTTCTAACACTTTAAGAACGGCATAGCTCATCATTAGTTGAAAAAAGAAAAGCAGATGGAAGAAAATAAATTCAAAACACAAAGCTTGTGGAAAGATTATTAGTTGATTTATCTTCAGCCAACACATCTAAGAAGTGTCACTAATTAACTAATGTTCTCATTCCTCACACTAATGTTCTCATTCATTAATGTCCTCCTTTCTTCCCATACTCTTCCCTCTCCACAAATATTTTGGTAGCTGTATGCAGAATCACCTTTACACATTCACCATTGAAACTCACCAAATCGTATATTCAGTATCTGCATTAGAGTGGCATTTAGAAAGCTTTTTCTGTTTCAAATGAAAAGCAGAATAAAACCACAGAAATTAAAAACACAATCACTTTATTCTGTCAAACTGCAAGCAAAAGGATCTTTCAATGTATCTATATAAACAAATATAGCCCTTTACACTCAGATTACTTAATTTCTGCTCCTCCAAAGCCTTTCAGTCCCTTAGATGCAGCAGAGCCTCCAGAATTAAGCAGCTGGGTGCCTGCAGTCATCTTAGGAGGCAAAATCGATTGACACTCCCAAAAGCTTGATCCAGCCTGCTAAGGCAACCGGTTGGACTCTGTTGGATTGTTTATCACAGGAAAGACAAAAAAGAAAGGTACAGAAAGTGCTTGGTCACTAAAGTCAGTTTCCAACTGACATGTTTCTGGTCAAAGTTGAGTACAAGGAGCAGGCCAGAAGGAAAATGTTCCGTTAAGAGTGCACAGCCATTGCCAGTTCAAGAGTTGTTGCAATTTGCCCATCAAGCAACTTTGATATAACCAATTTAGAGTTAGGGCAGGCAATTTTAGACATTTCATGCAGCGAGCCAGCTTTCAGAAATCTAATATAGTTCTTTCCTATACGGAGTACAAGACTTTGCATATGAAGCCAGATGTCTAGCAGACCTGAAAAAATCCAGCATGAAATTCAATAAGTCTGCTGTAACATTTCTCCTTCTCAGACATACTGCTGCAATACTATTAAGATGGCATTAGCAGGGTTTATGAAGCTAACCTGACATAAGAGTCAGGTTAAATGTTTGTTTTCTTTGGTTTACTTTTAATTTAATATTCAGCATTTCCAAGGGCAAGCAGAGCTGAGATAAAGGAAAGTTCCTTATTATTTTTTGTAGCACTCCAATACTTCGCCATTCAGTCACTAAGAGCTACAATAACTGATGTAATTTTCCTTCCTGTAGGTGATGACTCAGGAGTGAACATCTGTGGTTTCTCCCCATGTGTTCGCTGGCCATTCTTCTCAGGTGATTGACCACCTGTGCTCTTCCCTGCTCAGTCTCAGGTTGCAGAAAACTCGCTGAGGACAGACAAGCACACTATTGCCAATTAACAGCCCCAGAACCACCACTGCAAACCCTTAGACACTTCAGCACTAGCACAGCCTCAGTTTCTGCCCAATACATCATCAACAGCTTCAACCGGCTCAATCTGGCAGATCAGTACTTGGCATGTACATAAAACATAGAATTACCACGTTACAAAAGTCATCCAGCACGAGCCAGCGGGCTAAAAGAAACAATTCTCCCTCTCTACTCAACACACCATGCTGAACCTGGAAAACAAAGACTGGGAACACCAACATGAGGGAGAGCTATGGATCAGGAATAGCAACAGGTCACAAGGGCGGTAGCGCAACTGGAGTATATGACATAAAAGAAGAGGCCAAGAGAACGGGGTTTCTGCTGTCCAGAAAAAGAAATTATCAAGAGGAGATTTAACTGCAACTATCACAACTGAGAAGGAGCTCATAGAGAAGATGGAGACAGACTCTTCCCAGATGTACACTGTGAAAAGACAAGAGTCAACAGTCACAAGCTGCAACAAGAAAAACTCAGATCAAAGATGAGGGAAAACAATTCTTCGCAGTATGAGTGACTGAACATCTGAACAACTTGTCTTGCCAAGTGAAAATGCCCATTGGTGGGAGATTTTCCAAATTCAGCATCTCACACAGCTGAAATCAAACACTGAACCTCTTAGTCTTACTCAGTCCCCAGGTTCTAGGTTTTACTTTTAATTGTTTCAGTTCAGATAGGTTAAAAGGCCTGAATTTACCAGGGCAGTTTATTTTTTGTTCCAAACAGAAGAATAAGTTACACCAATGGGGAAGTTCTGAGAGCGGTTGTGCAGCATTTCAGTGGGTGCGAGCCCCATTCCTATTCAAGGTAGAGTGGCATATAAAACACCAATGTTCTACAAAAATATGAAATCTACATTTGACAATGACTATTGCCTTCCACTTAATCTTCCACTTTAGCTAAATAGATTTACAAAGTAACATATCAAAAGACTGTAACATATGTAACAATCTGGAATGATATTTTTCAGTTAAATTATCATTTACGTACAACTGTCAATCCTACATCACCACTTGATTTGAAAACTGACACATCCTATACTACACTGTTAGCTCTTTGATCTTTTCCAAAGAAGCCTACAAGTTTGCTTTCGAGCTGCAAAAAATCACACTAGGCAATACCTTAGTTTATCTGAACAATTAAACAATAGCCACAGCTCCAATAAGATCAATACTTTCTTAGCTTGTATTTTTCTTCCAGTACACTAGTATTTACCGAAACACACAGATTACAAACACATCCTCACCTCCTATGTGTCAGCCCACTAAAAGGAAAAAACCCACAGACTTACATCCACAAAAGCTTCCCCCAGCTGAATTCCTCACCACTGAGGAAAACTGAACTTCAATCTGCCTAAACAGAAAGTGCACAACGCCTCTAACAGTAACAGTGACTCATAGTTCCATTTCTAAATAAATATCTTTACTTGTCTATTCCTCCCACCCAGACCTATGCGCAGGAAGCCAATACATTCGCAAATTATTTAGGCTAAATGTTAATTTAAAATAATAAAGCAACTACTGAAAAATGTGCATCAAGGATCAAATGCTTTAGTTGGTATTTCACGTAGAAAAGCATTACTGCATGCCATTATTTCTTCTCAAAATTGAGCATATTCCTTTAGCTGTAGAAAGGCATTAGCAATCCTATAAAACTAACTTTTTCTTTCAGTGATGGCTGTTTCTCTGTTCCCCATGAGTGGACATATAGTCTGCCAGAGAATACAACTGCATTGAAACGAAAAGGTCATGGAAAGCTTCACATAAAAATGTGAAATGCTATTTCCATTTGAGCCAAAGTAACTAATGCACTTCCAGAAAGCACAAAGCAGAGCTAAAATTAATATTAAATTAGAATTAAACAAAATCAGCATGAAGTGAATTTTTAAGGTCAAAATATGACATCTTTTTACAAAAGAGGCAAAGGAAGCAATCGTATGGACAAAAAATAAAGCCTTCAAACTTCTTGAATCTTCAGACATGCACAAATTAAACCACAGATGCATTAAGAAGAAAACATTAACTTTTTGTTTTAATGCATATTTCTTTACGTACTATAAAAAGATCAGCTTCCAAGTTCTTCTGTGTACCAAGTCCCAAATAAATTGCTCTTAAACCTGAAACGTCAGGGCACCTAGAAATTCCTATTTAGCTCCATCGGAAGCCAGAACATGTAATAATACTTATGTTGCAAGCTTTTAAAGGTGGGGGAGGCTCCTTCAAATTAGGATTTTCAAACAGCAAAATGATTCCAGGCTGTAGCAACAGAAATCGAAGGCCCTACAACAACATGCATCCCTTTCCCAAGAGTGTTTCAAGAGAAAAGCACACACCATCAAGCACAGGTTTCCAGAAGTCGGGATGCATAGTGTAAGTTATTCCCCCCGTGCATTTCTGTTAATTATTTTTTCAACTCAGCACTGCAAGTAAAATACTGAGCTACCGAAATTTCTCATCTCTCAAATGACACACCACTCTCAAGACAGTACGTACAAAGTTGCAGTCCAGAAACACCTAGTGATGCCTACAGGAAGAAAACAATATGCAGAAAGCAGAGTAAAAGAGATTCATATTGTTGTATAATTTAACTATAAAGTTATGCTGCAATCCCCTTCACTTTAATTCTGATCGGATTACTACTGCTCAGACTAAGATTATTGAAAATACGCCTCTGTTTTGTGCACACAGCATCATACTTACTGGAAATGTGCCTTTTGAAAAATCAGCATGTAATTATTCTAAATGCAAAAGGCAAGCTACTTTCATAAACATCACGACAATCATTCAAGCTTATTCGTGCATATTTATTGCTCATCCATTTTAAAGTTTAGTAAATTCAAAAAATCTAAGCATACTGTGAATAGTAAGCCTAAGTGAAAGCAGTATGTATATCATTTAGCAGGACTTCCATTTCAGGATACAGTTTTACCACTTTATATATAAAGTCTGTTTCACCAACAAGAATTATAATAGCTGCCAACCCAATCACGACCACGCCAGTTTTGCTTTCAGCAAGGAAGATTCACAAACCTCCATCCATCCTTCGCGAGGTAGCTGAAGAGTCCATCGACGACACTTGCAAAAAACTGCCCTCCAGTGATGAACAGAGTGTTAATGGTGACTAATCTGCCTCTTAAGTGCGGTGGAGCAACTTCTGCGATATACACTGGCACAGTCATAGATGCTACACCTACAAGAATAAATTAAACTACAGTTATATAATTGAAAGAGATACTATATCACCTTTTCGTCATAAAATATTATACTATTTAAATGGAACAGGTGGGAAGAATTTGATTTCCAGGTTCCAAAAGAAGAAAAGAAAGAAAATGCACCTAATTAACTCTAGAGGCATACCCAGAACAAATGGGCACATACACTGGCTCCTAGCAGCTGCACTGCAAGTTCAAGGTTTGATGCGATGATACAAGGAATCACTCACTTCAATTCACACTGCATGTATACTAAGAATAAAGAGTTTCAAAAAAAAGAGTTGCTATGATCCAAGTAAGCACACTTAAGTCAAAGTGACTAACTGAAGATGCCGAGAATTCACAGCTCTGAGTTCAAACAGAACTTCAGCATGGTTTCCACCTCCAAGAAAAAGCAAGGTTAAGCATTATTATTCTTGTGTAATGTCATTATTTTCATATAGAACAGATTGTTTCTTGACTTGGTTTATAAGTATTCCATATGCAGTGTTAACAACTCTACCACAAGGAAGCAAGGACTGAAACTAAAGCACAGCTGCCTTTTATTCTGTCTTAACACTGGCAGCATTTCTTACAAATTATGTGATGTCTCTAAATGAGCCATTTGTGTAAAAGATAGAAATGCCCATGTGCAGCACACACACAAGCTGTAAAAACAGGAGTTCAACGCTGTATGAAGAGCAGATCTGGGTGAAGTATGTGCTTTGGTGGCCCAAGGCCACCAACCAAGTCATGCTCTCATTTAAAGAAAATCTATATGCCTGTTTCCCTATGAGAACCGACAGTGACAACCAACAGAGATTTCTTTTGTAGTTAAAACTGGAAGTATATTGGCAGCACACACACACAAAACTACATTTTAACTGAAACCAGTGGAGATATAACTTGAGCACGGTGAGCACAGCCAAGCCACAGCAGAGACACCACATCTCCCAGCCTGGGGCAGCTCCACCACATCCACACCAACAGCCCCAGGCCAGCACCATACCCCCAACAAGAAAGAGGGTCACCTAAAGGTGTACACATGGCCCCTGAAGCACAGCCATGGCTCCCGGATCACATCACAGCAAAAACGCTTCACCAGTAAATGGCAGAGGCTTCATCCGGCGCCCCGCTGCCTGGCTGACTCACCAAACTGCGCACAAAATCATCTTTAGCAACAAGGTTAGCCTGACAGAACCGCTGGGAGCCTCCAAAAGCTGGAGCAGGGAATATAGATTGTTTAATAATAAAATGGCATCAGAAGATCTTTTGTTACGATAGGTGAACGCTCGCAGCAGCCGCTCAGCGCAATAACCCAGTTGCTGGCAGAGCCTCCCAGGACACGCCAGCGCCGCCTCCTCCTACCGACTGAGCAACCCACGCAGAATTTAAAAAAAAAAAAAAAATACATAAAACTGTCAGGAAGAAAAAAATTCAACCATTTTTCAAAGCCAACCAGAATGCACCATGGAAAAAATGCATTCAAATAGCCCTTTGCGTATTTGATAGAGAAGCAATTTTTCAAACGCAGGCCACCATTAGGGATATTTCTCTCACATCTTTCACATCAGCATTTGAACTAATCACGATTAAAGGGACACAGATTGCAGATATATAAGGGAAAAGCCTTTATGGAAAAGCATAGGAGCATGTTCACTTCTGCACGCAGAGGCTGCTGAGGCCCCATGTGAGGCAGCGGCCCAGGCCGGGGCAGAGGGGAAGGGCCAGACCCCTGCAGGGCCCTGCTCTGGGGACACCGGTCCCCCTGCTTCCCCAGTCTCCCCTCTGCCTTGGAGCCACCACCTTGCACCCTCATGCTGCTCCCCCCCCCGGCAGCGTGGCCATTGTCCCCCTGCCAGGACACCCAGCCCGGCGGGGCCCGGCCCAAAGCCCCATGTCCTGACCTCAGCCTGCGATGGGCAGCAGAGGCGTAGGAAAAGCTCAGCAGCAAAACGAGCATGGAGTAATTCCCCTGTTAAAACCTGAAACAAGCTGCTAATAGTCGCCAGGTTTGGCAATTCGTGACTCAGTGGAGCAGACACTGGTACCTCCAAAGGGTCTTCTTAAGGCCATTCATTCTCTGCTACCCTAGTAAGATCAATCATCACTAAAAAGCCAGGGTACCTCAAAGACTCAGGGGGGTGGGGGAGAGGGGCGGGTAAAAAAAAAAAGGAAATAAAAAAAGTCTGCTTACCAGAGGCTATTCTATCATTTGGCCCATAAACACCTTCCCTGCTGTTTGCAAGATGGAATGAGGGAAGATGACTGAACGCAGAGCAGCATGAAAGCGATGAGAGACCAAGCACTCCAACGAGGAGTCAACAGGTATAGAAACAGAACAGGGTCTTGCAATAAACACAGGGGGAAAGAAATGGTTATGTTTCTGTCTTTCAGGGGACACAAAGACAAAACTGGCTTACCATCTTTCTCTTGGAAGCTATTTAAAGTCAGCCCCTAGTATTCATCCTCCCCCAAGCCCTGCAAACACGGATACCATTAAAAGCATTAGAAAAATAACTTCTACTACCCAAAAGGTGTCTTTGAAAAACATAATCATCTACTGAAGCTAACTTGAGAGGTAAAGATGGCAACATCTGTACGTGGATTTTACTGAAAAGCAGCTAGAAAGAGGTGCACAACCAAAACCAATATTCACTACAAAACAAAGCTACTTTCACCCCCCACCACAATTCGGCTCTTAATGAAAGCTGATGTTACACAGTAGCTGCAGAGAAACCTTGTTCAAAACATGCCAGCCAAATCTGGACCTCAGGTACTGAAAAAATCAGAGCCATGCCAATGACCAAACCAACAGCTATCATCAGTGTTCAGCAAACATCATTCAGCTGTTCTTTATCATCAAACCTGCAATGAGCAGTACATGATTTCCTAGGAAAAACCTAAAGAGTTCAAGTATTAGTTCAAAATCACACAGAATTGATTAGATTGACCGGGACACATGGAGATCATATGGTCCAAGCCCTATTCAAGCAGGGTCAGCTAGAGCAGGTTGCCCAGGACCATGCTCAGTTAGGTCCTGACCATCTGCAACAGCCATGTCAGCTTTCTCACCCAGAGACTTTTCACCATGTTGCTGTCAAAAAACAGCCTTTTTGGCTTTGTACTGAGAACTTACTTCCTCTGCCAGGTTTCCCAAAACCTACAGGTTCAAAACATCCAAACAAAAACCTCAGTTCAGAAGAAAAAGTTATATTCTATATTTCCAGTATATACTGTATTTCCAGGAAAAAAAAAAAATCATAACACTTTAAGGAAATAATGTTTAAAATTCTATAATGTTATTCACATTACAGATTTGCTTTCAATTGCCCTAGAATGCACCAATGTTCTGCAGATTTTCCTACTCTAATTTCAATTTAGGGCTATAAAGTTGGTGAAGGGTTTGGAGAGGAAGGCATAGGAGGAGCAGCTGAAGTCACTTGGTTTGTTCAGCCTGGAGGAGACTGAGGGGAGACCTCATCACAGTTACAGCTTCCGCACAAGGGGAGGAGGAGGAGCAGGCACTGATCTCTTCTCTATGGTGACCAACGGCAGAGCCCGAGGGCATGGCAGGAAGATGTGCCAGGGGAGGTTTACGTTGGACATTAGGAAAAGGTTCTTCACCCAGAGGGTGCTGGAGCACTGGAACAGGCTCCCCAGGGAGGTTTCACAGCCCCAGGCCTGACAGTGTTCAAGAAGAGACTGGACAACACCCTCAGACACATGGTGTTAACTGTGGGGTTGTCATACGCAGGGAAAGGAGAGGGACTCAATGATCCCTGTGGGTCCCTTTCAACTCAGGATATTCTATGATTCTATGATTGAATTTCAGACACATTAGAACACAGGAGAATAAGTTCTTGTGAAAAGGCATGGTCAGAAGCAAGGCATTAAATGTTAATCAGCTATAAAGATCTCTAAAACACATAACCAGCTTTAGTTATGTAGTTATTTTAATAGATAGATATTAAAGAAATCTGAAAACAACGAACAGCTTTCCTAGCAAAATAAATATGGCTGCAATGTAATCTTTTCTTAATTCTTCATATGAGAATGCTTTCATTTACACTTAGATGACATTTTCTAATATGCTCTCACTGTTAAACTGCTCACACCAAATAAAAGATTCTTGCTGCAGGCAAGTATATTACTAACTAATAAAGCTGATAAGTGACAAGATGTGAGGAAAAGAAAATGAAAACAATTAACTGGAAATCTGTCAGAGAAAGTCTAAGCTCTACATCGTGCACCACAGCTATGAAATCTGAGAGCAGAGAGCAGGCAAGCCCCATCCTCATCCACTTGAGTAACCACAGCATCAACCTTCTGCCCGCATTAAAGAATATAGTTCAGAAAAAATATAATAGAAGGTTTCTTAAATTTAGACCACAAGGTGCATCTAATTATTATACAGGAAGCAACAGATGACATGATGGACTGAAATAATGATATTAAATGTTTTTTCACTTTTAAGATCACTTAGGAGACAAACTGCTGGAGTTGGTACTATAATCTGCAGACTCATCATTGGAAAGCAGGGACAAGACAGTGCACAGCTCAATTTTAAGACAATCAATAGAAAGCACGTGTGAAAATGCATCTTAGAATTCCATTACCACCCAGAAAGGTATTTTCAGTATGAACACGTAAGCATTATAAAAAATTCATTAACTAGTTCAGAAATGAAGTCCACAAACCTACTGACAAGAGAGAGAGAAAAAGGTCATGAAGGAGAACTCCTATGGTAATTAGAAGAGTGAAAAATATACTTTAAGAAATTATATTAATGTAGCAAAACAAAAGAACTAATGTAGGAATCCACGTTCTTGTTTATAAAAAGCACTTGGGAATAAATACTAGAGAGATGGAATAATTTTAAAGACTTTTTTTCAAGATCAGGTGCATATAAATGTCTGTAAAGACCAAGTGTTCCACTACAGCTCCAGTCGTGTGTCTAGCAGACAGGACGGAAGGTGTGTCACAAAAACAATATATGAGCAACAAAAGCTGAAGACAGAAAATGGAACGAGATGTACTTTTACTCCTAGCATAATAAAAAAAGCTCTAAGGTAGCAGGGATGTGTCATTCATTTCACTGGCGTCAACCAATAACCAGTGTCAGGAGCAGCAAAAACATTCCTAACAACTTTTTTGTTGTTGCTGTTTAGATTGCAACCCTGAAGGTCCATAAACACAAGAAATAAGTGACAAGAATTGGGTAACTCTGGAAAAAAAGACTCAGACAACCCAGGCAGCCCTTTATGCTTAGGAATAAAGAGGACTGATGGCTGACTAGAAGTGCTACGGAGGCACATCCAGGAGCTGCGGTCTCTTAGTGCCATGGTTCTCTCCCTCCTTCCCTCCAGCTCACGTTTTGTGTCCACACCAGGTGAACCAGGGAAAGCAACCAGCTGGGAGGACATCCACCTGCCCGGAAAGGCGTTTGTACCCTCAGTTCCCTTAAACACCATGAGCTTGCTATGAGATCAAAAGCCTAAAAGCCTGTACTGGCCCACAGGCAGGACTATGTATGAGAACTGAGACTGGCCTGAACTGCCACGGGACTCCCGACTATCCAGTTGGAAGCTAAAATCAGGATGTGAAATAATCACCAAAAAAAACCACACACACCAAACTACAACCCTGGTCCTATTTCAGAGTACAGCAACTAAGCCATTAATCACATTAACAACAAAGAACAGTCACAGCTCATGACAGAAATTTGTATTGTTAGGAGTTCCAAATGAACAGGCAGGAACAGGAATTACTGAAGCATTTCCTTTCTGGAGAATACTCATGGGAAGGACACATTCCTCACTAACACGTAAAGCTGTACCGAAACATTTAACCAAGGTAAAAGTTTGGGGTTTTTTTTAATGTATCTCAGAATGAACTTGTTATATAAAATTTTCATTAAAATGTTAAACTTTAACACTACCAACTTTAAAGTTCACTTCATTAAGAAGCTGCCCATAAGTGTACCACTTGTAAGGATTCCAAGCAGCTTTAGCAAGTGATTCCACAATGGGAGGATTTGTGGAGGCAACCTGGTAAGCAAGCAAGTTTATAGCAAAAAGAATCAGGAATTAAATATTAATGAATAGCTTAATAGAGGTTGTTATACTACAAGAAAGTTTGAATATGAATTTGAGGTTTGGTTGCTGGTTGGTGTTTTTTTGTAATTAAATACTAAATTCCAAAGAGGGCAGGGAAAACTTGTCAAGCTACAGCTGAACACCAGGCTCATGTTTTCTTCCAGCAACTTTGCAGGAAATCTGATAAACCTCTTACATCTTGGCTATTGGACATGCAATCTAAATTCAGTGCCTTGAAACACTATTGATCCCAGAAGTACATCAGATTATTCAGACAAAGAGACTTACATCAAGTATTTTCTTTCAGTTGTGTTCCCACAAATTACATTCTTTTTACTTTATTTCTGACAAGAGCAGTATTCTTGCCAACCAATAATTTTAGAACGTTGCTCATATCTGAATAGTAATATTCAAGAGGTTAAGGGCAACACACTGGTTAACTTTCTGAAAGGAGTGACAAGTTCCACAATAATTGTATACTCTTTACTGTCAATCTAAAGAAGAATCCATTTGGGTAGTTTGTGGAGAGAAGAATGTCTGTCATCACTGACAACATGGATACATTCTGACTACAAAGGACATTTATTTTAAAAACCCATGAGTTTTCACAAACACACATACAGGAGCTGCACCAATGGGCCACCTCTACCGACAAATCCACAACGTATTTTAAGTATACGGCTCAGTCCAACAAAAATTAAGCCTTTTCATAGTCTTGTGGAGTCCCTCTCTGCTCTTACGGTTAACAGTTCAGTGATGACAGCCAACCCAAGAGGATATTGGAGTGTTTCATTAAACATGCTAATAGGAAGCATTTGAACAAGCAGCGTGTTTGAGCACTGCTCCAGTGCACCAGCCCCCTCCCCAGCACATGATGCTAAAACCTTCATTGAAACTGCTTGTGTTTGAGTGGGAGCATCAGGGGAAAGCTCAAGTCCCCTCTAATACCTAGGATTTCCACCCACTGCACGTATCTAGCAAAGGCATTATCAGCAGTTTGTAAGTAGTTACCACAAGCTATTCCAAGGATGACTGGCAGCACCCTTCCCCATTTCACTCCCTTCCCTCCATCAGACCAGTAGAAGTCCATCTCTTAGCAGTGGCACAACTGTACTCAGCTGCAGCAGAGCCCTGAAATCCATAAGGACCATGGGACAAAACACTAGCACTAAGCCCGCATTAACAGACAGATTTAGGTGCATCTCCTCTATTATTGGGGGTCCACAGTCAGCAGACTTCGTTGAAGTCCTGTATTTTATTTAAACGCTAATTTATTAAATCAGAGAGAGCTGGTTCACCGTAGTTAAGGAACCTGCACTGCTGAACATCTAACTCACTAGGTAATTGCTGATCTCTATTTTCCTATCTAGACAGTAGCCCAAACCAGAGTGACCAATATTGTAATCAGTGACACAAATCTACGTTACTCCATAGCATCCAACTGTGAAGGAGATCACGGCCAAAACAATTTGAAGAAAAATAAATGAAGCTCCTTGGTAGTTGTTATTGCTTCAGATTTATAGAACAATCATATCTTAATAAGTCTGGCTGAATAATTCCTTCTGTCAACCACGAGAAGGTTTTTCACTGTTGTATGTAACAGTAAGAACACAAAGTTCTTCTTCACCTAAAAGAACCTCAAATTGTGTCCACTAGAAACAACCACAACTGTCATATTGTAAATGCAAACCCTATAAAAGATAGCATTAGCCTTTGTGAACTGCATTACACACAACAATAATTTCAAGTTTCGAACTCTCCCTTGATCAAAAGATATAGATGCAAACTCAACTCAAAAAAAAAGTAAGGATGCCAACAGAGAGTACAATTCCTGTATAATGAAACCACTAAGACCTTTCTCTGACATCTCCAGAGCAATATCTTGCAAGAAGAGCATAAGGAAACCACAAATTACAGTAGAGAGGCATGAATATTCAACAAATTGAGTAATCAAGAAGCAACTATTTAGCACAGTACTTATCTTCCTACACTGAAACTCTGCAAGCCAGAGAATCTTTTTAAACTGGAAACCGGATGGTTATCAAATGGGAAAAGGTAAGTGAGCCATGACTTTTGAGACAAGATAGACAAGACAAAAAAATTTGCAGGAATCTTTAATAACACACATGGAGTAAATTAAGAAGTATTATGCACAGTCATAAAGCTGCAGGCATTCGGTTCTGCCAGATATTAATAACGCCCCAGTGTAGAGGGGGATACAAAACATGCCGCAATCTATGGACACTAAAAGAGTAATAGAGCCAGAAGGTGGAAAAACACTCCTATGGAAAATTGCCAAACCGTAGGAACAGAATTTTACATGAAAGCAACTAGAACTGGGAAACTTTTTAAGGTCAGATGAAAGTAACTATTATAAGTGCTAGAACCATTCTAACTGTAGCATCCTATTCAACCTCAGCCTCAGTACTATACATAGAACAGCTCATTATGGGAAGAGAATTTTTAAAACAAATAATTTCTTCTAGCCAAAGTTATTTTAAGATTGTTCAAGGTTACAGCAATCCACAAACATGTAAAGAGAAACTCTATTTTGAGTGGCAAAGTCAGAACGAAAAAGTGGGATTTAATCAACCAGAGACAAAATAATCAATTTAAACATCCACAAAATTTGCAGCAAAATCTTCACAACTGTCCAAAGCATAAGTGCACACCTAGCACTGCAGATGTCACATCACAGTTTACACTTCCCAGTAACCCAGAATTAGTTACCCATATTCAGCCTGTCTTTGTGGCCTGCATGTATTTCTTTTAACAAGTTACTCCCTTTATGCTGCCCAAATCTATCCACAGATCTAGCTTCAAGGTTTACCCTGTTTCACATAACAATTGTCTGAATCATTCCTCAAAGAAATCCAGCTATAAGACAGCATAATAAAACCGTAACAATTGAACTGGTAATTCATCAAGCTAGCTTATCAGTTCTAGTTTCCTCAAAATATAGAAGAAAAGTAATAGGTTGTTAACCTGTACCTACATTTTCAATAAACAAAAGACTTGAGAAGTCTTTTGTTGGGTCACCTACACAGTTATCTATTTGCATTCAGCAACTTTGAAATGGATTTTCTCCTTTTTCTGAAGTGATCCGGACAGCAGCAGATGAATTATTTCTGGAACAGCATTTTTTAAGAAAGCTTAAATAGAAAAATTATTTCTCAGAAAGCACGTGTGTGTGGACAGGCATGCAGGGAACCGAGCACCCCTCATCTGCAGTACTGAATTTGCTGTGGCTCCCTCTACTTGAAAGGTACCAGGAATTGTGAAGTGCACTTCTGAACCATTATATCGACACAAGATAAACTAAAGCCCTAAAAGCTACTAAAAGCAACTAGTAAAAAGTCCTGATTTCTTTGGTTTTGAATTAATTTTGATCAAGCACTATTTGCCAAGATTCTGTGAACTTAGAAGCTGCGGAAGATCTTTTATTGCAGAAGAATGAACACAGATTTTTATACTACCCAATGCAACCTTTATTTTTACTGTATTGCAAAAGCTTCTCACTTCAGAAAATAAGGGCATTTTTTTCTTCTTTCACTTGAAAATGATAAATACAACATAGTAGTTTTCTTTATGACAGCTTGTACAAACACTTAAGCATTACTTAATCTACTTCAAAAGTGAAGCTTTCAGTTCAAATAAACAGTAATTTATACAGAAACAGTGCTTTGCTATAGATGTTCTCTAGCACATGTAGACCATGCACTGTACGTGCTGCTTGCTTACACCTGGGAAAAACAGGCAGATGAAGCTGGCCAGGTTGTGGGGCAGTCACGGCCAAAGACAAGGAGTCACTCCCCAGCCAGGGGCTCGTCGCCTTCCAGCAAGGCAGCAGAGCAGGATGCCGATCTGCATCTCAGCTGCTCCCTTTCCCATTCGAGATGTTTGATCTGGCGACTGACGTGAACTCGAGGTCACACCAAGCACTAACAGAGTGGCCACCCAGCTCCTTCTGCTGACCCAGCCAAGCAAACAGCCATTCCACACAGGGCAGTCTGGTTTTCTAATGACCCTGAAAAATCTGGCAGGTCTCATCTGCATGACCATCCATAACGCTAGAAAGCCAGCATTACAAACACCATGCAACCTTTGCATGGTTTACAACAATAAACCAAAACCCACACACATCAAAAACCCCAGAACAACAGTTGAGTGCTTCAAGGATTAGCAAAGATGTCCTACGCAGAGAAATTCTATTTTCAGAGGACACGGGTAATGATTTGAAAGCTACGCATAAAATGAATACTCCTTTCCAAGGTTGCACTGTTGTTCAGTGCGGAGAGAAATCCCATCAGAGTTCCAGACCCGAGCGGACGGAGGAAGAAATGCGGCCGACCCAATATGAGTGATAAAGCATACTTCAACTTTATTGCCCGAGATAGCGTGCATTTATACCAAATACCATAATTATGCATACTTGTCTCTATCTAATAGGCTAAGCACTAAAAGGTTACATTTACTTACTCCACCTACTTGGGTTTAGCTAGCTATGCGCATCCCGCATTCTTCTGACTCTTATCTCTTCAAGGATATCCTGACTCTGCCTTAGTTAGTACTTTTCCGTTCCCCCCTTTCCCACGGCCTAACAGACAAGCTAACTAAGGCCTACTTATGTCAACTAAAATGGGCTCTGCTCGTACAGTTGCTTGGTGGACTCATGTCTGTGCTCCTTGAGCCAATCCCCGACAGTTCAGAAAGCATGTTTTTCTTTCCTAGCCCTACTGCAGTGATGCTTTACCCACCTTAAACTAATTCCAAGAGAAGTGATATCTAAACAAACACAAACAAGCTTCAGAAGCTGAACTACAGCTCAGCTAAAAGCACACCTCCAACTCATACCTGAAATCCCTCATCAAACGAGAAGTAACTTGGTTTTAACAGCATCTCTTTCTGCAAGTGCAGTTATTAAAATGGTTAAACTGGCTAACTCCTCTGTAAATTGCTTTAGGTTTCATTAACCAGAAGCCCAGAAACTGACTCCAAACATGCAGATTAAGATGAAGACAAGCAGAAGAGTGCATTTTCTTACTTTTCACTTGCTATCAAGAAAAACTAATCTAGAAAGACTAATCTCATAGCAAAATCAGTAGTTTAGACAAAAACAATGGAATAATATTTAATGTGTTAATCCACTATTCTGGAAAGCCATTCATAAAAATACTGACGTCTAATTCACTGTCCCAGTGATTTTATGCTTTCACTGGATAAATACAGTGCATCCATCCACACAGAAAACTATATTTTGACATGAATTACTACATTTAGTTACCCACTTGTGCAAGAAACAGCATGATTTGTAGGGACAGGTACCAGTTATATGGTTTTATAACTACTGCTCTAAAAAAAAAAAAAACAAACAAAAGCTCTGTAAGTCTTTTACAGTCTAAAGCCTGATTTTAAAAAAATAAAATTCTATTATATCATTATAATGCACTCATGACAGTAGTGCAAGTCTAACTATCATTATAATTAAAATATACGAGTAGCAGTTAGTGCTCATTTTCCTTCTATAGTAGTGGTATCATACACAAGCAAGAATGAGTCTACAAACATAAACGATCCATCCATGCAGAGATAATAAACCACATTTTTTGACTGTATGGGAAAACAGACGGTGTCTGTATTTGCACTACTGGAGCATGGGGGTGACGGTAGAAAGGAGTATAGTACTTCTTTCTCAAAATACCTTCCATGGCATGCACATTTGGTATGATAGAAAGAATAAGGATGTTCCCAGTGCACAGGGGTTAAATCAGCATCTTGAGTCCATAGTCCAAGTGCTGCACATTTCTTTGCTTAATGAGAAGCAGCTCAGGTTAAGTGTCTAGCTTCTGTGCACCTCCTCCCCATGGTCTGGGGTTTCCTCACCACCATTTCAGTAACAGCTGCTTGGTGCCAGTGAAATGCAACTCTAATAAGAGAACATCCTATGGAGGAATCCCAGGTAGGGATCTCTCAAGGAAAGTGGTTAAGTCTCAGAAAGGGTTTTGACTATTAGGAAAATGATTGTAGAATCATAGAATGGTTTGGGGTGGAAGCTCATCTAGTCCAAACCCCCTGCAATGAGCAGGGACATCCTTCAACTAGATCAGGTTGCTCAGAGCCCCATCCAGCCTGGCCTTAAACACCTCCAGGGATGGGGCATCTATCACTTCTCTGGGAAACCTGGGCCAATGTTTAACCACCCTCATCATAAAAAATTTCTCTCTCATGTCTAGTCTGAATGTCCTCTCCTCTAGTTTAAAACCATCACCCCTTGTCATGTCATAACACACTGTTCTAAAAAGTCTGTCCTCATCTTTCTTATAGGCACCTTTTAAGTATTGAAAGGCCACAATAAGGTTTCCCCGAAGCCTTCTCTTCTGGCTGAACACTCCCAACTCTCAGCCTGGAATCAGCCAGATCTTGCACTAAAGGGACAAACCATTGCTGAACTTCTTCACGCCATGTGGGTTTACCCCTAGAAATGACTTGCAATAGTCTGGATCAGCAGTCACAACTGCAGGATTCACAGTGTAACACTTAAGCTGTCAAAGGATACAAGGGTACTTTAAGCTATTTTGCTGTGTATTTACTTTCATCAGTTGCTTATACTGACAAAAAAAGAATTGTTATAAGTGAAGAATAAGGCTGCTGCATTTGTGGAAAAAACCCAAGACAGTAGCTGTCAAGCCCTAAAGGGAAAAAAGGAACAGATCAACTACTCCATTACCAACATCTAAGGGACAAAAAGCTGAGGAGAGTCTCAGCTAAGCAGGAGTGGGTGGATGCTGCAGGTGGGAAGAAGCTACTGCTAAATTTTATCTGGGAAACAGACTGTCAAAGAGCTTCCTAAAACAATGCTGCAAGTTTCAAGGCCTCAAGGAAGAGATGGATGGAGGACTGAAGATCCCAGGAAAACCTGGGAGATGCTGCTCTCATGGCTTTCAGCTTTTGACAACTTGCAGGCCTCTAGACGCACTGCAATGGGCTTCCAAACAGCAGATGTGATTCTGCTAGCAGGGCTGCGTTACTCCATCTTTTACTTTGCAGACCTCATTATTAATGACAGCGCTCAGAGCGAACAGGTGTGAGAACCACGGATAAGAGGAGCACAGCTCCCAAGGTGTCCCCAAGAACTCCTCCTGCCCTCTTTTCCTTCTTCAGGCACATCAACAGGCGAGGACGGAGGAGGACCTGCAGGTCAGCCTGCACGGAAAGCTGGGCAAACATTGAGATGCCCTCTGTAAATCTCCTTAATTGATACAAGACCCTGGTAACTCCAGACAGCCTTAGGATTAAAAGGAAATAAAGATGGGTATCTGAAACGCGCTGCTGTAACTCAGAGCACTGCACTGATTCTCTCATCCGGCAGCCTGCTGTGCTGCCCCTAGCCAATAATAGAACAGTGAAAACAAGAAATTTTAAGAAGAATTAGGAGCTGGCATTTAAAATGGCATATCTGACAGTCCCATTCTAATTAACATAGATGCAGCAAATATCGTTGTTAAGATAAAATCTGCTTTTCCTGTGACTTGCACTGCACAAGTTCCAATAAATCAATTTAAGTGGCAAGATTAACCAGGCAATGAAATATTCTGCTGCTTGAGTTTGCTGCCTCCCAGCCCCTAAGTGCCCCAGCTCTCTTGTACTCTGAGGCACAGCTACTACACACAGCCTCGGGTGAATTTTATTTAACTCCTTCATATCTGCTCCCACTAAGAAGGGGATTCTGTCCTTAAAAAAGAAAGATTTAAAGCTAAAAATGAAGCCCTGTTCTCTCTCAACATGACAAAACATTCTCACGTCAGGTTCAAGTTTTAAGTTAAAAGATCCATGCACGAGCTACCACCAAGAAAAACAACTAAATGCAGGATCTCTCTGAAATACAAACTTTGCAAGTTCTGCACTTACAGCACTGGTCTACTTTCAGAGAGAAAATGTATAAAGAAATGTTCATATTTGAGGAAAACCCTAACAGCAGAGTGGGGAGGGAGCTCTGAATCCTTACAGCGCTCTTGCCAAAGGAACCCTGCGAAGTAATTACTGTCTCCCATCTTGTTTCCTTATAATCTGGTCACATTTCACCTGATCTTTTAATTAAGTTTTCATAAAGCAGGATCTAATTGAAATATCAATTACAGTAGAACCTAGCTACATATAATTGAATTTTCACTCAAAAGTAGAAAGAATGACTTTTATTTACATTTTAAAAACATCTCTGGTCTACATCCTCTTCCGTATTTCCCAAAACAAAAGGTAAGGGCTGCTGACAATACTTCAGGAGGGCAGCATCAGGAGGCAGAATTAATTACCTACTGGAAAAGAATCATTAAACTGAGCACTAATAGAGTAACTGTGAGTAGGAAAGAAACCAGTTGTGATAGCTTGTAATAAAGCACCAGGAACCAGCAACAAAGCATGAAACAGGTCATAGGTGACTGGATCTCTGAATTACTCGTTACCCACTCCTACCTGCCCAGTTAGTACCATTTATACTTGTATGCAGTAAGAAAATAATAAAACCACAGGATTTTTACAATCCATTGCAAAGCACACATATTGACGACCGGTTTAGGTGTAGATGAGGTCAGGAAGAAGCCTCTGTTCTAGCAGAATGCTTCTCTTCATGCCACCAAAGACAGCCTCCTTAATAGCAGAATTCCCTTCCGGAATACTCAGGACCTACCATACTGCAGTAACATGACAGCTAGAAAAGCTTCCCCCAGATGGTGCTTCCAATGCACTGTGTGCTTTCAGCAATTCAAATGTCCATTGCTCGTTATCTTCAGGTGCAGCATGGTCCACCTTTCAAATACTGTCAAGTTCACATCCACATTCATCTGCTCACTCTGAGTTTACATTGCTCTCTCAGTTTAAAGGACTTTTTAATTGCTAAAACGCATAGACCCTTTGAGTAGTGTCTCAATACACCATATCAGAAAACTCAAGCTTGGGTATAAATTACTAAATGCATTTAGCAGCAAAGTCCTCTAATGACTCTTGTGCCAACTGCTGTAAGGAACAGAAAAGGCTCGTGGGAGTAATTGAACAATAAGCATAGTTAGTGATACAGCATGTCAGATTACATTCTGGAAGTTAAATCCACATTACTCCACTGAGATACATGCTAAAAATGCTTTATAGTGTTGGGTCGATTTTAGGCAACCCTATTTTTCTGTGCAGTGACAAGTATGTGACAACTTGTATATATTTATCTATTAACACATGGCTTGCGTTTCCAGTTAAGTAGAATTATCTACAGTTACAAGGCCCAGTGGGAACTACGTAACAGCCATTAATTGTAATTTGTAACAAATAATTTACCAGCATTTCAGTAAATCTGAACATGAGGCTCCCCTGAGCCCAGGCTCCTCTGACTGCTATCCCCAACAGTACAGCCTGTCTGAAGGCC
Source organism: Columba livia (assembly GCF_036013475.1). NCBI lineage: Eukaryota > Metazoa > Chordata > Aves > Columbiformes > Columbidae > Columba > Columba livia. Next base: position 195,986,348 of record NC_088602.1, read on the forward strand.
AAACACACAGCAAGGAGGGACAGAAAAGATCTCATTGTAGATGAAATTATTCAAGAAACCGAAAATCAGACTGTTAAGTCCATTCACAGAAACTGTAGTGTTGAACAGGCTATGATTGATAGAGTTGAAGATTGATTGGTTTTAATAAGTCCTTTTGAAAATGCAAGCAACCATCAGCCCCACCTTACAGAAGGAAAAATGGAGGCATGAAGTACCACAGTCATTTTAAGATTAAGTGACCAGGAAAGGATAAATCCAAGAATTACAGACTTGTCTTATGTTTACTGAGAGAAGATGGTGCCTCAGACATTTGGGGTCACACGATGCACAAGTCTGGCCTTTCAACAGTACAACAGAACCTTTCTAACTGCAGAATTTAAAGTCAGCAAACCTGAGTGGCAAAGTAAAACAACTGCGTGCATGTATTTAACTCATCTTATTACAAGGCTTGTGGTAACTCAGCCTTGAGACAACAGGACTGAATGATACAATAAACTTCATGTTACAGCAAGATGAGTTCCAGGCTATGTGTCTCCAGCCCCTTGTACCAGCACGAAATAATGTTTTTCCTTGCTAGTACAAGAACGCAACAGTGTCCCTGCTGCTACTGCTTTCACAGCGCACAAGAGAACTGTGTGGGCTCCAGCTCCTAGGACAGGTAACCCAATCTGGTTTTTGCATCGGCAAAATTTACTGTGGCTTAGAAAACCGATGGCTACAGATCCTGTAAGAGGGCAAATTTGCGGAGTAGAGAACACACAGCGCAACTGTGAAAGCGAAATACAGCAGACCAGACACTTCTCAGTCGGTTATTGCTTCAGGGATGTATGTATTTTAGTGACTGATAATGCATGACAAATAGAAATCCAAACCACAGAACACACAGAGCAACTGTGAAATGGAGATGCAGCAGGCCAAATACTTCTCAACCTATTATTGCTTTAGGGATACATGTATTTTAGTACCGATAATGTACAACAAATATAAATACAAACCAAAGAGAGCCATGCGCTGCTTCTGGATGATTCAGCTCCACCAGGAACACACTTTTACAAGGCTGAGAAATATGCATGAGGGCATTTTTATGTTTTACTACAACTAATTGAATCATTTGATATAAGCAAGAAACAGAGCATTGCTGTAAGCAAAATATCATGGAAGATGAATATAAGCATTTACAAAGAAATATTATGTGTGTCATCTTCAAATATCAGCTTGCAAGTCTTATAAACTTCTCTAACAAATCTGCATGAAGTATTTTTTAGTTGTAGCTCAGGGCAACATCCATCTCTACCTTACAGACTTAAATTTTATATGAACCTACAATTACCTAATGAACAGATATGTATCTCCTGTAAAGTACCATGCTAATTAGTAGTTTATCAAGATTGTGAGGTAAAGAAAACAATGCTGCCATAATGTCAGTGGCATCACACTGGTTTAAAACTGGTGAGAGAATGCTTAGATCAGCTTCTTGAAGTATTCTTTCTCACTCACTGCCACAGCACAGGTGAGAACTGTAATAGTTAACCCATGCAGGTGTTAGACCATACAAGTCCACGTTATCTAAGCCAAGAAATATACATCCCTACTTGATAAAAAGAGAATGAAGAACTACTATATATTCCCAATTGATTAAAAGAAAAAATTAAAGAAGTAGAAGGAACAGCTCCATAGCTCAAAGCAGTTCTTTGTACCTTCTCCTGTTCTCCAGAGCACAGCTGTGGCAACCATTCCAAACGTACTCGTCTCAGAAAGCAGCACAATTGGTTTACAGCATCCTCTCGCATAGCCACTCACATTTTCTTCTCACCACAAAAATATAAACTACTCCTAATTAAAATATCCACCAATATAATTTTATTTCATTACTCCATTCTTCCTGCACATGCACACACACACAGCTCTCCAGATGTCTGAATCCCTACTTTCCAACACGACTGTATAGGAGGCCAGATCAGACATTCCTTCTCACCAATGTGTGGCAGACGAGTTGCTGAGGTTCAAGTACCGCTAATTTAGCGCTGACACTTGCAGTTCCCCACCTTCTCACCAGCACAAGGAGCGTGGTTTCTCTACATCCCAGTCCAAATGAAGCTCCCTCAGAGGGGAAACTTGGGGATAAGAAGCCATTGCAGCCAAAGAAATTGAAGCACTGAATAGTTTGACTGTAATGAAGTGGTCTATAAAAAGTCCCCATCACACCTAGCATGCACAGTTTTACTTTGTGTATCCTGGAAAGAGCCTCTAGGAAGAAAAGCAGCATTAATACAAAACTTGAGACAGGAGGCTGACAGGCAGGCCAGGCTTGTCTTCATCCAGCCCCACACTGCTATAGGGATTTCTGCCTCAGCAACCCACCCGAAGCAGTTACACACACAAACCTGTACCCAGGGATTAAATGTACAGGGGAACACACGACCATGAGCAGAGGCTTTTTCAGCCAGCCATAAACAGGTTAAGATTCTAGGTGAAGAAAACTAGAAAACAAACAGAGAGTTTCACACACTTAGTTTCACCATTACAGGGTGAATTACTCAGAATTAACTTCTGAAGAGGTTAAGCATAAATATCCCTAACAGGTGGCTCAGATCTTGTTAAAGATACAGCAGGTATTACAGAGGAGACAGGCCTGCTGGTCTTGAGCTCTGAGGAAAAACCTCCTCTGCACCGCCGCATTCGTAAGCTTAGAGCTCTGCTTCCTTCTGTGCAAGGGAGCACTCCACATCTAAGAGGATAATGATTAATCGCCCAGATAGTACTTGGGTGTCAGGCAAAGCAATTAACTTTGAATCAGGGAGAGGCCCTGCAGACTGATATTACAGACAGCTTTGGACTCCAGGGAAAGAAGAGTCAGAAGCAGGTGGGGACGGGCAGAATCAAAGCCAAAACACAAGCTGCATCTATTTTTTTACTTTAAAGTCACCACCAGCAGGCACAAAAGAAAGCAAAACAACAACACAGCTTGACCTAAAAATTATGCCTTGAAACTACAGCTTTTTCACACACTGTTGAACGTGATAGTATTTTGTTTAGCCTAGCTAGTAAAACTGCAGACTGGGGCCAGGAGCGGAGGGAAGCCCTAAACCTGAAGGATGGGGAGATGCACACAAGTGTAGGCAACTGTTGTGCCCTGCCTCAAAGTCTAGATTTTAAGATAAATCGTACCTTCTCGTGCCCAAGCTTTCAAATAATTTAGTACATTCCCACTCACTGGAAGTTGACATTATTTGTGCAATGCTCCACTCAATGTGTGCCCAGACTTCTGCTATATGCACCAATGATTTCATCCAGGAACATGCCAGTCAATCATTACAAGAGAAAGGATCTACATTCTGTGCCTTATTTTTCCTCCTACCCAAGAACTACCTACAGCACAAAACCAGACCTCAGTGTTCAGCTGAAAATATTACTGCAGTGATTGAATTCCTGAGTTAAAACATCATGAATGCCTATGTACAACATTCAATCTTTTCCAACCCTTTCTTCGTGTTCCTGAAGTTGTGCAGGAGGCTCTGGCTCTCCATTCGTACCAGGGTGTTCCAACATCAACTGGACTAGGGAGGTCAGCAGCAGCTGTGATTAATGCAGGAGCAGGAGTCTATGAGGCAAGACTTAACTGCTGAACTCCACAGTGAATAAAACCAGACTTGCCCTTTCCCCTCAGGCAGATTCCCCATTCTGGTGCTGACATAGCTACTACTGACCTCACTCGTTCAATAATCAAGGATGTGAGAACAAACAAAAAAGGTCACTTATATGCAAACATTTGCTAAAGTACACACAGCTTAGGTCTTAACCAGTACTTCCTCCATGCTCGCTGTGCTTTAGTTCACCTGTTACCACACTGACTTTCTCGGATGTTACTAACTCTCCCCAGGCTCTATCATAGCTCCAACTGACAACCATAATAAAAATAATGAACCAAATCAAGAGAGCAAGTGCTTAGTGGTGAATCTCTTTGATTTTTGTCTCCTTAACCTCACAAATTAAAAGAAAGTTCCTAGGTGGGCAGCTACAAACACAAAATTATGTTCAAAATAAGTCAGGCAGATTAAGTCCTAATACAGCGAGGAGAAAAAAAAAAAAAATTAAAAAATAGTACTTTGACCTGAACCTTAATCACACAAAAAATATCATAAGCAGTGTTTCTCTCCTACTGTCACACATTGGACAAGCAGATCCATCCCAAAGGAGTGCTAGCTCTGACTCAAGGCATCTGCCACTGGGATCCTCATACACCACTCTCCCTCACCTACGCTAGAACTTAAGCTCCCAGCTGCACTCCACATCCCACAGCGTGGGCAACACCACCTGTGGCTCTTCTGCTCTTTCCAACTTGAGAAGCATTTCCCGGGGTTTCCAGAGTATGACGGGAGCTGTGCTAAACACCAAGACATCCCTAATACTTCCTTCCAATTGCAAGAAAATAACCTCCTTTTTCCAAAGCAAGAGAAGCAACAGCTGAGGAAACCACGCACATGAGTGTTCTGAACAAAAAAAGGGGAAACAGAAGGGCTGTTACTCCTTGTTCCTGACCAAGACAGAAAAGGTTAGCCTGCAGAAACTCCCAATCCTGGGAGAGGCTGGAAAACTCTTGCCTTAGGGCTAACGCTTATGGTATATTTTTCTGAAGTTATTTAATTTTGTCTAGACTATGAAAATATGGATGATTGCCAGGTGAATCTAATTTTGGATACAAGTTTTTGTTTACACAGCAGGTCCTCCACCATTTCTGGCATCTTCTGTCTATCATCTAGAGATCAACAATCACTTCATTACTGCCTCGGAGACAACCGAGGACACAGCTTTATGTGCCTGGCTGGCTGATTAGACCAGAGAGCTCCTCAATGCTACCAGCTGGCATGAGACCTGTGAAAACTCGGACCCTCCCAAGTACATAGTGTTGAAAAGAGGCCAGAAAGTTCTAGATTTGCAGCCTGAGGCAACTGTCTCCCAGGGAAACCCCGCTTCTCCCTTCAGACCGTTCTGCCTTGCAGAGTACCTGTCAGCCCACGTGCTAAAACCATCAGGTACCACCAGGGTTTTCCACACTGCCTGGAAATTTTTGGTTTGCCTTGAAATTGCCTCATCACTCAGGAGTAGAACGAGTTCATTGATGTAAGACACTTAGTAGCAAAGGATGAGCCCCAAGGTTGGTGCCAGGTGCTTCTGGAAAACACCAGCTCTAATGAGAGCCAAGAAGCCTTTCAGATTAGCCAAGGAGGGCAAACCTCCTCCAGAGAGCTGCTCCCTTGCTGAATTACACTGGAAAAACTCAGGGAGCGAGGAAGAAAAGTTCAAGTAGAGAAGCTGGGGTGACAGCTCCTGAATATACAAAACTGGAAGACCCATCTCTAGGGGAGGGGGAGAAGACCCCAAGGGACAAGTAAGGCACAAGCCCAAGGTTAAAACCTGCATGTGTAAAAACAAACATACTTGTTTTTTCAGACCACACAACTGCTTCAGTGTCTGAGCTCACTAACCCAACGGCCACACAAAGACACGGCTGAACTCCCAGGAAAGCCAACCCAGGAGCAATCCCCGGGGCACGTGCGGAACTTCAAACGCGGAACTGCTGCTTGAAGGGGAGGAACACGAGGAGGCCTGTCCCCAGCTGCAGCAGAGGCAGGCACTCCTGTTTAGCCAAGTAAGAGACGGAACCAGGGGGAGGCAGGGACACATTTGCAGATCCACAGCCAGCCGGACGCGTGTGGGCTCCGAGGTCATGGCGTGATGGTTCATCCACAACGGCAGCACGTCTGTAAGGGACGTGCAAGGGAACAGGGGACGGACACCCTCATCGCAAAACCCAGCTTCAGTGACTGGGTACACCAACACTCAGATCGAGAAACCACCTATAAAAAACTCACCTTCAGGCATTTGCTTTGAATAAATCTTTAATAAAACCACAGGTCTAAAACCCCCAACAAATCAGACAGAGATCAGAAATGGAAAGAACAGGAAAGAGTGTTTTTTTAAAGCTTCATTTCTTCAATTGTCATAAGCAAAATACATTTTAGACATGTTTGCATTCTAGTTGCATCATAAGACCTACAGAAAGATAGTTTAGCTAAAGTAGTGAAATGACCACACACCACATCCAGAGCTGTGTTGCACAAGATCACAGAATGTAAGGGATTGGAAGGGACCTCGAAAGATCATCTGGTCCAATCCCCCTGCCGGAGCAGGAACACCCAGATGAGATCCCTACAACATATTAATTAACAGATTATCTTGCTATTTGTTCACAGGCATAATTGCTGTAAAAAGAAACCAATGGGAGAACTCTGCTCCCCTGATTTTCATCAGTCACTGGTTGTAGGCTTTGAGCAGCTCCAGTGACTGTCCCGGCCCACCCAGCCTCTTCACACCAGCAACACTGACTGTACAGGTCAGATGCCAAAACTCAATTATTCACCAATGAAGACTCATAAAACCATTTTGCAAACAAAGCTCCATCAGGCCCATTATACCTCCATGGCATCAGCATGCAGAATAGCTACAGTCACCCTATTTGAGTCCAGCCATCTTAAGCAGAAATCATCAGTTTTCAGGACTGCCATAGGATTTGCAGCCCAAAAGCTTATCACATTTTCATGGAATAATCCTTAAGATTCTTAGAATATTACATTTTAAAAGAAATTAATGTATTCAGAAATACAATATATTCTATTAAAAAAAAAAAACAAAAAACACTTAAGACCATACGGCTGCTACAATTAATTACAGTATCACAGTATGTTTGGGATTGGAAGGGACCTCAAAAGATCATCTAGTCCAATCCCCCTGCTGGAGTAGGAACGCCTAGGTGAGGTCGCACAGGAACATGTCCAGGCGGGTTTTGAATGTCTCCAGAGAAGGAGACTCCACAACCTCCCTGGGCAGCCTGTTCCAGTGTCTGTCACCCTCACTGAGAAGAAGTTTCTTCTCAAATTTAAGTGAAACCTCTTGTGTTCCAGCTTGATCCCATTACCCCTTGTCTTATCATTGTTCGCCACCGAGAAGAGCCTGGCTACATCCTCATGGCACTCACCCTTTATATATTTATGAACATTAATAAGGTCCCCCCTTAGTCTCCTCTTCTCCAAACTAAAGAGACCCAGCTCCCTCAGCCTTTCCTCATAAGGGAGATGCTCCACTCCCTTAATCATCTTCGTTGCCCTACGCTGGACCCTCTCCAGCAGTTCCCTGTCCTTCTTGAACTGAGGGGCCAGAACTGGACACAATATTCCAGATGTGGTCTCACCAGGGCGGATTAGAGGGGAAGGAGGACCTCTCTCGATCTACTAGCCACCCCCCTTCTAATACACCCCAGGATGCCATTGGCCTTCCTGGCCACAAGGGCACAGTGCTGGCTCATGGTCATCCTGCTGTCCACCAGGACCCCCAGGTCCCTTTCCCCTACACTGCTCTCTAATATGTAATTTCCCAACCTATACTGGAACCTGGGGTTGTTCCTGCCCAGATGCAGGACTCTACACTTTCCCTTGTTAAATTTCATTAGGTTATTCCCCGCCCAACTCTCCAGCCTGTCCAGGTCTCTGGATGGCAGCACAGCCTTCTGGCGTGTCAGCCACTCCTCCCAGCTTAGTGTCATCAGCAAACTTGCTGATAGTACACTCTATTCCCTCGTCCAAATCGTTAATGAATATATTGAATAATATTGGTCCCAGTACTGACCCCTGAGGCAGTCCACTAGATACTGGCCTCCAATTAGACTCCACACCGTTGACTACAACTTCAATTATCTTGAAGTTTACTGATAATGGCATAAGGAAAAAATATAATTAGAAAAACAAAACAAAACAACTTCTCAGCGTGTACTTTCAGTGTTTTTACTTTTTTCATTGCCTTTCAGGATGCAATTGGCAAAGCACATCCTAGCATGCTCAGAATAAAAATGAAGAGCATAGTCTGACAGTGCGCAGCAGAGACAGCAGCTGACACTTGGAATCTGCTGCCTGGACTGTCCTCAGGTGTCCCGCCTCTCACCTCTGCCGATGTGACGGGTACAAGCTGCACCCAAGCAAGTCACTCAGATTCAAGAGTTCCAAGAAAATAATTTGCTGTCTTTAACGTCATGGTAGGTGGATGCCACTGGGCTCTTGTTCCGGCAGCATTTTGAAAATAAACCCACCTATGGTGCCCACACGAATGTTTCAAGATGGGTAACCAAACACTTGTGTTTAACGCAGCAAGATTCCTTCAAGATGCCTTTTTATAAGGAGTAAGAGGATCGTGAAAGTTTCAATTTTATGTCACATATAAACTGGATGCATTGTAATTTTTCCAAAATGAACAAAAATACTTAAAACACAACAGGAATCACGTTCTGAGAGAACAGTTTGACCAATGACAGGGAAAACTATTTCACAAGATTCCCATGTTTTAGAGACAGAAAATCAATTTCAAGGTTTACGAACTACAGGATTTTTTTAAGTTAAACAAAAACAACAGGAAAAAGCCCAAACCAAAGGTTTAAAAAAAAAAAAAAAAAAAAAAAAAGGAAACACCACTCATGACTTTAAATAGTTTCCAGAATCACAAGTCCAAAATTTCTATTAGATATAACTCTGTGTACTTAATACTTTATTTTGAAAAGGTCACTAAATATTTGCCAAAGGTAGCAATATTTATGTATAAATAGCTGATCGTTTTACATTGCACCATCACACAAAACAATAACGGAGCGGGCGCTTGTTGAGTCAAGGTGAACTGAGCAGAGCGCTGCGCACCCTGTCCAATGCACACAAAATCACAGCACTTCAGAAAACACAGCTTTTCATCTCCATGGACCCCTGGTACCCCGCAAGATCAGAGGTCCAGCCAGAAAATAATGCATCCTCCCAAATGCTTTTGCACAAGAACAGATTAAGCTCTTAAGATGGAGGGACCCAGCCCTGAGCACCCACAGTAACAGCAGCAACAGATCCTGGACACTCTGGTCAGCAGCAAAACAAGAGTTGATTAAAACAACGTGGTTCTTTGTCCCTTCATCCCCACTGCAAGCTTCTGCTAACGAACCTTTGTCTGTGGAGGAAAAAATACCCTATGAATCTCTGGATTGAAAATCAGAGGTATCTGCCAGAAGCAGCACAGAATATTTGAGTGCTGAGGGTCACCTTCCCCCCCAAAAAAATGTACTAAGGTATAAACTCCTTTAAAAGAAATGGTGGACAGTCACTTGTAAAAACAGACTGAAGCTTTAGAGCTTCACGTGGGAGCCTGAGGGGGAGAAATTAATCTGTAATTTTTTCCAAGATAAAATAGCACCTGAAAAAGCTCAATATCATAGTAAAATAAAATAAACCCCCCAGCACACATATCCTCACCTTTAATAGGCAACAGCTCATATTTTCCAATATTTTCACAGCATACATGGTAGTCCAACTGATAGAGTAGACCTTTACTTAACCACTGGAAAGATAATACAGAGCTGGTACTACATGACGCTAGTCCTTTGGTTAAATTTGATTATTTCTGTTATTTGCTACTGGATCTTACTGTCAGTAGAAGCCAGTCCCACCAGGGAAGCCCTGAACCATATGCCAGCACTTCTCACTCCTGCCTAATTCCGTGTACAATCTTGTTTCCTCTACTGAAAAAATGACCTACATACGCAGTAAAAAGATGCTACAGGAAGCTACACTACATATGTGACATTCAAATACAGCCGTTAAAAAAAACAAAACCAAAACACTTCAGACATTTTGAGTACAAAGCAAGCTCTGAGCAGTAGGCTCACATTGTGCAGATACACCACATACCAGCAAAAGCAGGGGTCAGAGAGAAGATAACGCACCCAACCAGTCAGGTCTCCACCGCACTGCAGACCCAGGAACGGAGCGTGTGCCCACACAGTGGCCCCAAGAAGCGACTGTGCTGTCACAAGGGCTTGGGGAGCATGTGCATTAAGTGATGCCCAAGCCACACACTGAGCAAGAAAACAAAACACTGAAGAGCTGCTCATCAACGAGCACCATCTAGTCTGCATGCTGAACAAGACAGGAGAATCTAATCATCCAGCTAATGACTGTACATTAAGATAGAGATCAATTCTGCACGAGCAAGCTTAATCCTGTCACTTCCTGAACTCTGTGTAGCTCAAACAGCTTTCCTTCCACAGCTGGTACAAAAATGCTCTCAAAAAAGGGACCTGAACAACAGACTACCTGGAACACCACAACACCACCCACGTACATCAGCTGCAGGTTTGCAACCTCCAGCATCCTCAGATGACAGAAGGATGAACTGCTCCCATTGCACACTGGAGAGCCACGGAAACACATCTCGCCAATGGGTTCAGACAACAAAACAATCGTAGAGTTAGGACATTGGACTGATTACAGCCTAAGAAAGAAGTGACTTTGCAAACACAGCTATTCACTGTTACCCTGCCTAGTCTACTGCATTTAGTCCCAGCGCTTACTCTGCTCACTCTCCACCTCCCTTCTCACAGCAGTAGGTTTTCAGTACAACTGGCTTTCATCTATGGCCATGCCTAGCTCTAACCTTTGGTGCTTCAGTTCTGGCCTGTCCCCAGGCTTTGGTAGGACAGACCAAAGATGAGCCACGTGAAGAACCTGGCTTTCCTGCCAAGCGTATGAAATACAGCAGCCAACACAAGGCAAACCTATGCTGGCCCTCAATCCCATACCAAGTGTGGTTGGTCACCCTTCAGCAGCAGCCCAAGACCTTTAGTATTAACAGATGCAAAAGGTCCAAATGTGCTTTGTACCAATGACGTTTTTCCAAGCTAAGCTCACAAAAAGCACTACTGAGCACAACAACCAATTTCTTCAATGTCTGAATTTGCCCACATTTGCTGTAATAAATACGCATCCAAACACTGCATTCCTGACAACAGGCTCAGCCAAATTCCTAAAGAGTCAGGGACACAAGAGCTGCTCAGGAAGGGGCAGCACGGGGGAAGGAATGATGGCCATAACCTTGTTCTTAAGTCATCTTGCCTGTAGTTGTCATGAACTATCAAAAATAGCCATGCATATTCTGAGTTAATGCTGAATGTGGTTTCCCTTTTTTTGCATTCTCTATATTTTGTATGTATGTTGAGGGAAGAGGAAGGAAGGGGAGGGATGGGGGACAAAGCTGTTTCCAACCATAAAAATCTATTCAACGTTTGCAATAAAAGAGGATTTTGGCTTGTCCTTGAGAGAAGGTCTTTATTTCCACAAACATCTCCTTCTGCAAATGCCGGGGAGAAAAGGAGAATATTTCTATCTCCAAGCAGCTCTACAGCAAAAGGTAAGAAGCTGACAAGACAGCCAAGGGAGAGATGTTCCTCATTTCTGCACATATCCAGTTTTCATCCTTGAAAGTTTAACCGTAGCCCTTTATAAATCACAGTTGAGAAAAATGGCCGTTTTCTCACATGGACACAATTAACACAGATTCACCCTGCACCAGGGAGGGCAGAATGAAGTCCCACAGGTCACCATCCCTGCATCTGCTCTTATAGCACCACAGTACTGCCCACAACACAGTAACTCATTTATTTAATGCCAGCAAACACAATTTCCTGCAGTAGATCCTGCAGTAGATGTGCTATTGGCAGTTACGTGAAAGTGATCTCAAAAATGTATAAAACTATATACAGTTAAGTTTATACCGGTTTGCAGGTAGGAAAGCATTTCATAACCCTACACCATCGCACCCGCACATCTCAGCAGTTTGCACTGTCACTGGAGTGTCACGTTACCAAGCGACCTCCTTACACCAGCGCTATAAGTTCTCGCTCACCATAGACACTCAAGTGATAGTCATAGGGCTCCAAGAGATGAAAGGGAAGAAACTGGCTAAAAGTTCAACTGATTTCTAATGCCTTCATGAAATTATCCAGGCTCCCTCTGGTGGGGGATTTAATGTAGAGACTGTTGCAGTTTACTGCATGAGAACACTTTTGAACCACAACATATTTTTTCCTTTGTAAAATAAACCTTGTTAGGATTGGACTCTGCGATTCTTGGAGCCTCTTGTGATGCTTCAGTCACAGCAATTTAAGGTAATGCTTTGTTTCTGGCCATACGCTGCATCACATAAAGAAGAGCAACCTTTGATAAACAGGAGAAAATATCAGGTTTTAAAATACACACCAGTGTCTTTGTTGCTTCAAAATCCTCAGAACATTTCTCAGTCCTTCCTTCAGGTCTCCAGAGCCCCAGCAGAACCACCAGCTTTATCCCCGATGTGGAAAGAGGGCAAGGAGAGATCTCTCTCCGCTGACCACACAAGAGATCTACCGCTGTACAAAAGAACAACCCCTAGCTCCCAATTTCCATTTCTGTCTTTTATATATTAATTACATTAAGCCCCAAGTCTCATAGCCCTCCAACAATAGCAATGTCATTTATTCACACCACTGTAAGACAATTCCAGCATGTCTATGCATCTCTCTACAAGACACACATAGACAAGAGTCAAGCAAACCATCCATCCCTTTCCTCTCTTCCCCTGAAGCTGACAAGGTAACCAGTTATGATGGATATAGAACATGAGCGGTTTTACAACACAAAAAGACATCAAATTTGGTATTTTTAGCATGTACCACTAAACATATGTACTACATATTGCCATCAAGATAACTGAATTTGACTATGAGGTGGCAGAACAGGTTTCTTGTCTCCTAAACATTGCAACAAACATCACCAACATTCTGCAATTTGAGGTCTCGACTGGGAAAAAAAAAACGCAGATAGGTAGCATTTAAAAAATAAACAACAACCACCTAACTGGGGGCAGGAAAACTGCAACCTAAAAATCTTCCTTACTGTACAGGAAAACCAGCATGAGCCCTTTTCAAGAATGGAGTCAGTTTTATTTCTGACAGCCCTTATTATGACTCACTAACTTTTTTTTCCTTAGTAAGACCATAGATTGCATCACAGCAAGTGTTTCTATAACAAGCCAGAGAATTCAAAGAATCAATGTCTGACAAAACTTTGCTATGTAAAGGAAAACAAGTCTAATCCTCAATTTATTCTCATGCTTTCAGATAGGAAGCATTGCAAGATTACAGTAAGAAATATTTACCTTTTTTTTATTTTTTTTTAATACATACTATAGTCCAAGTACTCTGAATATCCTCATATAGCCCCATCTTGGATGAGTATAATTCAAACTACTGCCTGACGGGATGGCAGCTAAAGAGCAACCAAAATTCTGAGGATAGTTAGAACACAGTTGGCACAGAAACCAGTCTCAAAGATCAGAGGAAACACTCCTCGTCACTTCAGGTTTTTTGGGACAACTATAAAGTTTTACCAGATCCTACTGCTTGCAAGTTATGCAATGCATGTAGGAAGGCGACCTGAGAGCAGCAACACACATTCTGTTCTGCAGGATGCTATTAATGAAAACCAACGCCTTCCCAAGCAACTGTCTCATTTGAACAGCAAGATTACTACCTCGTTTTGTCCCAAAAGCAGTCCTGAAGTGCCCGATGAAAAGCAAAAATGTGCAAGAAATTCACAGTTCAGAAAGTCAAGCATGACCTCCTCGCTCCCGACTCCCCAGCACCCTACCGAATGCAAAGCTCCCGGTGCGAGCTGCTGGTGCTGACAGACCACCCTAAGCATGAATTTGGGGAAAGGACGCGAGACCACTCTACCACACAACTCGGACACAAGCACCTGCCAGCAACAAGAGGGGAGAGCACACACACTCACACACTCTCTCCCTTTCCCCAGCGGACTCCGTGCTGACCGCAGCCCGGTCACACACGCCCCCGGCCAGCAGCTCTGCACTTCCAGCCCCTCGGCCACTGTTCGCCTTTTGTCTGCGGGCTGCCTCACAGAAACGGGCTGTGGACGCGCGGGCTTTGGGCTCGGTTACACCTGCCTCCTGGGGGAGCTCCTCCCCGCCCGGGGCAGCAGCCGGGGTGCCCCCGGGAGACGGACTCGGGCTGCAGTGGCCGGAGGGGCCCGGCGGGACGGCGCGGCACTCACCGATGCCCAGCCCCACCACCACACGTCCCCCCAGCAGGGTCTCCTTGTCGCGGGCGGCGGCCAGCACGCCGGCCCCCGCCGTGAAGAGGCCGCTGGCCAGCAGGATGCAGGGTCGCCGGCCGCACAGCCCGTTGAGGACGCCGCCGGCCAGGGCGGAGAGGGCGGCGGCGCCCACCGTGCTGGAGACGAGCAGCTCCTGCCAGAGGGCGTCCAGGTTGAGCTCCCTCTTGAGCAGGAGCAGGGCCCCCGACACCACGCCGGTGTCGTAGCCGAAGAGGAAGCCCCCCAGGGCGGAGAAGACCGACACCACGTAGACGAAGCCGGGGGTCTCGTCCTGCTGGAACTGCCGCCGCGCCGCCCGCTCCAGCTCTCCGCCCGACGCCGCGCTGTTGAGGCTGGAGCACGACTCGGCGGCGATGAGGCTCCGCTCGCCCGCCGCCGCCGCGCCCGAGCCGGCGGACCCGTCCGCCTGCCGCCGCCGCTTCTCGCCCATCAGGTTGCTCAGGCTCCGCAGCGTGTACTCCACATTGTCGCTGGCCTTACGGGACATGGGACGGCCGCGGCGGCTCCTGCCCCGGCCGGGGGAAGGCAGCGGGCTGAGGCGGGAGGCTGCCGGACGGCTCTGGCTACAGCGGTGGGGCGGCTACTGCTGCTGCTGGCGCCGCCTGTCCTCGCCTCGCCCCGCCCGCCCCTCTCAGGCCGCGCTCAGCCGGGTCGCATCGTCCCCCCCGCCACCGCGCAGACTTGAGGGGAAGTTGCCGCCGCCGCTCCCAGCGCCCGGGCGGAGCTGCGGGCGGGGACAGCAGCGAGCGCGGCCCCCTCCCGCTCCGCGGTGGCAGCCACTACTGCGCTTGCGTCGAAACCGCGCCTGCGCACTGAGTGCCACGACGCCTCAGGCACCGCCCTCTCTCCCTGCTGGGAGGTGCTGGCAAGCGGCGGGGCTGGCGGCAGCTCCGGGTGGGTTTGTTACCGGATACAGGAGAAGTTCGGAGCTGATACTCGTGTTTATATCTAAAGCGGAGCACAGCGGTTTGATAATTCCGTTTTGGGGCATTTTTGTTGGGGCTTGTAACTGGGATGAGGAGGAAGCTCCGGCCCGGGCAGCGCCGGGCATCTGTCCGCGGCTGCGGGACAGCGGGGCCGCCTGGTGGCGGGAGCGGCTGGCGGGAAATGCCCGATTTCCCGGGAAATCCGGGAGCCCGTACCCGCCGGTGCGCGCGGCAGGGCCCGCCGGGTGCGATGCAAAGTGTAGGGAAAAAAATAAATCACACCAAAATATTCTAATTTGTGCATTATTGCATACATAATGGCACATACTTAACATTTTCTTTCTGACATGACTGTCTTCTGTAAAGATCCTCATAATAGGGCCAGCCAGCAGATGAAGAATTTCACTAATTAATTGGATCAGCTATTCTCTGCCCACAGCTAGTGAGCAGCACTAAGTCACAGTCACATGAATTTAACGATTAGGAGAGGGAGCAAAGTCCAAGGCGGCCAGCTGTGCACAGCCTCCGTGCTGGTTTGCCTCAGAGCAAGCTGGGACCTGCTGATTCTCTGTGGTCCAGGTAATACCAACTAAATAAAACAGTGAGCTGTAGCTACTACAGTGAATTGTAATTCATAATGAATTATAATGTCTATGTAGTTAATCCCGTTAGTGGCAGATGTGGCAGTGCCAGGTTTGAGCATGTGAGAAGCCTGAACTAGGTAAAAATTAAAACATGTTAATATTCAGTTGGTTTTAATCAAGATTGGGATGATGTGGTGTGACTGGCACAGAGCATTCCTTATTCCTGTACAGGCTGTTAAGGCCTGACCCAGCACTAGAGCAAGAATCAGTTCCAGGCTGTGGCATCAGGAATGAAGTTCTGTTGTGCTACAAGAAACTGTCCCCTCAGGTCTGGCAGCTCCCCAGGAGCAGACAGGCTTACGCTTCTACAACACCATAGGAGAGAGATCTGTCATGCTCCAGAGGTCTCCAGACTTGCACAGCAGTCAATACTTTCTAAATGCAAGCCCCAAATAAAAAATGTGGGACGTAGTGCATTACACAGAAAGAAGTCACACCAAATCCCTCGCCAGCCAGAAGGAATGCTTTCACAGAATATTGTCACAACAGCTGGCTGTCACAAAAACAACCTGTCTTTTTAACAACCACGTCAGAAGCTGGAGGCATTCTGTATGTTACAGTTAATAGAGACTCAGGAGAGCTGACAAAAAGGGTTTTTTCCATTGCTGGCCCAACACAATCATTCGCAGACATAATTTCTCATCAGATCATGCTGTCAAGATTATATCTTAAAAGGATTCCCTGAAGAAACAACATAGAAGTTCAGCTGTGGGACATGTTACACTGAAGAGTGACTTCATGAGAAAGGGGGGATTTGTTTGGTTTATGTTTCGATTTTCATTACTGTGATCATCTCTCCGTAGTACTGGATTTAATGGTAAAAGCTCACTTATAAATGATTTCACATAACACAAATTGTTGTAGGTAGGATTAATAACCTAAAACAGGGCAGCCAGATCCAAAGAAGCATTTGGGTAGATTTTAGGTACGACATTATGCTTTCAAGAGATTAAATGTTTAATTGAATCACTGTTTAGGTTTGCAGCTCTGCCTCATTCTTTCTTTTGCACAATTGTTTGCCAGGTGATGTGAACTAGATCAAAGAGCTCATCCAGCTTTAAGAAATTCGATTTTTTTGTGTTTCAGCAGAGAGCAGGAATAATTACAGGATTTCACTCCTTTTATATTGTTGATACATGGCATACATCAGAAAACGTCTTCGGGAAAACTGAGTGCTTTGTGTGTATGCCCAGAACTCCCGTAGACCTGAGCAGCCAGGGTAGCTCCTGTCCCTGTGCTCAGAAGCAGCTGTGATGTTTCTGTTAAGTTTAGTGGAGTTTCACAGAAGGTCAAAGCAGACCATAAAACAAAGAATATGATTCAAACAGAACAGGAATTGGCTACTTATGAGAGGAACTTGAAGGACAAACCCAGAGATAAACCTTGAAGAAGACACACATAGTAACAAACAATGAAATTTGGCAAGGACTAATGGTATATAATGACCTTCGGTGATCTATGCTCATTATATAGTCATTTTAATACAAAAACACACCTCCTTGTCAAAGGCTACTCACCTCCAGGAGACCACTCCTACTCATTGAACATGTATAGATGATTTCGTGTTTACTGTACCATTTAAACCAAAGAGAGCAAAGCTTAGACCAATGAACTTTGAGGAGGCACAGATATGTACAAGATGTTAGGAGTGGCTAAAAGTTAAAATGTATGAACACGCAACTCGGTTTCCTTCATAGTGTGCTGGCTTTGCGAGAGATCGCCCAGCACCCTTTTCTGCGCAGAACCGTTAACAAAGCAAATACCTCGACCCTGTTTGAGAAATGGTATCTGCACGCCAGGTAACGACCCCACCTTTTGGGACAAGTGCCTAAATCTCCTGGGGCCGTCAGTCCAGCCCAAGTGTCGGTGCACAGGTGCAGCAGGTCTTCTGTGTATCAGCCTGGTGGTTGATAGCCTCACCTGAATCACAGATTTCCTTCTGGCCAGCAGGATTTAAATCTCTTGTCTCACAAGAAAATTGTACGTTAAACTGGGGAAAAAAACAAAACAAAACAAAACAGGTTAAAGGAAACTGGGTTGTTGTGCAGACAAGAATGCAAGAGCCATGAGGCTAGATGGAAAGTGAGGCAGAAAATAACCTGACTCTGCGGCAGAAGAAGGTCCAGCTTTGTCAGTGCTGGTTATATTCTTTACATGAAGCCGTGTAAATAATACAAGGAGCAAATCCCCAAACCAATAATTCTTCCCATCTCAGTCAATGCTGCGGGGGTAGGCTCGTGGGCTTTAGCCTCATGTGAGCGTTAGCAATACGGTGTGCAGCCTCTTGTGTTTTAAGGCTCCTTAGCTGATTTTCTGTCCTTTAGTGTTACAGTGCCTTAAACTGTGATAAGCAACCTGCCCTGGTACTCACGGTATTTTGCCACGAGCAGAGTTGTTATTTGAGATATAACACTGTGCTGGGCTGAGGGAGATCCCCTGGCTGAATATGCAAAAAAGGAGCAGCAAATCCTGATTATAGTAGCAGCTTAGCTAGTGCCTGAGACCTTGGGAAAGCACCGATTTTTTTACTCACTGATGATAGTTCACTAAGTTTCTTAAGTTTGCATGCAGTTCTCAAGGTTCAGAAACCTTTCCTCTGCACGGAGTTATACATTATCAGTGTGCCAAGGAATATGGTTAGATACTTCTGAAAAGACACAAACCCTGGTCCTGGATCACATCGGTTTGTTGAGTTTGCAAATATGTATTGGTAATACAGGGCTGGGACTATAAGGAACACTGTAGTTTAAAAAAAAAAAATCTATAAATAGGAATTTATATTAAAACTAAAACAAATTTGAGCTGTATATTGCCTTAAAACTCCATTTTGTTCCAGAGTCCCTCCTATTCTTGCAACGTGTTTTGGTTTCTTTGGAAAGAAGACACTTAGATAAATTCCATAATTTTCCAATCCCCATATAACTTTCCTTCCACAGCCACTTTTACTATCTTGACAAAGTCATTTTGTTCACTTATCTGAATGTATCTATCACTTAGCTCTCAAAAAATGAAATGCATTAGTTGTTTGTAATCCTTCCAGTGTTTGCTTTGGGTTCTCCTGTATACGTACAGATCCCGACTGGACCCTACTCCAATAGCTCAACAAAAGTCACCCACCTCGATTGTGGGTCCCACCGTTATGTGGGACTTTATTTCCCAGCTGCCCTGGCCTGCAGGGTGGCTTTTAACTGGTTATTTACCTCCTGCCTTGGTTGTCTGAATCTGTGAACTGGGGCAAGACTATTAACCTGCTCTGTAAAACCCTTCCAAATTGAACGTAACATCAGAATTTGTTAGTAAGGAACCTACCGATAGCATGTGTTTAATCCTGCTGGCCAAGCGTTAAGAGCTAAACTGCTTAATGAGTAGGCAGAGTTTGCAGCATTAGCGCTGGCAGAGGGTGCGGGTGGTGGCGATGCAGACAGAAGCTGACAAAGCCGTGGGACGATGTGTTCCTTGCCTGATGGGCAGAGCTGGCAGCAGCACAGCTGTGTTAATCCCATGTAACTTCACCAAAGTCATCATGTGAGCTCACATTTTGCATAATTGCTCACTCCTGCTAAATACATGAATTCCAGCAAACACACTTCAGACCCATTGAAAATGCAATTGCAAGAAACACATGGGTTTTAAAGTTAAATTCTTATCTCTGTTTTTAAGATCTCTAGCTTTTTCATGCTTTAGAGCAGGGAGTCAGTTTTTGGCAGGAGAACAGTTTCTTTCTGCTTTTGGCTGTCAAAAGAAAGTACTAACAAGATTTGACTGAAACAGAGTCTCTGGTAGAGTCAGCAGTGACGTATAAGAGCTTGTGCAAAATCAAGTGTGCCCTGGGTGGGTCTGCAGCTGCTAAACTGATTGACAGCTGCACACTAACCCCTGCGTGGGCTTCTGCAGGTAAGATTCGGGCAGCCCATTTCAGTGCTTTGCTTTAAAAATCAAGGCCCAGCATCTGCTGAAAGCCAGGGCTGGTGCAAAATGGAGTGGGGAAAAAAGACTTGTTATTGTACAGTTTTGAATTTTTGCATTTGTATGCTTGTAAAGATGGTTTGCCAGGTTACAATCCTTATCAAGTCACTATTATCCTGTAAAAGTTATAATTACTCAGCTACAACACCTGGCAGCATAAAAATCAAGGATTTGGCACCACACTACTCACAAGATACCAGAGAAACACTGCTCTTGATACACCGTGTCTTCAAACAAACGTCTGTCAGCACAGAGCTGTGTGTCTGTCTGCAAACAGAAACCTCCTGCAGTGCTGCAGAGATGCCCAGAACAACAGGTCATCTCGCTGTCAGCTCAGATTCCTGGGAGCAATGGGTAACCCTCTCTTCAGACACCTATTATCTGGTGGACATGAAAGACACACGCAGGAAGAAAAGAACCACGTGCAAAACCCCTTAATTCTACTGCTCACTAAACAAATTTAATTTATCAGACTCCATTTCTCTAAAAGGTAGACAGTACTGCTAAACCAAATCCTTCTACAGATAATGTAAGACCAGCACATCAGTTGTCCATCATTTAAAGCAATAAAACCAAAAAATAAATTGGAAAGGCTTTTAGGCTTATGTAGGGCTACACGCTATTCTGCATCCCTAGAAAAATAATGGCTGACCCAGCATGAGCTCACTGGTTTTATAAGCTCTCACCTCATCAAAGTAAAACCTAACCATCAAATTAAAGCCCCAAGAAGTGGAAACCATATGTTTTAAGCAGCAGGTTAAAAGCTGGCTTTGCTGTCAGCCCTGACATTGCGTTGCCTCTGAGCAGAACACTATTACACAGAATTGCTTTATCTGAGGTTGCAAATGAAATTGGAAACAGACTGGGAAGAATTCAGTTACTGACTCATTATGGTCATACCCTCTGGATCTGACAGATGGTGAATCCATCAAAACTTGTTTGGTGTTTTTTTGGAGAGAACTGCACAATGAGGGATAAACAAGTTTGAAAGGGAAATTGAACCACATGAATTCCCTGTGCAAAGGCAAAATATGCACAGAGAGTGACTGAAGTTGACTGATATGTGCCAGAACGTCATCCTGGCATGTGGAAGATGAAAATCAGTGCTTTCCATGGCTGGGAAACTGGATGGAGCAGCAGCAAGCTGCGACTTTTATTTGCTTCCTTGCCTATTTCTTTCTGTATCTGTGCTTCAAAAGTCCTATTTCCACCACTGTAGGTAAACATCTTTTTAAAATCTGTTTTATTAGCCTGGGAGTATTAAAATCTGACACATTTTTAAAATAGGTCCTCTGTGAAATGTTTTATGGAACTCCGTCTGGAAATTTTAACAAATTCCCTGACAAGCATCACACGTGTCACAGGGATATTTTCAAAGATAACATTAAACACTCCTGAAAATGGCATTAAAAGTGACTCTCGACCCCTTCGAAGCAATCAATAGGAGTATGTGCTGATATCATGGGAAGGTAAATGCCATCAGTAGGAAGTGTTGAACAGTTGGTGATATCCATCACAAAATAATGGCACTGATTTGTGAAAAGACACTGTGAGTCCAGTGGGGACTCTCACTCACACTGACACTCCTGTGTGACCCTGCACTTATCTAGGAGACACTTCGGACTTGGTGCTCTAGGTGAAAAAAGAGGGGTGGAAGTTAAACTCATGGGGGTCTCTTGCTAGAGGCCTTCCAAGGTACCAGGCTGTTCTCATTAATGATGGAAAATTCATGCACCTGCTTCCCTCTGCAGCTACAAATCATATGCCTAAATAAGGCAGATTTGGTCCCACCCCATTTTTGCTTGCATTAAAAAGGCAGAGATTCAAAGGCTTCCCTCTGGTACTCACACAGTGATGCACAGAGCCTGGCAATGAGGAGGAGCAGCTGCATTGCCAGACACAGTGGTGGCAGAGACTTTGTGGGGTGGTGCACATGGCTGGAGTGAGGCCACAGATGGATACAGGATATTTAGAAATGACAAGCAGAAGAGAGCAAGTGACATCATGTTTTATGTTAAGTAGCTCTTTGACTTCACAGTGCCCCAGTATAAAACTGGAGACATGTCTGCTGAGAGTTTTTGGGTCAGGAACAGGGCGAGGAGGAACCTGGGGGTGTTGTGATAGGTGTGCACTACAGACCATGAGGAGGCAGGTGCTGAGGCTTTCTGCAAAGCAGGAGTCTCCAACTTAGAGCCCTTTTCCTGATTGCACCCACCTGATTGTCTGCTGGAAGAGCAGCACAGCATCAGGCAGGCAATTCAGGAGGTTCTTAGCCTGCAACGGTGATGTTTTCCTAATATGAATGCAAGAGGGGGCCAATCACAGCCTTCTGCTTAATGATGGCTTGACCTCCGTCTGAGGGGCAGGGAAGAAGTTGGGGAGAGGGTGGTCACAGGGCACCGCTTGGGGTGCAGCAGCCACAAGGTGACAGCTGCAGAGGAGAGCCCGCAAGGTGAGCAGCAGAGTTAGGACTCATTGAGCAGACTGCCTGGCTCAGGAAATAGCCTGTGGGAAGTAGCCGTGAAGAGTCCGCAGAAGAACTAATTGCTTTTTAAAGAGAACTTCCTGAGACCTCGTGCATGAACTATCCCCTTGCACAGGAACGTAGGAAACTTCAGCTGACAGCCCATTTGGCTAAACAAGGACCATCCTAATGAACTAAAATACAGACAGGGAATATACAGGAAGGAGAAGCGGGAGCTAAAGATGCTGCTGAAGCACTTGAGGGGTAAAACCTTGGAGGCTAAAGCCCATCTGGAACTGAAATTAATGAGTGACATAAAGGGTTGTAAGGTGAAAATATACACCTAGAGGTATCACATGGGTCAGCAGATAAACGTCTCTATGAAAATGCGTGTAACAGAGGGAATAAACAAGAGGAGTTAGAGATGTGCACACACCTGCAGGGCTCTGATCTTACTGGCATCACAGAGACTCAATGGGGTATGGCTGCTGTGACTGGAGTGCTGTAGTGGAAGGATGCAGGCTCTTTAGGGAGGACAGGCAGGGGAGATGAAGAGGGGGTGTCACCCTCAATGTCAGTTACCAGCTGGAGCACATGGAGCTCCACCGGGGGATAGATGAGGAACCAATTGAGAATTTATGGGTCAGGATTAAAGGGAAGGGACAGATGACATGATAGTGGGGGTTTGTTATAGGCTACCTGACCAAGTAGAGTGAGCAGATGAGGCC
Source organism: Columba livia (assembly GCF_036013475.1). Classification (NCBI taxonomy): domain Eukaryota; kingdom Metazoa; phylum Chordata; class Aves; order Columbiformes; family Columbidae; genus Columba; species Columba livia. Next base: position 196,009,106 of record NC_088602.1, read on the forward strand.
CATTCCCAGGCTTTGTTTCAGGTCCAGTTGGTTTGCTCCAAAATGGAGGCTGGAGTGAACTGAAATTTTGCACTTCAATCTATTAGGGATCAGCACTCAAGTTTGCTCACTAGCATTGTTTTAGTTGGCGGATCAGAAGACCCTCACTGCTGACAACCTAGGGAGCTGTAGCTCCTGCCTCAGCACTTCTTCCATGGTTAAGGTCAAAGGCATGAATACCAACCTTGATGTAGGTGGCTGGGCATGCTGCCTGCACTAAAGCATTTACTACAGAAAACAGCTAGGCCTCTGAGTGGCGTAGCCCCACGTGTGATACAGACATAAATGTGAGGTCTTGGCTTACAGATACCAACATATGGTATTGTCAGCAGAGAATAAAGCAATGTGCATTTTATGTATTAATGCGTTAATTTGAAATATACAAGGTAATAAGGATGGTTTAGTATTCAGCCTCCCTCTAAGACATTAGCAATGGAGTTTAGGGTACATGCGCTTCTTGCTCTGACAATGACACATGTAGGTGACACTAAGCGTACAGTTAACACAGAAAGGGCAGGTACATACTGTTCATCAATAGTACAGGTATCCTGAATACGTCCTAGGGGAACACAGCCAAACAGCTCCGATGGATGTATGTAAATGTAAGGGCTCAGGGAGATAACAGAACACTTTTAAAAATTACATCTGGAGTTGGGCAATGAGACTGATACTCTTCCCAACAAGACCATGAGACTGTAAACATATAAAGAAAGTGTGAAAGGCCTGGCTATGCTGAAATGTGTGTTCTTACTCTCAACCCCGAAGAGTACTATACTTAAATTGTATTTGTTGCAATTCTGCAGCTGTATGCTAATCCTTACGATAACTAATTTCAGAGGGAAACACCTAATAAAGAAGTGGAAATTTAACTGATCTATATTTTTTCTAACAGTAGACAGGTGGAACATCTCTAGGTGAATAAGAAGCCTTCAAGGAACATGATTTGGTGAATGTATTTACCACTGTTATTAAAAATACAATTCTGTGAGCAATTAGGTGGTTATTGCTCAGATCCAGTGACAAATGAGAAAGTGTTTTTAATTCATTCATTGTCATTTTATTCTTACACTAAGCTCTCCAAAACTGGCTTTTAGAGAACAAAGAGTGGGAGAGAACCAGAGTGTGATATCATCATGGTAAATAGCATAAAATAAAAGTGAGAGAAGAAAAGATGAAGAGAAACAGAAGAGGATAAAAATGGCAGGGGAAGCAAAATCTTGAAGTACAGTAGGGGAAAGTCAGAATTAAACAAATGAATACGCTTGTGGGAATTTTCAAGTAGTGAAGATGAAGAAAAATAGAGACATGGGGAGAAGAATAAATGGTGAGTAAACAGGTGCAATTCTAAGTTTCAGACACTGGTTCCGGTTAGGCTGGGTCAGGCCAGGAGAATTAATCAACAGGCAGCAGCTTTTAAGACAAGAAAAGTCTGAACTTCAGTAGTGTTTGAAGAAAAATAAGAAGAGTAAATAAGCAATCATTTGTGGCAGAATCCCTCCCTATGCTTCCTCTTGCTATTGGGATTGTCAGTGCTTTAAAAGCCCAATCACATTCACTTGTAATCAGATGGTGAAGCTGTGTATCACAGAGCTGCCAGGCTGGCATTTGTTAAGAGGAACTTATGCTGAAGTGTAAGACAGACCTTTACGTGGTTTCTTAGCAGGAAGATGTAGTCCAGATGGATGGTGTTTAGATCTGCCTCCAAGTGTCAGCCCCAGACCTGCACATGATTCTCTAGCAGGCTGCTTTTCAAACCTTCTTGTGAGTTGGGACCTTTGTGAGGCATAACACAGCTGCTTGCTCCCTAGACTTGTACCCAAATCCTGCCTTTCTATGAGGCAGGGATGAGAGAAATGGATGGGATTTCCCTTCCACTTGGAACCTTCTTTCTCTAAGCATCACCAGCCTTCATCAACTCAGCTAGCAGCCTGCCTCAGGAAAAGCATTTATTAGGGCCCTGCCAGCTTGAGGTTTCAACCTGTGCCTGAAGCCCGCAGTTGTTGGCCCAGTGCCTATGTACCTTCTTTCTTGGGGCCAATACAGCGCACACAGGAGCAGATGAACTATCCCAGCAGCCAACCGTGGGTAAAGACTTGGATGCTCTTGCACCACCCCTTAGTGTGGGTGTGAGGTTCAGAGCCCCTTGCAGAGGGCAGCCCACCTAGCCCGCGGCCATACAGCAAATCTCCCTCCCGCGCATCGGACCTGCCGTTCCCAGCCCGCCCTTGCTGCTGAGAGAGGGGACGGACCAGCAAACTGGGAAGGCTCAGGTTTCTGCAGCTGCTGCCATTTCTCAGGGACACACAGCTGGAGCCAGGATTGGCTTGTCCCTCATGAAGATGGCAGTGAACCAGGCTCTGACTCCTCTACAAGGATCTGCCTCACAATAAACACCTTCCCTTGACTACAGCTCACCTCCTCTGATCCAGACATACATTGATCCCTGCAGACCAGGCTCTCTGCTGCTCTCCACACAGAAATGACTCCTCTGATGGTGCTGTTTCTCCTGTTCCTCCAAGTAGAACAGTTCACACAAACTGGTGTGCTGACAAGTTCTGGTTGAACAGGAAAAATTACTTCAGCATCACAGTGATCTTTCCATTTTCCCCAATAATCTTGATGCACTGTGTATATTACTTTGTGCTTTGGGGCCAACAGAGCCCCAAAACAATGTTAGGGTTTTGAGCAAACAGCAATATTAAAAAACAGATTCTGCCCTGAAAGTGGATAATTTAGACAAAACTAGAGATAGAGAAAATAGAGCTGGACTATAATGCGAAGAGGGTTTGCCGTTATGTTAGCTGCACTGTCCTCCTTATTGCCCACCAGAGAGTAAGAAGGGGAAGTAGATAGGCTGTGAGATGGATTATTTCTTACAGGCATCCTGATACCTCAAATTCATTCATAAAAAGGGAGCAGGGAAGAGACAGGCAGGGAACTGTAGCACCACAAATTACACTGGAACTTTCTGTAGTACTAATGCATCAGTGCCTGCCATTTGAAATTTCTGCATCAGTTATTTGAGAGTTATGTGAAAGGACAAAAACAAAGTAATTGTTATTCCTCAAATTCTCATAACTGCTTAGGAAATAGGGTTCATCAACAGAGATCAAAGGAAGTATCTGAGGCTTGAGGTTAGAGAAGAGATGAGAGGATCCTCCTGGATGTGTGAAATCCCCAAGGAAAAAAATTACCAAAGAAAGAAAATAAACCTTGTAAAATAGATCATTGATTTGTTGTATGGGGGAAGATCACGAATGAGCAATGTTCTTTCCTCACAGGTCTTACCATGAAAGCTGCCACCATCAGCCTTTTCATGATGCTACCTAGGATCACCGCTCATCAGACCCAGGCAAAGATGTTTGGGATTGGTACCCTGTGATGGGACCTGCTTCCATTGCCTATGCCGTCAGGTATCCAGCTGGAACTCTTGTGGGTGGTACTTCCAGGTGCTGAGATGCCTGTGTGGTTACTCTTCTGTTCTCTGGGCACCTCTGCTCACTCTCCCTTTCTTATACAACATTAAGAATCAACACCCTCTTCTGGTCTTATTTTCTAATTGCTGGTTGCCTTGGTGAGCTAGACCATTGATTTAAGGTCTCTTTGCTGATGAAAGGGATGGACTTCCTATTCTAAGGAGACTCTTTCTAACCCTCTGAGAAAACAAATGAGTTTATGAGAAGCACTCAAGCAGATCTGATGCTGAGGAGCAATACAAATGTCTGCTTGAGGCCAGACTTTCCAGACTGGGGCATACTCACAGCAGGTTCATCTTCTGAGCAGCTAAGAATCTCTCACAAGTCTCTACCGAAATCTTTTTCTCAACCATTTTTCCCCCCAGAAGGTTTTAATGGGTCTTTTTAGAAATCACAAAATAGACAGCTGATTTAAAGTCCTCTTTTCTCCCCAGAAATCATCATCTCCTGAGTCCAAAGCAAAGACATAGCTGATCTTCTCAGTCCCAAGGTTGTAAGAACTGGGTATTTGGTTACTGACATGGTCAAATCAACATCTTTCTTCTATCATTTACCCTTTGGAAAATTTTACTGACATTTTCAGGAAAAATCCAGACTGAGACAAATGACAAACTGCAGTCTAAAAAAGTTTTAACTGTGCCTTATTCCCAATGGGAAACACTGAACAGCTTTAACAGTGGCTGGCATCTGAAGAAGTGAGAGTACATCTGCACCACATGCTGCAGCCTCAGGCATCTGTACTTGAACTAGAGCAGGGTACACCTGGCTACCCCAGCACAGAGCTCTGCTTGAGCTAATTTGTCATTCAGACAGAGGTTTTACTAAAGTAATGCTGAATATCGCACTAATGAAGTTATGTTGAACAGGTAGCCCAGGTACCACACTACTAAATATTCAGGGATTAAGTGTCTGCACTGTTATTTGGCTTATGGCCTTCAATTTTGCTGCACTTAGTGTAAGCCAGTCAACATACTGCAACCTCATACAGGTAATATAACCTCTCTTCTATTAGAACCATGCCTGAAGATGGTAACAGTTGGTCTTCAAATTTTCCTGTGCCAGGAGAATAATTTACTAATTTCTTTTGATTCAGTCATGAAGAATGTTGTGTCCCCAAACTGTCTGTATTTGATGAAACAGGGTGAAAAGTTTGCATAGTAGAATGGACTACATCTGTTGAAAGCAGTGATCTTACAACAGCAAACTGCCACACCAGCTGTGTTCTGCAACATGAATTTATCTTGGGGACTGATCCTTAAAAAAAAACCAAAGAAATAAATCAACCAAGAAGTCACAATGGCTTTAAGGGATTCAACTTACATGTATAAATATTTAAAGCTTCAGATTTGCTCATATCTGCTATCCAGCAAGAGAAGAGCTCTGGGCTTTTCAGTGAGGCTTGTAAACGTTCATTAATACACTTGGATACAATAATGGGCCAAAGAAGATACTGCATTAAAGGAAAGTATTAAGATATTTTAAAAGACAGACATTCACCAAAGGAAACTAGAAATTAAAGTATCACTCTTACACTGGGAGAAAAATTATAGCAACGGCTCCTTGGGGAAGGGGTGATTGGCCCAGAGTGGGACAGCAAGGCAGGGACAGGCAGTAACATCATTGCCAGGGGTGCTGTCCCACGGGACTTGAGCAAGATGAGCAAAGCAGGTTGAATGGCGGTAATCATGGTCAGCCAAAGGTCCACAATGTCCACAGATCCACCAGGCAAGTCCATGGCAATAAGGCAGATCCAAGGTTAAATCGGAAAATCAAGTTAACAGGTCAGGATCAGGTCCAGCGAGGCAGTAACCAGGGCAGCCAAGAGTCACTGGTGGCCAGACAAGTTTATAATAATGATGCTGATCCAAGGTGATGCCAAGAGGTCAGATGCAGGATACCTGGACATGGCTGCAACATAGCTCAGGCACAAACAAGGGCAGAGCTCTAAGCTGAAATGCAGCTCCAGAGTGAAGGAGCTGCTTCTCACAGCTTTCTCACATGACTCACCTGAAAACAGTTAACCCAAACCAGGGTTACACGGAAGCACCATGTCAGCACCAGCCTTGAGCACAGGCAGACAACCCAGGAGTGGGGAGCATGCTCAAGGGCCTGACAACAAAAAGAACACGATGATAAAAAAAAAGAAGTGTAACTGGCCTGGTTTATGCCCTATTTGTCATATATTCCCAAATATAGCTGGAAAAAGAACTGCTGAAATATCCTTCAGATGAGACTCAAAGTGCCAGGACCAAGAGAAGAGGAAGCAACAAGTAAAGTGGAGACAGTTTTTGTAATTCAAGTGCACATTCCTTTAGTTGCAGCACGTGATACGCTTTCTCTAACTGAAGTCAGCTGATGAAGGTACCAGTTATGTTCTCTGGGGTGGCCTGAATGCATTCTTGCTGTTATGATCTGGTGCCTGAACCCATCTGTTGGTCTAAAAATCTATAACTGAAGTTCATCTGACGAATGGTTTTAAATTTGCCACTTTTTATTATTGAACAAGACTATGTCTCAATGTAAGACAATCTCTTTTGGGATCGGCTTTACCTGAACAAAATGCTACAGGCCAAATATAAACCTAATTATCCTCCAGCATTCCAGGCTACTAAAACAAATACAAAAGTGTGTCAGCAGTTTTATCAGCTAAGTTCTAGAAGCTGTTTCATAAGAGGTTTTGAACATGGAAACTGCTATAGATCCTGTGTGCTGCCATCCATTGCATCCACGGCTTGGAAAACAGCAACACCAATTTGAATAAAAGTGGTTATGAAGTTTTGACTGTAAGAGTTAATGTTAAATTAACTCTTAATGTTACATTAATGTTAAGAGTTATATCTTTCTGTCTAACGATGTTGACACTAAAGTACTACTAATCCTTAACAACAACATATTTCTTCTTGGTTCAGTAGGAGAATGTGGTGCCACAGCTGCTATTTTGATATTAACATCTGTCCATGCCTTATGGGGATTTTGACTTTAAAAAGAAAACTAACCAAGCGTATGCCAGCTAATGAAATTTATAGAATATTAGTGAATGAAAAACCATTAAAGCTGATCGGAAATTGCAACATATGAAGAACTAAAAGTGTCAGGTGAAGTAGTTAGCTAAAAGAAATGCCATGGAATTCTGAAATGTTATTTACACATAATTAATTTGGAATGCAAAGCCCTGAGACTTTCAAGTCATGGATGGTTAACACATGTCATGTGCAGGTGTGGTGGGTACACTGAGCATCCTTAGTTTCAGAAGTCACAGACAAATGCCAGAGAGACAACTCTGCTCTCCCAGGCTTCCTTGCACAGACCAGTCAAAGGACTTTTTACACAGGATGGAATAAAATATTTTTCTTAGAAAGCTGCCTGATCTCATTTCCAAGGCCTGCCAGCCAATTCACCTCACCTGTGGAAATCCCCCTCTATCAGATTGCAGCTGCCAGCTGGAAACTTCACCTACAAGCTGTTATGCTTTTGCCTAAAACACTGAGATGTTTGTCACTTCTCATTCCCACATCTAGGCATTTATACAACATAAATCACTTTCGAAGCTTAAGAGATTGTACTTCTTAAATTTCATATTAGAAGATTTATTTTACAGCTTTTTACTTTTTTTCTGACTTTAATCATGGGCAATGACACAGCTTTCAGTCAATGCACATGGACATATTTCTTCATGTATAGATGTTTCTCCACCACTTACATTTCTGACTCAAGGTGACATAGGAATTAAAGCACTGAAAATATGTTGGGAGTCAGTATAGCCAAGAAGTTGTGGATAGGTATGTACTTATAACAAACTTTTAAAATGTTATTTAACTGTGAAGTAAAGTAGTTAAGACATACCCTAAATAGGTATTCTGGAGCATCTATCCAGCAGTTTTAATGTCCTGTTGAAAAAGCAGTGTGCTCATGACACCGAATATCACAGCGTCATGGCCAATAAGAGGTACCTGACTGTAAATCCTTCTCTTGTGTGCTTCACTTAATTATTTGAAACAATTATTTTGAATAAAAGAGTAAAAAAATAATCAATTGGGTTCAAAGGCAACATTTTTGTTACCAGGAATCAGCACTAATATTTGAAGCCTTGAACCTCTACCACCACAACTGACAGCCTTCAAAACTATTAATAGCTGTGCTAACAACCAGCCAGCAGCTTAGTATGGAGCTCCAGCTGCTTCCAGGAGCCTGGAGTGAGGCAGCTCAGAACAGCGCCCAAGGGCACAGACTCAGGACCTATTTCTAAATTTGGCTTGGCTTTGGGGGTAAAAAGGATACACTATGCCTATAATCTCTACCATTTGCCTTAAAAAAGACCTCTTCCACACAGTATCCTTCTCCTCCGCCTCATTCAGTACAGCTGCTGCGGCTGGTAGGCTGGGAACAAGGCATGTTGAGCACTTGTGTGAAATGGAGCATTCCTGTGCAGTTGCTAAAATTATCATGAGGACTGAAAGAGAGTGGAAATAGCAATTAACAGCTTATAGCTCCCCAAATGCTGATCAGAATTGTGTGTGACGCAGAAGAGACACTCCTGAAGCCCAGTGCATCTCCCCTGCTGAACATCAAAACCCTGTTATAATCTGAAGAGTTATGACAGCTTCTTAAAGATAAGGCAGCAACAGCCCTTAGAACTTAAATCTTTGCAATACCAGTCTTCCCATCTTCACTCCTCTTCCTCTGCATTCCTTAATAAATGGCTTAAAACGTTCAGTGCTTGAACATACAAAGCATTGCATTTACACTGAAGTCACTGGGATTATCCTCCTGTCCAGCCAGCACTTCAGCAAAGACTCCTCAGTAATAAACACTTAGACATCAGAGAACTCTACTCACAGAATACAAACAAAAGCACCTTCATGGTACATAAACCCTCTTCCTAACCTCCTAAAGGAGATTTTACAACATGTTCTGAAGGCACAGAGAACTGGCTTTTGCAAACAAGATGAAGAATCTATTTCAAATCATAGGGCTCTGCTGTTGTTCAATCCCTTTTATAGCAGGTAATTTCTAACTCACTACTTTCAAGCGTGGTTTATCAAACATCTCAAACAAGGTGATTTCACAGAGGAACACTCTCTGTCTTGTTTACATTCTCTCCAGTTATTTGGAGCCAGCACTTTGCTGAACTTACAGTTCACACATTTGTTAACCTTGCCCAGCTTCCCAAAGACAGCTACTAGTGACAATTAGTCCTTGTCAGCCTCAAGCGTAGACCCAACACCTACCATGCATCCCGATGCTCCCTTGTGCCTTTGTAGACATTTCCACCATCTGCACAGAGCCCACAAAACAAACACCGCCCACATCACATAGCTCAGGAAGAAAAACAGGCTCTCAAGTAACACATCTGCAGTTTGTGAATAGTGACCAACACTAATAGAAACAGCAGGTACAAAAGAAAAGCCTTGTTTCTTCTCCCATTTTCAACATAATGCTTTTCTTCCAGGGAGAAAATACCAACAAGAAAACTCTGCAAAGATTGCTTGCTCTTAAGTATGCCACACAAGATATGGATTGCCCATTTCACCCCAAAATAGTACACTGCTTTCTAATTGCCTCACCTTCTGAACATTGGGAACCCAGAGAAATAGAGGCAACAAGATACCTGTGCCATAAGTCCCAGCCGCCTGGAAACACAGGAAGACGTGCTGGTGAGGGCAGCCCATGAAGGTCTTACAGGAGCCAGTGCTTTATCTCCTCCAGCCAAATGTCCCATGGAAGCATTTATGAGGACACATGCAGTACATCAGCCAGGCATCTTCATCCCAGGGCCTGGATGCTCCTGCATGCTTCTCCTTCGCAGTGCGTCTTCCAAGACCCAGTACTGTCTGGTCTTCTGCCATTTGCCGTATTAATGAGCATTTGTGTGCAAAGGATCCTGTGAAAGCAAAGGCTGGGTTTGATACGGGGCTGGAAATGTCTGTGCAAAGAAGGGTTATTGTTCTAGTGAATGCTAATGTACATACTGCCCTGCCAGCACAGCCTCGTGTACCTGCTCCATGAAGGAACTACTGTCACCCCATCCAGGTGTGCTGTAGCCTGGCATCATGAGCTACAACCTGGCTAGTAGGTAGCAATGGGCAAGAGTACACTCTTCACCTGGCAGACGCAGAGTCCTGCCAAACTGAGAGGAGCTATAGCGTCACTTGAGAAACACAGAACTGAAATGATATGAAAAATACTACTAATAATGTTGTCACAGAGGTACTACATGGGGTCCAGTACAGGCACAGCTTCTGAGCATCTATCCCCAAAAGAAACTGGGACCACATCAATGGATTTTAAGATGCATTCATACCCTCTCTTCCCACCACATCCATGTAGGCTGAATTTCCACAACAGTGATACCTGCAATGAAATGAACAACAACTTTTCAAATAACCACTTGCTAAAAAGCAGCACAAGCACCCCCGCATAGCTGATACCACAGCCTGTTTTCCCAGTCAGAAACGACCATTCCCAGAATCCGCCTCTGTGCTTCCAACGTGATCAGACTTGGACCATTGCAGGGAGTGGGAGAGAAAGAACATAGAGGACAATTTGGGACAAAGAGTCTCAGGGATTCCTTATCAGCCCCACTAAGAAGTATATTTCAGCTTTGCAGTGATATGGCTCTGAGAGTAAGATGTTTTTCTAAATAAACTATCTATAGCCATTTGTGGATAAATGTTAATTAAATTCTCACAGAAATGACTGAGTATCTTTAGGTTTCAGTTTCTGACCATGTAAACTATTTCAGCCTTAGTAGTTGTTCCTCAAAATCTGACCGTTTCAAAAGAAGCTGGTATTAAAGTGAATTGCTAATGTGGAAAACAGCCTGCGATGCAAAGGAATTAAACATTTCATGAAAGAAAATGTGGAAATCAAAATAAGTGGTGGGAGTTGATGTAGAGTCAAATCTTTATTGCCAGAAATGAGACATTTCCCTCCCCACTCAGCAGTGTGAGTCCCCACCAGGCAAAAGCCACCACAAACAGGATTCTGGAGCATCTTTCCCTGCTCTGCTGCTAACACAACCCATGGGGGATCACCACTAACCATCCCAGGGGGAAGGGCAGTCAACCTCTGGTTGGCAGGAGGAGGATATTTGCAGCTTTCCAAAAGGAGCAAGAATTCACATACCAGGGTCAGAATCATCCCCAGGGCATTGCAGGGGCCTGTGCTCATTGCACCTCTGGGGATCACAATCAAGACATGGCTTCAAGATCAGGAAGATGCAAAAGGAAAATGGCTGGGACATGGGTCTGCACATCGCAGCACTGAACAGCCAATGATGCCATTTGTCTTCTGTACCCAGAAGGGCAGTAAAGCAAGACACAGGGCACCGTTCTGCCTCTGTGCAAAACCTTGCTGAGCTCTTATCTTAAGCGCTATTTGCAGCCCCACGAAAGAGCAGAGATAGGGAAGGAACACTGAAGGGCAACTAGAATGATGAAAGGGAGAGATCAGCTGCCTTGCATGGAGAACTAAAAATGCTGAGGGAGCATGCAAGCAAAGCTTACAAAATCATGAAGGGGGAGAAAAAGTTAAATGTGCAGCTTATCCACCAAATCCTTCAAAAAACAGAACTATAGGTAACTCACTGAAAATAGCAGGGGATCAGCTTAAAATGTATAAACTGTTTTTTTTCATGGGTTGTAGTGAATTTATGGAATCTGTTGCCATAAGAGGAAGGCAAAAGGTTCGAGTGGGTATTGTACCAATTGATGGACAACAGGTCCATACAAAGATATTGAAGGAGACCAAGACTTAGCCCTCTAACATCCCTCACACAATGAATGTGGGTATTCGAGGAGTACAAGCGGAATGGATGGCAGAAAGCAGCTAGATTTGTGTGTTCTCCCTAAGCAGCATTTTGGATTGCCACCAGCAGAGACTGCTCTGACCCCCCAGGCCATTTCTCAGATTCTTTGAAACCCAATGAGATTTCCATGAGATTTCCACTACACTTCAACTAATTCCTACAGCAGCATCTACTAAACAGGCAAAGCCTTTGCTGGTGCAGACCTTGAGGAACAAACTGAGATATTCATAACTGGTGGAAGAGGAATATGCTCCTAGCAGCCATCTTCTTCAGGGACTCCACAAAGAAAATTACCGAAATGCCTGGGGTACAAGCTCAAAGAGCAGGATTAGGGGGATAATTACGTATTTGACTTGTGCAGGGTGCTGGAGAGGGCACTAAAGCATGAGTCTCTAAGTGGTCATACTTTGAAACAGAATAAAGCATGATGCTCAGTGGTATAGTCAGATAATTGGGCCCAGCTTCAATTTTCTTTTAATTGCTTCAGATAAAGATAACAAAATAAGTACATAAATTAATAGAGATATAGCTTTTCCCTGTGCACTTTGGCTCTTTCTGTAGTCTTATGTCTTCCAGGGTATAATGTGAACACTACCACAATGCTTACAACACTGACCTTGCTTGCCAACCAGGGACCAGCAATGTACACAGTACGACAACCACACTTGTATTCAGGGTTGTTTTGCAAGACACTACTTTTTGGTTTTTTTAGTACCCAATAAAATACTGCATTAGGGCAAACAGCAAGTCCTCAAATAATTGCTTGTGGCTTTCTTGAACTCAACAGTTTTTGAAATTACTACATGAAGGAAGTTAATCTGTAAAACAAGAAAAACAGACTAAACTGACATCCAGGCTTGCCTACTCTGCTCAAGAAAAAAAAAAAAAAATCAGTAATAAAAATATATGTTAATCCCACTGTGAAATATTCTGTAGCAACATCACCCCAAATATACTACCTGGCATTGCCAGCTCCCCACCTCAGTTTGCTGCATCAGTTTCTCTTTGACCTCTTTTGTTTAAGCATAAGTGCATGGCTGACACGGTCCTTCAACCAAGTCTACCTCCTTTTGGGCCTTCAGCAAAGACTTAACTTAAAAACAAGATGAAACTTACATTCTTCCATGAGTCCTTTCATCATCCAGCAAGGTTTGCTTTGGTTTTATTCTTGGTTCTTTTAAATTTCTTTCTCTGACTCCTAATTTTTAGTAGTTGTTTCTCCTTTTTCAGGTCCAAGGCCTGTCAACCCCAAATAAGTACACTGTCCGAACTACTACAGCAACTATTCTGCCTTTTCCTTTCCATCCGATCCTGTCATGATGCTTTTCCATAGCCCTCTCCCACCTTGATTTCTCCCTGGCTGAACCATAGTCTACGGCCAGAAGCTACTTTTAAGTATTCCAAGTCTAGTGTTCATTTACCTCAGCAGAGATTAGCTCAGCCTAATGCAACAATATTTGCAAGTTTGTAAGGACAGCTCATGCTCTGATGCATCTCCTTTGAGCCCCAAAACTTGACTGGCTTTTTAACTTAATTTAGAGTCGCAGAAATATATTTATAAACATTATAATGTATTATAAATACATTCTATATTGAACTGAATTTATATTTCACTCTCTGGTAATGTTTACAAAACACTAATTTTTATAAATCTCATAAAGCACATGTGATATAAAAGGTAATAAAGGAAAGCTAATCTCTGAAATAAAATGTAAAGAAACAGAACACAGATCCTTAATCCAATGTTGTTATTTATTTCAAACTGCCCAGGAAGCCCACCCAAGTTGCCTGTACTGTTGGTTATTACTGAAGAAGTTGTTTTCTACTATTGTTACGGTGGCCACATCTGCAAACCCAACTTTGGAGTGACTGTTAATGATCAGTCCTGAAAGAAAGTGTGTTTAGTCACTATCAGAGTGACTTGGAACTATGGAGATTAAACATGATATCTACTCAAGTAGTCTGTTAGTTTTCCATTTAAACTCAGTGTCAGAAGCAAAGGTTAATTCTACAACAGGCTTGTCTGGACAGAACATTAGGAGAATTTCATCGTACACGAACCAAGAGGTGGACATAAGTCCTGACAGAACAATGCTTAGTGTGACAAACAGTGTGCTTCTCAATCATCTTTCACAAGGTTTCTTGGAACTAATGTTCTGTTAATCTAATAATTTTCTATTTACGCACTACTATGGTATTTGTCAGACATTAGGAACTGGCTTTGAGAAAGACTCAAGGCTCTATTTTAATCACATGGCATTGAAGAGTAACAGACATGAACTAAGGATTTAAAGCTGCATAAATGGTCATGCAAGAAAGCAAAACATTTTTTTAAAAGCTAGCAGTAACCTTTTCAGAAGTTTAAGTTAGAATGGCAAACCAAAGAAAACAGAATCTTTTCATTGCCTACTTTTTAATGCACAGTCACAGCCTGAGTTAGTTTAAATGCATAGGAATTATGTGTGTAGCACAAGTCTTTTCCATCTCACTCCAGAACAGATTAGTACACGAGGAAAAGAAAAAAAAAATCATTTTCTAATCAAGACTGCAAGATGATTCAGAACCAGGTTTCACACTTCTGGTATACCAACTGATGTAGGTAACATTTAGCGTAAAATGGCTCTCCGATTTTCACCTGTTGTTGTTTAATGCATTTTCTTCTGCCACTGACAGTTGGTTTAGATTACTTGAATTTTAAGCCTCCAAAGAATGCTATTAAGAAATAAGTTTAACAGCAGAAGTTGCAAAGAAAATATATGAAAAAGTTATGCCACACACTAATAGAGACAGGTCTAAAGCCAGGTCTATGCTGCACATTAATGGAGACAGGTATAAGGTCACACTTTGGTTTTGTGAATTTGTGCCTCTCAATGCAATGGTTTAGGAACACTGAAAGCAGCAAAGCAATGTAAAGCCAAAAGAAAATAATATGGAACTTGAAATACTGGTCATAGTAGAATAACTCATCTGTTTTGGTTTTTTCTTACCTTCATAACTACTCCAGCCATTTTTCTACCAGTTCCCCATCTATTACAGAACGGATGCAATTCACCAAGAAAATAAGGGCTCTATGCTGCCTGTTAAGATGGAAGAAAAGACCACAAGAGAGATGCTTGCATGGCTGTAAATCACAGGGGTTTGAGAAAAACTGTACAAGTCTTATCAAAACATATACCAGGAACTGTCTGTGTAGGAAAGGAAACAGGAGGAAGAAAGAAAGGAATGAACTAGAACCTAAATTTCAATGCTTTCAATACACTTTTAATATTTCCTCTTGCGCGTCCAGTAAAAATATTCTGTAATAATAGAATGAGATGATAAAATGGGTAGCTTTCTGTCTGCTACAAGTGGATGACAATATCAATACTGAATATCTAATTTGATTGTTCAAGATAACCTGTACATCAGCAAAAGTAATTGTGTGCAATTAACCTAAATGTGAGGAATAACAACTGCCACACTCCAAGCTCTGACAGTATGATTCATTTAGCAGATTTACAATTTGTTGATAACACTTGAACCTAACAGCAACAACCAAAAACCAGTGTGACTATTACTGATTTGAATTTGATCTGACAAGAATAGTAGTTACATAGGATCCAAGAGGCTATTAGTTAAATCATGCAATCGAAAAATTATCTGAAAGAAATACCGTATTTCAGAATGTTTTGTGTTAATGCATCATAAGCACCTTGCTGTTCCTTGTCCAGCAAGTCCCATTGCAAAAGAACAAGTTTCATATTGTATGGTATGCAACTAAAAATCCATCCGTACATATATTTTTAATATCCCTGAACCAGACCTTAAATTGATAGAAAAACACCTCAAATAGAAAAGTACAGCTTTCCTTTTAATACTTAACCCATTGTTCTAAACATAATATATGTAATGTGTCCACAAGTACTGGAATCTTTCCCAACAGAAGGTCGATTTTTTAATTTATTTCCATTTACTTAATCAAAAGTGACACCTGAGAAAAGATTCACTGGAAACATTTCAGGTTGCAATAGTCAGAAATCTTGAACTTCCAAGGAAACAGAAAAAGCCCTGAAAAAATGCAAACAGGAGCAATTCAAGCAGCCCAATTTAGGAATCTTGTAATTATATCTATTTGGAAGCGGTTGCTTTTAAAATGGTCAGAATTCAACCACAATTCAAACAAAAAGGCTATAACAATATTTAGAATGGTGACAGCTTCAGATTCAACAGATACAGAAATCCAATGTCTGAGATTTATGGTTCAAATTTCAGCTGCGATTGTTGATGGAGATAAGACTATTGCAAGCCAAATGCCATCTTACAAAAATTATGTCCAAGTCAGTTCAGAAATATCTCTGTTTACTCACCCAAATGGAACTGTATCTTCTATGCAAATAGTGCAATTGGTAATGATAAAGATGCTTTCCTCAGCTCATTGCTCAGGCAGTACACTTTCTGTGCTCTGCGTCACATTAAAATCTGCCTTTTAACCCTAATAGGACAAATAAGGCTTGGCTAACAGGTAGTCTCACAACTGGCAAAAGGCAAATTCAATTTTTAATCTGTGGTTCCTTAAATATCACCTGGAATTCTCTTAGTTTTTGTGTTGGTACAAATTGTGTAGATGTGTACCAGGACTTGACCTGTCTGCTGCTCATTGAATGAGATTGAAGAGCTTCAGTTACAAACTGAGAGCTTCCTTCCACTGACGGGACAGTACAGAGGAAGCTCACAATACATCCTGCAACACCCAGTATAGCCAGGTGGCAGAACTAGTGTTAATTTAACCATCCCAACACTGAAACACCCCACATGCACCTTGGAAGTGTGTCTGGGTGGGAGTCCCCAGCTATCTGTATTCAGTGGGGTTCAACCCATTCATCAGTATCATTCACATGTCAATCTTTGCAACAAGTGCAACAGTTCAGAAGAACTTCTGCTTTCAGTTTCTTCTTTTTTAAACAAAAGCTAAAAAATGCAGAACTATTTTCCCAAACTATTTTCCTCTTACTCCTCCTCAGAAAAATTAATGACAGCTGAAGACACTGTAAATCAAAATATTATGAAGAATCTTTTCTTATGTTTTCTTCACTGTCCTGGTGAAGTCAGTTTAAGAAACAAAACCACTTGCCTATCAGTCAACTCTTCTATTTGTGCTAAATCTGTTGTTTCATTACAGGTTAGTTTGGCAAATAAAGGAATCCTACTCTGATGTACCTGGCCTTACATCTTAGAGAAAAACACTTTTAAGATGCTATCCCTGCAGTAACTTGCAAAGTAGATGCTGCTGCTCCTCACTGCATTTTTATTTCCAGGATTGTGTAATCCTGGGCAACTTTGGGCTCCTTCCAAAGGCTGTGAGTGACTCAATGACTCTTGGTGGGGGGAGCAGAAAAAAGAGAGATGTCATTCAAAGGTTAAGGCTCAAATTCCCATTCTTTATCCCCCTAGGTAAGCAATGTTTTATCATAGCAACCTAAAATGTTTCTAGGTCGGTGCAGTGCTTCCTCAGCAACAAGAAAGGTAACGGGCTCTGAAAACATGTTGCCTGTTTTGGTGCCATAAGCACAGTCCTTGCAGTGCACAAACCATGCAAGTGATCTGTGAGACTAATTTTATAAGGAGCTGAAATCTGATGAAAGGCAATCTCCATCCCGTGCACACCTCCAGCACCAGGTGCTGCAGCACTTGGCGGCTGGTGCCCCACTCATTAGTGTGATCTGCTATTGTCCGAATGAGTTCACTGGCTTGTCAAGAGCCCTGGATCCTCTGCTATCTCAACGATTAAATTACTGTGTGCTTTTTAAAACTGCTCTCACAAGAACACAGGAAAGCAGAGAAGTGTGGCTCCGGATGATGAATTCACAGTGAAAATGTTTGAGTGATACATCTGATTACCTGGACATTCCCAATTTGCACCTACAAGGAGATAAAACCATAGTCAACACTTCCAAGAAACTAAATCTTTTCTGCGTTTTTTCTCTTCTTTCAGCCGACTTCTATTGCCAAAACATCCCAGTTTCCCAAAGTTGGATAGTTCTAGCACACTGTCACCCAAAGCACTTAAGGCAATGACCGTTTTTTTTATCAAGCTCAAGAAGAGTTCAGCTGACAAATGTCAAGATTTCCACCAGCTTTAAACCCACAATGTTACTTCACCAAAACATGACTTTGCATCAAACCAAAAGCAATGTTAACATGAGCAAAGTCAGTAATGGCCTGTCCCCTAGTTCACAAGGAATAAGTAGAACTTCCCACACTGAACATGCCAATCATGCTTCAACTTTGTCACCTAAAATTTTAATATATTTGTGTTTATAAAGATTTTGGTAAATATTAATGTTATGCTATTACAAAAGTATTACTTAGCATTTGTAAATCTTCAGTAAAATTTTGCTTTACAAAGAAATTAAGAGTCCAGAAAGAAAAACTAACATAAAATAAGGTAGGTTAGAAGAATTCTCTTTCATTTTGATTAAATGGCATACGAAGCTTAGGCTCTATCTAGATGTACTTGGCTAGTACCCTTAATAGTATACATTTGTTTTGAAAATATAAGATAAACAAAGTAATTACACATGTTGATGGGTAATTTTAAACAGTTAAATCATTAAAATATACAGGTTTTTGCAGCTCTCCTAGCTGTCTTTCTTTGATTCTAATAAAGCAAAGATGTAACTGTTTTCCCCAGCAGTGGGATCACAAACAAATACTATAAAATCTGTTTACGTAAGAGAGAGATAAAAAGAAAAAAATTAATAGTTCTTAAGGGAAAGCTTTCCAATCATTTTCCAATTAAAATCCCAGCCCTGAAAGAGTCCTGAACTTAGATAATGAGAACACTATGGCAAGCTGTTAATTACTTTTTATTTCTGTGAAAATTGCAAGATGTTTTGAGCGTAATTGGTACAGCTCCTCCACAGCATTAATCCAAAGGCACTAGGAGAAGCTCTAATTTTTCCCCAAAAGAGACTAATTACCACCTAATAGCTGTTAAAGGAGGCCCAGTTGACCCGATTTGTTAACGTAGGTTTTATGTAAAAAGTATGAAGTATATCCATACAATCGAAATGTAAGCTTATTACTAGAGATGAAATAAGACCTCCTACAGAACAAATTTTATTAATGCTGCTTGTTACTGTGGTCTCTCTTTGTAGATATTTTTTGTATTTATCTACCACGATATCCGTTCACACTGTTCATCCTATGCACCTACATTGTGTTGCCATCAGAAGTAGAATAGTAATGACTATAGGTGAGTTGGCCCCCCAGGCTAGGAACACATGCCTGAGTGGATATATAATGATGTATATATATTACACACAAAGTTTTTTTAGTTTGGAAGAACACTATGCTGACCAGAGGTAAAAGGCAACACTTTGTAGAAATCTGGTTTAAAATGGACTTTGTTTACACATGGCTTTTAATAATGTCTTTAACTCATTAGATGTACATATTTCAGCTGTATGTGGTTTGATACCAAACCCTGCATTACAGTCACCTTAGGTTACATCCATATGGCCACAAACATCTCCCCTGGGGAGAAGTTTCCCTCTTGCAGTCCAAACAGCACAATCCAGACCACATCTATTCTATCATGTCCACACTGCACTTCCAGTGCTCAGTATCCATCCTGTGATCTCAGGCATCATCTTCTCACCTTCACACTTTCTTAGCACAACACATGCACTCTGTGCACCACTTTTCTGCTCCTGTCACAGATACAGATGCCTCAAGGATGGCTCCTGCCTTTGTAGGACACAAAAGGCAGACACAGGTAAGTCTGGAAACATTCTAGTTACTACAGATCATGACACTCAATCTTCATAATTCTCAAGTTGAAATCAGAAAGCTGAAACAGATGCCTGAGTGACACAAGTCACACCTTGTGCAGACTCAGCGCCTAGAGACATTCCACTAGTGGCAGTAGTCACTTTGTCAGAGAGCAGCTTGAAGTGACAAAGGACTCAAAGTCATGGATCATCTCAGTGTTCACACAGTGATCCATGATCTTAATAAGATTCTTTTGATTATGCTGAAAAATTAATGCTCAGGGCCAACAGTAAACTGAAGCCCACACAAACTTTTGGTGCTTGAGTAGAACACCAGCCAGGAATGACGCCCGAAGTCAGCACCACCTCTGATACTTGGTTAAAAGGCAAACAACACTAAAAGAAAGGCAAGTGGTGGGACTCAGTGGTGTGTGCCTATATCTCAGTTGCTTCAGTCACAAGTCCTCCATTCTTCATTTGGCTTTTGAGCAGCATTATTCATTTTCTTACCTTGGTATTACCTTTGAAACTCAGTCTCTTATGTATACCTGGAACCTAGGTGTGTCTTCATCTGAGTCTGTGACAATATTTTAATAAATATACAAAGTGTTTCAAACTGTATGTAATGTAAAAAGACTGCTTTACTTTAAACAGGCACGTTTGCTACCACTGCTGCATGGAAGAGAGCCACACATCTGGGCACTGCTCCATCTATACATAGCTCAAGTCTCATGACCTTCAGAGGGTACTCTCAATAGAACAACTGGCAGAGAGGTCAGTAACAGTGACATCTGCCCATGCAGCTTGAAGAGGGCAGCCCAGCTAATAACTCTAATTCTGAAAAAGAATCTCATCTCCAGCTGTTGTAGTACCCTTTTTTTTAATTTGCATCACAGATCAAATCACCTCTACCTCAGAAGATGGGTTCTAAGACATCCCATCCTGTTCTGAGTATAAGAGAAGCTTACAAGTGCAATGAAATGCCAACATCAGCACCCACCATGGCTGCATCATTTTCTGTGTATTCATTCAAAGTACAAGACAAACATTTTCTTTCCCTGATGGTTACTAAACATTCTTCCACAACAATGTAGTTTTCCTGCATTCTACCTTCATCTTAGCATCCACTACCTTTCTTCTGAATCTCTGTTCAGTACACAGAAGGAATCTTCTTGTGCATGAGTGACTTGGATGTCTCACTCAGTTCTCTGTGATCTCTGTTTTCTAATCTGCCTCTTCTTTGGCTGGGTAAGGCTGTAGAGAGATGGTGGTTCCTGCTACCACTCAGCTTAGGCATTTTGATCAAGCTCAACATTTCCCCCAGAAGAGAAAAAATAAAGCTGTTAATCTGCCACCTTGTCATGCATGAAGCCAACATCCTCTTCCTCCTCTGCTACAAGTCCCTGAAGTAGTTAATTTGACAAACATCTACAAATTCAAGCTTGACTACATTCAGTAGACACTATTCCAAGCTATACTGTTCCAATAGTTCTGAAAAAAAAATATCTAACTCCAGGAGGACTTAGCCCTCTAAGGCAAGTAAGCCCTTCTTTGCACACTTCAGAGTCGGTGGATCCACTCCACAATTCTTACAGCCTACTTATTTCACACTTGTAGATCTGGTTTTGCAGCATCTGCAAGAACATGGCCAACCACAGAGATCAGGAAGGGGCTAAGACACATCAATAGGTGATAGAAATTTTTATTTTGTCAGCTGAACTGTCACCTGTGGTAGCACACAGCAGAGCTGAGGAAGCAGAGAAATGGTGCTTCTCTAAGGAAAGATTTCAGATGTATTGGATGCTTGTGACACTGAGCAACAGCTGGAGGAAAGGAATTAGAATCACTTCATGGTTTCAGAGCTGTCACACAAAACTGAATTTTAGTCAGGGGAATTTAAGAATGGGAAAGATAAAGTGAGCTGTTTGTAGGCAGGTCAAAGGATAACACTCAGAATATCAACAGTATGAAACTATAAAATGACAGTCTTCGCCTCCATCTGTCCAAACAGATTTCTGTGTTGAGTTTGGTTTTGGCAGGGAACAGAGATTAAAGAGCTTAGACAGGGACTCTAGCATTAAAACCTAGAAAAAAGGTTAATACTTTTTCTTTAATACTCTCTCTAAGTCCAGAGCTGCACTTGAAGTGTGTTGACAAGCAGAAGAGAACAACCTTTCCTTCCAGAGTGTCATTGCACTGTCCTCTGAAACCAAACACGCTGCAGCTGGCAGTACCACACTTCCCGCATACAAATCTAGCCCATTTGTATGAGTCTTCTGTGTTGACTACCCATGTATTTATTAACAACCAGGTGCTCTACCTGCTGGACTACTGGCTTTTTTGATGCTGTTTACTGACTTCAACAGCAGCCTTAGCATTATTATCACACCTATCCACTGCAACTTGAACTGCTCAGCACCAGTACAACTTGTCATATGTCACTTACTTTCAAGCACTAGCAATAATCTTACACTACTTAGACTGTGATTCAGTGTTGCTTGTTTCCCACTTCAACTCACAAGACAGAGCTGTTTCGAGACTTTCATCTTAGATAATGGTTGACCCAATGAGCATGTTTTCAGCTCCTAAAAACCTATTAGATTCCACAGCATCATCACAGCAAGTTTTATCCTGACATCTGGTGTGCAATATGGCACAAAGATGGCAGCATAAACCTGTCTAAAATCATATAACACCACAGCAGTTTTACAGGAGTACTACAAGACTATGAGTGACCTAAAATATCTTTAAGAGCAGCATAAAACATAAAGGCTTCATGATAGTCAACACAGCCTTGTAGGTGTTCCACCTTGGCTTCTCATCAACAATTTCATGTATCACTTAGTTCAATTTCTGTAACACCATAACTTTTAATTGATTGCTGTTACATCTGCAGGAATTAAAAAAAAAAAAATGAAGGTTGCGGGAGCATTTTGTATTCCGCATTAAGTAGCTACTGAATTTTAGCATTGATTGGATCACGTCCATCAGTCTACCCTACACACAGCAGCTCCAATTCCCACCTTCAAATCATACTTCAAATCATTCCCAGCCTTCAAATCATACTTGCTGAAAAGTTATTTAATTAGATTCTGTTCAATCATTGCTAGGATTCTGGATATCTTCACACCATCTTTTTATTTTGTACAGTAGACAAAAACATTCAATAACTTTGAACTAGTGCTTGACTATTTACTTACTATGTCTTTCTATTTTTCCAGACTGATACCCTCTGTCACGTCACCAAGCTGCTAGCTATTTCCATTTTGTCTTGGAGTCCTCATAACAATACTTGTTACATGCTAACACTAATACTTGTATTTTCTAGGTTGGAAAGGAAGAATTCAGAGAGTTAACAAAATGTAAGTAGAGACTGGGATATGCAGTTGAATACAGTATGTGCAAGGAAAGCAGGACAGAAAAAAAGGAACCCTTTTAAAATTCTGTCTTCAGTAAGAGGCAGTGCCCAAACATCACTGCCCAAGACTTCAGCCCCTCTGGGATCTGTCTCTTCAACATGCATAAAATTAATACCTCCTCCATGAGACTGGATAGATCATTGCTGCCTGTCCTAAAAGTTATGTCCAAGATCTGCCTGAATCACATACAGCTGCCTCGGCTTTGTACCTAACCTCATGTGCTTATGAACCGAGACAGTCCTTTACAGGCTTGATGTCAAACTGTCCTTACACCCACAAGTCCACAGGAACAAGATTCTCACATAGTTACCATCGTAATATAATGATGTCACTAGTCAAGACATCAAAAGCCACATAATCACTGAACAGAGATAGCCCTAAGTTTCTAGTTTTGCACAAGCATTAGGAATTGCATCCATTCAGCTGACTGTCATCCCTAACCAGCTATTAGCTCTGGAGAAAGCACAATAGGCAGAACATGTCCACATGAAGCCATTAGCAAACTACAAAGCTACCACATACTGTTTATACTATTCTTGCACAGGCAGGAAATTAGCCTCACTTGGAGCAACTTTGAAAGTTTTCTATAAATAAAACTGATTCTCCAGGAAGCAAGGATCAGAAAAGGGCCATGAGAGCTGAAATGCCCATTCTGAATTCAAGCACAAACACATTTCAGCTTGTCAGAGATGGAAGCCTCTGTACTGCTAGTACAAACACCAACCTTTTGTACTGATACACTTTTGCACCCACTCCTACCCAAGTGCATAGGTATTGTTGATATTATTGGCATTTTAGTTCCAAAAGGTGTTTTAGGTTTAACCAGCTATGCTCCAAATATCTCCTCACTCTTACAGATGAGTACAAGAGTGGGGAGTGACAAAGTCAATAAGCAAAGGGTGTGGGGTGATGTGGAGGGAATGGATCGCAAAAGTCAACAATATGAGACCTAAGTGGGGCCAACTCCGGCATTTGCTGGTAAAGCAAGAAAATGCCTGCAAAGCACCATCATAGAGAAATTCCAAAAATCCTATTTAGTAAGTCAACATGCTAAGGTGCCTCACTGAAGTGCTTCTGTGCTAACGCACACAATGGGGTGAATAAATGTGATGAGTTATAGATGTGTGCAGTTGCAGGGCTACGATTTTACTGGGATCAGAGAGATGTGGTGGGATGGCTCCTGTGGCTGGACTGTTGCAATGGAGGGATACAGGCTTTTTAGAAAGGACAGGCTGGGAAGACGAGGGAGGAGAGTTGCCCTTTACATGACAGAGCAGTTGGAGTGCATGGAGTTCTGCCTGGAGATGGATGATGAAGCTGAGGGATCTGGCCAATGTCACTTCAAGGCTGCTCTCTATAATTTTTGACTAACCGTGGTGACTGGGAAAATCACCTGAAGACTACAGGAAAAAAAAAAAAATGTCACTCCTATCTTCAAGAAGGAGAGCTCAAGGAACTGCAGGCCATTCAGATTCAACTTGTTCCATTGGAAGGTGATGGAGCAGTTAATCCTGGAAACCATCTCCTAGCACATGCAAGAAGACAATCATGAGGAAGAGTCAGTATAGATTCATCAGGGGCAAGTTATGCTTGACAAACGTGATAACCTTCTATAATGAAATGACTAGCCTGGCAGACATGGGAATTTGTATTCCCATGTGGAATATAGACTACCTAGGCTTTACTAAGGTTTTCAACAGTGTCTCACAAGATCCTCACAAGGAAGCTCTTGAAGTATGGGCTGGATGAGCAGACAAATAGGTAGATTGAATACTGGCTGAATGGCCGGGCCCAGAGGGTGGTGATCAGTGGCACAAAGTCTAACTGGAACCAGTAACTAGTAACATACCCCAGAGGTAAATATTGGGTCTAATCCTGTTTACCATCTTCATTAATGATCTAGGTAGTAGGGCAGAGTGTACCCTCAGCAAGTCTGCAGATGACACAAAACTGGGAAGGGTGGCTGATATGCCAGAGGGTTGTGCTGCCACCCAGAGGGATCTTGACAGGCTGGAGAAACAGGCTGACAGGAACTGCATGAAGTTCCACTAGAAGTGCGAAGTCCTGCAGCTGTGGAGGAACAATCCCATGCACCAGCGCATGCCAGGGGGTGCCCTGCTGGAAAACAGCTTTCAGAAAATGAGGTGAAGGGAATGTGCAAAGAGGATGGAGCCAGACTCTCTTCAGTGGAGCCCAGTGACAGGACCAGAGGCAATGGGCACAACTGAAACACAGGTGACATAATTTGAACATCAGGAAACACTTTTTCACTGTGAGGGTGACTGAGCACTGGCACATGTTGCCCAGAGTGGTGGTAGAATCTCCCTCCCTGGGCGCATGCAATAGTCTAGTCATGGTCCTGGGCAACCAGATCTAGGTGGCCCTGCTTGAGCAGGGAGAGTGGACCAGACGACCTCCAGAGGTCCCTTCTGATCTCAACTATTTTGTGATACCTTATTTATCAGTCCCCACATTGCTTCCCCCTCAGCCCCCCTGAGCCATTTGGATTATTTCTCATTGTGATGATACCTTCCATTTCCTCAGTTGCTCAGATATTCGGGGAAAAATGTCTCCCCAGCATTTGCACAGTAAAGCCCCAAGAGTCAGATTACAGCACCACACAAATGAGTAAGAACAGACCTGCCAGAAGTGAAGGTTTGATCTGAGCAGTCCAAGCTTCAGCAATGCTTTCAGGAATTACTATCTCAAGGACTTCCTGAGCCAGAAATCAATCTTTGTATTTAATAGTCACTGACATGTTTTTCTTGTATGAATTAGTCCAGTCATTTTTGGAATGCATGTATATCATAACGTCCTGTGATGAACAGCTCCACAGCTACATAGCATATCACAATTAATGATACTTTGCATTTGTTTTGAACCTACCATGGGCTAGGTGGCTTTGACACCCACTAATTCTTGCACAGAGGGAGGATTGAAGAAATTCCCTGTGCAGTTTGTGCCATTCACAGCTTTATACATGCATAACCAAGATCAGTTCTCTCTTTGAGACTGAGGAGCCTGGATGAGGATTCAGCAAATTGCTGATTTCCTGATCAAGGAGTGGAAAGATTCCTGTATAATGAACAATCTATTAAACAGAATATTTGCAGTGTTACTATATTCTTGAAATGAGAGGACCAATTATAAAGTGTTCAAGATGTCCATATACCATAGATTTATACAGTAACATATCCATTTAGTGATGAACAGTTCAAGAAAGAAAAGAGCACGAGCGAAGGATGTTGCTGAGAGAGGATGATGTTAATTGCATCTACTGAGCTTCACAATGGAGCATGATGGCTTTAGAGTTGTGAATGAGCCCAGGAAATGCAACATTTCTGCAGAAGGCAGTGAAAAGGACTCTTGTGACAGAAACAGCAGCTGCAAAAAGAGGAACAAGTAGCATCCACAGAGTTTGTTTTAACCTTTCATGAGATAAGTCATAGCCATGGTGTTGATGTGCAGGACCATGGAAACAAAATTACAGCTGCAATATTCAATTTTCTCCATTGCATGTACAAAAAAATGTGAATATGCAAAGACAAGTGAATTTTTGATCCTTCATGCTGAAAGAAAACCTGTATTATAGTCCTTTTCATCAGCAGATACAGCAAACAAGTGACCAAGAATCTTTGTTTATTATTCACTTATTTTCATAAACAAGAAGGCAAAAAATCTCCAGATTTTTAGGCAGCCACTCATAGAACCTCCTTGACTACACCACAGCACACAGGCAGATGCCATTTACAAAAATTCTGGCTACTCTGGTCTGTAGCAGTATTAGGTTTGCTTAAAATTTGGCAACCACTCAAATTTTGCTTATCCTGACTCCACAGGAAATACTCCGCTCCAAATTTCCGTATTTCTTATATTTTCAGACTATCTTCAGTTTTATAATTTCAATGTTTGCCAAAGCAACTGAAGCCTGAAAAATAGCATGTTAGCATAGAATAGCAGCAGTCACCAGATTTGCACGGTAACTGTCTCCAAAACAAGTGCATATTATTTAAAGATGTATTCATCAGCAGGAAATGCAGACCTGACAGCAAATATATGATGCGTGAAGCTCTTCCAAATATACAATTACTTCAATTTGCTAAAAATAGCTCAACACATTACGACAATATCAGGAAGCAATACTCACAACCGATTATTTTCAGCAACCTCTATAAGTAATGAGCACACTGGGCATTTTTGGCCTAATGAACAATTTCAGGTCTAGTACAAGTGGAATAGAAAAGGAAGTTCTCAAAACAGAACCATGCTTAAAGCAAAACCTCAGGTTCACCTCTGATGTTTACAAAGGAAGTGAAAAAACAGTGCAAGATTGAACAATAAATAGGCTAAATACTGTGATTATTGTGGGGAGTGTAGCAAGGCTGATGAATGAGGCTGAATTGCATCACCTTTTCTGTTAGCCCTCTCTGCACTAATAAGGATAATGTGAATATGCTAACGGGCACATTTAAGTCTCATCTCTGAATTTTTCAATTAACAAATAAAAAAGGAACAATAATAATTTTGCCATCAAAAGCGGACTTTAGATTTTTTTAATTCCTAAAGAGAAGCAATGTGACAGAAACAATGTTAATGGCAAATTACTGTCATCATAAATATTAACTCTTCTTGCAGCCATAGCCTTGTAAAACCTTATGCTTGAATTCTGAGCCTTTTTTTTGTTTGTTTGTTTATGCCTGAATTTAGCAAGTATATGCTTTATATATAGATTTGAACAACCTAGATTCTCAGCCCACCAGTTATGCACACAACTGGTGCTGTGCTAACCAAGTTTCATTTGCAGCAGAGATCCATCATACATTGATTTAACCTTAACAAGTTGGGGCATATTTGTTTTCTGAGATTCCTGGCTTCACAAAGGGCAAATTGTGCCTGACTAGCCTGGTAGCCTTTTACGATGGAGTGACTGAATCACTGCACAGAAGAAAGGCAACTTACACATCTACCTTGACTTCTGTAAGGCCTTGACGTCCTTGTCTGTAAATTTAAGATATGGAGTCTTCTATGGATAACAAATTGAGGAGATGGTCACATCCGAAGAGTTGTAGTCAACAGCTCAATGTCCAAATGGTGATCAGGAACAAGTGCTGTCCCTCAGGTGTCTGTGTCAGGACCAGTACTGTTCAATGTCTTCATTAAGGACATGGACAGTGGGATTGAGTGTACTCCCAGCACACCTGCAGATGACACAAAGCTGAGTGGTGCAGCTGATACACTCGAGGGAAGGGATGGCACCCAGAGGGACCTTGACAGGCTTGAGGAGTGGCTCCATGTGAACCTCATGAAGTTTAACAAAGACAAGTGTAAGGGCCTGCACCTGAGTCAGGCCAACCCCCAGTATTGATACAGGCTGGGGATAAATGAATTCAGAGCAGCCCAGCAGAGAGGGAAGTGGGGATACTGGTGGATGAAAAAATTAGATACGACTCAGCAATGTGCACTTGCAGCCCAGAAGGCAAATCATATCCTGAGCTGCATCAGTAGAAGAGTGGCCAGCAGATCAAGGGAGGCAATTCCGCCCCTCTACTCCGCTCTGGTGAGACCCCATCTGCAGTACTGTGCCCAGCTGTAGGGCCCCCAACATGAGAATCACATGGGCCTGTTAGAGTGTGTCCAGAGGAGGGACACCAAGAAGATCAAAGGGATGGAGCACCTCTCCTATGAAAACAGGCTGAGACACCTGTGTAGCCTGGAGAAATCTTCAGGGAGACCTTATTGCAGCCTTTCAGCATATAAAGGGGGCTTGTAAGAAAGATGGAAAGATACTTTTTCACCAGGGCCTCTAGTGACAGGACAAAGGGCAAGAGTTCTAAACTACAAGAGGGGAGATTTAGATTAGATATAAGAAATATATCTTCATATACTTTTTCTGTGAGGGTAGTGAGCTGCTGGAAGAAGTTTCCCAGAAAAGTTGTGGATGTCCTGTTCTTGGAAGTGTCAAGTTCAGGGTAGATGTGGCATTGAGCAACATGATTTAGCGGATGATATCCCTGCCCACAGCAGGGCAGGTGGACTAGAGGATCTTTAAAGGTGTCTTCCAACCCAAAACATTCTATGATTCTAAGATGGGAACAAATACTGAAGGACTTGAACAAGGAAAGACTTCATGAGGCAATGAACATCTCATTGCTGCAGAGTCTGTATCCTCTGTACCCAACTGATATGGTTGGATCTCTCAGTGGGTCTGTGGATCTATCACAAGGTCACTTCTTGACCAGAATATAAAAATCTGCATTTAGGCATGGGCTGACCAAGCACAGAGAGACCTGGAAATGAGGCTACGTTGCACATATCTTACCTAGTGGCAGTGTCTAACAGTTGTCCTCAGAACAGATCTGATACCAACCAAACCTTGAGCTCTTTCCAAGCTAAATCTGGGCAGGCCTTTGAAAACATTGAGCTTTGGGACAAAGAAGTGAACTTCTCCATCCTGCAAGAGAAAGTCCCCTTCCTTTTACCTAAGTGGTCCCCAACTGACTGAATCATTTTGGAATCCCTGTTCACAGGGACAAAGGTCAGAACTCACATATCCATGGCTGGACGCAGTTCATTGCAGGATGTGCAGATGTGTGCAAACAACATCACTATAAAAATCTATACAATTACAAGTAAAAGTCATGACCTGCTATTCAAACCCAACTACTTCAGTGTTTCTGTCATCCTTTGGCCAGTGTCAGAGCAAATCACTGCCTGCAGTTAGTTTTGGATTATGATGTACCTGAAATGAAGTACATTTCATCCAACAGTGTTTGTGTGTAGTTTCTGTCATAAATGCTGTAAAAATCAAGCTGAATTTAAGAAGTTACTGAAGACTTTGACAGAAAAATGGGCAAGATTTGCATGTGTCATGATCCAGGTCTGGATCTGCTTGTAGTCCATGTTCTTCCACTACAAGTATTCTGTCCTATATACTTAATTTTTAAAAAAATTCCATTTATGCTCTAACGGTGAAAAGGATAGCTAGTTACAGTTTTTTAATTTAAGCTAGCTCTGTAACAGATATTTTGGAGAATTTGGCTATGTTACAAAATGCTTCACAGTCTCCCTTTATGACTCCATCCAAAGCCAAAATCTGATTAATTGCACAGTAAAAACCTTGAACAATCTCCAAACAGAAAATAGGATATGCCAAAATTAGTTGATTCCAAAAATCTTTCAGTGCACACATTTCAAAATAGCTCAAAGCACATTTTTTTTTTACCGATAAAGAAACTAAATCAAAGTGTAGTTGATAAAATAAGAACAAGACTTACAGACATTTCCAACCAATGTCAAAGGAAGAAAAGGAAAGCTATAATAGTAATACAAAGACTTTTAACTTTCAGTGGGGCAAGCAATACAGTCAGATGAAGAAATATTTTTCTAATAAAACAGGAGTGAAATGATTTCTGCTAGTGAGCATCATAATTAACTCTCAGCTTTGAAGACTTCTTAGTCATGGCAAATACACTGACATACTACATTCTGTCCACTATTTTGTGGGAAAATATTAGCAAAATACAACTGCAAGAAGCTGCACAAAACAAGGCTTTAATTTGATGCGTGACTGAAAATGAACGAAGCAATCTTCCCACCAAAAACGACTAAGTTAAAGATAGTGCAATATGTTTGACAGTTTATAACCAAAGCCATTCAGCAAGGCCAGACCAAGAAAGAGTTGCCTGGCCGCTTACCCCCAGATTCAGAGGGTTAGCATAAAACTACACAAAATTGAGAAGCAATCCTGAAACTCTGCATATAACTTAAGTGGAGATTAGGATTTACTGAAGTTTGTCAGCCACTACACACACAATAAGTCAGAGTAAAAAAGCCTTTTTTTTTTGTCCAGTGATTTTCACAAATATTTTAATAGCTTATAAAACTTCAACTATTTTTGATTCACTGATACTTTCAAGAGTTCTGACAATAACAATTTCTAATTATCACCTAGGTTCAAAATCTTGGCTCATATTCATTTTGTCCCAGTTTTTTGTCATAAAACAAAAGAATCCAAAGAATCCAAAAGCACGTAGACCAAGGCATGAGCCCTACTGTGCATGAATGCTGAGAGTTCAGAAACGCAATGCACATAATAACTGAAAGCCTGAATTTATACTCTACAATTAAGGGATGAGATGATCCAACTGTGAGGTTGGGACTGACTTCCTTGTTTAGAATGGATATATTGGCAATTTGGACTTTGCAGATGAGCCTTAACTGGGGAAAAGAAATTTTTGCTGTGAGAGGAGAGGAATATGGTGATGTGGCTGCTGTTCATGGGATCCTCTCCAGTACTGGAGAAGTTTTGCTGGGACTCAATTACTCTGGGAGGGAAAAATGAGGTATTATCTGAGAGTATCTATGAAGGTTTATCTTACAGGAAGTACAACTGCTCGCCAACATTGACAACACAGCAACTTCTGGAGTACTCTTGCAGTCCCCAAATATCCACTCCTGTCACTATACCCTGACTCATGCACCTAAATGCGGACTAATTTTAGCTTGATAATAGATATGTGGGGACAGTATTAATGAAAAGGTTAAGGCCACACCTCAAGAAGAGTAAGTCCCACTTTAGCTACAAAAAGCTAAAAAATAAATTTATTCTTATTGTAGAGTACATTTGCAGGAGCCATATCTCACTTTCTACCATGGAAAAAGAAAGGACACAGAGGTGTTAAATGCATGGTTTCAAATAGTCAACTACAGACTCCTCAGGGAAAACATCACACTTCAAATAGTAACAGAAGACCATCAGTCTTTCATATGAGGCTCTTTTACACTCGCGTGGCAGACAAAAACAGCTCAGATAACACAGTGTCCTGGTTTTGTTAAAAACAAGACCAGTTCTCTTTTAGTGAATTTTTCCTTTCAGCTTAGTTCGTCTAAGTAACTGTAGTTTTCTGAATTTTTGCTTGCATATTTTGTTTCCTCAGACACTGTACTTAGTGCTGATAAGAGGACGAATGGAATGCTGAAGAAGCTCATGTTTAGATTTATCGCTATGACAGCCAAGAAGACTAATAAGATTCCACACATCCTATAATTGAGAGGGGTGTGTTTACAGGAGGGGTGGACAGAACAGGTGACTAAAACTGACCAACAGAGTATTCCATCCCATAATCATCATACATGCTATATAAGATGGAAATCATGAGGGTCTGACTCTCTTTGACCATGGCCAGCATTTAGAGAGGACCCTGCCTGCCTGCCTGCGATCCACAGGCCTCAGGCCCTGCACCCCTGAAATCCAGTTTCTGGTTTGCTATGAAGTCCCATCCATGACTCCCGGTGCCTGCCCTGCAGCTGTGGGAGCCAAGCCAGCTCCCAGCTCCACCGCCGCTGGAGCGACGCCAACTCCATATCGGGCATTCAAGATTGGTTTTGTATATTTTGTATCATTTCCTCTATTTATTAGTAGCATTAGTAAAGCCTTTAAAACTTCTGCAACTTGCAAGACTCTTTCTAACTTGAAGTTCCTCTTCCTTATCTTTCTGTCACCTTTTATGGTAGGAGGGATTAATAGAGAGCGTCTGCCACAGTTTATTGTAGCCTTGCTTTAACCTTGACACACAGTTAAACAGTACTTGTGACTGCGAAATTAAGTGTTACTGTCTGTGTTGCGTGGGACTATGGGCTGACTATCCAAGAGAAAGCTTGCAGCATTCTTCTGTACCAACATGTGCCTTTAAAGATACTGGCTGCATCAAAAGCAATGGCTGATTATTCCAGCAAGTTCAAAGAAACTTGCCAGGCAGGCTACAGATGGATTTCACAACCTAGTTCTGTGCACAAGTGGAAAGAGAAAGGAAAAAAAAATATACATATATATGTATATATATATATATAAAACATCAAAAAGGGGGGGAAGAGAGAAAAATAGATCAAATCAGGCTTGCTATTTTGGGGAGGCGGGGGGGGAGGAATACCTCCGCTTTCCTCCTACTCTTTAGAGGCAGAAAAAGAAAAATAACTGCAAAGTGCTCTGTCACTCATAGCCTCATTCACAATGAGTCAGACCCACAAAAATCTCACATAAACAGTGACAAACTTTCTGAATAAGCAGCAGTGAATGAAGCTTTGCATACAATTGCAAGACTCAGTATATATCACCGGCCAATTAAACCATTCTCACACAGGAAACAGCAAAAAGTCCGCACAGGCTGCGTCTGTGTTACAAAATAGCCCTAAGAAGCAAGTCTGGAGCAGCCAGACTACATCTACATATTAAATAACTCAGTGATTCAAGGGACTCAGCCTAGAATGAAACCTCAGAGCAAGTGGGCAAAGATGCCATCAGGGATTGTTGTTCAGAGGTTGTGTGGACAAGGCCTTGCTAATAATACATGACCTTACCACAGTCTGCCACATGCCTTTCCCAACAGGCCTGAGGCTTCCCATGCTTGGACACATCTCGACACCATCCTCTAAGGCATCCTATATTCATTCATCCCATCCTGCTATGCAAACACTGGCAATCTGCAAAGTGGTCTTACCCATTATTTTGGGGCAGAGCCTGTCTCTGCAAGCATCACAGGGGAATGCTGGAGCTCAGTGCTGCAGTCTATACCAGCATCACACAGAAGAAGTAAAAAGTGACCAAACAGAGAGGTTGGTCAGATGGCTTTCCCTGCTGTGATAAGCTGCAAGAACACACATCAGCACTTGATTGTGCATGATCACTAATCTAAGGCCAGGTCTCTACCACTGCCAAAGCTCAGGACAGGAAAGGGTGACTTGGCCTCCAGCTCAGGCTCTCACTTGACCATGCTCCTGCCCTTTGGATGGAATCCCATCCTCCCAGTCAGGCTCATCTCCCTCTCCTCTATGCAAAACCTCTCGGCTTCCACAGTGACAAACTTCTTCAGTCTCCACACCTCTTTGTTGGCCATCTCCATATATTATGTGGAGCAGGACTTGAGCTTTGCTTGGGAACACTCACTCCTGAGGCACCACAGTGCTCAGGCAGACAGGGCAATAACCAACCCCTATGAAGGCCTCATTTTCCTTTCTGTTTAAGAACTCAGCTGAGACAAAGCTTATTTAAATTAATGTTTTTCCATAGTAAACATCTGGCTAATTTTTTTCCCTCCTTTAAAGACCTGGCTAGACAAGGGCCACACATGCATTCCAAATAAACATTTTCTTCCCTATGATCTTGCAGAGCCCACTGCACATTTCCCGTTCTGGCAGCTCCTGCTGTGGGTCAGCAGACGGGCCCATTGCCGCTGTAGATAACCAGCCCCTGATATGATGTAGAGTGTTATTCAGCAACTGAAGTGAATGCCAAATCAATTCTGAAAGGCTTAATTACACTGGCAACACCAAGTGAAAAAATAAGGACCTTGTACACAGTCCTCATGTTAACAGAGTGAAAGAAAAAGTAAAACTGTACCTTTTCATTTCCAGAGCTGGCACATCACCCACTGAGGTGGTAGGAAGCCTGCCAGAAAGTCAACCACCGCCAGTATTGATAACACCAAGATAAATGCACATTACAGCAAGCAGCTGTGCTACTGGAAGCACCCAGCGCTGCACCCTTGGTGCCAAAGGCTCTGTTTTTCTTGTGAACACTTTGATATTAATACATATAGCTTTTTTTTGGAAAGAAGCAAAAGCATGGAGGACTTGGCACACTTGCAGTGAACATTAACTGAGATATTTTACTGACTTTCTTGTGGCTCATGGTTTTTATCTTACTGCTAAGATAAGATCAGCCAGTGCAAATAGACTACAAAGTCTTCCATAGCACCACTAAAAGCAGTACAGGAACTACATAAGTGCGCTATGTTTATGCAGTCAGTATCAGTGACAGCACTTTGGGTACCACATTATACAGCAATGCATTTACTAAAGCGATTTAAGTAGTTTTCTATTAACTGCAATGTAATTTCAACACTATAATCAGTTAAGCACAGTGTCTGGAAGCGTACCATTGGGAAGTTTACATACCATAATGCTTTTTAGATCAGTCAATAATGCTCTATCACAGTATTTGACAGTGCCATTATAAATTTTTCGTATCAGTATTGTGGAAGATTCAAGACAAGCACCACTGAGAACAGCGACAGGGATGGCAGACACCGGGCCAGGCTGAAAGAGGGAGGGGAGTGATGCTGCCCCAGGACGTGACCCTCTCGTCACACGGGCCCCAGTCCTGTCCTTGGGCAGGTACCACTTGTGCCTCCTGCAGTCTGGTGAAGGACCACAGGAAACAAACCTGCCAACATCAATCCAGAGATGTCTCGGACAATAAGAAGAGTTCTCTGTGGGACAAAAACAGCAGTGGGGAAAAAGAATGGAAGATCTCCCATCATACCAACAGATTTCTGCTCTAATCCAAATCAGTGTGCAGAGTTGGCATCTTCTGTACTTGTTGCAGCACAGCCCTCATTTTTCTCCAGCAACTTTTGCAGCATATGCAAGTATCAGCTCACCTTGGAGTCAGCACAGATACGATACATGACAGATTTCACAAGCCTTGAATATATTTAATTCACTAATGACAAAAACAACCACAAATTTTTGCTATCAGTAGATAAGGACTATCACACTGTTTTGTTACTCTATTTCTAAGATTAACCATATACCTCATGCCCCTCCATGCTGCTTTCTGGCACATACAGAAGATGCATTCAAGGTAAAACATTTTAGAATTTGCTTCTAATTAGAAAAGAGAGAAAAGTCCATTTGGCAGAAGTTGACAAAATAACTTAAGTTGGACAGACAATATGCAAAATCTGTCTTTGAAGAAAAGACAGATGCTAATTTATGCTTTGAAAGTTACAGATTGGGGTTAAACCAGAAGAATATTGCCTTCCACTCCTGTTATCTGCTTCAAAAGTAAGAATTATTATTAAATTTGAATAGCAAGATTTAAATATTGCTTGATCCTAGCAGCATACTGTTAAACTTGCCAAGATAGATAAATAATGCATTTGATATGGTAGGCAATTTCTGCAAATATTCAGGCAGTAAAACTTCTTAGGACTGAAGCTGCTCCAATGATCAAGAGAGAAAATATTGATTAGCAGCCCCTTTCAGTGACAACAGGCTAATTTGAATGACTTAAATACACAGTTTCTCAAGAAAATTAAAGAAGTTGACTCTAGTGCTACTACCTTATCTAAGGAAATAAAGATGACAGAAGATGACAGGCCTTACCACTGTCATTGCTGACAAAGGCTAATCCAGATTGAATCAATATTTTAACAAAACTACTTGGCTAATTAAGAGCATTGCCAACTTGTATTCTTTTTACTAGCTTGGCTTTTTTGGTGGGTTTTTTGTTTGTTTCTTTGTTTGTTTGTTTTTTTTACTTTGAGAACATTAGCCAATTGATTTTTTTTCCAGTTTGAAAAAGGCAATAAATAAATAACCAACTAATTGGGAGAGATGTCCTCTCAGTAAATAGAATGGGAAGTTTTATAATCTTTCAGTGGTAAGCTCAGACCTGCCGTATGACAGCTTAGATATAACCTGTCAGTTACTCAAGACAACACCAGAATACTTGAGAAACACAGGAACTCTGACTGTCTAACTGCCAACCATTTTAGCCATTTGCAAATCTGGAGTGTGCTTCTTAGAAGAATTTTTATATCTAAACTAATTAAATAGGCTCTTGTAAAGAAAATGCCTTTTACTTTGAACCAGTGCAAAATCATATTAGAAAACAACGTATTCTCTGGAATAACTAAAAATTGGATCCTACTAGCCCTATAAAGATTTGTAGAAAGTGGATAGTTTATCTTTTATAATCCTTGGCAAACCAGACTTTTTTTTTTATATATTAACTGCCAAAATCTATGTAGCATAAATAGTGAACCCACATGAATAACTGCCTATATAAGAGTCAAGAACCTTCTTCCTTACTAAAACCAGTATGAAATGAAGAGACAGAGAGGAAAAATTATGTTGCTGGATTATGACCTACCTTGGTGTCACATTCTTAAATTCTGCTTCAGGGATTTACACTCATTTGCATCTCTGTCTGTATTTGTACTCCTTATGAAAGTTGATGACAGACAGACATTATTGTACAATTAAAAAGACCCATAAAAACTAAATTGGAAAAGACAGACAAAGCTCTAGAGACAGTCAAAATGCATCATACCTGGCTCTGTAAACCCACTGGTGCTGTATAGTATTAGCTTCAGTTATTAAGAAAACACAAAAATGAAATAAGAAGTTAAATAATCCCAAGATGAGCAGTGCTAGCCAGGTCAGACAGAGTGCTGGCCTCTAGCTGGCAAACAAAGCCATTTCTGTATGTGCTGTAGTGTATCTGGATGGTATCAGCTACAGAAAAGTAGCATAAGGAGAGGTAGCACCTTCTAGTGGACCCAACATGATGAAGTAGACCATACTGAGTAAACCGACAGCCTGCATTTCCTATTATATCCAGGGTCCATATGTTTTGGCCACTTTGAAAGCATTGATTCTTCCTGGCTCTTGTTTTCAGGCACTCAGTGTTGTTTGATGGGGACCTTTTTTTTTTTTTAAAAAACCTACATCCCCTTGCAATCCAATCACAACCAAGTGCTGCTACCCCAGCTGCTCCATCTACATCAGCTGGTCCTTAACCCTCCTTCTCCCAGCACTCTTCAAGATAACCTTGAAGTCAGTGCCCAGGAATTTAGGCTTTATGTTGCACCTCCTTAGAAACTAGACACAAGTCCCACTTACTAATTTTTCAGGTTTCCTTAAAGGTCTGATCAAGTGAAAATTTTGCCTCTTTAACAGAAGCTCTTTAATCAGCTGGATACTGGTAGAAAACATCCTGAACATCTCCTTCAGTTTCTAATTTAGACAGAGAAAGTGCATCATCAGCTATTCAGCAGGAAAAAAATATCTGAAGCACTACAGTAACCTTATCTGCCCTGTTAACTTATAGACCTCACTGTGTGTGGCAAAACAGCGCACCCCAAAGGGTGATGAGAAGGAAAGGCAGGAGTAAGACAGGCATTTCAGTAAAGGTGGAGGGCAGGAGCACCAGGAACAGCCCTTCTTTTGAGCACATCCAGGTCTTCTCTGGCCCCTCCTGAGAATAGCAGAGTTTCAAGCAGCCTGAGTTTAACAGTCCACAGGACCAAAGGATCCAGAGACTGTATATTACTGTATTGTAAGTATACCCACCACTAGGTGTCAGCCCAATTTAAGACATTTATTTAAACAAAATCTCACTTTCATTATACTTTAATCATCTAACTGTAGCATGGCAATATTCATACATATATAATATATGCATACATATATAACTGACTTTAAGGAACACACCTAATGACATTTGCAG
Source organism: Columba livia (assembly GCF_036013475.1). Lineage (NCBI taxonomy): Eukaryota > Metazoa > Chordata > Aves > Columbiformes > Columbidae > Columba > Columba livia. The sequence goes on from NC_088602.1 coordinate 196,046,890, forward strand.
AAAAGCAATGCCCAATACCTAGCACCTTTTTGAAACTCACGTAGGGCACCTGCTTTCACAAAGGTACATTTGGAGGCTGTGGAAGATGATACACCCTAATGTACAGAGAGCAGAGAATAAGCTCAGGCCCATGGTCGGTACTTCACCTTTTTAAAATTCAAAGCCCTGGCACCTAAAATGTAAGCTGAAAAGCCCATCTCTTAGGTCAAGGTAGAATAACTGCCTTGACACTGCTTTCTGAACAATGAATTCAGTAACACCACAGAGCCCCTGCTGACTATGAGATAAAAGCAGATGGACCATTTATCAGCATTTTGTCCAGGGAAGAATCAAATAACTGTCATATCACTTCTGAACAGGCCCTGTCTGGGCACTTTCTGTCATTCAAATTACTACCACCCCTTTCCAGTCACAGGGCTTAGAACACAGAACAGGGATGTAACACAAGGAAAAATATTTATTCAGAGTATTATGCCTTTATTCATAAATATGCATAGGCTTTTCAAAGCAGACTTCAAAACCAAAAGAGATGGTTATGAAGTCTCCTGTAATTAAATTTTCATTCCCCTCTCTAGGGGGAGTATGATAAGACAAAACTGAACATGGAAAAATGGACATGACTGACATCGCACTTGGTCAGAAAAGAGCTTGCAGAGCAGAGTCCCGGGGCAATACCTAACACAGCTTCTGCAGACTCACCAGTGATGGAAAGCACTGCAAATAAGGTAGTGGGAGAGTAGGAAAGAAAAGGAAAAAATAGGAAAAAAAAAGACCCACAACACACATACAACACACCCACAGAAGAAACAATCATCCAAGCAAAAGAACTGTTGCAGAAGAACACCTACCTTTCCAGCAATGCAGAAAAAACAGCCTACAGTCTTCCCTTCTTCCCTTGCACACAACCTCCCTCTCCTGTCAAAAAGATGAAGCTTCAGCTCTGAAATATGCTTGTATCACACTGCAACATACAGTCGTTTCATGACCCAGAGGTTCTCTGTGTTTCCTGATCTCTGACTCTGTAAGTGTCATAGCACACCCAGATCAGCGTAAACACCAAAGCTGAGAACATGGGAAAAAAAAAAAAAAAAAAAAAAAAAAAGAGGGAACTGCTACACAACTGATGCCAAGAGTCATTCTGAAAAGGCTGGTATCAAAGATAGCTGAATTCAGACATGGCGTGGGAAATTTTATTCAAAACATAATGAATGCAGCCATGATGGAAAAAGGGCCCAAGACAGGAAAATGACTCTCAGAAGAAACTGAGGACAGAAGTGAGAAATGGCCCCTTTACAACCCAAATCAACATGGACCTCCAAGCTAGATTTCACTTCTAAACCTAATCCTAGGAACAGGATGAGCCTCAGACCCAGAAAAAAAGTTCTGAGGGGAGGAAGGGGTGGGGAGCGGGCACACATCTGGTGTATCTTCTAGTAGCCCGCTCCTTCCTCTGGAGTCCCATTTGCAGCCCTACCCCAACAGAAGCTCTAGGGTTTGCCTCTCTCCTAAGCCTAAGGATGGACACAGCCAGAACATTGAGCCAAGAATCCCAGCAACTGCTTAAAAACCATGTTCTTGGGAGGAGATCTTTTGGCAGCCCAAGGCTTCTCTTGGCAGCTCCCTTCAGCCCACACCAAGTGGCACTCGAGGCTTTCCTTTGCTCCTGACCAAAAGTCCTTCTCTCATCCTCAGACTTCAGCCCCAATTTAGACCAGGCAGGTCTCAAGGGAGAGGTCTTCTGGCAGCCTAAACCTTCTCCTGACACCCACTCTGCACTCAGACTCTAAAAGAAGTTCTAGATCTGCCCCTCTCCTGATTCTGTGATGTGAGAAGCCATACAAGTGGCCTGATAGGAAAAAAACACAAACAACACAACACACACAAAAACCACACACAAACAAACAAACAAACCCTCACCACACACACACACAAAAAACACAACACACCACAAAACAAAAGACTGAATAAAATAAAATAATGACAAATGCCAGTGAAGCCTGGGAAGTAGGCCTAAGAACCAGAAACTTCCTTGAAAATTGCAGCTGGTCTCTTTGAAGTAGACAGCTGGATACATAGAAACTAGAGACATTCTGGGATAACATTGATGAGTGCAAAAAACCCAAGAAATTGTAACAGTGACTTATCTTCTGAAAAAGTGGAAACAGTCTGGGAAAATAAAAAATGGTCTGAAAGAACAAAATCCATCACCTATTAGCTGTTACAGATGAAAAATAAATACTAACAGCATCTTTTGGCTACTCAAAGCAGCCATGTCCTACACCCTCTTATGTCTCTATGATACAAGGAAGACTTAATTTTTTTGGGGTACAAAGTACAGTTTTTTTCTGAGAACTTCCAGTGCTACACGTACTCTTATTTTCCTAAAGAGACTGAATTCTCCACACAAACCTCCTATGAGGTCTTGGACCACTGCCAGAGACACCTGACTGACCCCAAACTCCATGACACAGATCAGCTTTGCAGTGAGACTTATTTTGTTGGTCTCTCTCTAGGCCCACCTCAGAGGTCTGCTCAGTCCATCCATTCACTTCTGGGATGGTTAGGTCCCCCTCTGAAATCTATTTAATGCACTTGGTACTATACATATCTATAGATAAATTAATCTAACATAAGTATATCTGCTGGTATATTGTTGATAAGTTTGCTTCCCTAGTGATATTTGTAGTAACCTGTAATAGTATATATCTATTCAATTGTTGCTGTTATATTGATTGTTACTTAAAATAATTTTCTGCCACACTACTGATTGTTGCTATATTATTGATTACTGATAGTAATTTCTAAGCTTGATGTTTATATTCCAATTTATTAATTTTAAATGTACTTGCTAATTATGATCTTTGGTGATCTGTAATAAAGCAGAGAAATGCAGAGCATAAAAGCCTCCACGTCCTCATGCATTACAGAACTCTCCAAACCCAACAGTCATGACCTCTGCAGACCTGCAGCCCTTCAGGTGGTGATCTGCTGGCATGGAGCAGCAAGAGCCAGCTGCTCTGCAAGGACAGCTGAGTGCCGAGGCAGGCAGCAGGGACGTCCCCAGCAAGGGCAAGGCAGGTCTGTGTCAGAACTGCACCCAGAGATAGGGATCTGGACAGACACTGTCCAGAGATCACCCAGCAAGTCCACAATGATGAGGCAGGTCCCAGGCCAAGCCAGGAAGCCAAGCCGTAGGTTCAAGTCAGAATCAAGGAGGTCTGAGACTGGAACCAGACAGAGCTGCTGCTACCCAGTTGTAATGTCAGGGGCCAGCAGGAAAGCCTCAGCTTAAAACCAGCTCCCAAGGGAAAGCTTCAAAGTGTTTTTCTGATGAGGCACTGGGGATCTTATAGATGCAGAAGAGCTGAGCAGAAAAAATTTGCTATCTGACAAATTGGGATGGTCAGGAAGACAATATTAAGTGACTGCCCCTTTATCTGAGAATGTGGTATGTTAATACGCATATACTCCTCCTGAGCAGAAAAAAGGCTGAGGGATTTTTAAGCTGTATAAAAACTATATAACCCAAGTCCTGATTCCTCCTTTTACATTATGAACATTATTACAGCATTCAAGATGTCAGGAATGTATATGAGGCAATAAACTCTTGTGAGCATTGTTTATATATGGTAAAGTCACATCCACAATAGAATTATAGCTCGTTCTGCCTGTCACAAGGCTGTGCAGTTAACACAGGCCCATGAAAATGTGGTCCTAGAGGCACAAGGCCCTGTGTATTAAAAAACTGGATTATTTTTTTTTGCTACCATCAGTGCAAGGTCTGTGTGGGAAAGCATCACAGGTGTAGAGGCTGGAAGTGTGCTAGTTGCCATGAGCGGATCATAGACAAAAATCCAGCAGCAGTTCTTTATCTCTGTGATCAGAAATGGAGAAGGAAGGCAGGGCTACATTTTCTGTGACAGAATGCATGCAGAGATGCATGGTATATACCAAATTACATTTTTGTCATACAGTACTGGAAGCACAAGAGTATGATGAAGTAGAAAGCAAAGCTGACGGTGCAAAGGAATACATGCCTTGCAGACTTTATTCAGTTGCTAAAGGGCAAAACTGAGGCTTTTCTAGCACATAACACCAAAGGCTATATAATGGCTATTGCATTCTTAGCTTCTGCTCAGAGCCCTATATATTATCATACTGTTTACAAAAGTTGTTGACATCCCATTTGCTCCTAGAATTCATTTATTAACTCCTACTTTTCCTGCTCAGGGGGAATGAGGACAGAGATACCTCATATTTAAATCCAAATATTCAAACTGAAAAGATAATCACTCCATTAAAAACAAGTAAGACTGGAACAAGCTGTGAAAGGAGAAAGAGGTATTTTTGCATGCATATTAGGAACTGTGTTGAAAAACCTCAAGATGAGAAGGCTCAGGGCAAATCTTATCAATGATAGATAATTCCTCATAGGGACCAGTAAAGACAACAGAAGAAGGCTCTGCTCAGTGGTGCCTAGTGACAGCACAAACAACAGTGGTACAAACTGTTTGTTGTGCCATTGTACAAACTGTTTGGTGTGCCATTTAAGCACACCAAAAAAAATTACTAGGAGGATGGCCAAACACTGTCATAGGCTGCCCAGAAAGCCTTCAGTCCATGGAGATATTCAAAACTCAATTGGATGTGGGCCTGAGCAACCTGCACTAAACAACCCTGCTCTGAGCAGGAGTTGGAGTAAACAGTCTCCAGAAGTCCCTGCCAAACTTAGCTCTTCTGTGATTCTGAGATTAATTACTGTTGAATATTGACTTGGCAGTGAAATAATAATGCTAAAGCCTGATGTAAGTGTATAAAGCTCAAAGGTCAAAAAGAAGCACCTTCCAGGTCCATTTTGCATACAGATAAAATTTAAGCTCAGTGAAAGAGCATCTGAAGTCACAATGCCACATTGTTTGGTTAAATGTGCAGGAATTAACTGTCACAAATAGAAAAATATCAACAAAATATCAGAAAAAGTTCAGTAAAAATATTTTAACAATTGTTATGAAGGTTGTATTGTAAGAAAGGTCAGGATCAGGTTAGGTAAATTTAAACAGAAGTAAAAGTAACAGTTGAACTGTCACAAGAGGTCAGGTCACAATACTGACAGTTCTTGTTCAATAAAATATGCCAATATGAGCAGTTGTCTTTACTTTGATGTCTGACCCATAGATTTCACAAAATCAATCACATTAGAATGAAGATCAGCAACAGAGTGACAGTCTCTTTCTCCCCCACTGCCCCTCAGTTCTGTCTGGACAAAGGCAAAAGCATCCTGTGCTGACAGCTGACACAGGAGAGGTTCTGCTCTGTGTTTTCCAAGATGGCATGAAACAAGATATCAAAGTCTTGCCATCACAAGCTGGTTTCAGAAAGACAATCTAACTAGGAATTTTGCACAGCCACTAGTCATACAGTCATGTGCACTGAGATTTTACTACCATTTATTCATGAGAACTGTCCATGATTAAATATGCTATTAACTATTCAGAAGTTCTCAGTGGCATCTAACATAACCACGCTGACAGATGTCTGGAATCTCAGCACATTTCATTAAGACTTGAACTTTGATAAAGCAACAGCTTATCATCTAAGGTCTGCTACTGAACAGAATGGAAAACATAACTCACAGGATAATTCAGATTGGAAGGGATACTTGCAAGTCTCCAGTTCAAGCTCCTGTTTTAAGCGATGAGCTCTGAGGTAGGTCAGGTTGGTCAGGGCTTTATTCAGTCAAGTTTTCCATCACAATGTGGGAACAGCATATGCAATCAGTAAAAAAATAAAGAATAGCTCATTGAGCCACATTTGTAAAGAGCAGAAGTCAAAAAGAAATGAAACTACTTGTACTATGCAGACAATAGCTTTTTGGCATCCTGTCCTTATACATCTTCACCTCTAGACAAAATGAGACTTGAGATTTTTGGGGCTGCATTTTGCCATTTGGGACTCCAGGATAATTCCTCCTAATTTCTATTGTATAAACCCCAGAATATCTGAGAGGGCATTTTTGCCATGCTTCAGCCAAGTTTGTGTTACTCGCAAACAGTGTGTAATGGCAATTTTCTTCAGTATGAGCAAGCCACCAGCTGAGAATGAGATATTTAAAGCATTGACTGCTTCAGTTGGTCTGCCAGCCAACTATATGCATCAATTTTGAGAGGAAAAACAAGTTTAGTCTAGGAAAAACCCCAAATGAATGTTAATACAGCTAATGCTCAGTAGACACCTAGTGGTAATCTCCAGTAAGATTAAAAAAAACAAAACATTGCATTCTCAGTAGTCAAACCCAGCTATAGGTCTCAAAAAATGTTGCACACAGGTAAATTTGCTGCCTCTTCACAGAAGGAAAACTGAAAGAATACCAAAGGTCAAGGAAGAATGGAATTGGCAGTAAGGCTCTGTTTGGTGAGATGGGGGAGCTCGCTGGGAATAAAACAGCACAGTGTCCAGAAGGCTTAAGAGAAGCTCATCATGGCAATCCTCTGTAGAAGAAAAGGAAGTAAAACACAGTATCACCAAGATTAAAACTTCTTGTGACTCCCACTCGCATAGATACAATCAGAACCAAAAGTGTTAAACCAAATATCAATCAGGGTCCAAAGCGTTAGACCAAATATCAGTCAGGGTCCAGGCACTATATTGGCAGGTTAGTGAAGATTTCCAGCTAGGCAGCTACTGTAAGGATACAGGTTACTTGATGCAGACAGTTTAGTCTACACTACCTCTCTGCTCCCAGACAGGAATATAACAGGAAAACGTGAACTATTATCACTATCCATTCCCTCTAGGTCTGATGGCAAAGGTCCAAGATAATACACATCTTTCCTGAAAATACTAAGTCAAAGTAAAATCGTGTCAAGGACAATCCTATTACTTTTTAAGATTAGACTAATGTTTATGAATATGCTGAGCAGAGCACATTGCTCCTGTTAACTCCCCCATCTGAGGAGAGCGGGAAGCACAGTTCAGAACAGAAACCAGACAGTCCCATGATCTGCAGTCCCTCCTCCCACAGCCAATAAACTGGCCAACTATCACCTCACACTCTCATGTGCAGGCAGCACTGATGAATGTTTTGCTTGTTTTCTGTATTCCAGTCCCAATCAACTACTACATGGAATTAAAACAAAATTCAGTTGTACAAGACTCAAATCTATCATCACTTTCACTTAAGAACGTTTCTATACAGTTCAATGCCACCTTCATTCACGCATAACGCTACACTAATTCTGAGAAAGCACAACAATAATAATTATACATTGGATGATGAGGCTGTGAAAATTGTTATATCAAATCAGAACACTGGCTGATCTGGAGTTATAGATTGTGGCAAACAGGAAATTCTCCAGAGAAAACAGCAAAAAGCTTTGACTGAGGCTTAGGAAAATCCGACTTAAGATTTGTTCTACAAAGCACAAATCTTTAGACTCCTAGAGAAGCTTAACCACATTAGCTCTTGTAATTCTGAAGAATATCCTGTGCTCCTTTAACTCTGCTACACATTCATACTGTAAGGCAACGAGTCCTACAGCTCCAGTAAAATATTGTGAAGCTGTTATTTCCATTTCATTCATATCACATATCTTGCCTTTCACTGTAGGGCTAGAGTAATGGCTGTGCTTAAGCAAATGAAAATAGGTCACATGCAGAGAAATAGGAGAGTGTCCTGCAGGAACTGTTGCATGGCAACATCACAAGCCACACTACTGGAAAAAGTGACAGGAGATCAGAATACGAACCAGAGCTCTTTTGAGTCACTGGGTGGATAGCTACTGATCTATAGAAACTTACACAAAGAAAATAATAGTTCAATGTTCAGAATCAGGTAACAGTGAATACTATTACAATCTGGAAAAATATATAAATTTTTGCTTAGTAGATTCAAGACTGATTGCAAAAGTCTCCAGTTTCTTGGGTATCTCTACCAGGTCACTGCAAGGTATGCATCAGTTCCCCAGAGTTCATACTTGGGGCACCTGTGAAAGGAAGCAGCTCTGGGGGTGAGATGATGCACACAGGTCATGGTCCCAACAAGCACTTTGCATGCAACCATGTCAGAGGTGCAGCCGTACTACAGTTTGCTCCATCCCTCCAAAGGGATCATGGACTGACTCATGTCGCACCACACCTTCCCGACACATTACCGTGGCCAGGCACCATCCATTTGCCCACACAACTGCAAAAGAGACAGTTCCCATTTTAGAGAAGTGGTTATATGGCCTTAGTGAGGAAAATCTCTTTTAGTCTGCTTTGGATGTCATATTTTCCTGGTATACCCTCTACTGACCCCTCCATTAATGGTTTCTGCAAGATGCCTGTCAAATTCATTCAATTATCAACTCCATCTTTCAAGATTCAGGATACACAGCTGCTATCATTGCTTCTACCAACACCTATTAAATATAAGATCCAGGAAATCACAAGGTCTTTGGGCAGTTGCAATGAGGTGTATTGACTACTCAGGCTGCAATGGAAAGCAACAGCATAGAGGTTACACAACACTTTCCCTACATGGGCCCATAGCTTCTGGGAAGCTACATGACAAAGTCAAGAAGTTGCAACCACCACTACACACAGTGGCAGAAAAGTTACACCAAGTAGAAATAATAGTTCCTGGTACTCTCATTCCCCACAGTCTTCTCTCTAGGGAGTAAGAAGGGATAGTAACAAGGAGAGGGGCCACCAAACCAAATACATTAAAAGGATGGCTAAAAATCAGCTACTTTACAAGTGTGCTTCTCTGTTCAACACAGGGGACAGAAATGCTTCACTGCTGAGTGTTACAAGCTGCACTGGTTGAGGAGGAGGTACAGCAGCAAGCTCTCAGAAGGTACAGGTGAGACCTGGTATGGCATACAGGTTGAAGTCATGGCTGAAGAACAGGACCAGAGGAACACAGGACAGGCCCTGCAGAGGAATAAGACTTACCAGAAATGGGCTGACACTTGAGCCTGGCTTCGTGGCTGAGCACTCAGGGTCAGTTCTTTCCTGCCACAAACACACAGAATGAGGAAGAAACAGAAACCGGAGTAGTACTTCCACATGTTACACACGTAACATCTTAGACTATAGCAGTCCAGGAGTATGGCCCCAACATGAACAGTTACAATTTGGTCTGTGACAGCCCATTTGACAAGAAAAATGAAATTCAAGCTCACACACACAAAAAAATAAACCTCCACCTATCTAGTCTTCACTGTTTGTTTCAGTTCTGGCTACAGCTACAAAAAGAATAGGGAAATGACTACTTGCTTCTTACAGGAAATTACCCATTCAATAAAGAGGAGACAACAATTATTTCTCAGTTTCTTTTGTTATATTTAGAAGGATTACATCTGCAGTGGTATAAACTCATTCCAGCAACTGGCCAGCTGCACATCAAGCACACTGTTACATGGCCCCACTTCAAATTCTGGATTAGCCTTTCAGCAACACCCATTAATTGCCAAGAAGAGTGGAGTCTGCCTGGCAAATGCCTGAATTCCACATGAACAAGCTCTCATCAGATGTACCACCAATGTGATTAATCCCACCCCATCCCTAAAGAGTCCCAGACTCCCAGAGCCAGAGGCAATCAGTCCCAAAAGGTAGAGGAAGTCACCAGCTACAACAAAAGCTGGGGTGAGTCAGAGTCGAAACAGTGGGGTTCAAACACACCAGCTGGGAAATGCAGTCCCACAGCCTAAAACAGATTTGCTGAGCATGGCTGTGGTATGAGCATGGCCACCCATGAGAACTTGACCTGGCAACACTGTCAGCTACAAGAAGGGAAAATATTAAAGAGGCATACCAGAGGTAAAGCCCATTGCCACTTTTCCCATGCTCTGATAAGAAAGCCATCCAGACACAGCCTCTCTGCCAATCATCAAGACAAGACCAGTCAGTCTACAATCCCTAATCTCTTCTATAGATATCAATATCTTCACCCAATTTTCCTAGGAAAACATAGCAAAACTATATCATATAGATGCTTACCAGGGCCACCTTGCTCTATCCAGTCTCCTCTGGTCTAACTAAACACACTGCAGGAGACTTTTCATGAACTCTCCCAGACTTATGGAGACTTAGCAGAAGTTGGCATCCCCTCCAACATCAACATTAAACATCAAGCCAGGCCCCAAACTGTCTAACTCAGGAACCTACAATTGCTACAAATGATATGGACAGCATGTCAGCTGTATACAACAGGATGGAACTGGCAAGGAGACTGCAAGTACCCATCATTTATCACAATTTCTCTACCTCTTCCCATCTTGCCAAGCAGTGCAGGGGACAGGGAATGGAGATTGTGGTCAGTTCATCACACCTTGTCTCTGCTGTTCCTTCCTCCCCACATTCTTCCCCTGTCCCAGCATGGGGTCCCTCCCACAACAGACAGCCCCCCACAAGCTTCAACATGGGTTCTTCCCACGGACTGCAGTTCTTCATGAACTGCTCCAGTGTGGGTCCCCCACAGGGTCAAAAGACCTGCCAGTAAACCTGCTCCAGCCCAGGCTCCTCTCTCCACAGGGCCACAGGTCTTGCCAGGACCCTGCTCCAACATGAGCTTCCTGCAGGGTCACAGCCTCCTTTGGGCATCCACCCGCTCTGACATGGGGCCCCCACAGGCTGCAGGTGGAAATCTGCTTCACTGTGGACCCCCATGGGCTGTGGGGGGACAGCAGCCTCACCACAGGCTGCAGGGGAATCTCTGCTCCACAGCCTGGAGCACCTTCTCCCCTCCTTCTTCACTGGCCTTGGTGGGTGCAGAGTTATTGCTCTCACATATTCTCATTCCTCTCTTCAGCTGCTCTTCTCCAGCAGTTCTGCCCCCACCCTGCCCTTCTTAAATACATTAACCCAGAGGTGCTACCACCATTGCTGATGGCTTGGCCTTGGCCAGCAGCAGGTCCATACTGGAGCCAGCTGGCATTGGCTCTGTCAGACACAGAGGAAGCTTCTAGCAGCTTCGCACAGAAGCCACTCCTGTAATCTCCCCACTACCAAAACTTTGCCACACAAACCTAGTACAACTGATTATGTTGTGGGTTTTTTTGTTTACAGTACTGTCTAAGCTAATACATTGGTATAATTTGCTTTCTCTGCCTCTTGTACCTTCCACAGGGACACCTGTCATCCATGTGAAAAACAAGAGATAAGACACTATCTTGACACTGACTACCAGCACCTCCCCCCCACACACCCAAAAAAAAAAATAAAATCAGCAATTGAGGAATCTTGAAGTAGTAAATATAGATGTTACTGCTTAATTTTTATATCACATAATGCTGCCAAAATCCCATTACATACATATGTGATGAAACCAGGAATAATGCAGAAGTGACTGTACCAAGTACATGTGGTCAGACATCAGCATTCATACAGTCATTACAGTAAGCTAGTGAATCCTAACAATGTTCTAAACATTAAAATTCAGCTTTAAAAAAGTGTGTTCAGTAGTAGCTTCATTCCAAGTACTGTACAAGAAAAATGCTCAGTGTGATCAGGCTGCTACTTTTTCCACTGAAATTAGGTGACAAGTAAATACAAAGAGTTCCTTGTGTATGTGTTTTAAAGTGACAATGATAAAGGTGAAACCCCCATTCACATTGTGCTCTATTCTCTCCACAAGCCAAACCTCAGTCTTCAAGTTATGTTTAATATTCCACATAACTCCGCGATACGTCAAGGTATTTGTAAGCTACAGAAGAAACAGCAGGGTGGCCTAAAACAATAGGAGTCTCATCAATAATGCCACCACTGGGGGGGACTATGGTGGGTCCATGGATTCCCTGACGGGGGGCATGGGAACAGAAATTAGCCTTGAAGATATGAAGGCCTACCCGTGAGAAAGATGGGAGTAAAGGAGTATCCGGAGATGTTAAGGATGTACCTGTGAGAGAGAAGGGAGAAGAAGAGTAACATTGATGACAGCAAAATTAGCCAATGAGATGTTACTGCTGTAACTTGTAACCAATAGTGAAGAGACACATGAATTGGTAAAACTGTATAAAAATGCACTTGTGGCAATAAATGGCATCTACTACTTTCATCCTGGAAGAACTTGGTCTATGTCATTTGTCCGTCTCAACCACGACACATCACCAAGCAGCAGTAAAGGCCCAATTCATTTGAACAAGTGTCAACTTCAGGGATCACTGATGTCAGACAATTTTCCAGTTGGGATACAGGAATGCAAAAGCTGGAGGTAAACATCTGTTCTTACACACTACCAGACAGAACAATTTATTAGTCTCTCCTATGTTAGCATGTCATGTCTCCTTATTGGTCTAGGTGGTCACACACCAGAGATGTGTGCTTAATGAGTATTAGTAGTCCCATCTGAGACTAAGAGGATAAATACAGAACAGTCCAAACTAGGCAGTTAGCTACCAATCTCATTAAAAACAAGAAGGGGAAATAACTCTTTTATACCAAAAGCACCCTGCCTCAAGAATGAACCAGCTGCTACGTAAATCTGGCAGATTTCATAAAAACCATGAAAAGGAAACCTCAAGGGAACATAAATACCCGGAAGCGAAAGTCATTTGAAATTTAAGGAGCAACAAGGGAGCTAGAGTGACAAGAAAACCACTTGATGCCTAACTAGCACATGCTAAAGAAATTGCAGTCAAGATCTCTTATGAGACTGAAAATAAATCTTTTAAAGGATAAATCAAGGTCACATTTTGCTCTAATCTTTGCTTTCTCTTTCCCACTTATCTATCCTCCAGTACCCTGGCCTTAAGTTTGCTAAGCGGCTGATGGTTGCTTGGGACAGAGCTGACCAGAAAAGAACTAACACAGAAAACGCTCTAAAAGCAGCAAAACATCATCTCAAGCAGTTTGCATCTAGCACAGTTAGAGACCTCAACATATTTCAGGAGAAACGTCTAGTTCCCAATTTTCCTTAAAGAAATCCACAACCTTTTTACACTTATATTCACTGAAACTCTAATGCGTAACTTGTACTTGTGCATTCTTATATAAACCAGAATGCAAGGAGGTCCAGAGCCGCAGTACAGCAACTCTGCTAAAGGTACAAAACAGCCACAAATTCAATTTAAGATGAGGATTTGAAATTTGTATTAATGCAACTTTATCGATATCACTAGCTGTAACTTACAGCTGGCATTTCCAATCTGTATAAACTATGAAGGCTGACCTTTAAGGTCTTTTGCCAAAATCTGGTAACAGCTACAGCTTTGCAGATACTGGAGAAAGCTTATTACTGATATAAGCTGAAAGACTGTATGAATGAAAACATTCATACCATTTGCAAGATAAAATAATCTTGTCAAAACTGTAGGAAGCCAGCAACAATACTCTGAATTTAGAAAATAATTTTTGAACTTATTCTTTGTGCTTGAATTACTGCTTCTGCAGAAAGGGAAAATATCTTTCAAGTGAAACTAATCCACTTAATTCAACTAATTCTTGTTTTAGTCTATATGTAATATATTCCACACATCTCAAACTATGAGTCACTATTTCATAAAGCTATCTCACATTTGTATTTGTCTTCCAGTGCTTCAGAGGGAGAAACTAGCTCACCATTTAACAAGTGCAGTCCTTGCTAACAGGCTATCATGAGATACCAAGACAATAGTTTCTTTGTGCCAAAAAAAACTAAGAAACACTGAATGATTACAAGAACAACATACAAGCTTTAAGACCAGAGACTGTTTACCCAGGACCATGTGGCTTCAGAGGCATTACTATACACTATTTCTTGAAGTTTATATAAATAAATAAATTAGTGACCTGTAAGTCAGCTATTTAATGAACATTATGCATCTCCATCAAACAAACATTACAATCTACGCAAAAGCTTCAAGTAAATACGTGCTCCCACTATAATACTCCAAAATGTTAAATACTTGTCTAAAAAAAGTCTAGTTCAGCTGAGGGGTTTACTCCCTTAATTCTTCTACATTTAAGAAGCACGTGCAAGTTTTTTATGTAACATATTCTACTGATGCTACCTTTTTAATCAGGAACTATTTAAACAAGTGATTACTAGTACCCTACTCACACATCACTATCTTGGAAGGGCAGCAGAGGCATCAGGAGTTATTGCCAGACCTCAGGAAGATTGCATCAACCACAAATGAAGCAACACGTGCACACAGCGAGAGAAACTTCTAATCTCCAAACAGCAATCTCTCACCACAAAGCTTGGAAAGAAATCTAAGTACAAATGATTGATTTATTTATTTATTTTCAGACAAACCCACAGACCTGAGTTCACAAGGCCAAGGCTCTCAGGAGCAGAGAGCACAAGCCTCCCTGAGGCAGGGTGAGCTCCAGCCTCCCCCCAGCTGCCACACAACAGCCCCACGGGCACAGCCCCCTTTCCCCAGCCCCTCACAGACCCACCACACAGGGAAGGGCTGACAGCCCCAAACACCACACGAAGTGAGGAGACACCTCCCCGCCTCAGCACGTACCACCTGCACAGGGAGCCACACAACAGGTATTTACATTAGCCACAGTTACCTCCCCTCTCCTTCCCTACCCAGTAGGGAACTATATATCTACACTCTTCTCCTCACTCCCGCACCTCATCCACCCTTACCTCAGCGCGGCCTTCAGACCCTTTTATAGCACAGAAACGCACGACAGGGCGGAACCTATGATCCAGGTCTGCGAGTCTATTGGATAGGTCTGTTGTCAATCACCAGAAAGGGGAGCGCTGCCCGCCTGCCTGGCCCCACGGCCGAGCCCTAGTGCGAGTGACGTGAGCGCCTCCTAGTGGACACGGGGGAGCGCCCGCCCGCGGGGGCCGGTCCGTGGCCGCGGCCGTGTCCCGGGGCGGCGCGGCGGGAGGGGCAGGAGGCCGCGGGGAGGGCAGCTGGAAAGGGCCGGGTGACGCCGGCCGGGCGGCACTGCGAGCGCGGCGGGCGGCTGTGGCAACGCAACGCAACGCAGCGCGGCGGCGGGGTGGGCCCGCGCCGTTCAGCCCTTGTCCCCGCGGCCCGCGGTGGCCGGCGGATGGGGTGAGGCGCCCGCCGCAGAGACCAGCGGGTCGGCCATGGCCAGCGCCGGCCCTGAGGAAGGAGAGGCGACGGCGAGGGACGAACAAGCCCTGAGGAAGCTGGTCGTCCGGCTCCAAAACGTCCAGGAAAGGAAGCGTCTGGAGACACTAGTGCAGACCCTGAGCGACCTGCTGGAGCTGGCGGCCCGGCAGAGCGGTAAGCGCGGGGCCCGGCCGCCCTGCCCTGCCCTGCCCTGCCCGCCCCGCCCGCCGTCGGTCGGTAACACGGCCTGTCTGTGTCCCACACAGCTCCCCGGCTCTTCAGCGGCAAGAACGTCCATGTGCCCCTGCTGCTGGTGGTGGACCTGTACCCGGGAGCGGCGGGCGTGCAGCAGGTACGGGCGGCGCTCAGGGGCCGGGGGGGCCGGGGCCGCCTTCCCGCCCTCCGGCTTCGCCCCTCGGGATGAGCCGAGCGCCGCGGTCCTTTCCCGCAGTAAAGTTACCGCTCGGCTTGTTTATTTCTTGTTAACTTGCTCTGTTTTGAGCCACTTTATGAGGTGCTGTTGGTCTGTAAAAGGGCGCTGTATCCGCCTGCGTTTAAAGGGGCAAGAGTTCCAGCTTTTTGCTGATAACCCTCGTTGCATCTGCATTGAAACGGCAAGAGAAGGCGATGTATAAAATGTAAATTAAACAAAGCGAACACCGTATGGCACAGGCTTCTAAATTACAGTACAAATAACGTTATCTAATATATTTTTGACGTGTCGATATGAATTTTGCCACAGTTAGACAAACTTCTGTAAAGCAGAATTATGTAATACATATGTAGTGCTATCCTAGAAGGAGAGTTGTACTAGTCCCGTTTTTTAAGGCGGGGGGAAGATCTTTTAGCTAAGAGGAGGTTCTGCAACTTGAGGTTCTGCTTGGTTACTGCTGTAACTTAGCAGTGGCCCGTTTAGATCAGGTGTAGTACTTGAACAACTTGATATTGAACTTACGGTACAGCCACCAGACTTGCCATAAGAAACAGTTCCTTCCTGGCAGGCATATGTTAAATTTCTGACTATGTTATGCTTAAGCCAATTTGTGTGGTTACAATATTTTTGGCATCTTTTGCTTTTTTCAGTTCAACTAGAAGGCAAAGCATAAATTATATTGCAAATGCTTCTTAAATAACAGTATCTTTTAAGGGATTCTTTTTTGTCTAGTAGACCTTAGCTAGAGGTCAAAAGCGTAAAATTCAGATAAAAATATGAAATTGTACTTGTGTAGTGATTAATCTGGAGTAACGGTGATCTCAGGTTTCCCTTGAAGACTAAATGCTTGTGCAGAGTCCGAAGTTTTAACTTATTTTACTACTCAATTGTCAGGTCATTAAGAAATACAGAAGGAAGAATCAGCAGTTGTTTTCAGGCTGAAGCATACTATGTTTATAACAATTTACAAAACCACTGCCCAGAAGTTTAGGCTAGGAAGTAAAGATTATGCAATCCAACTACACCAGAAGTAGGTCTGAAATGACAACACAAGAATCTCAGAAGTGCATAAGGAATATAGGGATTGTTTAATTTTAACCACATCAAAATGCCTCATTCTGATTTAATATAGACTTTTAAATGAGTTTTAATCTTTTCTCTGCCTGCATTTTCAGTCATGTAGTGTTTCAGCTTAGAAGTTTTGGAGCTCCTTTGCATTACTAAATTGTACTAAAGTGTGAAATTCATAGCCAGTGCAAAAGTGAAATCTTGTTCCTCATAAAATGTTGTAGGCAGCTCCTCCTTCAGTTATTCAGTTATGATATTTACAAACATCCACAATATGTTGGTAGAGTTCTGTCTTCCTGCTTCATTCAGTGCAACTCGTTTACAGTCTTTGTGAATACATAGTTCTTACTTTATGGCAGTGGTGAAGTAACGTAGCCCGGATTTCAGTGCAATGTCTATACACTATTAATGAATTTTAATTGAATAAATGGATTAATCAACCTCTTTTGCTTTTGACATTGTAATAAAATTGACTCACGTAAGAGAATAAACACAGCAAGAAACATATCTGGGTAAGGATTTTCTCTCTCATCCCTCCTTAACTGGTTACAAAGCATCATGTTGTGCTGCTATTCCCCTGGCTTGTACAGAGTAAATTTGTTTAATAGATCAATATTGCAAGAACTGGTGCAAGTTGGACTACAGATATAAACCCTGCAAGCTTTTTTAGAAGTAGGAAGGTACTGTGCTAGAAAGTTAATAGTACTTTGAAGGAAAATAGACATCTTTAAGTAAATATGGCAATTTCTTTGTGCAGTTACTGACTGGCACTGAGTGGAGCAGCTTAGAAACTCTAGAGCAAAATATGTTACACTTGAGTGGAGAGCAGTTAGCAGAGCTTTATTGTCACACGTAGGAGGTGAATGAATAAATTCATTGCATGCTAAAAATGAAAAGAGTCTGATTTAAAAATAACGGCCTTTCAGTGCTGCCACCAACTGTTTCTGTGTACAGGGACCCATTTAAGTGCTTGTAAGAATGTGTTTGCTTTTTTTTTTTTTCTTTTCCTATAACCTTTAGGATTTCTGTTGTTTAAAAGACCTTTTCTTATGTAATAGTAAAGAGACAATAAGCTCTCTATTATCTCAGATTGTGATTTTAATATTGTGAAATAGACCACATGTCAGCAAGTCAGATGTTTCCTTTGGTCTTCTCTGGATCCACAGTTCTTACAAATATTTGTCAATACCTAGAGTCACAACAATCCAAATAAAATATTTAATGGAAATATAAATTCCATCAGAAACAGTTTTAATACAAAAGAGAATTTTCTAAACTCATTGAGCTAATTTTCATAAGGTTCTAAATTTTACAAGAACAGTTATGATGTCATTAAGTGGGACGTGAAATTTTTACCTGATTGGCTGTTACTGGTAAACTCTCTTTTTCTTGGAATATGGAAAATTGGATAACTACACATCCTCCTCTTGGGGAGGACTGATGATTGCTAAAATTGTTCTCTGCACTTATGTTTAGTCAGGACTTAGTCATGCAGACCAGCCTAATCTTTCTGAATATCAATAGTAATTGTTTTGCTGTCTCATGTAGAGCAAGCAAAAGAATTGCTTGCTACCCAAGCAAGAGAAGAGCATGGAAATTGGCGTGTGGTCAAGCTCAGTCTGCAGACATTAAGGTTGTAATTGGCTTAAAACATTTGGCTCTGCAAATCTAAACTGAAACAGAAACAAAACTCCTGCAGATAGTATGAACATGGCCTGTGTTACCAAGTGTGTGGAAGATAAAAACAGAATTTCAGTTCCCAGGGAGCTACATCACCTTTTTCGTGCTCAGCAAAGCTGCCATGAAAGCTGTCTGGATTCAAGCCTGTGCTGTTCCTATGGGTGTCTCTACACTACCAGACTTGTAATTTGAAGTGTCTAGTCTTGCAGAATGCAGGGTTAGAGATCATGAACTTTGCAGTTTAACTCTTTGGAGATAGCCATTTACATTCCTGCTGTTGACCCTCCTGTCTTGACCCCTTTGCTTTACATAACTTTTCTGCTGAAAACTGATCCAGGTAGGCATATAGTTTTTGAGCCATGTGTAGATTATCTTCTGTCATGACCCTATTCTTAAAACACACAGACCTACTTCCACTTTTTTTTTTAATTTTTATTTACGTGGCTAAGGAAACTTGTATGCCTTGTTTTAATTCCTTTTTGAAAAATCTGCTCCATCTTGACTTTTGACATTTCTCATTTCACTTCCTCTATTTCAATATAGTGGGATTTTCTTGCTCATCAGTTAATCCTCTGTACAGATTTTGCTTGCTGCATCCTCACTAAAGCCTATTCAATCATATCAGCCTACAGGCTTTCTTAAGAGAGCAGATTTCTCCAACACGGAAGACAAAAGAGGAACATTATTCGGTTTTGGCGTTATTCAGAGATGTTTGAAAGTCAAATAATTTGCACAAGGTAGAACAGATATTTATTAAGAACAAATGTATTGGTTTTAGTTCATTCCTTATGATATCAAAACTTTCACTGCCTTTGTTACATTTTGAAACCACACAGTATTGAGGATTGATGGTGAGAGTATGAAATCCATAACATTGTTTAGGGATCTCATCTGCATTTAAAACATTGAGCACCTTTAACAACCTATCCTTTCTCCTTACAATTTGCAATTAAATGGCAAATTATTATGGAAACACCTGTTCTTTACAATAACACTTGACTGCCTGTAGCAGTGCAGAGGTCTTCCCTGGCCCATGATGACATACTGTGGATTATGTCATATTTTGTTCTCTGTCAGCATCTCTTTTAACTATGTGCCCTTTATCCTCAAGCAGTGCTGAAGCACATTGAGCCCAATACACTCCTACAAGCCATGCATTCTTAATCATTAGCATACCTGCTTTACCTATGTCTTTTAACTTTTTATGTTTTTTGTCTTGTCCTGTGTTAATTACTTTTCCCTTATTGATTTAGCTAGATAACTTACAGAACATCTGTCTTCCAAACAGCAAGAATATTAGAAGATAACGTCGAAGTTCGACAGAATATCTGTTCTAAAATAGCTGTATTTTTGTTTTACAGATGGGTTGGTCACTTCTTTGTAAATTAATAGAAATTTGTCCAAGTACTCTACAGAACATAGCTCCTAAGGATGTTGGGAAGGACTGGGAAGTACTGGGTGTTCACCAGTAAGTATTTTGAATGCAAAGAGTCTTCTGGAATGCTTGATTATCCTGGGAGCATATATATACAATGAAATATATTTATATAAATTATTACGTCAGCTTCTGTATGGTTGAAAATTTTTGTGGATTTCTTCAGCCTTCAGAATGGGAGCCTCACACAAACAGGGATCTTGCCTGTGTATGTAAATACCTGATGGAGAAAGTAAAGGAGACTGAGCCAGGCTCTTCTCACTGGCACCCAGTGACGGGACGAGAAGCAATGGGCTAAAAATGCAATACAGGAAATTCCGCTTAAACATTTTAAACCAAACCAAACCAAAACAAAATAAACAAAAAACAAGAACACAAACAAGCAAATAAAAAGCCCAAACAAACAAACAAAAAAAAAAAACAAAAAACTGTTTTGAGATTGATCAAACTCTGGAACAAGTTGCCCAGAGTGGCTGTGAAGTCTCAGGCCTTAGAGGTGTTCAGAAATTGACAGGACATGGCCCTAAGCAATCAGGTGTAGTTGACCCTGCTTTGAGCAGGGCAGTAGAAATAGGAGACCTCCAGAGGTCCTTGCCAATCTGAACTATGCTGGGATTCTGTGATTATCAAGACCTTTTCTTTTAATAAACAGGTGCGGTATTACCTAGATGGTTGTGTTTGTGTGTTCTATCCAGATGTGATCAATTATATCCATAAGCCTAAAGTAGTGAAATCAAGAGGAAGAGTATTTGTCCCACCTAATCTTAGATGTCTAAAAATGCAGTCTGCTGTGCGCCACAACCCTGCTTTCTGTAGAATAACCCCATCCTGAATGAGATTTGTCCCCTATAGAATTAATATACATATAATTAAAAATTAAAGTAAAATTGATAAATTAGGCATCATGAAATGAATGAAGTTTGAAAATAGTTTAAATGCCAACATTCTTTCATTACTAACCATAAACTGAAATAAAACTTTTTTTAAAAAATTAATCTGGAGCTTTTTAAGTTTCTGCTAATTTCTGTAACTATTTTTGGTTTCAAAGTACATGTTTGATAAAATTTTGTGTGTGTTAATATTTCTTTAACCACAACTATTATTTTTTTCTTCTAAATTTCTAGGCAGATTCTTAAAATGCTGACAGTCCACAAAGGAAATATAAATCTCTCAGTAATAGGACTGAAAGCATTAAATCTACTCCTCATGTCAGGTATTGTGTGTTTTACTTCCCTACTTTGTCTAAGCCTTTAAAACACAGAAATGTGGTATAAAGTGTGTGACTGTACATGTCAGGCCTGATTTTCCTCTCTGTTTTACTCCGTAAAGTCCCTTGTCATTTGTATTTGTATACAAAAAAAGTACTGGTTTGCACCTTTTTTACCCAGATAGAAAGGATGCTCCAAATTGCAAGGCTGTGAAGAACATCACTGATTAATTTTGCCAACTTCTTGTTGGCAGAGACACAAATAGTTAAGTAAAATAAGTGTTTTTGCTTACCAAAGTATACATTTGGTGGCATTCTGACTTGCTTCCTTTAGTACTGGTTAGTACTTGCAAAAACAGTAAATAATTTCTGACATTGCTGTTATTGTGCTCTGCAGAGACCTAATCTTACCAGGTCCTGAGGGCTTTTCTCATGATGCTGAGATTCTTGATCTTCTGTTGAAAGTAAAGAGAGAGATTCTGTTAGTTTTGTTCAAGCTGGCATGTAATATTAGCACAAACTATTGTTAGAATAGGAATGTTTCCATTGTTGTTAGCAGGCTTTGGAATCTGCCTTATTTAAAAACTAAGGATTAGACTTGATTTTAGGTAGTTAAAGCTATTCCAGCCCTTCAGGCTTCTAGTGTAGGCAGCAGAGTGAGACAGACATTTTCAGGGGATGGTTCATGGTATTGATTTGTGTTTTATAAGATGAGTTACCTCTTGATCCTGTTTTCCTCTGCCTTTTGATTGTAGAGGTCTGAATGGCTAGCTTAGACTGGGTCCCTAACTTTTTGTCTGATGAAGTTGGGTATTATGGGTCTCATTATAAGGCGTTGCACTATGTGATTAATAATAATAGCAAAATCTGGCTCTTAGTAACTGTAACTAGCAGTTTTCTTTTAATTGTGAGGTATCATAAAGGATCCTAGGCTGTTGACTATATATTCCATAACAGTTTATTCCTGGCTGCTACTTTTCTCAGCAGTTGATTAACCAAACTTAAACTCTCATTTCAGATACCTTACTTCAGAACAATATTGGAAGTTTTACCTTGTCAGAAAAATCTCTTACTATTCTTTGTTTCTATGTGTCTGTAAACTTGAATTGCACTATATCTGGAGCTGTCAGGCCAGTATGAATGCCATATAGAGAGATCTTCTCTTAAAAAAAAAAAAAAAACTAACAAAAACACACCAAAAAAACCCCAGCTTCAGCTGAAACACTGGAGCAGGCATTATGATTTCTATTGTTATTGCTGTAAGCTTGAAAAATGTCATGAATATGGATCTTTTTGCCTACATGTGCTATGGAGAGAATAATATTTTTTTCAGTTTTTTCTTGATGTCACAAGAGCAACAGTGAGATTTTTTTTTTAGTTCAGTTTCAGGCTGAATGAATGGCTGAGAGACTGAGAACTGACATGACACAGATGATCTGATTTCATGGTTCACTGTAGCTGACTGGTACATTTCAAATTCCCTCTTCCTTTTGTCAAGCAGTGTAGTCCTACCCTCTTTCTTCCACCAACCTTACTTCTTAGGGCAACTTTTCAGCTTGCTATGATTGCAAAAAGGTTGGTCTTGATGGGTTAATTTTCTGCCAGTTTAGTGCGTTGAACTGGCTCATTGACAGGTCAGACAATTACCAAAGTAGTGCAAGGTGGGAGTGAGTATAGAGAGGGAAAACTGTCTTGTCAGGAATGTTTTAGAATGTCTCAGTTCTATTTTAAAATACTACCTTGGAGATAACATCCTCATGTGTTACACAAAAATCTGAGTTTGAACCATCAGGGTAAATTTTAAGAACAGTGTTAAAGAATATTGGATTTTAATGGTTAAGTACAGTGCTTCAATAAAAAAACAATCAGTGCAACATGTAATCTCTTCTGCTATGCAGATGTAATTGCTTTTCTGCTCTTGGAGGAAGAGGTGGATGTGTTTTCCTTGGTATTTAATGCCATGCACACCTTCCCTAAAAACGAAGATATCCAGCAACATGGATGTAAAGCATTACACAAACTTTTTGAGAAAGGTATTTATATCTTGTATATCTTAGAAAAACGTGTATGTTGGGAGGGGACTGCAAATGTTTATGTAACTGCAATAAATGAATTCTTGCATCCCAAATTCCATTTTGTGTATTATATCTGTTCTTCAAATGAATTAGCACAAAACAGGTTTTTCAAGCAATATCACAAATTTTCTAAATTAGTGCAATGAATATGAAATTTTTAAAAAATCAAAAGGTCTCTTAATTTCTGATTCTAGAGTTAACTGGAAGGATGGGATTCAACGTTAGCCAGTAACACTGGAACAAAAAGTAGTGGTATTTGATTTTAATTATCAAAAAATGGGGTTGTTTATTTAAAGACTTGAAAATTTTAGAAACTTGTAACAATTCTAAAATAAAGCAAAATGTTTGCACTTTAGAAAAATACGTGATTCTGCTTTTGATCCTGATAATGCTGAAAGATGAGTATGTATCTGTATGGTATTCTTGTGTTTCTGCTAAGAGATTAAGTCACTGTGTACTGAATTTCTGCAAAAATTTTAGGAACGGTGTATGTAATGGCCAGAAATCCCATTGTTGTAGCAGCCTTGCTTTGCACTGAGTTTCTTGCTTTAAAAGAAATACCAAGAAGTCCTAGCACTCCTGCCAGGTCTGCTGTGCTACTTGGCTTCAAAGATAGTCTCCAGTTCTTAGATTTTTTCTTTCTGGCACCATTTAATACTGTTTTTTCTAAGATTTCTGCTCACACGTGTGCCTGGAATTATCTTCTGCGTTCCTCCCCCTCTTCCATTCTCCCTAAATAGTTTTGTCCTGCTCTTTATTCCTCTCAATCCCCAGAAAGGTCTGAGCTTCTTAGATATTCTGTGCATGCTTTTGTTAGAGCCTGATCTTTACAGATGTACAAAGTGCTCCAGGTACAGACCTGCAGCCCTTCTTGATGGCACCGCTAATGTAACAAGTTCCTAGGCTGCCCCTGCCTACTTTTTCAGTTATTGTAATGTGAATGTTTGCCTAGCCTTAACTTGAACCAGATTCAAAAAATGGTTCTGCTTACAAAATTCAAAATGTGTTGTTCTTTCTCAACCTGGATCTGTTTCCTTATCTGGTTCGTTGCACAGCTACGCAGTTATGTCAGCACGAATTACAGGGCGCAGGGATGGAAAAACCTGAAGCCATTATTACAATGAAGATAAGGTATTATTAAAGCATGGCTGTAGTCTTTATAGAAAGAACTCCATTATAAAAAAAAAAAAAGTTGCTGAGAAGTGAAATAAAATCATGGAGTATGTGAAACAGCATTCCATCAAATTGTTTTCATTGTATGTTTAGCCTTTACTTGACTTACATACTGTCTTGGTGAAGAATATCTGAAGTTCATTCAGTGAAAAGGACCAGAAGACTTTTTTAAAAATACTGGTTCATAGGGCAGCATTTAGAAGTCAGAACTCAGTTACATAAAGTGTAGGCTAGAAAAAGTGCCTTTAAAGTAGCTAAAAAACTAGCTCAGTTATAGTAAAAGGAGTTGTAACTATGGAAGATTGCAGGGATGGAGAGTACTTCTGTGAAACTTAGAAAATAAAAATAAGAAAACTTTATAAAAACAGTTGTCTTTCTCATGTTGTACCAGGATATGAACTATTTCCTCAAAACATATTTTATCTCTCTTGCTTTTTAATTTAGTTCCAGAAGAGCAGCTGACTGAATTTGTTGAGAGCAAAGATCATATGATCATACTGAAAGTGTTTAAAGAGTTTCCAGCGAAAGAAGAGGTGATTCTTCCAGCACTTTATTCATTACATTCTTTAGCTGGTCCATGTAAGTGCATTATTGGAAGTTTTTTCAATTCCTCATCTCCCATAGTGTGCATCAGCTCACCTCAATTTTTGGTAATCTTTCAGTAATTGTAAAAAATCAGTGAGAACTGTTTGGGAGTTGCCGTACAAATCACTTCTCTGTTTTTCTTTGGGAAATACTGATTTGTAATTTTTTCATGGGAAGTGTTCATATAGAGGCATTCTGATAAAGCTGAACTGTCTCATAAAGAACAGAGACTTTCTTCTGCTTGGAGTAAGTGATAATGAAGATGCTAATCATGGTTTTAGAGGTCAGAGTTTCAAGACCCTGCCATGTCTTTTGCTAATGTTTGACAAATAAGATATATTTATTGACTAAATAAATCTTCAGAGAGTTTAGGTAGCAGGTAAAGAACACCGTTGGCGGAGGCTGTTCCACAATGGGAAGATCACCCACACAAATCCAATGGCTAAGGCTGAGAAAAGGTATCTGGGCCCCGTCACCCCTGTCTGATCGGTCAGTGAGGAGCATTTGTAGCACGGCACATGTTATAGGAGTCTTACAGTGTCCTTGGGTGTTGTACAACAAGACTGGAAGAAAATGTCTTCATTATGTCTTGTCTTCTTACAACAGCTGTCCCTGTTGTGGGCAAAACCAGGTCCTGAGAAATGTGCTTCATGTTTTGTGTCAGTGTGTTGACAGCAATTTGATCTTATTGATACAGAATCAGCTCTTGTCAGCTTTCTGCTGGTAATTGCAGTTCTGGCAAGCATAGAGCAGTGTCCTGCTCCCCAGGCCTTCTGTGAGGTACAGAATGTTGTACTTTTGCAGACGTGTTTCCTCACAAAGCCTTGCTCATCCATCCTGTCTGGCTCTATGGGGACGGTGCTGACCCCATGTGTGCCCCAAAACAAGGACTAGAATATCCAACATTTAATCAGGCTTCAAGCTAATTAATTTCTGTTTCTCAGCTCTTCCAGTTCATGTTTAAATAGTTAAATATTCCTTTAGCCGGAAGTAATTTTACCCTAGCCCAGAAGTTACAGCCATTTTCTAAGGAAGAGTATGCCAGATTTTAAGGGCTTTTTAAAATAGTATGAAGCATAACAAGAGAAGGGCATGACAAAGACCTGCTCCGAACTATGTATTAATATTTATTTGGGGGTTATCTCTCTAATTTCTGATATGAAAGATTGAAAATAGTGAGAGAAACAGATAGCTTGCAAATGAGCATGCAAAGCTAGGCTACTTTTGCCAGCATTCAAACTCTTGATCTGTGTCATCCCACAATACCAGCAAGAAAATGTATTCCTGTAAGGCCACCGTGAAGAAAATAATCCACTTTTAAGTCCACACTCTAGCTTATCTAGTAGTAAAATGTTTCTCTCTCCATGCCATGAAGTTCAAGCGTCTATTCCAAATTATTTACATCAAGGATTTGTACCTCACTGTGCCTTCTTTCACTAATACAGATGTAGACTTCGTTCCAGCTTACATGTCATAAGAAACTGAAGGGTGAGAGTTTATTGCAATGTGGTACAAGAACTCTTTTAAATCTCGTTACTTCAGTGGAATAAGAAAATGCTTTGCTGCTGACTGTCCTCCAAAGTTCATAGGACCATGATGGGTCACAGCACGTTCACCATCTAAATGGTGTTAGTAGTCACAGGCAGCCATCCAGGCTTCTCCTGCGTTTGATGGGAGGAAACAGGCACCTCGAGAGGAAATTTAGCTACCCCTGCGAGAGGTATCTGTTACAGGTGGGACCAGTCACCATACAGAGTGCTCAGATCTCTTCATCACTTGTGAGAACCTAGATGACCAAGTTTTGGTGGTGAAGATTAAATGAGGACCATTCCACCTCCTTTTGTCAACTTGTTGTGGGAAATAGTAGCTCCCTGCAAATGTACCATTGCTTGGTTCTTGCAGAGTAAACATGCAGTTAATTATTCTCTCTCTGTAGTAAACAATTTTAGAATCTTCTGAGTGTTTTAATATGTTTATAGTTGTCACGTGTGAAATGATAACTTACTGTGAAGTGATGTGATTTTGTGGAACATACCTTTAAAAAGGTGTTTTCAGTTGAGAATGACATTAATAAATTGCTGTCACCTTAAAGCATTGTGAAAGGTACCTTCCTTCACTATTAAACAGAATGCTTCAGAAATGCTTCCCACTCAGAGCTTGCTTTTTCGATTTACAGAGTATCATTATTTAATATTCAGATATATTATTGTGAAGATATCCCACAGTTCTAAAAAAATAATTATCTTCAATAATACAGTTGTTAATATGCCTTTTATGTTTTAAACAGGAAAATGAAGCTGTTGAAAGAATAAGTAAAAAAGTTCATATACCTCAGCAGAATAATGCTAATTCCCTTGGAGGGATTTTGTCAAAGATTTTTTGGGTTCATATTCTGTCTCATACCCTGAATAGACATACTACAAGGATGCTTTTGTATGCTGGTTTTTAACTGCCATCATGCTATTTTGTCTGAAATTACTGCATGTGGGATTGCTCTGTCCTCAGTAGGAGGGGACGCATCCTGTCTTTGTACTGGCTCATGTGAGTGTCCCGTTTGTTTTTGTACCTGGCCTGCATAAGCAACAGTAAATAGGGTGAGGGTAGCCCAGCACTGGCACATGTTGCCCAGAGGGGCTGTGGAATCTCCAACCTTGGAGATACTCAGAAGCCATCTGGCCATAGTCCTGGGCAGCCAGGCCTAGTTGGTCCTGCTTGAGCAGGGGGTTGGCCCAGGTGACCTCCAGAGCTGCCTTCCAGCACCAGCCATTCTGTGAAATATGGAATTTGCGATGAATTTCAAAATATTGCAGGAGCATTAGATGAACATTACTGTAGCCTCAGTACACAGTAGATGTATGGTAGAACTAATATAAAAGAAAATAATAACTTGCTAACTTCTGCCTAAAAAGGAAGGAACACTTAGAAAAATGTGATTAAATCAATTGAATTCCATTATTAGCTAAAAACATTTCTAAATCGTTTCTTAATTGTATGTCTCTGGGAATATTACTGAAATACTGCAAAATGTTTGCCCGATCGCAGTCATTGTCATAAACACCATTTATAAGGTTCAATTAATATTTATAAAACAATTTGTTCAGCTTTAAGAAAAATGTTACATAAGAATAGTTTGTGAGGAAGTGTCTTTTACATGGCCTGTTACAAAATGGAACAAATCCATGAATGTTAATATAGGCTCTGAACTTAATTAATTATTTCCAGGTGTCGGTAGTTGTTAGTGTCTTCTATGACAATACCAACAAAAAATTGCCACCTTGCTCTCGAGTTGCAAGGCAAAAACTGAAACATAGGCTCAGTTTTCTAAGTAAATTTATTTAAATAAAGTCTGAAGTGGAACAAGTTTGTTTGTTTGTTTGTTTGTTTGCTTTTTCTTAAGAAGCGATTTTTGTTTTCTTTCTTTAGCCAGCAATGTTGAAGTGCTCATGTCTGGAAATGTTCGCTGCTACAATGTTATAGTGGAAATGATGCAAAGCTTCCCGAATAGTGAAACAGTTCAGGAAGTGAGTTGCTGTTTGTTGCATAAGCTCACAGTGGGTAAGTTCCCAAAGTTGCTTACAGTCAGCTTGCTTTGACTCTGTAAGAGCTGGACTTAAATGACAGCAACTGTTACAGGCAAGGAGAGAACTACTATCGCAGTTACTCCTCAGAGGTGTGTAGTTCCATGTCTCTAATGGTGTAAACATACTGAGGGAACACTGACCGCAGTGAATATGGTGTCCTTCTGTGTTAAACATCAGTGACAATGACAGAAGCTGCCATAAAATACTAGAGTGGGGCAAAAAAATGAGACAAAAGAGTGGGAGAAGCACAAGATGAGAATGGGAAATAGTAAATCCTATTCTATATAAAGTTACTATGGAGAGGGAGAAAATTTCTTCTAGATTATTTCCATGAAGTGACAGTGCAGAATGTGTGAGAAACAACTGGTGCTAGAGGATTACCTGAGAGGTATTCTCCAAGGCTGTGTTTTAACTCCTTGCAATGCATTTACCTTTAGAGATCTGTGCTGCATTTCTGCCCAGCTGTGGTGCCGGTCCTGGGCCCCATTGTGCTGCAGCAGTGAAAGAACCACTGGTTCCTGGACCTCCCTTGCCTTGGGAAACAGTAGTTTATCTGGGCTAACGTGGGCTAGTGACACATCAAGAGAAATGATGGCAATGTTGAAAAGGGATTTATTGTGCCTCTAAGCAGCTCTGTGCTCTCTCTTGCCACTATAATAAGCTGATGTGAGCTGTTACAAGGACAATGTAATTGGAAGTTCAAATGAAAATAAATACGATTTTCCCCCTGCTGTATAGAAAAAGACTGTAAATAGCTGCCTGAGGAGCTCACACTTCATGATCAGCCAAGGTCTTCCTTGTGAATTAGACTTCCCAATTCTTGCAGGTGGTGGCCTGAAGCTACTGCAGATGTTGGTAACTGTGCATGACTCCCCTTAATCAAGTCAGTCCCATCCTTTCACCATCTGTTTCTGCTTCTTCATGCAGATATTGTAGAAAATACAGATCAAACTTGAGTGCAATCTAGAGCAACTTCCAGTTCCCCTTCAGAAAGCCAAATAAAAATTTCAAGAAAATGTGGTGGCCACTGAAGTATTTACAGTTTTTTGGCAAGAGGTGACGTTACCCTTGAACAGTTTCCTGTGCAAGGCTAGCTGAAGATAGGCAGGGAAGCCCAGCACTTGTGGGGACACAGCAACTCTGTTGACATGCCTTAATCTTGCCCTAAGCGTGACCAGCCTGGTTTCAGTCACACATTTGTCATGCGTTTGTGCTGACTAACAAGTAATAGTGGCAGTAAAGGAGCCATGAGATCATTTCTTCTTTCAGCATAACAGATGTCCTTCATCTTGTTAAGAAGCCACTTCAGGAGAGTTATGGGAAGAGGTGTCCACAGCACCACACAGTTAGGGAAACAGATGTGAAGTTGCTACGTGCTCCTAGAAATAGTCTGGAAGATTTCCATGTAGCCAGTGTGGCTTCCCAAGTTATTCTGATGGACACTGTCTTCACATGTTCGCTGGCAGTGAAATCATAAAGTCAGCATCTCCTGCCTTCCAAAGTCACCATCATGTGTTCTTGCTAGTCTGGTAATGACTGTCCCAGATTTGACTGTCATTGGAATTTTAACTGACTGATACCTGTTTGGCCAGACACAAACCAACATAATTACTCATTACATAGCCTAACATCATTAATTTATGTGTGGTAAGTAATGTATTTACATGAATATACTATTTACATTAAAATATGATAAGAAAGAGCAATGCTGATATAACATGACCACACTACTACAGAGTAAGAAAAAAATACTGTTTCCAGTTCACTTGTAATAGGTTTTAAGGCCAGGGTTTTAGAATGGTGAATATGGAAAGGACTTGCCTTAAAGTCTGTTCTTTAGCATTCTGTTAACTTGGTCTAATCGAAGCAAATTATAAAACATTGGGAGAGGTGCTTAGTTCCCAGAGAAAAGCCTAGATGTTGATGGTAGTCAGCACCTATAGGGCTCTGGACCAGACCTAAGGGAAGGAAATTAGGTTAGCTTTTCTGCTGTAATTATAGTTTTTAATGCTCAAATATGGGAGACTTCTTGATTTCATACATGATCTTTCACACCTTATCTGAAAGGTCTGAGAAACACCGATAGATTTTAATTTGGCTTTTTATGTTGCTAGTGTAATTCTCATTTTTACTAATCAAGAATTAAACAAAATTGGATACCAATAGAGAAACCACAGCTATCAAACTCTATTTTACAAAGAGAATGTTGCTGAATTATTTTATGCATTGTACTTATTTTTACAACAAATGGGGAAGTTCTTTTCATTTGCTTGCTTTTTGCAGAATTCCTTATATCCAGCCTCTAATATAAAATACAGTACAGCCTATGATAAAAGCTATGTTTTAAATACATTTATCATCAAAGCGTAATTCTTTCTGCTATTGCAGAGTGTATGTGTTCTGTATTTATAATGCTGACCTTGATCTACTCAATGAGGAGGGCCAAAACAGAGTGCAAAACAGGGTTACACCATTTTCTTGATAGGATAAATCAAAACATTGCAGGAATTCAAGACCGGGACTTCATTTGCTTCCTGGCAGGAAGTCTGCAAGTGATACACTGACTGTATTTTTCTAATTTTGATGACAATGTGCACTTCTTTTTGCATTAAACCTCAGTCTTTTGTAAAAAAAACACAAAGGACCTAGACCCCCACTGTTTTTTATCCTTGACCTCTCTATTCCATAAATAAAACATTGTTGTGTCATGCTCTATAATAAGAAATCCAATGTTTGCTACAGACAAAGTTTGTGTGTTGTGTGCTGAGAAATTTATGTTAAATGTGTATAAAACTCTACATATATGTTTATATTCATTTAATATCTTCTTTATTTTCAGGAAATTTTTTCAATATCCTTGTATTACATAAGGTTCCAGAAGTCATTGTGAAGGCTGTTAAAACATATCCTGAAAATGCAAAGTTACAAGCTGCAGGTCTCAGTTGTTTAGCTCTTCTGAGTAAGTAAATTCCTTTCTAATTGCATAAATAAATTACATCATTTATCTGTCCACTTTTTAATTTTTTTGTACCAGTGATTTCCTGTAATCGTTTCAAACTCCATTTCTTCAACCTGAAAGCCTCAGGTGGGATCACTTTGACAGAGCTGGATTTCCTGCATGCTCACAGTTTGTTGTTTGACTGTGACATGGCTGTGTCCAAACCATGTGCCCGACATCCTCACCGTGTTCAGAGCTGGTAAATTATGTTGGCAGATCTTATCAAAGCAACCTGTTTATCCGTAGGCAAATATTGGATAATGCCTAATTAGGGTAAAATCTCTAGAGATAACAGCACTTCTTTGATGCAGTGTTTGCTATGTGTGACAGTACTCATTACATTGTGGCAGTTGATAGCAGCATCAAATCAGTGCTTGTGCTTGAGTTCTGAAATCAATTAAAAAATGTAAACTTTTCCTTGAGTACACTCTAGTTATTATTTTGAAACAGAAGTTAGTTAGCTAGGGGCAAAAAGACAAATATCTGATCCTCTTAATTTTTGCGTTATTGTTCCGCACAAAAGCCAGTAGAAATGCTGTTTAAGAGTCCCCAAAATAGTAAAGTTTAGAAATCAGTATAAACTCCAGTAAGCTTCAACTATTATGGTCATAATATGACCATACATACATTTTTTTGATAACTTTTTTTTTTCCTTAAATGCTGAAAAATCACAGGTATTAAGTGATTTCTTTTAAGTTCTGTTGCACTTTCTGGAACCAGATATTTCTCTCTTAGCAACTGCAATTTGCACTTTGGTTTTTTAATGGCACTGCTTCAGAGTGTAGATGGCTCTGTGATAAGTGGTTACATGCAAATGTATCAGTTACATTTTATATCTGTTGTATTCTGTATGTAAATACACAACAAAAAAAGGGATGTGCAGTCTTTTCAGAGCCTGAGCATTGACTGATCTGTAACCATGTATCTAATTTACTACACTATAATGAAGGGGTTTAGTCCCTTTATAACCTTAAAGGCATTTTTAAAATGTGTCATAGAGTTTATGTTAGAAGACTTCTCTGTCCCCTGAAAAGGCTAACGCTCCCAGAGGCAGTGTGACCACCTTCATGACTACAGGAAGGTAAAGACATCATTGTTTTGTTTTCACAATCAGAATTTATTGTGAATATTTTTTATTTCAAGCTGAAACAATATTCTTAAACCGCGACTTAGAGGAAAGAAAAGAAGAGGAGGAGGAAGAAAAATTATGCTGGTTGGAAGCGTGTTACAGAGCATTAGAATTACACCGAAAAAACACAGATGTGCTGGTGAGAATTTCTGGATGACAGGGGTATGGAAAGACTGCATTATGCATTAAATAAAATGTTTAGCGACATCATTTTCTCCTGTACATCCTCAGGCAAACAAGGCCTTAAGGACTGGATTAGATTTAGAATAATCTTAAGCTTTCTTATCTTTATTCACCTCCACTGGTTTCAGTTACTTTTTTGGATCAAATGTGGGTAGTTGAGACTTGTTACCTGAAACTTTGGCCATCCAAAGATTTTTGTTTACTTAGCTCCTCTGTATACAGCAGCAAAACACAGGCCCATCAAGAGCAGAATTAATCTCGGCCTAAAATAGGTGTCAAAATGCAAATCAAATGAGATCATGGCACATGTTTGTAACTCAGACCTATCCCTGCTATAAAGAATGTGGCAGTCCACACTTTGTTGTATTTCTACACAAAGCACCTTGTATCTTTGTCATGAACTGAAAAACAGTCGAACTATTTAAATTTTTCTTATGTTTTTTATATTCTCAAGGCATATTGTCTTAATTCTTTTGTCTCCTCTTGGTTTATATTTAGGAGGCTGCATGCTGGGCTTTGAAAAATCTGTTTCTGTATCAACGCAACCTTCATGAGAAGATTGGAGATGGAAATAATCAGTCAGTGTTAATATCTTGAACTGCATTTTTGGAAATGGAAAAAATGGAAGCCTACTATTAGGGCATTTGGGGTCTCATGTTTCGATTATTTTTTATTTTTATCTCTTGTTTTCTAAAACATGATGAAATGTGTGGTAACCAACACCACTCAGGAAAGTTTCTTTCTTGAAAAGTGTGCTAACCTTGACTGGCAAAATTGCTAGTGTTTTAATAAAGAGTCAGAACACAGTCTAATGGGGCTATTTTTTACAGTTCACAAGGAATTTCTTCTTTACTTGCAACAAGGATAGAGAGGATGAAAGAATGTAAGAGTAGGGGAAATTGAGACAATTAAGATAGCTACTACATAAGTAGCATGGTAGAGCAGTGCTCATTTTCCCACAACACAGATGAAAGGGCATAGTAGAGGGGGTGCTGCCTCATCAGGGAGAATCCAGGCATGCATAAAACATACTTTCATTTTGCTTAAACTATTTCTCAGAGTCATTCAAATTTTAGTAAGCCTGTTTCATACCCCTTTCTGGACCTCAAGTCACTTGGAAAGCATGGTTCAAACTGAATTCAGTGATATTCAGAGCAGGCTAAATATACGTAGTTTGCAAAGGGCTTTCAGTCAGCTGTTGCTCTGGAAACATATTAGAAGCCAGGTGCAATCATCTGAAAATTTCATTATGTTGCTTAATAACTTTTTAGGAAACTGAACTACAATTACAAAGTAACTGCTGTAATAAGGTCATTTGTCTCTCTGTGAAAGGTTCCCAATAGACAGGGCAGTGATGCTCTCCATGCTGATGCACTCCTCTTCAAAAGAAGTGTTTCAGGCAGCTGCTAGTACCTTGGCAATTTTGTCACAACAAAGTGGTAAGAGCATTCAATTATCTTTTCTTTCTAATTCAGCAGAAAGTTTTTGCTTTAATATTAAAGAATATTTAGTGTACTGCTGTCTGAACAGAGTGATTAGAATATTATGCAGTTGTGTTTAGTAGGAAGTTTATTCCTTGCTTTGAAAAAGCTATTGTTGGCTCATGTCAAAGAGAGTATGTGGAAGCAAAGAGTTCATTGCCAGTTTATGTGTTGCAATTGCTATTTTTTAAAGCAGGGAACATGAAAAGAGTGTGTTCTCTTTGTATACTTGATTAAACATTTGTCACATGTTTGAATTTCATCAAGAGCAGCATTTGTTGAAAATCATGTGAACAGGGATTACAGCCCAACAGATACCATGTTCTTGCTTAACACAGGGGATCTGAGCAGGCCTGTTGACTTCAGTGAATCCAGTCGTGTAGAAATTTAAGCATGTGCGTAACAGTTTTCAAGATTATATTAGTCCTGACTGTGTCCCTAACATGGTTTCCTAACTTTTTTCAGTTTGCAGGCCCCCTCAAAATTTTTCAGTGGAGATGTGGAGCCACGTGTAGAGTATTTAAGCCTACTGACATTTGGCCTGCTTTTATTAGATATCTTTCCCAGAACCCTTTGAAATGGTTATGGACCTCAAGTGGTTTGTAGACTGCCCATTGAAAACCACTGGCTAGATAGGAAGATAAAGACTAGCAGATAATTCCTGTTCTCTAGGTGAGAAAGCATTGTTTTATCACTAGGTTACTGAGCCATCCAAGCACATAAAACCTAGCAATGAAAAGGTTTTGTAGTTATTTATGAGATAAATATATATCTATATTAAAAAAAATAAGATCTCATAAATGTATGCATACTGTTATCATATATTATACCAGGTACTTTGGTAACATGTTACTGCCAAGTGGGCTTCTGAATCCTATTAGAAATCTAAAGCAAATTTTTATTTTGCCTTTTTTCCCTTCTTTTTTCCCCTAAATGAATGTGCTTACACCAGAAATTATAGACAGAAATAAGCTTGATAAAACCCTCTCATAATGCAATATTGCTTCAATTAACCATTTGAAATGGATATACTGAACTGGGAAAGACAAGAATTGGTGGTAGTTACTATGATAATGTAGAATATTTTTATAGTGTTCTAATCTGTATTGGTTATAGTTATAGCTACAACGTGTGCTTGGGTATTGAATTTTTAAAATATTAAATAACAAAGTAAATAGAGTGAACAAATATTTCATTTTTAAAGCATTGTTTTGGGAGGTAGAAGGTTTTTTGAAAGTTCTAAATTCTTGCTTTCCTACATGAACACAGAATGCAGTTAATAGGAGAATTTGTTTAAGAATAAACAATTTTGAAAATAAAAATAAAGCTGTACATTTTTCTTCCCTTAAGTTAACTTTATATATGTACAAATAGCAGATGTGTTTAAACTTATTAGGCATTCAGGAATTAAGATGCTTTTGATTAAGCTATGTAAATAAAAGTCACCTCCAGCTCAACTTGTTTCCCATTCTAATTTATACTTCTATAAATATTGTATTTGGTGAGAAAAAATATTGAAAAAGGGGAAAAAGTTAGCAGGTCTGTTGGTTTTGAGACCTAGTCATGATGAGAGATTTACTTATAGGATGCTTGCTGTTTTGTGTTGTAGTAAATATTAGGAAGACGCTTTTGGCTAAAGGAATGCACATGAATGTTTTGGACATAATGAGGAAACATCCACATTGTCCTGAAGTAGCTGAAAGTGCCTGCAGGATTCTGAATCATGTTTTTGAAGGAAGGTAATATACTTAGAAATACATGGCCACTTCCAAAGTGAAGGTTGGTGAGATTCAGTGCTGTAAGTGATTACGTTTAAATTGGTGACTGTTTCACTGACAGCCCTCTTCAAGACATTGAATTTTTTAAGCCATGTAGCCGCATGCCTGGGTGGGTGTATAGGGAGCTGCAGGTTCTTCCCTTCGTGGTTCTCAAGCAGTGAGGTTTGAATAAACTGTCGCTAG
Source organism: Columba livia (assembly GCF_036013475.1). Classification (NCBI taxonomy): domain Eukaryota; kingdom Metazoa; phylum Chordata; class Aves; order Columbiformes; family Columbidae; genus Columba; species Columba livia. The sequence goes on from NC_088602.1 coordinate 196,082,884, forward strand.
GTGGTCTCCCCTCCTGTTAGCCACACTGAGTTCCAGTGAGAGCTAAGATATTTCACACAATATATTATTTAAATAACATTTTGTTAATATTACTTTTGTGTTGGCTTTTGCAAATGCTCTAGAACATGACTGGAAAATCAATCATGTGACTCATAAATACTGGTATACAGGATGGGAACGTGATTCTAAGTGAGTTAGTGGCCTTTGGCTACTGTCATTTCTAGGAGTACTAATGACATTGAGATTTTTTTTTCTTCAAGATTAGAACATGACATGACTGATACTTTTCTGTTTATTCTACAAGTATCTGTCAGTTTATCAGTACTTTAGGACAGTTGTGGAGCACTAAATTAAGGAAGATGTGTCTTCTCACATATCTAGGCTGGAATCAAAGTGAAATACGTGAATCCACCGTTCATCCTGAATGAAATACTGTACTCTCTGTGGATCATTGTTCTGGACTGAATTGAAAATTACCTCTCAGTAGCCTAGAATGGAATTAGTTACATGGACTGAATTCATGGAATTATTATGAAAAAAATATATTTACTATGATGAAGAAAAGTGCCATAGATTGATTTATATTTCTTAGCGCAAACCAGATTTACAGTGTGTTGTCACACTGTGTTAATTAAGGAAGGAAATGCATGTAAAATTCACAAATGCATTCTTTTTATTTATATTATAAACAATATTTTCAGTTTTCCTCATCTGGATACAATGACAGTAGCTGCATCAGAAGTTGTAAAAGCCATGAGGAAACATGAAAAATCACTCTCTGTACAACTGGAAGCACTTCGAGTTCTTTTACACTTTATGATGCCTGGTAAGTCATCTAAAAATATAAACAGCGTAGCATCATACGCCAAATCAGAAAACAGGATTAGATAGCTGGGGTTTAGCCTTTCTTATGTAATGAGACAACCTTTAACGGGATTTCAGAAAATTTACTGGAAACATAGCAGAGAGCAGCTGTTACTCTTTAAGAACATACAAGGTGGAGGAAAACTTTTGAGGTAGTGAATATAACAGACCAAAATTATCCCTCTAATTTCCTCTCTACTTTATCAGTGAAGAGTTAGCTCCATTACATCTAACAAATTCAGGGAATGAGTGTGGAGCTATTGTTGTGATTGTGTATTTTCATCATAGATATCCTTTAAGTGAGAGCCAACAGTGATAATGACATCAACATTATTGTACCACAAAATGTGGTTGTTTTAATAGTATGTCTTGGAAGGAACGTAGAAACCGGATGTCTGACACCAAAAAAAATAAAATAAAAAATAGTGATTTGAAGATATTAAATATACTATTATATATTATTTTCTACAGAAAAGAAGACAAACTGACCATCTTAGAAATTCCTTTGGAAAAAAAAAGTCCTTAAAGACAAGCTATGGCAAGAAAAATAGGTTTCTCATTAGTTCTATACCTTTAATAGAATTTGGGGAAAGTTTTAACTGTTATCAGTTTACTACTGTATATCCTGTTTCTTTGCTCTGATATTAAGTGTGAGAGTATAGACACAGAGTACTGATATTTTTTCAGAACAACTTTTTGCAAGTGTCTCTCAGCAGCTGTAGTTGAACATTTACAAAACAAATAACTCTGAAACTAGCAACTTGACTAATACGCAGACTGATTGCAGGGTTTCCATTTCCTTCTATTCTCTGAATTATAATCCTAATACTTTTTTTTTTTTTTTCAATAAGCAGCAGAATTAACATTGATATATGTATTTTATCATGTAGGCATGACATTTTTTTTTGCCAGTGTCCTGGAAGTGAGGCCCTTCTAAAGCATAATCAAACAAAGAGAATGCCAACTGGCTGTTGGAACTTGCAGGCTCCTTAAAGAATAAAAAGTATTTCATGGGGAAAATAGTAACTGGAACAAGTATGAATGCTTGAAGTGACTTCTAAAGGATTTCTGGGTACTTTCTGTAGTGCCACTTGACTGCGAGTGCCAATATCTACAAGAAAAGCAAATCTGAAAGACTTTCTCTGTTCTTTTATTTGCATTCACCTTTCACTTACATCATCTGTGGGTAAATTTTGGCCTATGATGTACTGCCAAGTAAGAAAGGGCAACTAGTTGAGAGCTTCTCTATAGTGTCTCCTTCCAAAAGGAAGAGACACTCTGAAGTGGGTATCAGGAGCACCAAGAAGTCCCAAGGCTCAAAAAGTGATATATTGCAGCATATCTTAGCCAAAATTCTTTGGTATGATTTTGCATTTTCACAGTAAGTAACAAGCAAACATATGGTGAAATCGTCATTTCAAACACAATGTACTCACACTACAGTGTAAATCTGGAGGGACTCCGGTCTCTGTAAATACAGTATTCTGAAAATGTCATCAGATACAAAATACGCCCTCTGACTTAGCTGGTAAAACCTGTGTGTTCAGTTTGATTGTTGTATCAAGTTCATAATATTGGGTTAATACTGGGGGGGATATTAAATCTGTTCTTCTGAGAAAGGCTGTTTTCCATTGTTGCAGATACAAAGAATGACCCGAATGGTTCTTCCAGAGATGTGGGAGATGCTGCTTTTGCACTTACAGTAAAAGTTATTAAAAGCCAGTGTCTGCTGGAGGGGACTCATTCGTTGGTGCTTAATGCTTTGAACAGGGTATAGTTAAAACTTTATTCTGATTAATTTTGTCACTACTTTACACTCACAATCATAAATCATTTGTAAGTATTAATTCCACATTGATTTTCCTATTGATTTGATTGAAGTAATCTTAAGTCTTGTGTTTCATTTATAATTTGGGGCTGCTTCTTACTTTCTGTTGTGGAGTGTATTTGACAATCCTTTATACTGTAACTCAAAAAGATAATTATAAAAACAAGGCTATTTTTTTTTTTCCAAGCATTCAGTTTATTTCTGATTTTTTAGCGGACTTGTTTATGCATGAAAAGTGTCCTTATACCTACACCTCAACTACACACAGAACTGAGTGGTTCTTTACTATGGCTTTCATGGATACATACTCATTTTCTTTCAGCAGAGCAGTATTTCTGAATTGTCTGCATTCTTTTCACTGTTCAATTCTATAACTTTTTCCAGCCACTTGAGAACAGAATGATCAAAGTGCCTTGAAGGGGAAGCTGAAAAGTGAAAGGCTGAAGCAGATGAAGTGTAAACAAAGGAAGCACTGAGCACTTTGCACAGCAGATTAGCCTTAAATCCTAGTGATAGGAAAGATACAATTTTGTGGCCTTCGGAAGAATCCCACCTCTACGAGGTTTACAATGTTCACATGACCACAATCAATGGTTGTACTGAAAGTCTGAGGAAAAAAAATCCCACTCTCCATTACAAAACTAGCTAGGGAATATTTTCAGAATCAAAGCTGAAAATCTGGGGAGATTACGGGCAGGTGAAACTGATGGTTGAAAAGAGAACCTTTCTGAAATTGTGATTATTTTTATTTATTGTCACATCAGCTGTAATTTCTCATACTTTAAGAACAACAATCACTTATTCTTAAATAACAGCTTTAAGAACAAGCAACTCCTCTGTTGCCGTTGTAAGCAGAACAAACTTGATTTCATTTGATATTCATTTCTCCATTAGTTTATTGGAAATCCAAGCATTCAGAAGTGTGGATTCAAACTACTTGCTTCCGTAGCTGAGTGCACTGGTGCACTAGAAATTTTAACCCAGCAAGGAGCTACTGACACTGTGCTTCACACCCTGCAGATGTATCCGGACGAACAAGGTAGGGAAGGTACTTTGTTAGTTGAATACAGATGGTGTAGTAGGAGAGGTTTATTAACCACAGAAGCTGTAACATACCTATTACACGCTTTAGTACTGGCTGTGATGCAGGTTACGTGGCAAGAAAAGGGTGCAATACTGCCCAGTCCTCAGATTCATCCACTTTGTGGTTGTGCCTGGCCCTGTCATAACTTATGCAAATAACTTTCTGGAATATTGGTAGTATAACTCTACTTAGGTCATGGGTTTATTCCACTCAGAAAGTCGGAATAATCAACATTACCCATCTTTCTTTTTTCTTCTAGACATACAGTGTTTGGGTTTGAGTCTTCTACGCTCTTTGATTACAAGGAAGAGTTTGTGTATTGCAACCATGCATGTCCTGTCAACAGTTCTGGTTTCTACTCTGCGGCGATTTAAAGAGGTCACTGAAATCCAGATGCATGTATGTGTTATTTCTATATACAAAGGTGAAAGCCAAAGGGAAAACTTTAGAAAACTATTAAAATGTAGTTATATTTGAAATATAATTCCTAATTTTAATTACTTCATTTTGATTTTATTGCAATTACTAGATTAGTATAAGCCTTTAAAATTAAACCCAAATATTTGTCATAGAGATGGTTTTCTTGGAGGCATATCTTCAATTCACAATATGTAAGTGTAGATTTAGGTGTTTATCTAACACTTCTGAGATCTGCAAACAAGAACAAATTTCTCAGTTATGGTCCATCATTCAGGCAATCTATAACCAGTGAAGCAGTTGTCATTATAGTATCGATTGCCCTTTTTTGAAAAATAATAAGTTTGAAAAATAACTGGGTTCCCAGCCCTGTCACCAGCAATAAGCTTAATGCAGGAATGCTGTATTTACGAAGGATCTTCCTGGATCTTACTGTGTCAAACTTTGGACGTACTTCTGAGTATTGAAGGAGAATTCTTATTCTGCCTGCAAGCACGCATTCAGTCATCCATGTGTGGAAGTTCTCTTTCCTCTACTTTGGAAACTTTCCCTGTTTGTTGCCAGTTTCGTTTTTCTAGTGGAATGGAGCTTTCCTGTGACATCAGCTTCCTGTGAGAGATTCTGGACTTCTGTTCCAGATCCATATGGAAATGTCACAAGTGCAGCCTCCCTTCTTTAATGCTATTTTTCCCACAACCCTTCCAAGTTTAGCTGAGCAACCAGTGTAGAAAGAAATCAAAATAATGTGGTGGAAAAAGGAAGGTACTTAAAGTGATTTAGTCTCAATTACGTTTGGACAAAGAGTCTGTAATTTACCCAGTTCACCCTTCTAGATAGCTTGCAGAATCATGGCATAATTTTGTATTTCTTTTAGTTTTTAGAATCAACTGTTAAGTTTTTCATTTAGCCTAGGTATTATTTTCAAATTCAAGGATTACAGAGTGACACATGATGCATCTTCATCCCATATCCTTAGAAGGAGATCGTTTCCTCTGTGCATTTTCAGGAAATCACGGGTACATTTGTCACTGCCAGGCAGGATGTTGTCAGAAATTATGGTGCATAATTTGGCTTTTCAAAGTGTCAGTTAATATCTGTTTAAGTGGAACAGCCAAACAAGCATAAAACTACAGCTATATAAACACAGAGGCACCAGTTGTTTCTGCTTTCTCTCCTGATTTTGTCCAATTTGTGTATTATTGCATGTTTAAAAACAAGAAAAAAAAATAAAGCATGTATCTTTTGGCTGAAATTTTGTTTCATTGCGCAACTGGTTTTAAGATACACTTTTCAACACTGTACTTACTGCAATCTTCTTATTGTATTCTTAGGGATTTCATGCAATCTTGTCAATTCTTGGTTTGTCACCTTGTTTTGCAAAGCTGCTGATACATGAATCATTTGACACAGTCATTTTCTACCAGATGTCCATGTGTTTCACTGACCAGCGGGATCGACAGGTATCTTCTCTCTTTTGACAGCTCCACAGCCAAAAAAATTCGGTGCTTCTTTTTGTCTTAACTTTGATTGTTTGTCTTCCCATTTAGTTTCAAAGCCTGTGTTGTAGATGTTTTGCTAAAATAGCTGAAAACGATGACTTGAAAAATATGATGCTGGAAAAAGCGTGTATTGAGTACAATAGTATTATGGCTGAATGCTTACTTATACTGGGAGCTGATGTTAATAAGAAGACAAAGACAAACTCTTTGATCTATCAGGTAATATACAGAAATATATATAGTTTTATTGCTTTAAAATTTATGCTTTTGTGTTCCTTTTTATTTTTATGTACACATATATTTGGAAGAACACAGCAACAATACCCTGTGCAATCTGACTGTGACAGGAGTGGTGTTAACTGTTGCTGCTCATGGTCACTTCAGGCTCATTGGAACACCCTTCGCTTTATTGGAGGTCATAGGGTCACTGTCACCTAGAACGTGCCCACACTGCCAGTTCTGATGCAAGTTCACTTTGAAGTCCATCCTTTCTGATAGTTTACATTGTTCCCTTGGAAACCTGGGTTCAATCAATTTCTGACTTAGCTTTGGAGTGTCTTTGAGGAAGAAGACTTAAGCTCAAGCTTTGCAAACTTCCAGTCATTTTTTCTGAACTAATCATATGTAGATGGCCTCAAGCCTATTAGGGCTCAGTCCGAATTCAGCTCTTCCCAAGCTCTGTGAGGCTGAAGTACAGATGGGCCAGCAAGCAGCACTGTCCATAGACAGATTTCAGTGCGCTTAGTCCCGCTGTCTTCTAGACATGCGAAGAAGTCTGTGGCCAAAATGCCTGCCCTGGAATGGTGGACTTTTTCGACTTTGTGTTGTACTTAAAGATTAATATAGTGATCAGGTTTTGTGCTGATTTAACAGTTTTGGTTAGAGTTCTAAGTTGTTATTAGCACACCTAAAGTAGTATAACATCTTGGAATGTCTGCAGTCAAACTAGCTGCAAAGAACTTCATCCAAACTGGCCACATGCAGATCATCAACTCTTTGAAATATGTTGGTGTCTTAAGTAAGACCATAGGCAAACATCCCATCTGGATTCAGCCATGCCAACAGAGACTGTTCCCAGCTGCTTACAAGTGCTTCTTGCTAAATTTGATTGCATTTAAATTTTTTTTTTTGAGAAACGGTGTGTATGAACACTTCCTAATTTTGCTTCAGTGTTGAGGTTTTAAACCGTCTGAGGTCACCCCACCAGTCCTGCCTGAAACAAATTAGAAGTGTTTGCTTCTGCTGGCAGGGCTGGCTGGGTGATAAAGCACAGCTGAGTTTGGATCTGTCCATGGAGTCTGCGGTAGGCAAATCAGTGTTAGAGAAACACAGTGGAAATATTGAAGTGATTAGAACTATTTCTTAAAAATATTTGTGATATTCACAATCAACACTGGTCTATGTAGCAATGCTGGCTGAGAGACTGGAAGGAGTAAAGCTGACTGAAACCAGTGGACCTGAACTCCCTAGCACTAGGCAAGGCTTGTTGAGTCTCACCATTGTTGCCTGTTCATCTGATACCTAAATGGCATTGCAAAATAACCCTTAAGTGTCTTTTTTTGACTGAACAGATAAATCAATGGAGTTGCCATAGACTGCATGCAATAACCAAACTGCATAAATTACCATTCGCTGTGTGCACTCATGGCAGAAATTACAATTACAGAACTCAAGCATTTGTTATATTTTGGGAAAAAACTTCAGGAAAATGGGAGCACGCATATGCTCTGAGGGGTAGGGAATTGTGTAATTGAGAAAGAGACGTGATTCTTAAAAATACAACGAATCCACATTTGAGACAAGTCTCTTAATGCCGTCTGAGCAGTTCTCTGAGTACCTCACATATAGTTTTCAATTTTTTTTTCCTGTTAGGTTTGTGAGAAAGGAAATAATCCTAAATTGGTGGAATTGCTGTTAGCCAATGGTGCTCGAGAGCAGGATGTTCGGAGTGCCTTAACCATCAGTATAAAGAGAGGAGACAGCCAAATCATCAGCTTGCTCTTAAAGAAGCTTAGCCTGGATGTTGCCAACAGCAGTATATGTCTTGGAGGATTTGGTATTGGGAGACTAGAACCTTCCTGGCTCATTCCTTTGTTCCCAGACAAACTTACTCCATTAAGAAAACAAAGTGAGTATAGATAGCATTTGCTATATGAAATGTGTTAACATCTCTTGATGCTACAATGTAAGTGTTTTAGATCAAGACCTTAGGTTGAAAATCTCTTCATAGCATTCAGCTGATTATAGAAAGATTGCTAAACTTTGAAAATAAATCAAGTTATTTCTGTTATTTTTTTAAAGCTACTTGGATTTCTTGGACAATATGCTCTTGTTGGTTTCTTACACATACAGATGCAGGTTCAGCACTGGCAAGAATGGTGCTTAAATTCCAGATGAAGAATATTTCAGAGGATAGATCAAAAACCTCCTCGGATCTAAACTCCTCTGAAGATGGAGTGGATAAAAACTATGATTGGAATTTCATTTCTGACCCATTAGTGGACAGTGTTTTTCCTTTGAGTGATGACATTGATAGTGAAGGTAATTGCTTTTCTTTTTTCTTTTTATAATCCCAATCTAGTGTACCAAGCTAGACCATAGCCATAAATCAGTTATTTGTATTTGAGATAAAACTCTTCCCATGAAAACAATACCTTTATCTAAAATTTTGTTTGTGGTAACATTGGAAAATAGTTAATGATGTGTATGTGCTTTATCTACAAATTTAGGACTTTAAAGCGTTTTATTGAGTTATCCATTTAAAATTAGTTCTTCATGCATTCAGTTTCTGTAGAGAGAAAGAGTGGCATTCATCCAGCCAAATTTAGATAGTGACTGTTTTGATGTCTTGTTTCTGAGCTACTCTGGTATGCTGCCTTTATAGCCAATAGCAAGAAGCAAGTTCTTCAAGAGCACAGTTTGTCTCATCATGAAGTCAGGTGTATTGTGATCTAAAAATCCCTGGTCTCAGGGTTTCTGTTAATAGAGTGCGCACAACCAAGTCTGATATTGAGAACTATATTGTTAACAAATAAGGCAGGGGAAACAAACCCTATCCCAAAGATATCTAATTGATCAGAAAGTGTGAATGACAAGTCTGTGTTTAGTCCAACATCATTCTTGGTAACCATGTTAGGAAATCTGAATGCCTTTATCTTATAAAAAACAGCATTTCTGTCTATAATATCAGTAACTTAATAATAAGAGTAAGTGGCCTTAATTTACAAGATGCCTTTTGTTTGTTCAGGTGCCACTGTTGTTTTAGAACTATTGGATACTTAAAATCATCACAGATGAAGAATTTAAATTTTGGATTCAGAGAATCCTAAGGAATTTTTCTGGTTCTGTTTTGTTGTTTTCCTTTACATCATTCAGCACCATTTTTCATTTCTGTAGGACTGTAGCACAGGCATATAATACTGATAGGTACTATTTGTTGTCCCACATAGAAAAGTTGTTAAGTCATATGTAAATTATGTTAAAAAAATACAGGCTTTGCTAATGAGTGATTTTAGAAGCTTTAAAAATAGCTTTGAGGAGAGTAACACTGAATGGATCCAGATAACCCTAAATCACCAGAACCAGATTGCCAGTCGATGTTTCATTCTCAATAAATGTGGGAGTGCAAAATTATCTATTAAAATACAAACTTTTTATGTTTTAAAAAGTTATTTGCACTGGAGTAGCACAGAGATGTGTTATAAAACATGTATAATAATCCTAACCTGCTGGAAATTTTAAATCATAAAACATCAATGTAACAAGCTGCAGGTCACATTTGGGGTGTGTCAGGTTAGTATGGCCCATGTACTCTAACACATGTTGACAGTATTCTTGGCCTATTGCACACACAGTTGACCAGTGAGATCCTGCCAATATTGATGCTTTTGAAATGTTTCTCTCCTTTGTATGTTAGCATCTACATTACAGTTGAATTTGGAGCCTCATCTTTAAATATATTTGCTTACTTATTTGTCCTCCTGCGTTATTGTTTTGGACTAGGAAGTGAATGTTCACTTTTTACAAAAAAGAAGTCCAATTCCATTGCAGTTCCTGACTCTTATAGGGAAATGGCATTTCAAAGAGGTTCTCCTACTTTGCCGCGACATTCCTACTCTGTGGTAAGTCAGATCTTTATTCATTCCAGGCTTCTTAAAGTCTGTCTGTGTTGCCTACTGCAAAATTGTTAATAATCAAGCGTTAGGAAAGGTCATGTAAGCATATGGGCTCTTGTCTCACTGTTGGCATTTAATATTTCCTTCTGTTGCTGTGTAATTACTGTGCTCCAGATCACTGTAGAGATGAGAGTTTATTTCAGCAAAAATTTATGATCAAGAAAAAGTTCTTGTGAATTGCTTGTATTTCTTGTCTGATGTTCAAATGCAGACACAGAAACTGTGGGCCTATTCACAAAGATTTACCTACCCTTTAGTGAAGCCAAACTTCAGCATGCTGCTGCCATCAATGAAGAGAGACCGATTCCACAAGAAGACATAAGAGGACAGATCAAAGTCAGGTTCTTTGAAAGGAGCTCGTCTCTTTCCATTGACTGTAAAGGGAAACTGGAGAGATTGGCTTCCCTAGAGAAAGTTCTTTTTTGTAATATCCTGCTCCATCCCATCACCCCATCTTAGTGAAAGTCATTTTAGGTTGCCAAAAAATGCACTACTTCCATTGCACTTTAAATCTGCTGTTCTTTCATATTGCATGGATCACTAAGTTTTAGAAAGACTTGACCTATTGTTATTTTTAGTTGAAAGGTACAGTTTCTTTGTGTTACCCCTGAAGTTCTGATAAAAAGAAACCACAATAAAAAGAAATGTACTGAATTCAGGTCATTTCAGGTGTCTGTATATATCCATAACTGTTTTTTGTTCTTTTCTGGGATTTTCCAGGGACCTGGCTCAGATTACGAACCATTAATGAAACAAAGAAGAAAATTCTTGCCTTCAGATGAATCCCCCAGTAAGTAAACTATACAATTAAACATATGTAACAGATTTTTTGTCTTTAATGATTTCAAAAGCATAGTATGCAAAGATTTTAGTCAGATTATGTGTTGTTTACAAAGAAGAGGATACATTTTGGAATACTGAAGTGGGATACAAATAATGTATATACAGGGAAATTTTATGCTGAACTTCACAAATAATTTATGTAGAATTAAACAGGCAGGGAGATTCCATGAGTGTCCTTATGACCTTTCAAAAGCTGCTTCTGTTGTGCAGTGCATAAATGACCATCTCTTCCCTACTGTCTTACAAATTTCTGTCTCTTGATAGAAGTTGTCATGGATTTGGATATTAACCAATATCAAACCATTCACTGTCCTCTGCATCTTTAGATCCCAAGTTGATTTATCTTTTATTTTAATTATGTGATAAATGAAATCATACTATTTTTCCAATGTTTTTGTTTTAATAGAAGGCGTCTCAAAATTTTCTCCACATATAAGACCATCAGACAGTCTTTCTTCATTGATCTCAGAGAAAGAATATATTAAATCACTAGATCTTTCATCAAATGAGCTAGAGAACGTTGATGCCATCAGCCAAAATAGCTGCTTAACGAGTCATCTGGAACATCTAGAGAAACTGGAGCTCCACCAAAATGCTCTTACAAACATTCCAGAACAACTGTGTGAAGTAAATCTGTATAATTTTATGTAATACAAGTTGAGTTCAGTTACAATAAATTGTTTGTCTCTAACAATGTACCCATAACAATACTGCTTATTAATATGGGTGTGTATTTTTGCATGCTTCATACATTCACTCAATTTTCATTCAGTGGATTTATGTTAAGATAGAAATAAAAGTATTTTCATGGAACTGTTTTAAGTCATTTCCCGCAGGGAGCTGCTTGAGGACATGCTATGTTGAGTAACATAATAACTGGAGGCGAGAACTGCAGGCAATTCATATCTGTTTAATTTTATGAAACTGAACTAATTAACTTTGAAGAATACTTTATATTTTCTTCTGTAATAGAAATATTATGGGTTCATTGGTATGATTTATATTTTCTGGTATTTTTCATAGTGAGAGAAATATAAGTAAATTAATAAATTGTATAAAATGTAACTCAGTGTAAAACCTATAAATTCATCTTTTCATTTAACTTTTTTTTTTTTAAATTATCCTTTTCTTTCAGAACTTGAAATGCTTGATGTACTTGGATTTGCACAGTAACCGATTTACTTCTTTTCCAACTTACATACTGAAAATGAATTGTATTGCAAATCTTGATATCTCTCGAAATGACATTGGACCTTCCTTTGCTTTGGATTCATACCTCAGATGTCCAACTCTAAAGCAACTCAATCTCTCATACAATCAGCTGGTGTGCATTCCTGAATTTCTTACAAATGTTGCTGAAAATCTGGAGCAGCTATTGCTCGAAGGGTGAGTAGCATTAGTAAATAGACTGCAGTGTAACAGACATAACAGAAAATCATACGCTTGTTATCCAGAAGGATGACTGTTATAGCACGGAAAGGATTGTTTAGTCTGCAGTGAAGCACTGACATTATCTTCCAAATGTGCAAGTTGCTACAATTTTCAGTGTTGTATTACAAAGTACATGAGCATATCTGTGGGCCTTGACAGAATCTAATAGCTTTGCAGCTTCAGTAACATACTAAAAATGCAGTTCAGCATTTTTCTACTGCCACAGTATTCATCCACAGGATGTCTGTGTTGTCTAACATAGTCAACTAGATTTTCTGTATACAGAATACAGTTTCCACTGTGTTTCATAATCACCACAGGTTTTTTGGAAGTATGATTCATGAAATTGCATTTATTGGTATGGATATGGTTTAAATGACAGAAGCAAAGAAAATATGTTTGTTTTGTTTCTTTGTTTTTTACCGGCACTTTTTAATCATATATGTTAGTGAACTAAATAATTCAGACCTAAAGGGAATTTTTAAGAATGCTGTTATCGATTGCTCTGCAAACTTCAGATACTGTCTTATTCATCTCCCATAATTGATGTCAAATAAGGTGGTAAGACTTTTCATATGCAGTCCACACAGAATGTGTTACCAAAATAGGTAACTAAAGCAAGCAGTAGTAAATATGTGAATCAAATTTAGAAAAGCAATGTTTTAAATTCAAAATCCTGTTGCATTTCTTCATTAGCTTTATTTTGAACTTTATTAGCAATATTACCCTTGCAAAGCAGTGTTGCATGGTTCTTTTATCTCTGTATTTTCAGGATCTTTGTCTCGTTCTCTTCTGGTATATCTCTGGTAACCAGAACTACTCACAAATGTGACAGTTCTCTTTGTGTGGGATTAGGCTGCAGTAGCGAATCAGGAAATGACACCTTGTAGTACATTCTGACTTTTGTTCTCCAAATTAATTAAAACAATCGTAACATCAGTCATGTTACTCCATGTTGCCACATGTACCAGTGTTTTTGCTGATAAAAGTCTTATTTTTGGTTAACCAGTGTAAGGATAACATTGTCAGGTTACTCTTTCACTTTTTAGCTAATAGTTTCTGAATAACACATTTTTTTTTTCTTCTCGTTATCACAGAAACAAAATTTCATGTTTGTGTTCACCCATATGCTTGAAAGAACTGAAAATTTTAAACGTTAGTAAGAACAATATTTCATCCCTTGCTGAGAATGTTTTCATGGGCTGTACAAAACTGGAGCAGTTCAACGCCAGGATGAATGCTCTTGGTAAGTATCTGTGAAAATAGGATCCACCTTCTAGAAGCCATTCCAAGTCACAAAATTCCTCACTCCCCAGCATTTGGAGTCTTGGGAGAACAGAAAAATGTCTGCTTGTCCTGTTTATCCAGTTCCCTAAGCATCAGCTTTTGATCAGTGTTGAAGCACTGTACTTCCACTGGGGCTTGATGGACATTTGATCTAACTCAGCATAACTCACCTTGTTTTTACAATTGTAGCGGGTGCTATGAAAATGCTTAAGTGTACTTGAGATTGTACATACTGTTGGGGAAAGCGCAAGACAAAGGAAATCATTCAAAGTTAGCTTGCAAATCTGGTACTAATACAGGTTTAATAGTAAACTGAAATATATATCAAATAAACATCCTGGCCTGTAACAGCACTAGTGTGGCCAGCAGGACCAGGGCAATGATTGTCCCCCTGTACTGGTGAGGCCACACCTCAAATACTGCGTTCAGTTTTGCACCTCTCACTATAAGAAAGACATTGAGGTGCATTGAAGCTGGTGAGGGGCCTGGAGCACAAGTGTGATGAGGAGCAACTGAGGGAACTGGGGCTGTTCAGCCTGGAGAACAGGAGACTCAGGGGAGACCTTATCGCTGTCTACAACTACCTGAAAGGAGGTTGGAGTGTGGAGATTGTTGGTCTCTTTCACCAGGTAACAAGCAACAGGACAAAAGGAATTGGCCTCAAGTTGTGCCAGGGGAGATTTAGATTGAATATTAGAAAATATTTCTTCACCAAAAGGGCTGTCAGGCATTGGAACAGGCTGCCCAGGGAAGTGGTGGAGTCACCATCCCTGGAGGTGTTTAAAAGACATGTAGATGTGGTGCATAGGGACATGGTTAGTGGTGCACTTGGCAGCGTTAGGTTAACAGTTGGCCTCAGTAATCTTAAAGGTATTTTCTAACCAAAATGATTCTATGATTCTAAATACTACCACACTATATATCCAGTGTTGTGAATAAGACAGAATGTTTGATTCACTTGCCTGAACGCAAGTGTCATTTGAGATGCCCTGATGTATCCCACTTAGCTTTCAGCTTCTGGTCCAGAAAAAGCATAGCTCCTATGTTGTATCTCCAAGCCATGTGCAGGTATCTGAGGTACCACAGGGCACATCGCCTTCACTAGAACCCAGTGTTCAAGCAATAAATTGAGTCCAGAGTGTGTTTCAGTGGCTTAGCATATTTTATGCAAAGGTGTCAAAATTAATTTACCTATGGAAAATTCCAATTACATAAACGAGACTTGAATAATGCTGCTTGAGTTCATAAGTTATTGTCAGAATTTATTTCTGTCTTCAAGACATAAAGTCTTCCACTTTGAAATTATTGCCACAGTATTTTGGAATGTTGCCCTTACACCTGCATTAAACACAGCTACACCGTTAGTGTAATTTTTATATGCATAAGACCCACCACTCACTGGCTGAATTATGGGAATGTTGTGTATACTGGCAATATAGTAAAGGTTAAGTAAAATTATTTCAGTGTTTAATGCCAGTAGGAGATTAAATGTAGTAATATGTAATGTGATAAAAGCCAATCCATTAACTCACTTCTAAACTTATTTCATTTGGGGATTTTAGTTTTAAATAAGCTTTAAAATAAAATAAAATATTCAGATTCTGCCTTTGGTAGCTTATACAAACACCTGTATATAGAAGATGATAGACTGACCTTTTGGTCCATCTTTGATTTTAGAAAATTCCAGTCTTAAAAATAATGTAAACAGTTCTGAAAACTAATAGGATTAACCTCTTTTTCTGCTTTAGAAATAATACCTGACTTGTCATCCAGCATAACAAGCTTAAAATTATCCCAGAATTGTTTTATTAACATTCCAGAAGCAATTCTTCTTCTGCCACAGTAAGTTATTCCTTTATTTTTTGAAGTTAATCTCAAAGTCTTGTTGAAGAAAATGTTATGGCAAGACTTCTGTTAAGCAGAAAATTCTTCATGTTTTACTGGTTTTCAGGAAATCGTCTCTAACAGGGTAAATCCAAAGCCTAGTAGCTTTTAACTAAAGCTACCGTATCAGTCACATTTTCTTCATTATTTTGAGAAATTCTGTTGCTCAGCTTCAAATCATTGTAACTGAAAACATATTGCTTGACTGCTGAAGCTGACAGTTCTCGCTGAGAAGACCAAAATGAATTTGTTACTATCTTGAAACCAACAGTAAAAAGATACTGGCAATTTGTCCTTTTCAAGAAGTTCTGCAGACTTCTGCACAAGGCTACTGAGATTAGCTTTTCACTTCCCAAATATCACAAGATATTTATTCTCAGAGAATAAACTTCCTCTAGATGGAATTGTGATAAAGATGCATGTGACATCAGTTTTGCTATACCTTCAAAGCATTGCTCATGAGACTTCTGCTTTTTTTTATAGAAGTTCCTGACCTTAACAGGTCACTAGAATCAGATTGTGAAGGGAGTGCTTGGAAGGGATGATCAAATCAGTTACTGGTAGATATGATTAGATGTTAGTGCTGATGGCACCATGGGGAGGGCAGATCCACAGGTTTGTGGACTTAGATAAATCACATTTCCATACAGCAAGTCATTATTAACGTGATATTACACTGTTTCGGCATGCTAACATTTATATTCACAGCAGCAAATTTAATGAATGTGTTGAAAAAGGTGCAGCTTTCAGGTTCTACGTCTCCCAGCCCAGACAAATGAATCAGGAGTTGCAATGATTTTTTTCATGCTTTATGTTCCATAGTAACATAAAGACCATTTGCCCAACAGATGACTTACAGAAATGAAATGTTCTTTTTTATTAAGTTCTTAAATACATACGTAGTTGAACTATATAATTTATGCACGTACCATAGAAACAGTCTGATAAAAGAGTGAGGTATCTGTACCCTCTAATGTTAGTGTCCAGGTTAGGAACAAGAAAGAGTTCAGATCACTGCATGAGGATCCATAGCTTATATGTGGAATCTTGGGTTCTAGAAAGTTGATAATACCAGGAAGTTCACCATTGTTTTTTTTTTATTTGAAATTTATTTTAAAAGCACATGAAAATGCATATTAGTATTATGTTAAATTGCATTTGCCTTTTTAAATACACTTTTTCTGGTAAGTTAGACTGCATGTAACAGTGTCCTCCATGGTCCCACACTCACCTGTAATTGGAATCCTGAGCTAAATTCTGTTCTCTGTTACCTGGGTCTAAATGTCTATTTAGTATAATATACATTTATAAATATATATGCAAATATAAATACAACTGTAACTATACTGGTTACAGTTGAATGACTGAATATTTGCACTACAGGAGTGTGAAGCTTATTTATCTGTGTCTGCTACTAAACTGACCAGAGCCATGCATGTCTGCAAATTGTAGAAAGAAGGAGGAAGGGGACTATTAGCACAATACGTACACTTATTTAAAGTGACTCTTCAATTTACTGTCTGAAACATATACACACAGCACAGTGTGGATGTTTATTTTCATGACCAGGCAATTTCCTTCACAGACAAATATACTGGAAGAATATTATACTGCATCAATCATATGTGTATTCTTATCATTTTTTCTGAGGTAATGAACTTATAATATCATCTCAATTACTTTTGCTCATAGAAGAAGTTCTCTTTCTTCTTCCATCTACATTCCTGTCAGAAAACTAACTGTTCTTATATCTAATCCATTTGTTTATTTATTAAATATTAAAAGAATTCCAGTTAATCTCAGTTTTATTGTTTTCATTTGCTAACTTCTTCATTTTTTTATTTTCATATTTGTAGTTTGCGATCAGTAGATTTAAGCCAAAACAAGATCATAAGCCTGCCGGGACCAGTGCACTGGAAATCATTAAACTTAAGGGAGCTGTTATTTAATCATAATCAAATAGATGTCTTGGACTTGAGTGAAAAGGCTTGTGCATGGTCTAGGCTAGAAAAGCTACACCTGTCCCACAACAAGTTAAAGGAGGTAAAGTGTAAGATTCTACCTAAAGAAAATTAAATTCCTTTTCAATTGAATGCAGTTTTTCAATGTTCATTTGATTTTCATGTCACCTCTCATATCATTGCGAATTGTATTAGTAAAATGGAATGTAAGTGCGAATAGTACTTCCTGTGAATGAAAATCACCATATTCTTTTAAACTTTTCTGTCTGGAATGTGTCATATGATCAGTTTGTATAATTAATTCATTATGAGGTCCTTTGTCTACTGGTATGGGATATTAGGCCTGTTTATTAAAAAAGGTTAAACTGCAGTGGTAAAAATAACACTTAGTTTTGATAAATATTTAATGTATTCATGCTCATACGTTTTTTAATGTTTAATTGCTCATTAAGTGTTCTTTTATTTAGATTCCTCCTCAAATTGGCTTCCTAGAGAACTTGACTTCTCTGGATGTAAGTCACAATCCTGATTTGAGATTCTTTCCAGATGAAATGGGAAGACTGTCCAAAATCTGGGACCTTCCTTTGGAAGGACTCCATCTTAATTTAGACTTCAAACATGTGGGATACAAAGCCAGAGACATTATCAGGTTTGTTGCCATGTTGTTCTTGAATATTCTTGTTTTGCTTTTTTGGGATATGCAGTAAGCATTAAAAACAACAACATATCCTTCTAAAAAGAAGTGCTGGTTTGTCATATGAAATCCAGTATGCTGCTCTATGGAAGGTATCATATATCAAATCAATACATAAAAAATAAATTATAGCGATTTAGACTATAGTAGTATTACTTCTTGAATTTGATCCTTCTATAAACCATGCAATAGACAGTGCTTACCAATTATTTCTAATATGTTTCTTGTGTTCCCAAGTCCATTGCTCAAAGCACATTTTTGGGTAATTACAAAACAAAAAAGAGACGCATTCTGAATTAAGCTTTAACTTTCAAATCAGAAATTACAATGGACTGTTAAATTCCCAGAAATATCAAGGAGATACTGAAAATTTGAAGAAAATGGTATGGTTTTAGTTTTTTCCTTGGTCTTGAGTTCTTTTGGTATTCTTCTTCATTATACACTTCTGTGAGTTCTACAATTTTCTATGCCAGATTTCTTCAACAACGACTGAAGAAGGCTGTGCCTTATAACAGAATGAAGCTCATGATTGTTGGAAACACCGGCAGTGGGAAAACTACCCTGCTACAACAACTAATGAAATGCAAACGAACAGAATTGGGGTCTCCAAAAGCTACAGTGGGCATTGATGTAAAAGACTGGATCATTCAAG
This sequence comes from Columba livia, assembly GCF_036013475.1. Taxonomy (NCBI): domain Eukaryota; kingdom Metazoa; phylum Chordata; class Aves; order Columbiformes; family Columbidae; genus Columba; species Columba livia. The sequence continues at coordinate 196,101,503 of NC_088602.1, forward strand.
GGAAGGGCAAAATGAAGAAAGAGCTTATATTAAATGTGTGGGATTTTGGAGGTATTTCAAGATCTTATTGTTCTTTACTTTTGTCTTTTCTAGCACCATAATGCAATTCTTACAGTCAGCCTGTGAAATTTCAAATTGTGGACAGTAAAATCATGCAAACTTATACCAAAAGTCAAGTGACTGCTTATAAATTAGTGAATTCTGTAAACTGGCAGCTAATCCCTCAAATTTAATATAAAGCCTCAGGAATTTCTCATCACCAAACATGGTCTGACCACTAATTTCAACCATAGCACTCTAGAACTGTCATTTCAGAACAGTAGGAAACTGCTTATAATCACCGGAAGAATCGTCTTCCACTCAATTGTTTCTCTCTCATTTACAATCTGGGTCTCTCTACGCTCTACAGTGTCACTGTTTCCTGAAGTCAAAGAAAACAAAGCACTTAGGGGGAATCTTTGAACTTTGGGCTTTTGGAAAACCTAAGATTGGGGGACTCCAGAAGCACTTCTAAATTTCAGGCGTATTTTAGGCTATAGAAAAGTCATTTTTAAGCATTGGTCTGTGATCACTTAAAAACAGTCTATAAATTTCAATGGATATGCACAGAAGGTCAGCACTCAAGCTGAATGTCCAGCTGCAGTTGTGATTTTAAGTGCTTAGTCGTGTAAACTAAAGAGTCATATTTTGAAGTTGCTGAAAGGATAGGAGAAAAGGATGGAAAAAGGAAGGAAGGGAAGGAAAGAGTGAGGGAGAAGTTCAGTATTGGAGTTTTAAAAGGATCGTAACCTTTCAGTTTGTCTTTGCAGCAACCATATTTATCCAGTTGATAAATCTTAGGCTTCTTGATTTAAAACCAGCGTGCATATTTCAACATTACAGTTCAGTCAATGAGTTACCACAGAGTACCTACCTAAAATTCATAGTTGTTACAGCTTTCCTGTCAATTTAGATAGTTTTCCGTAAACATTAATTGCATTTGTGGATTAGTGATCTGAGAATAAGTGTTCTGCTGCCTTTTTGTGATCTGAAGATGTTCATTGAGAGAAGTACTAAACAGTAGACATTTTTTATCATTAGGACAAGAAGAGTTCTACAGTACCCATCCCCATTTTATGACCCAAAGAGCTTTATATCTTGCTGTTTATGATCTCAGCAAAGGACTAGCAGAGGTGGATGCTATGAAGCCGTGGCTTTTTAACATCAAGGTAAGCCAAGCCGTAGATAGGTACAGAATGGAATTCCACTTCCCAGGGGACTGTTGGTGAACAGCAAATTAACCACAAGTACTTTTAGAGACGGGAAGAGGAAATAAGCTCTCCAGCAAATATTAATAAAAAGGATGAAGCAAGAGCTGAAACGCATCATATGCTGGGTATGAAAATATCTGTAGACATACAAAGACATAATCAGCACCATTTTGTACTTAAAATGTTACAGAGTGATGTGCAGAAGAATCATTTCTATGTTCTGCAATATTTTGAATTGACTGATTAAGAATAAGAAAGGAATTATTAAAGGAATTATGAGTTAAACCTGTTTGGATTTTTTTACACTACTGTAAATTCTGGGAAAAGCAGAATTTGACTCATTTAAAACTGACTAGATGCAGGTATGAAATCATGCTGTTAAGTGTATGCTTAGCATCCTATTGTTAATAGGAATGATTCCAGGACTATCATAGGGAAATTGGTCTGAGAATGTGCCTGTATGTTTTTCTTTTGCATTAAGTGTTTTATTTGATGGAACCACCCCATAGTGAGCATTGTCTTTTCCTTTTGTATGGTGGTTAGCTTTGGCTGGACAATACAATTACTCAAAGATTTTGCATACTGATCCTGTTTGTTAAACTTATATTTTTCACTCTTTTCACCTTAAGCAGTGATACAGGACTGAGAGTTACAGTCAGTTAAGTGTTGATGAAGGCCATTTCTGATATGTTCTTTGCTATCCTGTACTTGCTGGTTTTCATTGCTGTACTGTTCTGATGATAGCAGAACACCCTTTACTTCTACATTTTGTTAGGCACTTTTAATGAAAATAAATGTTGTCTCTGTATTTTACTGACAATGTTATTAATCTGCAAAGTATGAAATCAAGATCTACAATGCTACCTTTTAGAAATATCTGGGTTTTTTAATATTTCTATTTTGAAATAGACTGCTCTCTGTATGTTAAAAAATGTGTCATATTTGTAGGCTGATACATTTTTACTGCTTTATCCAGTCAAGGCTATTATAAGGGATTGCAGTTTAAACATTTAATAAAGGCATGAAATAGTATTTCAGATTGCAAACTTCTTTAAAAGAGGTGTATTTTAAGAGGGAAAAAAAAAAGTAGCTTTTTTCGTTGTATTGATTGACTAAATTGATCACATTTTATATGGATATGAAACAATAACATCAACATTTACAGTTGTGTTCATCAAGTGTGTGGTTCTTACTAACAGGCTCGAGCTTCAACATCCCCCGTCATTCTTGTTGGCACTCATTTAGATGTTTCTGATGAAATGCAGCGTAAGTCCTGCATGACTAAAATTACTAGAGAGCTGCTGAATAAGCGAGGCTTCCCAGCAATCCAAGATTACCACTTTGTGAACGCTACGGAAGAATCCGATTCCATTATCAGGCTTCGGAAAATCATAATAAAGGAGAGTCTTCACTTCAAGGTAAGCTACGTACTGCTCGTGATGTAGAAAGCATCCTAGTTTTAGTTAGGTAAATACATTTTTAAACATTTAATTAAACACATAATTAAATACATTTTTGGTGTGATTGCAAACTCATCTTGCCTTCTATAAAATGTTACAGCGAAATAATGAATTAAAATGAGAAGTTTTGTTTTCATTTAATTTTCTACCAAAAAATTAACTTAGTAAAAATCTCCGCATTGTTTTCAAGCACTAGGGCTATAAATAGAATATGTAATTAAAAATAGGCCATCTTTTTCATTTTAAGATAGCTGATCAATACCTGGTTTTGGTTGGATGGCAACATGTAATTGCAATTGTAAGTATTGTGAGATTTCAGGGGACCAGGAAATAAGATTTTGTGATTTCTGGCAGCAAACTTCTTCTCCATTTACTGTTTTCATTTTACATGCTGTGAAACTATTCCTAGAAAGAGGACAGTGAATTAAAGCAGGAAAAGAAAACCCCTTGGACTGAATGATCCTCCTAAATCAGAGCATCTGTACTTGTAGTTCTGTTGTCTCCAAAGTCATCCCTATCACCTATTCCCTGCTGTTTCCTTGGCCACAGCATGAAGCTCTAAGTGTGATTGACAAAAGAATATACATATTTTATTTTTTTTGTTTTTACAATATTGATCATGTAAAGTGTCATAAGATGTCAAAGAGATAAGGTGATGTCCTGCACTACTGAAGTCAATGGCAGAACTTCATATATCACAGTAGACCTCAAATTTCTTCTGAATTACTGCTCAGAAGGTGCTACAGTGCAAATGCTGTATTTATGAGCAGCCTCACGCTGGTGTGTTACAAATGAGAGACAGAGTACGCACACCTCTTGTTTCTCTCTCAGAAACTACCAGCTTAGCCACATCCATGATCTGCCCAACTTCATTCCACGGTCCAAGGAACAGCTAACCAGGGCTAAGTGGCACCGAGTGGGGCGTTTCAGGTGGAATGGGTAGATTCCACGTCTCATACATCAGTTGGCATGAACCGAGCTGGTGTTTGCGAAGATACATGTAGCCCTATATCTCACTGTACTTCTACAACACTCAGAAGTTCTGCTTTTGGAAAATATTTCACTCTTAGGTACCTAATTTTTTTTCCTGTAACATCCACATCTCTTGTAACTTAAACTGATGTTTCAGGTAAGGTAGCCTGAAGGAAAGGAGGTAGTTTCCATGTAGACGCTTTGTGAAAGGAGTGTTACAAGGTACCTGCTTAGAAGTTAGGCAAGTGTTCACCATTCTCATAAAGTGCTCTGACTCTTTGAAATTACACAAGGTACTAATTACATTTTTGACACGGAAAAATGCCACAGTGCATTGATGTTTAACTTCTTTGAGAGGAAGATTACAAACTACAAGGCCAATTTGGAAATGTTGGGAAAATTGTTTACTGTTTCCTCAAAAAAATGACTAGCTCAGCACCCACCGAGAATGAAAAACCTGGCCAGGTGCTAGATAATACTGAAAGTCATTTTTTCCAGGAAGAAACTCAGGCTCAGGAAACAGGGGCAAAGCACCTGCCTGTGTTTCCCTTAAATGTTACTAACCTGACCAAATTGATTTCTTCCGCTACTTTTGACCACTGACTGTCAGCAGTGGAGACTCTTAGATGAGCTACGGCCCTTTTCCCCACGGTTTAGCTAAAGACATGTCTAGAGATACTATAGATTACAAGAGGTATTGTTTTTTTAATCATGTACCTATTGTCTCTTGTTAACTTGAGATGTGTGACATAATCTGTTAATACGCTGAATGTTTTCTTTTTACTTCAAATCAAAGTTTCTCTTTGAATTTCTCAGAAGACATATTTTTTATTTTTATGTGCATGTAATATGGAAATATTTTCTTATTTGTTAATTTATATAATTAATATTTTCATATTATAATAATGAAATAATAATTAGTTACATTGACCTTTCAGGAGCCATGTTAGTCAATAAAGGAGTATTCTTGTTCCTTCTTGCTGCTACTATTGAGTGGAAATCCCCAGCTAACATCTTAGTTTTACTGTCTGCATTTCACATAAATGAATTATTACATTTAAGTTTATTAATTATACAGATCAGAGATCAGCCAGTGGTTGGTCAGCTAATTCCTGACAGCTACTTGGAGCTGGAGAAGAGAATTTTGCTGGAACGTAAAAACGTCCCAGTTGAATTTCCTGTGATTGATCAGAAACGCTTACTGGAGCTGGTACAAGAAAGCCAGTTACAACTGGATGAAAATGAACTCCCTCACGCCATTCACTTTCTGAATGAATCAGGTAAAATATTGTCTTTGGTGTATGTTTGCTAGCACCTGGGTGCACATCTGCAGCAGACAGACCTGTACACATTTTTAAATCTTGCGCAGGATTGCCACAAAGTGTTGAGCTGAAATGCTTAAGCTTGGATGACATTAGTTTGATAATCCAGGTTGTTATGTCATAAAGTAATTCCATGATATAAAGGATCACTACTGTATCAATATATGTATCTTATCCAACCTTGAAATCATCAGACCTGCAAGTTAGCACAGTTTCTGAAGGAATGTGCAATTGCTGTAATAGCTTGAATAGAGTGGCAGTTAGGTGAATATGTGTAACAGCTTATCTCAGTGCCATACAGACTTCATATGATAAATAATAAACCACACTTCATATGATAAATAGTAAACCACACAGGGCATAGATGCTTGGCCAAAACCCAAATCAGATTTCAATTCTAGTAAAACTTCTGAAAATAAAGGTAAAGCTGAAGAAACCTTGATTGCATTCTACTCTACTGAGATATTGACATAAATTCAATAGCTGAATTTTTAATTCAAGTGGCTTACGTCAAGTCATGTGAGGAAAATAACCTAGAGTGGGGTGTTTATTTTGCTTAATGTGGAGCTTGAGAAATGTATTGCTAATTAAAATATTCTTTGTGCAGGAGTACTCCTTCATTTTCAAGACCCAGCACTGCAGCTGAGAGATCTGTACTTTGTAGATCCTAAGTGGTTATGTAAAATCATGGCACAGGTTAGACTCTGTTTATTTTTTGTATCTGAATTCATGGAAATTTTTACCTTGTCTCAAACCACTGTACCTTACTAGTGATTCTTCTTCACTCTTTCTTTACTGTTTAATGATTTAGAATTGTCTCAGGGCTCCGATTGGTTTAACTGACTCTTTCTGTTTCCTTTGCTTTCTACACAACTGTCTGTCTCAGTGGTTCTATGTTCTTACACTGTAATGTCCAGTGTAATTTAAACTGCACTGGACACAAGAATACATGTAGAACAGAAAAACTCCAGGGATGCAGAGTAATCCTGTAATATGGCGCAACAGGTTGAGGTGATAACTGGAACTTTGGTTTAAAGGAGTAAGAATGGGGCAAGAAGGGTCATGGTAAGCTTGTTACTGATGGGAAAGTGAGTGATACAGATTCATATGTTGGGATGAGAGAGTAGCAGCAGACTGACTGCTTCAGTGAAACCATCATTGATATGTTGATCTAGAAACACTCTCAAAATTTTCTATATATATTCAGATTTCCTAACCTCTGAAACTTTACCTTTCATTCAGTGCAGGAAATGGGATAGCAAAAATGTAAGTTTGAGCTTTTAAAGCTGGTGGGATTAAGAGTGAGAAAAGACTTAGAAGATCAAGATCAATATGCTTGTGTGAAGTGCTGATATCAAAAATCACTGTACACAGGCTCCTTTCAGAGAACATGTTCACAAATAAATTTCCATACAATTTGGAGCAGTGAATGTTACTGGAGAATGGTGGCACATTAATGGCTTGGACAGGCAAAATGTTTTCACTGCTGTCTTCTTGCTGACTAGTATTATGGAAATGTTTGGTTTCACTGTGAATCTGGGTCCATTTTTCCACCTAAATGATAGGCTACCAAATATTGCAGGAAAATGCAATCTCATCATGACTGCACACCTGAAATTGTTTTACTTTTTTTGAAAGATTCTGACCGTGAAAGTGGAAGGCTGTTCTAAATATCCTAAGGGAATTGTAAAGCGTTCAGATGTGGAAAAATTCCTTTTAAAGAAGAGCAAGTTTCCTAAGATCTACATGTCACAATACTTTAAGCTTCTGGAGAAGTTTCAGATTGCTTTGCCATTAGGAGAGGACCAACTACTAATCCCAAGCAGGTAAGAAAAGAGCTCACCTCACAGATGAGAGCCATAGAGATCGATCAAAATAAAAACCTCCCATCAGGCTAACTAGTTTAACTGATCATCAAAGCAATTTGGTATATGAAAGCATGATATATACTTACTACACTACATTTAATAAAGGCTTTCACAGACATGTTAAGCTGATCTTGTAGCAGATAAAGCTTACATCACATTAACTTGGAGGGTAAATGGAATCTGTACGTGATAAAATGCTTTTTGAGGATAATATTTCTTTTACATTTACTGTGCTTTCAGACTACAGCAGGAAGATTATAATTTAGATTTACATCGTGGTGTGCCAGCATTACAGATATTTATTGCAATATAAAAGATAACCATGAATGTCTATAGCCTATAAGCTTGGAGCAAGAACCCCCATCAAGTTACTTGGAGGCAGTATCTCCTCCACGCAGTCTAGTTATTAAATGTGGTGACAAAAAAGTGTTATGAATTTCAGTGTGATGTTTTTGCTTTATCCGAAGCAGGTAAAACAGTTTCTCTGCCTGTAAGAGATTTCCCTAATGTGTTTTGTAATGGTTATTTTGCTTAATTGAGCAAATGTTGCATGGTTGCATTGATTAGAGTTTCTATGTTCTTGAAAGTCCTGGGACAGAAAGACTTTATCTGAATGTGTTACCTGCCTTATATGTGTCTCAGGTTTTTTTCACATTTACATTCAATATCTAATGATTGTCAGTGTGGTTCTGTTGGATTTAAATTACAGCAGAACTTGACTTTAGCACAAGCAAGCAGAATAAGCAAATACATTCTCTGTTCCCTGATCATTTGAATCATTCATTCATTAATAAAGAATACATTGTACATAATAAATAATGTGTGTCATCTGTCAGTTTGGATAAAGTACATCATTAAATATGGTCTAATATCTTTATTCTTTCAGTTTGTCTGATCATAGACCTGTTATAGAGCTTCCCCACTGTGAAAATTCAGAAATTATCATCAGGCTTTATGAGATGCCATACTTTCCTATGGGATTTTGGTCCAGGTTGATCAACAGGTTGCTTGAAATATCACCTTACATGCTGTCAGGAAGAGGTACATGCAATAGTGAGCATGTTTGCTTTGAATGCCATCACCTGCATGCTAAAGCTCTAATGCCCAATATTGTTTTGCTTTACCTAATTTCTGTCTCCTTCACAAATGTGAGAAAAAGCACAGCGGCCATTTTTATAACTTAGAAACATCCAGGAACAGATAGTGCTTGATCTTTACAATAGTGTGCAAAAGAAAGTGAAGGTTGTAAGCAGCCTATTTCTCTCCTTCACATGCTAAAGATGGAGGAAATCCTTATTTTTGTGCAATATTGCTGCTGGCTTCAACAACGAATACAGGAAAGGATATGTCTTCCACAGAGAAAAACAAACTGCTTTGCTGCAGTTCATTGATTCTCCCTTTATGAAAGTCTACAAAATTTGCTTTTATGAGATGGGCAGGGGAGGGGGCTGTCTTTAATTTTTTTGTAATAATTCCGTGCTTTGACATCAGATCTATCTGCTGAACTTTGCAACTTCATTCGTCTTTGCTTTTTTTAATGTGTAATTTATGAACACTGGTGACAAAGAAAGTATGAGAAATATGCATTGCTAATGCTCTACAAGTATGATTTATAACTGCCTGCTCTCCTGGCATTCAGTTTCCTTCTGAGCACAGAATTCCAGGCACATCTTGCTATTTCATGACTGTATGATAGGGGGAAAATGTAAACCGCTGACTTTTTTTCATATGTTGCCTAAGATATTCTGTGTTAGAACCTGAATGTACCTAAGCATTTCTGTAATCCCTACATGCATCACCTGCTACATGACTTACCATCTGATTGATATACCTCATAGAACTGAACACCAGTTGACCTATATTCAGCTTTTGTGGAGCTGTTCTGTCTGTAAAGTTGTAACCTTTTTTTTGTTTGTTATTTGGGTAGATGTAAAATTGCAATAATAATTAAATATTTTAAGTACCATGAATTATTGTGAACATTTTAAAATATGACATTCATATTGGAGATCAGATTTTTAACCTAATTTTGTGTTTTCTAGCACGAGCTCTTCGTCCTAATAGAATGTATTGGAGACAAGGCATCTACTTGAACTGGTCTCCTGAAGCTTATTGTCTAGTGGAATCGGCAGTATTTGACAACAACCCAGACAGTTTTTTGAAAATTACAGCACCTTCTGGCAGAAAAGGTTAATTATTCCTGAGCCTGATTTTTGCTCCGGTTTTCTTGCAGCTTGGCGTTTTGGTTTGTTGTGCTTTTGCCTTTGGAATGTAGAGTTTAGCTTTGTAATGACAAGAATGCCAGATTAAGGCTGTAATTTCCCTCTTCTGTTTTCTTAAAGGGTGCATCCTTTTGGGGCAAGTTGTGGATCACATAGATTCTCTTATGGAAGAATGGTTTCCAGGTTTGCTGGATATAGATGTGTGTGGTGAAGGGGAAACCCTGTTGAAGAAGTGGGCTATGTACAGCTTTCAAGATGGTGAAGAACACCAAAAAATACTGCTCGATGACTTACTTAAAAAAGCTGAAGAAGGTATATATTTATGCCATTTGTGGTATATAGACGTGTAATCAGATAAATACTATACAACACACTTTTTATAAGGTTTGGGTACTTCACTTGATTTAAAAATGTTTCATTTTTCCAATAAATAATTACAGTATAAGTCAAAATCCATTTGTTCTTTTTTATGTAGGAGCCATCTGTATAGGTATAGGATATGGAACAGATTGCAGCTACTCTGTATAGTCATATACAAATGGCAATAATGAAAAGACTAATTTTGTCATGATACTGATAACGCAACTTCATTTGTGAAATTCAATCCAGCACAGAGTAAAACTGATATTAGATCTTTTGGTTGGACCACATAGAACAATAATTTAAAATGCAATATTCAGATGACATTCTACATACTAATAGAATTCTTTCTTTTTATAGACAGAAAAGTAATCTCTTGGTTAGTTTGGTGGTGTTTCCTAGCAACAGTTGCTATATCATATTTGATTGGCACATATACAGAACCAGGAAAATACTTGAACATGTGGGTTACACTAAGTTGAATGCTAAACTTAGTGTTCCGTTCCATATATATATGTGTGTACGTGTATTTATGCGTGTGTGTGCTTGTATATAAATACACACACACATATGGATTTAATTTTAGGTACATTGATCATATGCACTCACAGAGATCCATCTGGGGTTTGTTTTCCATTGTCTCATTTGTTTTTCCTTAGGTGATCTTTTGGTAAATCCAGATCAACCAAGACATACCATTCCAATAGCTCAGATCGCTCCCGATTTGATATTGGCTGATTTGCCTAGAAATATTATGTTGAACCATGATGACCTGGAATTTGATGAAGCTCCTGAATTTCTTTTGGGTATGCATTGTTTTGTAGGGGTTTTTTAACAGAGCTTGTGTAAATAGAGACATTGAAGTCAGTTTGGCAACATATGGAAAACATTTTACAGATTTCTCCTCAGGCTATCGAGTTTTGAATTTTCCATTACCTTGTATGCTAGGACAGTTTTTTATGTGTTTAGATTACTGATCATGAAGCTTAACACAGCAGATGATCCAAACATTTTAAAATTGATCCCTTTCAGCTATTTTTTTAAGAAATGGTTGATGCGCCTCTGTTTTTAATGTTCTTTTCCATTTTATCATTGAAAAGGTGATGGTGGGTTTGGGTCTGTGTACCGTGCATCCTATGGTGGAGAAGAGGTTGCTGTAAAGATTTTCAATAAACACACTTCCCTCAGGCTCCTAAGACAAGTAAGAAATATTGCCTTTTTTCTGTAGTGCTGCTCTTGCAATACCAACCCTAGTAAAGAGCTTAAACGCTTAAGTGAAGTGCAAGTCTTCACTCCAAAACATTGCTGAGTTTACTTCTGAGCTGCAGAGGTTATGCTATTTGCAGTATGTCATCTGATTTTACAATTTACAGGAGCTTGCAGTGCTTTGTCACCTCCATCACCCCAGTTTAGTGTCTCTGCTGGCTGCTGCAATCCGTCCCCGAATGCTGGTGATGGAATTAGCCCTTAAAGGGTCTCTCGATCGTTTGCTCCAACAAGACAACGCGAGTTTAACTCGAACGCTTCAGCACAGGATAGCTCTGCATGTAGCTGATGGCTTAAGGTAAATGTAACATCTCCGTTGCTGTAAAAACGCAATACAGCTGCAAGTGGGATATACTGCAAATGAAAAGCTTATCTTTTTTTATATCTCAAGCAGAATATTCCGTGGGTTAGAAAAATGCTTGTATTTTTGTGATTGTTCAGCTGATATGTATAGCACAAACTTTGGTTACCTATTTTTTTCTGCTAACAAGTGGTGCTCATATAAGTAGAGAAACAGCAAGAGCACTGGGTAGAATTTCTGTAGCTGTTGATTTCTTATTAAAATGTCAAATAAATTAATATAGTGCATTTTTAAAGTTCTGAAAGTCCATGAATGTCTTCAGGAGCCATTGAAGTGTGACTGTAAGACCACAAAACCTGCAAAGGAGCCCAGGGATCAATGAAGCTTAAACTTCTAAGATTAAGATTCAGTTTTCAACTTCCAGTGACACTTCACATGAGACTTGATACTAGAATACTGCAATGTTTATGTGCCAGTAAACAGTATTTCAGAACTGTTCTGAAGTCAGTATCCCATAAGGTGGTGTCATATTGGTGATGTTTGACATTTTTTAACATCTGAAAGTGCGTTTTACTGTTGTGGGAATAATGTATTCAGTGTGTGTGTATAGATGCATCCCTGAATTAGGAATGCTTTCAATAAATACCTTTTTGATTAACAGGTACCTGCATTCAGCAATGATCATCTACCGTGATTTAAAGCCTCACAACGTGTTGCTCTTTACCCTATATCCCAATTCAGCTGTTATTGCAAAAATAGCTGACTATGGCATTGCCCAATATTGTTGCAGAATGGGAATAAAAACCTCTGAAGGTACCCCAGGTATGGAAAAATGCTTTGGTTTACAGTGCGTTAGGTCAAAAAATAGCTAATGCATTTTTTACTTAGTGTGTAAGAAGTAACTCGAATTTATACTCCAGTCAAAATCACAAAATATAGTCCTAATTGTATTACAAGTTGTGATGCCAGATTTATACCTCTTGGCCTTCCTTCCTAATCATGTTTTAACACCTTTTAGAAGAATCAAGGAGTGTACTAAAAGTTTAAAAAGTGAAAAAAATAAATTACATGCATTCATTATTATTTCTTTCTGTCTTGTTTCAGTATGGTTATTGTAATATTGAAATTATACTACTAAAATTATTTGTTGTTTTAATTTTCAGTAATGCATAAGTAAGTCTTAATTTTTTTCAAAGACTATAAATACCTTCACTGTTTCGTGACTTTATAGAGAGCATATCAGTATCTATTTTAAAGCACTGAACAATTCAACAACTTTGAAAAGTGCCTTTAGGTCTTGGAAATTGTGCATGAGGGCGTGACTTCAAGTGTTACACGTTAGGCCTTCAGTAATGTCTGCAGACTTGTCCTTCATTTTCAATATTCATTGATAAATGAGTTAATTTATGTGTAGTGGTGCAGGAGCTCTGTAACTGTGTACTGTCCCCTTCCATTGTACTGATTGCTGATATTTTTGGAGGTCTGCCACATGCAGGCTAGTGGCAGCCCAGAAATAACATGCTATTTTTGGTTTACTTCCTGTGACATTTTTATCAGTAACTGTTTGCTCTTAAAAGGACAAAGATGGCTTCATCGTGCTATGAATCATAACTATTAATGAATGATTTATTTGCAGGATTTCGAGCACCGGAGGTTGCCAGAGGAAATGTTATTTACAATCAGCAAGCTGATGTTTATTCATTTGGCTTGCTGCTTTATGACATTTTAACAGGAGGAGGTAGAATAATGGAAGGCTTGAAGTTTCCAAATGAATTTGATGAATTAGCAATACAAGGAAAGTTACCAGGTATGCCTTGTTTAAGTTTTGACATGAAAGCGGACCATTTGTCTTGTCTCCTCCAAAAATGACACCTCTCATGTTTTATCTTGTGATAAGTGATCAGAGGAGGAGACTAAATAACAGCAATTTTTAGAAGCTTCTCCTAATTTCACATGGTCTTGAAGTAGTGAGAAATAGGCATCTATTCAACATCACACTGGTTATAATTTCATTGCAGTTTCAAGGGATCCAGCTGGTTCACTTTATAAAGAAACAGAGGTTTTGTATATTTGGGACTTTATCCAGACCCAGCTAAGAATTGATGTTGCTGAAGGTACCTTCTAATACCAATGTCTGGACCTGACCCTTACATATTGCTGCAAGAATGCATACCATGCGCTAAGAAAAACACAGTTCCACTTGTGTTCTTTGATCATGATATTTTACATTAAAAATTCCATTACTGAGAAGCTGTATATCTTAAAATCTTCAAAAAACCCCTTGAAATCTTCTTGAAAAACAAAGAAGTGCCACTACATTAAAAGGGCAGCTACCCCTTAAGGTTTTAAATAGGAATTCCCTTTTAACTTGTCAAGAGTGTGAGGTCCCTGTGCAGCTATGTAACATTCTTCATATTCTGTCTGTATTAGAACACGTAGTTGTTGGCTGCTGGAAGGGAGATGAAATGGGCCGTCACACTGGATGTGCTGTAGTCAGCTGGACAGTGGAATTCACTATTTGGCAACTTCTGTGGAAAAAAGCTGATGAATTTTTATAGTATTACAAGCTTAATGTGTGGCGTTCTTATTTATTGCCCTGCAATAGCGGATATACTTGTGAAACATTCTTTAAGACTGAAAAGTCACTCATCTAGGAAATGGCAGTAACTGTACCACTTCATGTGGCATGGCTTCTCCGTTAGGAGGGACAGGCAGTTCATGCATTTTCTGCTCCTGAAGGAGAACAGTTCAGTTCATAGCTCAGGCTGTTTAACCCCCTCCCCAAAGAGGCCATCCCAAGAACTGATGACTAAGTATCTCTTGAGTGCAGCTCTCCATTTGGCTATTTTCTGTATTATGAGCCCTATGAAATAATCAGAAGTATTCATTTCTGGAGATAGTACAGTCCCATTGGTGCACATGGTCATCATTTTTGTATTTCCACCAAAAAAGGGGCTGGCTGAGCTCACAAGTAAACAGTGCCTGTCATTTGCTGAACAGGATTTCTTCATTTGCAGGTATTTATAATAAATGTTACTTCTGTCAATGTAGGACTGGAATACCTAATAACCTAATGAAATTTAACAAGGGAAAGTGTAGAGTCCTGCATCTGGGAAGGAACAACCCCAGGTTCCAGTATAGGTTGGGAAATTACATATTAGAGAGCAGTGTAGGGGAAAGGGACCTGGGGGTCCTGGTGGACAACAGGCTGACCGTGATCCAGCACTGTGCCCTTGTGGGCAGGAAGGCCAGTGGCATCCTGGGGTGTATTAGAAGGGGGGTGGCTAGTAGATCGAGAGAGGTTCTCCTTCCCCTCTACTCTGCCCTGGTGAGACCACACCTGGAATATTGTGTCCAGTTCTGGCCCCTCAGTTCCAGAAGGACAGGGAACTGCTGGAGAGAGTCCAGCGCAGGGCAACAAAGATGATTAAGGGAGTGGAGCATCTCCCTTATGAAGAAAGGCTGAGGGAGCTGGGTCTCTTTAGTTTGGAGAAAGAGGAGACTGAGGGGTAACCTTATTAATGTTTATAAATATATAAAGGGTGAGTGCCATGAGGATGGAGCCAGGCTCTTCTCGGTGGCAAACAATGATAGGACAAGGGGTAATGGGATCAAGCTAGAACACAAGAGGTTCCACTTAAATATGAGAAAAAACTTCTTCTCAGTAAGGGTGACAGACACAGGAACAGGCTGCCCAGGGAGGTTGTGGAGTCTCCTTCTCTGGAGACATTCAAAACCCGCCTGGACATGTTCCTGTGCGACCTCACCTAGGCATTCCTGCTCCAGCAGGGGGATTGGACTAGATGATCTTTTGAGGTCCCTTCCAATTCCAAACATACTGTGATACTGTGATACCTGCTGTGGATTATCATGAACTGATGGAAAAGCAACACAGGCACCATTATTCGTGAGTGATTTGTTCTTAGAAAGTTCAGCACCTATAGTCATAAGATACACATTCAAAGCACTGAGTGGGCATTTAAACTTCCATATCTCATAAATACTATATGGAGTTGTTTATCTAAATAGCTATACATTTTATTGGACATTCATCTGTATTCCACGTACTCTGACCAAACACAGAAGAATAAATGTGGAAATAAATGTCCACAGGAATTGAAAAGACTACAGACTGAAATGACGTGCCCTTGAATGGTCAGCATTAATCAAAACACAACTGTCACATATCTGTGATTCAGTCCCAGTACAGGGACATTAAAAAAATGTTAAAGCAAAATCCATTCACTTTAACTGCTTTTAATGAAAAGGACTCTACCTCTGGCATTTCATGCTCTAGCATTTAATGGCAGATGAGCAATTCCAAGCTGTTCATGCTGACATTTTACCTAAGAGTATGATATTTCTTAGAGCAGCTCTGTAAGAATGTAGATGAATTCTTTAAATAAGAAAATTATTCAGAACTCTCATTTCTGAGCTATGTTAAAGGCTGGTTAATAAGTTATCTAATTTTACATTTTAGATCCTGTCAAAGAATATGGATGTGCCCCATGGCCTGAAGTTGAAAATTTAATTAAAAAGTGTTTGAAGGAAAACCCTCAGGAACGACCAACATCTTCCCAGGTATGATGTAGTCTATTCATTTGTATTTTTGTTATAGGTGATACCATTTTCCGGGTTTTAGTTGACATCTCTCACAATGTTATCCATTGCTTGTTATTTATTTATCACAGTACAAGCCATTGTTATTACCATGTACATGCTGTGGCTTTCTTTGTAGGTTTACGAGATCCTGAATTCTGCAGAGCTTATCTGTTTGATGAGGTACGTTTCAATACCCAGCACGGCCACAGCAGAGTGCATGGTAGCCGCCAATCAAAGCTGCAAGAAGGCAGGAGTCTGGATAGGCAATGGGAACACAGAAAAAGCACAACTTTCATTTGTGAACCTAAATACAGATGGACATACCTGTGAGGTACGTGGGAAAGTTGCCATTTCTTCTAATTTTTTGTCACCCAGATGTATTTCAGAAGGATTAATTGCATTTTAACAGTCGGGTATTAATTCTGGAAAGCTAACCTTTGAGAGAACAAAGTTTGCTCATAAGTGAGTCATCATTGTATCCATGAAATGAGGCAGAAACACAGTCACTTCTCTTCCTGCCATCCAGCCTGAACTTTCTCATAGTGCTGTCTTTCCACTACTGGGTTCCTTTCTTCCCCTCAGATGGGAGCTATTTCTAGCACGGAGGAAAGAACAAGGAGTAATAGTTACACAACCCTTTGTATCACTACCTCCCTAACCATGCAGCTGGTCTCTTAACAATTCCTCTCTTCCTATGGATGCCACCTCCTTGTGCCACTTTGGGTGATACCCTCCAGCTCTTTTCATTTGCTTTTTGTGCATCTTGGTCCTTTGACATCACAAAAGGGGAAAGGCTTGACCCAGGTTAGATGTGCTGAGATGAGCATGTGTGCCAGAACTGTGACTCACCATCAAAGTTGTTTAAGTTATATTTCCATCTGCCATCTGTTGACCACGATACATCTGAATTGGTAGCTTTTTGTGTAAATTATATGGCATATTTCTCTAAAACTAAAATGAGAAACCTAAGTATTAGACCAGTACTTTTATTGTTAGTAATTTAACTGAACATATATTGCAGTGTAGTTCCATTTGCTTAGCTCTCTATTCATTAGAATAGAGAGCATTCAGCTTAGAGATTTTCCTGTCTACTGTTTGAGGGGTCCTTCCCAGAATTTCCAAGATATATGATACAGTTGAAGATGTTTTCTGCTATTAGGGAATTAGATTTCTTAATGGGTCTGTCCAGGGTCCAAGAAGGTTGTACTTCATTTTTATTACCAGCAATTAACTAACATTTACCCTTACTGAAATCATAACCATGTTGTTTTTCTTTTTTTGTTTGTTTTTCTGACTCAGGATATCACAGATAGTAAAATTTTAAGTTTGGCCTTAGTAACCCTTCCTACTGATAAAGAAAACTGGATTGTAGCAGGAACCCAGTCTGGTTCCCTGTGGGCACTTAACACAGAAGATGAAACAAGAAGGCATCGTCTGCAGAAAATGTCAGATTCTATCACTTGCTTATACTGTAATTCTCTTTCAAAGCAAAGGTACAAATGAATTTTAAACATTTCAGCTTACATTTTGAAAATATGACTGAACGGAGATGTTTAGAAGATGGTCTCTGTACACTCATGCAGTTTTATTCAGGCAACTGCTTATTTTGCCTGCACATTGATTTAATTTTGCACCCAGTGTAACTGGAGACTTCATTCCTGACCACAGGTGGTTGTATTTGCCGTTAGTGTTCAGTGAAACTCTTGAAATACCAGAGGCTCCTCATTTAAGTTTTTCTTACTTGATTAAGGCATTTCTAGAATTTATTATTTTATTTTATTTCAGCAAACAGAAGAATTTCTTCTTGGTAGGCACAGCTGATGGCAAACTGGCAGTTTTTGAAGACAGAGCAGTAAAGGTAGACTTGTTTTTGCTGTCTATTCTACAAAATATACGTAAAGCAACTGCCAATAGCACCTTTCTTTCATGAAGCTTATTTTTAATTGCTTCTCTAAAACTAAAAATAATTTTCTACTGCAGTCTTGGCGGAAATGCACATGTTTTACAATGTCTGTTTAAACCAATAGAGTTAAGAGCGGGAGTTTATTTCTCATTATAGGACTTCAAAAGACCTGGCAAACTGACTAGAGAGTGACATTAATAGTTCTTATTAAGAATATAGCAGTTTTAATCTCCTTTATTGCTGTTATAGCTACTTTTTGATTTTGTTCCCACTAAATTTTCACAGAATGGAGATCTCCAAAAAGACAATGTTGTTTAGATCTTCTGTAGGTCAGAGTGCTGCTCACAGAACAGATAAAGAAATGCTGGGGGCAGTTTGTATCAGCTGGTTCCCGAGGGCTGGCTCCTGGCCGCATGCAATTTAGAGCAATTGTGCGTTTGCAGTGCATTGCAGAACCAGAAGATGGCCCAGTGTGGGACATCTCGTAAGATACGGACGTGACATTCTGTCCAGTTATTGAGCTGTGCTGGGGCTGCAGAAGTATCAGTCCCAGCTCCCTCCCCTTCCCGCTCACACAGGCTGTTTTCTGTGGGACATCTATAATGAGATTATAGTGCTTTTCAGTCACTAACATTCTGGTAAGATGTAATGGTTCAGAAAATCTGGCTGTGTAAATTGAATTTGGCAGGCCGTGTGGTCTCTTTTTAACGGTTTCTGAGTGTCTCTATGCTCCTTGTTTCTGATGGAGAGTATATTTTTTTCTTGCAGTGTAAGGGTGCTTCACCTCTGAAGATACTAACTATAGGAAATGTTAGCACACCACTCATGTGCTTAAATGAATCCTCACACTTATCTGAGAAAAATATAATCTGGGGAGGCTGTGGAACAAACATCATTGCCCTAACTAGTGACTTCTCTATTCAAAAGCTCATTGAAACAAAGACAAGTCAACTGTAAGTTTATTTTTAAAATTATGTTACTTGGCTCTATCATTGTTTTCACTGAAGATTTCTGGCAGTATTTGATGTGGTGTCTTGTTCTAGAGCTCGTTCTTTGAGTTCTCTTGTTTCCATTCTTTTCCTTCCATAATACAGATGGAATATAATGTGCATTAAAATAAGATCAGTAAGTAATGTTTAAAGTATGCTTTTAAACAAGGGATGTACATTTTTACTATATAAAGGATTTATGAAGTCAGTATCTATTTAAAAATATCTAAATGCAACAGATCAGGTTTTTTTCCCAATTGCATTTGCCCAGACCCGTTTTACTTTATTTAGAATCATACACACATACTTAGCATAGTATTTGTTCTTACATGTTTGTCAGTATGATATGTGTGCACGTCTCTGCCCTATAGACCTAAATCATGTATGGTTGCCGACTGCTAATTATTAGAAAATAGAGACTGAAGTTTTTGGAGTGTTTGATATACTTTTCACATGGGCAAATCCGGCTCTGAAGTTAAGGGGAATTTTTCCTGAGCAGGGAACACAGTGTTTGATTTTATGATAGTAGAGAACATTATTCTGGCAAATTAGTTTTCTTTGGAAAATAATGTGTTAATATAAAGCAAGTTGTGAGCATATGTGATTTGAGCAGATAGGTGGGAAAGATTTATTAATAGGTTTTGGGGCATGAATGTGCCTCCAGGGATATCATCAGCACAACTCCATTACTGTGAGAATTTATGTCAAACTGTAGGAAGATTATAGCAAACCCTTTCAGTTGTATCCTAGCCCAGTTTGGTGTGAAGGCTGAGTGATTCTGTAAGAGTTACAGGGAAGTTAACCACCCATAATAGTCAAGTTTTTCTACCGTATATTTTCTGTGTCTTTAACTTGAGTTCTTCTCTCTTCTAGGTTCTGTCATAATGCTTACAGTGATGCAAACATTATTTCAATAGCAATAGACAAATCCATCTACTTGGCAAAGAAAAACAGCCATTTTGTGGAAATCTGGGACAAGAAGACAGAAAAACTTTCTGAACTAATCGACTGTGCACATTTTCTTAAGTAAGTGTTTTATTTCAGATTGGTGGCCTGATGAAAGCTGGATATCAGATTGCCTTCTCTAGCCTAGTACCTTAACCTCCTGGAGGTAAGGGATTTGCCCAGTTCTTTGGGCAAATGTGGAATTCCTTTTCTCTCTTTTGGCCCAGAACTTCAGAATATCCCATGCAGAATCTCAATTTTTTAAGACCCTTATGATATTTCACAATTTTTCTATGATGTGGAGAAGATTAATATAACTCTGCTCGGGAAAGAAGAGATACTAATGCTTTTGCATCCGGTTACTTCCTGCATACTCCGAATATCTTCTCTCTCCAGTGCACAGATTCAGTATGAGATCAGAATTTCATTAACAGTGACGCTGATTTTCATTTGTATTTAATTTGTTCTCCCTTAATGTGTCGTGTCCATTCCATTTTCCTGTTGACGTTTGGAGCAGCTCTAGGTGTTCTTCTCCACTTTGCAATGAGGTTATTCTCCTGCAGACTGGGAGTGAGCAGAGAAATATACCTGCCTCCTATTTTAAGGTCTTTTGAAGAGACCAGCTGGGTCTCACAAGTCCAGTAGTTTTCATCGCGGTTTGTTTCAAGTCAATCAACTGATAAGCATGAGATTTGTGCAGCTTGTCTTGATCAATGGTTGTTTAAAAGGCTGGTATTGAGAGAGTCATTTTAGCAGTTGTGAAATAGTGTGCCATGAGATTTTAATACAAATTCTCTCCATACTCATAGGGACAAAGTAGAAAAACTAACTAAGGAATCAAAACATAAACTGGCTTATTCTGGAAGAGTGAAGACAATTTGCCTGCAGAAAAATACGGCACTGTGGATAGGGACAGGAGGAGGCCATATCTTGCTGCTTGATTTATCAACACGTCGTCCTGTACGAGTTATAGACAACTTTTGTGATTCTATTAGAGTCATGATAACAGCTCAACTAGGTAAGTAAAACCATCAAGTGACAAGAACTTTGAAACCAGTGCCAAGTTCAGGATTGCTGTCTCCTGTTTGCCATGCCGTTCCAAGAACAGATGAGCATTTTCTGTGTGTTGTTCATTCATACTGTTCCACTGCTGTCACCTTCAGTCAGTGTCAGCCGCTGGGCTGTTAGCTGAACACCAGAAGGCTGTCACACCTGTGCCCTCCTAAAACCACAGCTCTGCCCTGGCCGGTCACTGATCAGCACATGGACACAGCCACCTTCACTGCATCCTTGTGCCAGGCTTCAGCGCAGCTCTCACCGTCTTCTGTCCCGTCATCTTCGTCTGGACCTGTGTCTGCCCATGTTCTTTCTCCATCTTCTGGCTTCTCTCTCTGTGGAGCTTGTTAGGTTTTAATAAGTTTTTCTTAATTGCCTATTGCCTTGCTTTCCTCTCCCATCCTTATTCAGGAATGGTTCTTCTAGGTTTGGGTCACAGGCAGATCCCAGCAGAACCACATGTTTGGACTCAGGGTGCAGACTTGTGCAGATGAGCTGTTCCTGTCACCAGGGCCAGTTGTTTCCAGCTGCTGTAGGCAGACAGTAGTAGTGGGTTTTCAGTGTTAATTACAAACAGCCAGAGGAGCATAGCTGAGTATGGGGCACTTCTTGGCTGTTGTAACTTCCTTCCCCTGTACACTCACCTACATCTCTTTCAGAAGTACTGAAGGCCATGGGTGAACTCCAGAGTTCATTGTACTGCAGTGCTGTGTACACTTAAAATACACACGACTTCAAAAAGTACTCTGTAGTACAGAATGTGGGTTCCCATTGCCTCCCACTGCACTTTGAAAAAACTCCGGAGTTCCCTTGTCAGTGTGATCTAAAGTATGATTGCTGTCAAAAACAGTCTCTGAAGCTGTTGTTGTGGACTCAGAAACACGCTGTAATCCTGCTGGCAAACTTGATTGTTGCAGTTCCACCATGAGCTTAATTTGGGGGCTGTTTTTTCCTTTCTGACAGCAGAAGCATCCATAGACTGCAGTTTGCTCACAGTGCTGACAGCGTTGTACAAGTCAAAAAAGCTACATCTTACTCTAACTTGCCTTTGTCTGGGAGCAGGTTTGTAGAGTCTGTTCTGTCCTCAGCTGCTGCCAGCTATAGAGTCCAGATTCAATACCACAGCATTTTCAGTCCTTCTAGTCCTGATAGCTACAATATTAGTACTATAAATGGACATTTCACTTTTAGCATTTTGTAAAGAATACTTACTATGAAAACAAAATTTTGCCTCGCTTTTTACTGGCATTGATAGGGAAAGTACATTGTGTAGAATAATACAGTGTGATTTTTAAACGTTGAGTCTCATATTCTTTGTTTCAAGTCACCACAACATTTTAAATCAAAATTTTATCTGTAGGAAAGTTAATACTTCAGTAGGCATAGTTTAGCTGCATTTGCACAAATCTCAAGAATTGCAAGTAAGATTGATACATGCAGTTTGATGAGTGGTGCTTTTCTTTTGATCATTTTTCCCAGCAATTATTCATCAGGGTTGGTTTTTTTCCTAAATTCAAATAATATTTTTACTGGGATTTTCACAGATTCAGTGCAAATGGCACTGAGGCTGCTGAGCAATTCTTCAGTAGTAATGCATTGCTTCTGTGAAATGAGAGAAGATAGAGGGAAACAGTTTTGTATTAAATAGTTTCATTTAAGATTAAAATATATTATGTATGTCAACCAGATGTAAATATTTCAGAAAAAAAGAGATTGCCAGACTTTAAGACATCAGTTTTATCAGTAGTTCATCTATGAATATGGAAATATAATGGCTTTTTCTAATTCTTTCACCTAACATATTGACATATAATAGACATGAGACTTATCATACAGAATGATTGATATGTAAATCTGTATCTCATTTTGCAAGTGAAAATTTAGACTTCTATATCGTAAGGAAGGACCTCAGTCTGAATAAGAAACATTATAATTAAGTTCCAATCACTTTGTGAGGAGTATGGATGGGACTGGTCATAGAAAAAAAAAAAAGTGATGGAAAATCTGAGCATGGAAGATGCTTATGGTTCCCACAAGCCATCATCTACCGTAAACAGATTTACATCAGTATCAAAGGAGAATACACTGCACATCTCCCCAGGGCAGGAAAAATCTCCCTCTACCTTGCAGGGGTGCTGGGCAACCCACTAGAAGTGTCTGCTGATTCAGAAGGAACATGTTGTGGCAGGGTCACTGTGGTGTAGACACACCAAACTCCCAAGACTGTGGTTTCACAGTGAGCCATAATCCAGCCTACATAAACCCCCGAAACTGCCCCCTTCTCAGCTTTTCCCTCGGGAGTGTGTAAGACATCAGGTATGAAGAGATGCGGGGAGGTGTGGGGCGCAGTCTGGAGCTGGGGTGTCTGCAGACAGGGCTGGTCCTTCGCTGGCCTGATCCATGGCACGGGGAGCTGGTCCTGCGTCCTCTGCCAGCCCATGGTCCCCCACTTGCTGCCCTCTTTGGGCTGCTGCAGGACATGGAGCGGCTGTGGCAGGAGGACACCTGGCAGCTTGCGTCTGTCTTGCAAGACACTTATAATCATGTTGTGCTGGGAATAAGCAACAAGTTGTTATTGAAACACCAGCACATTCACTTTATCCCTCTGTCATCCAGCCACTCCTGTCTTCCTGGTTGTTTTTCACATTATTCAGCAGGCACCTTCCTGTGATCCATCCCCCGTTTCTACTTCCCTGCTAACTCTCCTTTCCTACATACATGCCATCTTTACTTCAGAACGCTTGTAATTAGTTTGTATCATAACCAAACTGATTACTGGCACCTTCTGTTTGTGCTTTCCACTGGGACTCCATTTGCAGCCTGTCCCTTTGCTGTGACATCTGTTTCCTGTGGCTCTGCTGCCTCTGCTTGTGGTGTAGAACAGGTGCTTTGTACTTGGGCTTGTTTAACAGCCTGGGCAGCTGGTCTGGTGCTCATGCCTTTGAACCCTGATAAACCCCTACATTAAATGGAGACGGGAACTATATTGTTTTCGTGTCTGGGTTTGTCATGGTTAATGATTTTGAATAAAAGGTCCAGTTGACTGAACTCTGCTTTCTGTCCTCTTAGTGGCATGATGTCATCTACTCTTTCTGTCTTTAAATTACAAAGTTCCCATTAAAATTCGACATTTTATTTCTTTGAAAAAGGGAGTCTCAAGAATGCAGTCCTGGTTTTGGGATATTGCTATAAAAGTGACACCGAAGACAACAAATATCACAAAGGTACCTGAACCACGTTTTATTAATTCACATTATTAGTGGAGTAGACACTATTATGCTTGACTACCCACTGAAAGTGGAGAGTTGATGATCATCATTTAATGTAATTTCTGGGCTCCATACAAACTAACAGTAACTTCCAAACATGGATCAGAGGAAGCCACTATTTAAAGTATGTAATATAATTTGCTAGAAAACTATATTTGGAATGTAAATGGCATTGTCTAATTGGAAAATGTATCAAATGGATTTCCAGAGGGGTCTGTGCTAGGCTAGGAATCCTCAACATTTTCATTAATAATGTGGATGAAGGAATAGTGAATGTGCTTTCCAGATTTCAGACAATTCTCAGCTAAGACAAAGCCACAAGCACACTGGAGGAAAGGATTAGAATTCAAAATTACTTTGACATATAGAGCAAACGATCTGGAAGGAAGCAGGATACAATTCAGTAAGGACAAATGCAAGACATTGTACTTAATTAGGAATGAGCCATTGTACTAGTATAAGATGATCAGCTTAAACAGCAGTGCTACAGAAAAAAGGGCTATGATTGATCACAGGCTGAACACGGGTCAGCTGTGTCACGTTGCTGCCAAAGAGGCAAACATCATTCTCACACCCACCGAAAAGTGGTGTCTGTAGGGCACGAGCTGATTCTTCCCCTCCGCTGGAGGAGCGTTCCCATGTGGGACATTGCTGATGATCTGGGCTACTGGGAACAGTCCAGAGGAGAAAAATGCGACCTGTCAGGAAATGCTGTGGGGATTTGAGTTTTGGTTAATATAAATAAAGCTTAGAGAGGATGTGATAATAGGCTTCACATATGTAAATAAAGACGAAGGGAATAAAGACTCCTGCAAGTTGCCTGTGGGCAGGATAAGGACTAACCGGTTTCTACTACAGCAAGCGAGATTTAGGTCAGACATCGGGAAAAGCTTCCTGACAATTAGGGTAGCCAGGTGCTGGAAAAGGAAGATAATCTGCACCTTTGGGTTTTTCTAAGAACAGCTGCAGCTGATGCTCTGATCAATGCCCTTTACCTTTATCGCATCCCACTTTCAGTGACCCCTGAAAATGTGGCAATGCCAGTAGAAAGTTGAGTGGTGAGTGTAGATGAGCTGACTGGAATAAAATAAGAATCAAACTTACAGCAGTGATTTTTATATTCTAATATTCTCTGATTGTTACCATAAGAACACCAATTGCCCTTTTAGCCTTTTTATTGTACTTACCAGTGCCATTAACTATACAGAGAGGAATCAGAGACTCCACAAACCTTGTGAGCTTGTGAGTCCCTACTCATGCGAGTGTTCTCAGTTATCCTTATTCCACTAAAAGCAATGTGAATTCTCCATTAAAAAAGAGTCATTTGCATGAAGAGAGACTGAAGAAATTACCTTTTCCAGCTGCTTTATGAAATCAGTTTCCAATTTTAGTTTACAGGTTTTGAGTCTGTAAGCATTTAGGGTATGTCTGCTCAGGAAAACAGAGACAAAATTTTCTGCAGGCACCTCAGTACCAACATGAACTGTAGCTCAGGTCAGGACCTTACGGTCCACGGGCCCCAGAAATGATTTTTCAAGTGCTTTTAAATAGTATACTCTAAGTTTAGGAACTAGAATCTGAATTGTTGTGTGGGTACAAACAGCTTGTAGCCCATAACTGCATTACCTCACACACAATGTGTCATGTAACTTGTCTTCCAGGTCCTAAGTGTCATGCTCCATTGAGGCAGTTTACAAGTAATTAAAGCATAAGCAGATAAACAAAACCACTTCTAAGTGTGCAATAATTCTTCTCTGTTGCAGCTTTCAATGTTATTTTTTTTTCCAGAATTACAATCCTGCGTGTCAGTGTGGGACATTAACCTGCCACATGAAGTGCAAAACCTGAAAAAACATATAGAAATGAGACAGGAATTAGCAGAAAAAATGAAGAGCTTTTCTTTGGACTGAAAAGTCACCCTGCAAGTGCCATTTTCTTTTCTAGTCTTCCATCCTAACGTACTGTGCAATATTTACAACTTCTTGTTGCTGGGATTTTTAACCAAAAAGCATGAAGAAAATTGCCACAAGAGAAGCAGCCAGTATCCATAGGATACCATGGAAATGGAAGGATCAATTATTTGTAGTATTTGAAAGGGCAGAAAACTATTGAGAATTTCTGAATCTGAAGTGTCATCCCGCATCTGTTTGCTTGCGACGTTCCACTCTTGCCAACTATGGCTCAACAGTATAACACTGTTCATCCAATTTTTGATCCCAGTTTAACTGGGAATAAGCCGGGAGACTAAAAATGGTTCCTATTTGCTTCATTATCTCTACTGAGCTGACGCTGTAATAAGGAATGAAATTTAAGCCTCTATGCATTTATTGCAGTTTGCATGTGTGAGTTTGCTCTAATGACTCATGTTTTAGTAGTAAGTCAGAGCTCATGGCCCTGAGTATGTGACAGAAAACATACTATTTAAATAATAGCAGTGTTTAAAGGAACATATAATGACTACATTACTCCTTGAAAACAACAAGCAGAACAGGCTTTATTCCATGAATAATGGACATTTTTTGTTATGATCAGAAAAAAATAAGTTGTGCTAAAATAGTAAAATAACTCTGAATTCAGAATTTAGGCTTCTGCAGGTTGGTGCCCTCCTGCAGTACGGCATCCGCCTTGTTCCACGAGACGTACTCACACCATTCTGAACATTACCCTTCGCATCTAGCTGTTGTGCACATCACGTTGAAGAGCCAAGAGAGAATCACAGAGTCGTCGAATCATGGAATAGTTTGGGTTGGAAGGGAAGAAAGGCAGGGGAAAGCTCTGCTCCAAATGCTGCTACACGTGTACCACAGGGAAAGAAGCGTGCTGCTGTGGCCAGGCTGCCGGTTCTTAGTCCAACTTGCTTGTTTCCATATCTCAATCTAAAAAAAACAAAAACCAAAACAAACAAACAAAACCAACAACATTCATTTTCCTACTTATAAGCTGCAAATTTTCTACTTGTTTTTGTTTATATTGCTATTTTGAGGATAAGCAGGAGAACCTTGAGAAATACTAAGAATTGGCTACCTCTTGCCTGTAACGACCAGAATTTGTCGCCACACGTCTTCATTCAAGAGATGCCTTTTGCTGCTCTCTGGCTGTAAGTCCAAGCGGCATCTTACAGCCTGCACCGACTTGCTCTGTGTGCCTTGTTTCTGTCCATCAGAAGACAGACGTTGTTTTCTTTTTTTGATACCAAAAGAATCCATAGGGTGCTCCTGAAATCTCAAGGCATGGAGTATCCAGAGCCATTCTTCAGTTTATTTCTATGGAGCTGAACAGGGTTGAGCAACAAAAAAGTTCTCGGTTCCATTTTTACAGTTTTGGAGTAATTATATACTAGGACAACAGCATTTATTGTGTCCAACTGTGTCATTGTTCTATTTTCTGCCATTTATTGTGTGTGTGCTCAGGATTCCCTTCAGATATGCACCCCAGTTTTTATGTATTCTTGTATTCTGCATACTGAGAATAATTTGCTATTTATATGGGATTTTATAACTCAGAAAATATATATTATCTTATTATGAATACTTTTTTAAAAAAATAGAATATATGTATTGTGATTATGTTTATTTATAAGTCAATTTGAGATGCAAGCCTTAAACCTTTTTATTAAAACTGTACTTTGTTAATAACATAGTCTGCTTTCTCCTCGCTGAATTTCCACGGAGGAGCTTTTGTGTGCAGTTTAGTGGAGCTTCGTCCCTCACCTCAGGATGACGCAGGAGCCCAGTTCTGCGGCTGTGCTGACTGTACTGTAGACTGGATCCGGCCTCTGTGGCAGGTATGACAGGGATTGCAAAGAACAAGAGACAAGAACAACGACTCCTACATTGATACAGTCCTAAAATTAGATCCAGCCCTTTGGAGACAACCGTGAGGCTGATGCGGCCCCTGGTAAAAACGAGTTTGACACGCTGACATAAGAGTATAAGCCCTACCAGGTGTAACAACTCCTGTGTACGTAGGATAACACCCAGCACCTGCAGACAGAAGGATGACTCTTACTTCGGCCTGTTTGCTCACAGGAAGCAAGCAGTATGGTTTGGCCACGATTCAATGTGTCCCTTAGTATCCTATTACTTCTCTATGTAGCACTTTGGGGTGAAACTGGGACATGTAATGGAGGAAAGAGAACCAGGCCGCCTGGGTGTGAGCTGATCCCCAAACCTGGGCATTTGTCATTACTGCCGCTTTTAATAACCAAACCCATCTACCTGGAGGGAGCAAGACAAGTAATGCATTTTGTGATGAGCTCCTCGATACCAGAGACATGAGGAAGGAGTAAGGGAAAAGGATGAGGCTCAGTGAATGAGGAAAAGACAATGACATTCATATTTTTCCATCAGTCTTTCAACAAGAAAAGATACGTGAACAATTCCTCCTCTCATTTTATGGCCTCCAAGTCATTCATAAAAAAAATCTGAAAACAGCTCCCATTACCTGTCTTAAGCAAACCAGATTTTCTGATCAGAACTAGCAGCTTTTCAGGGTTTTTGTCCAAATTAGTTCTTCATCTGTATTATGAACTCACCTCAGGACTACTCACCTGCACGTTCTCTTATATAAAACTCGTTCAAGACCTTTGAACAAGTATAAATAAAAATCATATGTATTGGCTGAGCAGTGAACCATGTTGTACACTTTTCCAATTTTTAGGGAGGCATGCATCTTTAGAACAATCTTATGAGTTTATAAATACAGAGTTGCATAATCACATGAGAGCTGACAGTCGTTCTTCCCTGTGTTTGCGGGCTGTGCAGGTGCAGCACGGAGACACCTGGGCGGCCTCCCTGCTTCACCAGGCCCTGGTCAATAAAGCAACAACATTCCAGTGATCAAATCCTGAAAAACTTCCTCCCTGCAGCGAGCTGCTGCTGCCTGGTTCCTGCCCTTGACACTGTGTGTTTGGACTGAGCAGTAAACTGGCATTATTTTTAAAGTTATTTTAAATAACAATACACCAGTAAGTCAACAACAAAAAAAAACAGTAATATTTTAAAACTACCATAATCTAAAACCAAAATGAAAGTAAAATTAAGGCCTTTTCTTTTTCCCTTCTGCATTGCTTTGATTTTCTTGCTGCCTGAGAAGGTGGCAGGTGAATACCGTCGGGTTTGTTAAGCCATCAGTGCCTATAAATGCTGTCACTAATTAGTGAGAAGAGACTTCAAAATCAATGTTGTGTCTCCAGCATATGTAATTATTTACTTCACTTCCAGCACTGCCCATTACCGCCAATGACCTGAAAAGTTAAAGTAGATAGAAAAGGTGAAATAAATTAAAATCTTCCGTGGCCATTCCAGTGTTTAATGTTTTCTGCACCATTTCTTTCTCTGCCTTTCGCCACGTTTTTCCCGTCCCACACTGAGACGTGAGGGACCCCACGGCGGGCCTGTCCCTGGGCGGAAAACGTGACTGCGCCGCGCCCGGACTGTCCCTCCTGTGGGGCAGCGGGGGCAGAAGGGAGCAGGCGGGTGGCGCAGGGGCTGCCCAGCAAAACGTCCTTTACAGGACACTCCTGCAAGAGGGTCACAGAGAGTTTGTGACAAGCTCCCATTTTAAATCCCTTCTCAAGGGAAGGACAACCCAGAACTAGTCACAGAAGGAAAGGAGAGGCCTTGAGCCCCCCTGCAGCCCCTGGATCAGCCTGACACGGTGACAGGAGCGCAGTGACACAGCTCACAGGGTCACGCGCCTCCAGTTGCCACCTCTTCCCCTGCTCCAAGCTTTCTGCTCCCACAGAGCCCAGGACCATCGAGCAGGAGGACACGGCGCTGCACAACAAGCCTTTGTGTTGCACAGAGAAAATCGTACCGCGGCAATGGAAGCACCCAGCTCATTGCACTGTAAATATATCAACTTTAGATCACTGATGCTCAGTTCCGCTTTCTCTTGGCTTGACATCTCAGCAGTTGCCTTGAAAACATCTGTTCTCCTTGAGGCAGCAAGAACCATCTGCCCCCACAGCCATCCCCCGGACTCCTGGGCTTTGCCATTTGGATTCTAAACCAACTGAGCTAAAGCTGAGGCTCGGGTATCTCAGCTTCGCACTGTTACCAGTAGAGGTCACATTAAATGTATAGATAGATAGATGGATAGATAGATAGATAGATTTTCTAAAGCTGCAGAGCTCCTTGCAGAGCTGCTCACCCTTGGAAGAGCAGAGGCTGGGCTGGTTTGCAGTGGCAAAGCTGCCGGCAGACACAGTGGCAGCTCCCCCGTGGTCACCCCCAGTGCGGCTCGGCTCCCCTCACTCGCTCCTGCTCACTGACCAAGTCCACAGCAGCCTGAAAAGGGGAAAAACCTGGTCAGTTTTCCTCAGTAAAGGCCATGGAAGGCTCAGGAATGTCAAGCCCAGCCATCCTCCCTGGTGCAATGGGGTTTCTGGGGGCTGGCAAGACACTGGGCAGCCAAAAACAGCTACTTCTGGCAGCATCTGTCCCCCTGACACCTTCCTCCCAGAGAGGTGCACTGAGCTGGGACATGCTGGGAGATGAGCTCCTCCTGCCCACCAGCCCCTTGTGCAGCACGTCTGTGCACACCAGCCAGGAAAACGCCACTGAACCCTCTGCAGATGTACGGGGAAGCCAGTTTTATGCACTAGTGATTACTTTACATTATCATCAGCATTTCCTGATGAACGCCCATATAAAACTCCCATGAATTCTGTCGTTGTGAAGCCACTGCTCTGACAGCGTTCCGCTGAGCTACATCCACAGGCGCTCCATTTGCACCCGTGGTTCATCTCCCAGGACTGAGGGAGGCCACCTCAGACTTTGGGACAAGCCACCAGGGCTCCTTCTGCAGGGAAACCATCCATGCAATGGGGCCAACCCCTTCTTCAGCGCAGCCAGGCGCCCTGGGAGCTGCTGGCAGCCCAGAAGCCCCTCCACTCCGGCCACACCAAGGCCGACATTGCGCCTCTCCGCCTGCCTCCACAGGCTGCCCGGGCCATGGCTCATTCCATCAGCCTGATGCTGCCAGCTTGAGGCAGAACTCAAAGGCTGCTGTTAGATTGCACGCGCACAAGTAAAGGTTTCACGGATTTCCTGTTACTCCGAAGTTCAAACATTTGAAAAGCTAATTTCTAAACTTTAAAGAGACGCTCCCACTGGGGCCCGCGCTCCCGGCCGCACCAGAGCAACAGCAGCCCCTAACGGGCGGGAGCCCGAGGCCAAGGCTGCCCGGCCCTGCGCGGCAGCCGTGCTCGGTTAAATGCCACTGTCATCCATACTGGCTTCTAATAACTATCAGCCGGGTCATTAAGCTTCAGAAAATGGTAATTTTCAAGTATTATCCATCTGTCAAAACTCACCTCCCCTCCAATTTTTTTTCTCCTCCAAAGAGTAATATGTGCTCAGCACTCTGCGACTGGAAAATCGGAAAATCTCGTGGCAAAACATGCTCCCACCTTGTTATTTGTAATTATGGGAAAGCTTGCAAGGGAAAGCAACAAAAACCAGTTCCCTGGTTTTACAGCTATTGCAGCTGAACCCAGAAAGGGAAAGAAACACCTGGGCTCTGCAGGGGTCAGAAGTAGCAGGTGCAGAGCAATGAGTGCTGATGGAAGTGTCTGAAATCCCCATTGCTGGAGGTGGGGAGGAATAAAAATAGTAATAACTTTTAAAAGCCAATATTCAGTGCCTGCCATTGCAAGAAGGCCCATGCAGCCCGGCTCCCACAAGCTCCCTGCACACGGGTGCCCAGGCTGGGCAGCTCCAAGACGTCACTCCCTGGTGCAACTCTCCCTGCAAGGAGCCCGCGGCAGAGGGGGCACGGAGCGGCAGAGGGGGCGCATGGTGGGCGCAGGGGGTGCACAGAGGGGCGCAGGGGGAGGCTCCTGCTGAGAGGATGTCAGTGGCCTTGGCCCTGGAGAGGAGCAGGGACAGTCCTTTCCTGAGGGACATCAGAAAAACACCCGCTTGCCTGCATCCAGGCCTGGAGACAAGGGCCCACAGACAGGGAATCATTTTTAGTTCTGCTCCACCTCACCTACCTACTTTTATGCAGCCAAAGGTTTTATCCTGGATGAACTTTGCTTTTTAGTTTAAAAGCCCTTTGGACTTTGGCCATGTCAGCTTTGACCAGCACCATTGCCCTTCCACACAGGTGTCTCCAAGACATCAGCAGAGCAAAGCACAGAA
Organism: Columba livia; assembly: GCF_036013475.1. Taxonomy (NCBI): domain Eukaryota; kingdom Metazoa; phylum Chordata; class Aves; order Columbiformes; family Columbidae; genus Columba; species Columba livia. The sequence goes on from NC_088602.1 coordinate 196,133,435, forward strand.
TTGGGTGGCTGCTCAGTTCCCCCATCACTGCTGAAGGACAGAAATTCCAGTGTCCTGGTTTCAGAGGACACATCGCTCTGTGCCGGGGAGGACGAAGGCAGGAGCTCCGCGGCTCAGCAGCAGCTCTTGCAGACCCTCGTGCCACGGGACAGCGTCTTCCCACAGCCCAGCAACACGCAGCCACTTGCTTTGCCCATGGCGAGGGTCCTGCGTGGAGGCTGCAGGCTGCCCGTGGGGCCAGCCCACCCGTGGGGCTCCCCAGGAACAGCAGGGGGGTGCAGTGCCCTCGCGCAGAGGGGCACGCTGTGACACCTCCAGCCCGCGGTGCTGCAGAGACACGGGCACAGCACCTGGCCCAGCTCTGCTCACCCTGGGCCCACCTGGCACCTGTTTGCAGCCGCCTCTCGCCCACACAGCACACCAGGGTCCTCCTGAACCCAGCCCGGTCTGGCCAGCTGCCTTCCACACCTCAAGCTGCTGGTCCTGTGAGTGAACATTTCTATTCATACGCACAGAACAAAACAAACAAGACACCATGAGATTTTGCTTGAATTCTGTTATGTCGATGCCAGGGAGAAGCTCATGTTTGTAGAAGCGTGCCTTTGGCTCTGCCCCCCGAGAAAGCACACTGCACCACCCAGCCTCAAGGGTCTCTGCTTTAAGGAATTTATGGACCAACTCTCAGAAAACTCTTCTGGAAGACAGGAAAAAGTGACACTGCCTTGATGCCGGGCCAGCAGCAACCAGAAATGCTTTGGAAAGCACATCAAGCCATGGCAGAAGGAAAAGATGAAACACTTCATACCATTTTAACCAAACCAGCTGAAACGCAGGCCAGCACAGGCCAGACCTACAACACCAAACCTTTGCCTGGGCATCGCAGGCAGAGTTCCTTAAGGCTTGTTGAAGCATTTGCTGTATGTTAAATATATATGCAGGCAAGAATACTTTATCTGAACACCAGACCACTGCCAAGGCCAAATACTGGACGTGATTTGCATTAACTGAGTTGGTAGAAAAAAAAGTATCTTTACAAGAAGTAACTTCGCAACTAAGCAGCAATGCAAGTGATGTGTCTAGCAGATGTATCCTCCAACAACCCCACCTTCTGGGGTGCCTTTTAAAAACAGATGGAGGTCTTTGCAAGTATCCCCAAACAAGCTGTTCTCATTGCCCATCTTCCCAGAAAATAATAATTAAAAAAAAAAAAAGCTGCGGTGCTTGGTTACCTCTGAAGAAACAGAGCAGGGAGTTTGAGTGTCATCAGTGCCACCGGAGATGTGACCAGGGCAATCACATCCCTCCTGCTTCAGGTGGCACCAGGAACACGTTGTACGAGACGTCCTCAGTGCTGGAGCTGCTCACGCAGAACTCAACACCAAAATGACGGGGCAACCGCTGCCCCCCGGCCTTGGCTTTGTCTGTACAGTTAATCACAGCTGCATTTACACCAGATAAACATCCTGCCTCTGACCGTTCCTAAGCAACTATGCCAACTGCTTAGGGCTCAGTTTGTCACATCAGTCCCTGAAAAGCTTAAGAGGACCTCGGGCAGAGCGAGGCCGAGGAGGGAGAGTCCTTGCCCAGCTGTGGGCAGGACCGACTCCACCGGCACAGCGTGTCCCCCGTCCCACCGTGGGGCACCCCACGGGCACCAACAGGCACCCAGGGCAGAGGCGGCAGCCACATGGAAAGGCTGGGCACTGCCCCACAGCGCCGGTCCCCACCGCGCTGCTCTGGGGATGCAGAGAGATGAATCTTCTTTCAAACTCAAATTACCTATCTCTACGATGAGAGTTTCAGGGAAAGGAAGAGCAGCTTGGTTTTGCTTTTTTAAAGAAAAGTCTGCTACATTGCTTGACCCAGCCCCCCTCCTGCTTCAGAAACACAGGCCTTTCTTCCTCACTTTCCTGCCAGAAAGAGCCCCAAACATCTGCTAGAAAAGTCAGGGGGGGAAGAACGAAAGCCTGAAGTATGGAAATTTCCATTCGCACACCCATTTCACTCTCTTCTCTTGGTGTGTCGTGCTCCAGGCGCCAATATCCACAGCAGAGGAGGTGGTGACAACGATGGAGCAACAGGCAGCACAAAGACAGGAGCCACGGCGTACAGCAGGATCCATCACAGCCCAACTCCCACGGACAGTTCCCCTGCACCCGCCACAGCACATCACTCAGCTAGGAGACAGCACTATTATCAGTTACATCAATTAACTCCTTATGTCAGCTCGTGATCAATTCCCCCCCCTATAACTCTCTCTCCCAGCTGTGGTGTGAGCACACCTGCAGTTTTCCTGCTGCTCGGCTGCTGCAGCCCGCACAGAACAGGCCTCCCCTGCCCGGACATCTCGTCCCCTCTGCTGCACCACAGAGCAAGCAAGCGCCCTGACGGAACTCCATCCTCGCCTTTTTCTTTCCCTAATTAGAAATATTTTGCAAAATACACCCAGAACCACAGAAGTGAAGTGTGTCATCTTAACTTGGAGATTTTACAGCAAGTTCTTGTGCAATTCTGGCTCACAGGTGACTGGGCCAAAGGTGCTCTGTTCTGCTAAAAACCCAGACCAGCGTTTCCTCCTGAACCCTAGAACTAAGATTACTTGAGTAATTACCTGCTCCCACCCCATCCCCACCTCTCGCGGTTGCGCTGGCTTTCCGTGACACGGGATGCAGCTCAAGGGACGTGGGGACAGCCACGTCTGGCACAGCACTCCAGTTCCCACGGGGAGTCAAGGCGACAGGGCTCCTGCTGACACAACTTGCACCCTGTGAGAGCGCACCCACTCCTTTCATTATTCCATACCACACTCTCGCTTCCTGTCCACAACACAAACAAACACGACCAAAAAAATATCACTGCAATAAAAAACTTTCTTTTCTGGAACAGCCTTGCAGACGCTGCTCAAGGTAAATACAGGTGGTACAAGGCTGCAGTGGTACGAGCTGTACCAATCAACCAGCACAGCAACACAGTAAAAACAGCAAAACAACAAAAAAACCCACAGCAAAAACAGCTGTACCAACCAACCAGCACAGCAACACGCCTGCAGCTCAGCCTGGATCCGCTCCACAATGCAGCATCTCACAGCTGGAAGTCAATCCCAATTTTTTGTTCCATTAGCAAGCAGCCATCACACAAGCTTTGCTCTAGACAGAACAACACGAACACACCACGCAGGATTTAAGACACTCCAAGCCACTTGGCTCTTTTATGTGAGAATAGAAAATAACATTGAAATTCTGGTACAGAAAGTCAACTGAGATCAGTATCTCCCACCAGTACAGTCTGTTCCAGGCAGATAAGAAACAAGTGTCAGGAGAAAGCCCAAAGCAGAATCAGTCCGAGTAAGAGTAGGGAAGAAACCTCAGAGGGAAACGACAAAGAGAAACAGGAACCAAAAATTTACAGCTTTTGATTTACTTACTTACCAAGGACAAGAGTTTCTCAAAGCTGCTTGAGTTTTAATTAGCGTTAAAAAACCCACAAAAGAGAACACCCCAAACCTGGCTGTCAACCCCAAGGACCTGGCTTCCTTGAACTTCTGTCTTTCTCAACAGCTGAACAAAATTCTTGCCTCGTTTCCCATACTTTGTTTACTATTTCATATGATTTCTCAGTTTAGGAAGCCCTTTGCTTTGCATAGCAATTCAGCTATATTATTTACGCTGTGCTCATCACCAAGACCCAAGTGTCCTCTGAAGTACATTAACAGAAGTCAGCAAAATCTGACAATGCCACAGAGATTTTTATTTTTCCATAGTTAGTCCTCTCAATTATAATATTCATTCCATGGTGAGTGAGGCCAGGGTCAGCATCATCTCCTAATATATTATTAAATCAGTTTTGCTGAGAAGGAATCATATTATTAATTTTTTACCCTGGTGGGACAACTGTTTAACCACAGGTGTAAGAGGATGTTTTACTTCTCAAAGCACCATCTGCATTAGTAGCATTCATTCTTAGTAGCATATTTACAATATAAAACTGATATTGCTCTCTTTATTTCTTTTACAAAAACCTTCATGAACAATAAGGATTAACTCTGCAGATCCCTTCTCATCATCTGTCTGCAGCAAAATGATTCAGATTCCCTGAAGTCACCTACTACCAACTCCATCGCTCCCTGCCCAGGCTGCACTGAATTCCGTATTTCTGCAGTTTTTGCTGAGCCAAGCAAGGCAGCTTCTTGCTCTTTCTCCTCCCCATCTCCAGGATTTACAGACCATGGCTTGCACACCAGCAGCAGGGGTACAACAAAGGTTGCATCAAAGCAATTTCTTTACCAAGGAGTACGAAGAGATTTCCTGATCTTTTGCTAGGGAGTCTTGCCTTATTACCAAAACTACAGTCAAGTGCCTTGTTCAAAAGGCAAGTCATTATTCCAGCTCAAAAAGACTGTGCACACTGGAGCCCATTCTCAGCATCCTTGGGCACTTCCACATCCACACCAGAAGGGATTCTCACTGCTGTGAAGCGGCTGTGTGGAAACACAGAGGTTCTCCCCTGCTCCGCATCATGTTTCTTCCAGCAAGGAACGGTGGGACTACGGAAAGGCAGCGGCGAAGACCAAAGTTATGGCTTGGGCTGCACGTTACTCCCTGAGTTCTCTCCTGTCTCCCTCTTCTTCAGGATTTTCTGGGATCGCTCCCCAGCTGTAAGAACAGCATCTTAGCCCCCAGCCCCACCATCACAAAAGAACTAGAAACCCCAAACCCCAGCTCTGGCACTGCCCTTCACCTGCTGCCCAGCCCTTCCACACGTCCCACGTGTGCTCTGCTCTCCTCGGACCCTTCCTGGGCACAGAGCCAAGGTCACCAAGATGTTCCAGAGGTCGATGTCAGTCATCACAACGACATTCAGCTCGATCATGAATACTGTATTGGCAGCAACGCCTCTTTAATCTCCAGCAGATGGTCCACCTCACTGGTCTCACAACTTCCTGTGACTCCACGTGTACACAGACAAAAAAAGTACACAAATTGTTTTGTTGTTGTTTTCTGGGGCCTTGTTCTGGTTTGTTTTTGTAAAGGCTTCGTATTTTGCTGCCCATCAGCACTGTCTCAGCATATTGCACAATGTTTTCTTTATTATAAAAATGTCTTCTGTGTCCAGCAGGAAGAAAGTTTTTTCAGGAGTCTAATGCGTATTATTGTCTGTAATTAGAGGTAAGTGGTTGCTTGTGTGGCCATCAGGAAGTGGGACCTAGTCAAACAAAACCAAAGCGTTATTAATGGCTTGTCCAGAAACAGAATCTTCCCCCCAACGTATATTTCTTTATTCTTCTGCATTTCTTGTATGCCTTCTGCCTGCTGTCCCAAACAAAAACCAGACAAACCTGCTTCCCTTTCCAACTCTCTCCCCACTCACGTAACCTTGCCAGCTGGCAAACTTCAACCAAATTTGAGAGAAAGGCAGAAATCTCAAAGGCTACCTACAGGCTTAAATGGCAGAAATGAAAGTAAAATCAAATCAAGCAGTTGCTAGAGGAGCAAGTCTATTGATGCCCAGTGAAGGGAAAGGCAAAGACTGCTCAGCTCTTTCACGCTGCTTGGCAGCAGCAGGTGAGCCCATCAGGAGCAACACGGAACCCCTGCGAACCCAGCGCTGCTTCTTCGGCCAGCAGGCCACGCAGAAGAAGAATATGTGAGGGAGACTGAGGAGGCCTGGGAAAACATGTCATCTTTGTAGCAATGTGAAAATAATACAGCAAAAACGATGGAGGGAATGTAGCAGAGACATCTTTATGAGACACAGTTTCAATAATTCAGCTTCTTAGAGAACACCTCGCTTCCTTACGTGTTAAAGTTTCCACCTAATTTTAAAAGCCGTTAAATCTCTGCTCATATGCATGTCAAGTGGAGGGTTTATTGCCAACATCTTAAATTCTGCTGGGACTCAGTCCCAAAGTCATCCTGCTCATCCATCCTTAGGGAGCTGTACCACTCATTTAATACTTGGAGAAAGCTTTTCTTACCGATGTGGATCTGTGAGAGCCCAGTCTGAAACGGCAAAAAATAACTTCTGCTACAAATCTTCCAAAGCCATGTAAAATTCCTGCAGTGTCAAACGAGATTTCAATTGTCACAAGTAGTAAAACTGTAGTACTTATGCAAGTATTGCAACAAAACTCCACACAATACTTAAACAGGATACAGTGCAGTAAACGGGTGTGTTGAACACTGAGAAATTAACATAAAAAGGGAACCATCAAGGGCAGGGGAAATTCTAACATTGTGAAAAACATCAGTAAAGGCAAAACCCAAGCTATCCAAGCAAATGTCATTTCCTCTGTCCAGCTTTCCTAAGTGAAAATACATTCTGCGGGACAGAAATACCTACTTTGAAAGAGAGCTTAGTTCAAGGTCCCTTTACTATTCCCCCTTCAAATGAAAGTCAAGAGAAGAAATATCTTCTAATCAAAATATCCTATTATGTCTTGACTAATAAGTGAATCCTGCCTTTTCAACTGTTTTATTTGAAGGAGCAAATCCTGCAGTACATTGCCAAGTTGCACAAGGAAAATCCTCCCCATTACTTCAGACGGAATTCTTATCTCAATTTTCGGCACTGATTTAGCACTGGATCCCAACTATAGAAAATACATAGAATATTAGAAGTCAGTGTGTGTATGTATGTATTTATCTATATATCCATGTTCTTGCTCTTCCAGAAGTAAATAAATTATGCTATAGCTACCAAAAAGGAAACAACAGGCCCTCAGAACAGCTGAAATGCCAAACTGGGACACCAAAAAATAGTAGCTTTCACTGCATGTTTCAGTGCACACAAATGAGTACTTTGTCTTAAATCTGCTAGAGCTTCAGAACTCCCCTGTAATTTATCCATAACATAACCACTGTCTAATAGGAGTTAAGCACTGTTACCTGTCGTTGAAAAAATTCCCCCAATAATGCCACAGAGCCTCACTAAGAACTGCCAAAAAGGCATGTGTTCTTCTGTCACCGTCACCATAAGTGAGCTGATGTCGTATTTCATGAATATTCCTGACACCCCGTGGCTGCCAGCTGCATGGTTAATTACTCTTTCCTGAAAAACAGAAACACAAGTTAGTCACTTCTTGTTAGTCACAAGGAAACAATCTAAATAGGAGTGATGACAAAGAGCTACTTAATCAGAGCTGGGAATCAACAGAAGGCCAGGGAACATCAAGACAACTTTGGCCAGTACCTTCTAAAAGTCAAACATCATGAAATAACCTACTGTCCTGATCACTGGTCTTCTGTGCTGCATCTCAATGTTCACTATCATGCTTCAGTACTATCCTCTCAAGATTTGCTGACCTGGTGTTTTAAACAATGATGTTCATAACCGGGTTGCTTTTGGTACCTGTGAGGACAAGTGTGACAGTCTTGGTCTAGCCTGTGAAATCAAATGAGGGCACTGGTATAATACAGCGCCCCAACTCCTCCTACTTTATGCACTACTATTAGTCACTTAAATCAGGATGAGTCCCTCAAGAGACATTTAAGTTGTTGAACAACTTTAGCTGGGGCAGTTTTCCCAGAAGGTGTTTATAAATCTACCTACTGTATCTAAGACTCATTAAGCTTAATCCTCCTTCTTCCTTGGAGCATATCTGCAGATTCACACGCCACAAAGGATTTAATTGCTGGTTCTTAAAAATACCAGGGGAGACCCTAAACTAGAGTTTACCATGACTGAACTTCAGAAGCCTAAGTTAACTTAGATCAATGCTAGTTGTTTTGCTCAGTGCATACTTATTTGTATGCCATAATCCATTACTGTGATGGGGGGAGGGGGCGGGGTGCGGAATTCACATTCCTAAGTTTCAAAAATTCTGAGGCCTGAAAACAGAAAAAAGCCAGTCAAGCCTCTTTTCACAATTTTTGTCAGTCAGGTCATTTCAGACAGTCACACAGCAAGAAATATGCCTAGATAAAAATAATGACTAACTTGCCCTGACTGCTCTAAACACATCAGACTCCCTAGTTTTAATCAAAGAACTTCTATCGTTTCTTCTCATTTGCCCAAATTCTTAAACCAAAAGACTCCAAAGAGTAGAGTGTGGCTGCTGTAAATATCTACTTTTTAAAAAAGGTTTCAGGATAAAAAAAAAACCCTCAACACAATCTTAAGTTTCTTTCAGAAGTTTGCCACCATTGCTGTTAGTGAAAGGTGCTGATAAATGTACTGCCAGGTAAGTCTGGCTGAAAATATACCAGGGCAGCAGAAAAGAACCTAATTTACTGAAGATAAACTCAGACATGTCTAGGCTAATAAGAGTAGAGAAGAGAGACAAGCAAGACTGAATAGAAAAACAATATATCACAGCTCCATCTCACCTGTAGATTTAATGGTTTATGCTCAAAAAATGTGCAGAATAGAGTACAAAATCAAAAGCAGACTACCACTTTGGCAAATACAGACTAGGCGACTTCTCCAGTCAGCTAATGTTGACATAAAACATATTGCTGCTTTTGATACCAAACCAAAGTAAAAAGGATGTCAAAATCAAGTATCAGTTATGATACCAGGTCACAGAAACTTTGCAATGGTTTTTAAAAACAAAGTACAGAATGCCTTCTCTGTTTCAAGAGCATGACAACATTCAGCATGAGAAGATGGATGGTTGGGCACACTAAGGAGGAAGAGAAGACCGCAGGTAGCTGAACAGAACCTTGCCATTGCCCAAGGACAAAATAGAATTTTGATTTTCCTCTATTGTTTCCCTAAGCCTCAGTGGTCTTATGAGGTCAAATGGTGAAAAAAGAATACAAAGTTAAATAAGAATGCCCAAAACTCCACCCTCAAAAGATACATAATTCTTTTTCCACAGACCATTTTGGTCTGCTTCTAGCTTCTGCTGCTCCAGATGATTTAATTGTTGGTTGCTAAAGGTTGCTGAAAATAACAACCCTGTATCATACATCTCAGATATCAGCGAAGCCTTGAAAGGATTAAATCCCTTTAGCACAGATAAACACAGCATCTCAAACATAAACACTAGCCGAGATGTTTCTGCCCACACCTTTCAAACTCTGCTTCCCAGTCTCTTCACCAGGGGCAACTAAGCCTCACTGTACTCAAGTTTTAGCCGTGGCCAGCTGACCACCTTTTTCCAGGTCTGCATACGTGCCTACTCTTACAAAACAAATGCATTAAGTTGTTCAGTGTTAACTGGTCTTAATAGCCTTTCCCAGTTCACCTGCTAGGGGTATCTGATTTCCAAAGATAAACACAAACAAGTTTTACAGGTAACAGGGCTACCTACTGACAGTGCAAGCAACCACGTAATGCCACTTTACCTCTGCTATTCACAAGCTTTTTGCCTAAGCAACCTGTGGCTGTGTTGCAACTTCCATAAAAAACACACATCCCCACAAAAATTAAAGACCCAAGACTGCACAGCTAATTCACAGAAACTATCTTTATAGCAGAAGGAGAGAAAAATTTAATTCAAGATAAAAAAAATGCAATAATGAGTAAGACTAGCAGTTGACTGATGTCCAGAAGTTTAAGGAGCGCCTTAGCTGTCGCAGAGATTGTGCTGAGGAAACATGAAGTGGATTGCTAGACCAGCAGGAGGTGGGAGTATATTGCATTATGAAATTCCTCTGCATTCCTCTCTTTATTTCCAAGAGTTTTAGAGCAAACCTTTCCCTTCAGTGGTCTGCATGTCCCACGGTGAACTCCAAGATGTCATCACCACCCTATTTCCCTCAACTCCCTATTTTTCAGAAGTACAGCATGGAATTGTGAGGAAATAAAAGATTTTTCTCCCATGGAGAACATCACAAACTGTATTACAGTGGTACCAACCTAATCTCTGAATTTCCTTTCATCTCAAGGCTTCCTTCTTAATGCTCGCCTTATCTGTAATTTTTAATTAAAATTTTGGCAAGGATTTTTTTATTTGGCTTTTGAATCGAAGATCAAAACAGAGTTCAGTGTCTGGAAATGAGACACGTAACTGGTATATGTAAGGTCTTTTTCTTATTTACAGCAGTCTTTGAGGACTTTATGTTTTGCCCATGTACTATGCTGCAATAACTACTTTATAGATTCAGAATTAAAAGCCTCTCCAAGCCCAGAAGCAAAAACTCTCTAGCTTGGAGAATAATTAAAGTAGCTGGTTCAACAAAGGTTAAATAAGACAGCTGAGAGACAAATACACTTTGTGCGGTTAATTTTTCATACAAACTACCTTTGTTTCCATTTCTAACACTCCACGACCAAGTTCATGGCATTCAAATGAGCTGTGGTTTTTTGTTTGCTTCCTACAAGGATAAGAAACTAAAGGTGGATTAAATATTTCTAAAGCTACACTCAAGATTACAGAACTAAAACTTACAGGATTTCCCCCTCACCACCACTACTAGCATCCAGTGAAGTGGAAATGACTAGATATCTATCATTAATCATAGTATCAGATTCCAGATTTGTGGTTGCAAAACAGTAATGCGAGTAGTTGGCATGTGTCAGCAAGCATTTTAACATCAGTATTACATTATTTACAGATAAATCCAGTGCACTAGAACATTCTGCACAAGTCTCTTCACACTACAGGAGCTTTCAAAACCACAGTACAACTAAGTCTCCATTTTCACAGTTGAGTTTTTGTAAAGAACAATCACTGTTTCCTCTGCATGGTTTTCTCGTCTACTTACCCTTTCTGTCACTGAAAACTGATGCGTTTCTGCTGAAATTTTATACGTATGTAGCTTGGTTGGCACAACTGTGATAAAATATTGGAACATCTGGTTGTCTAGAAGAAAACAAATCCCACTGTTGAATTAAGTACAGAGCCAAGGATCATCTGAGACATTCATAAATAAATCAAACAAATAATACTTAAAACAGTTAATCAGCTAAGCCATTTACACTGAGGACATTCTTCAAGGAGACCCAGGACTGCCAAGGCTACTTCAACACAATCAGCACGAACAAAATTAGTTTCCACGGGCAAGGCCGATGTCATATCTGTACTCAAAGGAATTTACACTTTACCCATGTGATACCAACATTTGTTAAGGTCAGGCCACGCAAGGTTTCAAATGAAATGCACAGACATTCCAGGACACCAGAACTGGGGAAGTTTCACACAGCCACATTTTGCATGATATGTACATCTTGACAGTGGCTTGACTAGATTTTAGCTGTTGAATTGTCTACACAATGCTGGAAGCCCTTCTAAACGCATAACAGTTTTTCTCTTGATTAGACAGACTTCTAGAGAATTCATCTACAGCAGCCAGCATGCTTACGCATTTATGATCGTTCTGTCTTGGTGCAATTCCCCAAGAGAACAAATGCTAATAGACTGAAGCAATTTGTTTGAGCAGCTTCAGAAGGTTCTGGGGATCGCTCTGGGGAACGCACGTCAGAGGACGAGGCGAGGGCAGATCTGTGAGGCAGGTTACTACGCTCCTTTATTTATACATGATGAAACAAAGCGATACACAAACCTGCCTGCAGTAGCCTCAAAAAAGACACTGTGGAATTGACAAACCAAATACAGGAAGAGAATCCAAGACTCCTGATGCTGTTGTGTTTTTTTTCAAAACCAAATCAGGCTTATTTTCCCCCATTATGAAAACAACCAGATGTATCAATCTCCACTGTATCATACTGCTGCAAAATTCTTTGCAACATGCTCAGACATACTGTAATTTCAACATAACACAAATCCAGAAGACACTGCAAATGAACTTCAGCGAAACAAAGTACAGCAATATTGATACTAAAATAATCCATTTAAGATGATATGGAGATAACTGAACAGTGCACTGCTCGCTACCAAATTCAGCAGGACATGTTATTTGTAAATCACAACATACATGAAATATGATAATAATTTAAATGTAATTATTGGAAAAAATATAGAAAACAATATGCTTTTTTTAACACACAACACTTACGATCTGATGCTATTTTTTCTGTTCCATCCAAAGGATTAATGATTCCTGGAATAAGCTCTCCAAATGACAAATGATCTATTCTATGAGAGAAGTTATAGGCTGAAAGACAATACAGAGGAATTAAACAAGGTCTTTTTTAAACTACTAGATTCTGCACTCTTGTCAGAGAAAAAGATGCACTCATTTCTCACATTGGTAAACATATTAGAATATTAGAATATTTCAAATACTGGTGCATTTCACTGGATTAGTGCCTGTGATTACATCAATATGTCTACTACATGTTTCAAACCAAACTCAAATCCAAAATATTTAACAAATAATTACATTTCTCTATTAAAGAACTTCTAAAACAAATTATAACTCTATCTGAATCAGCTCTGGATCTGAATAAAGTTGGACTTTAATGACAGAAAGTTCCCAGTTGACCAAATACTGAAGTTATTCTACTATCCGGATTCTTGCATGTAATGGTATCTAGAAGACTAAAATTTCATAAATGAAATGTAAAGAGGAAACATGAAGCAACTACCAAGTTACTGCACTGCCTGATTTTGCAAAGATATTAAAGCTCTGTAATATTATACACTTCTGTTGACATAAATTCATGTGCACACGTTTGGAGGTTTAACCAACACCAAGTTCATTTTTCACAGAAAGTCACCCTTGCCTCGCATTAAGTATGGCAGGAACACACATTTAATATCTAGACTCATAATCGAAAAATGAAGTTTCTAAGGACAAAGGTCAGAAATTTGTAACCTTAGAAAAACAGACTTTGCAGGAAATGGGTAGTTTGGAGTGAAATATGGGAATTTCGTATGGTATCTGTGTTAAAACACATTTGAGATTCCTATGTTATCATTACGGTAGAAGCAACCTAAAGATAATATTAATAGTGTTCAACATATAAAAGTAAGTCACTACTGAGTCATAACATTGCAAAGAATATTCTTCACTTTCCTCTACAATGCAATTGCCCAGCAGGAACATCTTTACACCAGCAACCTATGCTAACATATGCATTAGGAGGGAGCAGTCGGAACGAAAAGATATTTGTTCGAATGGAGGTGACAAAAAGAACTTACACTCATGGCTTACAAGGGCTGCCAAGTGTGCATGGCCTCGAGGGTGTGGTATGGCCCTAAAGAAAGCAAGATACGTTTTATGAAAAATCTGTTTGATGAATCCACACAAAAGATACAGCTTTCCTAAATAGGACTATGTAGAAAAAAATACCTTTCCCCCTCTATTTCAATAAATACTTTTATACATATATATATATATATATATAATATGCAGATGTGTATAACATATAAATGTTTAAATATCTATAATATGTATGTTTTACAAGTATAAGTTGTATCTATATTTAAAAATATGAAATTTTTATTACTGCCAAGTACAGACAGCCTGAATTACGAGGTACAGGAACATAAGTCTCATGGAAACCCTCTCACACAAAATTACTGTCTCAAAATTTTAGAAATGTCAAAACCACATCAAATCCCCAGGCTCCCAGAAGAGTCACCAAGGCCTAACACATGAAAAGCTGCAGAACTGCTCACGTGACCGATGGAAACTTTACCATACTTGCTCTATGACTAAGTTAACTACGCTCTGTATTTGCTCCCTGACTAATGAAGATAACTTCAGGTCTGGATGCTGCAAGGGAAGGCCAAGGCACAGACCGGTAACAGCGAGAAGGGGAGAAAAAAGTGAAATTCTGTCTGGAAAGTAAAACAGCCTCTCAGCCACACTTCATCTTTACCTGTCCAGCCAACAATGCAGGAACCTTTCCCTGCTTAGCTTAAGTTAAATCATTACCAAATGCATGTAAGATTTTGACAAACAGAAGGTGGAGAAAGACAATGAGATCAGTCAAGATAGGACTACAATAAATAACCGGGCAAAAAGGTACAAAGGCAGCCAGTTAGAAAAGCCAACAACAACAACAAAAAAACAACAAACAAACCTACAAGAAGATCAAGCAACTTTGCAGAAGCACAAACGTGGTGATGAGCAAAAGGAAGCAAAGGAAAGCAAAAGATTATTCAGGGTTGCAGAACTAAAGACAGGAAGAGAGAAGTGATGGCACTACAGATGAAAGGCTGAAACGATCACCTCTAAAAAGCGCTTAAGATGTTGGACATCCAGAGGCAAATCAGAGAGGTGGTACAGGACCAGGCAAAAGTGACATTTGGAGAAATATCCACACAAAGACAGCAGCTGGAATGACACGTGGGCAAATCAGAGAGTACAGACTGCATGCTAAGATCTCAGGTGACAGAGAGGGCAGGAAGACAAGTGAGGACAGCAGAGTTGGAGGCACAGAGAAAAGTGAACACAAGTTTGTGTTCAGTGTATATAAGCTCATACCATTGCTGAAGCATATCAGAAAGTCTCTCCCCAAAGCAAGGTGAACTGGCATTTAGCTCCCTAACTACAGTTCTGCAGCTATGTTACTTCAGCACCGAAACAGCACATATCTATGCTGCATCCACATTAGCGAACTGCATACCAACAGAAAGGAGAAGTTTGGACAGGCCCAGAGACTGGAGGCAAGTACAAGCAGTCCACTCCATGTCATACACTATTTTCAAGAGTTTTCATCCTGCAAGACGCTAGAATTCATAACCACTATATCGCATGCAACACTGTACTGCACCACATTGCTTTAATAACTTCTGAAGAAATTTGGTTTTAACTGTGCAAGAAAAGATACCACATGGAAAAGAGTACCAAACATGTGTATGGGAACGTTAATAAAACCCAGTGATTAATTCAAAAGTGTAAAAGCAGACACACACATATACATGCATGCACTATATATAATGTAGAAGTCAATTCTTTTTTATTTTCAGGAATTGAACAGAACATACTTGCCCACAGTTATGTGAAAGTTCCCTGCCACTTTATTGACATAGAGATGACCATGAATTCTGCATGCATCTGGAGACTGTAATGAATTATCTTCCCTGTTTGAAACAAAAACAACATGAAGAGTACTTGAGAATACTCACTAACAGAAATAACGGCAGCACAGTTATATTTCCTTTTCCTAGCATAAAGATATGTCATTATCATCTACCGCTCCTTATCATATTCTTCTGGAATTATAGCAGGGGTGGTAGAAGGGAAGGAATCTAATAAAGGTCAGTCTGATGAAAACAATAAGCTTTCTCTCGTACTTATATTCAGAGATCTGTCCTACAAAGCTAACTTACGATACCTGAACATGTGAACAGAAAACATAAGACTAAGTGTAACTTGCTGCCCTGGGGATTTTTTTGTTTCCAATCATTTGTACCCAAAATGGTTTGTTGGGAAAGGTTTAATGCTACAATGAACACTGTAGCAAGAACAGCTTTCAACATTTATTTTTTATGAAACCTTCCTCTTCCAACACTTTTTGGGATGTCCACAACTTGGAACATATTTCCAAATCTGTTCCTTAGAGAGATATGAAAACATTTTAAACATATCTCAAGCATAAATACCATCTCAAATACTGCACTAACAAGTATCATAGGGGCACAGAAGGACTTAGTGAATCTGAATATATCAATTAAACGAGAGAAAAGATTTCATGAACCTTCCTGAGCTTTGCCTTAGGAAAAAAGGATATATTCTGTCCTCAAACAGGGAGATTACAGTATTTTTGGTGTTTGCTTTGTTTCATTTATGGTTTGCTTGTATGGGAGTTTTGTTTGTTTTCTTGTAAGGGGAAAGGAAACTCAGCTTTCAGTTTAAAATGCAATAAAAAGCAGTAAGGTCTTCTTCCCTTACAACCTTATCTTCTGGAAAAAAAAAAATCATAACCACAACAAAACTGAAGTCTAATTAAATAGGGTGGGGGAGAGCGGAACACCACCATCAATAGCCAAATTTTTCTTACCGTGGTGGCAGTGCTGTAGAAGCACTTTTAAAAGCACTTTTGAATATCACATCTTGAAGAGAGTGTTCTTCTTGCAGCCTACTCTGAATTACCTGCAGCATCCTAAAGATTACAGAGTCAAATGTGAAAGCATGTAATAGTAAAACAAAACAAAACTTCACAATTAATTATCAGTTTCAGCTGCAGGTTATAAATCAAGAAGCTAGCGAGGTTCATGTCAGTATTAAAGTGTTACAATAAACTTTGAGAATCATATTTTATGCAGAGCTTAAAGCTCTGGTGTTCACAGCAGTGTGTTACCAAAATATGAAAACTAGCCAGACTCCCAAATAAGCTTCAGGATCTATTACAAGACTAGCAGTATAGCAATCACACACATAACCAAGCTATTCCAATTTAAATGATAAACTGTGTCAATTCAGTTATATGAAAGACTCAAACTCACTTGCTTTCCCAATAATACGCCAATTTGTTACTACTGGTTATTTAGATATCAAGCTGTGACATTTAGATACCAAGCTGTGCTACATGTCTTAACCTGCAATTAAAACTTGTGCTACCATGCATTTGTTCAGAAACGTAAGTTGAATGACCCCATACACGTTGGGTTGCAACTGCATGACCCAGTTCCACAAATAAGCCCAAAGCCAAATCTTTTTCTCCATTACTCAATTTTTTTTTCCATTTCTCATATAATGAGAAAGCAAAGTAAATTAATATCTTTTCACAGGTTGGCACTCATAAATTACAAACAGGAACTGTTAGACCCAAGACATAGTTCTGCCACATGACTGGTGTACCTCAAAGTCACTTTCAGTAAAAATAATACAAAACATAGGCATGCATCTCAGTGCGTTACCTTTGCCATTCTTTTTGTTGTGGGCTGAGTTCAAATACTACCTGAAACAAAAATCACACATGTAACAAAATATGCAGGAAGCGCTTAAGTCTCATTCATGAAACCCAGAAGAGAACTGGGGTACAGGAAGAGGTGTGGAGTTACAATCCACCTCACAGAATCACAGACTGTTTGGAATTGGAAGGGACCTCAAAAGATCATCTGGTCCAAACCCCCTGCCAGAGCAGGAACACCTAGATGAGGACACAGGAATGTGACCAGGCATGTTTTGAATGTCTCCAGAGAAGGAGACTCCACAACCCTGCTGGGCAGCCTGTTCCAGGCTCTGTCACCCTTACTGAGAAGAAGTTTCTTCTCATATTTAAGTGGAACCTCCTGTGTTCCAGTTTGTACCCATTGCTCCTTGATCTATCATTGGTTGCCACCGAGAAGAGCCTGGCTCCATCCTCATGACACTCACCCTTTACATATTTATAACATTAACAAGGTCACCCCACAGTCTCCTCTTCTCCAAGCCAAAGAGCCCCAGCTGCCTCAGCCTTTCCTCATAAGGGAGGTGGCTCCACTCCCTTTAGCATCTTTGTTGCCCTGCACTGGACTCTCTCCAGCAGTTCCCTGTCCTGCTGGAACTGAGGGGCACAGAACTGGACACAACATTCCAGGTGTGGTCTCACCAGGGCAGAGTAGAGGAGGAGGAGAACCTCTCTGACCTACTAACCACCCCCCTTCTAATACACCCCAGGATGCCATTGGCCTTCCTGGCCACAAGGCCACAGTGCTGGCTCATGGTCATCCTGCTGTCCACCAGGACCCCCAGGTCCCTTTCCCCTACACTGCTCTATAACAGGTCGTTCCCCAGCTTCTACTGGAACCTGGGGTTGTTCCTGCCCAGATGCAATACTCTACACTTGCCCTTGTTATATTTCATTAAATTTTTCCCCACCCAACATAGGTGGTACCACATACTGGAGTTTATGAAAGGACTTTGCACTTTAAATAATACATTTAGTGTTCAAGTATGAAAATTTCTGTCCCTTTCCCCCTAGAATTATTCACTTGTTTCCATTTATAACTTCAGCATATTTTCCGAAAGCTCTTGTAACTTCAGTAAGCAGCCTCTGCCCTTTTAGCCTTTGACTAACATGGGCTAAAAGCAGCAGTGAGTGGCAATTTAATTCTAAGTGATCTAACTGACATGCATAGTTTTGATGCAAACAGCAATTAAACAAGCAGAGGAGCAAGCTGTGAAAGACAAGGGTGCAGGTGCAGACTGTTTATTTCTAGGGTTATCCCACACTAAGCACTTCTTTAGTATCACCAGTAACATCTGTGCACTGAATTCAAATCTATGTACTGTTAATGCTGATGTACTCCAGACAGTAAATTCAATTGCAATTAATGCTTAAACCTACCCAGAGCCATGGCCAAAAGAGATCAAGTATGGGAATTTTCCTCTTTCTAAGATTATAATCACTAGGGCAACTGCTACCATGCAGCAGCTACAGCAGCACAGAGATGACTGTCCTGACAAAAAGGGGAAGTGTCCCAAGAAGAACAAACAAACAAAACCAAGCTCCTTTCCCTTCCCGAGGCCATCCTTCCATTGAGCCATCTCCTCTTGCTCACACACGAGTAGGAATTTGGACAAAACTGTTATAAGTTGGAATACGGTTCAGTTATTAGAGAATGTAATAATTCCAGCAGGAAGGTACATTCTCCAATAGGTTTTCTGTAAATGTGTCCCGGTTTTGTCAAAAACAAGACCAGCTTCTCTTGTAGTGAATTTTCCTTTCAGCTAAATTCTTCTAAGTAACTGCACTTTGCTGAAGTTGAATACATGTTTTAGTAGACATAGCAATGGAATGCAAGGTCACTGATAAGAATGTATGTCCCGTAAGCGAGAGGGGCAAGTAGAAGCGAACTGAACAGGTGACTAAAACTGACCAACTAAGTATTCCATCCCATCCACGTCATACATCATATAAGGTGGGAGATCACAAGGGTCTCATTCTCTTCAACTAGAGCTCACATCTAGAGAGGTCCATGTCTGTCTGCCTGTGATCTGAGGCCTACTGACAGACCCTGCATCCCTGAATCCAGTTCCAGTTTGCTGCAGAGTCCAACCCAGGACTTCCGGGTGCCTGCCCTGCAGCTGCCAGAGCAGTTCTGAGCTTTGCTGGGAAATTCAAGATTGGTTTTGTATATTTTGTATTATTTTCTCTATTTTATTAGTAGCATTAGTAAAACATTTCTTCCAACTTGCAAGTCCTCTCTCTCTTTGCCTTTCCTTAGTGGGGAGAGGGGAGTGAGGGGGTTAACAAAGCATCTGCCACAGTTTATTGTTGCCCTGCAATTAAATAGTGAGAAAATTATAGATAACTTTCATACAGCATAATTACCCCAAAGGTTACTCTGTTGTGCAAGCAGAACCACCTTAAGAGCATAGGCTTACACACTTCCAGAGGCTTCAGTTCACAATACAGAAATTAAAAGGATACTAACCCAATTTACAATCTTTAATGCCATTCCATATTATAAGAATATAATGGTGACTTTCTACCCCTTTTTAGAATCATAGTCTTCTTCTAGTTAAAAAGCAGTTACATAAATTCTCCTTTGATGAGAATGCCAATGGCTTTCCTTCCATATCAAATTCTGTTAGCATTTACCAATAGAGTTTGCACATGTAAAAATAATTGTAGAAATCACTAGAAATCCCAATGCTACCCTTTTTTCCTAACAGATTCCTGGGATAACCACTGCAGACCTTACTCAAGGAGCCCAATTGTGGGCAAAAAAATACAAGCAAGCAAGCCAGCCCAGTAGTGCTCTGCACCAAGTAAAGACCAATTTCCTTTTTAAATAAAAAGCTAAGTATCAACTTACTGGTTCATAGATCAGCGCATCTGCAGAGGCAACCATTGTTTCTGCTAAATCCAGAACATCAGCCCCCACATCTATTTTTAACAGGGAGAAAAATATTAAGAGTCTTACAGATTATCATAAACAAACAAAAAAAAGTTCAAGTTGAAATAGAATTTCACAGTACAGCAGTAAACTTTCAGCGTAAGTTACTGTTAATTGCTAATAAAGTCCAAACCTAAAGAAAAACAACTCTGGCAAGAAGCAGATAACTGGGAGGTGGGGGGAAACCACAGAATCCTACTTTTCAACCTATCATAGAATCATAGACATAATATCAGAGTATAATCAACTGATACACAGTGACCAGAAACAAACATTTCAAATTTGCAGTATTGTCTCACTGATGTAGCACCTTCAGAGGTCTTGCATGAACCACATACGCAAACTTTCTAGGATCTCACAAGCACTGAAACCAAACCAAGACTAGGCAAAACAGAGGATAAAGTTTTGTTTATTTCTCTTTTTTTTTTTTTAATCAGATTTTTAAAAATTTTTATTTTAACTGGAAAATAATTGAAAAATATTAAAATAAATGTTAAGAGTAAGAAGTGATGGCTTACAAATTAATACTTGTGAGACAAACACAAATTGTATGGTACATTAGTACCATAAAATTAATGCAAGATTAAATCTAGCCAGAAAAGTGAGTCTTAAGACTTGCTTACATTCCTGGTAGCAGTATTGTTTCTCTTTCTCAGTCCAGGATGACCAAAACCACAAATAGTGGTTGAAAAGAACAGCAAGCATTGCCTTAAAGGGAAGGCATACATATGTGCATTGGGAGGATGAAATTACCTGAGGGTTCTAGTATTGTTAAACAATAGACTAGGTTAATATTTGCCAAGTTCATAAATAAATAAAAGTTGTGATAAATTCCTGCTGCTGAGTTCTACCTCACTGTGAGCTTTTAGATTACTCCAGCTAGAGAGAGACTGCAACAACAGATCCTTTTTTTGTCCTGACAGACAAGGCAAAGATCTGTGAGATGTGAACAAGATGGCATCAATATTTTTCTTTACATCTCCTACCAATTCTTTCAGTGAGTCATATGCCATGAAGATCACTACATACCATCAAGATCGGAAAAAAATTCACTGTTAGAATATCAGAATATTTTGAACAATATCCAACTACAATACAAACAAATGCATATTCTGAAGAGCCTTTAAAGTGTTTCAAAACTTTAATTGATGGAATACTTACATTGACACCTCATGGCAACCGTAATATCTATATTGATTCTTAACTTACTGGAAAAAAAAAAAGGGAAATAGCCATATGAGTAATATGGAGGACAACTATCAAGAGGTATACTACTAAACTTCTCAGACTACTTGCAGAAACACAGCCAAATAACATTTGCACCAATAAATATAAATTTAGGCTGTTTAAAATTTTTGCAAACAAATGCGGACTTTTAATTATGAAAGTTCTGATGACCACTCATAACTTAAGAGATAAAACCACCAGATTTCCGTGTTGAAGTTTACCATGAAACTCCTAACATTTTTTTGAAATACTACTGGCCCAAGAGTTTGTCACTAAGTACAATGTTTTCAATATTTTACTTTTTTTTTTTTCCACACAACAACAACAGTGCAATAAATTCCACAGAATGCAATGGATCAGGGCTATGTAGGAGTTACAAATCTAAACCTGAGTAAATATTTGACCACTTTCCTCCTGTTTTGTCCTTAAGACAGGATACTGTATTTCCAGTCCTAATCAGAATTCCTCAGGACAGTGACATTCAGGATCAGGCTGGGAGGCTGCTAAAACCACTCCCTAGAAAATGCTGCAATGTCAAAAAGATTGTTGGTTTTGCTAGCAATGCTTCTGGAAATAGTTTTTTTCTCAAAAATGCTCCTATATTATAATAGCTAAATGCCTTGTATGTTAAGATCTTTACCCTGAATGTTTCTATAATGAGGGGAGGTGAAACGCAGTTCTTCCCATTGAGTAGGGGGAAAAAAAAAATCCGAAAACACTCCAACACACCAAAAGTCTGTTTGTAGGGCATTCCCCAATATTCTGGGCATTTCATACTTGTTTTCATGTTAGTTTCACAAAAGTCATTTAAACTATAATGAATAAATCCCCAGGGATCTTCTGGGAACTTAGCAGACCACAAACAAATCACATCAGTGTGGGATTCAACACTTGGCTCAACCTGGGATCAGACACGGTCAGCAGACAGGAGAAAAGCAGTTACAGTGATACCAATAGTCATTGGTTTAAATTGTCACAGAACTGCAGGCTGACTGGAAAACGTACAGCATGATGTCTCCCAAGCCCCATAATAGCCTCTTAACCTCTAGACTATCCTTCCCATGCAATAGCTTCACCAGGTAAAGAACCTACTTTAGCAATGACCTGAATGTGAAACTCCCATCTGTCTGAATGGATTTAATCTAAATCGAGTTTTTAATGCATCTCCCTTAAATTTCTTGTTGGTTTGTGGGGTTTTTTTGTTGTTGTTGGGTTTTCTTACTACAGAAACCTTTGGTATTTCTGCTGTTCAAGACATCCAATTAATATACATATTTTTAGCTTGTTACCACAGCAACTAGTCAAACAGCTTTTAAAATTATTTCTGTTTCAGACACATGATATTTAAAGGTGTTCAGTGCACAAACTCTCTATTAACTTCACAAGGACTCACAGGTGCCTGACCACATCAGGAAGAAAGGAGAGCAGTCCAGACAAGCACATGAAACCAACAGCAAATGCATCTTCAGCTGATCTCGAAAGCCGTAACTGAAGACAAGATCAGCAGCAATCTCTAGACAACGCAGTCAAAGTTCTGAGTGCTTAAGGTTCACCTCCAGCAGCACAAAGTATAATAGCGATACACTAACTGTATGAACTAGAGTAAGCATCACGTGAAGCTGGTGGGTTTACAAAGCTGATGTGATGTTACGTATTACAAGGTCCTCAGAATTATTAACAAATAATTCCTCAAGGGACTCCACCAACAAATCTACACTGTTTAGACTTCTTCATTGCAGAAACCTCAATTTCTCTTATTTGTAGATTCCAGAAAATAAAAAATCCAAATCAATCAACAGAAGAAAAATCAAGTCCCTTAAGTATTTAATTTTTAATTTCCACCATAAATTGCTTCCAAGTCACATGAACATTTCAAATGTATTTTTTCCTGAAATGCAGACAACTTAAATTTTAAAAGGAATTATAATTAATAAAAAAATACCTAGTAAAATCCTTGTCTACTTCATATTCATATTTCATCCATGTGTCCCGATACACCGTGAACTCCATTATAGTCAGGAAAGCTATGGTCGTAAATGCTATCAGGGAAACTGAGTGGTCAAAAGAAAAAAGAAGTTTAGATTGTGAGAAATATTATTCAGAAACACAAGCAGAACAAAATTCTAACATTCCAGAATCTAAGCATTACCAGTAAAATACTGGTATATTTGATTTATAAATCCAGAAGCTGCCCTTAGAGAAATATCTTCACATCTACAGTATTTGTTTTTACATAGAAGGGGAAAACAACAAGTCTGACCTTTGCATCAAGAAAGAACTTTTTACATTAAGTACGGTCAAATCCTAGAATGATGGGGAGACTGGGAAATCCCTTTACGGAAGATTTAACAGGACAGATCCTCCTCTGCACATAAAACAAAGTGCCCACAACTCACTCTAAGGGATGGTCTAGGCAAATTCAATCCTAAATTCAAGAGTGAAATTAGGAGAAGGTACACCTTGAAGTCCCTTCAAGTCTCCACTTGTCTACAACCTAAGTTTTTATAATGCTTTTTTTTATATGTAGTTTTAGTGCCAAGAAGCTAGCAGACAAGAGAAATAATATGCATTATATGTGTTGTCCAGTTAGCAAAAGGTGTCCTTATTATATTACTTGCAGTTAGATGTAAAGTCAGGACTTCCACTTCAATATTTCAAACAATTCTCCCTCTGGAGATAAACAACATATAGTTATCCATTCTACCAACAACTAAATAAGTGATGAACTGATATTAAATTATTTTTAGGAAGAAAACTAAATGGTGTATTTTAACAGGATATGTGCCTCACTTATCTCCAAAGAAGCCTATTCATCACACTCGCAACCTTGTACAATGCAAAGGGAATATTATCCTGCTGCACATAGTCAGAAATGTAGTAACAGATGCACAGAAGTGCCTGCTACACCCCTTTTATTAAACCATGACTTTCGTTAAGCTGTAAAGAAACTTCAGTTATGGAGCACAGTAGTGATTTGTACAGCTTATTAGCAGTATATGCTTTATATCTGCATTCTGGGGAGTATTTCTACAGATTCTGTGAAGGGCAGCTTGAGAAAAAACAAGCCTGTTGTTGATGGACTTCGACTGACTACACAGTGGTCTGCAGCAGGGACATGAAGGGATGGTCCTACAGTATCCAGAAAGCAGCCACTGGCTGCAGCACTGACTGCTGCATTGATCAGCAACATTTCAAGTCCTAGCTTTCTGCTGAAGCTGTGTAGCCATCAGACATATGAA
This sequence comes from Columba livia, assembly GCF_036013475.1. NCBI lineage: Eukaryota > Metazoa > Chordata > Aves > Columbiformes > Columbidae > Columba > Columba livia. The sequence continues at coordinate 196,157,525 of NC_088602.1, forward strand.
AACCTTCACGGCAATGCACACTGTGAAAGCAGATGCACTAGTCAGCTAATTATGCTGGCTATCCGTTTCCTTTTGGAGCCCAGCAGGCCAGACTCAGCCCAGGAAAGCTGGAGCACCGCCTATCCTACTGCAGGAGGAAAGCTGGAGCCACACTGTCTTTCCCAACATGAGGACACAAGCAGAGCCATGGCTGCTTTATGGGTAATTCTGAGCAAAGGTATTGGTGGATCTGAACAGGAAAATAAAGTCTGTAGAATTTCCAAAAACAGATTCTCTTTTCTGAAGGCTCTCCCAGCCCCCAGCTGGAGTTTCAGCCCTTTCAAGACACCAGTACTTCTTCTCCAATGGGTTTTAAGGCACTGAAAGTCTGAGAATAGAGTCTTGCTGTGTTTGGCATCCCTATCACACCAGAATGTAAGCCTGGCACTTGAATCCTGAATGCGACAGGAATGCTACATTCAAATTTTATAACAGCATGGAATAAGACAATTGTATACTGTCATTAATAAGGTTACTGGGATAAACTAAAGAATGCTGAAGTAACTTATGGTGTTGAGAAATCCTTAAGGCATCCCTTCACCAAAGTGAAGTTCTCTGATGCTATAATACAAAAAAAGGAATTTTTAAGCATTTATTGTTTTTCTGTGAATTACAACATAAAAACGACTCGCGTTCTCAGGAACAGAGACTAACTTTAACAAAGAGTTTTTTAACCAGCTCTTAGAGATTATTTTATGTACAACAATCCTTTAATTATTAACAGTGCAATTCAGGAAACGTAGCAAAGTAATACAGATCCTTGTGATATTTACTTTTACACTACAAGGGGTGTAATGACTTCAAAGGCTTATCTGCAGATTGCAATTGCTTCTTGTACTTTTTATTCAATTGAGTTTCAGACAATCACACGAGATATTTTTGTCCTCCATTTCAAACTGCTAGCAGTTCCCCATCAAACTGCAAACAAGTCCAACAGTCCAACAGACGAAGTCACCGTTTCCAGATCAGACTGTAACCCAACCCAACTTACAGGCACAACTTTCTGTTCAGATACATACAGAAAAGGTACTTCTTACAGCTACAGTTTTTTGAAAGAAGCTCAAGTGACTAATAAGGAAAATACAAGCACATGCCCTGGAGTAAAGTGTTTAGCTCTTCAAAAGGCTTTCCTTACTCCTAAAATCAACTATACCTTCAAGACAAAAAGCTTTAGAGAGCTGCTCTTCATCCTGTTGTTTAACTTAGCCAGCTCTTAGACAACACTGGAGAATGTTTTTCCTCTTTTATGAAACACAACCTCATGCTGACACAGCATCACTCAGAAACCTGACATAGAGAAAAGGGTTAATGAGACAACAAATTGGAATATTTTAGAATGGCCTTCGTAAAGTGAACTTCCAGTGGTAACTGGCTAGAAGTTTTTACCTCAAACCTTTACATTGGTTTCAGTCTCACCAGTTTTACACAAAAATCTCCCTCACGATTCATCTATTTGGATAAGATACTATGTCTTGTCTTTAAGCAGATGATCTCTGTCAGTCCACAAAAGAAATCAAGAAACCAATTTTGGGTAGTTTCAAATGAACACAGATGCCTGTCTTCCTCCTATTGAAGCTTCTACTCCCGGAGCATGCTAGACTGAGCTAACAGCCAACATCAATCATGTCAGCATCTTAATAAGGCCTACCTGTGCCTCCGGTCGCTGAAGTCTCCACGTAGCTTTCAGGAACCTTTGGAAAAGCATCCAATTCTTTCATCAAAGTCAAGGTCTTCTTCCGATTCAGTCGCCTCATCTTCAGCACACTCCTCCACCTCCTCCTTCATATATTCCCTCTGATTTGAGAATAAATGATTGTGATTAAAAGACAGAAGCAACATTGCTCAAATTCACTGGCTATAACTATAAAGCATTAATAAGACAATTAAAACCCAGGAAATATGAATGGTCACTCTTGCTTCAAGAAAACTTAGAATTGGCCTGCACACTGCTGCTTACACTGCAGCCACATCCAGCACATTCACCATTTAATTACTGTGATTAATTTCCTTGTCAATTAAATTGTTATTGGTATTGGATATATTCAATTTTAAATTAAAAAAAGAAAACAAACAAACAAACAAACAAACTGAGTTCTAAAGTAAGCTTGCTAAACAGACCTGACAATGCACGAAGTCACTGACCTAGCAGAGAATATCTAATAGGCTGCATAAACTCAGGAGGACATCCAACTTCTCAGGGCTCCCGTATTAAGCCAATGTGGGAACACACTATATACTAAAGGAAAAAAAATGCATTTTGTGTTTTTACAGCTATAGAATTTTCAAGTAATAATAAAATTAGCATTTTTCTCTCTATAAAAATGCCCCCCAAAGCAAATTGAGTATCAAATCCTAGCTCCGTCGTTCAGAATCCTTTTTGTCCATGACACAATCTTTGCCCTGTTTGTAGTTGTCAATACACTAAGCACCAGGATGCCAAAAGAAGCAGCCTGCCCAGGAACTACTGTCTTAAACTGTTTCCAAATCATGCAAATATGCTCATAACACAGTCTTGCCAATATGCTACGTGTTTTAACAAGCTGGCACTGCTGTCTTCCTTCTGAGGAAATGCTGCACTTTGCCCAGAGTTTTTGAAGCTACAAAAGCCATTGTGCATTTACTGTATTCTGAGACTATGTCATATTATCACCCCCTATTTAAAGACACCAAGGCAGGCAAACTAACCTATAAACCTATACTGCCAACATGTGAATCCTCCTCATCATTGTCTTTGTACAAAAAAAAAAAAAAAAAAAAAAAAAATCTGTTAACTCATCTCCCCCATTTCAAGAGCACATCAAGCCTCCAGTGTGGCCTAGTGATATTACCTGAGAGCTATTCCCTGCTCTGCCGCTCTCTGGTGCTGAGCAGGCTTCGTACTGTGCAGTAACCAAGGAATATACTTTATTGGAAATATAAGTTCACATATGCAGAATCACAATCTATCTTGTTGGGAGCATCAGTCAAGTCAGTCTGCAGAGACCAACTAAATGATACTGTGTGTGCTGTAGAGGATCCAAAGAAACCACAGTTAAAGCAGGCAGAGAACACAGGTGCTTAACAGAAGTTTGGTTATATGGCATTAAAAATAAAACATAAATTAAAAAATCAGGGAAGCAAGGTTGTGTCCTTACTACACTACATAACTGTGTTTTAAAGAATCATCTCAACTCCACTCAGAGTACCTTAAGGAGAAGTTGCAAAACTTAGGAGCACAGATATGGCAAAGCAGCTGCTTGGGTACACAATGACTGGAGCCATAACAGTCATTATCACAGAGCACACAGGGGACGGGGCTGCCTGCTGTGTTACACGGACAGCACTGAGGCCAGCTTAGCAACTCGTTGTTTTCCCTGTGTTTTCTCCGCTATCACGTGTGGAGCAATACAGCGCAAAGAGGTACCAGGTAAACCCAGAGCATTTGAGAGTACTTTATCAAGAAACTTTCTAAATCATTCTGCATCAGTAAGTACATGCATTTCTGTAATCTAGCTAGGAGCATCCAATTTCTTCACTTGTTTCTTTGATCCCAAATACACAGACTCACTTTCCATTACAAAGTGAGACAGACATCTGGTATATTCCCCCCTGCCCATCTCAACACACCTACCTCAGAAACACCAAGTATAAAATTTGGAATCCATTGCTACGAAAACAACATGTTATGAATCCAAACATCGATTACGTTTTAAAAAAAAATATGTATTACTACAAGCTAAGAAAAGGAAAAAGTACAGCACAAACGCCACTTGAGACTAGAGCACACCCGCAAAGCGACTCCAACCCAGACCCACCTGAGGGGCTCGGGCGCTTCTCTCTCACTCACACAACGTGGAAGCGAAGCCGCTACCGGTGCACGCCTGGACACCCAATTCCACACCGTGGAGCCGACCCACGCCCGAACCCCCTCCGGGGGCCCCGCAAGCAGCCGCCCATGCTGAGGGAGGCCCGGGAGGCGGCCGCCAGCTCGGAGCCCACACGCCGGTGCGGGCCGCGGGCGCTCCCGGCCGCCGCCGCCGCGCTGAGGCGGGCGCAGGCCCGCAGCCGGGCACCGGGCAGCCGCGGGACAGGACAGGCCGCACCGACCACCTCACCCCCGCCCTTCCCTACCTCTCGCTTCTCTCGCCGTTACCCAGCGCCGCGGGCGAATCCGGAAAGGAGGGAGCCGCCGCAACGCTCTGCTCGGCGCCCGCCGCGCTGACCATGGCAGCGCGCGTGGCCCGCGGCGGGCTGGCTCCGCCGCCGACGCCCGGCGGGAGGCACAGGCCGACGGGAGCGGTGGCGGCGCCCCGCCCGCCCCGCCTGCGCGCATGCTCGCCGCTCACGGGCACGCGGCGCCCGCCCCCGCGGCGGCCGGGAAGCGGCGGGGAGGAATCAGCAAAAATACGTGTATGTGGGAAAAAAATGGACGTTGTTCCGCGCCCGCACGGCTCGGAGGGAGCGGCGGCGGCCCCTCAGAGCCGGGAACAGCCGATCCCTGGAGCCGTGAAACACGGGCCGCAGCTTCGCTCCCCGCACAGCCCCGCGGCGGAGCCTTCAGGTGGCCGGGGCTTCCTGCAGCGCCGGAGTCCAGAGCCACCCGCACAGCAACATCCGAACAGAAGGAACACGCTGCTCCAAAGAAGGAAAGTAGATATCGTGAAGAATTTGTGAAGCTGCGAGTTACTGAGTGATGGTTTAAAATTATGTGTATCAAGTGTCTCCAAAACCATATTGGAAAATAACTATAACCTGGCTTGCAGTGGTAATACTATTTTAGACACCATGTATATAAAAGCAGACAATGTTTGAAAAGAGGCAATTACCTTCTTTCGGGTTAACTATGAGGGGAAAGACAGTGGGCTGTAATAGTGGGGTAAAACAGATTTTAAGCTCACAAGACAGTCTTCAGTACCGGAGAGAAAAAAAGAGCGCTATTTATAACCAAAATACCTGTTATTTTCCCTGTGGAGCTAATAAAAAGGCACCGCCTCTCACCAAACACCTCACCTCTTAATAAGAGCATTGTTAGTTTATCTCCAGATTTTTCTTTAAAATTGCAGCAATTCATTCTCCTCTGTGTTGGTGTTCCCTGTGCTCTTTACAACTGCCCTGCTATCAAAACAGACTTACAACGGGGTTACATCATGGTACTGCCACTCTGCCCCCAAGTCCACAGCTGGCTGACCCAACCCAGACATCTTCCTACAACCAAAAAAGGGGCTCACCAATATCTTTTGAGAAGTACTGACATCTTCAGTGACATCAAAATTATTCAAAGAAAAGTGGTCCACATAAGATTTTTTAAAAATAAAAGCATTATTCCAAACACTTAGATTCATAGATCAGAGAGAGACTGAAGACTCCACCATTTCTTATAATGAGGCAAGCAGATAAAACCCACACACCAGAAACACAGAAAGTGCTGAGTTCCACAGCATTAATACAGATTTGCTCTTTTTAATGGCTTAGAGGAAAAAGTATATCCACATAGTCTCAAGTAGCATGCCAATTTGAGTAAAACAACTTTGTTTTGGAATCTACAGCACTTGAGAATGAAAGGAACCTAAAACCAATAAAGTAGTACAAACAGATTCAAATAGTAATTTTTTTTTTTCCTTTTAGGGATAGGCAGATAGTGGATTTCAAGGAAGGAAGGAAGATACAGCAATACACCAATGTTCTCACTGAATTCTGATCTGTCTGTTTTGATCATTTTGGCAACTAGAATAACGATTGGATTGGAGAGTCAGAAAGAAGAAGAGGGTGGGAGAACGATCCTACAAGAGATAAATAACCAGGCAGAAAATAAATTTATCTGTACATTTTTCCGCTCATCTCAGAAACAGCAGACAGCTTTAGCTATAGCACTGAAAGCTCTTATATTGACATGCCAGTGGTTGTAGGGTATAATTCAGCAGCCAGGGATTTCACTGCCTAAGCCTTATTTTCCCTTGAAATGCTCTCAGCACTGAGGCCTGAAAAGAGCAACCGACATATCTGGTTATTAGCTGTGCATCAGAGATGCTCAGCAGATGTTCTCACAGGCTATGAACTAAAGCAGTCCAAGCCGCTCACAGACAAAAACTGTTTTGGCATTAGTGCTTGACGCCACCTTGAGATGCCTCTTATGGAGGAGAAGTGGCATGGGACAAAACCGCTTGCAGCTTTGCAGCATTACAGTCATATTTTTAACTACAGATGTCTCCACAGGATTTTGAGGGCAAATGCAGTATACATTTTTCAGAATGTAAGAAAAAGAGAAAATGATATAGTGACAACACTGTGCATTACACTGCATTGAAGTAACGGAACAGTGATCATTCTGCATCCATCAAGTACCAGACTACTCTGTTTCAAACTGTGCTCCTGTCCTTACGTCCCTATATGCTCATTTTCTACTCTCCTGATCACACCTTAATGGTGGTAGCCTATGAACACCTGCCAAATTACCTTTGAGAGCCTGAATGGAGCAGGGGGAAATAAAAAAAAAGGAAGCTCTGAAAAAAAAAAAGGGAAAGGGGAAGAAATCCAGCTGTAAACTGCAAGCCAGGCAGGCAGGCCAAGGGGCTGCTCCCCAGCTGCTGCTTCATACACATTTGTTTGACTACGGTGTTTAACAAGATCCCAAAGCACCCTGAGAATTGAGTGCAGTCGTCTATGTAAAAATACAGCTGCCCTGCCAAAAAGCCCAGCACTTTTTAATGCTGGTGATTTATGATGTCCCTTGATGTGTGCAAATAAGGGAAATCACATAAGATGTTTCATATCCATACACTTTAGCAAACCACAAATGAAGCAGGACAGAAAAAAAAATAATCCCAGTAGTATTAGGCTGTGGAACACATTGATACCAAAGATAGTAGGAAGAGCAAACAAGAGGAGCAGATGTAAACATGCGGAGATCTCCCACCTGCGCTCCAACACACCTCGGCGTTACCGTGCTGGAAGCCGTATGCAAGGTACATAAGACAAGACTAGAAACTCGGCTACAGCACCTCGGGACCAAACCCGAGCCCCGTCCGCTGCTCTACAGCCGCCTGCACAGGTGCGTCGCGACGGCTGGAAAGGCGCGATGAAGCTGTTCCCCAGAAAGAGCGAGAGAAGCGGGCGGGCAGCGGGGGTGACCGGGAGGGCCCGGGGCAGCGGGAGGGGAGAGGGGCAGCGCGCGGGGACAAGGCGAGGCCGGGGTGAAGGGCAGCGAGCAGCCGCTTTACCGGAACGTGGAGGCATCGAGGTGGCATTTAGGAAAGAGGAGGAGGAGACTCAGGTGCAGAACAGCGAATATGAAAATGAGGGGGTGGGAGTGGCTGGAAAGGGGGTGGAGGGGAAGAAAATTAGTCCGGGGAGGGGGCCTGGAGGGATTGGGAGATTTAGAGGGTGAGTGGTGGTGGCTGTTGCCGTTAGGGGGCAATGAGGGCGGGGAGGGATGCCGGTGTGGGGAGATGAGGGTCGGCTGTCAGGGGATCGGACTCCGCGCCGCTGCCGGGCGCCCCAGCGCGGCCATGGCGGCGGGAGGTGCCCTCGGCCAATCAGGAAGAACCACGCTCGCAGGAACGGGCGAGACAAGGTGGCGGGAAGGGGCGCTCCTGCCTGCCTGGCCCTCGCCGGGCGCTGGGGGGAGCCGGCCGCCGCCGTGCCTGTCCGGAGTCGCGCTGTCGGTTGCCAGAGTCCGTCTTGTGCCGTGCAAGAAGGTGCTGGGTGAACCGCGGGCCCCCTCGGAGCGGGGCCCTGCGCGCTGCCGCCCGGCCGCCGGTCCCGCCGTGTTGCCTCAGGGCGGCTGTGCCCGGCGCCCGCCTCTTCGGCCATGGAGCTGTTAGATCGCAGGAAGATTTCGGCGTTTGTACGGCCCCCACTTTAGCTAATGCTTGAAACCGGTTTCTGGAGTCACAGATCGCCACGTGTACGTCTGTCTGCCCAGTGAAGGGACACCCTGCCAGTCAGGGTGGAGGTGCAGGCTGGTGAGGGCTCATCAGAGGCAGCCGCCAGGCAAGGAGCAGGAGCTTGCAGTCCCACCATCAGCTCACCCTACCGGTCACTACGGTGGCAACTCCTGTGTCCAGAGGTGCTGGTTACTTGCCCAAGACCTGGGCAGCGTTACCGTCCCTCTGTGGGCAGGAGTGGCAATGCAGTAATGCAAGTGGCTGTCATTGTGGTGGTATTTATTTGCAGTCTTCCATTTTCTTGGTGCATCAGTAGCCGGTTTAAATAAATGAAAGGAGGCATGGATCACTAATCTCCTACATAGTTTTTCCAACTCCATCCCGCTTCTGGTTTTCTTGACAACGTCTTTTTCAGAGTCTCAAAAGGCAGAACAGTCCAGTTCACCAAAAGGAAAAATATGTTAAAGCTACTTAAGCTATCTGAAACAATCCTATTTTCTGTTAATTCATTGTGTAAATAGGACAACACTGTTTTACAAAATAGCCCCTGTTTTAATAGAGGATCCCAAATTATTTGTCGCTATGAATTGTTTAAGGGATATCAATTCTAATTCTTCTTTTGAAAATATGTGACATAGATAACATTTAAAATGCAATTTAGAACAGCTGCTTAATGAGGCTCAAACTTCACTCACAGGGGAGCTGGAATAAGAACTGTACTGAATGAAGCGCTGCAGTTAAAAATGCTACTGTGTAATCTTGGTTTGTTGTGGGGTTTTTTTGTTGTTGTTGTTGTGGGTTTTTTCCCCCCAAGAATCTAAATTGTTTGGTGTAGACAGATAACTAATTCGAAGCTGTGTCTTTAATTCAGCAGAGATTTGCTATATGTTGTTGATAGATTGTATGGTGTGGGGAGGAGGGGAACATCAGTCACTCAGCTGAATTCCTGTCTAGATTACAAATGTCAGGTTAGTAATAAATCCTGATCTATCACCACTTGGCTATTTTTAGTAATTAGATCATGATTACAAAACAGAAATATTCTGATAATTGATTAAGTTGCATAAAAACACTAATCCTTTCACATACTGGCTTCTTGAATTGTCTAAATGCTCAGGACAAGGCCAACAACTATCAGGAAACAAAGACACCCTAGTGTACATTGTGACATTCAGTATTTCTTTGATTTTGATATCCTGTTTTCCATTCTTTGGTTTGTGAAAAAATCGCATGACCATTAATAAATAGGTTTCTCAATGTTTATTTGCAGTTGTATTAATTATCTTTTTTTTTAGTCCTTTGCTACAAGTTTGCTGTGTCCCAGCATGAAGCTTAGTCTTGAAAAGTATCACTGGTCTTAAAAACCTGAATGGTATGAAGGATTTGGGCTTCTGCAGGTCTGCCTAGTTGAGAACAGTGTTGGCTGGCATAGTGGAGTGATGTGAATGATTTGCCTTTGATAGAGTTAAAAGGCATTTCTATTTGTTAATTGCATAAAAAACAGGGTTTGGAAGAAGTCTGGATAAGCCATATGAGAGCTGATTTGATGCTAGGATATTAATAAATAATAAGTTGACATAGTCTTACTAATATTTTATGAAAACTTTTCAAGTTGTTGTGATACTTGTGGTGTTACCTATATACTAGTAGCACACATCTAAGTTGATAAAAACAGGGTTCCCCAAATTTATTGTGAAATCTTTGCAGGTAAGTATGGAAATCTTTAGAGTTTTCTTGAAAATTGTCCCTTGATGTTCTGCCAGGCCCAGCAGGTTGTAAGAAAATCTTGGCAAATTGCTAGGAAGGTTTTGCTTTACAAGAATATTCTTTTGATTTTTATAATAAAGACTGTTAACTCCCTGTTTTGGTGGTTTTTGTGGTCTGTTTTGTTTTGGTTTTTTTTAACCATGCCCGTTGGTTTCCCTGGCAAATTTAATATGATTGGTGAGAGCTGAACCTAGCAATGATAACAACTGTTAATTAGGGTTTATCTAGTCTAAGTGTAATCTGGCAATCACCAGGGTTCCAATTAATTTTTAGGACATGTCTGCAAGGCAATCTGAAGGGGACCAGATACTCCTACGTGAGCACCACAAGATGTGCAGTAGTCCATTGCATCCCAGCTGTTCTAAAAGACGTTGTGTTCCTGCATAGACCTGCCCATGCAGTGAGTGGAGACCCTGCAGCCCTGGTAAGCCTTGTTTTCTTCAGCATCTGCTCCTGGGTGACAGTACTTTTTTCCCAACTCTAGTGCGCGGCACTTCTGTCATGTCCATCTGATTAAGCCGCAGCTTCCAGCTACAGCTTCCAACATCTCTGTAATCCCCAGCCCAGCTCTCTCCACATCTTCCTTGGCCAGTCTGTGTCCCTATGAGACCTGTGGACTTTCTCAAAACATTAAGTCTTTTCCCTGCCAGATTTACTAGATCAATTGCTTCTCCTCCCTCTCAGTCACCAACTTCAAAATGACCTGGGCTTCCCCAAAACTCTGGTCCTTTTCTACCCTGTTTTCTGTTGCAGGCTGCATACCCGTCAAGATACAGCGGAGAGCTTGAAGTGCCACTGGGCTTGGTGCTCACAGATACCTACTGCCTTAACTCTGCTGCAGGGAGCTCGGGGTGATGGTCACAAACTGGCTTGTGAGAAAGGATGGGCAATGTACAAACAAACCAATTGCTGTTGAAATGTGCTCTGCACAGATGGTCAGCGAGGGAAATATTTCTTCCTGATGCCTTCTGCCAAGAAGGAACTGCCTCAGTCATAGCATTTGAAAGCAAGAGGTATTTCCTTCTCTCCAGGTTTGCTGCTGGCATTTTCTGCGCTTGGCTGGGTTTCCATTGTACCCAGCTGCTCCTGCCTGCTGATGACAACACTTCCCTTCCAAATGACAAGGGGAGATCAGGAAAGTGAAGGGAGACATCAATTTTTCTACTTTCTCCCATCTGGTATAATTAAATACTTGAGGGAAAGATAAAGCAGAAGTTATATATTCTTGATCCTGGGAAGATCAAGATCTGTCCTGTTACAGAACAGACACAGGTAAAATTAAACAGCTGATAGCCAGCCAGCCATCATTCTGTCATACTTTTAGGTAATTAATGCCTATTTTGATAGATTTAAATACTCCCCAGAAGCCTTTGTATTGAATTTCACTTGGGACTGAAAACCAAGAATCTCCAAACTGTCAGTTTAGCTGTTTATATTGCCAAACTAGGCAAGGGTTGCTGTTGAGCCCTTTGACTGAGCTCTGGTACATCTAATGCCTGTTCACTCTCCCATGTTTGTCTTCTGCAACCAGGGACCTCCCGGGTGACCATGGGAGAGGGGCTGTGTGAGAGAGCGCTGTTGTGGTCACAGCCGGACACCGTGTGTATCACACACATTGGTGATCACAGGTAGAAAACGTCAAATCTCCCAGTTATTATACCCATGCAGACCTTTCCACAGCTTCCTGAAGCACACTCGCTGTCCAGCTTTATTCCTTTCAGTCTAAATATACTTCATCAGATTTTTAGTGCTTTTACGCTACTTTTGTTTTCTAATTATGTGAGAAATAAATCATTTCTTCCAACCAATGAAGTAATGAGAAAGAAAAGTGGTTTTCAGTCCATCTCAGGTTTGCTAACCAAAATGAATTAAAATTGTTTTATTCCAGGTCAATCTAAACCAAAATATTTAATTTTTCGGGTCTCATAAAAAATAAGGAGAAACTATGAGGGCAGACTTCTGTTTCAGAAACAAGTAGTTCAGATGCTCCCCCTGACAGTTTCACTTCGTGCTTCTGACTGGAGGACAGAAGCCGGTGGCTCCCGTGGGAGCTCTCTGACCACCAGGCTTTGGTGGCTCTGCAGTGGATGTTCTTGCTGCTGCTGTTCTCCAGTGGATGCAATTTTGTTTATTACACCCCCCAAAAACAAAACAAAACCAAAAAAAATACACCTTAATTCCCAAACAGACTACAGCATGGAAGGTTTCTGCATTGGTAACAAAATGTTTCTAAGCCAGTTGGCCTCAAAGGTTCTTCAGGGGCCAGAGAGATTTTCTGAGCTGAGGGTAATTTCTAAACAACATCAGTTTAACCTTTATAGAAGAATTTCCTTTAACCTAGAGAAAAACACTTAAGATAATTTAGGCTGACAGGTATGAAAAATCTAATAATAGGGATTTAAAACAGAACATTGCCACAAATATGGGTGAATAAAAATGGGACAATCTTTTGTTAGCGCTTTCAACAGTACAGAGACCATTAGCAGAATAAGAGCACTGTTATGCCCTATTAACAGATACTGTGCTGGATAAAGCTTTCCACTGAGAAGCTGCATTATTTTATGTTTCAGGATAGTGGCTGTTATGTGAAACACCATTGCCACCATCCTAGCTCTTGTGTGTATTGTCCTCATACAAATTGCACTTTAAAGCTATAATAGAATTTTAATCCCTGGTTTACTAAGGAATTTCTTTGGTCTGTTGTTTGCCAAAATATAGATTGATATTTTAGAACAAAATATGACTGACTCTTTGAAAGCGTATAGATAAATCTAATTCAACAACTGCTATTCGTGCTGCTCAAGTCAATCTGTTGGCAGAGTTGGAAGGACCATACCATCTGGCTTGTGTTGTGTGTACTCTGCAGTTTTTGTTTCGTTGAAGAAAGTAATTTAACAAATTACTTAAAAATGGTTAAGTTGTCTTTAAAAATAGCCATTTTTTAGTGGAGACCCTGTTTTAGAAAAGAAACGTGCATGGTTAATTCCTACAGTTATGGGGTTTACATATATATATACTACAGCACTTCTGTTAAAGCCTCAAAATGCAATTTTCTCCTCATAATGATGGAGGAAACTTGTGTGTGGACTTAATGGAGCTGAATAAAGCCAGCAGCTCAGAGAGTGTGCTTGACATGGTGAATCTGCTTTCCTTGGTATACTTTTCTTGTGTTCCCCAGTGGAAGGTCAGCAGGGACACAGCAGAATGCCCCAGGGCAACTGCGGGTGACAACAACTTGTAGGAACAAATGCCACAGGGTGAAGCACTTCTTCCATCTGGGTCATTGTTGGTGTCTCAAAACCTATAGCAGAGCCAACAGCTGTGGAAATCTCACTATGTGCAAGAAAAGAGCTGGGCATGCCAAAGGAGGAGTGGTATTTGAGGGAAGGAGAGGAAGAGGGGCCAGAGGCAGCCTTGGAGACCAGGCTGCAACACCTTGTGCAGTTTGGAAAAACTCTTGCTTCATTTTCCTCGTATGTGTCTTCAGTTGTTTCTGCCTGAGCATATTCCCTTTTTTTTTTTTCCCTTTTCTTTCTAGTCCCCTCTGCTGTGTTTTCATGTGCAATAATCTATTTTTCTCTTGTACTTAGGGAGAATAATTACTTCTGATTAATAGGCCAGTAAAGCAATGAAAAGTGAAAAATATCAAGCACTTTTGTTTAGTGATGTGAAAAGGTTCCTAGAAACAACCTTGTCAGTTGTTCTGCATGAAGTCACCCATTCTGAGTAAACTAATGTAAGATCACCACAAGGAATGTGACAAACTTCTCATCCTGCCAGTTGTACTGCCAGCTTGGAAATGTCAGGACCTTAGGAAATAACATTAACTATTGTGTCTTGACTATATATATATCTTGAATAGCATTTTGAAAATCACACTGTGTTGAAACAGTACAGTTCATCATTCGCTCTGTCTTTTTTGCCTTAAGTGTTGATGACTACTATCAGCAATGCTGTGCCTGCCAGGGAGATAATATTCAAGTTAAAATTGCATTTCTTGTTTGTGGTGGAAAAAAGAAAGACTTCAAACACCTGACTTGCACACAAAAGGTGAAGGGGACCATGAGGTGCTGTGGCTGTTAGAAAATGAAGAAGCTTCTCATGAATTATAGACTTTACATTGTTCTGGAATGTGGAAAAGCTCTTTTAAGCAATTGTTAAACACTATTTTTGAAGTAGCTGTTTGCTCCAGGATGCAAGGTATGGAGTAGCAGCTGGCCGGTGGGATGCGGAGGTGAAGAGGCCACGGGAGATGGTGGCCTCTCTCCATGCCTACCCTGATTTTCACAGCGTACTCTTCTGCTGTCCTTAGCTCTCTTGTGATCTGATCTGTCAAATCAAATACTTCTCTTATTTTATTGTAAGCTTATACTTCATTCTGGTTTTATTATTCAGTGCTCCATTCTCCCAATGTGTAGAAAACCGAGAAATGCACAGACTTCGCCTTTGAGAAATTGCTCTTTAAGCATAAGATACACTTGAGGAAATTAGAGCAGAAGCAAAAGAGGAGAGACACAAATGTAGCAAGATTTAATTTATGATTTTGGCCAGTTCTTTATGCATGGGATTCATCTCAGTACATTTTAGCTGCCTAAAATACTGGCACCTGTCTTAATATAGGGAACTGGGCTGCGTATGACCAAAGGAAAGCAGCAGATATCTCCAAAAGAGGATTTATGCCTTTAAGGTGTGTATCTAAAGAAGGTGGTAGGATGGACCCTATAGGGGTTCCTGTCTTTCTCCATTTACTCTAAAGGAAGTCCAGGTGATTTGTTTAGATTAAATATTTATTTTTCACATGCTGAGAATAATCCCAGGCTTAAATAATTTTATTTCATATTGAAACGTTAAAGAAAACCAGATTTTTTTTTTTTCCTGGATGTTTTTCACGTTTTAATTACAGGGGAAAGAATCCATGTACCCAAAGAGACGTTTTTATTCAGAATGTCCCTTGGAGGAAAGTGCAGATCGGTACAGGCTGGTGCCAGCTGCTGGTCAGGCAGCATCCAGGGCCAGGCTCTGAAGCAGGGCTGGTGCCTCCACGCTGGCCACCTTCCCTTGCTGTTGGCTGGTGTCTGAGAAGGGAATATATGCTGAAGTGTGAGCAATTCCTCTCCTTTGTATTACGGATATGCCTTGGGCCTAAGAAATGACAACTGTAGGACCTGTGATGACTTGAAAAACCATGCACCAATGTTATCTGCCCTCCAGCCAGCATGGGATGAGTGATGCATTATAAATCCAGATCCTTTACCAGTGCAGAGATTAAAGAAGAAAGAAAGAAGTTTCTTAATCCCTGCCTCAAGCAGTTTGAAACCTCCTTCTTGTTTGGGGTCCTACATAAATCAAAACACAGGACTGACTATATTCTGCAAATAAATCTTCCTTGATATTTACTTCTCACATAACTTCTCTGTAACAAAATCTGAATTCACTACCAAATATGCTAATAAAATGTCAACCATTCTGTAATTTACTAGCATCATAATAATAATACTTTCTTCAGTTATATATCTCTCTTTCAGAGAGTGCTTGACATACTGCTTATACATTAAAAGTAAAATTAATATATTAATATATCATTTAGTATTTTATTTCTTAATATTGAAACCCATTAAATATAAACCATCTGTAGAGTAATTAATCATGCATGAATACAAACCAGATGCAGATTAAATTAGCCTGAAAAAAAGTCTCCCACAAGTAATTTCCATGTGCACTTGGGGAAGATGATTTCCAAAAATGTAAGTATATGAGTTATTTCTGGTAGAGTGAACAATCATAGTAATGGCAGAGGATACTTAGTACCTACACACTGCAATAAGATTAAAAAGCATGTATTTATTTTGTTATGTGGATTTGGGGAGTTTTGTGGTTTGGGGGGATTTTTTGTGTTATTTTTTTTTTTTTCTCTGAAACAACAGGAGCTACCAAATGAAAAGCAGTGAAGATATATATTTAATACATTTAGAAAACCTTGTATTTGAGGATGTGCTGATATTTCCCAGACACAATCATTAATTAATCCTTACAATCAATCAGAGGAGAACTGATAACAAATATACCACAACTAAAAAAGTTCATCCAAGACAGCCTGTCATTCAGAAAACTGGAACCAAAGCATCACAGGTTTCAACAAAAACATCAGACACCAGTGGCCAGTGATGTGTGTGAGCTGGTGAGCTCCATTGTGGAGCTGCTCCATCACCATGTTCCCCGTGACCGTGGGGTGCCCTGCACAGCCCCTGCCCTGGGTCTGTGGCTCGGAGTGGTTCCAGGCAGAGCTGAAGCTAAAGCGCAAAGCTGGAACTCTGTTTGCCATGTTGTATTTAGCTTGAAATTGAAAAAAACCTGGTGCTCACAGCAGTGATCCAGAGCTTGAGTTAATTTGAAGCTGGCTCAAAATGTCACATGGGTGCAATCACAGCTTTCAGGTGGAGATGTTTACAGTCACCTCAAAACCCTAAATAAGCCCTGACAGACCATTTGCACACCTGCTGTGAGGAGTCGTCCTTTCTAGCCTATGTTCAGATAAACCAGTGCCACTAGACTTCTGATGTTAAATAGCTGTAAAGACTTAAATGTTTGGTTGCAAACTGGACCAACTGAACAGTTGTTTGCCAGTACTTTAAGAATCCCAGCCTTCTCTTTTCAGTTGCATGAACTTTTTCTGCTGTTAATTTAACCTGTCACAATTTTCTTTCACTGCACAGATTTGCTGATGCCAGAAGCCCTGGCAGGAAGCGTTCACAAATCAAGCCTTTGGCAGGCTGTAGGCTGGGTCTCATTCTCACCTACACCTCAGTGCCTGGGGGGACATACTATCTTCTCCAGCTGAAGTGTGCGGGTATGCCTTTGCTTGCTTCCCTCAGTCGGCTCTGCTCATTTCCAGCTGAAACACTTGGCTGTCTGAAAACCAGGTAAGACCTCTTCGGTGTTTAATTTTTCTGCTAAGCATGAAACTAAAGCATGTTGAGGTTTTGCCAGTCCTTGCTTCCCTTTTAAAGTGAGTCATCTTTAAAGAGCGTCACTGATGTTGAATATTGTAGTGTTAGGGTAGAGACTGGGACGTATAACTTCCAAGATTAGTCTTACCATAACATCTGAAATACTTGGAGTGCCTTTGCTTTGTTCCCCAGCTCATCATAGCTCATTCAGCACAGTGATGGCTGGATGAAGGTGAGGAACAAGAACAGAGCCGGGAAGTGGCACTTTTTGTACACTCAAGTGGGGATGCCCTGGCAGTGGAGCTGCATCAGGGTGCACTGGACCCGCTGGTGCATGCAGGTGGAGAAAGAGGTGGAAAGCACAAAGATGGGGGGCAGGCTGCTGTTTGTGAGCTCTAGCTGGTGTCAGGATGCTGGGTTGTCTTTTTTACCCATGTCTGCCTTCTGTTTTTCCAACAGAGGTTTTGTGTTGGCAAGTCTTATTTTCCTCCAGGTGAGTAGGAAGAGGAAGGGTTTGAAGTAAATGCCAAAATGAACCTCTCTTGGGTTCACACTGAGGTTTCCCTGTATGAGTCTTTTGCACTGATACTGACGTTACGTGTTTTCCTCACAGCACTTAGAAGATGTGGTTATAATCTTGTCTCTGCCAAAATTCACAGAACCCAACTTCAGGCATTTCTCAGTGGCATCTTCTTTAGGACCTTGGTCTTTGTTTTAAGTCAATGCAAGAAACATGAGCCTCCAGAGAAGGAGTTAGATCTCTGCAAACAGCCCTGCTGAATTTAGTAAGGATTAAATAGCTTATATCCAAATCTCACAATATTTTTCTGGATAGAATTTTGTTTTTACTTTAAACTAAGTGTGAATATGTTTTACAGTCTTCTCTGAAAGCACTGGTGAGGTGTATCTCTCTTTTAATCCTGATTTCAGTAATGAAAATTGTAAGAAGAAATTATTAATAAAACAAAATCAAAGCAGGGTATCCTTTTAAGTGTTATATTTTTGTTATGGCTCTGTCGCTTCACTGAAGTCTAGCTTTGGATAAGCCGATGTGCAGGGGCTGCCTTGGTGAGGCCAAGCACCGGGTGACCCGCCGGTTCTTCTCTTGCAGCGACATCGGTTTGAGTTTCACGGGGAGACATGAGGCTGGGGCTGGCCATCCTGTTACACCTCAGTAAGTACAGATGTTACAGTTGTTCAGGCCAATTTTGAAATATTACCATGTGATTTACATATCTGTCTAAGGTTTTGTTAAAGTGCTTCTTTTGTGTACACTATCGAGACACACAGGACAGTGTGTCCTTATTACTCGCTCTCCTGCCACGGAGCTATGAGTGACGTGAAATGTTTAAATACAAAGAAAAGTTAATCGAGTAATTGTTGTAATTGAGTCAGAATCAGATCCTGAAAGGAACAGTCATTATCTCCAGACAGTTAATATCATGGATCTGGATAAATAAAGGACAGGCTAACCAAACATGTGCATGGCTGTATACTTAGAGTCAAGCTTCACTCATCATCTGAAGTTTAGCCTGAGCCACAGACTGAAACCTGGCTGTAAAATACTGTATATTTACTGCTGTAATTGCATTACTGCTTCTAGTGTTCCATGGGATCTTCATGTATTTATTGTTTTGGTTTTTTTTTAACTGCACCTTTTATAACAAGTTAAGCCAAGTAAAGCTGAACTGATAAAGCCTCCAAGGTACCCATTCCTGTTCAGAGTTTCAGGACAGAACTTGTTTAAAAGGACAGGCCCTGTAAGGGAAGTCTTAACATAGTAGGAAAAATATTTAAAGTTGTTTCAGGCAAAATAAACCAAAAGATCCTGCAATTACTGAGAGAAGTCAGAATTATCCTGTTTAATTATTAATGACCATGCCATGGGGTCTCAATGGAGGGTTCTGAGACTGGACTAGGAGGTCCGTTGCAAATCATCAGAAAATCTGAAGTATCCCAGACATCAATCCTAGTCTCAGTTATCGGGTTATCACTTGTAAATCATCAGAAATCATCAGAACTAAACCAAATCTGTCTCTGCTTACATAGTCAACTGAAATGCCTGTGATTCTGCTGCAGGAGGGCTGGCTATGATTGTGCCAGGGTAGGAAGCATAATAAATTATTACTCATAGCAGATTGGTTTGCTGCACAATAATGTGCTGAGATTTAAGTTTTAGCATAGAGTTGTGATATATTAGCTATATTTTTAATAATAGTTTTGCAGCACGTGTGTTCATTACCAAAGCTCTTAAATATTCCATTAAAAGATATTATTAAGGACAAAAGGAGCACAGGCAAGGGATACTTTATGACATTAGGATGTAACTGATTTTCTCTGGAGAATACTGCTGGATATACAAAACAATTTAGTCTCTCTGATCTTCCTTTGTGCTCAGTGCTGGTAAGACTCCAGCATGCACAGGATGACTGTGATGCTGGGTCCTGCCACCCAGCCATTGGGGACCTTCTCCTGGGTCGCAGCAAGCAATTAACAGCCTCGTCAACCTGTGGAATGAACAGCCCTCAGAAGTACTGCATTATAGGCTACCTAGAGGTTGGTTTGCTTTTTCTTTTTTAATAAACTGAACTCTGCCTACTAACAATAATCTCATCTGTAAAAGGAAATCGTCCAGACTAGGACATTTCTACTGAAGTTTTCTGAAAAACACCAGACAGTGTGGTGTAAATTTGGTGGAAGGCTGTGCCTTATTGCAGCTTGTATGGAGAGTTTGGCAGCAAACAGCTCCACAGTGATGTATAGCTTCTCAAGAGGGAGAAACATCCATGAGATGCAAATGAGCACATGGATTTCTGGTGGATCTTTGCTCTGCATGTCCTTTTCCCACTCATGCCTCAGAGGTGAAGACCACAGTTTCCATGTGTGTGAGCACTTAGCAGGAGGAATATGGTCCTGCAGGCTGTAGGCACTGGGCCTTTGCTGGAGATGTCCCATACAGTGTTGAGACCTGAGGCAGCCTGTTAAGTGATTCACACCGTGGCCTCTCACGTTTTTGATCTGAAATGAGACCAACATTGATAAAAGCAAAAAGCCATCTCCAGCAGGGGAAAAACCTAATGATGCAGTCCAGTCCTTGACCCTGTAGGCGGGCGGATCCAAAACATGGGTGATTAGAGGGATCCGTCTCGCTCCCTGTCCACAGTGATGAGGCCACAGGGGACCAGCAGGTGTGCAGGAGCCAAGGGCAGGCAGAAATGGGAGTACCCTTCTTGTGTGTTCTGGAGGACTTTCCCCCACTGAGCTAATAAATTGTCGCAAATAGAAATATTTTTACTAAATACCAGCTGTAGGCTGAAGAGGAAGTTAATAAAAACCAGCTTAATTTATAAACATTTGAAAGTGATTATGGTTTATGATCATGTGGCAAAACGCTGTGACACATTTACAGAGTGCAAAGTTCTGCCACACTGAGTTTGCACCAAGTACTGCTCCAAATTATTAATTCCAACTATGGTTTTCTGCAAAATGTAAATACCTCTTACCTCTTCCGAAAGAGCCTGTGAGCCACTTTTCACCCTTTGCTGGATTTCCCCATGTTGTTTGAACAAGTGCATCCTGGGCGCTAACTTGCTGGCTGTGCTCAGAGTGTGGGCACTGCTTGGTAGACGAGCACAAAGAGCCATCCCAGAGATATCGTCTTTCTGGCCCTCAACTGCATGACTGCCTTTTTTTTTAATCTTTTTAAGAGGAGATCAAAGAGCAATAAAAAATTAATATTTTCACTTGCCTGTACTTATCCTTTGAATTATGTAAATACAGGCTCATGAAAAGGAACAGCTGTTCTGCAATAATCCCTGTGATTTAATGCTGCTTCAACATACCTTGACCCCTGGTGACTGTCTCCTGAAAAGGATGAGAGCTACAAATTCTGCTGCTTTGCAGAGCTTGAGAGACAGAGGCTTAGGCTCTGGAAATGTGATCTGCTGTACCAGCTCCCTTTAAGAGTACGTGTCACCTAAGGTATATCAGAGAGTCCCATTCAACTTCTCACCAGCACATTCCTGAATGCTTTGCTGAAGGCAGGCCAGGAAGCTTTGAATCTTGCGAAGCCGAATGCTTCCTCCCCCAACTCCCCTGCCAATTACCTATGTCAGGCATGATGACTGGAGCAAACCTTACTTGTGAAAGTTTGTTAGTCAATGTGGCAAGTTGCCAAGAGCCAGGACTCAGTTGGGATGTCTTATTGAAAATTCAGATTGTAAATAATTAGAGTTTGACTGCTTTGTGTTTGAACAGAAGCACTGCAAATCATTTTCAGTCTTTAATGTGTCTTATTGTTTCTAAATGTAAGTCAAATGGTTTTTAGCCCTATGATTGAATTTACTAATTATGCATGTTTTAAAAGGAAAGAGGACTCAGTATTGTGGAGAGCGTAAAGCTGCACACTGGCATCTTCCAGACTTGCCTTGCGTGGACATGCATATTCTTCTCCTTTGGGGCACAAAAAGGTTTTTATAGAGTAACCTTAAACATAAGTTGACTGAGTGTCATATTGTATATATCTATATAAATCAGAGAGTGGGTGTGCACAGTCTTGACAAATGCTTTGATAACCAAAGTTCTTCTTACCAGAGCTTTGTGAAATCAGCTGAATTTTTTGTATTTTTGAATTTTTTTTATTTCTGTCATGTCTTTTAAATTGCACATCCATACATTTGTCAAATGTGGTATAGAATGACTGAATATAATATCTGTTTCTCATAATGTTTAAAGCACATAAATTATACCATACCTGTAAATCTATATAACTTTGTTTATTTAAGTGTGAATAATTCCAAGATGATTTCATAATATAAAGATGTCCAAACCATTCCTAATACTTCTCTGTATATCCTGAGCATGCCTGGCAGGGTGCCTCTCTGCCTGTCCCCTTCTGCATCTTTTCCAGCCCAGATCCTGCTGCTCAATTGCACTTTTTGTTTTCTGCAGCATTCCTGCCAGCTCCCAGACAAGGGCACCGAATCTGTCCCACCTCCTTCTGGGGTGCTGTGTCATCCCCCTTCTCCCTGCCAGCCAGGCACACAGCTTGGCATCACCTTCTGCTCTGGCTTATCTCTGCATCCTCACACTCAGGCTCTGCCCAAATCTTGTAGAAACCTTGTGTGTAGCACAGCCACCACCGTTTGCTGCCCCAAGGCTCTGCGGGCTGCAGTCGCATCCTGCTTGGGCTCATCCGTGTGGCTCAGCATGGGTCATCTCCTAGCCCCGCATGTTAACCTTGTCACCTCTCCTTACATCTCCCGCTCAATCTCATCACCTTAAATAGGAGCTCCTTGCCCTTGCTTCCAAAGCCCTTTTGCAGACAAAAGCCTCTCATTCAGTATTGAGATACTGGCTAATCATTGCCACCTTCATCTTCTGTTTGTCACATTTTCATACAAGATCCTTTCATCTTATTGACATCCCGATTTTCCTCCTTTGCGTTGTTTTTAAACTTTTCTGGTTTTCGTACACCTACAAAAAGGCACTGACCACCACCTGACATCATACCTGGATCCAGCCTTGCCTTCCATTTCACCTCTCTGCTGCTCCTGGCTGGGTCTCCGAGCTGCTTGAAAATGTGCAAAAGAGAGAGGAAAAAAAGTCTATAAATGATTTAGTGAATGTTCCTCTTCAAGGCTTCTTCAGATCTTGAAAGATCGATCCTCCCTGGTATCGCCTCTGCCTCCTCACTGCCACCTCTGACTGAAAGTTTCTACAGCTTTTATGAGACACAAATAAAAGCTCAACTTTAAAAAAAATGCAGAACAAACCCTCTGGCAGCTAAATCCAGAATCAACACCTTGAAAAACTTATTTCTTTGGTCTTGCTGAGATCCCTTTTCCACAACCAAAAGAGTGTATTGTCTATAGGGTACCTGGGGCAAACTGAGGCCAACATTTGCTATAAGCATGGTTTGTCCCTCTAATGATTTTCTTGGTACTGTCCCTTTTATATGAAAGCATGAGTTATTAAAAGCACAGGTATCCAAAGCAACATGACAACCTCCAAACTTGCAATGTCATAAATACATGTACATCTGGATCTTTAGGGAAGAGAATAAATTAATCTTTTATCCTGATCATTTTGTTTTCTAGGATGAACAGAAATGCTTTCTCTGTGATTCCAGATACCCATATAATCCCTATACACAGCACAACAGTCACATGGTTGAAAATGTTATCACAACTTTTGAGCCTGATAGGAAAAAAAAGTGGTGGCAGTCAGAAAACGGTGAGTTTCTTTCAGAAAATGTTACCACAAAATGTTATGGTGAGATTTATTTGTGTAATTGTGATTCATCACATTGGTTTTATGAGAGATGAGACAAAACTGCATTATTCTCTGATTCAGTAACACTGAGTGATTTAAACCTATTTGTGTGTAACGATATAAGATTTGAAAAATTCTGTTTTTCTACAGAAAAATTTTAAGCAAAGTAGCTCCAAGAGCTGGCCAGAGGACCTGTGACAGTGCTGTGTTATCCATGGTGGCCATATATTTTTCACAAGGTGTCTGCTTTTCAGGGAAATGTGATATATGGCAAAAAGTACATTTGCCTACAGATGTGTATGACAGAGTGTGTAAAACACAATCATCCATTAAAAAAAAAATAGTGCTTGTGTTGTAAAGCACGAGTACTTTAGGAAATAATTAAATGAAGCCTGGCTATTAACACCCTTATTACCTGGCTATTAACACCCTTATTGCCACATGTTAATTTTGTCGCAAGCTTCTCTGTAGTAGTTCTTCACTGATATTGATTTATATATCCTTACAGCTTCTCAGTGAAGATGTGATAGGAGGAATAGCATCTACTGTACTTTAGTTGACATATAGGGAATATGTAAAAAATATTTGGTTGGAAATTAAGGCATATAAAACTTAAGATAATATGCTACCCCTATTTGGGTATCCAACTAAAATTCATAAACCTTGTTTTTTCATGGACTTTAGCAAGACGCTCTCACCAGTTTTGTACACCAATGTCAATGAAACTGTGGCCAGCTGTCAAAGTCTCTTCTTACTCTCACCATCTTTCTGCTGGGATGAGGTCTCCTGCACAGCCTGGGCAGCAGGAGCCCTGGGGTGCTGCATGCAGATGTGAACGACAGGGATATCAGCTGAGCTCCTGCAGCTCTTTACAGAGAATGTGTGAACTGTGGAGTTTTCTCCATACTTGTTGCAATTTTGAAAGATGCCTAGTATGATAGCTCTGTTCATTACAGATTTCAGGTCTGACAGTATAAAAGGGTTTAACAGATCTTTTTAGTATGAAGAAAATGCCATATTTTTGATGTGTTTCATTTTTATCTTAGAAATAAGCAAACTATTTGCATGGATTTAAGAAAAATCTGACTGGATACAGGAAGATGTAAACCCATAACCTCACCATCGTCATCACTTACAGTCCGAATGCTCTGAACAGGACCTTTACCCATCTCTTGCATTCTCAGTGACAAGGGGCATTGCCAGTGCCAGGGCCAGAAAGGCAGCACATCGCATTGTCCCTGGAGAGTGATGCAGCCACACATCGGGTTTGTGCATAGGGGATGCCCTAAAGAGCTTGCTGCTGTGCTGGAAAAGACATCTTTAAATTCCCCACAGGAAAGCTGTCTCAGCAACCCCTCCAATGTGCACACTGTGCTCTTCATTTTCATTCTCTTTTCAGGTGTTAACCACGTCAGCATTAGATTGGACCTAGAAACTTTATTCCAGTTCAGCCATCTTATCCTGACTTTTAAGGTACCTCTTTTACCAGAGCTTTTATGTAATGTAATACACTGAGTACTTAACCACGGGAATAAATTGCTTAGATAGGCAGTGAAAGCTCCATCTTTAGAGGTTTGTAAGAACAGGTTAGATAAACACCTGTCAAGCATGGTTAAGTTATAGCTGATCCTGCCTTAGGGGAGGAAGATAGACTGAATAGTTTCCAATTCATGGGCCTTCTGGTCCTATTTCCTATAAGTGTGAGAATTAAACTTGAAAAAAAAAAAATTGAAAAACTAAGCTCTAAAAATTTAGGACATTTCAGAACTGAGGTTGCTCTTTCCCATTTAATTCAGTCTTCTTACACATATGCTTTATGATCCAGATGGTTACAAATTCCTTTTCTACAAAATTCCTATATTGTTATGGTAAATGTCCTTACTTAGAAAGTAATCTTTATGTGGAAGGTCACCCTTCCCTTTTGCTGAGAGGGTTTGGATGAGGAGTCTGGTTTTGTCAGAGAATCATGTAGCCATGACAGTAGCCCTGTATGGACCCCACAAGCTTCCAAACACAGAATTTTGATTGACAGCTGTCAGCATCCCCCAAACAGGAATCTTAGCAGAACAATCCCTGAGATGTCTTATCAACACCTAGTTAAGGAATTCTTGAAATAATATTTCTTGCAGACATTTCGACCTGCAGCGATGCTGGTTGAGCGCTCCACTGACTTTGGTCAGACCTGGAAAGCCTTTAGATACTTTGCACAGGACTGCACAGCTTCTTTTCCCAACATCCCTTCTGGTCCAGCAAAAAGTGTGGGAGACATCATTTGTGATTCAAGATATTCAGACATCGAGCCCTCCACTGAAGGCGAGGTATTGCCAAGTGTCTGTGTTTGTATGAGTTCAGATCATGAGCGGCTATTTCTCTGGAGCGAAGGGTCTCTTGTCTGTATCCATCAGATCCACTTATACAGGTTCTGAGACCTGAAGTGCTATTTGCCTTATTGAAGTAAGAGTGAAAGACAAGCACTGCACTTTACCCTCAGTTTCACATCCATATGAACTCATAAAACACTTCAGCACTTGCTGA
The DNA here is from genome assembly GCF_036013475.1 of Columba livia. NCBI lineage: Eukaryota > Metazoa > Chordata > Aves > Columbiformes > Columbidae > Columba > Columba livia. The sequence continues at coordinate 196,182,948 of NC_088602.1, forward strand.
AGCAGGGCCACAGCCTTGTGTTTTTTCTTTTATAGGATCAGTCAGGTGGCATTAGTAACTAATGGGTCTCGGGTAACAGTCTTTATCTATATCCAGAAAGAATAGCTTCAATGATTTATAGAGCTATATTAATTTGTTTTGCAGGTTGTTTTAAAAGCTTTGGATCCCAGCTTTGAAATAGAAAATCCATATGTGCCACATATCCAAGGTATGAACAGTACAGGTTGTGTTGCTTGTTTTGTACACTGAAAGGGTGAAAAACTCAGCTGGTGTAAGTCAAAGATGTTGAAAACTGGGTACAAAAAAAATCGTAGGGAGATATCTGTATTAGTAAATAAAATGGGCCGGTCTTGTTCTCTAGCCCTGAGGACAAACGACACAGCTCTGCAGAGCTCATGCATGCAACTGAGCTATCATTCCTTCAGACATGGGGTGGCCCAATCCAGAGTGCCTTTTGGGAGCAGTCCCAGAGCTGTGCATGAACCCATGAAGACATTGACTAGGAAAGTCAAGAAGGAGGGTGCTAACACTTACGCAGCTGTGTGCCAGGAGTGGGCTGTGCCCTGGCACTCTATGGGTACTGGTCTTGGCCAATACCAGATCATTTTCACTATTTCTTCCATGTGAGGGAATTATTGGATGACTGATCCAAGCTGAAGATTTCATACTGTTCATCTTTGAGTGAATTAGGGTTCTTGATTTCTCTTCTTTCCTTCCAGAGCTCATTACGTTGACAAACCTAAGGATCAATTTTACAAAACTCCACACCCTTGGGGATGCTCTGCTTGGAAGAAGGCACAGTGATCCCCTCGAGAAGTACTACTATGCTGTCTATGAGATGGTTGTACGGGGCAGCTGCTTTTGCAATGGCCACGCCAACCGGTGTGCTCCTGTGCAGAATCTGCGGGGAGATGTTTTCCGTCAGTCTGGGATGGTGTGTCTTTAATGCTGTCCCCAACAAGGGCAGTCCTCACCTGCTATTTTGGGGGAAGGAAGAGATGGAGGGAGGGAGAGGAAGGAATTTCTCTGATGACCATTGGATTGACCATTTGGACCTCCAAGTTGTGAAATGTTTCAATACAGCTTCTTCCTTTAAAGGTCTGGGCTGATTAGCTCAGAAGCTGTCTCTTTGTTGGCACCAGGATAGTGTTTCAAAAGCAACTGGGACAAGACATGTTGAAAATAGCAGCAAAATACCAGAGCTGTAATGGTGCAAAGGTAATGCAGTAAGTAGCCTGTGGTATGTACAGACTTGAATGGCCGCTGGTTGGGTGCATTCCACACTCCAGCTGAGCCCGGAGGCTCTGTGGCAGGAGAGGAGGCATTGGCACAAAGAACAGCTGATAGTGCAAAGCTAAACCATGAAAAACGGATCATTAAAAACTTCAGGAACATGATTGTGATTTCTTTCCTTCTGAGAATGAGTTTTTTTCTCCTGGAAAATATGTGTCTCAATATAGAGACATGTAGGGAGAGAGATACAGAATTTTAAAAGTTGAAGAATCTTTTGATATCTCTACAAGTATTTTTTTCCTAAATGTTGCTCACTGGCTTTAAAACTGTTTGGTTAAAGATTGCAGGTTTTCTCCAGACCTTTTACTCAAATAACTGAGAATTATGTCAGCTGAGGGAGCCAAAGAGCTTTGAATTTTCCTGATCTTACTGGCTGACCTCTAGCAGATTACCTCCCCTCCTCATGCCACCTCACCTACTCTCTGTTCTTACTGTGCTGCAGGTCCACGGGAGATGTATCTGTCACCATAACACTGAAGGTTTGTCCTGTGAAAGATGTAAAGATTTCTACAATGATGTTCCATGGAGACCAGCTGAAGGGGCACAAGATAATGCTTGCAAACGTAACTCAAACATGTTTTCCTTTTCAAAAGCTGGGAGGTGGGTGTAGCACAATCCCTGTGCAACGTGTAACCAAGTGGCTAGGTTTCTGGGAAGGAGACTTTTCCACGCCTCATCTAGAATACTAAGTGGATTTCTCTATTCATTGGTGCTGTGTTGCCCTACAAGAAGGAGAGCTGTTTCATTTTCTCATTTTTCATAAAGAGAAAAAAACACTAGAGGAAAAAGCAGCTATTAGTTGCAAAAAAAAAGATCATTTGTTGGTTTGCATAGGGTCTTTATTCTGAAAGGATAATTTAGACAAGGCTAAATTATTTATTTCCCCAAAAATGAGTAATGTAGGATATATGAGAATAAATAATTAAGATCTGTAAGAAATATTCAGCCAGATCTCTCTTCAGTGGAGCAGTGTTCCCCACTGCGTGTCAGGCACACTTACCATCACGGGTATGTTCCCAGTTGTAGGGCCCAGTTCTGTCCTGAATCTCCATTGTTTCCCTTCGGCTGTAAAGCACAAGACCTGGGAAGATACAACATTGCTGGAGCACTGAAGTCATATGAGTGACAAGTAACCCCCTGATAACAGTGGACAGCAATGGTGGCAAGACCATGATAACAGGAATTGTGAAATATCCCACTGCTTGTTTTGTTTGCAGGGTGTAACTGCAATGGACACTCTGGCAGATGCCACTTTGACATGGCCGTGTACCAGACCAGCGGTGGGGTCAGCGGTGGTGTTTGTGAGGACTGCCAGGACAACACCACGGGGCAACACTGTGACCAGTGTCAACGTTTCTTTTACCGGGATCCGCTCAAAGTCATCTCGGACCCTCATGCATGCCTCCGTAGGCTTTGCTTCTTTAGCTTTTGCAAGAATGACTCAAAATGGGGTGGTTCTGGTTCTCTTTACTCTGAGCCCTATGGCACCCCCATGCTTAAATGTTCACAGGGTTGTAAATATGTTACCAAACCTATAACATCCAAGCTACCTTACTGAGTAGCATCCTTGAACCAGGGCTGCATATTCAAACTCGTTGCTAAACTGAGCTGTGAAATCCTGCACGTCTATCATCTTTCTTGAACAGCATCAATATAAATAGTAATAGTAATAGTGCTATTGCTTCTGTGATAGTCAGGGATTACAGGAGAGGTGCAAAATGATGGGAGGAGCAATAACTTTTGCTAGATACCTGCCATATATAAGAAAAATGAGCTTACAGGCATGAAAGCCCTTCTTCTGAAAGAGGAGCTAAATTCGGTATTAACAGAAGATGGGAAAAATGCTCTGAGTATAATTTAGTTGTAGTAACTGGTTGGCATCACAAGTCCTTAAAGAGCCAAGGGGAGATTACCCCAGGAAGCAGTGTGGTAGATGTTATCTCTGCTGTGAGAAACGGCTAGTGCCTTGGGAAAAAATGGGGTGTGCCATGAAGGCAGTGTCCCCTGCTGAATCCATTGCTTCCAGTAAATAATTCAGCTATGGCCAATTCAGACCAGCTCTGGGGAGGTGGCTCATACTTGGTACCCCTCTGCAACCCTGCAGCTTTCATGAGAGCATCTCCAAAAGCTATACTTTATAGTTATAGTGCACTCCCATCCCCAGGTACTCCAGAGAGGGTGGGGAGTGGGTGAGTAATGCCTATTTCTACCCAAATCAAAGGGTATCAAAGGGTATATATTTCTACTAAAGTGAAGGCTGTAACTCTCCTCCAGAGAAAAAGTAGATCTTGGAAACACCCTCATAATATTTCTTAGCTGTAAAGCACCCAACACAGAAAGCATGGATAAACATCTCTAATATTTACAAGAATCTTGTATTTGTGCCTGCTTGCAACTCTGTAATTGTGTTGTCATGCTTATATCTAAATATGCTTTTTTTGCATGTCTCCTTGGCCATGCCTCTAGCCTGCAACTGTGACCCAGAAGGTACATTGCACAACGGCATGTGTGAGAGCCGCACAGATCCTGCTCTGGGAACAGTCGCGGGCCGATGCCCTTGCAAAGAGAATGTGGAGGGTGTGCGCTGTGACAAGTGCAGGGCGAACTACTACGGGCTGAGTGGCAGTGACCCTCTGGGCTGCCAACGTATGTAAACCACCTCTTTCGTTCTTTCCAAAGCACTTTTAAGAGATGGAGTCAGCCAAATGCACAGATGCACACACTTATGCACAGATACTACCTGCTTCACAATATACCCAGTTGCCTACTATAATTTAATGTCAATGTAATTTAATGTACCTGGTGAAGCATCTGAGATGGAAAAGATGCAAAATCACTTGCAGAATACCTAGTATATAATAATAGATCGTACTGTTGTTAATAGAAGCATTGTTAGATATACAATTTAATTGAAAAGGGAGATTGAAACACCTGAAAATATTTTTAGAATAAAAATCTGCACAAGAGTGAATGAAAAGCCACAGAGGGAATCTCAGGAATCACTGTTAGGATATGTGGACTCTGCACTGCATGGTCTAGCATCAAGATGGCAAGAGCTGCTGATTTGCCATGAGAGCTTCCAGACAGCTGTTCCTCTGAGCGAGGCTCACTGGAAAACCCATTCTGCCCCTACCCAGGCACACAGTGGGTTTGTGAGCACGTTACACCCACTACATGGTACGCAGCAGCATGCAGGGGCTGCGCAGTGCAGATCAGCACATGGCAAACCACCACACCGGCCTTCCACCAGTGCCCCTGCTCCCCCCCAAGAGAGTTCCGATTGCGGGGGCAGTCCAAGGGCTGCAGGATGCCAGGCCACGTCCATCTGCAGGGCGTCTGTCCGGAGAAGAAAGACTGCCCATCACACTGATGCCACATCTAAAGCCAACGCCAGTCCTGCTGCTGCCATGCAGAGGTAACCATGCGTTTCTTTCCCCGCAGCCTGTAACTGCGATCCTGCCGGCAGTCTGCCTTTCTCCATCTGCGATCCAGCCACCGGAGAGTGTCTCTGCCAGCGGTTTGCCACAGGGCAACGCTGTGAAAAATGCCTTGTACGTACTCAGGTTTTGTTATTACTTCTGCATGTGGTTTTAGAAGTCCCCTCTCCCATCTCCCATCTTTTCATTGCTAGAAAAGTAAACAATTAGTGAAAATTCAAAAGAATTTTACAGCTGTATGTTCCCATTTGTGTGGACACATCTGGTTCATTTTTACTGCTTGCAAATATTTATGCAATCAAATTGCACTAGGAGGAGTGCTCACAGGAAACAAAGGAAATGCAAAACCATGTTCTCAGACCATCTTTGCTATTTCCAGAGCAACTTGCTTGCACAAATGGGTAAATATGTGGCTATTCTTGCAGTGGTTGAGCACCCATGCTATCTGGTAAGAGAAGCAATCTCCCATGGCCGAGTATGGGCAGGCAGCCCAAGAGAGCTCTGGAGCATCATTCATCCACGGGAATGAGTTCTGTTGTGCTTTACATACTTAAATATTTGCTGTAAAAAAATCTTTTGGTTTCTTTTTATCTCAGGTAGGATACTGGGGTCTTGGCAACAGCTTGCATGGCTGTTCTCCATGTGACTGTGACATTGGTGGATCCCAGAATAACTTGTAAGTTAGTGTTCTTCAAGTTTTTCTTGGTTTTAGTTTTATAAACTCTTAGGCTACACTTTCTATTTAGGTTAATAGAGTCTCAGTACAAATGGGAAAATGGACTGTAGATGTAATTTCATCACATACAAACAGCATAAATTCATGTTGGGATCTTGGCAATTTAAGTGTGATTTTAAAATGGATATATTTTTTTTTTTCATTTGAAGCCAACTTTGAATCAGCCTGAGTCAAGATTTGTTTAAAATATAAACTGCATGGTTTTAGGGAACCAAAGGCCCTAATAGTAATAGAAATTACAAGTAAATTAGAGATTACATTTTTAACCTAGCATTGTACATCTACTTTAAAAGATAGATTTATTTTTTTTTCTGTTGCACTGGCTCCTATGCAAAATATATAATTTCAGAAGCAAGCTTGGTTTCAGTTGGGTTCCTTCAGGAGTTTGTTGGGCAGGGATCTTCACTACTGCTGTTAAACTTCAGATGTAGGACCACATAGTCTAATGCCATAGAGCAGCTCCTTGTGAGCAGGTAAACCGAAGCTAGTAATCATCTGACATGTTAAATAAGAGTGTAAGTATATGAAAATTACCATATCACATCAAACTGAAGGTCCTTCTGATCACATGTCCTGCCTCTAAAATTATAGGTGATAAAAACTTAAGAGTAGTGATACATACAGTAATAGATAAAGGAACAGATACACGAAATGGATACAGGAATAGATAATAATGGATGCTCAGAAAACAGAGGGATTTGTGCTTCATATAAGGAATGGACAGAGAAAGACAAAGCATATCACACCTCCTAAGCAATGAAAAGGTGGCATTGAATAAATCCAGCATCGGCAGGAGGAAACAGAAGAGGTGGGTGGTAGGAAGAAGTTTAGTAGGGGAGGCGATCCAGCAACAGAAGAAACAAAGTGAAGCTGAAACAACCGTGGAGCTGAGCTGCTCACATGCCATGAGGACCCAGCCCTGCCGCACTCTGATGTCCTCTCTTTACCCACTCTTACCCCAGGTGTTCACCAAAGGATGGTCAGTGCAAGTGTCTTCCCAACATCGTGAGCCGTCAGTGTAACGAGCCAGCCCCTGGCTACTTCTTTTTACCCCTGGATTATTATATTTACGAAGCTGAGCATGCAAAGCCCCTTTCTGGCTCTGCACCCTTGGTATGTAGTTGGCTTTTTAGGTGGTGTGCTGGTTGGGGATCCATGCAACACTGGCCCAGGAGCCAAGGCTGAGGAGAGAAGCCCTTGCTTGGGGAGCAGCTGGAGCGGCTCTTCAGCAGGAGATACAGAGCAAGGCCCTTGCCTGTCCTCAGTCCAGCCTGTTCTTCACAGACATGACTGTCCCCTAACTGTGGGGGACAGTTGCTGAAGCATGGTGTGACCTGCAGAGCTGTCCTTACTGCTCCTCAAGTGTGGGCTGGTCTAGTATCAATTAGAGAAATTAATTTAATTATTTAAGCTAGAGGAAAGTGTTTGAGTTGCCAACAGCTGTCACAAACTGATATTTCTGGGAATCTCTGATGAGGGAAAAGTCAAATTCCTCTCTGCTCTGATAGACTCATTCTTGCTGCCTTATATAATGGCACTGCTTGTAGCCCCATTTCCTCAAGAATTTGGAACCCATCTGTAGTGTTTTTAGAAAAAATAGTTTGTTGGTTTTTGTTTTGTTTTTTCTCAAAATGGGGGTCATTGTTCCTTATGCAGAGTGCAAGTCTGGAATGCATTCCTTCTGCTGCCTACGTTTTTACCAATGTGTCTTCTCCAATGTGTTGCCCAGAAGCTATAGAGAAGAAATAATAAAAAAATGTTTGTTTGCAGGTCACATCCTCAAATATTTAGCTATAATCACAACAAGTAATCATCTTACGGTCCAATAATTAAATGGAAAACAGATGTCTGGGACATAGCTTAAGAGGAAATGCAAGTTAATTGTAAGAGAGTAAGGGAAAAGGGTTTCCAGCAGCTGCTGGGCCATAGTTTACAGTTTCACCCAGTAGAGAATAGAGGTTATTTTAAAAATGTAGATTTTCATTTAGCTGCTTACCTACCCTTCAACATTGCTGAGATGGTGCTGTCCCCTCTCTCATTAATTTCATAGGTTAAACCAAGCACTCTTCCCAGGTGTGACATCTACTTCCAGAAGCAAGGCTATGAGTTCATGATTGAAAATGGAAAGATTGTGTTAAACAGGAGCAAGAAACGAAGTGTAAGAAAATCTGGAATGGAACAGGTAAATAGGTGTTATACTTTAATAGTTACCTAAGATTACACCAAATACTAAAATTTTATTTTGCAATGGAGGGCAAGGAAATGGCTGAGCATTTGGGATTCACAATCCTAGATGTTACAATCCTGACACAAATGAAATACATTTTTTTGTATGCAGTTGGGCTGGACATTTTATAATTCATATTGACAGGTTTGCTCTGCTATGTCCAGTGCCATTGTAGGCTCAGGTTCAAAGAATTGTTTAGGAGGGAAGAGCCCCCATGAAAGGTAAAATCCTTTTTTTTGTTTTGCTTTCAAGACGTTTCCAACATTTAAGTGTACCTAGATGTTAATGTGGTACCTATTCCATTTAAATGCTGTCAGCTTTGTTATTTTAAGTATTGGTATTTATTTATTGAACTTATAATAAAAAGTCCAGCCATGTATGAAATCAAGCTGTTTAAGGTTTGCAGTGTGAGATGAAACAGAGGCAGAGATGGCTGGGTTGTTCTAGTCCTTCTTGTTGCTGTTGTTGCAAAGCTAGAAGCAGCTTTTCTCTATATGTGACCCTCAACATCCTACATATGGGAGAGTTCTTAGAGTGTCAATCACATGCTTGTTCAGAAAATGAGGCTGGCTGAAATAAGTAAATTACATGGCAAAAATACTTCCTTTATTTTTCTGAGGGTTGTTTTTTTTTTGTAACTTGACTCTGCATGCTGTTGAAAATGTCAATATGCCCTTGCAGGGAGCAGCACAGCTTGGACAGGACTCGGCTGTGTCGGTGGTTTTCAGGCAGCCCAGCACCGGTCGGTCAGTCACATGGACAGGACCCGGCTTCGCACGCGTTCCCAGCGGAGCTGGGCTCAGATTTGCCATCAACAACATTCCCTTTGCTATGGACTTTGATATCACGATTCGTTATGAGCCTGAGGTACTTGTGATGTCTTGTGTGTCTTGTGATGTTGTGACAGATGCAGGGTCTATTTTGTCAATAATAGGACACAGCAACTTGTCGCAGTCTTTATATTTAAATTTAAAATTGTTTGCCTTTTAATCTTTATCAACACAGTAACCTGCCCTCTGTTGATCCCCTTAACTCTTTCCACTCATATGTGAAAAATCAGCATCACATATATTTTCTAAGCATTGGCCAAGACTTCATCTTCTGGGGCCCTCTTTGGGTACCTTTGCTTGGACTGGACTTCTGTTTGCAAATCAGACATGCAAAATGCAGCTCCTTTCAGATGGGTGTTCTGTATTTATATCTGGGATTTTCTGGGCAGAAAAATGTGTACAGACAGGAGTGAACTGAGTAGATATTTATCCAGGGCTTTTGCAGACATCCAGCTTCTCAGTTGCTCCAGCTGCGCTCTGAGATGTGTGAAAATTGTAGGAAAATATTCAAATCTTATTTTTTGCCTGGACAAAATTTCTCAATGATGAAGACATGTCTAGGGAAATCTGTTAACCCAAATCTCATTAAACCCAAGTCCGCACCCATGTCTGTAAAAACACAGGCAAGTGTTTTATCGATACCAGTATTTGTACTTGCTCTTTTGCTTTTCCAGCTCCCTGGGACAATCCCACTGCTCGAGATCCTCCTTCTGCCTATTGTGTTCTGTTCTCTTGCTGCCATTCCGAGGCAAACAAAACTCTCAGTGTCTTAGAACATGAGAACAATTTTGCAGTGGGTTGGTTTGATGTAGCTTTTTCCTTCTAAGGATTAGATTAAACAGTTGAATTTTAAAGACATTTGTTACTAAGTCTTTTATGTTTGCTATTCCTTACTAGATGCAAGAGGAGACAGATAATGAAGGATATCTCTGGGACAACACTGTGCTAAGAAAGGAAACAACTCCAATGACTTTAACAGAGCTGTTTCCATTTGCACCAGCTGAGGTCCCATTTCCGTCTCTGCTCTTCAATTATCCATTGCAAATATTATACAATGCATTTTTCACAAATAACTTTTTTTTTTAAGTTCTGTGAAGAACAAAGAGAAAATCTGTTCTGTCGCTGCAGTGTGCAATCATTCAGATGGCTTTTGTTAATGCTGGCAAAGTGTTTTCAGATGTGAAAAATGACCATAATTTTTGTCCTTTGTTTATAGTCCTTGGAAGACTGGATAGCAAGTGTTGCCATCCAGCCCGCTGGTATTTCGTCAAGTCAACACTGCAAAAACAAGAGCCTTTCACAGGAACCACATTTGTTGCCTCTCTCAGCTGCAAAGAGGTCTGACTATTCCTGTCCTTTGGCCTGTAGATTTTCTGTGTACAGATCTTTTCCTGAAGTGCTGCAGAGCAATAAATGTATGGGAAAGTGGGAATATTAGAAACACATGTGTGGCCTTTCCTGTTGCTGTTGCACTGCAATACCACATAGGCTCTTAAGGAAGAGCCTGATGCTCCAGTTATCAGCCTGGCAAAGGTTTGCCCAAGCCAGGAGAGCAGCCTGAGATTCTGCTGGGGCTAGTCGTTGCTTTGGCAAAGATCCAGCTGCAATTCTTTCAGTATAGAAAGGAATTACTGACTTTAAGTCACTTTTCTAGCCTGTTTTCAAAACCAGCTTTTCAGCTTGGACTTATGTAAAGGACTAGAGAGGAGCAAAGAGGATGTGACCGAAGTCATGATCAAACAGGGATAGGAAAGGACAAATAGGAACAGTGAGTTGCAAACTCCTTTGTTTGAAGTAGGAAAACCTGCCATTTTCAGCTTAATTTCACCAGTTTTAAATTGTGCTTGGTGAACCATCCAGGCAGAAGTTATGCAGCTTTCCCAAAGCCGGGGAGCAGCAGGGCTGGGGGTGCTCCCCACAGCAGCAGCAGTAGCAGCGGGGTGTGCTCGGGACACGGTGGGGAGGGAGTGCTCACAGCATCCAGTAAACTTGCCTTGTCTCCACTCCTGGCTATAAATGTGCTTTATTTCTGCTAAACAGGATTGCACTTCTGCAAACTCCCGTCTGCCTGGAGCCAGGAACAGAATATTCTGTGGATGTGTATTTTTCTCAGCCCTCTGCCTCTGACCCAAAGGTGAAATCGTTCATCTTGATTGACTCAGTGAGTGGCTCTGTCACAATTCCTTTGAGAATGTATTTATACCAGTGTGATTTTTTTTTCTATACAGACTTACTCAAAATATTTTAAAATAATTTGTAATGTGTTTTAATGGAAATTTAGGGAAGCATGTTCCTGCTTACCTTCGTTGATGCTGTGTTTGCATGTTGTTGTATGGAAAGACAGAACTGATCTGTTTTAATTTTCATGGAGTGATACCTTAAAAGCTCATTAAGTCATACTTGTTGCATGTGTTAATAGTCAGAGTATGTACCTCTATCTGTTGCTCATTTATTATGAGCTCACTCCACATATGCTGACAAGATGCTGTGGTTAGGGATATAAATTCATGCGGTTCTTAATCTCTTAGGTTTTAAAAAAATCTCTATAATTTGTCTGAATCTAATTGAAAACCCATGGATATATTTAAATGACATTAGAAAAGTAAAATTAGTTCTGTACTTTCCTGGGTATCAGGTCCAGACATTGCCCAAGTTTCCACCAAGTCAGGAACTGGGTGTTAGTTTTGGGTCCTCCTCTTGAGAAAAATATTTTTAAGCCCATTCCTCTAATTGCTTCTGTAGAACTGGGCCTGACAAGGGCTGTCCATACTTGGATATAGAACCTTCAGCAGATTTTTTTCTTTCTTGGTAATACAAGTAAAAATTTTGGCCAGATACTGCTTTTGGAGTCATCAGCGCAGCACCTCCTAGAAGCAGAACCAGCTCTGAGCATGTATCTGAGGTCTTATTATAATCTGACTTTTTCTATACACAGTCTCTTTTATTTTAATAACTCAAGGAATGTCTGGACCTTCAGAATAAATGTGAACTCAGATGACTGAGCAGCACAATGGCAGATTTGGAAATGCGGTGCTCCAGGCCTCTGTCCTTGCACTGTGGAGCACAGTTAGAGAATGTGGGAAATTCTGGTTTTCAGTATATCTAAGCAAAAATATTTTCTTTTCCCTCTTAATGCCAAAGCTTGGACTTATTCCCAGAATCAGCTCCGTGGAGAACTTATGCAGTGAAAAGGATTTAGACGAGTACCAGAAGTATCACTGTATTGAAATTGCATCAGAAGTTGGACCTCACGTCCTGCCCGAAGCATGCACACGGCTCATAGTGAGCATGTCAGCCCGTATTCATAATGGTGCCATCGGTAAGGAGCAACCTGCACAGGCAGCTCTTTTGGACCGTTACTGGTTTTCCCTTCAGTTTGTAGATATGTTGACTCTCAGTCCATGGTGGTGTAGGTAAGTGAGGTTGATAAGCATGTGGTATGTATGGACGTGCAGGATACATCCTGCTGAACCCTGAGTGCACTGCAAACAACTTTGGTGGCATGGCTCTTGGAGACTATCACACCTGATGAGCTTAATGGAGCATCATGACAGGGACTGTGGTAGTGTTTGTGTGGTTTCTGAGGAGCATTTCAATCAGACACAGCTTTACCACGTGGCCGAAGCAGTAACTTTTGTACTTTTCCGGTTGCTGTAAAATGACAGAGGTGTTTTTAAGCCCTCTCCCTGGATGCTGCAAGCCAGCTGGATGCCCTGGTAGTGCACGGTGGCATTGAAGCTGATGTTCTGGAAAAGATTCACCAAGAAAACCTTGGTGGTGTCCCAGGAAGAGGGCAGTGGTGGTTGGAGTTTGAAGCCCCGGGCATTCTCCTGGACCCACCGCAGAAAAGGCAGATGGACTTGATGGCTCAAGAGACTTCCCTCGTGTTGGGCCCAGAGAAATGGAGATCCTCTGCGCTTCAAATAACAGGAAGGGCCTTTCTGGAAAACTTTGGTGGCCAGCTCCTTTCAGGGAGCTTTGTGTCCAATGGACCTGGCAGCATCTGCTGGGTTTGAGCTATCATTAGAAGGACTGATGCATCACTCCACACATCACGTGATGTGGTCATGGCTATGCAGCCACAGACATCCCTCATTTAAGCTTAGGCTGTGCTGACTCCCCATTAGCCCAATTCCCGTAGTGATGGGATTCTCCCAATGAAATGTGGCACTCTGGCTTTCTAGTGCTGACATCTGAGCATCCCGGACAAACATCCTCTGTGGGTTAGCAGACCAGCTGCACTCAACAAGTTAGTCCACGGTGTCTAGAAAGCAGCAAACAATTCACAGGTGCCGGCTGTCTAAGGACTGCTTGCAGGTTATGCCCAGTGCTGCAGTTAGACATAGATCAAACCCTTCTTGACTACAGGATATCTCCATTTGGATCTACATTTTGCTACCCTCTCTTCTCTCCTATCCCAAATATGTGCTGAAGGCAGTGTCCTGAATGTGGTAGCTCTGACACCAAGACTTGTGCTGGTGCCTGGTATGCCATCACCATCAATGCTACAGCATCAAATAATCTAAGCCATGGTTAGTGAAACCTTGATGAGAATAATCAAACTCTTTCCTTCCTATTTTTAGGTGTAAAACCTGCAAGTTTACAACAGCAGTCATGCTCTTTTACAACCAAACCCATTTTGATTTTCTTTCCCCTTGGCAGCGTGTAAGTGCAATCCCCAAGGGTCGCTGAGCGCCAGCTGCAGTAAACTGGGGGGCCAGTGTCAGTGCAAAGCCAATGTCGTGGGACGCTGCTGCGACACCTGCTCTGCGGGCAGCTATGGCTTCGGCTTCCATGGCTGCTATGGTGAGTATTTGGCAGCCAGCACCAGTAGCAGTATCTGGCTCTTCATGCATACCTCAACGTTTTAGGGCTTTGAATCCATTATTATGTGTGAAGCAATATAAAAAATTTTTCCACAAATAACGAATTTTCCATCCCTGCTGCTCACACTGCTTTTGAGCAGCATCAGCAATGAGCAGGGTTGGTGACAACATGTTCAGGATGCAGCTTTGCTTTTGGTGTTTTCCAGCATGTGAGTGCCACCCTCAAGGCTCGCTGAGTACACTGTGCGACCAGGTGACGGGGCAGTGCTCCTGCCGGCGCGAGGTGGATGGCCAGCGCTGTAGCCGATGTCTGGCTGGCTATTTTGGATTTCCCCACTGCCGCCCTTGCCCATGTAACGGCTACACGGAGCTTTGCGACCCAGTGACTGGAGCATGCCTGAACTGCCGAGGGTTTACAGCTGGAAGCCGCTGTGAAAGGTAGGGTGATAGGCAGCACTGCAAAGCACACCCAAACACCAGTACACTCTGAAACATGAGTAGCTGAAGACCCACCTGCATCTCCATGAATGCATCAATGACCTTAACTGGAAACACATACTCAAACCCAACATTAAAGTAGGCCTCGCTGCCTACTGGCAGGTAACTATTTGTTTGGCAAATGTGAGTGGAAAGGTGTGTGTAATGCCTGTGGGAGGACTGCAGGCATGGCACACACACGGCATCGTAACGTGCTCCCTGCAAGAAGGCATTTGAGAGATGGGCACCCCGGCCCCATGCGCTTGGAGACATGTGCAAAGCGCTGCATATGAGACACGCTGACTCCTGCCAGCTTTTCAGTTGCCAAGAGGCTAATCTTATGCAGAAAACTCATTTTAGTACTTGCAATTATCTCTGAGGAGCTTAAATAAACATGCCCTGTTTGCTGGTTCATATTATTTCCATACAACCAGCAAATTATTTCTCCCACGTGTTCCAGCTCCTTTCAAAATGCTCATCTTTTTTATTCCATACACTGGCATCAGTATCAGAGTTCAACACAGACATCAGAGTTAAACTCGTTAGCTGTTTAGTTTAGTTTGTCTGGATTGTAACTTGTCATTCCCTTTTAAGAGGATTTCCCCATGACACCTATTGAGCTAGCTTCTCTTGCAGTGCTTTTGGACAATACAGCCTTTGCCTATTGTGCTTGTATTTGGCAAATAGATTAAAAATGAGAGACTGAACTAATTGTTGCCCTGCGCCTCTGCAGGAGCTCCAGACCCCAAGGCGAGGATAATCAAAGATCCAAGGCTTTTAGCCAGGCTTGTATACACACAGAGAATTGAGTTCCTATTTGCCATAGTGAAGCAGATCAAAGACTGACGATGTTTCAGAAGCCGCTGTGTTGCCGCAGCTGCGAGGCTGTGGGGGGCCAGGACGCGGAGGTGGCGGTGGCGGGCAGGGTGGTGGAGGTGGCTGAGCCCCCAGGGAACCTCCAGAGCCCCCTGTCTGTGTGGGTAACAGCACAGACACCACCACCTTGACACAGTCAGCACCCTGGGTTTGCAGAACATCTCAGAGCACTGATTTCAATACATATGCTGCATCTAAAATATGCAATATTCTCTGGGTGCTCTGAATGAATCATTGCATTTTTGCCCGTGCTAGGACTTTCTAATGTCACACCAGCCACTCTTTGTGGAACTGTGGTGATAGGTGAACATACACAGTTTTTACCTGGTATCTTTTAACTGTCTATGCAGAGCATCTGTGATGTGTCATACGTACATATTATCATTTAGATTAAAATTGTTCCAGGGTAAATGAAAGTTTTCAGAAATACTCCTTGAAAGGAAACCACATGGTTTTTTTCTTTTTGCTCCAGATTTTGGGCGTGCAGCTCAGATTTTCCATTTTAGAACACCTTTGAAGCTGGACATATCTGTACCAATTAATGGGAATAGCATTACAATTACCTGGAATGCTAAATTAATTATATATGCATATAATTTTATTTACCTGCGGAGACTGAAAGGAACACTTGACAAGTCCTGCTGCTTTGTGTTGACTGCTTTGACAGGTGTGTGGACGGCTATTATGGAAACCCTCTGAAGGGAGAGGCCTGCCGCCCATGCATGTGCCCAGGGGCACCTACAAGCAATAGGTATTTTGCACATTCCTGTTACCAGGACTCCCGGTCTGCACAACTAGTCTGCAATTGTCTCGAGGGATATTCAGGTACAAAGCAAAATAAGGACTGGTTTTGATTCTATTAAAATGAATGTAAGAGGGAAAAATTACCATCCTCCAGCCATCCTCTGTTCAGAAATTAAAAGTAAGATAATTGTAATAAAATACGTAAGAAAAATTAACATCCAAATTTACTGAAATGAGGTGAGGAAGTCCAGACTGAGAAGAGTGGGAATTGTGCAATTAGTGTTTGAGAAAGGGATTCACCTATATAGATACAGATAATTAATCTGATGGCACTCTCTGCAAACCTCCTCCTTTCCAGGGACACTATGTTAACCTGGTGGGGAGAGGAGAACTGCAGTTGTTCACTACCTCCAAAAAAACAGCGTTGGAAGCCCAACTCAGAAAGAACAGGGGACCCACAGGAGCTGATAAGATTTCATAATCAGAGAAAATCTTTCCTCATATAGAAGAATCTTGCTTTGACATCATGCCCAAAAGCGACCGTTTCACCATTTAAACGGTCCATTTAGAAATGAGGTTTCCGTTCTCAGCTGTCTCAAATGCAAATATTTTTGCAGCAGACTTTTGTCTTGCTTCCTAAGATCCCATTGACTTAGCTTGAATTTCTGCAAGCAAAACTGGAGATATTTCCCTTTCCCTGGGCATTAGAAAGATCTCCAGTGATAGAAGCAAACCCTAGTGGGAAACACTGCCAATAACTAAACCAATGATGTCATCATTACTTAGGCCAGGTTCCTTTATAAGTCAAGAGCAGTTTTGCTTGAGTAATTGCTGTAGAGCCAAACTGATCCTTGTTGGTACTTACTCAGGGGACTTCTGTCCTCACAAACCACCATAATCCTCAGTTCTGGACTTCCTTCCTCCTGCTTCTTCCTGGAAAGGCTCTTTGTCACCTCTATGGCACCAGGCTCACTTACTCAGAAACCGTGAAAGGCTTTGGTCCTGGGGACCACAGCGAAGGAGCAGAGTCCTTGGTTGAGGAACCAGTGGATGAGGTGCCAGCAACACCAGCCTGTCAAGAAAGGTTTCTGAGGTGCAGAGAAGTAGCACCCCAATCAGGGTGGGCATTTGGATGGTGTGCAGAAGTAATTGCTAAGCCAGCAAGCAAGGACAGCGTGTTCCAGAGCTTGTCTGGCCTCCTGAGGATCCTCCTCTGGGTTATGGAATGGAGGACAGTTCTGATGGGCTCTGGGTTGCTGTGGGAAAGGGCACCTCACGTCTTCCCATGACATTGTTGGGGCGAAGGCTCCACAGGGAATGAACTGCAAATATGGGCAACCCTGACTACCCTGCCATTGAAAGGATTTTGCTGGAAAAAAAATATTTGGAGGTGTTGTCTGAGGAGTACCTATTTATTCCTACTGAAAGGACTTGCTTGGTAAAAATGACCTGGGATAAGGAGAGTGCATTTCAATCAGATTTCAGTGTAGGAGATGTAGTTTATCTGATTATAGGATTAAAGGGCAACAATCTCATACAGTTGGATATTTTCCATTGGAAGTGTGCATTTGAACAGACAGTCTGAATCTTTTAACACTATTACTGAGAATTACGTGTTTCACTTGTATTCCCATCATCCAGCAGATGTTTTTACCTTCCTCTCTCACAGGCGATCGGTGTGACGAGTGTCCTAGTGGGTTCTACAAGAACCCAGGCAGCCCTGGGCATGGCTGTGTGCTGTGTCCCTGCAATAACAACATTGATGTGACAGACCCAGAGTCCTGTAACAGGGTCACCGGGGAATGCACCAAGTGTTTACACAACACCCATGGAGCAAACTGCCAGTTCTGCAAACCAGGGTATTTTGGCTCAGCCCTCAATCAAGACTGTCAAAGTAAGTAAGCAACAGCACTGCAATTGTGTATTTCCACCAAGAAAAGCTTTAAAGAGATTAGGATATAGAGAGAGCTTAGATGTTGGATGGACAGTAAAATTAAAGCAGATGAATGGAGTAAAATATGAGAATACCATATACATTTATATTCAGTGATACAAATAACTGTTAATATGGCATCTATTAAATTCTTTGTAATCCAAGTCTCACTAAATGTCATACTGAATATCAGTCCTAGGAAATACTCATTTGTGAAATGAAAATGTTAGGAAAATAAATGTGCACTCAGCCTATTCAGGAAGGAATCAAAAGTAAAGGAATCAAAGGTAATTGTTTATCCATGTTGCTGGCTGATGCCAACCTGGCAATACTTAGTTAACCGGATGATCCCTTGCTGAGCTCCCTGCCTTACCAGTTGTGCTCATTAAGCAGCTAGAATGAGACTGTTCAGGCAATTTAACAGATTCCATGAGGACACAGTCAATAACTCCCCACTTTTAACAGAAAAACAGGAGTGTAAGAAGATGCAAGGCATGAATTTCTTCCCAATGTTTCTCAAAGACTGTTTCCACAAATGTGCCTGGTTGAGAGTCTGATTTCTGCAGTCCGGGCAAACATAGGTATTTTCAATAAACTTTCTTTCTGGGAATCTCTAAAATACAGCTCAAGCCCATTCCTCATTCATTTTTAGATGATGTCCATTAGAAATGGTTGAGCACTAACTTTTGGCTCCTCACAAGGAAGGCTTCTTATCGTATTTGGCTTACTTCAGTTTCTCACGCTGGGTATTTCCTACTGTAGACCAGCTTCCCCTTGTCCAAAATATTTAACATTTCATTCTGATAAGATTCAGAATTATCGATGTTTCATTTTTTGTGCCTATATTAAAAGTAGTGAAAGTTCCTGGTAAGTTTGCTCAAAGAGATATATAAGCTACAACAGAAAGATAAGTAAACTGTATGAGATTAAAAATGTATTCAAGCGTGCAAGAAGTAAACATACAGCATGGGCTTTATATACAGCTCTGATTGTCCATCAGCTGTCCATATTATCATCTGCTGCAGTAACTGCCCTTCTTTTTCCAGGGTGCACATGCAACGTAGCAGGTGTTCACCCTGCGATGTGCCCAGGAGGGGACGCAGCCTGTCTGTGTGACCCGGTCAGCGGGGCTTGCCCGTGCCTGCCCAACGTGGTGGGTGCAACGTGTGACCAGTGCGCCCCTGGCTACTGGGACCTGGCTAGTGGAAAAGGATGTCAGATCTGTGACTGTGATCCAAAAAACTCCCAAAGCAACCAGTGCAACCAGGCAAGAAAATCACTCTGCTTTCTGGGAACTGGGGTGGCAGTGTTTTGGCATGGCACAATGGTGATCCTCCTATAGATGAGGAGAGTTTTCTGTTGTGCTCCCTGAAAGCAAGAAGTCTTCAGAAGTTTGCAGTTGACACAATCACACTTTTAGTCATTATCTCAAATGTGCTGTTCTGATAATGTGGCTCTGCTTATAAGCAACTTCTCTTTGCCTGTGTATTTCTTTGTCAAATGGGCCTTAGAAATACTTTTTAAGAAAATGTCACATAGGAAAAAAACTGCCTCGCAAGTATACGTATAGGAAAGAAGGAAGTTCAGGCTTGGACCCAAGAGTCTTATGAGTACTTTTTTAAGTGTATATTTTCATAAAGTAGCAGCTGTGGCCATTACATTAATCATGCCTCATCTATCAGACCACTAGAGTACCTTTTCTCATCTTTAATTCCTGTGCACATTTAGGGCTAGAATGTAGGAAAAAAACCCCAACATTTCAGAATAGAGAGGTGAAATTGTGGTCTCATGGAGTCAACAGCAATTTTGCTGCTGACTTCAGAGGACCAGGAGCTTGTCCCAAGCTCTTGCTGATGTGTTTTCACATTTTCCTTTCAATATGCTTTCTGTTTGTTGCAGACTATATAGTGGATTTATTATTTTTCCTACCAAATTTAGCTCTTAAAGAACTACTACTGCTTTTCTGAGCTGTACCAGTTATCAGATCTGTAATTCCCTGCAGTTTAATTTAAGAGCTGAATTCCAAAATAATTTTCTAGGGCAGTGTCCATTATGTACCCTCGAGGTTTTCAGTTACAGTTAATATATCATATAGTTAAAAGTTGAAATGTTAAGATGAGTACTTTGCTCGAGCAAAAAAAAAAAGTAATCTGTTTTGTAAAGGAAAAGAATCCTCTCTCAGATCATAGTCAGAGGGTGAGTTGTCAAAGAGCATCTGTAGACTGGAACATAAAAAATCTTTCGTATTAGTAAAGTAAAGTTGCCTCTCAAAGCCCATTTTATTTTCACAGCCTTCAGGAGGAAGATGGCAAGTGTGGGCCAATACTCTATTAACCGTGGTGTTCAGAGATCATGTGCAAGCAGTGTCACTGCAGTGCCCATATAGCTATATAACATAAGTCACAGCGAGAAAAAGAAACTCAGTAAATAATGTATATCCAGCCATATGACTCTTCAGGAAGTTATTTAATCCTTAATTGTCTTTACAGTTTACAGGCCAGTGTCCATGTAAGCCAGGTTACAGTGGAAGATGTTGTGATGAATGTGAGGAAAATTATTTTGGCAATTCACAGACACGTTGCATTTGTAAGTATTACTAAGTGGGGACAACTGGATTAGAAACTGCCTCAAAAGAAGCATTTACCTTTTATATTCGTAGGGGAGATGGGACATATATCTAGAGAAGAAGGCTTTCATTTTTGTCTATGAGACAGATAAAAGTGTTTATATTGTTTATCTATATTGTTCCTTCTATGATTATGATGGGGCTACTGAAGTTAGAGATGAAGAAGAGCCATTAGCCAGGCAGTCCATGTGCCTCTAACTCAAGCACCAGTTTGTTTTATTGTCTCGAAATGCATGATTTTTCTTTTTGCATTTGCTTTTATTGTCTTGAAATGCATGATTGTACCTTTTGCCCGTGTTAATCCCATAAAAAAGGAACAACTGGATGTAACTCACTGTCCCTTTCTTGCAGCATGCGAGTGTAACCCGGAGGGAACCAGCCAGCCCACGTGTGACAAAGCCACTGGCGCCTGTAAGTGCCGCGCTGGCGTCACCGGACGGTTCTGTGACAAGTGTGGCCGTGGCTTTGAGAAAGACTTTCCCTCTTGCCATCGATGTCATCTTTGTTTTGATCAATGGGACACTGAAATTACTGCCCTCGCTCAGACTGTTCAGGTGTTAATGAGGTTTGCTGCAAATCTCGAAGTTAAAGGAGGACGAAGGCCCAGCTGTGACATGCGCTTCAAAGCCTTTGAAGATGCCATTTCTGAAATTGAAAGAATTTTGAGACATCCTGTTCTTTCACTGGAGACCCTCTCGGACATCAGGGATTTTCAGGGCTACATTCAGTAAGGGCTCGGCTGCTCCTGAAAAAATCCCTTGTCTGACAAAGCTGTCTTCCCATGGGCTGCACCACCCACCCCTGCACACCAAGTCACGCTTCTGATCAGCACCCTACTAAACCACTGTTTTCAATAGATTTGTGAACAAAATAATCCTTATATATGTTATCTGTCCCTCACAGGCATATACTTAAATGCTGGAATTTTCCAGTTCATTCTAAAGTTTTTCTAAATAAGCCATTACAAGTAAATGTTTCTGATAATTTAGAAATTTCTCTTGTCCTCTAAAATATTGTGTATCTCAGTTCTAGTTTAGGAACAACCCAGTCTGACTTCTGCATAACTGCCATTTCCCTTTCAGACAAAAAGTTGCACAAATGGGTCCACTTCACAGTCCGCTGTATGAGTTTCCTGACCTTAACAAGAACATAGAAGACATTGGGGAAGAAGCTGACCTAGTGTATGAACTTCTACAGCAGAAAATACATCTGCACCAAAGTTTTCATTACTTGAACCTCCAAGGTAAGGCAGCCATTAACTGAAATAGGTGAAGTTTTCCACAAAATTTCAGAATGCTTTTCTCAACATCGAACCGTACAACATTTCAAAGATCCCTAGATTTTAGCTTCCTAGAGTAGCGCAAACATGTTAATACTAACAACATTTTATACTGACTTTCCAAGCTCCCTTTTATCTTAAAATGCCATGATTTCTAGGATCTTAAATTTCAGATGCATGTGCCAGGGTCATGTCAGTCAGAAGTCTCCTGAATCCTGACGATTACATCAGGATTTAAAAGACACCTCGTTTCACAGTATAGACTTGCAGATCAGACAGTAGAACAGCAAAGGATTATTTTCCCCACTTCTGGCTCCTCTTGCTCTTAGCAATATACTTAAAGAATGTTGTACAGCAATGGTTTGTTTAATTAAAGCAGAGAGTCATAGTGCAACTTTGTAGTGTTCCCATGGGAAAATACATGACTTTATGTGGTAAGGAACTAGCTCTCCATCACCAAAAAATATGAAGTCAGAATGAGTTCCTTGGAATTTTTGAAAGAATTACACCATCTGTGCTTGAGCTAAGTATAGTCTCCATCAATAGCAGTAATGACAATGTCACAGACTGGTTTCTGGACAAAGACGGGGATATATCAGTCGGGAATCTCAAACAGATGCTAGATCACCCACAGCAGCAGGAGACTGTCAGCAGTATACTCTCCAAAGAGATTGCTGCCAACATATGAACCCCCAGAAGATAATGTGCGCACCACAGAAGACACTAGGTACAGGCAATGTGTTCCCATGTACAGTTCCTCTGTGTTTCGTTTGGGTTTCTTGGCCTAGACAAGAACAAAAAAAAAGAAGGAAAAGTCAACAGAATACAAAGCTGAGGGACGGGAAGAGAGGGAAAGAGGGATTAATTAAGATTTAGGGTTCCCCTGCCCTATTGTACTTGGCAGTTCCCCGGGGCCAGCTCTTCCACTCAGGTCCCCACGTGAGCAACCATCACAGCTCTCCCAGGCTCCGCTTCCTAATTCTACTGAGTCTTGTACAGACTCTGAGAAAGGCATGAAGGCAAAAAAACAATAAATCCGAGGGAGGTCACTGGACATACAGCTGAAGCATCCATGGTGCTGTCTGGTCACGTTCCAAACCCGCTTCATCTTTCAGCCTCAAGAGACAGATAAAAAGCCCTATAAAAAGCACATGGGGGTGTGGGGAGGAGACGACCTTCAATTTAAACTGAATTTCTGGTCAGGGCCATTCATTGGTCTTGCTACCAGGCATCTGACAGCACAGAAATATTTCCCTCAAGAAAACCAGCTTCTCTGATATCCGGAAGAAAGCCTGGCTCCCTCACCCCATCTGCATATCACGACCAGCCTCGGTATGGCTCTGTCTGCTTCTTCCTCTCTTTTTTGCTGGCCCAAGCAGATGGGTAGAGCAGGATGTGCCATGTACCCCATCTGGGGCACATTTGGCACTGGTGCTCTAGAGACATGTTGGGAATAGGCTCCTACCTACCTCTCTTTGCAGAATATCAAGTGAACAAGAATTCAGGACTCAGAGACTTCCTCACAGGCATAAACTCAGCCAGCTGACCTGGAAATGTCAATATCTAATGATGAATTTCAATCGCTGTAAAAAAACAAGATACAAGTGTCCTTAAAAGAATGTTTGCAGTTTATGAGATCTCATTAAATTATGGCTTTCCAGCCTTGGCCCCTAGCTTTGCAGCCGCCGTGGTATGGTAATGCAGTGAGTACGGCTTCCTAGGCTGTATATCAAGCCTGTGCAAAGACACTGTGTTTAATGTAAAGGAACTTGGAAGCTTTACGCCTCTATCAGAAACCAAGCATGGAAAATGCATTTGGGCCACTTAATGGAGAGCTGAACCACTGTAAAATATTGCTGTGATAGAATTGTTGCACAGAAAACAGTCTCTGGCTTATATATAGAGTTACAGCAGCCTCTTGCCAGGTATTTTGTATGAGGACCTAACTTTAAACTGTATGTTGTTTCCCAGAGTTACAAGATAAAATAAATAGCCCTGCTTCCACATGATAACTAAACACTGTTCAGCTTTAATCAAAGCAAGGTCAAGGGCTTTAGTGCCTGATTCAAAGCAGGCAGGACTTGACGAGTGCCTTGTCATTGACTTAAGCCAGTGGAGTCGGTTACCAGCACAAAGAGGGATGTTAATCAGTGATCTCTAATGCTTTTTCACTGCAGACACATCAGTTCTGGCTCATTGCACATACTTCTGTCTGGAGATCTGAGGAAAACTTTGGGTTCTCTGGAGATCTGGGAAGCCTGGACAGCAGCAGCTTTAAATTATGTGTTTTGCAAAAGGCCGGAATCCTTTCCTTAGGCTATGAATCTGCAAAAAATGTAATATTCTCCAACCCTTTTGAATCTGCTTAAGAGAAAGCTTACACTAAGCAAACAAGAAAGACTTGCTGTAAAGTAATTTTTGCCTGGCCTACAAGCTTATCATGGAAATGCTTTTTTTTAAATACATCAACCCTGAAATTGGATTTTCCAGAGCCAAAGAAAACTCATAAATTCCCATTTGTAATCTAAATTTTGGCCTCAGTTCAGCAGACCGTTTAACTTTTGGGTGCTATGCTGAACAGAGACAGGACAAATGCTTTCCTGACTCACACACAGAGAGCTGGTCATTTCATAGGTCTTACAACTGGCAGAAACAATTCTCCTGCGTAAACTTCAAAATAGCATAAATGACAGGAGCTTTATCAAATCAACACAGCAATGCGTGTGCTACTGATTAATGCAGATCAGTAGCCGTTTGTGTCATTAATGGGATCCATCTCCTACTTTTTAACCTTCCATTGGCTTCTCATACACATTGGTCTCTGAGGAATGACATGGGATCACTGTGCGTGCATCTACTTTAGCAGGTTTTATGGGGATCGGTAACTATTGCTGTTTGGCAACTGGCTGAGTAAAGGACTAAAAAGCTTGACTGAGGAAATGGCAGCTCCTGTCCCTCCATGGTGTCCCAAATCAAGCACCAGTGACACCAAACTGAATCATCTGTCACTCACCATTTGTCCAGAATTGAAATAAATACAAGAATTAAATGCAATCAAAATGCAGTCAGTACTAAAGCCTATTTCTGTTGCTATAGAGGCCATGAGCAACATTAGGAAACACTTTGAAGTATCATTGCTGGCAGAGCAGAAGACTAGTGGGACAACCCCTGTTGTAAGATACTCAGAGTACACCAGGAACCATGCGCTCGCTATGTTGGGACGTCAGGCTCTGAAAGCAAGCCATGTGCTGGAGCAGCTCAGGAGCATCGGGAGCCCCAACATCCAAAACTTGAACGAAAAGGTAGGCACTGTGAATTTTGAATGGGAGCTAAACAAAAGTCTCTTTTTTTGGTGCTGTTAGTAGATTTTGTTTTTAAAGAGTGCTTACATGCATTTTTAAATCTGGAAAACAACACGTCCCTGGCACAGACTTGCAGTCATGTCAGAAACAGCTGCACTTCTCAGCTGTGGTTCCTACCAGCCTTCTGGAAGCTGTTGCTCCCAGGGCAGGCCCAGTGCAAGGAACTGTTTAAGCACTCTCTAGTCTCAGGAGGACTTCAGTGTATATTGAGAAAGATTAACCCAAACCTCCTCCATCAGTGACTTATACTAAGCAGAGCATCTTTGCCCTGGAGTGGATGGGGAATGCTCAAACAACCTTTGCATCACCCATGGGAGGGGAAGGGATTTCTGTCCTTCTGCAGGGCAGCAATTAGTGCCTGTAAGCACCTTCAGCCAACACTGCCAGATCTGCAAGAGATCATCCATCTAGGCCTTTAGTCTCAACATCTGTGTCAAAATATACGGAGGGCTAGACATGGTACCATGTTTTGTGAGAGGTGATCTGGATCTTTTAGAACAAGCCACTGGCCCATGGGCTGGATGTGGCCAGGGAACAGTTTCAGCCCTTTTGCCATAAAGGAGTGAAGCAAGGGTCTTAGTGCAACACAAGGAGACAAACAACAGCTCCTGCAAGGGCAGGCTTGGAGCCATGGGCTGCCACTGCATCCTTCAAGTTGGGGAATTGGGACCCGTAACTGGCAGCGATACCCATCGTTGGAGAGACCAGACCACTCTCTCTTTGGGAAAATACCATCCTGTGTTCACTGTTCATATGATGTCAAACATCTTCCTTCCCTCAGGAGAGTCTCAGGTGCCCAGAGGAGTCCTGACATAAGCATCTTCCTTATTGCAGATCTGTGGTGTGCCAGGAGACCAGCCCTGTGTCACAGCAGCCTGTGGGGGGGCTTTGTGCCAGGACAGGCACGGACTCAGGCAGTGCGGTGGCCCAAATTGCAGCGGAGCTCTTCCACTGTCCACTGATGCCTTCAGGAAAGCTGAGGAGACCGCTGTGTTGCTAAATAACTTGACTACTCAGCTACGGGGACCTGAGAATCAGGTACTGTATATCAAACCTACATTTGTTCGGTTAAATGGATGGAGGATGACATTTGGGAGGTCTCAAATCTAAAAAAACTCACTTGCTCCTTGGTCAAAGCAGTGACCTAGTGATGGACTCTGTCCCAACACCATCGTTCAGTACTGGGAGTATTAGGCGCCAGTCTCACCGAGCGACTGTGGCCCTAGCTACGCTTTCCTCTTCCTCACAACTGCCAACGTCTCATGGGTCATGATGCCCTATGCCTATGGAATTTGGTGGCATCAGGCTAATATTGTCTATATTTTTATTTGGGAAAGGTTCAAATGGTGCCATTAGTTAGCAGCCAGAGTATGGCCCATGCTTATTGCAATGGGATTGCTGCTGTGCATAGCATTAAGGTCAAATTACACATCTTATTACTCTTACATTTGCCATTAAATAGTTTTTGCAAGTAATTTCAAGACAAAGCTCTTTTGCCCCCAGTGATGTTTAGAAGGGCATCAAGTAGTTTGCTGCACTGCACAGCAGCAGTGAAAATATCACAAACAAAGTGTGGCCAATGCAACATGTGCCAAGAAAAAAAAAAACCTGATAAATCCCAAAACACCACTAGAGGCAGTTTGTTCTCATTAACAATCAAAGATGATGCCTGTTACAGTTACAGGCAAAACACATTTTCCAATAGAAATGTCGTTCTGCTCTGGCTTTGTCCTGTCCCTGGAGGGTGCCTGGGCATCCATTTCCTCCTTTTAAAATACATTCTGCATCCCAGCAAATGGGTTTAGAAATGAGCAATTGGGCACATGCCTGGGCCCCAGGACACAGAGAGGCTGCAGCAAAAGGCATCCCACACCGAGGTGAGGAGCGCCAGGCTGCAGGGACGTTGCCTTTGGTGCTGCTTGGACCCTGTCTTTAGCACTCATCAGCTTCAGGCAGCTCTGTGGTAATATGTGCCAAGTATTTTGAGATGCTCCAGCAGTAAAAAAAAAATCACTGTTTTCCTGGTTTCATGGGGAAACAGCAAATCTCTTCCCTCCACAAACCACAAAGCAGCTGTACCTGTGCATTTCCTTAAGGCAAAGCATAGCCCAAAGAAACTAAAATACTGTTGGAATGTGATGATTAATCTAAAACTCTCATTTAAATGATCAAGAATACTAATGTAATGGCAAAATGTAACTTCTAAAGACAAGCCTTAAACTCTGCCTTTCTTATTTGTGTCCTCTTAAGTGTATTTTTAACAGCAATTCCAGTATGAAAAGGAAAATGAAATTACATGCATTTTTCTGTACTGAACCTGATCACTGACGTGCTGCAATACTGCAACAGAAAGTAACAGTCAGCACCTTCTTTCAGAAACAGAAGGGCCTGTGGTTTAGCAGTGGTTGTGAAGAGAAAAAAAATGTTTGATTTAGGCTTTTTCTGAGGCCAGATGAAGGCCATGATGTAGCAACTTCTGGAGTTCCCCAAAGGGTCTCCTACTACTTTTCAAAGCCATATTAAGTGATTCCAGCTGAGGCTTGGATCAAACTCATTTTTGTGTCAGAGCTCAACTTGCCAAGCAATGATAGATAACTTCCAGAAAATGGCACTATTTCTAATAATACTTCCAGGTCAAAAGCATCAGGAAAACGGCAGAAGAGAGCAAGTTGAAAGGCTCACAATTTAAAGGGCAACTGGAGAGGGCTAAGAATCAAATTGAAGTTGACCAAGAGATCACTAAGGAGTTCATCCGAAAAGTGAAAGACTTCTTGTTAGGTAAACGCGCAAAGCTCTTTCTGGCTCATTTTTAATATACATTCCAATAAAATATAGCATAATAGATGGCCATAAAATTATCTATCTGTATACGCATCAGATTTCTCATCTACCTCCTCATCTGTGCAATCTTTTTCAATCTCTTTTTTTAGTGCTTCTTTCTCCCAGGTGACAGTACCTGGTATTAATTTTCCAATAGATCGCTTATGTTCTGATTTTCAGCTTTTATTAATTTGCTTAATTTGAATAATGCAAGTAATTCTATCAGTTCCTAGTGTATCTGAATAAAGGACTACTACCACAATTTCATATCATATATAATGTTCGGGCCTGTCCAGTACATCCTCAAATTGTTATTCCACCCCCTTCTTCCAGGCTCCTAAATAGAGGCTCTCTGCAGGGAGCGTGGGAATTAGGACACATATTGCTCTGTCCTCTCCGTAAAGCTGTAACTCGAGGAATCAAAGGATTCTGGTAGAACTTCACAGCTCTCATAAAAAGTAACAAAACAACCATACATACCCTAAAACTTTTTCCACCCTCGCAATTGCAAAAAAATGCCGTAAGAAACAGAGTCTACGTTTTTTTACCAGATGCACATCAAAGGAGTTTAAATGTGGTAGGATTCTTTTAATCTCTTGAATGCAGCTGATCTCATAGTTTCTAAGGATTTCATGTTGGCAGTCCTTCAGCATTCATACCTCTACATCCAAACGGCAGTAAGGACAGAGGACAGAGGACCTCCTTTGTCGGTGAATATTTAAGTTATTTGATTGAATTGGAAGAAAAAGTCCATCTAAGTCCTTTTCAGATAGCAATTGTAAATTCCACCTTTGGCATTTACTAACAATTACAAAGGCATTTTTTTCTGAATTTTTGTTTTGAAAATTGAAGTTTAAGAACTGTAACATCTGAGATGTGTACAGTTACATTAAATCTGCTGTACTCTATAATGACATGAATGGTAGTTTTAGATGAATATATTTCTACAGAAAATAGCTTTCAGGAATACACAACTGTTCGCACAGTAACTGTCTTCTATTTAATTCTTGGTGAGTTACTTTGGGGCACTAGCATAATATGTTTCAACTGTTTTATCACCCGAGGTCTTGTCTATACAGGGAACTAAGCAGAAAACAGAAGTGATGCTGAGACTTTACAAGGCAGTGGCTACTCTAGTTCTGTGTGCCTCTGCCTCTTAGCAAAGAATTAGGACGAGATCATTTGTAAGGGGAGTTGTCAAAATATGTTTTTT
This sequence comes from Columba livia, assembly GCF_036013475.1. NCBI lineage: Eukaryota > Metazoa > Chordata > Aves > Columbiformes > Columbidae > Columba > Columba livia. The sequence goes on from NC_088602.1 coordinate 196,211,627, forward strand.
CTACTTTAAATTCCCATCCTATCTGAGTCTGACCCAAGTTCCCTCTGTAGCTTAGCCTTTCTCATTAGCCAGTGAAGGACCCACTCTCAATGTTGTGGCAGCTCCAGGGAAGGGATTACACCCACCAGCCGGCTTGGAAAGCTCCATTCACACCCCAGTCTCTCCAGCACCTCTTTGATCTGGGGGCTGACAGAGAAATGGGCTCTGACACATCTAGCTGTGCCATGCACCGATTTAAAACCTTCCACAGGCTCAGTTCTACATCAGAATTTTAATAACCCAGTTCAAAGTGGGTTCAAATCCTCATTTAGCCAGTCCTGACAACACTAACAGCAGTACCTGGAAGCATAATATTAAATTACAAAATGTTGGAGATAATTCACTTACCCCCTTGCTGTGCCTGTCAGCTTTATTCTCCCACATAACTCAAAGAGTAGGCAGCCATAATGATCATTTACATTTCACTAGGAGGAAGGAGCTGCTTCAGGATACTCTCAGCCCTGTTTCTGTTGCAGATGAGAGCGCACCTCCAGAAGACACAGAGAAGGTGGCAAATTACATTCTGCAAATAAACCTTCCCCTGACTTCACGAGAGCTCACAGTCATGCTTGACAAAATCAGGAGCATTATGAAGCCCTGTGAGAAGTACAAAATGAATGCAAGTAAGAGAAAAAGAAAATGGGAGGAAGCTCAGACACTGCTGGTGGAGGCACAAGAAGCTGAGTGAGTAGGGTATTCTCGTACTGATGTGACCTCTTGAGCTGGGGTGGCGCAGTGCATGGCAGGACTGCTCCATACCCCAGGCAGGAGCATCGGAGGGAAAGCTCAGATGGCAGCAGATTTCAGCTTGGCATTTCCACAGGGTCTCTCCAGCAGGGACGAGCCACGACCACTTGGGCTGCAGGAGCTGACCTGCTGCAAGGCGGCAGCTCCCACCAGCTTGTGGCTCCTCTGCCTGCTGAGTCAAAGAGGAGAATCATAGAATGGTTTGGGTTGGAAGGGACCTTCAAAGGCCATGTAGTCCAACCCCCTGCAATGAGCAGGGACATCTTCAACTAAATCAGGTTGCTCAGAGCTCCATCCAGCCTGGCCTTGGATGTCTCTAGGGATGGGGCATCTACCACCTCTCTGGGCAACCTGGGCCAGTGTTTCACCAGCCTCATTGTAAAAAATTTTCTCATGTCTAGCCTGAGTCTCCCTTCCTTCAGTGTAAAACCATTACTCCTTGTCCTGTCACAACAGGCCCTGCTAAAAAGTCTGTCCCCATCTCTCTTTTTAAGTACTGAAAGGCCACAATAAGGTCTCCCTGGAGCCTTCTATTTTTCAGGCAGAACAAACCCAACTCTCTCAGCCTGTCCTCACGATAGAGCTGTTCCAGCCCTCTGCTTACCTTGGTGTCCCTCCTCTGGCCCCTCTCCAACAGGTCCATGTCTTCCCTGTACTGAGGGCTCCAGAGCTGGACTCAACACTGCAGGTGGGGTCTCACCAGAGCAGAGCAGCAGAATCACCTCCCTTGACCTGCTGGCCATGCTCCTGTTGGCCACGCTCCTGTTGATGCAGCCCAGGACACAACTGGCTTTCTGGGCTGCAGGAGCACATTGCTGGGTCATGTCCAATCTCTCATCTACCAGTAGCCCCAAGTCCTTCTCCACAGGGCTGCTCTCAATCCCTTCATCACCCAGTCTGTATTGATACCGGAGGTTGCCTCAACCCAGGTGCAGGACCTCGCACTTGTCCTTGTTGAGCCTCATGATGTTCACATGAGCCCACTTCCTGAGCTTGTCCAGGTCCCTCTGGATGGCATCCCGTCCCTCACATGTGTCAGCTGCACCACTCAGCTTGGTGTCATCTGCAAACTTGCTGAGGATGACACTGAGAAGGTAGCTATGTGCATCCACGTTGGAACTATTACCTACAGTTTACTTCGAGGTTTAAAATACAGAGACAGAAAATATGTTTGCCCGTAAGTGAGCTGTCCTTACTACCTGTGCACCAGCTGGCAGCATCCAGCCTTACCTTTAATCCAGCAGCACATGTGCTCCCACACAACCTCCCTTACTGAGGTTTTGCTTTGCCAACTTAGGAACCACAATTCTGACAGTTGTTGTTTGACTCAGGGGAACATTCCAGCATGTGAACATGGGTGCATTTGAAATATGTTATTTCTTTGCTCTCCACACCATGATACTACACATGCTTCTATTTTTCCATTTTAGCAAAGCAGCTAAAGCTCTTCTGCCTGTGGATGAAATGAATAATAAACTAAAAAATGTTGTGAAGTCCCAAGGACGCTCCAAAAACACCTTAATCGAGTTACATGAAGAGATACGGGCCATCAGAACACAAATCTCACAGGTATCTCACTGTAAATATTTTAATTTATTTACTACATACATTTTAGAAAAGGATACTTTATCTTAATGTTTTCTTAATGTAAATTTACATAAATAAAACCAGAATGTGGCACAGATATTACATTGATTCCATAATGTTTAAGGGTCTCCTCTTCTTAATTAGTTTACATAAATCTCCTTCATTATCATGCACTGCAAGCTGGACAGATATTGCATAAGAAACCACAGCATTCGATTGCTCTGTTTTAGGCTGAGAACAAAGTGAACAAGACAAATGATGAACTAAATGACTTGTCAGCAAAGCAGTCTGAGATGGAAGATGAAATTGCCACATTGCAGGCAAAAATGCTGATGAACAAGAATCAAGCTATGAAGGCAAGAGCAGGGGCAGAAGCAGCACACAAGCAAGCCCAGAATATTGATAATGTAAGCCTTTCTGCTGTGTATTAAGGGGAAAAATACTTCCTCAATGTTTTATCGTATTTTTGATTCAGAAGTGTAATTGTGATGCCCTGCTCTCCTCAAAACTGTGTTAACATTTTCCATGCAGTGTAAAATGCCACATGTTAAGAATAATTTCTTTTTTTATTTTAAGGCTTCTGGCAAATAACATTTCTGTTTGCTTGAATGAAAGAAAACATACACATTTCTTTGGCTACTCCATGACATTTTTCCTTACACTGTGTATAAGACTCGTAGTCACCATGGGCACCAGTAAACACAACAGAAAAATCACAGAACCAGATATCAAAATATGTGCATGATGGAAGCAGCCTGGCCATTCATCCCATGCCATTCTCCTTCAGAGAAAGTTGCTGTGGGAGTTACTTGGAGTTTTTGTTGGCCAAGTGCTTTTCAGAAGCTCAGATTTTTGAGAATGCATTAATGCTAGAAATTTGCTAAATTGCAAGGAGAACCAGGCACCCACAGCACAACCTGGGAGCATGACCAAGCTTCCAGGTTATAAGAAACCTGGTATAAATCTAAACTGCAGCCTCAACAGCAATCTAAATTGGCATGGAATGGAGTTAGCCAGTAAATATTACTACAGCCAAAAATGTAAGAAAATAAAATTTAAAAAAGAATGATGCTACAGGTAATTAATTATGTTTGAATTAAGCCTCATAGCAAAAATGAAATGTACAGAAAAGCCCTATCAAAGAAGTAAAAACAGCATAAGCTTTAGAAATCTTAAACCATCTTTTTCTTTACATCCTCACCCTCCCTTGACATTTTACATTGCTCCACTGGCAGTTTAATTGATTTTTATCAGTTTTTGCAACGCATTGTTCAATGTATACTCACAGACTTTTTTTTTTAAGATTTAAGAGAACGGAAGACTTAAAGTTTGATTCAAATAAGCTATTCAAGCCAGATTAATTATGAGATGCTCTTAAACTAAGTAATGGCTTTTTGTTACAGGAATTTGCTGACATTAAAAGAAAGTACACCATTCTTCAAGAAAAGCTAAAAGCCCGGGTACCTCCAAAAGTAACACTAGAAAAAGTGAAGCAGCTGAAAGAAGCAGCAGAAAAACTGGCTGAAGAGACTGAAAGAAAAATTAAAAGGATAACAGGTGATGTTCTCACTTCCATAGCTAGCAGTGAAAATCATGACATTTCTGAATTGAAGTCCTTGCCCACAGACACTGACTAAGTTCACCTGAAATCAGGTTTAAAACAATTTAACTGGTGAAAATCCCTACTTGAAGCTACCTAAACAGTTTAAACCCAGTTAAATTTATTTGGCCTATGTGCTTTTTCTGACATAAATTGTTTGCTATAAGCAGAGTTTTAAGAAGTGTCCACAGAGGGACTTGCGGTGATTTGCTTCTGACAGTTTAAAAACAGGACAAGTACAAAATCTGCTTAAAACACAGTTGCAGATATACCTGGGAGCTTTCATTTATACACTTGGTCTGGGCATTTGGACCTTGAATCTTTCCTCTGCAGCCTGTTTTTTCTTACATTACCTGAGTGACGGCTCGTGATACAGAGAGCTGCCGGGCAGCTGTTTTTCATCAGTTGTTTCCCTTCAAACATTATCTCTGAGCAATAGCAGACCAAACCAGGGGCAAATATTGGCTTGCTGGAACATGCAGAGAAACACCCGTCCACACTCTGGTACCACCACCCACAGGCACCGAGGTGCAGTTGAAGCCAGTGTGCCCTGGGCCTGCGGGGCTGTGGACAGGAGGCAGAGGGGTGGTGGGTGGCAGAGACGGTGGCTGCCGCGGCACCACTCCTCACACAGCCTCTTGGATGGGTTTAAAGGGTCAACAAAACAGAACAGTAATGTAATTGCACATCAGGGACCAAATTTTGCTTGTAGTGAAGGTCTGGCAATTTCCACTGGGAATCCTTGGGCCTAGGATCCTTCCGGGCTTGACGTCCAAAAATACTGTGTAATATCAGCAAAACAGAAGCAGAAACTCCATCCTGAGAGTGAATTCTTCAGGACAGGATCTGAATGAACACTTGATGCAGACACCTTGAAGAGCAGTATTAAAGCATCCCAGTAACTCCAAATGCCCAGACGATAAGTGCATTGGAAACAGGCAGTGAATTGGGTTTTGACTCATTACCAGTATATTTACATTGGTGTAGCTTCACAGCGACCAGCAGAAAGAGTCCTGTAAATGAGGGAGATCTAAGCCCATTATGCCCGAATTGTCCAGGCTTTACACACGTCGGTGGACACACTGTTCCTTTGAGTGTTTCCAATTAAGGCAACTCCTTTAAGAGCTCCATGGCCTGCCCCATACTAGCTGATGGACAAAAGCATATGCTGAGAAATTAACTTCTGTCACGTTTCTCTCACAATCTAAAAGGCAGACTTTTCCCTCCAGTTGCATACATGACATTCCTCATTTGAAATGGGCTTATTGCTTCTAAAACTGCTGGGAAAAGAAACACTGTTAATCCCTGGGTTTTACTTACACAACAAATATGAGCATCATTGCATGTCTCTACTCTTCCAGATTTGGAGAAGAAGCTTCGGGACCTGAATCAAACCAAACAAGACAAGGCAGAGCAACTGAGACAACTAGAAGAACAAGTAATAGCCATTAAAAATGAAATCACTGAGCAGGAAAGCAAGTATGCAACATGCAAAAGTTAGGGTCTGAACAGACCATCAGGTAAAGTGCAACTGAAGTCTTCAGGCTTACCACCTCCCTTCCCAGCACGAGTGGCTGTGTCTGTAAATTCCTCTGAAGGTGCATATAGTGTTTTGGCACAGTAAATAACGTAACTTTCTCTTAGGATTTTTGGCCAGTTGAGTTTATATGGAATAAGAAAATACCTTTTAATAAACCTGCTGATAATCAGGATGCAGTTTTTGAGGGAGCTCTAAAATACACTCCTGCCCACAGGCCAGGGCTTCTCCTTACAGAGGGCTGGAAATGCAAAAGGAGGATTGCTCAGAGATGTAACTGCCTCAGAGACTCCCAACACTCTGTGTCTTCTGCTGAGCCACACAATAACCTGTGGCTGTGCCACAACCCCACATGGGGCTGCACCAACCAGGGTGGGCCGATGCAGAGGAAGGGCTGTGGGCTTCTGTAGCCATCCATCCCTGCTGACAACTGGCAGCATCCCCAGGGTACTGTCACACCTCCATCCCCATCTCCTCACTGGTACAGAGCAGGGGGGTTCACCAGGAACCCCTGACCCTGTGGGGTTCCCACTATGTTAACTGAAAAAGCTGAGGGATGCGCAGTACCTGCGTGCAGCACTGGGCCATTGGAGGTGGGTGACAGGGAGCGAATTCCCCGGTGCCCACTGGATGGCAGTGCGCACTTAATGCCAAACACAACCTCCAAATCATCAAATTGTTGTTAAGGATCATTTCTCAATGTCCCTCCTGCAATACCTTTTTTTCATATGCTTATAAGGGATTTCCTATGTTTTTCATTAATCCAAAGAACTGGAGAATAACTCCAGCTTTTAGGTTTAAGCTGTGAGTCTAAAGGGCCACATGTGTTGAAAAACAGTTTATCCATTTTTTTTTCCTACAAGCAGAAGTCAGGGTTCACTCAGCAGTTTCTTGTGGCCATAAAGAACACAGGATTTGACCTAAATTTTAGCTTATAATTCCTTTTCTTACTATAAAAAAGGAGACTGGGGCTAAGCAAATGCTACAGAAGCGCTAGGGTTTTAAAAAGACCAAAGGGAGCAACGCTTTGGTTTCAAAATCCCACCCTTGATATACATATTCCTGCAGGATGCTGAACAGACTAAAGATGGCTTTTCCTCAGTTAAGACCAGTCATGTAATTCCCAGCTGGGCCGTCCCACGGCAAGCATCCCTCATGGGCTTCATCCAGCTGGGGTGAGAAGCCCAGAGCTGCTGCAGAGCGCTCAGATCCAGCCCAGACTGCATCTGGAAAAGGAGGAAGGCTCTGCAGGAGCAACTACTCATCCTCATGCGAGGAGCACACATAAACAACCCTTATCTAAAAGCAAGCATTGTTTCCATCCCTTGGAGATAAACCCTCCCTAGTTATCACTCTGTGTTTAGGAGAGCTAAATTAGCACTTGTATGTGCTGGGGGCTTGGGTGGGAATTGCTGGCATGGATGAGATTTCAGAGATTTTCCTCTAACTCAAACTAGCTGTGCTCCAGGGCCATGTCCAACATGCATTACTCATATAATAGCATATATTATGAAAATGAAAGGAATCAAATTATAACTTCAATATAATTTAACAAAGGCACCTGAATGCAGGTATGCACATAACTCGTGGTTTAGATTTTTTCTGAATTTTAACACTTTAAAAAATCATCTGTGAGGTGTGAGGCTTATTTACAAGTTACTAGACTGTAATCAGAATATATTTAGATTGACTTTGCCATACTGAGCTTGAGTATCTCTGTTTTATTCGGAGCACACAGCTCACCAAACTGCCCACACGCAGGTCTCCAGGTAATCAAGGGTTTCCTGCAGGTTTCAATGTGGCCCTGATGTACCTGCACTGCACCTGAAACAGGCAAACTGGAGCTCTTGGAAAGAAATTCCCATATAAACCAAAATTATTTCATTCATGACTCTAGAACTCAGAATTCACAAGCAGAAAGCTGAAAAATAATTTCCTCCTAAAATGGACCGTTGGCTGCGAGAGCTGCCATATGGCTTTCAACAAAGAATAAGTCGGTAAACACACAGCAGTTGTGTCTGTGGCCTGGAGGGGAGATGTATCCATGAGGGGAAACAGAAATCACAGGAAGAAAAGTGGAAACAGGAAGAAGAAAGTCAGCATGGAGTCCGAGCTGCCCTGCCTTCCTCCAGGAATGCTCAGACACACAAAGCAAGCAGACCTGGCAGGACCAGTGGCTGCAGGACACCAAACCCATTCTGTGACAGCTTCCGAGGTTTACAACTGTGCAGCATTCACCATTGGAAGTGCTGCAAAAAACCTCTAGTGTTTTTGCAAAGTTAATGTGTGGGAAAATGCTGTATCTTGATCAAAAATACGTATTTTTTTAGTTCCCCCAGCTCTCCTTGTGGAAATGGCTTCAGAAAAGTGTTTATTGAAAACATTATTGAAATCACTATCTTGCTGTAGAGCATTTTGACTTCAATGAAAATAATCAAAATGCAAACATTTAACCAAAATCACATATAATCAAAGATATGTTTAATCAATGATCAAATGATCTCATCAACTGTATTTGCTAGGCATTCAACCACTGCAATGTCGTAAGAAAGTGGGTGATCAGGTGGGTCCCACTGAGGTCAAATTCTGAACTTGGGTTCTTCAAGAAGACTTCCAACCCACCACAGACACCCTAAGACTGTAAAGCCACCTCACCAACCACAGGGACAGGACATGACACAGAACTGAATTTTTATTATTTGAAGAATCAATCAAAATACTGTCACTAGCTATTGCTCATGAGCACTGGAGAGAGGGACGGACATAAACAAGTTAATTGCATCTATTTCCCCACGTGGTGAATGCTGGTGGTCTCACCCAGGTTTCAGCCACCTCTGAAGGGTGACCATTGTTACAGGTGACAGTGGCCACCCCGGTCCATGGCTGTGCTCCCCACACAGGTGCGTGCGTGGTCACCGCTGTGACGCCAACTCAATCCCTGATGCCATGCAGCAAGGTCACCCCCAGGCTGGAATGCAGTGTGTTGTCACCCTGTCTGCAGCAAGGCACAAAGGAGCCTGACCGCAGCGGCAGGGAGGTCCGGAGGGCAGCTTCAGCCCTTTGTAGCTCTAAGGGAGGACTGATTTCTACAAGGCTATAAAATAGGAAAAACCAAACAAACAAACCACCCACAAGCGAACAGAAAAGTCCCCCCCACATAAAAAAACCAACCAAACCAGCGAAAAAAAATGGAGAAGACTTCAATAGAAATTGCAGAACTATGGAACAGAAAAAGTCCAGCGGCAATGAAACACTCTGTCCTTGCACACTCGCACACGGAGTGATGCTGCAGAACGCCACTGCCTGTCTGCCTTGGACCAAAGGAGTTTCTAACTGCAGCAGAAGAAAACATTTTCTGTTATTGGAACAAAAATGTTTGTTGTATTGAAGCTTAAAAACAAAGCCGTGCTGTGAATTACGTGATAGGATTGTGAAACTGAATTAGTTTTGTGAATTTAGAAGACCACATTGCCAAAGCGGTTTAGAATTACAATACCCACCCTATTAGCTTAGAATGGTTTAATTTCCTGGATATCTTTAATGAAACAGCCGCACAAGTTCTTCAGTCGGGAGTCCTGGGTTATGTTTCAGACCTGGTGTTTAACCTTTAGGGCAAGTCACTTGGTATCTCTCTGTTTCTGCTTATCCATCTGTAAAATGAGAACGAACATATTTACCTACCTCGGCAGGGTTTGCTGGGACGGGCGCACTGCAGTGTGTTTCTACTCCGGCACCACAAAGAGCGAGGGCAAAGTGTTCTTGAGGGACACCTGTACCTGGTAAAGATTTACACATGAGTTTACGTGTTGCACGTGCCCAAGCAAAACTTGGTTGTATAAACCCAGGCATCTGTCCCAGCCTGCATGCAGCCAGGGCTGTGCTGTTCAAACGCTTCCATCCTTCATACCCGCTCCCTGCTGCTTATTTACCTGTAAACCTTTCCCCTGGGTGCTGAGGCGACTTTTCAGACAGCTGCCAAAAGCCCTGTGTCCCCCGGTGGAGCCCAGGGAACCCGAGTTAAGGGCTGTTTGCCCCTCACAGCCGCCCCAGCAGCGGCACCGCGCGCTCCCGGTTAACGAGAACCAGCCCGGCGCGGCCGGACCGGGCTCAGCGGGCTCCTGTGCCCGCACCAGGGCCGTGGCCAGCCCCAGCCGCGGCTGCCGCGGCCCCAGGACTCGCACACCTGAGCCCGTGTGTTAGCACCAGGGACCAGGCGATTTGAGACCGTCAAGCGTCACACGTGGTGGCTGCCGAACCCCCGACCCTCTCCTGGGTCATAGGCCTTGGCACACAGGCATGCCCTGTCCCCGGCCCCGCCAGCACGCCCGGCCCGCTGCTGTCTCGGCAGACATCAGGATTGGGTCAAAACCTCCATTCCTCCATTGTTTCCCCACAGACAGGGGCAGGGAGAGGGGTTGCCCAATCAGTGATTCCCCTGGTTGTTGCACCCTTCCCAGAGACCCCTCCCAAAGCTGGGTAACGGGAGGGGGAGAGGGGCACAACCTGGGGTGACGGGGACTGAAGTGCCCCTGCTTCCCCTTCGGGACTCCCTGGTTCCTGCAGGGCAGTCGTTCCCCCTCCCCGTCCCGCTGCCAGGCCGCTCTCCCCCAGCCTCTCACCCCGCCTGGGCCGCCCTGCCTTCCTCGACAGCAGCCGCTTCTGGGCTCCCTCCCCCGAGCCTGGTGCTGCGGTGGGGCAGGGCAGCCCCGGGGGCGGGGGGCCAGGGCGGGAGGGGCCGCGTGGGGCGGCCCGGCCCGGCCCCGCGGGGGTGGCGGGCGGAGGAGGAGGGGAGGGCCGGGCCGGGGGGCGCCCGACGGTGCGGAGCCGCTCCCCGAGAGCCGCAGGGAGTTGCGGCGCCTGCGTGGAGCAGCCGGCGCAACAGCTTTCGGCGGCAGCGTGGAGGGGGAGCCCCGTCCTGTTCCGTCCCGTCCCGTCCCGTCCTGCCGGTGCTCGCCGCCCGCCATGGGCCGCCTCCAGCTCTACCTCTGCTGCTGCCTCGGTAACTCCCGCCCCGCTCCCGCCGCCGCCGTCGGGGCACGGCGGGCTGGGCGAACCCCTGCAACGCCCGCCGGGGCGGCTCGGGGCTCCCAGCCTGGCCGCGCTCCCGCTTTTCTTTCTCATCCCTCTCTCATCCCTCTCTTCCTCCCTCCGCGGGCGTGCAGCGCTGTGGTCCGCGGCGGCGCAAGAGCCCGAGTATAGCTACGGCTGCGCCGAGGGCAGCTGCTACCCCGCCACCGGCGACCTGCTCATCGGGCGCGCCGCCCGCCTCTCCGCCTCCTCCACCTGCGGCCTCCGCCAGCCCGAGCCCTACTGCATCGTCAGCCACCTCCAGGTGAGCGCCTCGACGTGGGGGCAGCACCCCGGGGCGCCCCGCTCGGCCGCAGGGCTCGGTCCCCGCTGGCGGGTCTGGGCATCGCGTCCCGGGTGAGGCGGCGTTGGGAGCGCACGGGCAGCGGCGGGGCTGGGCCCGGGGCTGAGCCGCTGCCTGCGGGAGGGAGGGAGGTGCGGCAGCGGGCTCCCGCGGGGCAGAGTTGTGCCCCGGTGCGGGACCCCACGCCCCGTGAGAACAACGCGGGTCCAGAGAACCCCACTCTGTTGTCGGCACCCGACCCTCTTTTCTTCAGCGAGGTTATAGAAAGGAATGTGCCGCAGTTAAGTTCAATTATGCTTTATTTTCAGACTTAGCCAGAGCCGTCTAGACAGCTTCCTGATTGAGAGTGATCTGTAGGACCCGGGTAGAGTTTTGGCCACTGTTCCTGTAATGTAATTACGTTTATATGGTCTCCAAGTGAAAGGATGCAAATAAGGTTGTCCTGCACATCTGGTGGAAAACACAGAACGCTTTCCTACTTGAGCCAGAAGCAGTTCATCAGACTTAAAATCTCTGAGACAGAAGGGATGGTGGGGAAAAATAAAATATCAGTTATAAGTGGAACTCTGTTGAACCGAAAGTAAGGGGATAATCTCCGGCCAAATTTACTGTGGAGACAATAGGGCCAGATTCTGGTGCTTGGAAGGAAACCCAGGGAAAGCAGGAGGAGCCCTGCCTGAGGGGCTACAGCACTTGGCCCATTCGTGCCCTGAAGTTACCAAATCTTTCCCCCTGCCTTTAGTTTTACTGTACTACTCTGTCTAGTGGAGTAAATACTTGATTTAACATGGGGTTTAGCTTTGCTGGAACATTTTTGTAATATGTCAGGATTGTCTTTGATGACATTAGCTTCTTTGCTGGTACAAAATAACAAAGGAACTTTGTTACATTTTCTTGTCTCAGAAAATGCTGAAGTGCCATAGTAAAAAGCATCACTTCAGAAGTTTACGTGCCCTTATTTCTGATCTCACAGCCCCAGTTCAGCATTTGGGAAGTCTCCGGTTACTTCTGAACCATAAGATGGTATTGAAGAAATCTCAGGAAGATGCCAAATATCCTCCTTATAACATGAGGCTTGGCCGTGCTGAGTGCTTTGCAGGATTGGGCTTTCTAGGATTCAGTTTTGGTGGGAGAAGGAGCAAGTTGTTCGACGAGGCAGGGGCTGTGGCCCTGGGGAGAGCAGCCTGGAGCAGGCGGGAGGGGACATCTTCCCTGGGACCCTGAACTTGCTGTGCTCTCTGCTGGAGGAGTTTGTGGGGGCGAAGTGCCAGGCTTGGGAGGCGCTGCCGAAGCCAAAACTGGTGAAATGGAAAGCGTGTGAGGCAGAGACCTGCCAGACCTCACATTCTTGGCTGATAAAGCACCACATTTGTCTCCATAAACCCACTGGAGAAATGATGCCTGTATAGCTTTGACAGTGATGAGTTGCTGGTGTGCTGGGGCACCCTCACAAGTTGGCTTGGGCAGGAACCCTCTCTTTTGGTTGCAACCTACCTTGCAAAATTGGAAAGTGGTGGTTTAAGTCACCAGGACAATGTAAGAAATAGTGTTGTTCATGGTAATAGTCATGATGGTTTTTTTGTCCTCCCGGTGAAAAAGCATCCAGCTTTCCCAAGCAGCACATGCCAGACTTGCACCCAACCGTTTTTTTATGGGCACACCTTGTAGTGTGTGCAAACTGTCTTTATGTGCATAGCTGGGATTGCAATCACAGTTGAAGATGCAAGGTTTAAGTAGGAGTTTGACAAGCTGGATTCAGAGTAAAATTAACTCCCCGCTGAAAGGTCTTGATCACTAAACCACTCATGGCCCCTTGATATGTACTGAGCCTCACTGGAGGTATCCCTAATGCAGAGAATGTACATTTCCAGGTTAACTCCCAAAAGCCAGTGTTATTTCACGCAAGTTGTTGAAGAGGCAGTTTTGCATTTGTACAGGAGCAATTCAGCGATTTTCTGTAGATGCTGCCTTTGGTTCTGACTTCTGTTGGAGAATACATGCGCTGGAAGAGATTTCCTGGAACTACAATTTCAACAGAGAACGTACTTCTCCTAAAAATAAAGTTTATGAAATTCCTGGCATATTTTCCATTTGACAATTTGCATTAATTCGTAAAGGTAAACACACTTATAATTTCAACAAAAAAAATACCTTTGATGACTCCTGCAGGCAAAATGAGTGGAATGTGATATGGATGGAAAATACTCTTATCTGCAGGAAACAACTATTGCCCCACGGATAAAATCAGTAATGCTGATTATTTTGTTGTTTCAGGAGGACAAAAAATGTTTCATATGTGACTCCGAGGATCCCTTCCACGATACTCTCAATCCTGACAGTCATCGCATTGAAAACGTGGTCACTACGTTTGATCCAAATCGCCTGAAGCTCTGGTGGCAGTCGGAAAATGGTAGGGGCTTTGTCTGGGAGCCCTGTCCAGGGCTGGGAGCTGCTTTCCCTCCTTTTGTTTAAGGGTACCTGCGGGTTTGCTGTTATCTTTGGCCTGGTGGTTACTGCTGAGTGAAGGATCATGCTGTTCGAGGAGGGCTGAGTAAAACTGGCTGCTTTTGTGTGCCCGGGAGCGGTCCTTAATCCATAACTAAGCCCCATCAGCCCTCAGGGAGTGTCAGAAAGAGCCGTCCCACCACTTTGCAAGAATCCTTTCCTGAAGAGAGAAGTTTCCCACACTGGCTCCAGCTGTCCCTCCTGTCTGGGCAGTGGGAGCCGAGCAGCCTTCCAGGAGTCAGCCCTGCGGGGCACCTGCCAAGGGAGCACCCGGGGCTTCCCCGGCTGCTGGGCTGGGTGGAGGAGGTGGGAGGAGGAGGTTTGGGCGCAGAGCCGGCGCTGCCGTCCTGCCCGCAGCCCTCCTGCTCCCCAATCCTGCCCCGGGAGAGCAAGGCCAGGGGTATCTCTGACCCTGCAAACTGCCTTCCCCCTCCTGGGCTCCCTGAATTCCTGTATCCATGTGCCAGACTGTAAAATGATCATTGGAAGCAAACCAGCTAGTTAAAAAAAAATATTGCATGTTAATTTGATGGCCTTTTTTTTTGGAGTCCTTCCTCTGCCCTTCTGCTTTTATGGTTATGCTTTTGGCCTGCCTTCATGCACAAAACAAGGCATCGAAGTTTCTCAGACAGCAGTCCTGCCCTCAAGCTGTAAAGCCAGCTGGACGGGGTGGGACTTCTGCAAATGCATTAACAGTAGATGTTTTACTGTATATTAAAATAAAATGGTAATATTTGTGACATTGCGGCTGCCCAATAAAGAAAGATTTTCACTAAATCCTTTTTAGCCATTTAGATCAGCCTAGCAAACCACTCGTCTCCAGCGTCTCTCTTCTAGTGTTCCAAATAACTCATGTTTTTTGCAACAGGCTTGGCAGCATTCACACAGAAAAGTTCTTGGCTCATAAGGTCATGAAAATGTCCTTCAACAATAAAAAACAAATGATTCTTTTTATCAGATTCAAGTTTTCTTTTATTCAGGCATACAGCAGAAGGGCCCGTTGCTGCACGCTCCACATAAAATTGCAGATGGTCAAAAATTTAAGCACTTTATTGGTTCATTGTTTTCATTTTTTACCCTTTCTCCTCTCCATAAATCTTTCTTTTTTTTTTTTTTCTAAATTTCTTACTACAGTATACTTAGTATCCAGCTGTTTTGAGAGGTCTTTTCACATGAGAAAATAATATTGGTAACTACTTTTCTTCCTTTCTGTGTAGTCCTTGACCATAGGTAGTCACACAGCAGTGTTTGCAAAACCTTTTACCTGTGACTGGTTTCCTAGCTCTCACGGCTGCAAAGGACGGCTGTAAGAGTTTCTGTAAGGGTATTTCAAACCAGGTTGTAAAGGAACTGTTCCTGTGTCCGAATGGACAGAGCGAGTGAAGAAAGGTGGGAAACCACCCCCACCCACCATTGGGGAGATTTGGGGTGTTAGGGCTGCAGACACTTGCGCCTCTGTTGCTGCCAGGTGGGCCGCAGGGTGTGAGGACAGCACGGGGTCACCATGCGGGTCTGGGCTCAGCATCCTCCCTCATATCGGTCACCGGGTGTTTTGGTGCCAGAACCCATCCCAGAGCAATCCCCCTCCTTACCCCACAGCTAGTGCTGCCAGCCGTGTTACACCGTCTGAAATTATGGCAGGGCAGGCTCGTGCTTTGGGTGTAACATGTTTGGTGCAGATAACGCACAGGAATCCCATGTGTGATAGTCTTCAGCACATCCTTGGTGTCTCCTCCATACCCCATTAATGCACTAACTTGTCGCTTTTTGATAAGTGGCAAAGAGCCTCTGCACCACTGAAGCAAAGAGCTTCGGTAAAATTTAGCTGTAGAAGCTCATGGGTGTCCTTGTTTGCTGCACGGCTTCTTTTCTCCGCCCCTGCAGGTCTGGAAAATGTGACTATCCAGCTGAACCTGGAGGCTGAGTTTCATTTCACTCATCTCATTATGACCTTCAAGGTAAGAAAGCCACAGCCTTACGCCAAACCTCAAAACACAAGGAAATGAGAGGTCTCTTAGTCCTTCTTGTCTGTTTGATATTTGCTATTTGTCTGAGCTGTTTTGCCTGATTTGTTAGAGCTGTTAAGCATTAGCTCCTGCTGAAGTAGCACAGGAAGGCTGAGTTGTGACTTGTGGTGTGAGTTGTGTTTGAATTCCAGTGAGACTGCTGAAGGAGCTACACCAAAGCTGGGGTTTGTGTTGCTTGTCTCTCTCTCTTTGGTGGTTGTGTTCTAGAAGATAATTAACTAAATCATATATTAGCAAGGATTTTTCTTCTTAAAAAAAAAAAAAAACCAAACTTGGCCATGGTATCTGTTTTCATTTGGCAAATAGAAAGGTCTTAAGGAAGAAGGAACATCTGTACACAAAGTGTCTTTGTTTCTTTACAAACAGATGTCTTGGAATGGCAGATTATGTCCCGTACACCCTAAATCGCAGGCAAGCACTAGTGGGAACATTCAGCTGAGGTTTCAGGGGCTGCAGTTACTGAAGGGCTAAATTCCTGTTCTTTACATGTAGACAAATTAATTTCTTAATTTCTAACTGTCAGCTTTTGTACATTCAAAGAAGAGCAACAAAGCTGGTGAAGTGTCTGGAGCACAAGTCCCGTGAGGTGTAGTTGAGGGAACTGGGGCTGTTCTGCCTGGAGAACAGGAGGCTGAGGGGAGACCTTATCACTGTCCACGACTACCTGACAGGAGGTTGTAGCGTGGAGGGGGTTGGTCTCTTTTTTCCAGGTAACAAGCAATAAGACAAGAGGAGATGGCCTGGCATTGCACCAGAGGACATTTAAATTGGATATTAGGAAAAATTTCTTCCTTGAAAGGGCTGTCAGGCCTTGGAACAGGCTGCCCAGGGAAGTGGTTGAGGCACCATCCCTGAAGGTGTTTAAAAGACATGTAGATGTGTTGCTTAGGGACATAGTTTAGCAGTGGATTTGGCGGTGTTAGATCTTTTCCAGCCTAAATGATTCTGTGATTCTAGAAGAGCTGCTTCCTCTTGCCTGTGGTGCTGGCTTGGGTTTCTCTGCCCGCCCCAAGGTGATGGCTGAGGTGGAACGTGGTCCTCTCTGCTGTTCCCCAGCAGCAAGGGACTCCCAAGAGATCCCTGACCCCATGCAGGTGCTGTGGCCATTTTGGCTTGGTCTGCTGTTAGGAGGAAGACTGCAGAGGGAAGATAGCTTTAATGATGGTGTGTTGACTTTGTGTGGTAAACACTTGAGCTGCCTTACCTCTGGGTTGCTACATTTTTTGTTGGGTGAGATACCAGTTTGTAAGTTGGGTGATATTTTCAGCCAGGAAGCTGAAAGAAAATTTCTTTCCAGCTGTGACTGAACGCTTTTGTGCTTGGCTCTTGGAGGGCCTCCTCTGAGTACAGGAAACTAATGAAGAGGCTGTTGGTGTTTCTTGTTAGGTGCAAACCAGATCTTAAGTTAATATCTGCTTTTTGAAACGCAGTGCGTAAATTGCAGCGTGAGATTTTTAGGTCAGAGGGATTAAAAATCTTTTAAAAATCTCATTAGCTAGTTGTTCTGGAGGTGAGTGCATGTAGGTAAGAAGGACGGCGGTTGGTATGAAGTGAATGCAGCCTGATGGAGTCTGGGCAAGGGTAGCTGGAAGAGGGTCCCTGGGACCTGGGGACTCGCGTGCAGCAAGAGTGGGTGAAGCTGAACCCTCCAGGTTTGAGAAATGCCTTTTGGATTCCAAAAGGCATATGTTTGCTTATTTATTGTAAGCATGTTAAGCGCTTGGCCCCTAAGTGCCATCTTTTTGAAGATGTTTAGTCTGTGGTTTGATTTGTGTTATTTCAAAGATCTACCTCTGAGGAGAAAGTAGAATATTGGCCAAAAAAATATTTCCAGTCTTTCAATTTATTGGAAATAGTCAGTGCAGGGAGAGAGAATCAAATCCATATATGTGGATTGTTCACACTTAATGTAAATGCAAGTAGTAATTACCCAAATAAAATCTCTTTTCATTTTCTTACTGTTAGACATTCCGTCCTGCTGCAATGTTGATAGAAAGATCATCTGATTTTGGAAAAACGTGGCAAGTATATAGGTATTTTGCATATGACTGTGAGAGCTCATTTCCTGGGATTTCGACTGGACCCATGAAGAAAGTGGATGATATCATTTGTGACTCGCGATACTCTGACATTGAACCTTCAACAGAGGGAGAGGTCAGGGTGTTTTTTTTGCCAATATGTTTATTGTGTAGAATTTTTCCATACAGATTTAGATTATCTTATTTTTAAAGATGAATCTTTTGTTGTACCATTTTTCCTCCAGGTAATATATCGTGTTTTAGATCCTGCTTTTCGAATTGAAGATCCATACAGTCCAAGGATTCAAAGTACGTATGCAGGCCCATTTGAAAGTACCTTCCAGGCTCATTTGAAAGCATTTCTGTACTTATTTGCTCCCCAAAAAACCAGTAAGCCACAAGTAAAACCATACATTAGCCTTGATAACAGTTTTGAAGTGTTATGAATGTGTTTGTTTTATGGCTTCTTGTCCTGACTCAGATAGTGACGTGCTGGGAAATAACGATTGCTGTTGTCAACTCAAGTGATTGCTCTTACACACATTGTAGTTGGTCCTTTTCTTAATTGATAAGGGATGTAGTTGCATTAAAGACCCCCTCTCCCCCAAATACATCCAGTCGACAAGAGAAATGTTGGAATGTGATCCTGTAACTGTACAGCATTCAGAAAGCAAAGAAACAGAACTACAGAGGTACTTACATAATTTTGAATTTCTAGCTAAAATCAAGGGGGTTGTGTTTTATTTTTTAGAACATCTGAGTCATGACTTCAGAACAGTTGGCCTTGATACCACTGAGTGGCTGGACCACACAGTTGCAGTCGTAAAACACAAATGACTGCAGCATTCGTGTACGGTCATGACAATCCAGGAATGCAAAGGTAGAGAGATCTGCTGCTGAGCGTGGCTCAAACGGAAACCTTGTGAGGCATTTGGCCTGAGTAGGAAACAGTGCTTGGCCTTAAACTTGGCTTCCAATTTAATATTAATTCTCAGCTTCAGCTTGTGTCCTTTAGTGTAAAACTAACTGGAGCAGGAGAAAATGATCTGAAGTAGAAGAGTGTCTGCTAGTTGCTATTTGAGTTGAATGGTTTTTTATCCAACCTTTTAAAGGACAAACTCTGCTTTCATGGGCTTGGAGTACTTTCTCAAGCCTAGTTTCAAGGCTGTAAGAAATTACACAGGATTCATAGTATCAAAGTGAACATGTGGATTGAATTAATCACTGCAAATTGTCTTCCTGTGGATTATCCCTTGAGAACTTCTTTGTGTTTGGTCAGTGATGGGGTGTTGCTTCTTTCAGGAAAATGTAACTAATTACGTTTGCTAGGAAAGTTGGCCATATAAGAAAGAAGAATATATTTGTGTCTTGTTTCCAACTAGGATTTTTTCCAAAAAGCTCAAAACTCTTAAAGCTCCTGGTCCGCTTGTCAGCGATTCCTTAATATCAGGTTTCTGCCCTTCTTACGTTTTAAACTCCCAAGGAGCTAGTGTTTCCTTGTTGGTACTATTGCATGTGCCTTTAATATTTGTCTTTGTGCCTGTCTATGCCTACAATAAAATAGATTTATATTTTTAATTAAGCTTAAACTAACTTATACAGTGATCAACCTGTAGTAAAATAATGCATTTAAAAAGAAAAAAGTTTGGGAGTGTGAAGTGATGTGTAGTATGTAAGTGCTGAAATCAAATATGATCTAATCTGCCCATAGGAAGTGTGCTTTGGAAGTCGCTCCTGGCTTCCTCCCATTCAATACAATATCTGGTAAATAATTCCAAAATGGTGTTTGTTGGTTTTCTTTTTCGTGTCCCCTGTAGACCTCTTAAAGATCACAAATCTGAGAGTCAAATTTGTTAAGCTGCACACGCTGGGGGATAATCTCTTGGACTCGAGGATGGAGATCAGAGAGAAGTACTACTACGCCATCTACGACATGGTGGTTCGCGGGAACTGTTTCTGCTACGGACATGCCAGCGAGTGTGCACCAGTGGATGGCTTTAATGAAGAAGTGGAAGGAATGGTAAATATTTGCACTTTTCTGCCTAAAGCTGTTCCTGTCCGTGCCTCTGGATTGTGATTTAAACACAAATTTAAAATGGCAGTGTGCCTCCCTTACTCACCACCATTAATTTTCAAGAAGGAAAACCATTAGAACTAGTTCTCAGCAAACGTATCTGTCATTATTGGTGTTAATCAAGCACGGAGAGCCTAGATTGGGTGAAAAGTGTTTTAGCATTCCTTTTCTAATTATGTTAAAGAGCTGACGAAATTAAAAGGCAGGAATGCAGAAAGGGAGTGTAACCGTATTGAGCCAGAGATAGGTGTGTGGTTTAGGTTGCCCTAAAAGTTAAGTGAATAGAGGCACCAAAGGATGAAACACCTTAGTGAATAAAACATGACCTACATTTGTAGGGGTGGTTGTCAGCTGAGAAGTGGAGGCTGTAACCCTAGCTAACAGCAAGCCCTGAAGGAGAATCCTGCTGCCTGCACTGCACACCGCTGCACCATCCCTTCTGGGTTCTGGTTTCTGGTTTCCCTCATGGTTTTTGCCTGACAAGCAGTAATAGGTCCCCTGTTAATGAGTGAGTTATTAACTGGATGGAAATGTGGAGGCACACAGGGAGGTTGTGATGGTTGCCCCTGGTGCCGCAGGATGCCGACGAGCGGGTATGCTCCAGTGCCCTGCGCTTTCCATCCGAGCAGCGGCACGATTGGCTTTGCCTTTAAAATCGAGGTTCCAGTGTCTAAGGCAGCACTGTCACACAGTCAGTGTTGGTCTGCTCAGCACTTGCTCTGTGCATGCTGGAGCAAAGTCTGGGACAATCTGTTACCTTTGGTTTGAGAACAAAGGCAGGGCTGGAAAGAAGTCACTTGGCTAGTGACATGTAGATATAACTAGATGCATGTTAATAGCTAATTAACAGCTAATAAACAGCTGACTTTTAAGTCCAAGAGGCTTTAGTGATTGTTGAGCTGGAACTGTTCTCCCCTTGTTCATGCCTGAAAGCGTTTATTGAGGCATTAGTTCCAGTTAAAAAAAACCCCAAATTTGTAGGAGGACATTCTTACCTTGACAGGTTAAGGACACTCAAGTGGCCCTCTATGTATTCTCCGAGCAGTTATGTGCGTTAAAGTCTCCAAAAGTATATTGATTATGTACTAGCTATATTTCGCATTAATTAGAGCACGTTTGTTTGTTTGTTTTCCCTTCCTCTTTTATAACTAACTACGTTTCTCTTTTTTGTTTTTGGTTTTTTGTTGTTGTTTTTGCTTTTGTTTTTGAATGACAGGTCCATGGGCACTGCATGTGCAGACATAATACCAAAGGGTTAAACTGTGAACAGTGTTTGGATTTCTACCATGACTTACCCTGGCGACCCGCTGAAGGCCGCAATAGTAATGCATGCAAAAGTGAGTTTGAGTAAAACACAGATCTGGAGTCTGGTATGAGCATGATGTGCTGCTACTTGGGAACTTGTGGCAATATATAAAGTCCTGCCTGTTCTTTGGCTGACTTTGGTGTGTCTTTTTTGCAGACTTGCATCTCCCCTGGGACCAGACTCTTATTTTGCTTTCTGTCTTTGTCACAGAGTGCAACTGCAATGGCCACTCCAGCCAGTGCCACTTTGACATGGCTGTGTACATGACGACAGGGAACACCAGTGGGGGAGTGTGTGACGATTGCCAGCACAACACCATAGGACGCAACTGCGAGCAGTGCAAGCCCTTCTACTTCCAGCACCCAGAGAGAGATCTGCGGGACCCTGATGTCTGTGAGCGTAAGTGCAGCCCCGCTCCTTGGGCTGGGAATGGCGGTGGTGATTCCAGCTGTGGTCCCCCAGGCCTTTCCCTGGGGGAATTTAGGATTTACCCCATCTTCTTTTGGCCAGGGCTGTGTTCCCAAGCAAAGATCACAGAATCACAGAATGGTTGGGGTCAGAAGGGACCTCTGGAGATCATCTAGTCCAACCCATGTGCTAAAGTAGGTTCACCAGAGCAGATCACACAGGAATGTGTCCAAGCAGGTTTGAATGTCTCCAGGGAAGGAGACTCCGCAACCTCTCTCGGCAGCCTGTTCAGGGCTCTGGCACCCTCAAAGTAAAGAAGTTTCTCCTCATGTTCAGATGGAACCTCCTGTGCTTCAGTCTGTGCCCATTGCCCCTCATCCTTTTGTTGGGCACCACTGAAAGGAGTCTGGTTCCATCCTCTTGACACCCACCCTTGAGATATTTATAGACACTGATGAGATCCCCTCTCAGCCTTCTCTTCTCCAGGCTGAACAGACCCAGCTCTGTCAGTCTCTTCTCATAAGAAAGATGCTCCAGATCCCTGATTATCTTTGTAGCCCACCACTGGACTCCCTCCAGTAGTTCCTTGTCCTTCTTAAATGGGGGAGCGCAGAACTGGACACAGAACTCCGGATGCGGCCTCACCAGGGCAGAGTAAAGGGGGAGGAGAACCTCCCTTGACCTGCTGGTCACACTTTTCCTAATGCACCCTAGGATACCGTTGGCCTTCTTGGCCACAAGGGCACATGGTTGACTCATTGTCTCTCCTTGGGAGAAGGTGGTTGTCTAGGAGGTCATGAGCGAGCCTGGCTGGGTTTTGTTTTCTCTTCAAGAATCTGGAAATTAATCTGGTCATTATGTGTTCAACTCCTGTCATGTCTAATATTTGCAGGAGTGATACAGTCTCTACACAGCAACTGAGTTTAAATAATTCAGTGTGAGACTTGGCTACTTCTTTTATAGCAGTTAATAAAACACATGTGATGCTTCCTTCTTAGCTTGCAACTGTGACCCAGCTGGCTCCCAGAATGGTGGTATCTGCGATCGCTACACTGATTTCTCCACTGGCCTCATTGCCGGACAATGCCGTTGTAAACTATTTGTGGAAGGGGAGCGTTGTGACCTCTGCAAAGAAGGTTTCTATGGCTTGAGTGCCGATGACCCAGCGGGTTGTCAGTGTGAGTAAAAACATGTGTTCCTTTATGTGTGATCAAAAGTTCTCTGAGGAGCTGCTAGAGGTGGGAGAATTTGGTTTGTGAGGTGGTTTCAGTGGAAATAGCAGGATCGTCCTTATTTGTTTTTAATGAAGCCAGGGAAGTTTTACTGTGATGGGTGGTGGGCAAAGTGTGCAATTAATCTCTGTCGTGGGGAATTTAGGGGAAGCCTTAATGTAAATATTTAAGTTTGATACTGTCTAAAATGTAACTTCAGTCCTGTGTTTTGACCTGCCTATTTGTATTTCCCAATCTAGCTTGTGCGTGTAATCCTCTGGGTACCCATCCCGGGGGGAATCCTTGTGATTCAGAGACAGGAAACTGCTATTGTAAGCGCCTGGTGACAGGAAGGCAGTGCGATCGCTGCCTGGTAAGCAGTTTACCATAAAATAAATTAGCAGATGCTGGTGTGAGGGAGGCTGGTGTGTGGAAAGCGTGGAGCGAGGTGCCGGCCGCCGTCTCTGCCCATGAGCGGGCACCTGGCGTTCGGGCTGGAGTAGACATGTCAGAAGCCCTGAAGCACCCTGGAAGGCACGTCAGGGCACACAAGAGCATCCAAAAATTAATTCCCAGGATGGTATGGGGTGAGACGTTAGGATACCCATTGTGGTAACTGTGTGAAAATGAAGGATCTGGGGCAGTTCTGCTGAAGCCCTTGCTGTGGTGAAAGACACAATGGTCAGAGAAGTAGTGTTACCAAAAAAATTGCCTTCTATACAGGCCATTATTTCAGACAGAGATTATTTTATACAAATACATTTCCATATAGTGTTTATGTGTGCTGGAGTGTTATAGAAACACACTGTCAGACAACTGGATGTGTTTGTATAAACACTGACAGGCTGTCTTATCTAACAGTGAACTGCATAGAAAAACTAAACAAGTCTGTCTGCCTGTCCAACAAGCAAGTTGCAGAGTAGCAGCCCTGCAAGGGCAGTGCCCCATACAAAGCCCCACCACCCCATGCATGGGTCTCTGCTGCGGTGTGTTATACTGGGCTGTGATTTTCCAAGCCCTTCATGGGTCAGGAGCCCAAACTGATGCAAATGGTGCAGCAGGAGTAAGGTCTCTGAGCTTGAGTCCTCCTGAATCTTGTTTTCAAAGCTAGGCAGAAAGATGTGGTTTTTTTCTCAAGCCCTTGAGATGGTCAGCAAAGTGGAGTAGACCAGGTGGGGCAGTTGTGCTGGTGGTTGTGGGAGTAGTGTTGCGGGGCAATCAGGGGTAGCTTATGCTGAGTATTTTGGACTGAGCCTTTGGGATAGATGGGGTTAAACTGGCACTTGGTTACAGCACCGGTGATGTTTCCTCTTGCAGCCTGAGCACTGGGGCCTGAGCAATGACATGGATGGATGTCGGCCGTGCGACTGCGACCTGGGAGGAGCACTGAACAACAAGTGGGTCTCAGCCTGGTTGCTCTCTTGTAATCATTCACCCCTGCAAGTTTCGCTTCATTTGCAACCACAACATCCAGGGCTGGAGTTGGGGTGTTTGGGACTGTCTTTCTGCTCTGGTGTGCAGAAAGTGGCAAGTCTTGATTGCAGCAAGGGGTGACAGAGGCATGCTTGTCTTTTCCATGCTGAGCAGCCTCCATTAGTGCCACCAGTGCAGATGAACATGTAAAACTGTTTTTAGGGCAGCTCTTCCTTTGGTCAGCCAGGGTAGGAGCCAGCCATGGCTTGAGCTCTGCCCTGGCTGTAACCTGGGCTATGGATCATGTCAAAGCTTTGCTGTCACAGGATCAAAGCAGGAATCAGGCCATAACACGGGCTATCAGGCTGGCTTTTGATTTCCTCACAAACTGTCCCTTTGGCCAGTCTGTCGGTCTGTCCACCAGTGCTGGGGAAAGAGTGCCAGCTGCACGATTACTACTGTATTGCCCCAGAGGTGCTGCGTGGGGAGGGATGTGGCCAGGAACTGCCCACAGCTAGAGAGTTTTCAGAGAAAAGCATAGGTTTTGAAGATACATCCATCAATAAGAGCATGGAAAGTCCTGGCTTAAATTCCTGGTCAGAGGGGTGCTAAGTAGCCAGACTACTCTTCCGACCAGAGCAGTTTTCTGTCCATTAGGTGTGTGCCCGACCCAAGGCTTTCCAATAACAGCATGTTCCTTTACTCTATTTTTTTTCCTTCCCGCCACAAACCCTTTGAAAAGTCCTGCTTTTGTCTGAAGCCACACAAGTTTCCCAAGGGGGTGAACAACCTGTTTCCCACTGGAGCCCACAGGACCAGGCCAGGGGATTTTGGGACTGGTCCCGGTGTGAGTCCTGCAGGTCGTCACAGCCTGTGGACAACTCATCAGTGTCAGGGATTACTGTGGGAATGTCCCGTGGGCTGTCTCTCCCTTCCACTCCCAAGTGAATTATTACCCCTCGGCAGACAGCTGCGTGGTCATTAGGGATTATTTATTCTTCCGTGCTGGCTCACTGCGTGTGGATCGGTTACGCCACACAGCTTTTAACAGCTCCCCCGGTGCAGCCGCTGCCAGGGGTCTGGGGTCTGGCTTGGCCGTGGCTCAGCAAGGCTTTGCAGCCTGTTTCCCATGTGCTGAGCCCAGCGATTGCAAAACCAGGCAGGGAGGGGACGTGCAGTGTCCTGGTGTGGACAGGGAGCAGCTGCACTTTACTCTGGCTGCAGGAGAGCTGCGAAGCCCGGCTCAGCTCCCGGCTTCCATCTCTAGCATCAGCTGGGAAGTGGAGCATCACCCTCCCCAGGGCTCCTCTCCTCAGCTGCCAAACTGCCGCCTCCTGGCTGCTGTTCAGGGAGTGGGATGCAGCACCTGGGGCAGCCACACCTTGCCCAAAATTCAGCCCTGCTCTGTAACCCAGGTGGTGGAGTCATTGCTGTCCCTTGGAGGGGAAACTTCCCAGCTCCCCTTCTGGGGCAGCTGGGGCACTTCTGGCATCTCAAAGTGAGCATTTAAGTGAATCTCTGCAACTTCAAAAATGGTTTCAGTTAAAAATTGCACTTGGAACAAAAGCCTGAAAAAGCTGGAGATTTTCCATGGAAAACGGGGGACTGACTTAAGAAAATGTTTCTAAATTCAACTCAAATTTAAAGAAAGGGGCATCTTTTGGTGGACCAAAAAACCTTCCTATGTAAAAGTGTAACCAGGCCCATGCAGAAATACATTCTGCCCAAGGGTTCTTAATAATGCAGGGTGGACTCTCTGAGAACAATAAAACCATCAAAAGGCAGTTTGGGGATAGAGCTGTACTGAGAAAACAGAATGGCTCTTTATGAAGTGGAACTGCTGTATGTCACTCTGGACAGACCTCCATTCCCCAGCGATGGCTGTGTCTATCCCACTTTAAAGCAGCTGGGTATGGTTTTTCCCTATGTATAGCTGCTGGTGGGTGATCTCTCAGGACGCGCTTTGCAGCATACGATAGCACCTTGACGTCCTGGGGCATGCAGGGTCATGCATGTTCTTGCATTACCTGAGCCTGTACAGATAGGCTGCTTGCATGGCCCACGAGCCTGTAGCCGAAGGCTGCCCTCAGCTTGCGGGACAGACATGCCTCTTGGCTGTGTCTGTGGTAGCAAGTGAAGCTCTCCCAGGACTGCTGTGGGGCCCCAGGGAACCTCCTGCATCCATAGCGTGAGATCCTCTGCCATCCAGACAGAGGAAGGCGCAGGCAAAGCACCTCTGGCAATGGTCCCTGGCTGTGCTTGCTCCCAGCCTGAGTCTAGGAGTTGTCTGGGAGAAGAATACCTGGGTTGAGCTTAGACTGCACCGAGCACTGTGCTGCCATGTTAGCAGTGCAGGTGGTCTGGCTGCAGAGCCCGAGAACATCTGGTGTGTCGGTGCAGCCGTGTCCGGAACCGCTTCTCCTCCTGAGTCACTTTAAACGCCAAAGCGGGATGTGGCTCTAGCACTGTCTCGGTGTAGCCAAGAGGTGTTGTAAACTCATTGCTCTTCCATTTTAGCTGCTCAAGTGAAACTGGCCAATGCGAATGCCGGCCCCACATGTTTGGACGTCAGTGCAACCAGGTGGAGCCTGGCTATTACTTCATTTCGCTCGATCATTACATCTACGAGGCGGAGGAAGCCAGCTTGGGTCCCGTGAGTAGCAGTTCCAGTGGGCTGGCGTGTCTGGACAGCTGTGGGAAGGTTGTTTCACCATTCAGTTCTTGGAAGAATCAACTTTATACCCTAAGTGTTTTGCAGTTAATGTGTGGAAACACAAAACTGAATTGTATCAGAAAACCCTTAACCTGTAGCTCTTCAATCTTCATATTGATAAATAATTTAGTAATTTAGGGGGGGAACCTGCAATTTTTCTTTCTAAACCTGTTTCTTTGGTCACGACTGCACAGTTTGTTTCCTGTCCGTGTCCCTCTCTGTACCCCTCTACATACATGCCCACTGCACCCACTTGTTCCCCTCTTATCTCAAGAGCAATGGGCCACTGACACTGGCTCTTTGGTGCCGCTGAAACTGAGAGGGAACAAAGCGCTCATTTAAGCACAATGCCACAGCTTTTAGAGTTTCTGTACATCAGCAGCATTTCTTTTAATAATGACTAAAACCATGGTTGGTTGTGCAGAAAGCTGCTTTTGTAGGTGAGGTTCCCTCTAACTTGTTTAGCCCGCTGGCATGGTACATCAGGGTCTCTGGCTTTTTCCATTCACCACCCTACAGCCTTGCTTTTAATTCATTAACAGCAGCTAGGTGATTACATCAATTATTTTTGCCTCCAGCAAGGAGTCCGAGAGATGAGATAATGGTTTCTCTATAGCAGCAGATCCCTGTCTGCTTGTAATTGGGGCACTTGGTCCTAATTTGTTTTTTTCAGTCAAAATGCAGCCACTCTGCAGTTTCAGCCCAGGCAGTAGATTTTTGCTGTTAGACAACTGGGGAGAGGGAAGGCAGCACAGAGCAGAGGCTGGACCGCAGCAGAGGGTGTGTGAGCTGGCTCGGGGGTTTTGGTGCCTTTGTGTCTGCCTGGCTGGAGAGGTGGTACCCAAGGCCTCGCTGGGGCTCAGGGATGGGGGAGCTTGGCGTGAAAACCCACCTTGCCAAGCAGAGCAAGGGGATGTGCCACAGGTTTGCCTTTTGAAACCTTCAAAACAAACCGCTTTAAAAAATGCCGATATTGAAAAGCTTTCTCACAAGTCTGGTGGCAGAACAAAGCTCTGAATTCCCAGGTAGAGGCCCATCACAAGCCAAAATGAAGCGGCACAGAGTTGCAGGAATTTTCAGGCGATGCCAAGCCCCTGTGCTCCCCGCAGCTGCACACCCCTGCTCAAGTCCTGCCTGCCATCCTTTCTGGGGAGCTCTGACCCTTTGTGCAAAGTCAAAGGGTAATAACTTACAGACAGACTCTCTTCAAAGAGTGTGAGAATACATGAGGGGACATCCTGAAGCGATATGTATACGTATAGTCATTTCCTCACATTTTATCCCTTTCTTCTGAAGCAACTTCCGTAGGAATGCACAGGATGTTGTTCTGTGCAGAGAACTATTCATGGATGCAGATATATTTGAAATGGGAAGTTCGAACACAACATGTTTCCATTTTCTGTTGCCTTTTTCCTCTTTTTTGCTTTATATAAAGGGTAGCAGATACAAACTTGGCATCTCAGACTGAAAGGAGTGAACATGTCTTTATTTTGCTATTAAATATCTATCGATGATTAGCATCTCTGTTATTTAGTGACACCTGAGTTATTATGGCCATGATCCGCTTTTCAGATGTTACCAGGAGCAGTAGTTTGGTTTGGAGCAGTGTGGTGTAGTCAGGAACTAATTAGCACTCAGCTTGGGCGGTTAATAGAGCAGTTATGTACCACTGCAGTAAATCCTACTGCTACAAGTATGGCGTGAAAGTCCTTACAGTGAACAAGATGTCATAGCTGGTGGATTAGTTACTCAGAGCAAGTTTTTAAATTTAATTCCCCATTACAACAGAAAAATGGATGAAGAGTTGTGCAATGTTGTTTTATCTTTCTTGCTTTTTTGCATATGGTTAAGCAGAAGGGCAATGGTGTGCATGTCCATGGGTTTAAAAGAGAATTCGTGTTCTCTGGGATGCAAACAATGGATGCTGCGATCCAGAAGTGATCCATCATCAGAGGGCTTGCAAATTTAGTGTATTGGTATTAAAATCTCTGTTCCCTGTTCCTGTAGGGAGTAAACATAATAGAGCGCCAGTACACACCGGACCGCACACCATCATGGACGGGCATAGGCTTTGTAAGGGTCCCTGAGGGGGCGTACCTGGAGTTCTACATCAACAACATCCCCTACTCCATGGAGTACGATATTCTGGTCCGCTATGAGCCACAGGTAGGTCTGTGAGTAGGGGCATTGCTGCTTCCTGGCAGGGGCTGTATGTCCTAGTGCATGACTGACAGGAGCCCAGTGCTTGTGGGAGTCATCAGGACTCAAAGGCAAGGACAGAAGCTCAGTTGAGTGTCTGAGATGCATGAAGGAAGGTTTTGATTATCACTAGTATTATTTGCTTTACGGTTCTGTGTATTGTTGGATTGTTTCAGCACCTGTTTAATGAGCAAATTAAAAAGTGACAAGTCCCGTCAGGATAGATGAGAGTATAAATTGGGCATCAGCCAGATGGGCTTCTAGTGGGTGGAAACAATGCTATATGCCTTAGGAGATAGATTTTCAGTCTTGGATGATGAATGCCTGCAGCCAAGAGTTTGCAAGCAATTGTTTTTGGCTCTGGATAATTCACAGGGTGGAGGGAAAGAAGAAAATTCCCCAGCTACTTAGAACAAGGTAGCAGTCAACTGCAGTGAAATGCTCAGATGTGGGAACCAGAGGTGGGTGGAGAGGAGGTTGCCAAACTGCTGCTGGTGCCGTGCTGCAGATGCTCAGTGCTGACCACCTGCACCTAGTCATGTTTTTTGTGATGGAGAGAGGCTGGAGGATGCCCAGGGGCACATTCCTTGTCCTGTCTCAGCACAGACCGCAGCCAGTAGATGCCACATTGATGCTGGAACTGCCTCCCTTCCCTCCCCAAAGTGCAGTGAACACGCCGTCTGTGCGCAGGCTCTTCTGAGCCGAGCTCTGGATGGTCCCAGACGCTTACAGCCATTGCTTGATGCTGATCAGCCTTTTTTCCCCCCTAGTTGCCGGATCAGTGGGAAAAAGCTGTGATCAGCGTCTCGCGCCCAGGCAAGATTCCCACGGGTAGCCGGTGTGGCAACACAGTTCCTGATGATGACAATCAGGTTGTCTCGCTGTCACCCGGCTCCAGGTCAGTATAACTGGGCAGGCCAAAAGGAGGAAAAAAAACATTGAAAAAATTGAAACAGAAATGTCATGTTTTCAGTTGGAAAAGTAATTAAATTTGTTTTTCAGTGGGTTATAAAAACATATTTAGTATTATGTCTGTAGACTCAAAGCTTTGAACTTATCCTCATTGTCTGATTTGTTTTTTTCACTGATTAAGGAGAGGGGGAGGTGTTTGCACAGCCTGCAAGTGAACATCGGTGTGACTCTTCACTGGCTGATAAGCTTTTCCGGCTCTGACTCGAGCAAACCTCCAAACCACCTCCTTCACATCATAGCTTTTGTTCTTCCTGGTCTTGGCTACTTTCTGTTATCTCAGTTGCTTTATAGGGCCACCTGAAACACTTTATGTTGCTGGACATTTGAATTAAGAATTGTTTCCTGTTCCTAATGCAGATATGTTGTTCTCCCGCGACCTGTCTGCTTTGAGAAGGGGCTGAATTACACCATCCGCCTGGAACTACCCCAGTACTCCTCGGTGGATACAGAGACAGAGAGCCCGTACACGCTTATTGACTCCGTGAGTAGAAATTATTTTGGGGTTGCTCTGGGGGAAAAGTGTATTTGAATGCTTGAAAGTTTGCGTCTCCTCTGGGATGCATCTATGTAAATCCAAAGTAATGTTTTACAACGTCGTTGCTTACAGCTGAAGTGAGATTTTAAATGAACAGTGTAAAGCAGATAGGTTTCTTCACCCGCAAAGTATGCAAGTTCTTTCTCTAAGAAGCTTTTGCTGTATTTTCCAGTTTCACAGGTAGTTCCGCATACCTTAACTTTCACAGTTTTTTCTTTGGAAAGGTTAATGTGCGCCACGTATGTAATGAATGTCTACCTTTTTTTTTTTAATTAATAGAATTTTGCAGATTTGGTAAGAATTTGGTGCATACCAGAACTACACCAAAAACTACGGATTTCCTGTCATTTCCCTTCCAAATTCTGTCTGGCTGTTTGCTTTTTGGCTAATAAAGAGTAATAGGAAGTAGGATAATAGTGAATTTTAATAATTTTGGTGGAGGCTGTTTATAAATAGTGACATTTTGTCATTGTAATATTGTTTTGTAGCTCGTTCTCATGCCATACTGCAAATCACTGGACATATTCACAGTGGGAGGGTCAGGCGAAGATGTGGTCACGAACAGCGCTTGGGAAACTTTCCAAAGATACCGGTGTCTGGAAAATAGCAGGAGTGTTGTGAAAACCCCCATGACTGATGTCTGCAAGAACATCATATTCAGCATTTCGGCTCTATTACACGAGACCGCGTTATGTACGTAACCACCTACTTGTGGGGCAAACTGCACCTGGAAGCTGGATGGTGCTTGCAGGCAGAGCGGTTTGCACGGGGCAGGCGTGTGCATGGGATGAGGCAGGTGTGAGTAACACCTGTGCTGTGGTACTCATTCCCCCCAATGCTTTTCTCCGCTCAGCATGCCAGTGCGACCCCCAGGGCTCCCTGAGTTCGGTGTGTGACCCCAGCGGAGGACAGTGCCAATGTCGTCCCAACGTCGTCGGAAGACAGTGCGACAGATGCGCCCCTGGCACCTTTGGGTTCGGGCCAAGCGGATGCCGATGTACGTTCAAACCTTGGCTCTGGGCTGTGTGGCCATCAGGGCCCTGCGTTTAGGGCTTGCCGTGGAAACACAGCCCCTCTCTCCCTTTCCTTGCAGCGTGCGAGTGCCATGTCCGAGGCTCTTACAACACCTTCTGTGATGCAGAGACGGGCCAGTGCCACTGTTTCCCCGGGGTGTACGGGCGGCAGTGTGACCGCTGCCTGCCGGGCTTCTGGGGCTTCCCCAGCTGCCAGCCCTGCCACTGCAACGGCCACGCCGACGACTGCAGCCCCTACACCGGGGAGTGCCTGAGCTGCCGCGACCACACGGCGGGGCACAACTGCGAGAGGTACTGCACCTGTGTCCCCTCCCTGGCCACTCTCCTTCCCCCAGCAGTATGGACACACAGCTGTTCCCCTCTGGCACTGGTGCTCGGGTGGGTGTGAATTTAGAGGATAAGTCCCTGCACCCTGGGAACCAGAGCAGCACTGGTGGTCCTGGAGGAGGATGGGAGCAGGGACCCCATCTTCCCAGCCCATGGCCTCAAACCTCCCAGCAGTGCCTGCCCAGATGCCAGAGAGCACGCTGTGATACCCTGGGGCTTCAGAGAGGCTTTCTCCGCTGAAGGACATCAGCCGTTGGTCTCCTGCTCTTATGCTGGCATAAGCCAGACAAATTTGCCTCTGTGGCTGCTCAGAGCATGAGTGGCACAGGAGAGCTGTAAAGATGTTTCTGCCCTTTCTTTCTTTGCGGTGTTTGAAAACCTAAGTGTCGTTATCGGCAAGGCTTCAGTCCATTTGCCTGCAGGCCCCTACATGCCGTGTACCCCGTTGTGCAGGTGCCAGGCTGGCTACTACGGAGACCCCATCCTGGGATCGGGCGACCACTGCCGCCCCTGCCCTTGCCCTGACGGCCCCGAGAGCGGACGCCAATTTTCCAGCGGCTGTTACCAGGATCCAGTCACACTGCAAGTTGTGTGTGTCTGCAGTGTGGGATACATAGGTATGTCATGGGTATATAGAGGGGGGCTGGTTGGGTTGAAGCTCCCGGTGGGAAGGGGTATGTTCATACGGCTTGTTGCATGTGACCATGGCACCAGTAGCAGTGTGTTGCTGCTGGAGGTTGGCAGCTCTTGGAAGGTGCTGGAGCAGAGTGGTTTGTGCAGGTGATGCCGGCACCACTGTGAACCTCTTCCCTGGCAGTGTGGTGAGCGGTGACTGGTGATCAGCAGAGGTGGACAGGAGAGCAGGGGAGCCAAGGCGATGAGCGTGCTGGCAGTGCTGGCACTGTGCCTTGATGCATAAGACAGTACCATCCATCCTGCACCAAGCTGCTGCAGTCTCACCAGGCACTGCCTCTGTTGCTTTGAGCATGATCCAATTAACACCCTTCCATTAATGACCTTTATTGTCTTGCCTCAGTCTTGCCATTTATGGGGCTGCTCGCTAGCAAGCCGTGATGGTAATTCCCACCGTGTCTGTTTGTTCAAACAGGCAGTCGATGTGATGAATGTGCGTCTGGCTTCTTTGGGAGCCCCGACGAGGTTGGCGGCGCCTGCCAGCCGTGCCAGTGCAACAACAACATTGACACCACTGACCCGGAGGCCTGCGACAAGAAGACGGGAACATGCGTGAAGTGTCTGTATCACACAGAGGGGGAAAACTGCCACCTCTGCAGACAGGGCTACTATGGGAGTGCCCTGCAGCAGGACTGCAGAAGTGAGTGGGGAGACGTGGCCGTGTCCCCCCTGCCAGCCATGTCATGGGGTGGCAGCAGCTGCCTGAGCTCTTTTGAATTTACCTGGGAGCACTTGGGGTGGAAGGGAAACCTAATTACCTCCAGCTGGAGTTGTGTGCAGCTGCCCTGCTGCTCAGTGAGGCTCCTGGCCAGGACGGGAGTCCTTTACATTTGTCAGGAAGAGCAGGGACAGCATTTACATGTGCTGAAAGGAGGAGGCTTTTGTAGGAGGAGGGTCTCTTGCCCTCTTGTTAGCGGTCTTTGTTTCCCCTCTTCTCCAGAGATGGCCGGTGGCAGGGTGAGTGAGGGTTTGGGTTTTGTTAACACCGGCGTTCCTCCAGATGTGGCCGGGCAGTGGGACTGAGTCCTGCCCAGTGAGCCGACCCAGGTGGTGGGCAGGCAGACCCTCCTTTCCCTCAGTGCTGGACACAGCCTGGCAGGGCAGAGGGTCGCTGGGCAGACCAGCAGAGCTTTGCTGTGCTGGGCATGCTATTGGCCGCTCCAACAGATCCATCACCATAGCCAGCTGACTGGAGCCAGGCAGGCTTGGGCTTTGGTTATGTACAGGGGAAGGAAAGAAGAGGAGGAGGAAGACTGGGCTGCTAGAATGAGGGGCTCCTACTGCCTTCTCTGTGCTGGGGCAGAAGCCATAGAGGAGGCCAGCCTGGGACATGAGGAGGGCTCCTGTGCGGTGCTGGGTGTCATTCAGCGTTGAGTCAGCCAGGCCTGGCCATGGGGATTGGGACATGCCGGTATCTGCCCACACCTCTGGGGACTCAGAGAATAAACTAAATGCAATGGGCAGTTTGGTAACGAGAGGGCAGGCTAACATGGAGGCACCACGCTCTTTCCCACAGAGTGCGTCTGCAACTACCTGGGCACTGTCCGGGAGGACTGCGAAGACTCGGAGAACTGCCAGTGCGAGGCGGCCACAGGACAGTGCCGGTGCCTCCCCAACGTGGTGGGGCAGACCTGTGACCGCTGTGCCCCCAACACGTGGCGCCTGGCCAGCGGCTCCGGCTGCGAGCAGTGCAGCTGCGACCCTGCGCGCTCCCTGGGACCTGCCTGCAATGAGGTGAGGGGGCTCGGGACACCCTGCGGTGGCTCGGCCTCTGCTCCGGTGCCAGGTGGTCATGTCTCCTGTTACTCTTCCGCAGTTCACAGGGCAGTGCCAGTGCATGCCGGGCTTTGGAGGCCGGACCTGCCGGGAGTGCCAGGAGCTCTTCTGGGGTGACCCAAGCGTGGAGTGCCAAGGTGAGTCCTGCGCCCGCTTTGGTGCACCCTACCTGCTCCTTTTGGAAATGACCTGTTGGACAGTGGCCGGGCACACTGTCACCGCCCGGTGCACTGGGACACCACTGCTAGGAGCAGCCCCTCTGGTGTGACAGGACCCGCATGAGCCTTGGAAATGAGGGAGGAAGGTGCGGTGGGGTCTGTCTCTGGGGTTTTGGTGCCTCCAGGAAAAGGAAGCACAGCAGGAGCCCAGCCTGATGGTTGACTGGTTTATTTTATTTCTGTTGAATCCTTATTTAGGAGCAGTTGTCCTGTCTAGTAACCAACTCTTCTTTAACCTTTAGAGTGCAGTGCTGCCAGGTAAGCCAGTGTGGCAAGAAAATGTAGCCCAAGTGTTTGGGTTGGAGAATTGGTCTGGAGATTAATTTCTTTTGCCCTTTGTTTGTATGTAGTGGAAGACTCCTGTCTCCTCTTCTGTCTTGTTAGGGAGGTTGGGGCTGAAGAAATAAGGTTTTTGATTTAGTAGGAGACTTTCCTTATACTTCAGATGAGAATAAAGTAGCAAGCAGAGATCATGCAGTGGGTTAGTCATAGCTACGTGCCGCAAAACAGAGCGCCATGAAGTCTCTTGTTTAGAAAACTGGATTCTCTCTGTCCTTTCATTATAAACAAGTCTGTTCATTAGCTGGAAAAGAAACTTCAAACACTGTCCAGACCAGAACAAACTTGTATCTCTGATCTGTTCAAATAGGAGCCTTTGCCAGGAGGGTTTGCAGTAGATTAAGGTATTTTTTTCCTGCAGGGAGGAATGTGCTTGCTGTGGTCTTTAATAAATCCCTTACAATAGAGATACCTTAGAGCCCATTATCTAACCAGATAGGCAGGTCACAGCTACTTGGTTAATGCAGCAGATGAAAGGACTGGGGAATTGTCTCGGTTCCTGAGTACATATTGGGTTTCTCGGGAAGGCTGTGTGTGTTCTGGCATGGTGAGGGGCGCTGACCCTGCCGGCTCTGGGGCAGGGATTGTCTCTTGGTATCAGCTGTCTCCATCAGGGTTTATTGATGGAGCCCATCTGCATACCTTATCAGCAGGATTTTGCCATGTACCAGCATTTCTGGCCTCTCACGGAGTTTGTGCTGCCTTTTGAGCATGTGAAAACCTGCTTTTTAACATCTCTGAAGTAAAGAGCGGATATATTCTTCAGAACCTGTTTACACCATGCAAACTCTATGCTCTCTTTCCAACCCACTGCCCCTTCTGCCTCCAAGTGACACACGAGACTTGCTTGGGTGAAGATGCAGATATTCCTTCAGGATTGCATCCAGTGGGAGGTCTCTGTGGCAGGTGGGGAGAGCTGCTGCCCGGGGCTGAGCCAGAGCAGCCTGGGGTGCAATGCCCTGGATGGGCTCCAGGCATGGGCTCACTCATGGAGCGCATCCAGCCCCACGGTGCTGCTGCCCTGTCTCCCATCCTTCCTCGGCACGGGGAGAAGCAGCTTCACGTGGTCCAATGAGCGAAGGGGTGATGTTCAGGCTGACAGCCGTGCAGCAGCCCCATGGTCAGGGAGTAGGTCTTGGCAGCAAGCGGTGTGCAAGCAAACTGGGAAAATGTTCCGTTTAAGGAGTTGCAGAGCAATGTCCCTGGAAAATAACTTAAATATGGCCTGTGGCCAAGGTGAAGCTGAAACTGAGAAGAGGATTTGTCACAAAGACATCAGCTTCAGCTGCAGTGGGGGACACAGACCCCTGGCTGTAGCATTTGCCACCTGCCCTCAGTGACATACTTGTGCTGGCCTGAGCAGCCAAAGTGGCCACGTTCTGTGCCGCTTTTGGGAAGAAAAACTTATCTGGGTGTGGAATGATGAAAGAGCACTGAACCATGTGAATATGGATGGATGGTCCTCACTGTGGGCACCGAGCTGATGCAGACGTGTGGATGTCAGTCCCAATGACTCCAGGGATGGATACACCACTAGCTGGGGCAAGTGGCTCCTGTCCAAGGTTGGAAGTCGCAGGGTGCCTCAATCAAGGGACAGAAATGTGTCATCTCTTCACAAGAGATCTTCAGGCTGTTGGCACCCGGAGACACAAGCTCTTGCTGAGAAATGAGGACTGTACTGCCCACACTGCTGTGACACCCTTTACAAATGTTTTAAATAGTTAAAAAAAGTGAGCTCCTGTGAACACAAGTGCCTGGAAATAGCCTCTGGACACAGCTATGTGGAGATGTACAAAATGGCCCACCCAGGACAGGCCAGGGGCCACAGTCCCCCATGGGTTCCCAGTAGCAGCACCAAGCTGTGGATGTGGCACCAGGGTCCCAGCACACTCCACTGGAAACCAGGCTCCAGGGCACGCTTCACCGCCATCCCCATCAGTGGCAGTGACAATTGCCAGCTGCTGCCTGTGACCTGCTTTGTGGAAATCTTGGTAAGATGGGAGACAGTGAAGCAGAAGTTGCGGGAGGCAGGTTTTTGCACCCCTTCTGGGTGCTTTGATTTGCAGTCTGTGCTCCCTGCAGTGGAGAGAAAGGGTCATCTGATGTGTCCTCTCCGCATGTCGCCAGTGGTCACACTGGAACCAGACCTCTGGGACAAGCTAAGGTGGGTGCCTACCTTTGGGCAGCGTCTCGACCCCTCAGTACTGGGTACCGTCCCACCACCCACAGGTGTCTGTTGGGGATTAGACACTGCAGCCAGCCTGTAGGACTGTTACTTTGGAGACTGCTTACCCCATGCTTCAAAAAAGCGAAACAGTTACTTGTTTTATGTAACATAATGCCTGGAACAAGCACAGGAGAGGCACAGAGGATTGGGAAAAGCCCAGCGCCTCTCTTTTGGCCTGGTGTGGGTCCCCAAGAGGGTTACAGCGAGCAGGAGCTGTGTGTGCAGTGAGCGTTGTCTGCTTGGGGGCGGCAGCAGCAGTCCCTTGGCAGGACTCTCTGCTATGAGCTACACGCAGCTCTACACGAGCCCGCATGTGAACATGAGTGTGTGCATAACCCTTGCTAAGGTAGTAAATAGCAGGATTACAATTTTCATCAAACTCCGAGTCTCCCAGGCATTTCTGCTGGAGCTTTTCCAAAGCCTGGCAAGCACAGTGCAGGACCCAGCATGCTGAGCCCTGCGCCGACCTCAGCCCGCGGAGCACATTTCTGGCAGGAGGCTCCTGCTCCCGGGAAGCCTCTGAGATACGGTGTGGCTGCAGAGGCAGCTCAAACAGTACCCTGCACAGCATAGTTGAAGTTTATGTTTCATATAATATGAAGATGACAATTTTACTATCATGACTGTTTTAATTGAACAAAACAGAACAGAGTGCAGTTAGTAGAAAGGCGCTGTATGAGATTGCAGGTTAGGTTGTATTACTATCTCCTTTACAAGAAGCATACCTTTGTCAATATTTTTCTGTGTTGGCCTTGACTGCCAAGCCCTATTGTTAGAAACAGAATTTAATTGAACTAAGATGACAAAAAGCCATGTTTTTATCAAATACTCATTGCATACATTGGCAGAAAGTTGTTTTTCTCAGTTTTTGGTCTTTGTTACATAGCTGGTGCCAAAACATCTGTTCACTGAAAATTACTCCATTGCCATTTAAGAATAGGCTTTGTAATCTTAATTCAACACCTGGATCTTATACTAGTCATGTAGGCTGTTTTATATGAGGTGTTTATAGTGCAGAGAGAAGGATTAGCAGATGTTTCTTTTCCTTCAAAGTGTCTAAAGGAAGTCAGACATCCTACACTAAAGGAAATATAATTTTCACTTTGCATTTCATAATTTCAGTTGACTTGTGGTCTTAAAATACTCATTGTTTGAAGAAAATTGCCCTTTTGGCAACGTCTACTAGCATGTTAAAATGCAGCATAACTCTAGTAATTGTAGGCTGGGATCTTATCTTAACACTCCTACTGAAAATGATAATGCGGAGGAGCTAGCAATATGCTTACAGGGTAATTTAAATCAATAGCTGATTATTCAGAAGAAATTTGCTAGCTCTGCAAAACTTTCAACCTTACAAATTGCTGAATGGTTTTATCATCATAGTGCCTCGCTACCACTGGGAAATGACGCCAGGAAATCATGTTTGAACGAACCCTTTGTTTTTTTTGCTGCGGAGGAGTTAAACATTTGATGCTCTCTGTCCTCAGTCTCAAGCAGTAAAGAAAATATTTCTGCAAAAATGATTTCTGTTCTGTGTAGGATGGTGTATGACACTCACTTGTTCCTAACCTCCTGCAACAAGGCATCAAACACTGAGACTGATCTCTGCACAGCCCTTCCATTTTATCATCTTGGCTGTGTTATCAACTGCTCTGGCACACCTTAGTTTAAATTAAGTGATATGCAAATATGCACATAATAAATTACAGTAGCTCAGATGGAAGTGAACTGTAAATATTTAAAAGCAGAGGGAAAGGTAGCAGTGCTGTCAGAGTAAGTGAAAGATAAAGTGGTTCATAGATCTTTGTGAGCTTGAAGCAAACCACTTGAGCTAGTAATTTACTGCTTTGGGATTTCTTCCCTTAGGTTCCTACAAGACTACCTTCAATAAATGTGTGAGTGTTACTCTAATCTCTTAATATCAGGAAAAAAACATTACTGAAAGCAAAATGTATTGATCAAGGTGGTATAAAAATCACTCGTGGATACTCTGTGCATGGACATGTGTGCACATGTGTTTGTGGACAGATGCAGCTCCAATCTTTTGTAGTTGTAAGCTGCTAATGAGCAGATCCTGACTGAAGAATTTGGCTAGAAGATTTTCCTGTCAAAAATGTGATTTCACTTAAGTTGGAGTATGCCACATAATGTCTAATTGAGTTAAACACTCAATTAAAGAAAACAATACACCCAGTTCCAAAACGACATGTCGAAACAGGAACCTATTGTTTAACTTAGTAAATGCTCCTTTGAAAACCCTCAGATCTTTGACCGATGGTTTCAAAAAACTTCTTTTCATCCAGTATATTTTCTGTGGGAGGAACTGCAGTGTCCTGCACTGCTTACCCGGGGACACATTTGATCCCTGTCTAGCTGATCTTCAAAGCAAGCAGCCCAGTCTGTGTTAGCCTGCAGCCCCTCACCCTGGCCTTCATCCACCCCTCTGGGTGAAGGGAGAATAATCAGCCATTTGTCTTGAAGGCCATTTCCAACCCAAACTGCTTAAGGCATTTAAATACCTTGCAGTAAACTCAGTATCTGTGTGGTTTTACAGCGCAAAATGAACCACTGTTCCCAATTGCTAATCACATAAACATAGGTAGGGCATTTAGAAAGAGCTTACAGGACTTTATATCTTATTCCACAGATAGCATGTTAGATGGAGTATAAAGCCATTGCCAGCTACTGGATAATATCTGAAACACTTCTGCATCCCTAGGTGTGCCTGCATGCTTCTTTTCCTTGGGGAAAATTAGATAAACCATGCATATGCTAAAATTAGATGTGGTATAGCTGCTCAGGTGTTACCTCAGACTTACGCGTGTGCTGGGTAGAGCCAAAATCTCCAGAGCCAAGCTATACTTTGAAGGTCATGTTTGCGTTAGCCTGTTTGAGTACCTCAGAAGCCAAACTGCTGTAATAGAGAGCATCGCTAGT
This sequence comes from Columba livia, assembly GCF_036013475.1. Classification (NCBI taxonomy): domain Eukaryota; kingdom Metazoa; phylum Chordata; class Aves; order Columbiformes; family Columbidae; genus Columba; species Columba livia. Next base: position 196,251,440 of record NC_088602.1, read on the forward strand.
ACGGGACCACACAGGAGTCAGCTCACATGGTGGCCATAGGAGTAGCTGGACATTAACAAGGAGGTGGTGGAAGTGCAAGAACTCTGCTGTGGCTAGGTGTGATGCTGGGGTGCTTTGGCCAGTCATGCTGGTTATTCTGGCATGGTGTTCACTGTTTCTAGCAGGTGATGGGAATCAAGGCATCTCATGTGTTCACATCCCAGTTCATTAGTGGTGATTATCAAATGTCACACAAATCCTTTTGGTGGGTGTGCACCCACTGTCATAAGTGATGGGTGTTTTACTTGGCACATGGTTATTCTTCCTTGAGCCATTCGCCAATCCTGTGCCAGCCTTTTCCTCTCCATGCCAACTAGGAGGTTCTCCTTTGCTTTCACACAGATCCTGCCACTGTCTCTGTGCTGTTGTCTCTTTAGGAAAAAGTTGTGCCTTGAAATCTCACAGAGACCAAAGGTGCTTGGTAACCAGGCATTGCATGAGGCAAAGAAGTGACACCTGTGCACTGGGCTATTTGCCTGGTGGCCCATGGTGTTCAGGGTGCTCTTCACTATCTAGAAGCCTTTATATGATCTTGTCTTAGGCTTGCTTACCTCCTCTTGGGAAGTTACTACAGCTGAAGTCAGTTGAGGGTTTGATTCCCACCATCCTGTATAGGGAAGATGCTCTCTGCAAGGGCTTTGGATGTGCTCCATTCTAGGGTGTGAAATATCGTGGTGGTGGTGGCCAGGGCACGGGGTGGAGGACTCCCACCATCTCCAGGGCCTTTTATGGAGAAGTCCTGTTCCAGATGGCCTCAGAGAGCAGAAGAGCAGTTTCTGTGGGTTTTTGGCTGGACAAATTTGGTTATTAATGCCTTGTCGGAAATTTGGACCCAGCATCATCATAGAAGCGCTTGGGGACTGACTCCAGCAAGGAACAGAAATGGTTTTTCACCTGTGGCTGAAGTGCTTAGCTAAGGTCATCCAGACTCTAAAAAAGGAGATTGCATGTAACCAAGCACTGGCATGCACGTGTCATTTGTGAGATGAAAGGTTTGCTCAGAGGATGTGAGCTGTAAGGAGAGCAGTGATGCTTTTGTGAGAATTTAAAAAATGTTTCAGTCCATGCCGCAGTAAGGAGTTGTCCAAGGGCTGTAGCTAGAAAGACCATACCACCAACATGTAGAAATGCCTCTGAAATTTTCAAAATGGAAAGAAAATAAAATTGACTGGAATCTTCTTACTCCGGTTCTGAGGGAGGCTTTTTCTTGTCTTCCTTTACACTATGTGATTTTACCTAAAAACAGAGGTAAAATTATCTTCAGTTTTACCTTATGGGTTGAAAGCTGGTGTGGTCCTGTGCACAGTCAGTGACGTTGGAAGATCATGAAGAAAAGAGCGAGCAAGTGTGAAGCCAGCCCTTTTGAAAGCTATTTTATATATGTTTTATTCATGCTACGGAAGTAATGCAGAGCCAGCATTGCCTGCTTCTGTCCTTGATAGAGAATCCTCCGCTGGAAAACAAAAGAACAAACCAGTAATGTTTTTGGCTGCCTTGTACAATTTTCTTGTGGGTCCCACAGAGCTCAGTTGAGAAGTTTTGTTGAATTCTAAAAATACGATTCTTCCAATTGTTGTGCTGTATTAAGGATTGTTTAGTCCTTTGCTCTTTATTATCTCCTAACAGGCAGCTGTGGAGTTTGGGTTTTCACTTTGCAAACAAGTCAGTACTTAAATTCTCCTCTCCCCTTCCCCAGCATTTTCTGGCACCACAGATTTTGGAATCCACATTACCATGTAAATGCTACTAAAGCCGTGTTGTCTGGCTTTCCTGAACATGTAGGTATTCAGGAGTAGAATTACCAACATGTTGTGGGTTTTTTTCGCTTTAAGCTTTTTAAATCCTCAAGTAAATATAGTGATCTGATTTGCCAGCAGAAGGTATTCATGTAACTTGATCAAATCTTGGGATCTTTGAGAAAAACCACATGCTATTTAGCCTCTTTCTATGCAGAGGAATTTGAACAATTCATCATTATACCGAGGGCCTTATTAGTTGACAGAAGGGTTAACTGACCTCCTTCAAACAGGAACTCTGACAGTTTGCCTGCAGGGAACATATTCCATGGTGAGCTGACTACTTAAGCACTTTCGATGTAAAGTAAAAACAATCTCTTGTGTCAGGGTATAATTCAAAGAACAAAGGACCATTTTGCTCAATTGTGCAGGCAGCAGAAGTTATTTTTGTCTCTTGCCTCTCATATTCACATTGTACAAGAAAGTCGTTTTGTTGAGGAGCGATTTGTTCTGCTGAGGCTCTTTGTGTAATTTTTGAACTGAAGACCACCACTGTGTTTTGCCATTGAAGCAAACAATGTGCAATCTTGAAAACGGCTTTGTGTTTTGCCCTTTTTTCAAGGGGGCATGTGCTTGTGGTGTGTGAATTGATTTATGGACCTTTTTGAGCCATTAACCTCTTTCAAGGATGCCTGGTAAATGGATGTGTAAGTGAAGGCTTTTATCAGGTATGGAGGTCTTTTTCCTAGTCAAGGAATGTGTGCTTGACCTGCTTTGGCTGTATTTTGCCACAATGGTAGGTAGATGACCTGCCTATTTTCAAGGTCCCTCTTTCTGTTCTTTGCTATCATCCCTTTATTAAAAGCTTTGCGGGTTGGTAATTTGCTCTGCTGCTGCTGGTGCCTGTGTAATTAAGGAGGAGGAGAGGTCAAGTGACAGCTCAGCTGCATGGAAGCGCTTCTCCTGATAGCCTGATTGCATACAAAGCGTGTGTCTGTGCTTCTACAACTAACCATGTATCAGTTAGTTAATTGAGTAACTTCTCTTCGTGGTGGGTTAGTGCTGAAGAGGTGCATCTTTATTCTGAAAGCTTATTCAAATAACATGTTGCCCAAACCTGGTTGCCCAAATTTGGCAACCACCTGGCATCCCTGGGTCTTACCCTACTGGCATATAAGGATAGGAAGGTGTTCACAGTTAACAAAAATAAGAAAGTCCATTTCAGGAAGGCGTGTTTTGTGGTAGGGAGCTCCACCACTAAACTGAGTGCTGTGGAATCAACTATGGCCTTTTATTGTGCTGGTTTTGGGAGGTGCATGGGAGGATGGTTGGTTTTTGATCTGCTGGGTTCCTCAGTTGATCCCTACTCCTATGCTGGAGGAGACAGCCCATGGTTGTTCCTTGTTCACTTCTTCTATTTCACTCATGTTTTGCTCTTAAACCCCTCTGCTATGTGTCTGCCTGTTGTTTCTTTTCCCATCTGGAAAGCCTTACCCTACTTACTCTTCATTGTAGGAGTGAAACTGGCATCTTTGTCTTCAGTTGCAATCCAACTGACATCCAAACGTTGCAAGAAGTGTCCATCCTTTCACCATTATTGTGGTTGTTTCTGAGATGTGCAAATCCTGGTCTCTGCTAGAGTTATTGCCTTGTCTCTCTCCCCTTCCACACTCAGCTCTGGTTCCCCCGTAGCCAAGCAGACACATCCGTAATTAGCTGATTATAGTCCAGACATGGCACACTTTGATACATCGCTACTCCGTTAAAACTGGTTGATGTTTTTTTCTCCCTGCCAATGTCAACATCATTTCCCTCACCGTAGCCTTCACGCATGCCTTTTTCTCCTTCCAGCTTGTGACTGCAACCCTCGTGGCATCCAGACCCCGCAGTGTGACCGCGCCACCGGGCAGTGCATCTGCAATGAAGGGGTGGAAGGGCCGCGCTGCGACAAGTGCTCCCGGGGCTACTCGGGCTTCTTCCCTGACTGCGTGCCGTGCCACCAGTGCTTCGCCCTCTGGGACGTGATCGTCAGCGAGCTGGCTAACAGGACTCAGCAGTTCCTGGATAGGGCTAATGCCCTCAAAGTCACTGGAGTCACTGGCCCATACCAGCAGACGCTCAGCACCCTGGAGGAGAAGCTCAGTGAAATTAAAACCATCATTGCTCAAAATCCAGCTGCTGAGCCCCTGAAGAACATTGGGAATCTCTTTGAGGAAGCAGAGTGAGTACAGTTGCAGTTGCGTGGATAAGTCTAGTGTGGGAAGGAGTGGGAGAGCCAGCGAGCTGGGATTTGCTGGAGTGACCCCGGCTGGGTGAGGTGCGCTGGGGCTCCCGTGCTGGTGGAACACCTCACGGTGCTCAGCACAGCACTGAGCATCCATCCCGCCAGCCGCATGCCGGGGAAGGCAGGAGCAGCACGGCTGCTGTTCTCTGGGCAGGGGTTGTCCTGCTCCCGCTGCACACCAGGCAGCTAATTACTGCAGAGCCTCTCAGGCTTGCCTTGCGCTCCCCCGGGGCAAAGGACAAACACTGCTATTATGTGAGAGAATGAAGAGGGGAGAGATTAAATTCCTGGATTTCCGTGTGTAACCGATGAGTTGGAAACTTGGGATCCTTTCTGAACTCAGTGTGTGGGAGGAAGTACCAGCTTCATAACAAGGATTGTTTCCATTTTTCTCGAAGTAGGAGCCTTCTATTTAGTTTCAGGGCTAAGCATACAAAAGATGGTAGTTTGTGCTTTTGCATATGGGGCAGTTTAACACCGAGTAGGATTACAGATGCTTTCTAGCTGTGTATGCAACTGCTTGAGCATTGGCAACTGTTTGGGCATTGTAAAGGGGACTGCACAAAGCCAAGGGGCGAGAATTAAAGCACAAATGTCTCAATTAGGGATACGCTTGTGCCCTGCAGCTCCCCCTCTCCAGCTGGAAAGCTGGGGGCTGCGGCTGGATTTGGGATCTGTGTGTGCTGAGGGAGGTCAGAGCAGCGCAGGGGCTGCTTTTCCCTAACTAAATATATATATATATATGTATATATATTTATCTGTTTTTGCTCCCCTCTGACTATAGAAGTAGTACTGGGCTTTGAAGGACTCCTGGAAAACAGCAAGCTGTTGGGCCATTGAGAGCTGTAAATTGCTCACAGAGCTTAAATACTGCCTGATTCTTTCAGAATGCGGAAACATGGGGATCAGTGGGATCACCATGGATGGGAATAGCTTCCTATGCCCGCTTGCGTTCTACAGCAGTGCTGATGTGTAACATACACTTGATTCGCGTTTTAGGGTTATCCCACAAGCTGAAGCCTGCTCTGTGTCTCACTGAGGCCATGCTGAATGCTGAGGGCAGGAGATTTTCCTTCATAGACCTAGAGAAATGGCTGACGAGGAGGCATCTTTACAGATGAGTTAAAAGAATCCGTTGTGTTAAAACTAAGGCTTCCCCCCGCCCCACTTCCTGCAGTTGATCTGTCCCATGAGCTCGTGGTAATCAAAACTGCATTTGTAGCTGTGTGGGATGGGAAGCAAATTATGTATGGATCATAGTAGTCAACCCTGACCTATGCAGTTGCCATGACACAAGAGCATTACACCAGTCCTCTGGAATCTGCCTTCAGTTAATCTTACACAAAGCAGCTGTTTTCTGAGCAATTTGGTGCTTTGAGTTTATAAACGTGCTGTAGATTAAAAAGCAGTTTTGTATGATAAAGGAAACAAACCAATGTTTAGGTAGGCGTGTTGTTACACATCACAGCTCCACCGAGGGAGGACAGGTCCTGCTGTGGGAGAAGTTCGGCACCGCTCTGACCACCACTGTGAAGTGAAGCACCGAGGCTTACAACCCTTCCTTCTCCCCCTGTCCTGTGCCTCTGTTTTACAGAAAGCTGACGGCAGATGTTACAGTTAAGATAGCCAACATAGAAGAAAACCTGTCAGCCTTAGCAGCGAAGAGCAATAGCACAGACACTGACCTGAGCGTGCTGGAGACAGATGCCAAAAGCCTAGACCGTGTCGTGAAAGAGCTTGCAGAACAGCTAGAGTTCATCAAGATCTCTGATGTTCGGGGTAAGCGTCGCAGGGAGGGGGAGAAAGCATTGGGATAGCCAAGGATTTAATTAGTGCATGATTTTAAACACCAGGTTAATCTTCTAACTTATAATAAAGCACAGTTCCTAAGAGGGCAGCTTCTTTCTGTGCATGAGCAGGGTTGCTGATGCAAGCAGGAATTTTGTTCTGCCCCCCTCACCCTTTCTCTCTCCCTCTGCACATTGCAAAGCCGGCTGAAGTTCTCGAGGCACAGGGTTGTCTCAGAAGCTCTTTATTAATACATTTTAGACAAGACACAAAAGGTGAAAGTGCAGCAGAATCCAAAATACACCTGGACATTTCCCTTGCTCTCCCCAGTCTGTTAAAACTACCTGGGTCTTGGTGACTAAGAGCACACTGTAAGGGCTGAGTTCTTCTGAGCCACCCAAGCCTTGCATGCCCATTGGCACCTTGAAAGGGACCAAGAATCCAAATTTGCTGGAGAAAGAGGAATGCTAACAGATTCTTTGGAAATTTTGAAAGCTGACTTAATTCCAACTTGAAACAAAGGAATTATTTTTTTTTTAAGATGTCCTGAGATTGCTCTCAGCAAATGTGGGATTTTGCAGAGTAAAACAAGTAGGATGTAGAACGGAGGAGGCCAGAGCTTGTGGCTTTCTGCAGATTGTGCCCCCCAAACAGGGTCCCTCACACCCGCTCAGGGCCTCTCCCGGAGTTGTCCAAAACTAACAGTTCCATAAATCAGCGTCTTTCATCAAGCAGTTGTTTCTTGGGAAAGCTCTGACCAGTTTCCAAGCAGTGACTCCATAAGCCAGACATCCCAGGGCAAGCAATAAGAACGGGTGGGATAAATTAATCCTTAGAAAACAGTGTTGCCCTATGGATCTCCTTTTGCCCTCAGGGCAAGCAGAATTCAATCACCAGGGTCACAGAAAGGCTTAACTTTAAAATCTAGCAAACTTGATGCACTGTCAACCAAGCAAGAAAGGAACCTTTTTTTTTCCACAAGAGGCCAAATTCTGTCATCTTTGCAACGGCGCTGAATACAGCTGCAGAAGCTAGTGTTTGCTTTCACTTGATATTCATATCGCTAACCCTCATGTGGCACCTGCCAGCCTCCGTAATATAAAGGACTTAACAGATTTCTGAGCAGCTCCATCTGATTTCTACAGGGGCCTTGGACAGTATCACCAAGTATTTCCAGATGTCCCTGGAGGCAGAGGAGAGGGTCAATGCCTCCACTGTGTACCCCGACAGCGCTGTGGAGCTGTCAGCACAAACGCGGCAAGAAGTGGAGGACTTAATCAGCGAGAGGGAGGCCCACTTCAAGGCTAAACAAGAGGAGCAGTCCCGCCTTCTGGATGAACTGGCCGGCAAGCTGCAGAGCCTGGACCTCTCCGAAGTGGCTGAGAAGGTACGCGGCTGACAATCGCTGGTATTATAAAACCTGTAGCAAAAATAAAGTGGGGTTTGCTAAGAAGTGCTGGCAGGGAGGAACTGTTTGGAGCTCGACAGTGTGAGACGCAGTTTGTTTGTGAAAAGTGCACATTTCTTGACTGATGGGGTATTTTATGGGCTAGACCAGGGCTGTTTGATCAGTGGGCTGTCAGACCTACTGGCTTTCAGGCACCAGCATTTCACATTGAGCTCCCTCCTACCTCTCCCTAGCCCTCAGAGAGCACCTGACTTTTCCTCCCCCCAGCTCTAACCCAAAGCTCTTCGCTGTGGATAGATCTCCCATGGGCCAAAAACTGTAGTGAGTCTGTTGGACCGAGATCCATCCTCTTAGGCCTGTCTTCAGTCCATGTGCTTGTTTTCTCCAGGCTCTTCTCTCCTTTTTTGCAGTTCCATGGGTACAGGCTATGTGTGGGGTACAGGCTATGTGTGGGATACAGGTTATGTGTGAGGAACAGGCTATGGCTGCAGCACCCAGCCAGGCACTGCTTCTGCTCGCGCCGCCCTCCGCACACCATACTGCCGTCCTCCTGCTTGAGACAAAGCAGAACGTACAGGGAGCTGGAGTCAAAAGGGCATTTTCTCTGTTGAAGCTGCCTGCTCATCTGTAAATACGATCGAGGTGGCTTTTTCTTGGGAGAGGCTGGGTGTTCCCTCGGTTTCGCTTTGAAGTCGGGCAGCTGCTTTCAGAGAACAACCCTGCACAGGGCCAGCGGGGGGCTGCTCGTTAACTCCCCTGGGCAGCCCAGGCCTCTGCTGGAGGTTGAGTTCTTCACACGCTGAATTGTCCCAACTGCAGTCATCCCTCCCGACTCCCCCAGCCCTCCCCTGTTCTCAGCAGGGAAGACAGAGGCATCTTTTTGTTTAGCTTCCCTTCCCTTACATTCCTGCCCCACTGTTCTTGAGGACTGAAGATGCTGGGTAGATGTTTATCAAGGCCATAAACACTGAATTGCTTGGAGGTGTAATCACGGGACACACACAAAACCGTCTTGCTTTCTAGTTACCGCGGGTTGCGTGCCAAGCAGGTAAGAGGGACTCATTTACACTTCACAGGAGGCAGCTGCTGCTAACTTGGCACAGCCCCCAGGTTTTCCCAGAGTGGTTTTTTGGCTGCAAAGTAAGTGGTTAGTGACTATCATTTGGCAAAAGGGGCCGGGTAGAAAGGGAAAAGAACCTCACAGGAATGAGCAATTTTCCAGTTTTCTTTCTGGCTGAAACAACTCCTGAGTGATTTCATTGTCCAAAGAATTGACCAAGTGGACAATTCTCAGTACAATGTTGCTGATTAAAATAATTTTGCTTTAAAAAAAAAAAAAGTCTACCCTGAAATGTTATATGGGTACACATCCTTGACAACAATCCACAAACTGGGAAATGTTCTGGAAAGATGAAATCAGAGCAAACATTTGGTGGAAGGGAATGGGACAGCTTTTTAAGGGAGATGAAGAAAAGTTTCCTGTTCGGCTTACTTGGAGCAGTTCAGCTCATATTCCATTTCTAGGCCATTAGTGCAAAGGAAAAGATACTACTCTGCACCAAACGTGTTCTTCCATATGAAATAGCTGATTGGAATGGCCAGTTTTTCCTCCAGCAGTAGTGAAGACTGATTTCAAACAAAAGCTACTCAGGCAGGAGTAGCTTCCAGCTTGAACCAAAGCTTAAGGGCAGGTTTCCAGTGAAAGATGATGTACAGGAAAAGTAGATGAAGCGAGGCAGGGCTTCCCTCATAACCTCCGGCTACTTCACCATCAGGGTGCTTCGTATTTGTAACCAAGTTACAGGCAGGAAGATGTGGGGGGCGCAGAAAAAAATTAAAGTTGTGCTGGTACAGACCTGCTGCAGGAACCACCTCCTGTTTGCAGCTCATTTAATCACACACACACACACGGGGAACACACTGTGTTTCTGTCATGGTAGAGAAGTGTCCGACTCCATTCCCTTGCGGCTCAGCCATGGAAATAAAGCTGTGATTGTTTCCCTTTGTCAAATGTGTCTCTGCAGACATGTGGCACCCCCCAAGGAGCCTCTTGTGCCGAGTCCGAGTGTGGCGGTTTGAACTGTCGAACAGACGATGGAAAGAAGAAGTGCGGAGGACCTGGCTGCGATGGGCTGGTGACCGTAGCTCACAATGCCTGGCAGAAAGCCATGGATTTTGACAGAGACATCCTCAGTGCATTAGCAGAAGTTGAACAACTCTCCAGAATGGTAATGTGCCAAATCAATTGTTAGATATTAAAAAACAAACAAAAAAAATCTTTTAGTTGTAATACAAGTTTAGACACTAATTGACGAAGTATGTGCCTGGCTTATTTCAAAATACTTCTTTTCAGTTGTGTAATTTCATCATGCTTGTAAAGATCCTCAGAAAGGAGCATGCTAGAGTGAAGCTCTAAACATTAGCCTGAGTTGTTTAAACTAGCATTGCTGGTATGGATCATGGCCAGCTCTTAGAAGTGTTCACTGAGTTTTATGAGAAAAACCATTTCTCATTACTATTACCTCTGACTCCAATCAAATTTTTGTTTTAAACTAGGCCTTAAATCATAAGCAAATATGCAATCAAGCCTTCTATTTTTCCTCTTTAGGTTTCTGAGGCAAAACAGAGAGCTGATGAGGCAAAACAAAACGCACAAGAAGTTTTGCTCAAAACCAATGCTACAAAAGAACAAGTGGACAGAAGCAATGAAGATCTGAGAGCTCTTATTAAACAGATCAGAGACTTCCTAATGCGTAAAAACCTTACATTTAAATTACATTTTTATTTTGGGTTTGTGAAAACTATCTTTAGCTCTGAATCATCTTCTAAGGGATAATGCAATAGCTGTGTGTCATCCCCCCGCATCCAGCCAGACTTGGTGTGCATGATGAAATCTGGAACCAAGAGAAAACCGAGACAATAGGAGAGTGAGAACAAACCGTAGCACATTCTTGTGTTTTTTTCAGCTGAGGCTGTTGTACTGCTGTAGTTTGCCAAGTGTGTTCCTAAGTTCTGACTATAAAGACTAAGTATTATTAAAGGGGAGGGAAGTCAGAAACGGAGTTTATCTCTCTGTAAGAAAGCGGGAGAGGTTAAATGAGGGCCTTGTTCGCTGGCGAGCAGCAGCATGGCAAACCCATCCCTCCCCTATTTGCACAAGGCTGAGCACACTGTTAGCACAAATACATATACGTGCAGCTGTTGGCTTTGGGTCTCCCCCCCATGGCCCCAGCGTGGTGTAGCTAATCACCGGGATCTTCAAATGGCTCCCAAGAGAGCCGTGCCAGCAGGGCCTACGCGCCTGCTGGGCCTCTCCCGAGAGGGGAGCTTCACCCTATGGAAACACTTTTAACACCTTGATTTTCTGTGAGTCTGGGGAGGAGGTTTGCCTCGTGACTTTCCTTCTTAAGGCAGCAGTTGGACAAGAATTTAAGTACAGAGACTTGATGGGGGAAGCTTTTACTTCACATCTTTATCATTTGTGTCCATCTACTAGAAGACAGCGCTGACCTGGATAGCATCGAGGCCGTGGCTAACGAAGTGCTGAACATGGAGATGCCCAGCACGCCCCAGCAGCTGCAAGCCCTGACAGAAGATATTCGTGAGCGGGTAGAAAGCCTTTCTGATGTTGAGGTCATTCTGCAGCAGAGCGCTGGAGACATTGCCAGAGCTGAAATGCTACTGGAGGAAGCTAAAAAAGCAAGGTGTGCAACCCTGGTCTGTATTAGCTGTTTTCCATCACCAGTAGCTTGAATGAGACTTCCACCTCATTATATAAGAAAATTCAGAGTTTAACTTGTTCCAGTGCAGATTCTCATTCCTTCACTAAGGGGTAAAATTGGCCCTTGGCAGTGTATGACTAGGTTTTTATCTAGTTCCAAGTAAAAGCATTTTTAGCATTAACATAGTTTTGCTCCACAGCAAAGGTGCAACAGATGTTAAAGTCACTGCAGACATGGTGAAAGCAGCACTGGAAGAAGCTGAAAAAGCTCAAAATGCAGCTGAAAAAGCCATCAAACAAGCTGATGAAGATATTAAAGGAACTCAAGACCTCCTGACCTCTGTGAGTTCTTTATAAGTATTTCTTAGATATAGAGCACCGGGTTTGGTATTTAGAAACTGATGTAAGCCTGTCTAGGGAAGGCTCTTGGGTGGTACAAATCAAAGACTGCACTTAAAATGAATCTAAACCAGTCTTGCCTTCACATAAGCTTTTGAGTTGGTATGACAGATGCTAGGGGACCATTCGCTTTTAATTTTCTCACCTCATGTCCTGCACCAGTGAAGCTGAAGGAGCAGGATTGTAGCCCTCTCACGCAGCAGGTCTGCTGGGATCCCCGGAAAGTTGTACCTGTCACCACACTGGTAGTGTCTTGGCACAGCTCTGCTCTGTGTCACGCACCACTGTGGCATGAGACTAAAATAAACGAATGCTGGATTAAGGTAGTAATTACTGTAGTCTTGCCAGATTATGTATTTTCAGACTTGCTCTCATAGCCCTCACAAGAGCATCATGCTATCTATACCCATGGAGCTTGGCCAGCTTAGAAGACAGGCAGCTTCACCAGTCTGTTATTAAATGATGGGGTCAAATGTCAAACTTCAGTTGTGCTTGTGGATTAGACAATTCTTGCCTGTGTAATACAATCAGGTATTTTTAACTATGTTCCTTAACACTTGGGCAGCCCCATACATGCCCCATCTTCAAGCAGTGGGCTCATTCATTCTGACTGCAATTTGCCATTTGTAACAAAGCTGAAACACTGGCTTTCACATCAGACCTGTGGACACAAACCATTTAGTTGATCAGGGCTTATCCAGAGAGCTTACGTACTATTATAGTCAGTGTCTTTTGTAAACCTAACTGTTGTCCCTCTTTCTTAGATTGAATCGGAAAACGCAGCATCTGAAGAAACACTGAACAACGCTACCTTACGTCTGTCTGAGCTAGAGAGGAGTGTTGAAGACCTTAAGCAAAAGGCTGCTACAAATTCAGAGAACGTGGACAGTATAGAAGAAACAATTGCTACTGCAAAACAAAATGCTGAAGAAGTTAAAAAGGTGAGAAGCTCAAGAAAGATGCTAAGGGAAAGCCAACAAAACTCTCACCCAGGTTTGGCCAAAGTAACACTAGTGAATACTTGTGATTTCATTTATTCATCAGGTATTGGGGACACAAAACCAAAACAAAACACACAAAAAACCACGAGCACTTAACGCAGTTACTGAGGATGAACTGCTTTTTACTTACTTTGTTACCAGATACAAAGTAGTACTGGGAAGTTGTCAGGTTCTAAAATAGCTGCAGGAAACCTGTCATGCTGTCCCGCTGTCAGCCTTTCACAGCTTTGTTTCTGTCCCTCAGCTTCACTATCTGCCACAGGTTAACTGGTAATGCTTTTTCCCCCTTGTACAGAGTATTTATGGTTCTACGATAATGGCAAGTTCAGGACAAACAACCTGGAATTTGGCATATACAGAATCAAATTACAAAAATCATGAGCTTGACATAAAAACACATAATTTCTAAATATCAGAGATGCAAACGTTGCCCTGCAACCCCTTGGCGTTGCTCCCAATGTCTGCTATACACCTTCGTAACACCAAAAGAATGCTCATTAACAAAACAATTGACAAATCTGCCAAAGGAAGTTTCATTGCTCCAATCTGTTGTCTCGAGTTAGCCCACCGGTCTCCAGAGAGGCATTTTCTGCCAGGAAAGATGTATTATCCATCAAATCAATTATTTCTTAACACTAAGTAGTATTTCAGGTGGCTGTCAAGTAAACACAAGAGACTTGCAGCATTGCTGCAGCTTGTTAACTTACTTATTGCTTGAATTCAGCTGGGTCACAGGACTTAATTTTAACCTCTCAGAGAAAAGCACAGCTGAGAACCCAACCTCATGACTTCTCCAGCATCTTCACCTATGCAAACTCAGCAGCTTTTCTTGCTACTGAATGGGTATAACAAGGGTATTCCTCCCTGTATGCAAGCACTGAACCATATGCAGTTTTCTAGCTGCACTAGGAGCCATGGCTTCTACACAGAATTGTGTAACTGAATCCCAGAAATCCTTGCCAAGTGTTGGTATTAAAGCCATAAACCAGCCACAGACCTGCACAAGGGCAACTAATGAGTCTTCACCCCAACTCTTATAGTCTTGGATATTAAGTAGGAAATAGCCCAACGCCGTTTCTGTTTTTGTTAACTGAGCTAACAGTCTGCAGACTTCCCTTTACAACCCAGGTCAGTAAGGACAGAGGGAGGAAATGCAAACTCCCAGTGCATTCGTTCCCTTTTGAATGGGCTCCATCTTGTGCTTCAATCTGGAACAACAGGTCCTCAACAGCGAGTTGAATGACAAGTATAAAACAGTGGAAGATCTCATTGCCAAGAAGACAGAAGAGTCAGCAGATGCTAGGAGGAAAGCCAGCATGTTGCAAGATGAAGCTAAAGCTTTGTTGGCTCAAGCAAACAGCAAACTCCAGCTACTGAAAGGTAAGGCTGTTCTGAGGAGGTAACTTGTCATCTTGGAATATGACACCATGTCATGCTGTTGCTACTCATCAGCAGTAGGGAAAAAAATGGTAGTTAATTCTTGTTACTGGGGTTTGATCTGCTTTCCTTATTCTTATGGACACAACACAGTCTTCTGAATCAAAGATTTCCATGAAAAAGCTGAAGCGTACAATGAGACACAAACTTCTGGTGTGGCACCAATTGCTGCTCCCAGAACCACCTCAAAGAGGGAACACAGCTAGCACACTTAGGACAAAGACTCACCCCTTCAAGCAAGGTCCCCATCCTCAAACAGTGCTCCCCCACCCTAGAAAGCTGTTAAAACAAATGAAATCAGGATATGTCAGTCCCAGTTTACAGATTAATGTAACATTTCCCATTGCCAGATAAAGTTGACTGGAACAGGAGGGGCCAATCTGCCCATAGCCACCAGCGAGGGAGCCAAGTTTTCCTTCTGGTTTGTCCAGTCCAGGGTCTCTTCTTCCCCTCAGCTGCTCCTGCACAGTTATGACAACTCACCAAATGGTCTTAACCATAACAAGCCAAAACATTTCACTGTTTTTAAAGCCACCATACAACAGAGAATGACAGTTGTTGTCATCACGGATTTCCACTTACATAAACTTCTTTGTTATTTTACGTCCCAATGTTAAGGAAACAAAAAGGTGCCATTGCAGCTTTTTTTTTCTAATCGGATTCTCCTCCACAATAAAAATAAATTTGAGTAGTAGTTTATCCATTACAATAATGATGTACATTTTACTGCATCAAACCACCCCTAATTACGCTGTTTTTCCCTTTCATTTGCTGACAGACTTGGAAAATACATATGAAAACAATCAGAAAGTTCTGGAAGACAAAGCCAAGCAGTTGGTGGAGCTGGAAGAGACAGTTCGCTCCCTCTTACAGACAATCAGCCAGAAGGTGGCTGTTTATAGCACTTGCTTATAAACGGGAGAAGGAGATGCTTGTGTTCAGGATGGGTTTTACAAGTATTACACTAGTTCTTTTTGATGTTACACTAAGACCTGATAAAGTGAACAAGTTTTATATTGACTTTCAAGTCACAGAACCAAAGAAAAGTAACTTTTTGATGTTGAAAATAAACAGTACTTTTGTATCAATGTATGTACCTAGCATGACTCATTAAGTTCCTTCCTGTTTTCAGTAGCTGAAATGGACCATCAATTAATCCTTTAGCAAGTCTTGTTTTTAAACTGGTTAGATATCTAATAAAATCTTGGCTTCAACTACGTAATTCTAAATAAGGGCTCCAATTACTATGAAATACAGGATGGTTGCTCAGAACAAAATTACAAGGCAATGAAGAAATACCATCCTTGTGTGGTTAGCTAACCTTTACACCACAGGACTCAAAAAGGATTATTTACCCTCTGCATGATATCAGTTTAGGCTTAACACTGGTTTCATGTCACTGATTATGAAACACTTGATAGATGAAGTAGAAACAGAGGTCAGCACTGATTTTATGTGACAAGCCAAGCTTGGAGGATCAAACCTCTCTGAAAAAGGAACTACAGAAGTTCACCAGCAACTGAATGTAAATCAGGTAAGGAGCTGTACACAGACAGCTCTCTGAGAAGAGCCTGCACTTAACAAACACAAACAAGACTTTTTTTCAAAGTGCATAGTTAAGATCAAATTATGTGTAGAACAGTACACATTCAGACAATTGTACAGTACTGCACAAATCGATTTGCAACATCCATCAGCTGCACAAATCAGCATTCAAAACTGCAATGTGCATTTACACATCCTGACTGCTAACTCTGACCTGAGGAATACATCTGCACCTCACCTAACCTTGACTAAGTCAGGACAACTATTGCAGAACATATCGCCACCTAAGCAAACTGAAGAGTAGTATGTTTAAGTAAGTAACTACCTCGGCCCATAGGATACAAATGCTGCAGCAAACAAACAAACAAATCTATCACAGGAACTGGTTACCACACCAGCATCACACACCATTTCACTGCCAGTATACTTTGGCAGCTGTTAAAAATACTATTTGCAAGCTTTGCAACATTCAGATTTAACTGCCATCACATCATTGACAGGTGGCTCAGCAGCTCATCTTAACTTCACAAACACTCTTTGTA
This sequence comes from Columba livia, assembly GCF_036013475.1. NCBI lineage: Eukaryota > Metazoa > Chordata > Aves > Columbiformes > Columbidae > Columba > Columba livia. Next base: position 196,267,340 of record NC_088602.1, read on the forward strand.
CACTAAACTAGAACAGGAGTGACAGCAAGAGAAGTAACAATACAGTAACAATTTTAAGACCTTGAATTTTATTTTCAAGTGTCTGGGAAACTATAATCTCCAGTATAGTTTTAGTAGTATTCTTGATTAAAGTTTCCCAGTCTTTATAACTTCATTTAACATGTATAAAATGAGGTATTAGAATTTGTAACTGATGGATCTCACAGCTGAACTGCCACGGGTATTGAGGCAGGTGGAGGCAATGGACACAAAGCTGTTCCTGAAAGAGCAGAGCTTCTACGAAGAACTTGTGAAGCACAAGCTTAACACTTAATAGCATTTACCTTCAGTGCGTAGAAGTGATTCAGAAATGCCAAGATCTATCAAAAGAATCAAGTTTTCTTTCCCTGACTATTGTCTCACCTTTGCTTTCCCTTTAGAAACTTCCTACTAACACCTGAAAGCAAATCCACATTAATTCACTTAACCCAGCAGATCCATGAGTTGGATTATCTCATATCCTGGTGATAAGCTTAATGAGCTGTCGTGGTTGAACTCCCATCTACATTTAAAACAGGAGTTAAAAGAAATAAGAACAGTATAATGGTGTTTGTTGATTAACTGACATCCTAATAAAACGGTAATGTTGGCATATATTTCTATCACTCAGTATGGATAATGGATCAATACTTGAATAAGATGCTCTAAAGAAAGGCAGAAGGGTATGACCATCTCTAACCACACAAAACCAAGTAGCTTCTGTACCATTTTCTGAATGCACATTTCTTATCTACTATTCCAATGGCAAAATGAAAAAAAGACATGCAATATCAGCAGATATTAAGGTTTCCTTCAAGGCAGAAGAGCCTAATAAAAAGAAGAAATGGCACCCTGCAAAACAAAACTTAAAATGAGCTACTGGAATTGGGCACATTTCACATGCACATTAGGGATCGTCCACAGATGGCATTTGTTTGTGAGTTACTTCATGTATTTGACAAACTAGACATAAAAAGGAGTAACAAGGATGATGAGCAAACAAAACCCAAGACAACACTCCAGCCACGTTAAATATTTATTAAGCTCTCTTGCTATAGGAGAGACAGAAAGAGAGCACAAAATAGAAAACAGAAGAACAAGAGAAGGAAGTATGTCTTAATTGTGTGGAGAGCTGATGCTGCAGCCCTTATGTGCAGAAGGTGCAGAGTAACCCTCATGGCACAGCACTTAACAGCAAGTGCTGCTTCACTACCCAGTTCTAGCATTTCAAGTGGAACCCTTCAAAACAAAAAAGACTAAGTAGCAGTAAGATTAATTTTTCTTCAATCTTTAATTTCTCTATCAGCACTCAATTCTTCCCAATGAGTTTTCAATATGAAAACACGAGTGTGGAGAATCACACACAGAGTAATTTTCTCTTTAAAAAGTCAATATAGTTTTAATTGATCTATACAAGGCCCTCTTCTCCCAACATCCTAACACTACTAGGTCAAAACAACTTTTGGTACTTGTATGTAAGAAGTAGTTTAAATACTGAAGTTAATCTTTTCGGAAGGAAACACATTTTTTTGTGCGGAAGTGACAGTGGCATTTTAAGTGCCAGCGGCATTTTAAGTGCCAGCATTCAACTGGTTTAGTCTATCGCTACTTCAAATAAGAAAACAGCAGGTATGCTGGACATTTCCTCAGAGCTTTGACCAGCATACCTGATAATCCCATGCAGCAGCAAAATGTTTGGTTTTCAAAAAGAGAACAATCTCTGTCAGGCTGTTTTTCTGCAACATTCATAATGTAAATAAACATGTAATTATAAGTATTTAATTCACAAGACTGGATAATTCCACTTGTTCCAAACTCTACTTGTTTAAATATTTGATGTTTAAAATGAAGAGATTCACTTAATTCAGTCCTAAAATCCTCAGACTCAGCCTTCCGTAAGGGCCCCCAGTCTGTTTACAGAGATGTACTGTACACATACGAAGATCTGCACTTTCACTTTAGAAGTTGATAGCTTTGCCAAAAGATGCTGCTAGGTTTGCTTCCCTGAAGGCTTCTGACACCGTCTGTAGAGAGCAAACACAAAAAGGTGCAAGTCATTAATAGTTACATGTAATTATAGCATGTCTGTGTAATCCTGGTGTTCAACAGTGTTTAGAAAAAACTTACTGGATGGGCATGGCAAACTCTGGCTATGTCTTCACATGATGCTCCATATTCCATAGCAAGTGCAGCTTCATTAACCATTTCACCAGCACCCTGTAATTTAACGGTATTTGTAGTTAGCACAAATCTTTATGCAGCTGTCCAGGTTCTCTTGAATCACTAACAGCTTGTAAATAAGCACCTTCTGCTAGAAAAGAAAAGTTGTATTATAACTAGCACTTCAAATGTTTTCTAAGTCATAAGTACTTAATCAATCTGGTGACAGTGCTCAAGCGTACCATAAATCTAAACATATTTCTTAGTAAGAGTATTTGTTCTCTCACTATTGAGAGTTGTGCAAAATCTCAGCATTTTTCCACTACAAGATACTGGTCAGATAATACCTGCACTCTGAAAGCTCTTAATACAGTGTATATTAGCACTGCTGAAACCTCCCCAAAACTTCAATGCCCTCCTGGAAAGTCAGGTAATTAGAAAAGCAAAAGCATGTTACTACATCTGCATCTTTATTTGTTGTATTTATGTGTATTTGCTCAGAGAACATTTACTTGAGAAGTCAAAGCCAGTGATATCTCGTTACATTTTTAGCATTCAGATCCACAATCTTAAGATTTTTCTCCCAGCCATTTTCCAATGAAGTAAACACCAATAACCCAAAGCTGTGCTTCCTTTAAGGCATGCTGATTTTTAAATGACTGGTATTGTAAGAGAAAATAACTAGCATAATATTTTAGTATGTATTCCTATAGGAAATTATGAGAATCTAATTCAGAAAGAAAAAGCCTATCCACTAGTGTTGATGATATATCGATTCATAGGAATTCCTTTCCATGAAAATGAAGAGCAGTTTTAGTGTTGCTCTTAATGAAAGCTGTATAAAAAAATGAATGGAAGTGTTTTCTAGGGAAAAAAAAATATTTAAAGCTAAGAAACAAAACAAAGAGAGATCAGAGTTTAACTTTGTAATGTGTGAGACATCAGAAAATTATACTTTTCCCAAATAAAGTTTTCTGATCTCTCATCTTTACAAAGGTTTTGTAATCAAAGTTCCATAAAAGTTGCTGACTCCAGATTTGGTGACTGCAGTGTAAGGTTACCAGCTTTGCTGAATTCTGAAGTTCAGAGAGGGGAAAAAAGAAAACCACAATGAAAAAGCCACAGTCTGCTCAGCTCCCTCGACTTCCAAGTATTTGGCAGTATTCATTAAAACAAAAAATAAATTACTGAGCAGAGAAAACAATTAACCCTTGCAATTCTAGGGGGAAAAAATGCTGTGTCTAACACCAAAGTAACAGAAAAGTGGGAAGGAGGGCAGAGCTGGAGAACAGTAAATAAAACTGCCTATGGTGGACTCAAATCTTCCTTCTTTTTACAAGCACCACTTCTCCTAACTTGATAACTACTTTGCAACTGTGCAACACTAAATAAAAGACCTTTACAAGGCCAAGACAGCAGCACAGTTTACAATACTTACTGCGCCCAAGATGTGAGCACCCAGCATCTTGTCTGTTGATTTTTGACTAAGTATCTTCACCATGCCATCTGTGTCAGCATTTGTCTTTGCTCTACTGTTTGCAGCAAATGGAAATTTCCCAACTTTGTATTCTACACCCTACAGAACAGATACGTGTTACTGAGTTAATGACCAACAAGAACAACATAACCATACATACAATTTGGTAAGTACAAGAACAGTGCAATACAAAAATAAGACACATAAGACACACAGCGCAATGCATAAAAACAACCACCAAAAGGGGTATAAGATGGTATTAAAGAGAAGATTAATTTAACTTCACAGAATAAAAGTCATTAAGAGAACTGTGATCCTTGGGAGAGTGGTGTGCAGAGGAGAATCATTCAATCACACACCCCCTAAGCAATAAATTCAGATGCAGAAATTCTCCTGGAAAAAGTAGCTAAACTACTAAGCAGTGAAACCACACCCAAGACGGGAAAACAGTTTTGCCCAAGAAGAAAACGAACGGTACCTCTTCTTTCAGCTGTTCTTCTGATTTGCCGACCCAGGCCACTTCAGGGTGGGTGTATATCACAGAGGGTACGCAGTTATAGTCAATGTGAACCGCTCCCCCAGCCATCCCTTCTACACAAATAATGCCTTCATCCTCAGCTTTGTGGGCCAGCATAGGTCCAGCAACTACATCACCAATAGCATAGATGCTATCAGATCAATGAAACAGAATGAGACACTGTTTAAAAACATCCTAGCACACCTAGGCTACCTTATATAATAGCCAGTTTGAAACATGTTACTGAAAACTCTAATCAAAACAGATTAAAATACTAAATTTCAAAAGAAATACAGAAGTTTAAAAGAGCAGTTTCCACAGAACGACCACACTTCAAGAAGTGTGAGCGGTATGAGATATACACAGTGACTTTTAAACTACAAAACTTCAAAGGTTAACTAAAAATCTTTAGTTCCTGAAATAAACAGAAATCTTTATTTTGCTTTAAGAAAACTCTGTTCTGCATTTAAAAACAAACAAAGAGTGTTTTAGTAGGCTAAACTTTTAAAAATAAGTGTTCTGCTTCAGTTAAAAAAAAAGTTAGTCTTACTTACTTGGGAATTTTGGTTTGGAATCTGTTATTGACTGGGATTCTTCCTCTCTTATCAAGTTCAATTCCAAGTTCCTCAAGACCTAGATTTTTTGTGAAAGGACGTCGGCCAATGCAAACTAGGAGCACATCACACGTTATTACTTCTGCTTTGCCACCAGCAGCAGCTTCAACACTGTAGAAAAATAAGTAGCAAAAATGCAAAGCTGTAAACTTTCAGCATTGTATTTCTCTAACTAGTAACTCATATGATCCAGATGGTGACCTCCTGTCTGGATCTGGCATCCAAAACACTCGTATTCAGCCTGCCCCATGCTTCTGCCTTGCAGGAGCTGAGGAGAAGAGGGACGAAGGGACAATACCTCTTAACTACATTTGTTAACAACTCTCAGACGCAGAAATTCAGGGTATACATCCACTAGCAAGTAGCATGACCTGATAGGATAAATCTGTACAGCAAAATAATTGGTGTTGAGTACTTGACATCCAAACTACCTATATTTTGGGTTGGGTATGGTCATGTATCCTGACCAAGCTTGCTTCTGGCCCGAGAACCAAACACCTGTTAGAAGCTGCCCTGGTGCATCCCTCAAGTGCATCTTTGTGTTTAATTGCACCCAGAACAAGTGTGGGTCACGTGCTCCGAGAGCGCAAGAACCAAAGCATGGTAAGCGGGGATGAGTAGGAAGTGCGTTTCAAAAGCGCACTCCTGAACCCAAATGAAACTCTAAATAAATACAGAAACAGACTACATGAGAGATCCAGGCAGCATCAGCATGGTATAAAAAGAAGCCCAAATGCAGGAGCTTTACAATGGTGGAGGACAGACTATCTCCAGGTATGGCAGCACAGCAAATACAAGTCACCATACTAAAATTCCAGTGAAAAAACATTTAAGCTTACTTTTGTTAAGTAACATAATTTTCTTAAAACTCAAAGCTACAGTTTCTGAATAGAGATTGACAAGAAAAATAACAGAAGTAGTGTATACATATGGACTTTTTTAAAAACAAGTTTGCTTTACATCTTTTTATATTAGCTGTTCATCCACACATATTCAAAGGGTTTGAGTGTGGCCATTAAAAGACACACTAGGATAGTTTCATTTATTTCTGCTCAAAAGCAATAAAAGCTGCCATGCTTACTTTGAGACAAGAGGAGGTACGGACAAAATAACCCTTCCAGTAAGCAGCCAAAAATTAATGGCTTGAAAATGACAGTATGGACAATTATATTTATGTTAATTATACCAGAAGCAAAAATCTTCCATGAAAAGAATGATTTAGAGTTCTGTATTTGTTACTGATCTCACTATAACAACACTGCTTTTATGCTAGCACAGCAACTCAAGTCAATGAACTGTTTAAAAAAAAATGTACCAGAATGTATTTTTAAATAGGCTTAATGGATTGGGAGGAAAAATATATATGGCATTCCGTTAGTTTTATGTTAAACACTTACGCTACATCAATTTTTCCATCTGGTTTCTTGGTAGCACCAGTAACTTTGGTGTTCAGTTTAAACTTAAGTCCCTGTTTCTGAAGAATACGCTGGAAGTTTTTAGAGATCTCCATGTCAATTCCCATTCCACCAACATGGCCCATGAACTCAACAGCTGTCACATCTGCACCAAGGCGCTGCCAAACTGAACCCTGTAGTCACAACAATATAGGTAAAAAGAGATTTTGAAGAGTAAACTTCAGATTTCTTTAATATTTACCACAGACTGTACATTTTTCAAAAGCAAGACAACAGCCAACTGATCACTTTTTACCAATGTTACAGTGTAGAATAAAACAAGTCCAACTGTCCCACATTTTTTCGCTCAAACAAACATCACAGCAACACAATCAAATATCACACAAAAAAGTAACACCCTGTTCCTTTATAAATTAAAGTCCAAGTGGTTTAAACATCCTCTCACCAGTTCCACACCAATGACTCCTGCACCAATGACAACCATCTTTTCAGGAACTTTTTTCAGTGAGAGCGCACCAGTGGATGACACAATATTATCTTCATCAATCTAGTAACAAAGAAACCCACAAAGGGATGTTTACAATCTCTTTTATACATGACATATGAAGTACAAAGAGGGTGAAGTGCAATCATGCAAAAAAGTATTACACATTAAATTACATGGATATAACACATTGAAAAAAAGTACCATGAGGATTTCAAATACATACAGTAATTCCAGGGAAGGGAGCAACTTCTGAGCCCGTGGCTATAAGTATGTTCTTTGTATTGATAACTTGCGTGCTGCCATCTCCTGCAGTTGCAGTGACTTGGTTTTTGCCAGTTATTTTTCCAAATCCAGATACATGTACAACCTTTAGTAATCAGAACACAGTAAATTCAGATTCAAAGTACTTACATAAATTATGCTACATTTAATCTGAATCTCACTAAAGCTTTGGAGAAGCTGCTAACGCATACCTTTGTATCACCATCTGGTACAAATCAGAGAGTAATTGTATACTATTCTTTTAAGTAGATAGAGAATGAAGTAACTGTTCATTTAAAAAATTTCCTACAAGAGAAGCGTTACAATTCTGCCCTTGCTGAGTCAGTCACCCCAATTAATATATGTGGCAAGACTACGACAGCAAAAGCAAGAAATTCAGATCAGAAAAAATCATGGATACACCTCAGTATATAATCCAAACTAACCTTGTTTTGTTTAAATAAATGAGCAATTCCACCTGTTAAGGCCTTCACTGCACCACTCTTCTGTTCCATCATCTTCTCTAGATTCAAACGGATTCCTGAAACTAAGGTTACAAAAAACACCCTGTAAGTATTGCAGTGTTTTTATTTTAAAGAGCTAACCTAAACAATTAACAGCTCTGACATAGTAAGATGTATTAAATGGCCCTACTAAATGCTCAAGGTTACATTCAACAACTGTTACATTAAAAAGTAGTACAGAACTTTTCAAATATAACTTATGTATTCAGGGTTCAAGGAACAGACACGTGTCCCCAATCCTCCAACAGACAGATAAAGGACATTATTTATAAGCCTAAAAAGTTTTCTGACTAGAAAACTATAGTAGTCAGATTTGAATGATTAAACTTGCTTGTTGATGGAAACCATTTATGCCAATGGGCACTGACACATAGCTCTTCACACTCACTTTCGATTCCTCTACTAGCGAAATCTTTTCCATGGGCCAAGTGATACAGATGTGAGTTGTTCAGCAAGGCCTAAAATACACACAGAAATATGTGAACTGGGACATACTTTTGTAATTATTTATTGAATTAATTATTTTTATATTATCAGAAAAAAAACCCTGATACTATTCGCAAAACATTCTCATTATAAAGTCTGACATATGTATTTAAAAAGGTGTATTTCAAACACAGAAATTGTACACCACATCTCTTACGAAAGTGTTTTGTAAAGTTATGTATTTAACATAAAAGTAGAAAACAGTTAAATTCACACCTATCCTTTTTGCTCATTTCACCAGAGAAATTGGACACAACTCCACAAGGATGAAAAGAAAAAGAGAAAAAAAGAAGAACAGACTTTAAGGAGAGGAAAGAGAGACGATTCTGACTGACTCATGGGAGAATTTCCTTATTACGCCAGACAAGATGTTACTTGTCAAAAAAAGGATACAGAAAAACTGGACGAGGAAAATCTATATTGAAATCCCTATTTTAGCCTATGTAGACATACATGAGTTCAATTTAGTAGTTGAGGCATTGTGCTGAAGTTACAGATGGTTTAGAGCTAGCTCAGGTCACTGGGCATTCAAAATTAAAAATTAAAGTTTGAATAGTTTTTATAATGTTTATAAATCAGTGGCTTGAAATGCAGAAACCTGTATTTTGATTAGAAATAGCAATATAGTGAGGGAGAGATCTTGGTAAGAAAAATTATGTCATTCACTACAGCCATCCCAAACATGACACGATCAGAATCTTTTCAAGGACATCAGTGCAAGTCTGCACAGACTGAAAGCAGGTACAGTAAAACATTCAAAGCACATTTTGAGACAACCGCCTTATATATACACACTTGAGTAAAACTAATACTGTCACAATAAGATAATTTCATTTGACCACTGCGCATCCTGTCACAACCCTGAGTCTGTAACCTCCAATATGGTTGAAGACACAGCCACCACTTAAGACTTCAGCAATTAAAAAAAAAAGAAAAAAAATCCATGCCAAATGTATTCTTTTGGGTGGCTTTTTGAAAAGGAGTTTTTGAATAGTTCGTTTTTGCCTCAGCCTAAGTATCCACTTCTCAAGAAACTTATTGTCATTCAAAAATATTCTGGATAGCATCCAAGTTTAGCCACGGGTTAAGAGGTATTTTCTTAAGAACTTCAGAGGATTAAACAAAAAAGGACTCAAGAAAAAAAAAGTTAGTTAAATAGATCCTAGCAAAGTTCCCAGATTTCAAAGTAACACTGTGCTGATCAATACTTTATTAGTGAGTTTTTCCTCAGTATATTAAGAGATTCTGAACTTCATTAGAACTATTAATACAATGTTTAAGAAAAATAATATACCCTTTTAAAAACTTTGTATTTATGCTGCATTTTCTCCTACCACCCTAATGGAACCTCTCTGAGCAAACAGGTTGGAAACAGCAATGTAGTTAGCAGGGATCCTGGTAAGAAAATTATGTCTTTTACTACAGCATTACAAACCTGTCATCACCAGTGTCTTCCTTCAACTGCTGGGTACTAATGAGGTAGACTCATTAGCACCCAGCTAGATAGACCAGATCAGACTAATAAAGCTCTCCAGCAACAGCACTGTTTTTACAAGGCCCTAGTTCTGACATTACTTAAAACTGGACAGACAATATCAAATACTAGGTTCTTCTGAATTGCTTCTTACTTCTCCTTTCTCCTGGAGTGCACACCTTGCACTCTCCCTTTTCTCTCCCCACCTGCACTCCTCCACACTGCTCCACTCTACAGGTCATCTTTTGGGGCTGGTGAGGATACCATCTTAGCCTAGACTAATACTTCAAGAGCTAATCAACTAGGTTTTTTTCTACAGCCAACGGAGAGAGACAGCCTTCTTCAGAGCACGGTGCATCCAGCCAAAAGCAGAGTTCATGACTGATCAGAGGTGCCTCTCTAGTGACACAGTCCCCCCTAGTGACCCAGTTCAGCATCCTTTAACGCAAGAGCATCACCTTGGACAAATCTAAAGGTTTATTTTGCACAAACCGATACAAAGTGATCAAAAACTTCACATAGTACCACCCCCTGAAACACTGAACACTGTAGTCAGTTATTGGTCACAACACAGACTCGACAGCTCAGAGTGCCAAGATGTACGCATGTCTGGTTTTCATTTTCTTCCTCTCTTTCTTTTGGGAAAGCCCACAAAACAGAGTTGGCAAACAAAACATTTATGATGAGCAAATAAAATTTTAAACCTCTCTGTTATTTGTTTAGATCCTCAGCTCATTTGGATTGCAATTTCAATTTTTAAAGAAAGTACGTCAATCTTAGATTAAGGAGATGTTTAGGAAGTGATACATGTAGTATCTGTTGTTTTAATAAAGTTAGAACAAACTATGTACACTTACCTTGGATGGAATACACCCAACATTCAAACAGGTTCCACCTAAGGTTTGATTTTTTTCCACACAGACAGTCTGAGGAAAAAGGGGGGAAAAAGAACATTTTAGCAATAGTATGCGACAATTTTATTACAGAGTACCTGATGAATTAGAATTAATGACAAAGACCAGGCATTTATCCAATAACTCTTCCTCTAAAAGTATGAAATTAATTTCATTCCTAGATTTATTTTGTATCTCAGATTTCCTCTCGCTCGTTTTTTTTTTCTTTAATTAAAAAACACAAAATGGCTCTTTGCAACAAAATTCTCTACCAGAAGAGTGCCACGCTCCCCACTGCACTATTGATACTTTCATAAAAGTTTAAATGCTGTTGTTCTTCAAAAATCCACTAAGTTGCCTCAAATACAACATTCAGTTCTGTGAAGGATGCTACCCTTACAAATTAAAAAAAAAAAACCCACCTAAAAACACCTGCAAAAAATGTAAATAATGCAAAAGATTCCTAAAAACAAGTAATCACAAACAAACAACAGACAAATGAACTAATATATGTTAAAAATCACGAGGGAATCTATTCTTTAAAGAAAATAAAACCCCTAAACCACAAACGACATTTCCGTCTCTAAACACACTATCCTGCAAGACCCTTTGTTATAAGGTTGTGCCAATTATCTAGAAATAAAGGATAAAAATCAAGTAAAGCAACGCCAAGCAAAAACCAGGTCAATATCAACCAGGACAGAAAAATATTTTACCTCCTTGTGACCAACTTGCCAATGTCAAACTGTGCAAAAACAAACAAATAAAAACACCACACAAACAACCGACAAAATTTCAAAACCAGATCACTGAGGGGGTGAAAGAATATTGTAAACCTTTTATATAGAAGGAAAAGAATTGGCATCTCCTTCTTTGCAAAGTGCATACATGTTCAAAATAATAGTTCTTTGGTTTACACTCTAAGAGCTGCAACCTGCTGACAGAAGTGACTACCCCGGTGAAAGTCTTTCATAATTTCGTTTAAATTCCTGCTTTTGTGCTAAAATACAGATGGTGGTAACGTGAAGAGCAAGATTCACCATATCAAATCACAGAAACACACTGAGACACGCTATCTACCTTTCCTCCTGTTTTCAGCACGTGATGTACATGATGACAAACTTACATGGCAGAAGGCCTCAGTCTCAATTAAAAACTGTAGCACTGAGCACCTTTCTTCTCAGACACTAATAGCTCAGTAACAACACACATCTAAAAGCAAGAGTATTTATGAAGAAAAAAAAAGTGGATAAAGACAACTCAATTATCTGCACTAGGCCACAGGCAGATGTAAAACTTCTTAATGGAGTTTCAAACATTTACATTTTGGTACAGGTACACATTAGAAGTCTGAAAGATACCCAAGAAACCCAGTTGTGGGACTAATGACCCAAGAGAGACAACACTCAGAATTACATAAAAGCTTAGGTTGAAGGGAGCTCCTCCAGGGGCATCTAGTCAAACCTCCTGCTCCAAACACAGTCATTGTCAAAGATGTGGCTTAGGGCTTTGCACAGCCAAGCTCTGAAAATATCCAAGGGTGAAGACTGCACACTCTCTGGATCCCTGTTCTAGTGTTTCACTGGAAATCCATTCATCACCACGAGTTCCTGTCCTTATCAGGTGGTCTGATCAACTCGTTTTTGTCTTGAAGTCCAGGTGCTGCAATTCAGAAGCACTGAGACATACCAGCCACCAGGAATATGCTCAAGACTGATAGAACTACCTTCTCTGATTTCCACATAAGAATAACACAATGCCAAGAGATTAAGTTGGTCTCATATCAAAGAGTGAAGGAAAAACATCCTTCAAAAGTCACACTCTGTATTTTCGTAAATTTAGAAAATCTGAAATACATTATACACATGTAACTCTCATACACTCAACTAAATGACACACCATTAGTACACATAAAAGCTGCCTCTTTCAAAAGGCATTTAAAGACAAACATAAATAAATGTAAATTAGATACCATAATATTTCTATATGCTTATTTTTGCCTCTAAAATTCTCACACGGCAATGGAATTCCTCTACTCACATTCAAAAACATCGGTTCAATACTATTTTTTCCACTTTTGAATTCCCTCAGTCTGTTCTTCAGGACAGTTTTTCAGAGGGCTTTTTGACACTGTCTCTTTCCCCAACCCACTCCCCCACCCCTTTTCTTTCTTTGGAGAAAAATTCCTCCCTAGAATCCTTTTTCACTTTATCTTCCACAAGAGTACAAGCCCACCACAGTTACCACTTCCAGTCAAAAGCAAGCTGTCCTGGGCAGCTTTGTCAGCAGCAGGGCTACAGACAGTAAACCTTCACATCTCCATTTCCACGTCTCAATAATCTGGGTAAGCAAGGTAAAGATTACCGACAGGTCAATAGCATCTGGTGGCCCTGGACGCGACAGAACAATTTCAGTTTTTCAGTATCACACAAACACCTTTCAAGTTCATCTGGATGAATACTCTGTCACCTGAGCAAGGTCTCATCTTACCTTAAATCCAAGCTGAGCTGCTTTGATAGCAGCAACATAGCCTCCAGGACCAGAGCCAATAACTGTGACATCGGCATCAACTAGAATACAGAATATTTGAGTTATTTTTGCTTCAGCAACTAAAATTTTACTACAGGAATACCAGATTAGCGTTTCTGAAATAATCTGTGTTTGAAAATACATTTTTGAAAGCAAAATAGCCATTAACATTAATGCAACTTAATAAACTGGATTTAGATAAGTAAATTACATCTCACATCTGAAAATAACTTTTTGGAAAAAGGGAAAGGTTGCATGGAGGTGTTCACTGTGCAATAAAAACAGCCAGTTTTAAATTCTACAGGGCAAAAAATGTAAAATGAAATCAAGAAATATAATTCTGTCTGACCCATCGCTCTTCTTATAAATCTTCTAAGAACTTAACCAAAGATGTCTGGAGAGCTTATTATAACATTTTTTCAACAAAGCTTCTATTGATATTTAGTGCAAAAGATAAATACTCACTGAATGTCAAAAAATCAGTAGTTTGCAAAGGAGAAAATAATTCATATCTTGTAACCACTATATCCTTCGGAATATCAATTACCATCACTGTTTGTATGTTATTTAAAGTTCAACTTCTATTTATAGCTTTAGCTTGACATCAAGGCAAACAAGCCACTATTTTTCATCTAAATCTCCATGCTGACATGGATTCCACTGTCACCTGGAAGATTTATTCTAAGTTTGAAGCACTGCTTTGGCTTTTTGTAGCTTTTTTGAGGGGGTGGGGGGGAAGGTGGTTAGGTTTTCCTTTGTTCAAAGAAACTCTTCACAATTAATTACCTTGATCGGCATAGGTCCTTTGTGGCACTGCACAAATTCCCTGGGGACCATGATGAATTCGATCAAAATGGCTCCTCTAGAAAGGGAAAAAAAACCTTAGTTTTAAAAGTGTATGTCTACCCTTGAAGAAAAATAAACATTTGGCCACACACAGACGAAGGGTTGGAGTCAACAGTTAACCAAAACAGGAACAACATAAGTTAAGCACAGAGGGCAGTGGCTGGAGCAAGAGGTGGAAGCCGCTCTGCAGCCTGGCTGGTCACACCTGTGTGTACATACATCAGCCTCGCCGCAGGCTGCCTCTAACCACACAAACTTTCAACCCTACACACGGGGCCTCAAACAATTTGATGACATACATTACACAGCCACAGGAGCTTATAAAGAGTCTTATTGTTCCATAACCATGCACTTTGGCTGCTTCCCGTCAACGGGCCACATCTCAGAGGTGGTTCTGAAGGACAATTTTTTTGCTATTGTAATGGGACAGCACAGTTACTACCAGCACTGATCATCCCGTAACTGGAGTACAGGACGCTCCTGCAAGCTTCTGAAGCTGCCGGTGCTGTCCGAAGGCGGGAAGGGCCCTGACAGCCCCGGCCTCCACAGCCACCCGGGTCTCCGCCCCCGCTCCCTCCGCCCGCAGCCGCCGCGGGCCGGGACACGCCGCCTCGGCTCTCGGGAGGAGCGACAGCCCAGACTACCGGCAGCAGGGACCAGGTCCCGAGCCCACGCACCGCCCGCCTGCGGCCCGGCCACACCGCGGGCCAGGGTCACCGCAGCCGGGCCGAGGCAGCGCCGGGCCAGGAGCGGCTCCCGTTCCCTGCGACGGAAGCGACAGCGCAGAAGGGCGGGAGCCGCAGCCAAGGCCCGCGGCCGCCCTAGGGCGCCTGCTCCGGCTCCGCCCGCCCTCACGCCCGCTCCCGGCGGAGGGGGGCGTGTGGAGAGCCCCAGGCCCGAACTCCCAAGCGCGGCGCGCCTCAGCTGCCCCGCCCGCCCCGCGGCAGTGCCGTCCCTGCCGGCGCCGTACCCGAGCGAGCGCGCAAGAGACGCGTCCCCAGCGCTGCATGTCCGCGGCCCGCGCCCTCACCGCCGCCGCAAGGACTCCGGACACGCGCAGGCGCGGTGGGGCGGGGCGACGGGAGGAGCGGGCACCGCCGCGCGACGGGGCCCCCTGGCGGAGACGGCCGCCCGGTGCAGCGCTGAGGGCGGGGCGCGGGGGCGGGGCCTGAGGGGCCGGGGCGGGGACATGCAGATGAGGCTCTGGAAGCGGCAGGTGGCACTGACACGCTGCTGTAACTGACCGAGGCCACAGGCAAACTCTGTAACTCACCTGTCCCAGCTGTACACAAGTGACTCCTACAGGGTGTCCTTCCCCCAAGCGTCTGGTAGCAGTGTGAGCACGCTGCCGTTGGCTTTTACTTGTTGACAAGTCATTTGTTGATAGCAAAATCCACCGCCACAAGACATAGAGCATTCAGACCACAGACTAGTTACCCATCTGTCACAGAATCACAGAACCACAGAATGTCAGGGCTTGAAAGGGACCTCAAAAGATCATCCAGTCCAATCCCCCTGCCGGAGCAGGAACACCCAGATGAGGTTACACAGGAACATGTCCAGGCGGGTTTTGAATGTCTCCAGAGAAGGAGACTCCACAACCCCCCTGGGCAGCCTGTTCCAGTGCTCTGTCACCCTCACTGAGAAGAAGTTTCTTCTCATATTTAAGTGCAACCTGTTCCAGTTTGCACCCATTGTCCCTTGTCCTATCATTGGTTGTCTCCAAGAAGAGCCTGGCTCCACCCTCCTCACACTCACCCTTTATATATTTATAAACATTAATGAGGCCACCCCTCAGTCTCCTCTTCTCCAGGCTAAAGAGCCCCAGCTCCCTCAGCCTTTCCTCATAAGGGAGATGCTCCACTCCCTTAATTATCTTTGTTGCCCTACGCTGGACTCTCTCCAGCAGTTCCCTGTCCTTCTTGAACTGAGGGGCCCAGAACTGGACACAATATTCCAGGTGTGGTCCCACAGGGGCAGAGTAGAGGGGAAGGAGAACCTCTCTGACCTACTAACCACCCCCCTTCTAATACACCCCAGGATGCCATTGGCTTTCCTGGCCACAAGGGTGCAGAGGTAAATTTGTAGCAACTATAAAGGCATTGCAAACTTGCTGGTAGTTTACAGCAATCTGTTTGCAAATTAAAATTAAATTAAATTAAATTAAATTAAATTAAATTAAATTAAATTAAATTAAATTAAATAAACTGTCATTGCAAGTTTTAGTTGTGAGGAAAGGTAGAATCAGAGCTGCTTCAGTTGTTAGGCAGGACCTTATAAATTTGCTTAACTGATGACTTCCAAGGTAACTGTGGTTCAATATATGCTAACAGAAGTCACATGGCTTTTCACCCAAAAGGTTATAATAGGCAAACCCTATGGACTCTTCTGGATTTAACATTTCTGAGGGAAGAACAGTGTACTTTACCATAACATAGAAAAGGACTGATACTGATTTAGTTACTACTAAGATGAAGGGTATCAAAGCTCATCCAAATTTATTACATCAAGGTCTTGCTAGATAATGGCTCAAGCAGAACATGTTATTTATTGTTTAGAAGTTGCAAAGATTTAGTCTTTCTTGGCAGCTAATAACAATACTGGGTGAGTAACAGGTGGCAATACAATTTATTTCACTTGATCTGCACAGCCGGTCATAGCCTTACCTGGCACCAAAATGAATGTTCAGGTCAAACAGAGCAGCCAGAGACCCACATCTAATGAATGAACCTAAAATTCCGGAATCACCAGAGAAAGGAGAAATATTTCATTTTTCAGAATGAAACCTCTTTCTTCTAAATGACAGTGTAATGTACATGAATTCTATTTTTAAAATACTCAAAAATATGTAAACTAAGATATTTCATTTTTGAAAGAATTTCAAGTAATTAGGAATAATTTATTTCAATTTATTTAATCAGGAAAACTTGAACTAGAATATCAAGACATTTTTATAATTAACACAGCTTAATTTCATGGTATTTACATTCTTCCAGGCATGCCCCTCAGTCCTCTGTTATTTGCACTTCAGCACATCAGTATTTGAAATGTAAATCCTTCCTTACCTGTGGGGGAGCGGCAGCAAGGCAAGACCATTTTCCTCTATACTGAATTCCACCTCTTGTAGAACATGTGCAATACCATGTTTAATTTATGCTAAAAACATCTAAACATGGCTTTAGGTAAATAATATGCAGCATAGTTCATAATATTGCTTGCCCATCTTGCCCAAAAATGAAAGTGTTTCCTGTGAAAAAGAGTTCTCAAGTTTTTTAGACTTACTAATTTATTCTATAAAATCAAGATTTCCATGAGGTGGCAGTGTTCTGCTGTTTCTCATACAGAGAAGCATATAATTAAGGACAGATTTTAGAGATTCCTTAAAAGAGAGGTATAATATTAATAGATGCCATGCTTTTTATTAGAGCAGACTTAAATTATTTAAATGAACCACCTGGGAGAAGACCAATTCACCCACTAAAAAAATATAGTCAAATCTGTCAAAAGTGCATTAGCTAATGAAGGTATTGGCACCGAAAAACACTGTGTGAATGCACCTGGGTTCAAAATGAAAGGCCATATTCAGTGGGCAGAATTCTTCTTCTATCTTTCTACATAACAATTTCTCCTCTTGCACCTCCAGCAACACTAAACACTGGATGTACCTGATATTTTTATATTTAAATCCCTAAATCTTAGGCTTAGCATTCCAGCATCCCCAGTGCTTGCAGCAAAAGTATCATGGCCCCTTCATTTCCTCCCACCATTGCTAAAGAGCAGACCAAAAAGAATGCAAAGTAAAAATCCTTCTGTTGTAGCTAACTGAAAGTACGCCGTCAGCACGTTTTAATTCTCCATGTTCTCCCAGCCCTGGTGTGCAGCAGGGTACCAGCCCCCTTCTCTCGGCACAGACAGCATGTGACAATTTCTGGGGAAATGAAATTTTTTCAGACATAGATCTGAATGCCATGAGCATGTTGTTATTGCTGGCAATGAGTAAGACCATCTTCTGCAACAAGAAATGACTCAAGGCTCTGAAGGACAAGCTTTGGAGACGTCATATCTTGCCAAGAGAGTAACGTCAGGGTAGCGAGAGCAACAACAGGACAGGGCAGAGCAAATGGCTGCCCACGCCCATCCCTCTCTGAGGGGGAAGCCAAGGCCCCAGCAGAGCTGCTAGAAAGCCCGCAGAGATGCAGCATCTCTTTGCACTTCCCATGTCCCAGCTGGAAAGCTCAGACATGGGTTTGTGCTACACCATGAAGTTTTCTCAGACTAGAGATGTTGATGATTACTGGAACCACTGAAGGGAAGGGGGGTTGTGTGGCCATTGCTTCAGGACCCAGGAGGAGCAAGAGGGTTGTAAGGGACCTGGAGGAATGCAGAAAGTATCAAAGCTGTCTTGGTGGATGGGGGAACAGCCTTGCCCATTAACCGTGTGTCACTTGGGGTCATGGTGGCTGGGAGTGCCTTTCTGAAGCTTCCGGGGGACTTTGCTGGAATTTGAATGTTGTTAAAATATTTTCTTGAGGTTTTACATCTCAGGGTAATAAAGACCACAAAGATCAAAACCTCAGTGGATTGTCTTTAGGACTGTGGTAGTTGTAAACTAGGATCACCCAAGTGTTTTTTGTTCTATTGCTCCTGGCGTGACTTTACCTCACCCTTCTTTGGTTGCAGCACTCCTTCCCTGAATGCTGAGCTTACCGTACCTGGGTACACTCCTGCTTTTTATTGCATTCATTAGCATACATGAAATATCCCCCTGCAGCAAAGCTGGCCTCCAGGATCCCAGGCTGCGTGAGGAGTAGTGTTGCCAGCAGGCAGAGGAAGATGATCCCTCCCCTCTGCTCAGCACTAGGGAGGCCACAGCTGGAGTGCTGAGTCCAGTTCTGGGCTCCCTGGCAGAAGAGAGACATCAATATCTGGAGAAAATCCAACAAAGTGCCACGAAAGTGATGAAGGCACTGCAGCATCTCTCCTGTGAGGAAAGGCTGAGAGGGCTGGGACTGTTCATCCTGGAGAAGCCTCAGAGGGATCTCATCAACGTACATAAATACCTGAAGCGGGGGTGCAGAGAAGCTGGAGCCAGGCTATTCTCAGTGATGCCCAGTGACAGGACCAGAGGCCACGGGCAAAAAGTGAAACACAGGAAGTTCCCTCTGAGCATCAAGAAACACTGTTTCACTGTGAGGGTGACCGAGCACTGGCACAGGCTGCCCAGGGAGGTTGCGGGGTCTTCATCCTTGTGGATACTCAAAAGCCATCTGGACACAGTCCTGGGCAACTGTTTCTAGGCGACTCTGCTTGAGCAGAGAGTCAGACGAGGTGACCTCCAGAGGTCCCTTCCAGCCTCAAACGTTCTGTGATTCTGTGTCAGGAAAATAAAAGGTACCATGAAGTTTTCTGGTGAGCTGCCCTGAGAACAAGAGTGAGCTCTGACTTGGAGCTAGAGGAAAGCTGCAGGCACATACTGAAGTCAACAGAGGGCAACATGACTTCATGTACTAACAGGGAGGTCTGCAAGAATGTTTTTGAAAGAAGTACATGTAAAACCTAAAGCATTACATTTCTTTGAAACACTGAATGTTTTCTTGCATGGTAAATGATATTTTTACACATACACCTATGCACACGTTTATTTGTACACATCAAGATTAGCAAATTATCAGTCTAGACAGACTATTACACTGGCTCTGACTCACGAAAACAGAACTGAAAGACCTACCACACTGGGTCCAAGGACTGGATGGTGGCCATCAGTGTCTTGTACCTTGCAAAGCCATATATTACAAAACAAATTTTCAGATGATTCCTCTTATGTTTGGTCAATGCTTTTGCTAAACTACTCTCTTTGGTGAGAGTGAGCATCGTGGTAGGGTAAGGTACATCCAAGAAAGATACATGGGTGGCATGTTGTTTTGCATCCTTGTCCAAAGCAGGGTACTGTACTGCTTTCCGGACTGCTCACCTTAGTGCTCTGC
The DNA here is from genome assembly GCF_036013475.1 of Columba livia. Classification (NCBI taxonomy): domain Eukaryota; kingdom Metazoa; phylum Chordata; class Aves; order Columbiformes; family Columbidae; genus Columba; species Columba livia. Next base: position 196,287,025 of record NC_088602.1, read on the forward strand.
TTAGGAAAGTTTCCCATCACTCGGACGTTAAAGTAAGATGAGTAGAGAAGTGGAGAGAAAACTACAGCAAGTCCATGACCTCTGTTTGAGGTTCTGCACCAATATGTGGGCAATATGGGATAAACAAGGAGGAAAGCAAGTGGGAGAGGGCCAGATGCAGAACAGAAGCATGCCTCAGATTCATTGAAGAGGCAGGACAACTGTCTTGAGACCATATCAGGACTCCTGGTATGTACTCTGTTCTGCAGGTATTTTACAGTGATCTGAGTTAAGCGATCAGTACATTCCTTTGCTAGCTGGACTTCTGAAGGAGCCCATGTGGGCAAACAGGAGATCAGGGAGCCTGAAGTGCTGCATCTTCAAGCCAAAGTTAGACAGGAGTTCGGGACGCTAGAAAGGGCACCAGAGCTGAGTCTACCGGCAGCACACATTTGGGATCTCTCACACCACGTGCTGATCACAGAAAAGAACATTGGTCCAAGCGGTAACCATGATATGCCTAAGGCCTCATCACATACCGTGGTTAAACACCCAGCACACTGCCTCTGGCTTGTGAGTCAGGTGCAATGCAGCTGCCTCACCTGAGGGAGTGATTCTTCTTTGCATTTAAATGCTAGGCACCTAGTGAAGGCATCCTCCTAAAGCAAGAACCTAAATTCCCTGGGTGGTCAGCAGGTGCCTTTGAAAATAAGTATCAAGGACACCCTGCCTGCCTATCTTATATGCATGCACCAAGGATAAAATTATGCAGTGCCCACAATTCAGAGTCTTTGCAATGCGAATTAGGATGGATTATATATTAGGGATATTTTCCTTTTGCTGTGCTCAATTTGTCATTGCCCATTTAAACTTCTTAATAAACATTCGTACCAGAGCTGTTCATAACGTGCCAGATAATCTTCATTTTAAAAAACCCACAAACAAACAAACGAAACCCACACAAAAAAACCCACCCCAAAACACAACAACAAACACTCCCCCCCAAAAAAAAAAACAAAAAAAAAAAACCAAACCAACCAACAAACAAAAAACCCCAGCACTTTCATTTGCTTTAAGCTTCCACTTTAAGTTCCAGGTTTTTAATAAAAATCAAAACCAAAACTAAAGATATTTTGTATTTTTTAAGCACCTCTAATTTTAGTTGGCTTTATTGTTGTTGGAAAACATGTAAATCTAAACTGAGGTGGAAAGTTTCCACACAAGTTTTCACGTTAACTAAAATCTTGCTTTTATCGCCAAACAAGACCATTTAAAATGCAGTGACTATGCAGCATTTAATTTTCTTTGATTCCAAAAGCTCTGGCAAACAAGGTAATTAAAATAAAAGAAAACAAAACAAGGCAATTAACTCACAGATGCCCTTCAAGAGATACGGATTACATCAAGGAGATGTCAAAATTCTACTCAGGGGATGGGTGTTCTCATACCCTGCTCTCTTAATCCAGGATCTGGCCTTTAAATCCCCTGAGCAAAGGGATTTTGTGGCTAACAGGAAATTTTGCACCAGGAGTCAGGGTCATTTTCAGTGTTCAGATAGAAAATCCTCAAAGTAATAAATTTCCATTGTTAGATCATCTTGGTTTTATGAAAGTCAAAGTTCTCCCTGAAGCACAATGTTATCATGCAGCTTGGATCTTTCTCAGTGATAAAAGTGATAAACACTGTATTTCCTGCATCTGAGATTACTCCGGTGTTAATGTTGTGAGCACTGTGCAGTACATGGACGGAAGAATGTCCTGATCTAGCAGAGCAGATCAAACGACACCATGAAAATCAAGGTGCACACACCGTGCTAATCTGCAGTTTGCCCTTTATTAACTGTAATTGATATAGTTTAGTTATATTAACAATACTGTTTGCTCGTGATATCGTGTGTCAGTCTGTTAATATAGTACATTATGACAAAGTCATGCACCTGGGGAGCACTAACCCCGTGTGACAGTGTAGGCTGAGTTCCAGCTGGCAAGAAAGCAGCTCTGGAGAAAAGGGCCTGGTGGTCCTGGTGGGCACCAAGCTGACCATGTGTGCCCTGGCAGTGTGCCCTGGCAGCAAAGGCCGACAGCTTGGGCTGTGTGAGCAAAGGTGTAGCCAGCAGGTCAAGAGGTGCTTGTGGGACTACATCTAAAAGTCTTCATGCAATTTCGGCTGCCTGATGCATGGTGACATGGTGACAGACGAAGCTGGAGCATGACTCCTGTGTCCTTGTTCTTGGCACCTGCCTGGCCATCCCTGTGGCTATCTAACCTGCCTGTTAGGAGCTCCACAGAGATTTTACAATGCTGTTGGCTACCTATTCCTCACTTCTAGTATCATTATCATTAGAAAGTTTCACATTTACTTTAACTCTACCTTGGGCTGGTTGCTCTATCAACGTATTGTATCAGTTTGATACAATTTGTTCTTGAAAAGTGTCTCTTCATCATTGCTTATCTCTTTATTGCGTTCAAGGTGCTAAAACTTCTATAAAAACGTCGAAGCAGTCTCAGATTCCTTTGGTTCTCCTATCTCCTTCAGTTAAAGTAAATCCTTTTGTACTCATCAAGACTCCTACACCATCCCATCCTTCTCCAGGTGTCAGAAGATAGTCACAGGTTGCTTCTCTGACTCCTTGAGTAGTCCAGGGTGAATTTCACCAAGTCCTGACAACCTGGGAGCCTTTACCTGCAGTCTGCAAACAAAAGTCTATAAGCAAAAACTTTTAATACACATTTTTTATTTATTGTTACGTACAGAATAGAGAAAGAAAGAGGTCATATAACACTTAGACAATGTAGAATGATATACAACTCAACTTTACACTAGGGTTTGGTGTTTCAGCAATGAAGAAATATAATTTTGCAGGTAGTAAGACAATGCCAAGGCAAGTGTTGCCTGAAACTACTCATACATAAGCATAAAGAAAAGGAGAGAAAAAAAAAGCATGCAGAAAAAAATGAAGGTTTAAATTAATAAAATCAGCATGACTTGCATTACAAAGTGAATAAGCACTGAGGCAAGATCTACCTTTAGATTAACATGGAGTACATTGTACTGGTTTCGACTGGAACAGAGTTAAATTTCTTCACAGTAGCTCATATGGTGCTATGTTTTGAATTTCTGCTGGAAACAGTGCTGATAACACAGAGATGTTTTAGTTGTTGCTGAGCAGTGCTTGCACAGCATCAAGGCTTTTCCTACTCCTCTTACTGCCCTGCTAGTGAGTAGGCTGGGGGTGCACAAGGAATTGTGAGGGGACACAGTTGGGACAGCTGACCTCAATTCACTAAATGGATATTCCATACTATCTGATGATGGGCTCAGCAATAAAAGCTGGGGGAAGAAGGAGAAAAGTGGGACATTCGGCGTGACAGCATTTGTCTTTCCAAGTAGCTGCTACATGTGATGGAGCCCTGCTGTCCTGGAGATGGCTGAACACCTGCCTGCCCATGGGAAGTAGTGAATGAATGCCTTGTTTTGCTTTGCTTGTGTACATGGTTTTTGCTTTACCTATTAAACTGTCTGTCTCGACCCACAGGTTCTCAAATTTTTACCCTTCTGGTTATCTCCCTCATCCCACTGGATGGAAGCGTAAGCAAGCAGCTGTGTAAGTCTGAGCTGCTGGCTGGGTTTAAATTACAGCATACGTACAAACAGGAGTGGATTTGTGGCAAAGTGGTTGGTGCTGAGGACCTTAAATCCAATCCCCATTTCAGTGTTTTTCTTTCTTTTGGATGAGCTGTAGCCTGGCTCTGTTGAACTCCCCTCTGCGGCTGCTCCTGGATGTGCCCCTGGAGCACATTTTCCCATTGAATCCAGTGCCCAGGAATCTGGTTCATGCAGTTTGAGGCTGCTCCACCACGTGACCCAAAGCAGAAGAATGTGAGATGATCAAAAGATTTGCTATGGAAGTGTTCTGAGTCAACGCACTGATGTAGATGCTTCCACTGAGACCGCAGGAAGAGGCTGCAGGTGCTCAAATAAAATAAATCTATGGCAGAAAGTTTGGAAATCACAGTGAAGAAGAGAAAATTCAGAGAGAGACTCAAAATCATGTATTAGTTCACAACCTCCACTTTTGAAAAGTGCACACATAGCAGAGAAGGTAATCCTGATGGATTACTCAAACCAATGCCACAAAAGGAAAGAGAAGCAATAATAATATAATTCTTCCAAAATGGCTGCAGGGCTACCTTTAGAGGTTTAGTAGATAGCTAATGTTAATTAGTATTCCTCCTCAGTGAGCCTTAATAAACATTGAACCCAAAAATGTGAACTTCACTTTCTCTTCCATTCTACGTCTTAACACAAGATCTCGTTGTCATTAACACATTAACATGGAGATGGACTAGGAGCTGTCTGGAAAGTTTGGTTTTCCCTCTGTTTAGGGTCTCTGGCTTTCAGTGCATGAGAGCAGCCAGTGCTGGGATGGCAGGAGTGAGGAGGAGGCAGGTCCCAGCCCGACAGCAGGGGAAGGCCCTGGCAGTGCAGTTTGGGGTACCACAACTTGGGGTACTGCAGTTTGATACCGCACCTGCCTCCCTACAGCAGGGCTGCACTCCCTTCTGTCCTTCCTTTGCCCCACTGCAGCCCAACATGTCGTGCTTTGTGTCTTTCACTTCAACTTGTGTCCTGGAAAGGACTTAATGTGCTTAAATTCAGTCACTTTTCCTAATCCTGAACTGGACACTAGCACAAACGTGTTTCTACTGCTGACACTCCCAGACCCAGATGTGCAGGAGCCCAAACGGACCTTCTGTGCCACCCCTGTGACTTCTTCAGTAGGGGAAGTCTCCTTGCATCCAGGTTCATGCACTTGCAGGCAAATTTCAGTGCTGGAGGAAGGGTAAGCATAGTCAGAAGTGAGACAGGGAGCCAATAAGATGGAAAAAAAAGTACAAAAAATATTGGACACAAGAATCCAACTGCTGTAGAGCAGAAAAGAGGATATGAAGAAGTTTATATGCAACTAGGTGCAAGTCAAACTATAGTGTTTTCTGTTATCAGCATCTAAATTAACCAATTTCAGCAAGTTCAGGAATGTCTGCGTCAGTGGGAGTGAAATGCAACCATACTCCTAAACACAGCTTCAGGGTGATAGAAGTGCCTTGATAAGCTCTGCAAGACTGAAATTCTTTGGGAAAAGGACATCTGTGGATCTTTAAGGCTGGTTTCAAGTAGAATACAAAAGAAGCACCCAGAAAGTTAATGCTCCTGTGCCAACTGCTGGGCAGATTTGTCCCCACTGCACTGCTGGGTCATTAGATGCTCCAGTGTCCCAAAGTCACCAAGCAGTAGCCTAAAGTACATTATCATCACCTATGAGGAATCCAGATCTTCCCCTTCCATAGGACTAAGGAATCTTTATTTCAGATATTTTCACTCTTTCTAATGCCCTAATTAGCTTGGGCATATTTAGACATTGATTCAGTAACATCAGTTAAAATCCATCTGTTTTCTCTGACAGTTTGTTCTAGAGGATTATTTTCATGGCTCGCCAGAGATATTACTACATCCGTTTCTCTCTTGAGGCAGCCATTTGAGGTGACTGACTTCTCTGTGCATTTAGAACTAAATTTACAGTGACTATGCTGTAGTTCAACTCCAGATTCCACACGCCCGTGATTCAAGTATATTTATTCTGCCTCACTCTAAGATAACTTCACCCCCTCCAGAGAGAGCTGGGGGAACATGAAAACTCCAAAAGATATGGGGCTGGGTAAGGATTTGGACTTGGGCTGTGCATCATGTGGCCACCACAAAGCCTGCTGTTGGGGAAAGTCTAGTAGTAGAGATTCACTTCAAAGCTTTTGCTTTGCCGTTGCTCCTTGTCAAGGGTTTTGATTGCAGGGTGACAATAAAACCCTGGCAGATGTATTGTTAACCCTCTCTCCCCTCTTCCCACTAAGGACAGGCAGTCGGGAGGGAAAGAAGGACAGAGAGAAGAGAGTTGGAAAAATTTAAAGTGTTTTACTAATGCTACTGATAAGAATAGAGAAAATAATACAAAATATACAAACCCAATCTTGAAAGTCTCAGCAACTGCAGAGCCGGCACCCGAAGTCCTGGACTGGACTCTGCAGCCAACCGGAGCTGGATTCGGTCTCTCACTAGGCCTCCGTTTGCAGCAAGGTCCTCTCCTAATGTCGGCCATAAGCAAAAGGGACAAGATCCTCACGATCTCCCACTTTTATATGAAGTATTCACGTGAATGGGATGTCATACTCTGTTGGTCAGTTTCTTCGTCACCTGTTTCTCATTGCCCCTCTCTTGAGATGTGAATCTGTCCTTACCAATAACCTCGCATTCCACTGCTATGTTTAGCAAAACATGTACCTGGTTCTCCAGGAAAATGCAGCTAATGTGAAGGCTTTAGCTGACAGGCAAATTCACCAAAAGAGAAACTTGTTTTTAACAAAACCAGGACACTCCTCCACCCTGATTTATGCTGTAAACCTGTGATCTGACTATGCCAAGGGGGCATCTGGCAGGTTTACTTGGAAAATTGCAGACCAGACTCATAGTGTCTGTCTTCACCAGTAGTTGACACTTTTGCACTCATCTTTCCCCTCTTCTCCTTACTGTTCCTCTTCTATCTGTTCCTCAGTCAAGCTGCATGGTAGCACCTTTGCTGCGGGGCAGACAACAAAGCAGCAATGCACAACAGAGGTGCCAGGGTGCTGGAGAGGAGAGCAGAACCTCCCCGTTAGCACCCATGGCCCCTTAGATCTGATGTTGATCCAGGAGGGCACTGTCAGCTCAGCAAACAAACACAGAAGTTGTCTTATTCCACCCGGCCAGAATCTACACTGCTCTGTCATGACCCAAAGCAGACAGATGTTGGAAATTCATCTTGTGTTCCTGAAGCCCTCCAGCTTTGTCCAACCTCCATTTAGTGACACCTTCCATTATGCACCAAGGATAGGAGTCAAATCACTGGACTTTAAACATCTGCAAAGTTGACACCTGCATCTGGGAGACTCCTGTGGGGTGCCTCTGCAGCTGGCAGGAGTGACAGGTACTCACATGACAGAATTCAGATGACCTCATGTAGACAGCCACCATAGGAAGATGAGCTGATCACACCCTGGAAGTGCCCGTCTTTTCATAAGACAGCTGAGTGTGACAAGCTCAGGTATGGGCACTCACATGAGCCTTCTCCCATGTGATATCCTGTTCACCTCCAGCAAAGACTTCCTTTGATCTGAAAGAGGCAAGGGTCCTGTGGGACACAGCCTTCAGGATCCTGTGGGATCCTGAAGTTCATGTCTATATCCAATACAGATGCACATAAGCAACTTGAATTCCACCACGTCCTAATCTGGAATGCTTTATTTGTCCATCTTAACAGTTTTCTTTAATTAGTGTATATTTCTGGGCTTCTCTAAAAAGTGATAGCATGAAATCAGAAGATCAAATAGCTGGCTTGTTTTGGTCTCCTCTCAGCAGGTCTGCAGCCTTGAGGCCCACTGCATGGAGCAAGGAGGATAAGCTGGAGTGACAGTGGGCGGAGGTGGATATTTCATGGATAAAAGGAATGCAGTCTCCCTAAGTCATATTCTTAGAAATGCCTGAACCATTTGGACTGAAACCATCCCAGAATTAATCCTGAAGCAGATTCTATTCATGAGAGTTTATTACAAAGTCCTGCAGCTCAGCACGGAGCACTGCACCCACAAAGGGGGGCAGTCAATATTCGCTTGCTAAATTCCTGGTGTACTACTGGACCAAATGACACTATATGGCAGGAATTTCACCTTAAGCTGGGCACTTAGAGAAAAAGGATTTCCTTTATGGGTTTTGAATCTAGTTTCACAGTATCACAGTATCACAGTATGTTTGGGATTGGAAGGGACCTCAAAAGATCATCTAGTCCAATCCCCCTGCTGGAGCAGGAACGCCTAGGTGAGGTCGCACAGGAACATGTCCAAGTGGGTTTTGAATGTCTCCAGAGAAGGAGACTCCACAACCTCCCTGGGCAGCCTGTTCCAGTGTCTGTCACCCTCACTGAGAAGTTGTTTCTTCTCAAATTTAAGCGGAACCTCTTGTGTTCCAGCTTGATCCCATTACCCCTTGTCCTATCATTGTTTGCCACCGAGAAGAGCCTGGCTCCATCCTCATGGCGCTCACCCTTTATATATTTATAAACATTGATAAGGTCCCCCCTTAGTCTCCTCTTCAAACTAAAGAGACCCAGCTCCCTCAGCCTTTCTTCATAAGGGAGGTGCTCCACTCCCTTAATCATCTTTGTTGCCCTACGCTGGACCCTCTCCAGCAGTTCCCTGTCCTTCTGGAACTGAGGGGCCCAGAACTGGACACAATATTCCAGATGTGGTCTCACCAGGGTGGAGTAGAGCGGAAGGAGAACCTCTCTCGATCTACTAACCACTCCCCTTCTAATACACCCCAGGATGCCATTGGCCTTCCTGGCCACAAGGGCACAGTGCTGGCTCATGGTCATCCTGTCGTCCACCAGGACCCCCAGGTCCCTTTCCCCTACACTGCTCTCTAATATGTAATTTCCCAACCTATACTGGAACCTGGGGTTGTTCCTGCCCAGATGCAGGACTCTACACTTGCCCTTGTTAAATTTCATTAGGTTAAATTTCATTAGGTTATTCCCCACCCAACCCAACCCATTGACATTTTTTCTAATATTGAGAGCTAGGGAGATCAGGAACTCCAGCTCAGCATCCTTTGCACAGAGGTAAGTGCGCCTTTTGCAGAGCCGCATTTTTAACATATTTGTGGAGCACAGTCATATTAATGTCTAACAGACTAATGTCACATACCTGCAATGCCCCTCACAGACCTCCCAGACAACCTTAACCTCAACCTCAGTTATTGTAATTCAGGAATTCTTGCTGGTGGCCCAATCAATAACTAAAATGGATTAAAGAGACATTGTTGGGAAACAATTAAGGAAGACATTTGGTAACACATCCTCATGGATGGCAGCACACAAACAATAGGATCTGAACACCCAGGTCACATAGTTGAGGCACAACAACCCACACAAGGACATGGCTGCCTGCCCTGTTCAAGCCAGTCAGTCATGGAGCAAATCAGTGCAGACTCCTGAGACACGGCGGTGATTTTGAGATGGTTGAAAAACCACATCGGTAATCCAGCTCCACTCTGATTGTGACATGAAAGCAATAGCTCTAACAGCAAAATCCTTGTTCTGCTTTCCACAGCCTGCTTCCCTGCCTGAAGGAGGGAGCAGATTTCTAGGGCAGGGTTTTTCAGCCCAGGGATCTTAAGACCTGGAACCATCTCAAGGACCTGCCGCTGACTTGAAGCACGAGTAAGAGAGAATGTGAGGATGGTAAATTTTTTCCTATTGAAATAATTCAGAGCTTAGACGGGCTCTCAGAAGTCTTCCTTCTGTCAAGGCTATTTTAATTCCAGAACAATTAAGACTATTGATTGCTATGAGCTAATATCTGCCTCTAACAAGAGCTGCACTGGGCTGTCTTGGCTGTCACATGAGATGTCCTTGCAAAGGAAGTTTCCAAAATACCTATCAATCAATAAAACATCCTTTGATATGGCACCAAGGTATTTTTAAATGTCTCAATCTTCTTTAAGTAAAGCAAATACATAATATATTTATCTACTGCTGAATGCTGTTGTAAAGTCACACTATTAGTTATAAAGCAATTCAAGAATCTTGAGTAGAAGGTCCTAAAAATGACAAGTGCTATTATATCATTAATAAATTGATGGTGAGATATCTCAGGTAATGTTTAACTGTAACATGAGACAATACTAATAAAAATGACACTTGAACAAGCATTAATTGTTCTTCTAATCAAGGTACTGTTGCTCTAATTGAACTATTATCTTAAAAAAAATTGGAGTGATTTAATAAGAGGCATATTTACAAACACTTTCTCTTCAGACTGTAAAGGTTATCAACATAGGTTTATGTTAATAAATTATGCTTGAGTAAGAATTGTATTTTCGATCGGTTCTCAAGTGCTAACTGGGAATAAAAGAGTTCACTGGCATTTCATATGCTGTACTTTTAGACTGTCAAGGTAAAATATTTATATATGTATATATAAATAATAAAATATCCATATATATATATAAAAAGAATGGTTTATGGCTGCCACAAGACCCCCAACTAAATTTGTGCGTGATCAGGCCAGTCTAACTGTTGTGTTTGCATTGTTGTTAATATTGATTAATAGCTGTGTTAGAATTGTTATCAGTATTCATTTGTGGTTTTGTAAATGTATGTAAGGAACCTGACAGACATAGACAGGTAGATGTCTAGAAAGTGTGGCAAGAGCTTTACATATTGAATCTTAAAAAAAAATAAATCAGGTTTCCACAGCTGTATCAATTATGAGCGGGATGCCTGGGATATTAATCTTCACTCTTTTCTCCTGGAGATTCAAAGACTAATTTGTTGGTACCTTAAGGAGACACCCATTACTCTGCACATGACTTTTATTCCTTCTACACATTTTGCTGGCACCTTGTTTCTCTGCCACAGACATGATACTCTTTCATCCTCTCCACCCTGCCTTCAGAATGCTAAAACTATCCAAGTTTTTCTTGCCTTCCATGAGTACGAGGCACGTGCGGTCCTAGGACAGCCCAAACTGTGTTCCACAACCACATACAATGCTGTGTCTCTCATCCCCCACACTAGTCCCACTGCTCCCTAAATCACGGGGAGGAGGCAGAGAGGTTACATCAATGGTCCAGTGTGTGCTGGGCTCCTGTTTGCACAACAGGACTCCTTCCTAGCATGACTCTTCACTTTCCCAGGACACTGTGCAGGTCAGCTGTCACGTGTGATAGCTTCACCAGAAATACTGCTTGCAGTTCTCCAAGACAAGACCAACTATCTGCTGTGACATCCAGCCCACGCACTCTGTAACTCCTGGTCTGCAAGAACACATGCCATCTGTGCCACTCAGCAGCTCAGACCCACCAGGGCTGTCCTGCTTACACAACCCTGCTTAAACTACAAACCCTTCTGGGCTTCTGGGATAAGAGTCAAAAGACTGAGCTTAAATATTAACAAAATGCTCTGCAGTGCACGAGGCAGTCAAGGCTGAGCACAATGTTCTGCAATTGGGTTGTGTCAGTTTGGAAAAAGCTTTCAATTGCTTCATTTATATGCAATAAAGTTTCATTTTCCAGCATGTAGGCAGTTGGCAAGAGAAGACATGATCTGTTGTGTTTAAGAAATTCTCTTTTTTACCTCATATGGCTAAATCAAGCCCAGAATGGTCTCTTTTCAGCCTAGAATGAGTGCTCAGCTTTTTCTGCTCACCTGTGGGTGGACAGGAGGAGGGGAAGGGCTGGGAGCAGGGTGGTGGAAACATCTCCCTGCTCCTTCTCCCTGGTGGGCTGATTCCTGAGCCTTCCAAAGGGGCCCCGCAGGAGGGTCACCCATGGGAGAGAGCATGCGAGCAGCCCTCTGTGCAAGGAGAAGACCTCAACTGGGGATACAAGGAAACTGGTCAGACCACCCGCTCCTGCATCCCCATGCCCTTCATGCACATGGAGGTGTCACAAGATCATGCAGGGGCTGATGCTGTGTTGGGGCTCTGCACCCACCTCCCACACACGTTCCAGACCATAGGCACAGAAAACCCTTCAGGAGCACAAGGCCCAAGACCCTTCATAGGTTAATTTTGTATTTACTCACCTCATATCGGCTTCCCCAGCAAGCTGTGTTTCCCAGTTACTTCTGCTGTCTCACCTGTCCACAGCTCAGCATTTCTACCTGTGCTTTCCTAAAAGTGTCCCGACTTTCTCCTTTTGCTTCACCCAGATAATTTAGTTCAATTTTTGTAATGTCTTGCTACAGAGATTGGTGTTTTAATCAGTTGTTATAAGGTCAAATAAAACCCAGTTGCTTGAGAGTAAAGGAGACATAGCTTCAGGAGGAAGAAAGTAATCTTAGAAACTTCAGGAACATCTTAAAGTTTGATGGAAAGGCAGAAGGGTTCTTGTGGAGATGGATATGCTTTTGGAAAAGCCTCACTTTACAAAAGATGAGGCAGAAAGGTTTTTGGACTTGCCACCACTGACAGCAGAAGGTCTCTTTTCCCACATAAGGAGCCTGTCAGGGCCTAACCTGGTCTGGGCAATGCAGCCTCTTTAACCCAAACTGCAGCAACTCAGCACTCTTTAGGACATCACAAGTCACACAAAATTTTGTGTATATCATTATTTATTGTGATTGCTAATTAGGACCTGGGACCAATGGGAACAACAGCACTGCACCATATCTGCAATCAGACTCCCCAGTGTTGTTTAAATCGGGCCCTGAGTAGATAGTTCCAGAAATAAAGGGCTACATTGGCTAGAAAAACAGAGTGATTTAACAAAATGAAGGAACACACACATGATTGTGTGGTTGTTTTTCCACAGGCACATCACAGGACAGAGGCTGTTTAATCAGGGCTTGTACTGATAGTGACATTAGACTACAACCAACTCATATTTATCAGCTGTACTTAGATACCATGTTTTTATTTTAGGCCCATCCTGAGTCATAAATAAAAAAGACCTTGGAAAATATCACATCATACAAGTAGAGCCAGTAGGTAAAATGTAATTAACTTTTGTTCATAAATGCAGCTAATAAAAAGAATACAGATATTTGGATGCATTTTTCATGGAAGTCACTGTCATTTAAAAAGCTACTACTGTACTCATAATAATTGAATGTAAAAAGTTAGTTATTATTAATGCCTTTGTAAGGGATATGGCTGAAAAGAATAAGGGATGTGACACAAGTGAGTAGTTTCCTCAGACCATGTGGCACTTTGTAGTATAGTTTCAGGACTGAACTTTAAGCCCCAGAAACACGTGGTTTTATGGCATTACAAAGATCAAGCTTTTAATTTCCATTGAGACCCACACTGGATTTCCCAAACATATTCACTCCAAGCATACCATCTGCGTGACCATTTTTTTATGCAAACACCTTGAGAAATGAGAGAGAAGACACTCTGGAGATATGAAGGAGAGTCTGATAAGGCCTAATTAATTTTCTGACCTTCCTTTGGAAGATCACCTCCCCAGAGCTCCAGTTGCAGGTTTCTACCCAGCTGACTCCATTTTCCCCATCTCCCGTTGCTCAGTCCGGACAACCACCCGGCTGTGTTTGCAGAGGCTCCCAGGTACTGTTGGCCCCATCCCAAGGAGCATTTGCCTCCTCACCCTTCAGGGGAGAGCCCTGCTGGAAATCCTGCTCTTATTTCAACCTCCTTTTGTTCACTCTAAATTCCCTGTTTCATAGACTGTGACAACTGGACGGTAAATACGGGCAGCTCCCCTCTCCCCTGTCATTCACCAGTCCTCAAAATGTTTGTTTTTAGCTGACTTGTGTCTGAGGTTACAATTGTATTTTCCAGCCCAAAGCTGCCCTTCAGGCAGTCCAGTTCCTCACTGCCTTATCTTTGGGTGCTTTTTCATGAAGCTCAGTGTGGGGGAGATTCCCTCTTTAGTTTCACCCAAAAGACTTTTTCATTTCACTCCAGCAGCTCAGCTCTTCGAGCCCCACCAATGACTCAGTGGGAATGATGCCAGCTGTTGAGAAAGAAGCTCATTTCCTGGAGCGTCTATCTTTTTCTAAGGTGGCCTTTATCCTAAACTGATTAGATTTCAATATTTTTAGATTGCTAGTCTGGCATGATTACAAGCTGAAGCGGTCTGACAAGGAGCGAAGGGGAACACCAGCTTCATCAGCAGGTGTTGTGCCCAGGGTCCCTTCCCCAGAAGCTGCTGCAGAAGAAGGTGCCACCACTCTGGACTGAAGGGTTTTCCCATTGCTGTTACTGCTTTGCTGGCTGCAAAATTGCTGGCACACATGGCTTTGCATATTTCTGTTCCAGCTGGAGGAAGTACAACCCTTTTCATCAATAATGCTGCAGATGGGAATTGCAATAGTGGCCAGTTTGGGATCCAAAGACAACTATGGGCCTGATTACAGCCCTGCATGGCCAAACTTTACCATCAGGTTTGGCACAGGAAACACATAAACCTTTTCTAAGAGGGATAAAAACAGACAAAAAAAATTTAAAAAGGCTGAAACCATAGGCTGTAGGAAAGTCACAACAAACCATGTGAACTGCAAGGCTTCTCCTTGTATAAGCAGAGGCCATAATATCAGCCACAAGTATCATGCAGGGGAAGGAAAAAAAAATAGGACTCAGAGATGCTGTGGATGAGCCCAAGAGTCCCGGGACTGGCAGGTTTGGGACTGTGAGGTCAGGAATACAGACATGGCTACCTGCTCTGTGTTTCACCAGGAGACAAACGAAATTTAATCCAAATGTTCCATTTATGGCTGGGGTTTTATTTGCTGGATCTCTCAGCTGCTATTCTTGTAAACCTTCTCAATTCAGTAGTGCTAATAAGAAATGCTACCATTGGGATTATCAAATAATCTGGAATTACCACTTTCCTACTCCTGCCTTTTCCCAAGCAGACAGTGGACCAGGTCAAGCCACCTTCTGATCTGCATAAAGATATTTTATCATTTCTCTGTGTTGGTCTGCGAACAGGCAGATAGGAAAGATATTCAGGGGTATGAATGCAACAGAATGTATTGAGAAGTGTTTAAACAATGTGAGAAAAATCTCATTTGTAGATTAGGAATGAGAGGGACGAAAAAAATGATTTTTGACTTTGGCTTACAACTAACTCAACTCGGCTTTTCAATTTGTCCTTTAATTTGTCCTACTCATATTTATGATAATTGTTATTTTTTTTTAATAAAAAAGGTAATATTTTATTTAGTGTTTAATATGTTTTAATGTTTTAAAGTATGTGATCTCTGTATGATACAGAGTAGCAAACTCTAAAGAAGTGAAAGTTTTCTTGTACTAATCTAAAAAATTAATCTAAACTACTGATCTTTGAACCCACTGCTTTACTTCTCAGGTTCTCTCCAACACAAGTAAGGAAAATGGGTTTTCTGTGCTAGATGGCAATGTTTATGTGCTGTATGGAAATGTTTATCAGACCACAAATGGAAAAAGTTAAGTATGTCAACAGTAAATTGAAAAAATTTTTAAAAAGCTTTTCAGTGACAGCTCATTGCAATACAGAAACTGAAAATTCTTCTTTTAAAAATTAACAAAATATTCAATAAAATCAGGCTGTTTAAATGATCTGAAACTATCCCACCATAAAATATTACATGTCCCATGACTATCTGGTTTGTGCAACTCCAGGAGAAGAGCAGGCTGGTAATAAAAGTGAGTTCAGGTTTAAAATTCCCAAATCCAGCTATGATTTCAAAGGATTAAAAAGCCAAATAGTTCTGGAACAAACACTTGGAGAAGGTGTGGGGGAGCATAAACGTCAGACGTGTCGAGCCGTGGAGCCTGCTGCTGGGCAAACCCCCCCGCTAGATGAGCACAGCAATGTTGTTCCATGAGCAAAACCTCAGATCATTTCATTTTGCACATTCTTGCAAACCAGGCTGAAACTGATAGGAACCCAAGAACTGATAAGAGACCTGGTAAAATATTGGGAAATACATTTTTCCATGTAGCTGTTACCTGAGGGAAACCTCAGGCATTATTCACACTGTTTAAGAAATGGCACAGTCTAAAGTATCTGGAGATAGTGGAGTATTTTATTGCACTGCTATCTGCAAAGATACACCACACAGGGAGACCTAGAGCACAAACATACGTGATTACAGGGAGATGGCTCTGACTTAATGTTTGAATACATTCAAATGTTCCACCAGCTACACAGAAATATCTGCTGCATATTTATTTATTTAGGTTATTTTTAACAGTACCCTTAAGGGTGTTTCAAAATGGATAAGCAACTAAAAGTGTGCTCAGCTGAACTTCTAAGAGGAAATTTGGAAGAGTGTCCAGGGCTTGTCTGGGAAATAGGGTACTGGCACTAGTTTGGAAAAGCTGCTTGAAATATTCTGCCAGGCAGCCTTTTGGCCATTTATAATTACTGTTTAGTTTTGGTTTTGCTTTCATGTCAGTTTGATTTTGCTCCTATTTAACGTAAACATTTTGGGCTTAAGAAAGGAAGTTCAGCTGACTGCTCTTGTGGCCTTCAAGAGTCATTATCTTGGCTGACCTCTGGAGAGGCACAAACTGGACCACAGTCATGGCCTGGTGATGGAGTCGTGGAAAAATGGTCCAGCAGTGCTGAGAGGTGGGAAAACAGACACGAGTGTCAGGCCCCATCCAACAGCTCCTGGGCTCCAGTTGACCAGCTTCCACCAAGAGAGGAATAAACTGTTCCTCCTTCTCCCATCTGTTCCTGCTTGCCAGGAGGGAAAGACCTCTAAGGAGATGCAGTGAGGACTCCACAGTTTTCCCCGAGGCTGGCACCACACCACGACGGTATTCACACAACAGCCCTGCACAGTCTCACAGGAAAGGGCTGTGGTGTGAGCTGGCACTACGGCCTCCTAGAGCTGGGATGTACCTACAGAAGGGATATCCACAGTTGCTGTATGCAAGCATGAGGTGGACAGGATGCCCTGCAATGCTTCTCCTTTAGCCTGGGGGAATGTAGGGTGTGTTTAGACTCTCACAGGTCTAGAAACCCTTCGCAAATGGGTGTTCCACAAGCATCTCTTGGAGCAGGTGTCCTTGGAGCCAGTGGGAATGAGCTCAGGGTGGAGAGGCAGGACTGAGCCTCCCACCCCAGCACTGCACAAGCAAGGTTATCTGCGCCTCTGCTTTATTCTCAGATATCTGAACACTCATTGCTCTGTGTGTTAAACATAACTCCATGTGCATGTAGCAGTATCTCTACCGAAGGACAAAGCATGTCGGGCTGTGACGCTGCAGATTTCCTGACTCACGCATCACCAGAAAGAGAAGCTCTGCAGGGCTCTGTGATCACGCATCATTGCTGTGATTTCCAGCCTGGTTGAGTCTCAAATAATGTGTTGCTGTATTCAGCCACAGTGTAAAAATACAGTTAAATGCTGAATCAACAAGTCTAACCTGGCTGGTTGTCTCTGATGTGAGAGCTCTCTTAAGAAATTAATTTGCTTGACAAAATCAAAAGAGAGAGAGGACTTCAAATAAACACAAAGAAACTACTTATGCCTTAAGCAAAATATGGAAAGTTCATAAGAGAGAAAATAACATTAACATTGAGTTAAATATGACACTTTGTCTTGAAGAATTAAGCTTAATTTCTAATGTTGGCAGAGGAAGACAACAAAACTGGCCCTACTGTGAAAGGCAATGTGCAGGCTTTTGTGTTTGTGCTCTTTATGGTGTAATGCCATCATATAAACACCCATCACCCAGGCCAAGATTGCTGGCTTTCAGGGACTCAAGTCCATAATAAAAGGGAATTAAAATACATAAGTGTAATAAAAGAAATGAGAATAAAAAATGAGAGGGGTGTGGATATAGCACCAACCTTTTTATTGGAAATTTTCAGCTCCTCTGCACAATATGTTGCACTGGGTGTTCCTGCTCATTGTGTGCTTTATACAAAGGAGCGATAACCTTCACTGACCCATACCCTGGCAGAGTGTTCTCTCTTCCTCAGTCATCAAGCAAAATTCAGACCCTCTTTTTCTGCAACTCTTGGTAAATCTGAGCAGTCTGGAAAAATCACTGCTGGTGGAACTGACCTTCTCTTCCTGCCCAATGTCACTGCCCTTCCCAATCTTACACTGACTGCGTGACACTTACTTCTTAACTAAACTTACTCATCCTCACCCCCATTTTATGCATCGCCACTGAATTTGACCCAGTATCATGGCTGATTTGATTTGTGCCTCAGGGTACTGGAAAAAGAAACTTGCTGTAAAAAACCCAAGATACTAGAGAGTATAAGAAGCTGGAGGTGAAATGACACAATGTTTCTTTCCGGCATAATGTCCTGAGTCTGTGAGTACTGGTGACGACTCTGCTTTCTATCCATTCAGGACCATCCAGTTTTATTTTTGTTTTTCTTTCTTGGAGGTCCTCAGCAGGGCCATAAATCTTCCTGAGGATGCCATCCACAGGCTGTGGCCGCTGCCCTTCCTCCAAAACAGGAGCGAGGATGTGGCACCTGCCAGTGCTGCATGCCCAAACTGACTACCGCACTTACTGCTGAGCAAAATGCACTTGTTTATGCACTGAGCTTCCCAAGTAGAGCTTAGTGTCATATTTGAAAAGGTTGGAAGAACTTGAATTTACGATGTTTTGCACTAGAAGCATCACAGCAGATGGTGTTGTGAGCAATATTTTAGGCAGAACTGGGCAGCAGGGTGACCAACTGGGCAGCAGAAGACAGGTCATGGCCAGAAAGCTACACATGAGAACAGAAGCCTTATACGTGGTGAAGGAAAACATTGGGAAACACTAGAAATCTTCACAGGCTGATGTTGTTATCTGCATTCTCAAGCAGCTAATCTCCCAGTATCGATACTGGTGTTTATTTAACACTAAAGAAAGACGTGGATCTCTTCACAAAACAAGTAAAACGCATCTCTGGCAGAACTGTTTTCTTCTTTCTCTGTGAAAAATAGCTTCTTTCTGCAGTTGTAAACTGCTCAGACAATTTGTTACTGCTTTATCTCCCTCCAGTCACTTGTTCCTCACTCCCCATCCTGGTCGAGGCAGCAGGTAGCGCACACAAAGCCTTCAGAGCTCAGCTCACCAAGTGGCTCTGAGTGGTTTTCAGCTCCCTTGAAAACAAGAGGAAGCTGAGGGTACTTGAGACTTGTCAAAGGATCAGGCTGTGACTTATTTGCGGCACTGAACTTTCTGCATTTCTGGGGCTGCCTGAGAGACAGAGCAATGAGAAGTTTTCTTTGCCTTCTCCTCTGCTCTGCTTTGGCAGAAAAGGTCATGCCTTCCCAACTGGTTATGGAGTTTTACTGGTGTTTAAGCACCCAATGTAAAGACATCAGGGGTTTGCACAGCTGAACCCACAGTGTGGGACAGTGGCAACCTACCCCCTGTACGACCTTCATAGAGCAAACCTCCTCTGCACCATCAGGAGAAAATGATGTTTTTGAAATTGCTGCTTCAAACAGAAGGGCCAAAATGTTTATTGCCTTTATCGCTCCATGTAGCACCTTATTGCTTCAGCAAATTAGCGTAAATAATCCAAGCGTAGAGCACTTACAGGTGGATGTGATCAAGCCAAAGACAAGACTCTACTGACTTTGTTAAAGCCAAGGTGTCTCCTGCATTTAAACCTAGTCCTAGAAAAGCTGTCCTGTTGTTTTACATTGCAACTTCTCATGACGTATTCTGAATACAAAGAATTAAGAATATATTCAAGACCTCAAAGGGGTTTTAAAATACCACTATGACTGCACCATGCCTGCACTTTGAGCGGGGAGGCCAAAAGCTGTCTGTTTTATGGTTTCATATGTTCTACGTCTTTTAAAATGTTTGTTATTTTAATGGTAAAAGTAATTTCTGTGTCAGTTTTACAAACTGCAGCAAATCTCTTAAGCCTAACAACAGTTACCAAAAACAGGGGGTTGCTGTCACAGAGAAGGTACTCTCAACAGTTTAGGAAGTGACCTGGTATCTTTACTGACTAGGGGAGCTTATAGTCTTAGAAGTGTAACTACAGCTTTCAAAAGCACCTGAGGTCCATAAAGACTCTCAGGGAACTCAGAGCCGTGGGTTAAAACACAAGAAAGACATCCTGATTGGTCTAATAGAGCTCTCACCTAGTGGGAATGGATATTGAGGTCCTGCTTGCTTCGTTTTTTCTTGGTCTAATCATTGACTGAAATATGGGTAAGTCATCTGAGAGCAAAACCTCAGGGTCCTCCTGCCTCTTCTCCTAGACCCATGCCTGTGACTGTCCCTCTGGAGTACACAGGTTGCCCTCCCTCCATGTCATGTCCTTTCTCCAGCTGGAGCAAAACTTTATTCAGGGGCAGGGTGTGTGATTTCCAACCCCCAAAGGCTAAGGTAAGCTCTGGATTCCAGACGGTAGGAGTGCCCTAAGGAGTCAGGCACTCCACAGCCTTGCCTATACCATGGTATCAACAGCGGAAGAGTTTCTAGGTGTTCATGGCAGTGTGACCTATGGAAAGGGTTGTTAAGACAGTTTTCATCAGGAAACTTTGATGCTGTGGTGTCCTCAGCACTGAAGGTTCACTGGTCTCCTGAACACAGAATACCTGAACACAGACATCTGCAGCTGAATTTGCAGCCTGAGGCATCAAAATACTATTTGAGCTATCTCCTTAGGTGGTTTTAGGTATCTTGGGGAAATGTTTACAAAGGCTCACTTTGGCCTCGGGAGGATGATTCCCCTCAGTTCCTCTACAGGCAGTGGAGGGGAGCAGGATCCTGCAGCACAGTCCAACCTGCCTACACCATGTTTGTGCCCCAACACTCAGCTGCACAGATTTTCTGCACCTTTCAAGTGTCTGTAACTGGATGTCACAGCTGTCAGCTCCACCAAATCACAGGTGGCCTTCAGAAATCCCTGCAAATGCTATTTTTAGCAAAGATCTGAGCACTCAGGAATTGCTTCTGGAAGGATAACTTAGGGTTCCTTCAAGGTGCTTTGGAGGAAGGTTCACAGAGGCACACATTCACAGAATCACAGAATCACAGAATGTCAGGGACTGGAAGGGACCTCGAAAGCTCATCCAGTCCAATCCCCCTGCCGGAGCAGGAACACCCAGATGAGGTTACACAGGAAGGTGTCCAGGTGGGTTTTGAATGTCTCCAGAGAAGGAAACTCCACAATCTCCCTGGGCAGCCTGTTCCAGTGCTCTGATACCCTCACTGAGAAGTTTTTTCTCAAATTTAAGTGGAACCTCTTGTGTTTCAGTTTGCACCCATTACCCCTTGTCCTACCGTTGGTTGTCACCAAGAAGAGCCTGGCTCCATCCTCCTGACACTCACCATTTATATATTTGTAAACATTAATAAGGTCACCCCTCAGTCTCCTCCAAGCTTGAGACACAGCTCCCTCAGCCTTTCCTCATAAGGGAGATGTTCCACTCCCTTCATCATCTTTGTTGCCCTGTGCTGGACTCTCTCCAGCAGTTCCCTGTCCTTCTGGAACTGAGGGGCCCAGAACTGGACACAATATTCCAGGTGTGGTCTCACCAGGGCAGAGTAGAGGGGAAGGAGAACCTCTCTGAACATACTAACCACCCCCTTCTAATCCACCCCAGGTACCATTGGCCTTCCTGGCCACAAGGGCACAGTGCTGGCTCATGGTCATCCTGCTGTCCACCAGGACCTCCAGGTCCCTTTCCCCTACGCTGCTCTCTAATAGGTCATTCCCCAACTTATACTGGAACCTGTGGTTGTTCCTGCCCAGATGCAATACTCTACACTTGCCCTTGTTACATTTCATTAATTTTTTCCCCGCCCAACTCTCCAGCCTGTCCAGGTCTCGCTGGATGGCAGCACAGCCTTCTGGCCTGTCAGCCACTCCTTCCAGCTTGGTGTCATTAGCAAACTTGCTGACAGTACACTCTATTCCCTCATCCAAATCATTGACGAATATACTGAATAATACCGGCCCCAGTGCTGACCCTTGAGGCACTCCACTAGATACAGGCCTCCAACTGGACTCCCCCCCATTGACCACAACTCTCTGGCTTCTTTACTTCAGCCAGTTCTCGGTCCACCTCACTACCCGATCATCCAGACCACAGTCCCTCAGTTTAGCTGTAAGGATGATGTGGGAGATCGTGTCAAATTGTTGTCCAGAGCTGGCACACCCAGCAGCCCCATCTCCCCTACCACTGGCTCCTGCTCCTTCAGAAATGAAGTGTGACACAGCCGAGCTCTGGTCACCACTTCCCACCATGCTCAACAGAAACCTGGCAGATGTACAGCACAGGATTGCAACAGACAGTCCTTCTTATTCATCTCTGTTTTCCCATATTAGTCTCTGCAGACCAATCACAAACTGATCGCCAAACAAAGTTAAGCAATATCACAGAGAACTTTAAGAAATTACTCTTATCATCCCTCCTGAGGATAGGCTCAATGGTCAAGGCCACAGTGAAATCTTCCTTTTCTTGTAAAAGTTAACTGAAGTTAGTTATTAAAGTGCTGCCACTATTTAGGGAGGTTCTGAAATGAAGAACAGCACAAGATACCTGCTCTGTCTCCTACAATTTAAAGGATATGTTTCTTTTCCTAAAATCTTGGTGTGGTTTCTTTTGAAGAGCTTCCTGGAAGACACATCAGGTACAATTTTGACTTTTTCAGTCTGGATGTGGAATGTGTGAAGTAATGGTTATAAATGAAATGCTTCTACTCATGTGTTGTGTTTCTTGTAAAATGTAAAAGCTTCCCTTGTGGAATTTGTTTGTATTTTTCAAATGTTTGTGGGATGAAGCATGTGAATATTTAATTATTATTTAATTATTCAGCTGAAGTTACCAGATTTTTGTGTACTACTTGGTCAATATTTAGCATAAATTAACAAAGGGAAAAAAAACATCCCCTCAACAAAGTGACACACGTCAAAATAAGCATTAGTATTAGCAGCAGAGTTGGAGTGTTTTACATGTGGAAGATGGTAATGCTATTAATTGCTGGCCATGACAACACGATCAGAGGCTATGTGGAATAAACCTGAATCAGAATGTTATCTCTGGGGTTTCAGTTCAGATATAGTCTTGGTCAACAGCGAGTAAAAGTTACTACCACTAAATAGCTGTGTGGTGTAAGCTTGGCCTCTGTTTCTGTTTTCCATGTATGGATGGACATACTATAGAAGTCATCTGAAGAACTGTGCTAATTGGTTGTGTCCAACAAGGAGTCCAAGGACTGAATGATGGGAGCATTCTGGAAAAGCAGCGTGGGTTTCTGGAGTACAGACCTCTCTTTTAGGGGATTTGCAGATGATGTTGGCCTCCACTATGCTGGCACTCATCACAATATTCTGTAAAACTCCAAAAATAATTAATGGTGCTGACAGCTGAAAAAAATGTCCCTATGCAAAGGACATCCGTATTTCTAAACATGTATGGGAAGAAAACAAGAGTGAGCAAGAGGAAATCAGTTCCGACTGAAGTCATGGTAGCTGATAGCTGCCGATAGAGGATGTGGAAGAGGGAACTAGATGAGAAGAGCTCAACTAGCAAGTGACTTGCAGCAGTGGTCATCTGGCTGCAAGTGTGGTCTGCAGTGTGCTGTACCATGTGGTCTCATTTACCTGTCAGAAAACACGTTTAAGGCACTTTACACCGCACTTGAGGTGCTCAGGCTGGCTTGGTTAAACTTAACTTAAGTAATACCACATGGCACTATAGTCTTTAGAGCAGACTCACGCTCACATGGTTCAGCTCAATGAGCCCCTCGGGGTGAGGCTCCAGGGCTCCTTCTGCAGCTCTAAGCCACTGACACAAATCAGGAGGAGAGTCAGTAAACTGGGGCTCCTGTCAGGAAGGAAAAAGCACACGCAAAATACTTGCATCTTCAACAAGCCCAGCACTAGCAAACCAGAGTCGATTCAGAGGGTTGTAAAGGGGCACAGTGTATGTTCCCTGAGACTGGGGCATTAAATTTGGCCTGCAGAAAGAGTACAGGCTGGGCAAGGGGCAGGAGTGACAACTGAAGCACTCGGAAAAGCTACAGCAGCTGCAGCACTGGGGAAAATCTGAAATGAAAGAGTAACCCATGCAGTTCTTTTGTTTTTGTGCCTTATGAACATTTCAAAGGTACAAATAGTTCACCTACAATGTAATGAACAAAACGATTCAACAGGACTTTCAGCAATGTTCCTCTTGGCAATGTGAAGTCTGAAAGACCGATAGGCTGATTAGGAAACAGAGCAATCCTAAAAATCTTTGATAGAGTAAACTTCACCCTGCAAATCTAAGTACATGGAGATTTTTCAGAGAAAGAACTAAATTAACCATTTATTTCACTGAAATTTCGTCAGCCTCAGGTTCGGAGCTCTGATCCAGGGACAGTTGTGTACAATTATACAATTGCAGTATGATTTTAACTGACCTTGGATCAGGGTCTTGAATGAGCTTAGATTTTGAGTATTAGTCTGTTAAAATAACTACCCTGCATTTTTTGGAAATGACTACAAATATCATTTTTTAATGTTAAAACACAGAGTAAAAATGTTTAACCCACTGCCAAAATAGTAAATCCTTTGTGGAAAATTAGTGTATTAATAAAAAAACCCACCACATCTAAGAGGTTCATCTGACACTATTTGTACTTCTACCCATCCATGAATCTCTCCAGAACGAACTAGAAAGAAACTAAAACAAAATAACTTGAAATAGGTCAATAATGGGCCCTGAGCTGTAGTAAAGTTTCAGAATGAGATTTACGTTTTAATGTCAAAATTGTCATAGATAAAAAGCTTTCCCTCTCTTAATAACTATGCAAACTTCTTTGTGCCACTTGAAAATCTGTCCTGTGATATCACCATATGTTGAGTTTGAATTAGAAATGCCCAGGAAAGGAGGTAATGTTGGTCAGGCATCTGTTGTGAGACAAACAGCAAGATGCCAAGGAACACCTCGGGGAGAGAAAATGAAGAATTCAGTGCTGGAGCACTGGAACAGGCTCCGCAGGGAGGTGTCACGGCCCCAAGCCTGACAGTGTTCAAGACTGGACAACGCCCTCAGACACACATGGTGTGAACTGTGAGGTTGTCACATGCAGGGACAGGAGTTGGACTCGGTGATCTTTGTGGGCCCCTTCCAACTCAGGACATTTTATGATTCTATGATTCTAAGAAAAATGCTCTATTATCAGTGTCACAAGACTTCTTGCTTCCTGCAATACATCTTTGTCTCTGAGTCAAAAGAAAATAGAACGGGATAGAACAGATTAGTTCCAGTTGAAAGGATCCTGCAATGATCATCTAGTCCAACCGTGGCCACCAGAAGCAAGTTCCATGACTCCTGTCTAGTACTAGTCCTGTATTAAATATTTGATGGTGGCTGCCGCAGAGAGAAATTTTTTTAGCTAGTACATTTATTTAGGTGAAAATAATGTGAGAAGAATGTGAGGCATAGAGAGAAACATAACAGCACATAAAGAGAAACATAACAGTGATGCCATCAATTAATTGCTGCAAAATACCCAGTGGTACAGACTGGAAAGAATCTTGAGTCTTCTCATGTGCAATGCGGACTTTAGGGGTCATTTCTGGAGTGACCGAGGATAGTTTCTCTTCAGCACAAATATGCAAATGTGGGTTGGGACAAGGCAGAAAACAATATTTAGGTCAGACATTGCAACAACTGTTTGTGAGTATGAAACAGAAGAGAAGCTGTCCAGACAACCCATAGAAAGAAATCTTACAAATAACAAGCAGCAAAAACGTATTTTTTCAGTACCAAGCCTAACCTCCTGGTCACACAGACCCAAGCCAAAAGATTCAGCCCAGTCTCCAAGTGCAACAGAGAATGGCTGAGCACAGCCCTGGCTCTGCCTTTCCCCCCATGTCGGTGCATTTCAAGGAGCTCCCAGCCCTCCTGGTGTTGCCACAAAGAGAAACCGCTTGTGATCTGCTTGTTTGTTCTTTAAGAATTTAGTCTCCCTTGAGGGAGGCAGACTTTGTTTGTAGACAGCTGACTTGGAGATAAATTAACTCAAAATCCATCTTGTCCACCTTTTGGCTGCATGTTTAGAAAGAAAAACTTCATGCTCCAGCGAAACACTGCCCTGCAGTGGGAGGAGGAGGGCAGGAGATCACCTTGGCAAAGCCAAGAGGGTGTCTCAACCATCTCTCTTTTGATCTTCAAAGGTGGTAACGCTCAGTTTGGAGTTCACTCATCTATGCTACAAATACCCACCCCACTGTACATAGGATCTAACCACATTCTTCGTTTCAGGTTTTTTACGCAACTAAAGCCAGGGAATACACACAAGTTGCCATCCTCGCCTGGCATTTCAGGAGAAATGGTTGAACCTGTGGGCAACCACTATGTTGTAGCCAGACCTGTGTACTCGGAGAATTTATTCAACGAAGAGCATGAGAAATTGCACAGATACCATAAGACCTTTTGGGATCACCTGAAACTATATTTTCGGTAAGATTTTCTTTTTTTTTTATATGGAGCTAAGAGCAGCCTGAACTGCCATTCTCTGACAGCATGAACCCCATCCTGGCCACTTCCATCTCAGACTCCAACAAAGCAAGCAAAAACTCATTAAACAAACACAATGTCAGATTTTTCTAAAGGATTTTAGCTGCTGTTACCCTTAAGAGTCTTCCTACAGTTGTAGCCCAGGCAGCTTCTCTTTCCCTGGGCACTTGGCAGCACAAACTTTGGGGAGACCTTATTCCAGCCTTTCAGTACTTAAAGGGGGATTATAAGAAAGATGAGACAGACTTTTTAGCAGGGCCTGTTGCAATAGGACAAGGGGTAATGGTTTTAAACTAAAAGTGGGTAGGTTCAGATTATATAGAAGGAAGAAATTTTTTACAATGAGGGTGGTAAAACACTGGCCCAGGTTGCCCAGGGAGGTGGTAGATGCCCCATCCCTGGAGACACTGAAGGTCAGGGTGGATGAGGCTTGGAGCAACACAGTCTGGTTGAAGACGTCCCTGTTCATTGCAGGGGGGTTGGACTAGGTGACCTTTGACAGTCCCAACCCAAACCATTCTACGATTCTATGAAAACTTTGGTTGGAAGAGAACTCTGGAGGCCACCAGGTCCTCCTTGAAGGCCAGCTGGCAGAGTAGGTTGATCAGCACTGTGTCTGGGTGAGATTTTGAACCCTGGCAGCCTGAACCTGAGTCCTTCCCCCTTCATTTCCACTCCAAAGACAGGCTGTGACCCAGCTGAGCTGTTCACCTACAGGCCTCTGTCCTCTTGTGTCTTTGCAGCTGCTCTCCACAAAGGGTCAAAAAAATTGCCTTTGGTTTGTTTCCCATCGCCTCGTGGCTGCCAGCATACCGCTTCAGGGAGTGGATCCTCAGTGACATTGTCTCCGGCATCAACACGGGGCTTGTGGCTGTCCTGCAAGGTACCTCCGTGAAACGCGTGCTCTGGCACCACCAGCTGTGCCAGGCACAATGGGACTGCTGGCTTCACCCTATGACACACGTCACCTTCCCTGGGCCTCTGTCTTCACAGGTCTTGCCTATGCTTTGCTGGTGAACATCCCCCCCGGCTATGGACTCTACGCAGCATTTTTCCCTGTCCTGGTCTATTTTATCTTTGGCACATCCAGACATATCTCAGTGGGTATGTTCAGGCACACCAACCGCCCTCCTCACTGGTAAAGAAGGACATGGTGGCACTTGGGGTCTCTAACAAATGCCTTGTGGTGCTCAGGTCCCTTCCCTGTCCTGAGCCTGATGGTGGGAGGAGCTGTTGTCAGGCTGGTCCCCGATGACATTGCTGGAAACGGCACTTCCACGAATACCTCAGCAATAGATGAAGAGAGAGTGATGGTGGCTGCATCTGTAACCTTCCTTTCTGGGGTTTTCCAGGTTGGTAAACATAGGTGTGTGTGTTCACATGTATCTGCATGTGTGTATATTAACAGATGAATGGGGGATTGGCCTTCCCTTTTGTTATCTGCTGGTGCAGTCACCAAAGTAATTCTCTTCCCCTTCCCACACAACTGACCTTGGCTCACTGATTAGGAGACACCCGTCCCGCTCCAGTGACCAGGCACTGACTCATGCTCTGAAATCCCTGGGTTTGCCCAGAGCTGAGCCTACAGCCCACACAGGTCCACTAACCTACAGCAAAAGCCAATCTGCTGGGTAGGAAAAAGCAGTTGTGAGAGTAACGTGAATGATGCTGTCACAGCAGCGCGAGTAAAAGCTTTATCTCATAATAGTAAAGTATTTGGATTTGCCTTTTAAAAACAAAGCAATTTCTCCTTCCTTCTTAACATAGAATTCCTGCAGTTCACTCCTTCCTAACATATTTATAAGTCTGTGCTTCATGAAACACTGGTACCATGTGAAAATATGGGTACTGAAAACCCTAAGACTAAGGAGGTTTATTTTAGCTATAAAATAAAAATAATAAGTTTTAACTGCTCTAGCGATTTTACTAGTCTTGTGCTCTGTTGCTAAACGAACTTTTATTGCAATTCTGGTGACAGTGTTTTCCTTAATCCCTGGATATGTGGGATTAGGTTAAAATCTTTATTCCCATTAAATACAGTTCTTTTTGTTGCAGCGATTGCTTAAAAGCATGAATAAATCACACTGACGTATGGTCATTTTGCATTTCAGTTGCTTCTGGGAATTTTCCAGTTTGGATTCTTTGTTATTTATCTATCACAATCATTAATCAGTGGTTTCACAACTGCTGCAGCTATCCATGTTGTGGTATCTCAGCTGAAATTCATGCTTCAATTGTCTGTCCCTGGATTTAACGAACCACTTGGCATTGTCTATGTAAGTGCTAAGTGTTCATTATTTGATAATGCTATTGAAACCTGTGATGCATATCTGACTGTATATCACAAGGCAGTAATAACAGAACTGGGCATAAAAACAGCCAAGCAGGATGAAACACAAGAGCAAAACATAAAAGATGTGTTATTAGTATATGACCAATCTTTAAATTTATTAAAAAACACCAAGTTACAACCCGTTGGGCTAATTAGATAATATTTTCTATTGTGTGCTGGCATACTTTAATGAAGCACTCAACTTTGCCTCAAGCATTTAATTATTCATTTTTACTGCACTGATATTGTATATATTTAATTTGGATATGAGTCCATGAGGGCTGTTGGGTGAGAAAGGTGGAAGGAGAAGGGCAGGAAGAAGAAGCAGAGAGGGACACCTGCTCAGTAATTCCATTGCTCTTATTTCCTATTGTACACGTGCCTGTTGCTCTGGCCCTGCCTCTGGGGGAGGACAGGAGGAGAGGGTCAAGAGCCAGCGGGGGGGCTTTTTGTGAGTTCTTTTGTTATTTGGATGATGCACATGCACATTCATCGGGGCTGACAAACCATGTCATGCCCCAGGGAATAAATCCCAACTGCCAAAACCCTCAGAGCAATTCAGATACAGGCCCTTCTGGAAAGGATAGTGCTACTGTGACACAACACTACTATTTCTAAAGCACTACTTTTTTTTTCCTGGTTTTGCAGACTCTGGAGAGTGTTTTCAGCCAAATCACAAAAACAAACATTGCTGACCTGGTCACATCCCTTGTTGTCTTGCTTGTTGTGTTCGTGGTGAAAGAAATGAACGATCGATACAAAGCAAAGTTACCAACCCCCATCCCGATCGAACTCCTGGTGGTAATGGTCACTTCTCGTTGATTTTGCAGTTGCTCCATCACTATGGTGATATAGGAAGCAGCCTTTTAACGCTTTCTTCTCCTGTTCTGTATTAAATGATGGGTTGTCATTTTACTTGTAAGGAAAAATTGACAGCATTCATGAGCTACCACAAGGTGTTTTAGTTCTACTTAGCTGTTCTTAACTGAACTGAGTAAAATGTTATAAAATAGTATTTTCTTTCTTGGACAAAATCGGGTCTGAGACCAGCTGGCTGCAGTCACACAGCTGAAGCCCCTCTGCACCAACCCTGCAAGCAGCCACTGAAGTCTTGGCCATCCATGGCCAAGCACTAAACAGTTTTGCCCTCCAGCAACAGATGGTTTTGCCCCTCCAAGTGGCAGTGGGGTGAGGGAAGCCTCGCGTGAGCAGTGAGCTCCTAAAGCCATGGAAGATGTTGTTATAGATGCAGGTGTTGCTTGCTTTCCCCCAGGGCTAGCACAGTACTTGGTTAGAAAACACCTGGGTGGGATGTTCTCTGTTGCTAGTGAGATATTCTTATATTTTCTCCATGTGATTTGTGAATGTGAACCCTTACCTGTAAGGTCGTTCAGGAATGACAGCTGAACAGCAAAGGGATGTGCAGACTTGGGCCATAATTCTCTCTCTAGTGATGAGACTGGAGGGCATGTGGGAGAATGTGCCTAATTAATGTGGGTTTTATTATCTTTCAGACGGTTTTAGCAGCACTGCTTTCCCATTTTCTTAACTTTGAAGAGAAATTTAATGTAGCTGTTGTTGGAAAGCTAGAGGAAGGGTAAGTAATTTACTTAAAATTCACCAGTGAAGCAAAAGCTCTCTCCATTTTGTCAGTGCTAAATCGGTTCAGCTCTGGTTTTTGTTTAAAATAATCTGCTTCATCTTCTTTCAGCAGGTAAACAAACATTTCGCTCTCAACAATATGAGGACACTTTCGATAGATAAAAGTTACTCACTAGACATGAAGTAACTGCTCGCTTCATTTGCCAAGACAGCTGTTGAGCAGGAGGTTGATATTTGTCCCTTTTACTGAACTACTCACTCCTGAACCCCTCCATCTCCCTCGAAGTACACGCGTGGTTCAGCAGCCACCACAAGCCCTGGGAACCCACCACAACATCACACAGTTCTCCTGCCTGCTCCCCTGCCGCCAGCATCTCCCCAGGCACCATTGTCCTCAGTAGGCCTCAACAGCCGCTTTTCAGGAGTATATCCATACAGAGAGATATATCCATATATAGGGTATATATGGATATATTGAGTGGATATCCAAATGGAGACTATATCCAGCTGTGCCAGAATTATGGCATAAAGTTACATTAAGTTAAAAAGAGGGAGGAAGACTTTTACTAGGACAGCCATTTACCCACTGGGACAGTCTTGATTGCCTCTTGTAGCCCTGGGGTTGTTAGTGAATGAAGCTTGCAGAGGAACAGCTATTTCTGCTCAGGAGTCTCCATTCTTCAGATTTCAGTTCACTGAAAAAAGAAAAGGGGGGAAAAAAAGTAAAAGACCAGAGAGGAATTGTCCCTTGCATCTGCAAAAGCCCCTGATCAAAAGCAGGAAATGTTGCAGCTAAAGCAGCTAGCAGCCTGAGAGACTGGACAGTATTACCTGACTTGGTAAATATTCGTCTAGCTGTCTAAAGTGCTTCAATGAAGCACACAGGGATATTTTTTTTGTTGCAATTAAGTGAAATTGTTCATGTACAAACTGACTGTGCCAGGGGCCCAGCACTGGGTCAGACCTTACACCCATGTATAACTAGAAGGCAGAACTGTGCATGCACCTCAGACAAAATAAGCTGTCACTGGTCCTGGCCAAGTAAATGAAAACCTGCTGAGATACAAATAGAGCTGAGTGTGGATAAACAGAGTCCGTGTTCCGACCAAGGATTCTGCAAAGTTTTACAGGATTCAGAGCCGCAACTCTGTGTCAGATCTCTCCAAAATGCTCAGTATGAGCTGGACCACTGCCTTGCTCGCTTGCTTGACAACTTGTCTCCTCTAGGCATGTCCTTAATGAGTTTTTGTCTTTCAGGTTTCAATCGCCTGTTGCACCTGATGTAGGTGTCCTCCAAAAGTGTATTGGCGACGGTATTTCCATCGCAATTGTTGGGTTTGCAGTAGCCTTCTCTGTAGCTAAAGTGTATTCCATCAAGCACGACTACCCACTAGATGGCAACCAGGTAGGTGAATAACGCAGAAGTCAATACAAGGCATTCGTCAACAGGAAATAAGTATTTTTAGGAATGCTTTGCCTTGTGAATAACTGACATGAACTAGCTTTTAAGAACAACCTCTTTTGTTTTTATTTCAGGAACTAATTGCTTTTGGGCTGGGTAATATAGTTGGTGGATCTTTCAAAGGATTTGCCTCCAGCACAGCTCTGTCGAGATCAGGTGTGCAGGAGAGCACAGGAGGCAAAACACAGGTATAAAAGACAACAAATCATGGAGGTGTTTATTGCAAGAAAGCTCTCTTTTTTCCTAGCTGACCATAATGCCTGTGGGCACTTATTCGTGGTGGAATTGTTCTCTCATGCAGATTGCTGGTGTTATCTCAGCTGTCATTGTCTTGATTGTGATCTTGGCCATTGGATTTCTCCTGGAGCCATTACAGAAGGTATTAGTGAATTTCACCTTGCACTTCCTCCACTTGCCAAAGACTGGGCTGCTCCAGGAATCACTGAAAGTGTTCATAGGCTTTGGTGGAAGCCAAACAGGGTTTTGCAAAGCTTGGTTCTTCTTCCAAGATCATGATAGAGAGGACCACTACATTTGGTCCCTCAAAGGGAATGCAAGTGCCCAAACACAAAACATCACAGCACCAGTTTTTAGGTGTCAAAAGCAAGTGGGATTTGCGGCCTCAGGTCAGGCACCTGCTCTTAACCATGGCTAGGGAGGTTCCAGTGCAATGGACGGGGCATCCTGCCTCGCACTCCAGTGACACAATGCAAGGAGGTGCCTGGTCTTACAGCTGCACTTTGGCCCTATTTATATGATCTTCTAAGCCTTAGTGTTCAACATTTGCTTTGCTTGCTTTAAAATTCAGCATGTATTTTGGTCTTTTTCACAGTCAGTCCTTGCATCTTTGGCTCTTGGCAACTTGAAAGGAATGCTCATGCAGTTCAAGGAAGTAGGCGTGCTGTGGAGAAAGGACAAATACGACTGTGTAAGTTCAGTCCTACAACACTCTGGGAAATAAATCTATGATGAAAATTTGCTTACAGGCTATCTTTATTCTTGCCTTACTTCACTAATGGGAAGTACAATTGTGGCATGCCTTTTTTACTCTTATATCCCTTGCTCATGTTTTCCATTTTGTCCCACCTGCTTTGAGTCAATTCTCTCTCCTAACTTCTTTTTGGCAATGTCAGTTTTCATCCACGTCATCAAAAATCTACTAAAATACAACTCATGTAAAGTCAAATATAGAAAGAAGTTACAGAAAACAACTAAATACTTACACATTCAGGGACACTTTCTCACACTCACATGGCATGTTACAAAATCACAGAATGGTTGGGGTTGGACAGGACCTCTGGAGATCAACTAGTCCAACCCACCTGCTAAAGCAGGTTCACCAGAGCAGATCACACAGGAATGTGTCCAGGTGGGTTTGAATGTCTCCAGAAAAGGAGACTCCACAACCTTTCTGGGCAGCCTGTTCCAGGGCTCTGGCAGCCTCAAAGTAAAGAAGTTTCTCCCCATGTTCAGATGGAACCTCCTGTGCTTCAGTCGGTGCCCGTTGCCCCTCATCCTGTCACTGGGCACCACTGAAAGGAGTCTGGTCCCATCCCCTTGACACCCACCCTTGAGATATTTATAAGCATTGATAAGAACCCCTCTCTGGGAGACCATGGATTGAAAGATTTAGTCCAAATAGTAAAGCTCATGGCTGGAGGGCAGGACTAATACTCAGAAGACTAGGCTCTTGGCTTCCTCGTTGGCCAATTCTTTGTGTTCCCAAATGGTTCCAGGCCTCAGTTCTCCCAGCTTCCAAATAGTTATTTACCATGTGAAAATGCTTTGAGATCTGTGGTGAAAAATGCTCTAGACGTTTGTGCTCATCAGTCAAGTACATTCACAGCACCTGTGTTTGCCTGTTTTGATACCCAGAGCACATTTACAACTCTCAGCTTTCCCAGGATCCTGGTTTACTTGTAACCATGCCTTTCTGCTGGGTTTTTATTGAGCATTTAGTGAACCACCTATAGAAGATCCACACTCCTATTATTCTAAGCCTTTATTGCCTGCAAATTGTTATCCCTAGAAACACTCTGTGGTGCTAGTCAGTGAGTCTGGCCGTTTTACAAGAACAAAAGCTAGGAAACACAAAACCCCTCACCAAAGGCTGGGCAAGCTCTGAGATCTGTTGCTGCTCCCGCCCTGAGCTCATGACCCAGGTCCTTGGCATGTTCGCAACCATTGCAATCCACCTCCTTGTTACAGGTTATATGGGTGGTGACTTTCTTAGCTGCTGTTTTTCTTGGCCTGGATATTGGACTAGCAGCTGCCGTGGCATTCCAGCTGCTGACCGTGGTGATCCGCTCTCAGATGTGAGTACTTGTTTGACACAATAATATACATCAGGGCCTCCTGCTATAAATTAACTCCGCCTGTGCAGAGAAGGCCAACAGCCCCATGCCTTCGTCTGTCCAGAAACCATGTATGGAAAAGTCACTTACAGGCGTGAACCCCTGGATGTGGGTTCCCACTTCAGTCTAGCACCACAGCTGATGTAGCTTTCTCTGATCCTTCCCTTCTGCCAGGTTTCAGTACAGGGTGCAAATAACTGTGTGTGTTTGTTCACAGCCCAAGCTGCACCGTTTTGGCTAATGTTGGGAGAAGTAACGTCTACAGAAACAGGAAGGATTACACTGATGTAAGAAATATCTTGTTTCTTTTTCTATCTACTGCATTTGTGTTTCCATAGCAGATATCATTACTGATACTTTTCCTTCATTGTACAGATCTATGAGCCAGAGGGAGTGAAGATTTTCAGATGTGCATCTCCGATCTTCTTCGCCAACATTGAATTCTTCAGAGAGAAACTCATCACTGCTGTAAGTGTCTGAGGCTGTCATTCTGAACATATGAATCGCATGATACATTAAGGTGAATACAATTTTCCAATAGTTACTATATATGCAGTCAGTCCAAATTTCAAAGACGAGCTTTTAATGAATTATTCAAATATTGTTGCCACTACTGTAATCCCACAAGTATGTACACACCTCTGAGAAAGAGAACAGCTTGACTCATGTAGAACTTCTACTATACCAATGGTCTTTTATAAGAAAGTTGTATAAACATAAATAATATAAATGGAGATTATTTTATTTTATTAGCATTTATATCCTTTGCACCAGTAAATGCTAGTTTACTCATCTTGCCCCAAGGAACATAATCACTATAGTCAGAAGAAAAGCAGAAAGAAATCATGCTATCAAAGAGGTCTTAATATGTTCCATGACAAACTGAGAGAAGGCAGCTGGTCTTTCCACAACCAGCATGGAGACCCAGGACCCCTTGGCCCTCACGACACCAGAAAGGCCAACCAAACCCAAACTGAACCAAATTTGCACCCATAACTTCCCTTTCCTGCTGCTTTTAGGGGAGAATCAATAAGCAATGTCTGCCATGAGCATTGTTCATGAGCAGATTGTTGTTCACATGAGGGACTGAAGAAACAGGAGATCCGGCATGTTTGGGTCTCCATGTGCTTGGCTTTCACCTCAGAAGAGTCTGAAGGCATTTTTTTTTCTAGGAGTGCAAGTGCTCACACCACTCTCTTTACAAATACAGGCATTTCTAACACGTCTCTCCTCCACCGACTAGATAGATGAGGCAGACCACCTGCAGGAATTTCGTATTTTTGCAACCTTTATTGGACTAATTTGCCTGCTGTCTAATTTTGCTAAAACCAGCTAAGAGGTTCAAGAGACATATGCAGTCAGCATGAACGACTTTGGTTTTCTTCTTCAAGAAAACAAAATGATGTGTAGAGGACCCACACTGCAGTCATGTGGTACAGGGCAGAGACAACCTCTGAGCTCTCTGACCTCGGTCCCCTGGGTGGCCACCTTATAACGAAGACAAGAAGGACAAGCTCTGGGCTAGGCAACACTATACCAGCCTGTTGGAGTTACTGGCCTCTGCTACAGCATCGTCACTGCCTTGTTGCTGTCCATGCAACATGTCCTAAAGCTGGCACGGATGGGCCTGCCTGTTTGCAGTCATACCTGTAGACATCTTTCCAACCAAGAAAAAAGGCCCTTGTTTGAATTGGTGAAAAGTGGCAGGCAATATCAGGTGCAAACCATGCTCATCGTGACTATAAAGAAAAGCTGCATGAGATGCTGTGTCCTGCCCCCGGTGTCACTGGGTGTGTGTGGGTTTTTTTAATTATTCAAGGTGTTGTTTCTGCAGGTTGGCTTCAACCCACTGAGAGTCCTGAGGAAACGCAATAAAGCTTTAAGGAAGATCAGAAAGATGCTGAAGAAAGGGGAGCTGCAAGTGACACCCGTAAGTAAGGCAATTGCACCCAGGGGGGCTTAAGCAACCCTCTCCCTGGCTTGAAGTGGCAGAGAACTGCTTCACAGCCTCCTGTCCTAATGAGATATGCTGCTCTCCAAGTTGCCACTTCATGACATAAACATGATTCAAAAATAAGATTTGAAATGGCTCTCACAGTAAGAGACCTAGAGCTTTACCATAGGCAGAGCTTGTATGTGCCCACTGCCCTCAGATGGCAGGATTAGATCCCACAGATGCGATGTTCATACTGTGTTAATGACAGGATAAAGCTGCTTTTCTCTCAGCCCAAATCCCACGTGCTTTTTGTTGACCTTTCCGAAACTACTGAGTGAAAAACGTATCTGACCATTGACTTCAGGGAACAACAAAAAGCCATCACTAGCTGGTTCTGCTGATCATGATTAAAAGATTGATGAGAGGAAAGCCAACATTTCCAATTTCCTCCAACTGCAGGATAGGCATCACTTTTCCTAGTGTAAAGCATAGATGGGTCTTGCTCCATCTCATGGGTACATCTGCTTTGTGCTGCCATCACTTTTGCCCTTGTGTGAGATACACTACTACCCAGGCTGGGTCTTTAAAAGATATATTAATTATGACTTTTTTCTCTGACAACACAGAAAGGCTTGATTTGCACAGCTAACCATACCCACGAGTCAGATGATGAACTGGACAACAACAGGATAGAAGAGCTGGACCAGCCCACCAATGTGGCAGACTTGCCAATTCAGATCAACTGGGGTGCTGACCTCCCCCTCGGCATCACTGTGCCACGGGTCAACATCCACAGCATCATTCTGGATTTCTCATCAGTGTCCTTCCTTGATTTTTCTGCCATGAGAGTCCTCCAAAAGGTAATTCAAATTCACAAGACAGACAGTGATAGTATGAAAGAAAAGCATAGGAACATAGTTATACTTGAAGGATACTCTTGAGGGAAGGGATGGCACCCAGAGGGATTTTGATAGACCTGATGAGTGGGCCCATGTGAACCTTATGAAGTTCAGCAAGACCAAGTGCAAGGTCCTGCACCTGGGTCAGGGCAACCCCCAGCAGCAATACAGGCTGGGGAATTAAGGGATTGAGAGCAGCCCTGTGGAGAAGAGCCTGGAGATAGTGGTTGATGAAAAGGTGGACGTGACCGGGCAATGTGTTTGCAGCCCAAAAGGCAAATCATACTGTGGGCTGCATCAACAGGAGTGTGGCCGGCAGGTCAGGGAGGTGATTCTGCCCCTCTGCTCTGGTGAGACCCCACCTGGAGTCCTGTGTCCAGTTCTGGAGCCCTCAGTACAGGACAGACATGGACCTGTTGGAGAGGGGCCAGAGGAGGGACACCAAGATGATCAGAGGGCTGGAACAGCTCTGCTGTGAGGACAGGATGAGAGAGTTGGGGTTGTTCTGCCTGAAGAAGAGAAAGCTCCAGGGAGATTTTGTTGTGGCCTTTCAGTAGTTAAAGGGGCCTCTAAAAAAGACAAGGACAGATTTTTTACCAGGGCCTGTAGTGACAGGAGAAGGGACAATAATTTTAAACTAAAAGAGGGTAGACTTAGATTAGATACAAGCAAGTTATTTTACAATGAGGGTGGTGGGGCACTGCAACAGGCTGCCCAGAGAAGTTGTGGATGCCCCATCCCTGAAGTGTTCAAGGTCAAGTTGGATGAAGCTTTGAGTAACCTGTTCTGATGGAGGATGTCCCTGCCCAGGGGGTTGGACTAAAGGATCTTTCTTTAAAGGTCCCTTCCAGCCCAAACCGATTCTATCTGTGAGTCTAGCCTTCTTCTTAAAGGCATTTCTATATGAACTGGAAAGACAGTGGCAACCTTTGAGTTTATGTGAAATTTAATGTACATTTTGCATAGAAAAAGTTTGGGAAACAGATTAAGTAATCAATCTAAATTTTATTGGAATTAGAATGTTGGCTGTGGCAACCTTTATTCACCTGGTAATATTTTGGGAAGCTTTACAGAAATGTTTATATGAAATATGGCTTTAAACATCAGGCTGGGATTTGGAACATTAAAGTTTCAGTTCTGCTCCTGCTTTTGCTTCCCTGGATAACCTTGAACAAAACAATAAGAACAACATTTTCAAACAGCAATAGCTAAAGTTACCTAGCTAGATCCACGTAGAGTGTGTAAATTTATTTCCATAGGTACTAAACACCTACCATATACAGTGGGAACTGCAGTTCTGCTTGAATCCCTGGTTCTAAAAATCTTCACAGAAGCTTTTGGCGTCTTAGTTTCATCATGTGTTAAGTAGGTACAATTAAGCCATACGATTTATGAAAAATCATCTTTTTCGCTGTGGGCTAAATGGATTTAATACTGCCCCTTTTCGAAAAGATCAGTCAATCCAGTCTGCTGCCACGTGAAGAGATCATCCTGCTCCAAGGTGCAGCAAAGTCTGAGTTTAGAGCTGTTTGCCATCATTCAAAATAGAATCAAAATCTTGAAGCTGTTTGTACATTTGCTGTGGCTAATCACCATAATAGCTGTTATCAGAAAAAATAGCAGTATCTAAATAGTGCCTGTTTCTGGTTTAACAGACTTTGAAAGAATTTGTCCGGATCAACATCGACATTTACATTGCAGGGGCACATGGTGAGTACCTGTTTTTCCACCAGCATCACCGCAGATGCCTTGTCCCGCTGCCTTGCCTGTCCACCACCAAGCACGGCTCGGGGGGGCTCACCCCTAATTTTACCTTCCAGCCTTTGGTGACCAACAGATGCAGCTGAGCAGAGGCATCATCTTGCCCATGTTGTCCCCAGCAGGCTAGGACCACACACAACAGCTTGTTTTGCCTATGGCCACCACTGTGCTGTACAGCCCTGGGCTGCAAGACACGCTGTCACTCAGCCTGGCTTAGCCATTAAACAAGAAACTGAGCTCAAGTTCCGTTCTGCTCGGCATCAAGCAGGGCAGTACTGATGGGTGTTTATATCCCATTCCCTCCACATCAGCGAAGAGGAACCCACCTGCTCTAATAAATGAAACAGTGCTGTATACCAGAAATTCCTGTGTTCACTCAATGGAGACGCTATTTCTTCATTTTTCAAGGCCCACAGGTCACTTTGTGCTTTGATTTTGTTCCCCCACAGAGGGTTTCCTGGACAAACTGGAGAGATGTGCATTTTTTGATGAGGAGATTAAGCCATCCATGTTCTTCCTCACCATTCATGATGCAGTTTTACACATTTTGCTGAAGAAAGACATAGCCAGCTCCCCCAAATTAAAGCTCACTAAGGTAACACTACGGTTTCCATCTTTCACTACTGTGCTGCCTTATATCACCCACAGGTACCCCAGCATGCTCTGCATAGCTAGCTGTGAGCTCTCTAGCATGTCTCTATTTAAAAAGTTGAGGATTAAAACTCAGCTGGCCTCCAATAAATTTGGAGAATAAAAGTGGCCCCTGATCCAGGTGCCTGGCAAACCTCTAGCAAAAGGAGTGAATAATTCCCACTGGAAACTGGCATGGCCATGGACTTCACTTGAAGCCACCTCCTTGGAAAGAGCAGAGCAGGGATGGAGTCCTGGCCCATCCATGGGCACCCCCTGTGGCCACCCGGCTGGCCGGGACTGCTGCAGACTCTGCAGCAGCTCTCGCAAGGCAGACTTGATGCTGCTTGCACGTGGGCTTCCCAGGCCTGTCCGCCTTCGGAAGGACTGCTGAAGTGCTCCAGATAAATCAGTACAGCCATATGTGGTGTCAGCCTTTCTGGGAGTGTTCTTAAGTCAAGAGCAAGAAAGGATCTCGCTTATGTTAAATCTGTTTAAGAGTATCTACCCCAGAATGCTGCTCACCTGGAAACTGATCCCACCTAGGTGAACTGGCCCAGCTCTTCTGCCCTTCCCTGGCAGGGGTCATAAAGGGCTGACAAGTGAGAGCATCTTTCCTCACAGATCAACTTCCCCAGCACATTTCAGAGATTCAAAAAGCAAGGCCTCCTTCAGAGTGAAAAAGGAAAAAAAAAGAAGCAATCAATTTCCTAACCCACAACTTCTTGTGTTCATTGCAGGAGAAGAGCAACAACGATGACTATATCATCATCACCAGCAATGGGCTGCGCAGCCGGGAGTGCATGGTAAGCCTCCTGTCCCAAGTAGCAGCACTCCAGCCATAGGGAATGCAGCCCCAGAAGCTGCTCATGGGACCTGCAAGGTCAGATAACAAAAGCATCTTCATCCCCGAGCTCTTGTATCAGCCCAGCTGTCAGCATCCAGACAGCTTATTGATGGGATTTGACTTAAGGCAGAGCCTTACAGGACAAGAGGGTGTCCTCATCTGTCCACCACAGTTTCCCCATGATGAGCTCACTAGTAGAATGCCCATGTGGCAGAGATATCAGCATTAGTCCCATTTATCTAAATGTGTGGGGCAGAAGGGGAGTCTGCAGACAGGGATAAGAAAGGGACAAGCACAGCCTTTTGTCACAGACTTGAAGAGAAGGGCCACAATCAACATACGGCAAACCCCTATGGAAAAAATGTCAAACCAGGGGCTTCACACCCAAATGCTTCAGAGGAGCAAACTCTTACACATCACTCACCAGAGGGCACCCACCCTGACTATTCCTTAGGGAGGGTGACATTTATTTCCTTTTATTTCCTACAGATTCCAACAGAAACAAAATTTTAGAATTAATTTTCTAAACATAATATCCTCCAGCAACACAGAGTCACTTTCAGAAGATGAATCCAGACGCAGTGATGAGCGTGAAGACAGAGGATAATTTTAAATACCTTGAACAGGATTTACTACATATGGTTATGTTCCAAGTATTGGAATGGGCTTGTTAGTCTTTTTATGTCTCTGTATATATAGAAATATATTTATGTACATACATGGAGGCTAAAATCACATGGACTTTCTTATTTCCTACTTTGTTGACAGCCTACTCACAGAGTTGAAGAAGCAAGTGTAACCCTATTTGCATACACTTGCACATGTATCTATATTATTCTGACAGTTTGTAGACAACCTGTACAGTTACCAGAGAATATATAAATATTTGAAAACTTGTAACTTATAACACAAATTAATAGTTGGGAGTGATATTTCATCTTCAGCTTGTATATAACTTGTATAAAGTTTACCTTATGGTTTGTAAGATACCTAGTACACGGAGTTATTGAACTTGTTTTCAGCTGGTGCACGCAGTGACCGACATATCTGCTGTAAAACATGAAGATGGTCACAGCATTTTCAGATCCGAACATGATTCATTGACTTGGCTTGGGCTGATATAAAGTGCACAGGAGAGGATACTTTTACAGTGAACTATTAAATGCTGATTTTGTTAACTCTGCATTGCTTGCTGCGTTTGTCAATGTACCACCGAGGAGGCAGCTCACAACCCTGACAGACCGCTGGCCCCAGACTCAGCTCTGCAGGAGCCGGGGGTGCCGAGCTGCTGCGGGAGGCTGAACTGCCCAGGTCTCTCGAATAGATGCGCAAGGGACTCCAACTCAAGAAGAGTCAATGCTGAACCTCTAGTCTGCACAACCCAATTGCACAGCTGCCCAGCTTTCACTTTGCAGTGGAGAAGAGGTTGCTTGTGTAAAGTAGAGAGGCAAAAAATTCAAAATTATTAAGTTATTCAAGGTTTGGGCCCAACGGAGAGACCATTATAAGCTGCAAACCCATATTTTTTGAATTTAAACCCAAGTTTCTATTAAGAAAAAACTATCTTTAGGCACTTCTTTACTGGAAAGAAATGTCACTTAGATCTTCCTATTAGTCATCCCTGTGTTGAATGTAGGCAGCTTTCTTTTCTCACTCTTAAAAAAACATCCACTCCCTCCTGCTTCCAAATAAAGTGCCTGAAAGTTTACCTGACCCAGGGATGGCAAAGAACAAGTGCGGGAACTCTCATTGGTACTTGTGTGATTTTATTCAGTGCAGGAATTAATTCACCATAAATTATCCTGAAGCTGTGTTCAAGCATTTGCTTTCACAAACGACTATGAAGAAAACTCTTGTCAACTGACACATTCACATCTATTTAAAATTACTCAATTTGGTGGTGGTTTTTTCGCTCTGGTTTGGTTTTTTTGGGGGGGGGGGGTTGTTTGTTTGTTTGTTTTTAAGCAGTTCAGCTGAAGTTCTTTTGTGCAACATTACTACATAACAATGGCAACATTCCTGCTTGATTGCGTACATTATCGCTCTTTCTATTAACAGAAGAAGTGTATTACAATCAGCCCTACTAGGACTCAATAATCACTTGCATTCTACTATTATCAAAATGAATGATAAAAGTTTAAAGATGACTGAGCTAATTCACCAGGTCCTGCTGCTATTCCCCCCCCCACCTTTCTGGATGTATGCTGCTTTTTTTTTAATCTTTTAATGTCCTGTACTCATGAACTGAATCAAAAACAAAAACATTTTTTAAATAATCCCAACTTAAAATTCATGTCCCATATTTAGCCAACAAAGAGATACAATTCAGAGTATGAAAAGTTTCTAATGTCGCTCTGTTTTATGGCTAAGGCTAAAAGTCGTTTCAAACTTCATTATTCTCACTCCCGTGGCCCAAACAAACGCAACTAGTTCTGTTTAAAAACTGGTCAGTGTGAACCGTCACTATAACACACCTGAACACAGTGAAGAACCTCGCAGTTGTGAAGGCACCATTACTATATAGAGATGATTTAACAATTGCTAATAATTGCTTTTAACACCATAAAATAGAAAACGGGGGAAGCACAAGTTGTATAATACTGACATTTCCTTTAGAAATGTAGTCAGGATGAAAATGAACCATGCACATTTCTGTGCTGCATTGAACCCTGTAGTGCCATATCTACGAACAGAAGTTCAAACTTATTTCCCATACGTTCACTATTACGTTGCAACTGCAACCTGCTGCGCTCCTCCAGCCTCCCAGGCTCCGCAGGACCTCCTGATGTGACCCTGTGCGTGCGGAGAGAAACGGCACAAAACCACACACAAGTTTCATAGGGCAGAAAACGTGTTCAGATTCAGTCCACAGGGAACACACACCCACAGATGTGCTGTTGAGAACACTTGACTTCACATAACACAGGAGACAGTTTTTCTCCTGTGTTATGTCTGTAAAAGTGAACATGGCATGAATATGAGTTACTTCCACTTAATTTTTTTACAAACAGAATTAGACACTCCTTTGAGAGCAGTAAATGAAAAGAAGTGGAAACTCCATTCAGGAAGGTTTTCTGATTCTTTTGGAGTTGGTTTTTAAAAAATAATTTATTTTTTTTGTTTAATTAATGAAGAATATAATTTAACACATGTAGGTATCCAATCTTTATGTTAATAGCATTTATAAAAAAAACATCAAATGTAAAGTACATGTCAGGTAATTAGCCTGCTTGTTGTAAAGTATGCATGTTTGTAGGCAACCCTTTAAGTTAAGTTATCAATGGAATTGAAGATAAAGCATAAGGAGACAAGCGTCTAAACCCCAGATGATTTCAGGCCATCTGCTGACGTCCTTTCATTCATTCCATGGTGGACACAAACCATCATCAAACCTCTTTTCATTCCCTTACATGACATTATTAGAAGAA
Organism: Columba livia; assembly: GCF_036013475.1. Lineage (NCBI taxonomy): Eukaryota > Metazoa > Chordata > Aves > Columbiformes > Columbidae > Columba > Columba livia. The sequence continues at coordinate 196,330,293 of NC_088602.1, forward strand.
CCTCCAATGGATGACATATGTAAATGTCACCAGAGTTCTCTTTGAAACTCGAGATCTGCTCAGCAATGCCTCAGCAGGGAGATCACTGCCACAGACAGGGATGTTTATTCAAAATAAACATAACTCAATTCAAATGTTTGTCTTTACAAGAAGATATAAGTAGAAATCCAAAGAATTTGCCAATACATCTCAACATTTCTAAGACCACCAATAATACCATTAAATAAAATATATGGCATTTCTGAACATCCCACTTGAAATGATCAGATATTTTGAAAAAAACAAACAAACAAAAAATCAAACAAAAAATCAATTAAACAAAACAAACAAAAAAATATGCCCAAACCCACATAAACAAATTGAAAAGACTGTTAGCACAAGGTTTCTACCAATGCAGATATTTATAAACTTTGTAAATATGAAAGTATCAACAGTACCTTAGGCTCACAGGTATACTTAAAACTTAATAAATAAACAAACTGATGTAGGTGTTCCTGTACAGGCAGGGCCCAGGAATTTGACCCAATCCAAGTCCTGCCTACATAAGATGACTTTTCACTAAGTCCTCTATCACACTGACTTTTGGTCCATGGTGATGAAACAATCCAAGGGATCCCACTGATTTTTAGTGTAATATGTCATGGTCCATAAGACACACGTCACCTTTGCCTCAAACATTACCAGCAAAAAATTCTCACACATGCTCTGCAGTGACATACATTTCCATGCCGTGCTTTTTGACAGACCAAAGGCTGCTGCTTTCCCTTAATCAATTCAACTACCTCTGCATTTACGGAAAAGCACTTTATCAATAACTTCAAGAAAAGCAGTGGACCCAGAATTATTAATTTTGAACCCTTCATCTGCTTAACAACAGACTGTGTAACATAAAAGTACACAACCTGCCTTACTTCTAAAAACACGTATGATGGAGTTGCCTTGTTTCCTCATCACCTGCAATGGATGGGCAATAGCTGATTTCAGAATGTCTTATTTTCCAAACCAAGAGTGCACGGGTGAGGCTGATGCATCTTCCTGCAGAAAAGCCAGACACGTGGTGAACCCGCATGTGTTACCTTCTCAGCCTAATCCAAACGGTACCAAGAACCATCAGGAAGTCTGTTTACAACAGGTATGTCTCACCTAAGTTTGGCTTTGCAGAGCCAAAGAACATTAATCAGACACACAGATTTCCTACCAGCTGTAACCTAAAGGTGCCTAACCTTCCTCCTACCAAGCAATTTGACAGCGACAAAAGTGAGTCCTGTAGTTCTTTGTGTTTATTGTCAGTTACCGAAATAACACTGGCAGAGTAATTCTCCCCTTCATACACACCAAAACAGTACATTTTCAATCAACCCTGTACCATAGCACACCATCACAATCAGCCTCTTTTACTTTGCCAGTGTGTTGTGCTTAAAATGACTTATTTTTCAGAGAAAACAAAACAAAGCAGCCTGTCTTAGAAAGAAACAGACTAAGAAGCAGACTAAGAAGCAGCTAAGCAGACTTTTGAGCGGTTGGCACTTATGCAAATTCTGTGCTATACAAATGGCCAGCATGTCAGAATTTATCTGCACATCGCTAAGAAAGTATTTATCTGAAAAGTATTCTAAAAGGTTTGCCTGTGGTCACAAGGAAATCAACAGTGGCCAAGGACAGAGAGTAAATCTTAAGAGCCCTTGCTCTGGTAATTTAAAAAACAATACCGTTTATACTTAAAATGACAAAATTTGAAATGTTGCACTGCCAAAGCTCTTTCATATATTGAACATATGAGGCAGCCAAGAAGGTTTACAAAATAAATAGTAATACTGAGGCGTTAAAATGGTTTGGATTGAGAACAGTGGGAAATCACCAACCTTCAAAAAAACCCCACAAGATTTCTTCATCTACAAGCACCACTAATGCGGAATTTTGAAAAACAATAGTTCAGCACCAACATTGATGAGAAATGCAAAGACAAGCACTCCAAACGACAGACGGTACCATCACTGTCCTGTTCTGCTACCAGCTGCACTAAAAAAGAACATTCTCATTTTAAATTATATTTCTCTTTAGAGGTACGCTTGTAAAACATAAATTTTGGACCAAAACAGACCTCAGCGCCCATTTATATCGCTACTCAAAAAAAAAAAACCAAAAAAACAACCAAAACAAAACACCTAACTGTTGTCTGTTCAATTAAATCTGTATCACAAAACCAAAACAGGTAAGGGGTTAGCTTTTTATTTCTTTATATCTACATATGGGATTTCAGACTACTTCTTTCAGGTTCTCCGTATGGGAAGTTCTCCTACCCAGCATATTACATGAAGTGACAGAGGCAAACACCACTTCCCCACCTAAAATAACCTGCTTCTCACAGACAGGGCAAGCCAGTTCACAACCACTTCCACCCAAAAATAGCCACAGGCAAGCACAATAGCTTGAATTCAACTCCAGTGAGCAGTGCACACATAAACAGAGCCTTCTGAACCAAAACTAGCTTTGAAACAAACCAACCAACCCAAAAACCCAATCCCAAAAACCCAAACAAAACCCCCCACTGAAACCCACAATACATTATTATGTGGTTCCATGACACCCCCAAAGCTGTACTCCTCATGAATTTATCTGGCTGCATAACTTTAAAGAAGAAAATAAAGAAAAAGCTGAAATGCAGTATTCTGCATGTTCCATTTCTAGTGCCATGAATTCACCATAGCCTGAATTCATTATAAGTAATGGTAACTGTCAGTAGGAGAAATATTAAAGTTCCCTTAATATTTCATTACACTGCCCATTTGGAAAGTATTGGTGCCGAAATGATGTCCCACAAATATGTCTGTGTTACTTAATATAAAAACTCACCACTTTTACAACCATATTTCAATTTAATTATTGTACACAGGTTAACAAAAATGTATCACAAGTGAAACTAAACACTGGATTTAACAAAAACAATATTCAGAATGGTACAACACGTGTTCATTTTCTCCAGTAAATAATGTTACAAGTGTTCATCTTAGGACAATTTAGCCACTCTAGAGACAGAAGTTCTGTTAAAATGCAACCGTGGTCTACTAAGCCACTTATTTTAGCACTACAGACTATCTGAAGTCAGAGTCCTAGCGCCAAGGCTTAAAAATCATTTAAGATTCAAACCCAAAAATGTCTTACAGTCAAAATGACAGTATCTTAAAAAAAAACACAACAAAATAACCCCCAAACACTTAATTAAAAGGCTGTTGTATATAGTTGTATCCTCTTCATAGCACTCTCTATGCATGTAACTGCTCATATCATTGGTAATAGGGTCTGTATCTGGCTTGGTCAGGGTGGTGCGGTCCGGGAAGCGGGGCCTGGGCAGGAGGCCCCTGCACTCGTGGGGGTGGAGGTGGCCCCCTTGGAGCTGGCCAGATCCCTGGGCTCATCCCCCCGGGCTGTGTGAAGGGGGGACTAAGAGTTCCTTGATCTTCACTGAACTGTGGCAAAGAGTTAGGATTATAGTGGTGGGGAGGGGGCGCACTGACATTTACTGGGGGGCCTCCGTGCTGAGGAGGGGGAGGTCCTGGAGGAGGATGATTCATATATGGTGGCATCTGGGCAATGATATGTCCAGGTGGTGGGGTTATTGGAGGAGGAGCAGAGGTCATTGGTGGTGGAGGAGCTTGGCTGTACACCATGTGAGGAGTACCTGCTGCCTGGGGAGGGTGCTGCAGCGGATGGCTGATCGGTGGAGGTGGTGGGGGGGGTGGTGCGTAATGTTGCTGTGGAGGCATTATATGGTGAGGGTGCGATACCACCGGCTGACCCTGGTACTCAGGATGATGATGAGCAGGAGCAGGGGCTGGTGGAGGTGGTTCTCGAGCACCCGAATTCGAGTCATCCTGAATAGGGACAGTTATTAAGTTGCTGTGTTTTCTCGTTGAAATGCGGAAGGTGTCCTGACTGACGGGGCGAGGAGGCGGGGGAGCCATTGCCATCTCTGCAGGAGGAGCACGAATGTCTTCATGTGGCTGGTTATAATGCTCGTGTGGCACATGCTGTAAAGGAGGCGGTGGCATCATGATGTGCTGCTTTGGCGGAATGTGGGTCATATGATGTTTCTCAGGTGGCATTATGAAGCGCTCAGGAATTTCGGCAGGCGGTGGGGCAATGGGAGGATGCACAGGTTCAATTGGAGGACGAGTAACAGGCTTTCCAGCTCTCATATGACGGTGGTTGATGTGAGCTTGTAGGTCCCTCTGTGACAGGTAAGTTCTCTTGCACCCTTGAACAATGCTACACATGAAGAGAGACCCTCGGACACACTGCTCGATTCGCTGCACAGGTTCATTACAGCTACATCAGGAGAGAATATTGGTTATACTGGTTTATTGTCATCATAGAGAGCTCAATCTGCCTTTTTTTTTTCCCCAAAAATCAACCAGTTTAACATAATTACTCAAATTCAAACTGAGAATTTTTCTCCACTGTGGCAATTAAACAAACAACTCCTTGAGTTTGAAGCTTATCTAGTTTTTAAGTCTCCAAACACAACTATGAAATAACATAAAAATTTTGAGCATAATTCTCCCTCTCTTCTGCACTTAAAGCCTTAACAAAGGTCACTCTGTCATTTATTCCTTTTCAAATTGGAGCAGTAACAGGTTAGCTACACAAATACTTAAACACCAAAGTAAACACTGATATCTTATAATCCCCAAATACAGGATATGAAACTACAATAAAGTTGTGTAGTATAGAATACTCTACTGCCTCTGCTAAATGTACATGAATAAGAACCATGTTAATACACTATCTGAAATGAGATATTGAAGTTACTTTCCTACACTTCTTTTAATAATATATCTTGAGATAACTTACCCTGGACACATCTTGTCTCCCTTTTTCTCATGTAGTATAGCACAGTCATAGCAGAAAACATGCTTGCAAGGTATCTAGAGACAAAACATGACTCTGTTAAGACATGATATGTAAGTGTCTATGTCATTTTGCAGAATACAGTTCCTCCCTCCAGCACATAATTTCTAATAACAGAAGTGACATATGAGGTGAACAGGCACAGTGGCAGTTAGCAGTTAACAGCACGTTTGCATAGAAACTTTATAAAATAGTTTGCGTTGAGTTTGAGTTTTTGGGAGTATTTTTGTTTGGTTTCATAAGAGTTGGCAAAAACGTATAGGCAAAAGTTTAAGTCTTGCAGTAATATCAACACTGAACATTCACAGAAGCTGTATATGCAATCTAATTACACTTGTATTGCTGGCAAGGAAGTAAAGTTTTAAAAGCATTAACTGTCATTAAGTCCAAGCCTGAAGCCTGTTACATCACACGTCTAAATCTAAATTAATCTCAGGGATTTTGTTACACTAATTTTAAAGGGACATAAAAGCCAAAAGTGTTTTCTAACTTCATTGCAAGTCTCTAATTGGGATAAAGCCTTTAATTTAAAAGCTAAATTGTGTTAAGGTCAAAAGCCACTAGACTTGAAGTTTTTTTTGTTGGTGATGGCGTTTTGACTTTTTGTTTAACATTTTCAAGCTCAGTTTAGTGAATCAGGGAGTAAAGAGAAATCAGCACAACAGATGGAACAAAAACACTCCAGCAGGGAAGGCTGCTGCTTCCATCCTGATATTCTTCAGGTGTTTATTCAGAGGTCTGCTGAAATCAGTAACCTCCAGTGGCCTCACAGAGACATAGTAAAGTCTAATTTTACCTAAAGGGAAATCATTGCTGCATCTTCCACTCACCATGCGTCCATACATTTTGATGGGTAATCCACACTTATCACAGAAATGGACCGGTGTATCATCCTTTTCCCCCAGCAAGTTTATCTGATAGGATAGAGAACACAGTGAGAGAGAAAAAAATCCAACATCACTAAAGCTTCTCATTTCTATTATCAACAACATGCCCATTATTTCTGAATTAGTTGAGAAGGAAACAACACCACAAACCAAAGAAAGCAGAAAACGTATTTTCAGTCAAAAGTAAAGGGAGCACTTTATCTAAGAAGGTATCTCCCAGGACTACCTACAGTTTGCTAAGATTCACAACTTCCCATCCATGACTTTACCTTATAGTCCCAAAAGATGGGTCCAGGAAACCTCCTTTGATTGCCAAACATTTCACCTCCTTTACATTCATATCGCTCCTCTTCATTATAATCAAATTCTTCTGTGGAAAAAAAGAAAGAGAAGAAAGACACGAGCCAACCACAACACTTTCCTAATTGACACTGGCTCCTATTAAGAGTATGTGTCATTCTATATTGGAATCATCAAGAGATGCAACAGGTCTTCTAATCTGCTGAGCCCATCCTACAGAAAGGCACAGTGAGACAGTTTGCTTTGGGAACGCGCATCATTTAACCCTTAACGTGTGGCAGTACTTGCAAATTTAAAACTTGTTTTGCACTTGGGCAGAACCTCGGACCCTTATGTTCCTAAGGCTGAATAAAGTCTTGAACAATGCTGCCACCAGCCTAGTATTTATATTAATTTACCTTCATCACCAGCTTGTGTCTTTGAAGGCATCCTGTTCATATTTCTTGGAGTTCGAGGTGCCGGTTTGGCTTTATTTGTCTGTTTTGAGATAAGCTTTATAGGGATTCTTCTACGAACATCAAGACCACCCAATGATCCTGAACTATTTGTTCCTTGCAAATCATTGTCTATGAAAGAAAAAAAAAAAAAGGTTTATGTATTTTTTCAGTTATCTAATAGTTTCTAAAGAGACTAAATATTAGCAGAAGAGTTTCAAGAAAAATTTTTTTGAAGTTTGTTTAAGACTCTTATGACATATCAAAGCTTAACCACTAGAAAATAAATACATTCACATACAATTCTTTCTAGAATTCTATAATCTAGAATTCACATACAATCCAATCTAGAAATCAAATCTAGTCCTAAAACCAAAGCTACTGTAAAAAGTTAGCTAGTCTGTCATTTCTACACAACAGAAAAAAAATGACATGTATAGCTCATCTCACAGCATGAATACTACTTTGTACAACCTTGACAACATAAGAGTATGTAGTAGTATCCTTGCTAAACAGAAAATTACTGTTCCACATCACATAGAGAATTCTCTATGACCAGAGTTAAATCCAAGCAACAGGGCAAATGAAGCAATAAATAGCCTGACACACGCCTCAGCAGATCCAGGCTCCAAGAGACAGCCTGGAGGGGACACTGCAACAAGCAACACCCATGAAGGGGTACAACTCCCTACATTTCCAGTGAGTCTTCACACAAAAAAAGTTATATCCTTCATGAACCTACCCAGCTCACTTTCATTTTAATTGAAACTGCCATTCTGACAGGCATTTCAAAGCGGGATGTGCTCATCCCCGAAGGGGTGTGTCACAAGCCACCAAAACTAGGAATTCCAACAAAGCTTCAAGTTGGGACTGTGCCCTGACAGTCACTTCACCTCAAAATCAAGAGCCCTCAATTTCCTGTAATAGATCAAATGTATTTATTCCTCTTGGCACTGTGGCTGACGCCTTTCACTCCAAAAGGTAATATGTAAAAAGGCAAACCCAAAAAAGCCTGGTTTTACTTTTGTTCATTTGTTGCTGTTGTTTAGGCTGTCCTGTTGGCTAAGCAGATGGCCCAGAAAACATAGGACACCAGGCTTCTCAGAGACCCAATATAATAAAATTAAAGCTGTCTGTTTTCCCCATACTGGGAAATTCTGTTTTCTACCAGCATACACAAAAACACAACACCGTAGACCAGAAAAAAGTCTCTGCAAGATCTCAATCCATTTGCAAATAGGGATGACTAAAACAAATTGGAAAAACAACAATATACAACCCAAACAACAACAAGAATCTGTTTATTATTTAGCCCACTGAACTGTCAATAGAAAACAATTATGTTCTGATGCTTTTCTTCCACATAGCTTCACAAGCTAGGAATAGTTACATAAGTTAGCTACTCAACTAATCCAAACTAGGAAGTTTACTAATCATGTTTCACAGAAGGATAATGAATTCCACTCTGTGTAAGCAGAGCTATCAGGATGAAGTCTAGAAAAAAACACGTAAAACATACCAAATTTATTATGACTACTTAGAGAAGGTTTAATTAGAGGTGATACATCCTCCTGAACTGTCACCTTCACCAACTTCAGTTCCTTTTGCATTTCATGTTTGTTTTTAATTTATAAATACTGCTCAAATACTAGATCTTATTCATACCAGTTTATAATGCAATATTTGCTATGGGGAAGAAAAAAATTCCCCCCAACCAAGCTAAAAACCCACGTCCATTCATCTGTTTCTGGGACTACATCAGTGCGCTGACCAGCGAAGCGTCAAAGCTACGAAGCCAAATCCAGAAAATTTCCTCTCCAGAGCCCACCGACCCAACCACACAACACGGTACCGGCCCCAGGCTGGGGAAACGCCGCGGGAACACCAGCGCGTCGCCGCCGCCCCCGGGATGCTCCAGGCCGCATCCACCTGCTGCGGGCCGGTGGGCTCCGCACACACCGCGCTGCTGGGCCAGGCCGAGAGCGCGCAGCCCCCGCCGGCAGCGGCCGCGCCTGACGCTGCGCCAACCCCCGCTCCGCAGCGCGGCCGGGCCGGCACGGGGCCCTCCCGCCGTGTCAACCCCCGCTCCGCAGCGCGGCCGGGCCGGCACGGGGCCCTCCCGCCGCGTCAACCCCGCTCCGCAGCCCGGCCGGGACGGCACGGGGCCCTCCCGCCGTGCCAACCCCCGCTCCGCAGCCCGGCCGGGCCGGCGTGGGGCCCTCCCGCCGTGTCAACCCCGCTCCGCAGCCCGGCCGGGCCCGGCGTGGGGCCCTCCCGCCGTGTCAACCCCGCTCCGCAGCCCGGCCGGGCCGGCACGGGGCCCTCCCGCCGTGCCAACCCCCGTTCCGCAGCCCGGCCGGGCCGGCACTGGGCCCTCCCGCCGTGCCAACCCCCGCTCCGCAGCCCGGCCGGGCCCGGCGTGGGGCCCTCCCGCCGTGCCAACCCCCGCTCCGCAGCCCGGCCGGGCCGGCACTGGGCCCTCCCGCCGCCGAGCGGCCCCGCCGGGTGGGGGCAGGGCCGAACCGCCGCGCCGGGGGAAAGGGGGCGGGGCCGCCGGGCGCGAACTTTGGCGGGCGCGCGGCGCGGGGAGGGAGGGGGTCGATCGCGAGCCCGGCGATGACGGGAGCGACCAGGCCCCGCCGCGCGGGGAACCGCGGCGAACCCGGGCCCCGCTGGCGCTACCGGGCGCTGGGCCGCATCCTGCCGCTACCCTGGCGCCGCCCCGCACCCGGCGGCCCCTCGCGCGGCCTCCCGCCGCCCGGTAGCGCGGAGCGAGCCCGGGTGGGGACGCGTGTAAACGGGTCTCCCGGCCTCTCCCCTCCTCACCATTGTGGTCCATGATTCGGCGCGGGGCACTGTGGGAGCGGAAGGGTGCGGCCGGAAGCGGAGGTGACTGGTGGCAGGTGGGGGAGACGTGACAAAGTGCGCTGTGGGGAAGTGTTTATGGCACCGCGCTCGCTGCGCCCCTGCGGAGCGGCCGCGGGACAGCGCGGGGCCGGTCGGACCCACGGGGCAGCTCGGCCCCACGGAGCAGCTCGGCCGGGCGGCGCCGCCGCCTCGCAACGGGACCCTGAGTCCCGACAGGCTCTGCGGCCAGGCCGGGGAGGAAGGCGCGGCGGTGCCGCAGTGCCTGCCGGGACGGCGGCTGCGGACCGCTGCCCCCTGGGGGTTGTAGTGCCGCATGCACCGCGCATGCGCGCTGCGGCGGGAGCCGCGATGGCGGCGGGGCAGGGGCCGGCGGGGAGGCGCTGCGGGGGTGCTGTGCCCCACTCGGGGCTGTTCCCCAGGAGCCGCTTCCAGCCGCTCCGGGCGGAATCCGGACGTGCTGTCGCCTCGGGGGCGGAGGCGGTGCCAGGCACGAAAGGGCGGAGAGCCGCAGTTGAAGTAGGAGCCGTTGTAGGAAAGGACCTTGAGGCTTCTTGGAGACGGGGGACACTGAGAGGGACCCCCCTGCTGGGAGCCGCGAAAGCCCTGCCTGCCTGCGCGCCCAGGGGGAGGCTGGCTCATGTGGTGTGAGTTGCCAAAAAATCGGACAAACGTGAGACCACATCGCGCTGTGTGAGCTGCTGCTGGTCAGACTGCGGGTTTGCCTTGGAAACGGCAGATCGCCGCACGTCGGGGCTGCGGGAATGCCGATGGGTTGGTGGAACGAGGGGCCGCCAGGGCACCCCAAAGCTTCACAGCCTCTAGAAAACACTTTGTGTAATGTCCATAAACTCTGTGCTTTGTAAATGCTCTGTAATTCAGTGGGATGCTGTCCTTACAGGACTAAAGAAAGGAGTATAAATACAATTGGAATTGTACGTTATAGGGTACAAAGTGGCCTCAAGCAGCCCTGCCACAATCCAAACGCAGGGACAGCTCTGCTCCACACATTTGCCATTGGTGACTGTCCCTCTGAAGTCCTTGGGACTGGGATCTTGTGTCCGTATAATATCTCTCATTATCTTTATAGCCTTACCATTTAAGCCTAATATGTCTTGCCATACCCCACAAGGCAGAAAGAACAGGTTTCCTTTGTAGTTCCTCAAAAGACTGACCCAAGGGAAACCTGACACCAATCCCTCCGTAATGTTTTATTTCCCCGTAACAACAATTCTCTAAGAGTTTAAAAAAAAAAAATCACGCAGATACATGGAGCGTGTCTTCAGTATGCACAACTTTATTTTATAGTTAATGGGTACAATTACTTTTAAAATGCAGCTTTTAAAAAAACTTTAAATATCTCTCCAAATTTAATACCTGACATGCAAAGACAGAACAGTAATACTCAAAATACATACAAAAATATCGCTTCTTCATTCTAGTGGAAAAAGATAAGCACACCTAGATGCATTACTTATGGATGTTTGAATTAGTACAAAATTGTAGGGAATTCTAGCTTCATTGAAAAATTTTGGTATCCTTCATTTTGATGGATACATAGAAAGAAAATGAAGAAGCACACGCCCCGACCCACTGAGAAAGCATTTGCCGTCTGCATGTTACCTCTGTGGAACTGTAGGCTTTGTGTGCAATGCCATTTTCAGGAAACACTGAATATTTTGTGCCAGTTGAATTAAGAACAAATACCACCACGTGTTGAAGAAATACGCAGGCCAATAATAACTGCATTGCATTATACTTTATCACAATTAGTTCCATCTGAAATGTCATATTTGGAAAGAAAACTGGAAGACTGTTGGATATTTAATTGCTTTTTGTAAATACCTGTATGGACAAGAACTGGAGAAGGTTCAAAAAATAAAAGAAGCCCACATTTCTGTCAGGTAAGAATGCATACTCAAACTTCACAGTGCAGATGTCCTCTTGAGGAAAATAAATCCACTGCTATAATTTTTTAATACTATCTTTTTCATAGTATGTGCCCTGCATAAAAAGCTGAAAACTCACTTGTCAGTCCCAGGTAGAATATTTTCCTTTTTACATAAAATGCAGGTGCACTTTAGGAAAGCAATAGAGCTTCTGCGAAACGTGTCACTGGCTTTGTCCTGTGTGCTGTGTGCGCTGGCAGCTCTGCCTGAGATGTGGGTTAATGGAAGTCGGGGCCATGGCCTGACAGGAAGGTTTTGTCAGGAATTGGGCAGAAGCGCCAACCTCCTGTGTCAGGCTGGTGAAGGGAAGGGGGGAGAACGAGGAGAGGTAGTGCTAAAAGCCCAAATTGTCAAATCCCAGCCTGAGCCTAAGCCTTAGTGTAAATGGAAATTACTGCTTTCGTCTGAGGAGGTGCGGATCGGCCTGATTTGCCAATGAAACACGGGCCTAATTCTCAGCTTGTGGAGATGTCAGTCCCACATCCCAACGGCATATGTCTATTTGTATTGCATTTGAAATGGGAAACTTCACTGACTGTCACGAAGGCTGAAGTTTTTGCCTTAATTAAAGCATGAAGATGCCAGTCTGGTGGTGTTACCTACTGTGTAAGGTACTGTCCAGGTGACAGAAAGTTATAAGATTTCTTTCACTGATTTTGATGGAGTTCATTCAGGTCCTTAGGACAGAATAATTTATTTAGTGCTTAGCTTTTCACCTGAGATTTTCCAGTAACATTACTTGCAGAAAAAAAATCGCTGTGCAGTGTGATATAGGAACATTTCTCCAATGAAATAAAAGAAGGAGACTTAAGTATGTGAACATACTGAAGCTAATTAGCTGACATTGTGGAACTTAAAGGGGTTTTATACTGGGACACTTCTCACACTTTTCTTATTATCTGTTCCCTCACCATTCAGGGTTTTTTTCCATTAAAAAAAAAAAATGTAGTGCTAAAAAATTTAAGGTAGCAGTTTGTTTTCCATCAAAACACATTTCTTCTTCATGAAAAGTAAGAACATTGCTTTCCTGCATATCTCTTTTATATAGTCCTAAAGTAAGGATTAAAGTTTTGCAGGTCAAATTATTTATGTTTTGTAAATTATTGCACTTGTGCATCATGGACTGTCAAATGTAAAAGAACAGCAGCAGTTTGATGTAGAATATTAAAAGAAAAATATGCTATATAAAAATATAACTATTAAACAAAAAAAACTCCTATATTCCATTTAATTAAAAGGAAAAACCTCTATACTAGGTTGCATTCTGAATTTCTTACTTGCACTCAGTAGCAGCCTGTTCTACAGATTCCGTTAAGTACTTGGGGATTAAGGTTTTCCTTAATCTATCTATGTCACAATCTGCCTCTTGATCAAGGACATGTAACCTAGCCAAAATAATCTTCTGTGTATACTTCACTGTAGGGACGATTGTTAATAGTAGTGCATGATTTGCTACAACTGGATTAGTACAGAACTAATGAGCCCATACTCAAGGGTCTTTTCTATTGAGACTTCTCCTATTTAAAGTTTTATAGGAGTTCAGTGCCTTTTTCTGTTCATGTGACTGTTTCACCTGTCACCTGTTTCAGTTATCTAACAACCTGCAGCAATTTAAGGAATTGCTTGGAAAAAAAAACCAATCATAATTATACATTATTCAAGCCTTGTCAGCCCATATGCTCACAGTAATGTTCTACAATTGCAAAGCCTTGGCCGGCTAGAACTCCTGCTCTCTTGCTAGGCATTGTACAAATACAGAACAAAAGGCTTGCCATCCAAAGGTTTTGGTCTCTTCAACTCTCCTGGGCAGACCACAAAGCAACTTTTCATCCTGTACACACTGATGTAATGCTGTAATGCACCTTCTGACTCACTAGTCCCAAAACCGAGTATGTCTTTCGTAATAGTCTTCTGATTTTTTTTTTTAATCAATATAACATATCAGAAAGTGCTTGCAAAATCAAGGTCCAGTATATTTCTGGGATAACGTTAGCTAAAATGTGGAGATTTCTAGAGATCTGTATCATTCAGACAAACAATCAGGGTTTTCTTCAAGTGCAAAGATTGGTTTCATTGCAGAAAATGCTTATATAGTACAGGTGCATAAATATTGCTGTGAGACCACAGGTAAGACAGTTCCAACAGTCCGTCCTCACGAAGCAAGTCTGCGCATAGCCTAGTGAGATGGTTTTCAAAAGGCAGAGAGAAATAGGCCATGGTTAGTTCTGAGTACACACAACAAGAGTACAGATCAAGTAACTGTTCTGAGGTAGCTGCCCTCTGACTTGTGCATCGGATAATTCAGTCAGGAACCTGCAGGTCTGAAGGTTACCAGTGTTCACCTTCAAAATGTGGCTATAAAAGTGGAGGACAGAAATCTCTCAAAATACTCTTTGACCTTGGCTTGGTACTTTTGTGTCTGGCTTCTTCTCTTACTTAATGACAATTATATAAATATATAAGCAATCCTGTGAATAGAAATGAGAATTCAAGTCTTCTTGGCTTGCCATTCCCAAACACTCTGTTACAGATTACGGTGTTTTTCTAGCTTTTTTAATCCTTCATTCCTTTCTGCACTGTGATTTACAGAGGAGCGGGAAGTGCATCTCCCCACTTTAGTTATAAAGAATAATAGTTGGGTATCTTGCAATATTCATACCAACCAAAAAAAGAGGGGGTGAATCAGGAGTACCAAGTGTCAGGTACTGACCAAGCCCTGATGAAGTTTGACAGGCATTTGCTCAGGAATTAAGAACAGAGTTCTGACTAGTACCACAATAGGAGGGAAACATAATAATTGTGCCTTTACCTACATGGAGTGTTATAAAACTTCCAAGGTGTTGATGTATCAGTAGTTTAATCTGTCTCAGACTATAAAAGGGCATTTAGCCTAATCTCCCGATTTCTGAATAAATGTGTGCTGCCCCATTATTTTAGCAGTAAGTGCTACTTTATTTTCTGGCAGTATTCTCTAAACGCAAAATATGATGGTATTGCTTTAATGGACTTGTACTGCTGCGTGTTAGTTATGTTCAGTATACTGCTTTACTGCAGACTCCTCTAAAATGTTTGGATTGTGCAAGTACCTGTCTGCTGTGTTAAAAAGGAGGAATGAAGGGGCGAAGTTGACCATAATTTTGGACTCGGGTGCTTCAAGCCTTACGAAGTCTTCTTCCAGGCACCTAACTCATGTTTAGATCTGTTTATAAGCCTGTGTAAGGCAAAAGTGGCCCTAAGGAGACAGAAATCAGGAGGTGCTTGTGCACATATCATCTACTATATCTCAAGAAAAACTTCCTCCACTAAGTACTGACATTCAGGTACCCAGGGAGTGTATTTATTCATAGAGAAGAAAACTGTTGAGGGCTCAGTTGATCCGCCACGCTTTCACCCCATGACTTAATGCTACAGGCAAAGGAATAGAGCCAGCAGTATTGCATAAGTAAGAGACACATTCATTTCCAAGGTGCGTACCTCTTCCTGAACATCCAGTTGATCATCAGGCCGGCTTGTTTCTGTGAATTCTATGGGTTCTTTAGACTCCTGCATGAGTGAAATCTTGGCAGAAGGAAATTAAGAAACATGATGAGTTATATGTTGTCTGTATAATTGCAACTGATTTATTACTCTGAAATACCTTAAGACAGCTTCCACAGCTTACAGGAGTCTGTTGTTTACTGCTCCTTGACAAAGCTGTTGATTTAGTTCAGCTGAGAGGAACTTAAATGCTGGAAAGCTTTTGGTCCTGCCTCTCCTCATATGACTAGTTATGGCTTTGTAAAAACAATTAAAACAGAATCTATCTCTAAACTGCTGTATAGCTTTGTCAAAATGTTAATCCCTACTGTAAGACAGCAGTATGCAAAAATTATAAAAAAATAAGGGTCCCGTCCTAGTTACCAGTAATATTAGTTTTAATTACTATTTATTCATAATACTGTAATAGTGATTGCTAGGGAAGGAATTGTGGTGAAAAGACAGGAGACCATTATAAAGCCATTTTCCTAATGTGGGCCCACATGTTTATATGCTACAGAGTGTGCTGGTTATCTCAAAAAACAAAGAACACAACTAGGAAATGCAGAGAAGAGCAGTGGGAATGAACACTGGTGTGGAAAAGCTTCCATACACACTCGCACCAAGTAGGATGGGACTTTTCAGCTTTCACCAGATACACATGAAATTACTAATAGTGTTGGGAAAAGGAGCAGGGAATAGTTATTCATTGCTACTAGCAATCCTGAAATCCAGCAGGCTTGAAACAAAGGGGAAATATTTGTCATATAACACATTAAAAAATTACAGAACCCATCTCCACAGGATAGTGTCAAGCTAAAATGTATAAAGGGGTTCCAGAAGCTGTATGACAGACACATTGAAGAAAACTCCATCTGTGACAATTAAATATAATGGTCCAAATGCACTCTCCAGCTGAAAAAGTTCTTAACCTGTCAGTTGTCAGAAACTAGAAAATGTGTCTTAGGATAAAGTGTTCTCTATGCGTTCTGTTTCTTGTGTTCTTTTCACTGTTAAGATCCTGGGGTTGACAGACCCTTCCTTTGACCTAGCAAAATATTTGTGTACTACAGAAGCTGCCCAATTTACTAGACTCTCACTTTTTTGTACTACGGCTCTATTAGGTGTAGTTTCCAAACATGCCATGCCGTAATGGAAATTCCAAGAATGAACGCTAGATGATAGAAGGAAGTGAAAGGTATCCTGGATATCCTTACCTTCTCAAATATAGGATCTTGCTTGTCACTGTATGTCATTCGATTCCTTATGTAGAGCACAGCATCATGGACAGTCAGGAAGAACATGTCTTTTCTGACAGTATCATCAAAGAAAGCACTCCGTTCCAGTTGAGATATAAGGTTGTCTGAATAAAAGGAAGTCATTAACAGGTTAATACAATTTGAAGAAATTTAAGAAATAAATGTCAAAATACATGGTTACAACCATAAAAAAATCAAATGTACAGCCAAATCAATCAGTCAATCATAACTTTGTCTTGACTTTTACTTTCCATATTTCCTTTGAACCCCACCATTCTTTGTGTCCCACCGCAGCTCACCATGTTTATCAGTGTGATAATTCACATTTTTATTAGAACAAATGCTCCCACAGACACATCTAGAGATCCCTTTTCATCTTCATTTTATTCTTTGCATGAGTGGTATTAGAAATATTTGGATGTTTACCTTGATATGAAGCAAAGTATACTCTCACATCAATTCTCTCAAACTCTCTAATTATCTAAAAAAATAAAAGTTTGCAACAAGGACATAAATAAATAAAGTCTATAAGGAGAAAATACATATATGTATATATGTCTATATATGTAATGTATAGGCACACACACACACTTCATTTGTTTCTGAGTGTCTTCATTCCAAATGTTTTATTTATTTATCATAAATAAGGAACTGCTATACATAAAGATTCAGTATGTGGGTACCTGGTTGCTGAAGTGGCCTGTCTTCAGCTATGTAATTTTATACACACAAGGTTCTCATTCTGTTCTCATAACATGAATAACCGTATCTCTCCAAGTGAGAACCACGTGGGCCTGAGCAAGCTTTATTTCCCCCCATGTATGTGATATGATACATTCTTTCACTGGCACATGCAAATTTTTTTAGACGGATTTTTCCCTCATGCGGTGCAGCAGATGGACCTGCTCTTGGATGAAAAAGCTGCATATGGAAAGAGTTATGTCTATGGACCCCGTATCTCTTTTGTCTCAGAAGCCAGAACTGTAGCAAAAGCAGTCAGAAGGCTGAAGTGAGGCATCCAGCATTCTTGTATCTCAGTTAGTTAAAAAGGGGAAGGCTGGATTCTACCCCTGGCTCCCTGGTGACAGGCAAGTCTTTTAGAATAGTATTTCCCGAGGTGATTGATAATTCCATACTCTTCTGTTCATTGATAAACTAGAGTCTTCGTAATCTAAGATCTGATTTATAGATAGGCTAAGCAGTCCCAGCTCCAAAATAAAGTTAGTGAAAGCAGAAATCTGAACACAAAAAGTACCATAAAAGACTAAAGACTGAACGGTCTTTGTAGCTGGGCACCAAAAAATAATGGAAATACTCTTCGTCTCATTTCCTTCTCACTAAACTAGGAATATTAGCTCCTTATTAAGTAGTATGATGTTTGAGGATGAATTAATGAATATTGATGATGTGCTCTGATGTTAGCCACAGAAAACCCTATAAAGAAATGTTCTTCCTTCATAATGTAAATAATATGGAATTAATACATAAATACGGTGGTTAAAGCCTCAAAAGTGATGGAAGACAAAATTTTTACTACCTCTGTGTTGAGTGAGCATTATCCTGTGCCCAAATTAAAGCAGGAGGCATGTGGAAAGAAAATATATAGCCAAATATTTCATAACATATGCATACAAGGTGACCACATTTTGCAGTTCTAATTTTAGAGTACTTGACTATGTAACCTTCATATTGTTCTTTTAATGCATTTTTAATTTTTTCCCCACATAAAATATGCATACACCAATATTCTACCTCTTGCTGTATAAGTTTTGAAAGTATTTTTCAACAGCAGACTTTTAAAAACTCAGAAATTAACTTCAGCTGACAGCTCTTGATTTACATACTACTGACTAGTTTCATTTTCATGGAACACCAGAAAAAAATGCCCTTACCGTTTTTATTGATCTCACAGCTACAACATCCAAGAAGGTTACTGCTCCAAAATCAAAAATGAGACTGTGGATGGGCACCTTGGGGATGTTTACTTTGACTGGGAGTTCTGAATTCCAGTCCACTTGGATCTCTACTTCTTTGGTGGGAACTTGAAGATCTTCATTGTCTTCAGGTTCCTCATCAGTCGTGAAAGCTTCATTATTAATACCAGGCTCACTGATGATGCCATTCTAATGTGCAGATTATATATTAAATATATCATTTAATCATGGAGAAGGTTTTGGAGTTATAGGAAATACTTCCTTATGATAACGTCTCTTTCAGGAATGAATGAGACTGATACCTGTGACCTGTACCCCCTGCTCCCAACCCCTGGTGACATCGTTAGTATAACTAATGACAAAAGGCAAGCAGCCATTCTCTGTGACCAAGCAGGTCACATATTTGTTCCCTTTCCCCTCATTCTCAGGCCTTGAAGGTCCTGTGGATCAAGCAGACAAACCAAACAGATTTCTTCTTCCCCTCCCTAGCAGCCCCAAGATTCCTGGGTGCCAGGCTGGTTACTCCCTTCCTTGTGTCAGCAATACTGTGGCCAGCAGGACCAGGACAGTATCATCTCCCTGTACTCAGCCCTGGTGAGGCCCCACCTTGAATCCTGTGTTCAGTTTTGGGCACTTCACTACAAGAAAGACATTGAGGGGCTGAAGTGTGTGCATAGGAAGCTGGATAGTAAGAGTATGAACGCGTGAAAGAGTCAGCACATCTACTGCACAGAGACAATGTGAGGTGGTGAGGTGTAGAGGTAGGATCAGGGAATCTCTTGCTTCCACTCCTGTTAACACTATGACTGTCACTGCTGCCTGAATCTGTGGGGTCTCTTGCAATAGGTGTAGTGCTCTGCTAAGTCTCCTGCAGGTCCTAGACTTATAGTAATAAGTCACACTTTTCCATCTTTATTTTAGAGATGAGTACAGAGGAACTCGTAATTAAAGGTAAAGTAATAAGCTGTAGCAGTAATCCCTTGGGAAAGAACAGAAAGAAAAAAATCAATTTACCTTAGTAGCTTTTAATTTTCCCTTCTTGATTAGCTTTTGTATCTTCCTCAGTGCTTTGAGCCTCTTGTTATATACCTTGACTGCATCAAACCCTACCTACAGAAAAAGGATCAAAATTATATAATTTTAGCTAGATTTAATTTTGAGGATATCTCAAAGACAATTAAGAAGCATCCAAAGCTGTCACATATCACTTACTGTGGATTTGAGGCTGCTTTTCAGTCCATCGATGTTAGCATAAAAAATTGGACTTGAAAACCTGAGGATCTTCACACCTTCTGGTTCTATAACCTGTTGCCAAAAATATAAGGTTAAGCAGCAGCAAGCATATTTTGGCTAATGAGAAGCAGTTTAACTACTTCAACAGTTCAACTACACATCTAATTCACAAAAAATGGTGTGTCTTTGTGGAGAATTGGTGATTCAGTTTTTAGATGCTTAGAGCCCAAGCATGCAATATGGATCACCCATCTTGATCCAGATGAAGAATTTAATGCTCAAACTTCTTATTTTTGAGCACTCCACTTCCAAATTCAAGTTGTCCACAATATGCAAGGCACAACTTTGCCTTACACTGGCTTGTAGACTGGGAAACAACTCAGCAATGACTTACATTTTTGTAGTCCTTGACTTTCTTGTAGATGTCTGTGCCAGGAATGTTTCCAAAGCCACCCCATGAAGGACTAACAGAAACAAAAGACAGTGAAGGTAAACATGATATTTAGGTATTCACAGAATGTAAAGGATTGCTGCATGCAAACTGTCACAGACTCCTGTAGTCTGCTGTCTTGGGCCAAACTAATGGTCTCACTGGAAAAGCGTTGTATTTTTGTTTTGTGTCACTGTGCAAGGGTCTTTTGCTGATGTAGTGAATGATGCTTTTCAAAGACAAGGTATTTTGGTCTCAGCCTACTTGCTGCACCATTTTTATGTAGAACTGAATGAATAACTTGTTGCATTTGTTTCCCAAACCAGAAAAATGTTTTAAGAGCAGGTTAGTTTGGTTTGAATGAGAAAAAAAAATTGACTCAAAAAAATTAATGTTTTTCATTTCAACTCAACTGAAACAATACATTTACATTCTTTTCAGATTACTTAAAACTTTTTGTCCAACCTTTTAAATTTTTATTTCAGTCAATAACAAAACCAAAATATTTTGCAGCCTCCAGATATATCTTTAACAATTGAAGCAAATTATTTGTAAGTTTGTAAAGCCTCACCTCCCTTTTATATTTTGATTTCAGAAGCCTGAGTTGAATTTGGAAATGTTTTTTGAGGCTCTTCAATTTCCATTTTTTATAATCTACTATTCTGTAGGAACTTTTGCAAAGCTTTTTTAGCCATCTGCTGACAGTGCAACTATCCTTTGGCACTGTTAGTGACCGTACTCTCTGGCCTCCTGGCTGAAGGAAAGGAGTTATGTTGGATTTTCAGAGGAAAAAGAAATCAATGAAAAGTAACAAGATGGCCAAAGAAGACTCTGCAAAGCCACCTTTTCTCACAGTTCCACTACCACTTGTTCATGGAGCAGCAACAAATCAGCCACAAGCACAAAATTTTGTCCTATTATCATGTGTTCTCTTCCTCTTCTTTCACAGGCGTACACTCAGTCTTGTATAAGCAGTAAGTGAAAAAGTTATCGGCATGTGTAACATACCATAGTAGTATTACCTGCTAAGAGTCACTATAATGATCAATTAATTACAGAAGCCATTCATACATCTTTTTACATTTGATCTGCAATGTCCCTGTCCAGGACTCAGCTATGTGAGTGCATAAATAACATACAGTTATAACATACAGTACCACCAGAGTACCCAACATGATATAGAATGAACAGTGATAAAATAATGCAGCTTGTATTTTATCAATGTAATTAAATGATAGCACAAAGTGTTTTGTTCTAAATAACAGATTTTATCCATTTCAAAATTTTTGTAAACTCAAGCAGATTTTCTGCCACAGATCATCTTGCTTTTCAGCATGTTGCCTTCCTTTTTCATGGTATAACACTAACAATTATTTCTAATCCTGTGTTACTTACAACTGAACTCTCAGCACAACCGTCAGCAATCCAAACAAAAGGCCAGCAAGTAATCCCAAATCAAGTCCCAGAATGATTGATGCTACACATGTGAAAACCCAGATCATCTGGAGAGGAAATAACAAGTGTAAAGTTTTTTAATTATAAAATACAACTCCTGGTCATGCTAAAGAACCACTAGACCAGACACTATGAGTAGCAGAAGAATTTAACTTTGGAGATGGTCATAGCACACTGGCAATTAGCTGACTTCCATACAAAAGCTTTCCTCCAAAATAATTCTACCCATCACTATCTTCTTAGTCATAGTTACCTTTTTAGGAAATAAGTTTTTTAACAACATTTTTCAAGGATCAAGTTAATTTAGTGAAAGCAAAGGGGATGCATTTAACCATTGCATTTTCTTATTTCTGATGACAGCAGTCTTTGTTAATCTTTCTTCAGAATTTGGAAATCATTTATTTTCCCAGGATGTAAAATACTGTAAGATGCCCCACCTACAGACATACAGAGAGGGAATGAGGCTCCTCTAAGAATCTAAGAATCAGAACTGTTCCAGAGAGGTATTTCGTATTAACGGGTTGATGGCACTCTCTAGTCCTCACTGAATATTCAGGCAGAACAGTTGAAGTGGGCTCCTCAGCTCCTCTCTACATCACTGCCCAGGCTGAACACCCAGTGGACCAAATCACACAAAAAGCTGAGTGCTCACACTTGTCACTGAAGATTTTTACCTGTAAAGAGGACTAGTAAATGATTGTCTAGAAAGTTTCAGATCTACCTAAGGTAAGATCTGCCCAATGACACACACTGTAAAATCTGTGCATAGTAAGGACTGCATGGAGAAAATACTTTCCATGCAATCTTTTCCAAAAAAAACCACAGTGGGAGATGTAAGCAAGTACCCTGACATATTATTATAGTGGTTCTTAAGTCTGTTCATATATCCATTAGCATGACGAATCCACATTCTAGTTTGGATTAATCTTGCTAGAACAAGAAAACACATTTTTTGAGGACTACCTGAAATTATTCAGGCAAATGCTAATGTGGTAACAACATCAATGTATGTGCATGAATTAAGAAAAGGTTAGATTTTCTGGCCCATTTAAACTGTGCAAAAGATAAAAGCAGAATGGCAAAGGTGGCAACAGGCTATCATTATTCTGATTTTCAAGCCATCGCAACAAGGTTGCTGTAAACTATGGTAGTTGCTATGCAATCACTGCACAGGAGTGCCCCGACTGGCACCCTCACCGTGGGATAGACAGAATAAAGAAAATGAGCAAAGAAAACTCTGAAATGGGGAATTTTTAACTGACCTCAGGACTCTTGCATTTTAGGGACGCACATAAAAATTTTCCGACATTAACTCTACGAAATTCTGTTTATGTGGTAGTTAAGAGAAACTTGGATGGCATTAAGAGGCAAAAAGAAAAACAGGAAAAAAAAACATTCAGTAGAAAACAAAAAATTAGGTTACTTACAGCATCCACTTTATTCTGTCTCCACAGACGGGGAACATCAAACACTTGCATGAACATCCCTTTCAAGTTAGCAATGACTACAGCTGCCAACACAGACTGGGAAGAATAATGATGAAAACATGTTATTCAGAAGCAAAAATGCATATTAAGATACTGCTCAACGTTATACACTATAAACCAGAGCCTCGTCTGGTGTCAGTCACCATAGTTTAAACAGGACTATTAATCCTGCCCATGAAATCTGAGCATTCAGATGGCATTGCTGCGGGTGGCTGTGCTGCAGAGGACAAGCACGGTACCTTTTGTAAGGGCTCTAGCAATTTCCCCAGGGCCACAATCGCGATCAAAACAATCCCAGCTGAGATGATACCAGCAACCTGCAAAGAACAGAGTGTTTATAGGAAATGAACTTATTAAGACTGTCTTATGTTTCTAGGATTACAAATAAAAATGTACAAGTAGTTGCACATCACATTTCTTCAGGAACAAAGAGACCTGCCAAAATGCTGTTGTGCTTAGGTGTACCTGGGCAATCATTACACACTTCAGCTAGCACAGAGGGAATTCAATTAAGCAGGTAGCGTAAACTACTGCACGCAAGGTAGTAGCTCTTGGTAGGGTTACGCTGCATAAACAGATGAAAGCAGAGTCTGTGTGTTGGCCAGAAAAGGGGCTACTGGATAACCTGAAGTTTTCCACTGTTAAAAGGTGTAAAGCTGTAGTGCTGTAAAACACAGCAGCACACTCAACATGAGAAAGGTGATGAATGGCATATGGCGGGGCTGCTCAGGCCAGCACATGGGAGCTTCATCGGCAGCTGGGAGAGCACTTCCTGCCTCATCCTGAATTCCTGCTGTGACAAACTCAGTCCCTGAACTGGGAATGAAATTCTGGGGAATTAGGTTTGAAGGATTTCTGACCCCTGGTGTAACTCACGCTATGTAAAACCTGATTGCCCTCTTCTGGCAGAGCTACAGAAACGATTCACTGCCAGAGCACAAGCTGCTAGCTAAGGTGCCTGTGGCTTTCCATGTGCCAGCAATGCAATCGTTTTAGGGCTATTTTCATCCCATTGTGAGAGCTGTGCCCTATATAAGATTAAATTTACTCATGCACACTACTAGTAAGGAGAGGTCATTACCTGAGTCTTTCCACCAGTACTTTCTTGGACGGCTGTCCGTGAAAGAGCAGTAGTTGCAACAAAACAAGAAAAGGCACCTGAAAAAATGTTGCTGATCCCGAAGGCAAGGAATTCCTGAAAGATAATTGAATAATACTGTAAACACAGATGCCTGAAGACAGTTTTGCAATGGAGAATGACAATAGCTTCTACAGTAGTTTATAAAGTAGGTAGCACAATAATATTGAGAAGATTAGGAATTACTAGTAGCTGTTAAATGTGTACAAAAGTTTCTCTTGTGCCAGTGTGACTACTCGTGTTTGGAAATCAATACAATGAAGTTGGAATACTCTCCCTAACATGGGCATACTCATCTTAGTATAAAGACATTTAAAGCTTATTTCCATCAATGTTATCAAACCTAACATTTCTAACAATTACACTGGTATAACTGCATCAACAAATGGAACTAGTATAAATTTAACTCCCAGGTATCATCAGCTAAACAAATTTGAATCGGTACAACAGTCTGAGTTTAGACAAGCCTCTAATTAATGCAAAGCATTGTATGATTAGTAGAACTAATCAGGAACTTCGCAATAAAACACAGTTTCACTGAAAACTTCTAGTTTGTTGAGCCAGATTTTTTTCACTCTCAACATCCCAATGAACTCACGCTGAGTCCCAGGCAGCGTTCTCATAGATTTGCCCCAGGGTCACAGATGCTGGCGCCTACTGATGCTGCTTGTTCTGCTCAAGTGACAAGGACCCTGGGAGCTTTATGTCCTGGGATCTGGGCCATTCCTCTGCTGGGAAATTAGGCATTTGGGAGCTGCCTGCAACCCCATATAATTGACAGAAACATTGTTTTCACCAAGCTGACACAGTCACAAGGGCTTTTCACTCACTGCAAATTTTTTAAAATATAATTTGAGATCTTATTTTTACTCCCTCCTGTCTTTTCTCCAAAATGGAATTTCCTGTAAGCTTTTCACTAAGCTCCAACTACAAGAACAGGATTTTAAATTAATTTTCTTTAACAGAATAGACCTAGATGATTCATGTCTAGTCCTGTGTAACTGCTGTGCTCTGCAAGAAAATACTGCAGGAACAGTTCCTGGTGTTCTTAGGTTCTTCAAAATTATTTTACTGCCTGCTTTTATGATGGTGTTTTAACTTCTCCAGTTCAAGTAAACTATGTGCCCATCATTCATGGCTGCATTTAACCTTTGCTATGTGTAAAATTCATAGCATAGTATTGAAAGGAAGGCACTTTGCTTTTATAGACAGTAATTCTACTACTACAATATTTAATCAGTATCTTTGAAGCACATCAGTGCTGGCAGAACAGCATATTCAACAAAAGAATGGCATAAACAGCACTTCCAGGAATATGTATTATTTATTCAGATTTATTATACTGAAAGTCAATGTGCGTTAGGCAACTTTAAGTCAAAGTGTTACCAGATATGAACTTTGAGTATTGTAAAGTGATCAGCATGTTCAGAAGTATAGCTTTGTTACATATTGCAAAATAGTGTTTCCAAAATCAAACTTTATGTAACACATTAATACTAAAATAAAGGACTCATTAAACAAAGTCCTCAGCTTATCTATTTATTGTAGTAAGTGTATTTTCTCATGTGTTCAAAGGATGACATTCAAAACCAGCACAGATGCAGGACAAGGAAGCTTTCCGGCATTTTTCTCCCACACCCATGGGGAAGCCACAGAACCCTCGGAGAGGGCACCGAGCAGCAGCAGGAATCCTCTAAGAGCTTGTCGATGTTCCACTCATGGAACATTCTAGCTCTGTGCCTTTAGACACCAATGGTTAACACAGTTCAGCCATTTGGTGCAGACGGTTATTCAAATATGTTGATATGCTGGTAGGCACTCACTTTTGTGAAGCTGCAGGACATAGCTATACAGCTGCAAGTATATTTGTATTGGTGTAACTGGTATCATGCTGGGAAGTACAATAATTTATTCTGTAGGAATAAAATCATGCCTTAACTGAAAAGTTCAGCTGATACAAATCCTGCATGTAGACTAAGCCTAAATAAAGCTGTCTGGAGCAGCTGCTTAGCCTGACATTGCCTTCCCCCTGGGTCCCCAGCAACACACCTCCAAATATGCCTCACAAGTAGAAATGGAAAGCAAGTTGCTAAAGCTGGCCACATCAACTCGACATCACCAGACAGTTCCCCTATAAGTGCTTAGCTTTAATTCCCTTGTCAGGGCTACTGCAGTCACTAAAGCAACACAGAAGGAATTAACCAGTATGAAAAGCCCATACTGAAGATAGAGCACATCTCTATGTGGTAAATTTTTCAGGTCATATATGGACTTTTCAGCCTTTTTTTTTTTTCAATAGTTGAAAGAATTTTTCCTGTCAAACTTCAACTTTAGTCCGAAATAGGTGTATGAATGTTTCTTTCATTTGGCTGCATAAGTCAACATGAAACAGAACTTACATTCACGATGTTTCTAAATTATTTCAGCTGTACATACCTGGTTTCCATCAATAGCATAGTCATACTTGGTTGCATATACTTTCCCCACGGATACAGCAATAGCATAAGCAACAATAGCAATGGAAAAGGAGGATGCTATCATCTGGGAAAACAGGCTGACATCTGGAGGTTCAGGAGGCAAAAATCTAGCATTTAGAAAATACATTCATGTTATCAACTTGGGTCAAAATCTGTTCTTACTAGAACTGTCAAGGAGTTTGAGGTGGAGGCATACAGGTTGCTTATAATATGAAGTGTAATGTTTCAAGTTAATAAAAAGGTGGAAACAGCCCATTGACATACAGAACACGCTTATCTAGCTCACCACAGCCCAAATCCTGATGCTATTAGTCAGCAACAAAGCTCCCATTGTTCTCAGCATGACTGAGATTTGGCCTTATGATAGCAAAGTGAAAAAGTACATTTTTTGGAGCATTGAATAAAGGATGTATTGAATATTATGACGAATTACATAAATATGTTAATGACACTTCACACTATTGTTAACATACATCTTCAGAAGATCTCAAAAACATTTAATCCCCTACTGTGTTTCCACAAATTTTAATTAATCAAGGCCTGAATACCAAATGGAATGTGAAGGTTACTACTGTGAAGTGCTCTGAATCTTTCAAGTGAAAGTGTCTGCCAGTGTAATCCCGAACATCCTTGCTCCTGCTACCGTGGAAGTGACAAGATTGATTGGGATAACAGTAGTGGCATGAATATGAACCATAGTGGGATAACTCAGGTCTACAAGAATTAAATATACACAGAATTTCATTATTAAAAATGCATTAATTTTTTTTTAGATTTTCCATTGTCATATATTTACTTTATGAGCATGAAGCAATTAATTCTCAGTTAAACTTCATGAATCAGAATGACATTCCTATGCCTATTTTACAGATGATGGAAATCTAGGCAACACATTTAGGTGGCATAGTGGACAGAGAAAGTAAAACTTAGAGTTACAGAGAATTAAAACTCAGGAAATCTCCAGCTCTAACTTCTAAACTCAGGTTGCAGTTCTCAATACCTCTTTTATGTTTTTTCACTTACCACTGTCATTTTTAGCCAAAAAATACCTATTTCCCAGAAAACAAAAGCACTCACCCTCTTGGAATGCTTTTAACAATGCCTGCATTGTATTTGCCTTCCAAGTCAGCAGCATATGAAATGCCAGTGGCTACTATTGTCTGTAATAAAGAAAACAACAGTTTTAATACTAAAAAAGCATTCTTGTCTTCCTGTAGCTAGCCCCATCTATTTTAACTGTTATCAGGTTTTCGTTATGCTCTGTTGCTTACCACAATAACTTCTATTGGTATAGGTATACGTATCTTGTGTTTGAATCGATCATTTATCTCTTTAACTACCATGCAGACAACAATAGTGATGAGTCCAGCAATAAGATCTGCAACGTTGGTGGTACCAATTCTTTGAAATGTTTCAATAAGAGTCTGAAAAATAAAAATGACAACATGAAACATGCCTATGATCACTTGAAGGCTGTGAAAATACTCATGAGAAGATCCAGGCGCATGGGGTTTTGGAGGAGGTTGAGTTACTTCCTTGTCCAGGCCTGGAGGCGCATGACAATAATGTACTGTCAAGGTGCTACAGAATCTGTGCATGGATTTAATGGTGAATTTAACTGAAAAAGCCTAACTTCAAGAATTGTCCACATGGGGGACTTCTGCTTCCTGATTTTTAGGAAATCAATACTAAGTAAGAAGAGATAAACCCCTACCTGTGTATTACCTCTACCTGTTATTGGAGCAAAGAATGGAAGATCTATAGCTGTTCCGCTTTGTCTGAATAGCAAGAGACATCCTCATTTTTCTGTTCAAAAGACAGCTAGCAGATCCATCGTCAAGACTCTGGTTCACTATATGCCCAGTACATATGGTCTGTAGATTACGCTTTCCTATTTCCAGAGAATGAGTATGAACACATGGGTTCTGCCAAGCTCTGGAGAATCCTACGCTTAAGAAAAGCAGTCACTAAAGCTCACCTTATGGCACATTAACCCTCCCAGCAGAGGTCAGTCTTCTCCTCAGCTGGAGGGCTCACAGCTGCAATAGGCAGCTCCCTTCTCTACCCTTGCTATGCCCTTGCCCTATTGTTTATTGCAAACAAGTGTACAGAGAAAACATGAAGGGATGATAATAGAACAGCTCCAAATACTCCTCTGTCCTCCTAGGCATCATGATAATTCTCACTTGTCTCTTGTCTCCAAGAAAATCTAATTATTCCATACATAGTGAAGCAGCTTTAACAAAACGATCTAGTGTAGAAAAGAGGTTAGAAATAGACTCCTTGCATTCTGGTTAGCTCCCACATACCAACCTGTCAGTTTAAAGGCAAGGGGAGGGTTGCAGCAGCACTAGTACCATTCTGAAAAGACTCTGGTTTTGAAATAAAACATCTAAGTGCTGAATCAGCTCTGGTTTCTAAGCTAAAGCAGCAGCCTCCCTGAAAGTCTGAACAAGACGCCTTTCTCTGGATGACTGAAGGCATTCCTTGCCCATCATTCTGCTCACACCAGACCCCGTGCTCACTGACCATCTCTCACACCACCCCGCTTCACAGGGCAACAGTAACTTCCTAACTCGGGGGGGTGGATTCTGCTCATGTTGGATGCTTAGTGTTGCAGTTTGTTGAACACCACTCCTGAAGCAAGTCCAAAACTTGCTGAAGCTGACACAGCAACTCACTGGTTGAGCAGACCAGAAATCACAATTTCTTTGCTCTACACACATCTGCAAACACATTGACTTGGCTCACCTGTAAGGACACAGAAGCTTTGAGCTTAAACCTAAACCGTCAGCATTCCACTCAGGCTTGCAGGAGCTGGAAGAACCTTGTAATTCCTTTTCAAAAATACTTTCTAATAAATGTATCACCCTTCAATAAACAAAAAAAATAGAGACAGAAAAACCTGCTGCATTAATGAACTACCGGGTCTGCTCTAAGGTCTATTACATGGTAATTTGTCTCATTTAATTTTCCATGTTCTGAAGTAAAGAGTTTTCATTAATTCTGAAAAGGCTCATAATACCTTTTTTTTGTTCCTAAAGACTTCACCAGATTTTTTTTTCTAAAATTTACTTTACTGTTTGTAGTTACATTCATCCTATTTTTGCTAATTTAGATGTCTAATGTATTTTCACTAGCCTGGTTGCCTGAACTAGTGTGTAAAATCTGTAAATACATTTTTTTGTCTAGAACAGCATCTTTTAGAAATCTGTTTTTCCAATGTGAAGTGCTATGTAAGATCTAAAACACTATGAACCTGAATAGTTTCTTGCTGAAGTCAGTGACAAAACTCTCAATAATTTTCCTGAGGAAGGAGACTATTCCATAATATGAGACCTGTAGGAATTCAGTATTTCTGTAATGCAGTCAAGACATTTCTCCATTTGATCATTTTGTCTAAGATCAACAAATGGATTTGTGACAGCAACATACAGCCTCACCTTAGCTAACCAGTAGGTACCTGGTGGCAGGGTGGGAATCCACATCCTTCTTTAGGTATTCACTAGAATGGCTACAGTGTGGAACGGAGAATGATGCCCTTTACCAGAATAACCTGCTGGTTTAAGAGTAAAGAGGCTTGGGATCGGTCAGCTTTGGGAGATGACCTGACAGCATTAAGAAATGATGAAACATCCTTCACAATAAGACAAAAAACATGGGGCAGGATGGAAAGTAGTCTCCAGAAGAGACAACCTAGAGAAGAAGAACTGTTTTGCTGGATAATTATGTTTAAATTTTATATGAAAAACTGCTCTGCCTGAAATTCAATATGGCAATTAGACTTTCAGCATCTGGGGAACCAGGAAAGCAGCTACTTAGAGCCCCACAGCTGTAAAAGGACTGCTGCAGTTCTTTGTGAGAGTGAGAACTAAATGAATGCCCTATACTTACCACCGTATATATGAACCATTCCTGTAAGAAATGGAAGCAGAAGATAAACAATTATATAAAAATTCTTGCATAAAACCAAAACAGATGAGTTGGGCATACTTACATATATTATGGAAAGGACACCATTATAGTTTTTAGTTGAAACGTTTAGGACTATTTTCAGTTGTGACACAAACACTTGAAAAGCAGCTGCAGTTGTGAATCCCCCAACTAGTGGATCTGCAAGGTACCTCACAATGAAACCAATTTGAAGGACTCCAAACACTACCTGGAAAAGTCATGAAGAATAACAGCTTGCTAAACAAGGAGAAGGTACAATTTTATTTGGTGATTTCTTATGCTTTGTTCTTTTCTCTTTGTTGATACAGAGTCTTAGGACCATATTCCCCCATTGCAGCCTAGTGCAGCTTAAGATCATGCCATCCAAGGGAATAAAGGAGACCTGATGAAATATGCGATAGGATGCTCCAGGATATGTACCGTTAGCACTTGGTTTTGTGCATGTCTCTTGGTCTGCAATCACAGGGCTATTCTTTAGCTGTCTGTGCTCCCAGTCATGCTGCCACAGACTCTGCCCAGGATAAGAAGAATAATCCCCCAAAAGCTCTTCAGAGTTTGAGATTACTTTCCTTCATTTTTGTGTTTTGCTACAGGAAATTGTCTTACTGCCCTAGTAGGTATTTCCATGCTGTATGTTCTCCCGTTAAAATCAAAGCAATATCAACTTCGTGTCTTCAAGCCAACTATTTTACCTGTAAAATTCCAACCAGAAATGTGAGAGTACTAGCAATCAGCACTCTCTGTGCATCTCTGGCTGCAGTGTCTATCAGTGCCTCAGTACCATTAGTCCCTGTAGCATTACTGCCATCTATGAGAAAATTATCATCGGGGGCCATGCTCAATACAACAGATCCCACCATCAAACTGACTACAGGGAATGGACCTGTAATGACAAACAGAACACACTGCAGTTTAATACACATTGAAAAGAAGCATTTATCAGACAAGACAAGCAAACTCTAAATCAAAAAATCCATTTAATATTTTAACTGGGGTACATAAGTATTAGAGTGTTAGGGGGCCAGGAGCCACAGGCACTGCAAACATGACACAAAGACACAATTCCTTCCATAAATAACTTATATTGTACGTGCAGGTGCAGTTTTATGCTTTGCCAATTTAGGGCTGTACCAAGGCCAAAAGGGGCAACATGTTCCAACCATCTCCCTTGTATCAGTACCACAGTACCAAAACCAGACAAAACACATCACTGATCCAGCTGAAAGCAACATTTATTTAAATTTCATTTGTGGGGTTTTGGTTTGGTTTGTGTGTTGGTTTTGGTTGGTTGAGGGCCAGGGAGGGTGGTGTGGGGTTTTTTTGCTGTTGTGGTGGTTTTGGGGGTTTTGTGGGTTTTTTGTTTGTTTGTGGGGTCTTATTTTGTTTTTTTGGGGGGTTGGGTTTGGTTGTTTTTTTGGTCGCAGTTTTCAGCTGATCCAGATTACCATATAGCTGCACAGTAAGGAATCCCACCACCATGGTGGTGGCAGGAGCATGCACCAGGGGGTAGGACCACATCTTTTGGCAGTAATGTGGTACTACATTGGCTAAAGATGACTGAAACTATACTTTGGGCAAGATACAGAGAGAGTCAGTGGTCATCGTGTCAGCAACACACAATCTAAAAGTAATCACCTTTGTTGCAGTTATTTACTAAAATTATGCAGAAAAGGAAAATGTTCTTAAATGTCTTAAAGAAGGATAAGTTAATTTTACAGATGCCTTAGAGGACATTTAATGAATAAGAGTATTAGAGAAGTGGAGGGAACATACAGAAGTATCCAGTGCAGCAGAGGTGAAAGCTGATGAAAAAGCTTAATATCATGCAAAAGCTTTGGGAAGGGAAAACAATCTATTCTTACTAAATATGAACAAAGACAGACTGTATTTTGTTAGAATTAAGAAAAAGAAACTTCAGCAATCAAGCTGTAACATGAATTTTAAATGTGAGAACTGACAGGAGATAAACCCCATATTTTAAAGAAAGTTTTCAGAAAGAAACAACAAGGTTTACCCATAGCCTTGATGTGAGGACCTAGAGCGAGGCTGGAGCGGACACACAGGTTCTGGGTCTCCGTGACAGGCAAGAAGATGATATTATCCACAGTGATCAAAAAAGGATGCAGCAAGGAAGGCTTGTAGAGAAGACTAAGAGCTCTGTTTTAGCCATCTTGAGCTTTAGGTGATAGACAAAACGTCTGCTCATACTGCCTACTGAGGCCTTGATCTAGTAATTTCTTGCAAAGAGTGTAGCCAAAGACAAGATTTAAACTTCAGCATAAATGCGAGCAAAAAGCATGCATGCACACAACTGAAGTTAGCTGTTGTGCACAACTACCTGTACAGAGAAGAAATAAGCATTAAGTCCCCCAAACTCATGAATATTAATATTCAGCAAAACCAGTTTGGTTCAGAAAGTAGCTATTTTGTATGAAACACAAATGTTTACAGTAAGAATTAACACTTTGTATTATATCATTCACTGTAACTTGAACATATGCGGTTACCAACTGAGATGTGCCTTGATGTTCCCAGGAAAAAGTATGTCAGGATGGGAAAAAAAGCAGAATAGAGACCATATCCAACAGGCACTGCAACCAGCAAAGCATATGCCAAACCTGAAATGACAGATCATCAAAATGTCAGATTTAAAATCTCTGGATAAACCACTGTCTTGTCTAGGGTGGACTTTCAGAAAGATTTATTCCATTTCACCAGATACAATTTAGTATGTGTTTTGTCTATAAATCAGTTGCAGGCGCGTATGTGAATATCAATGACTGTAAATTATTGTATATCCCACAACGGTAGCTGGATGAGTAAATCGCAAGAGATGTTCCTATATGTCTACAGGTAGCACAAAACATAGGCTGAAATGTGAAGTTTGAGTGGGGGAAGAGTGACCAGTCCACCCCTTGAAGGAAAAGAGGGATATGTGAAGTGTTCCAGTCACAGACAGAAATTTCAAGCAGACTCTGGATTACTGAAGTACAAATACTCTTCAGTTATGTCCAGCCCTCTGAAAAAGCAGGCTTTTTTTTTTTCAGTACCAGCTTATAAACTTAAAACCCAAAAGTAAATCACACAAATTTGAGTTTTGATTCTTAACATCATCTTCCCTTGTAGACCTGTTCAAGCCATCAAATCCAACAAAGAAACAAACAAACAAAAGCCCTCAGTGTCATAACCCAGTTGTCTCCCACTGCAGGGGGCAGTATTCTGTAGTATTGATCTTCAAAGATACCACAGAAACCTTTCAGAGCTCAAAACGATTGAAGTCCTGGTCATACCGCTGTGACCGGTGGGAGGGCTGCAAGCAACACACACAGTTGCTGGGAATTAGGGACTGCAGGGACTTCAAGATCCCAGAAACCTCTTTTTTTGGCAAACTTTTTGGTCAATTTTCCCCACATCACATGATTTAAAATTTCAGATTTTTTTAAAATTACAGCTAGATTTAGATTTGAACTAATGTCATTGTTTTATCTTTGTTTTAATACATAGGTGGGAGACCAAACAAGGACAGGGAACTGCTGGAGAGAGTCCAGCACCGGGCAACAAAGATGGTGAAGGGAGTGGAGCATCTCCCTTATGAGGAAAGGCTGAGGGAGCTGGGGCTCGTTAGCTTGGAGAAGAGGAGACTGAGAGGTGACCTCATTAATGTTTACAAATATATAAACGGTGAGTGTCAGGAGGATGGAGCCAGGCTCTTCTCGGTGGCAACAAATGGTAGGACAAGGGGTAATGGGTACAAACTGGAACATAAAAGGTTCCACTTAAATTTGAGAAGAAACAACTTCTCGGTGAGGGTGACAGAGCCTGGAACAGGCTGCCCAGGGAGGTTGTGGAGTCTCCTTCTCTGGAGACATTCAAAACCCATCTGGACACATTCCTGTGTAACCTCATCTGGGTGTTCCTGCTCCGGCTGGGGGATGGGACTGGATGAACTTTTGAGGTCCCTTCTGATCCCTGACATTCTGTGAATGTGTGATTCTGTGATTTCAGAAACCAACTTTAAAAGTGGAATCTAATTGTGAGAAAATCAGGTCCCACTGTAAAAAAAAAAAAAAATAAATAAAAAAGGAGGGGGTTACAGTAAGAAATCACTTTGTTATTCCTCAGACCGCTCTCTGCCTGGGGCAGAAGTTTGTAATGCTTTTTTTTTTGGCCAGTCTGAGCCTCCCTAGCACCTCCAAGGGAACAGACAGCGGGGAATACTTGTGGCTAATTAGGGATGCATAAACTGCTTTCTTCGTTCCGTGTGTGTGCCATTGTCCCCTTGTGCAAACACTTAATTTTCATTGAGAGAAAATGTAGGGTTGACGCAGCTAATCTCCCCCAGCCCTGAAAAATTCTGAAAATAGTGTGAGAATGCTATTGAGATGAAAGAAATGAATGTGCTGGATTGCATTCAGGGTTACAGCTCATCTTGTCTTTGAAGGAGGACCTTAGCAGCTGCCTCAGGCAGAAGGTTCTGCCCTTTAAGTCTTTCTTAACTAGCTTATTTTAATGATTTTCTGCTTATTTCTGCCACTTTTCTATTTGTTTGTGTACTGAATGCTTTCCTAATATATTAAATAAGGAAATAAGGAAAACAATATTGCAAGCCATGTACTGTAAGTATCTATCAAGTTTATAATTTTTTAAAATGTGGATGCTCCACCATCTCCTTCAGGTTGTTTTCTGCAGATACATGAACAATCTCATGGGCCACATTTTAAAGGAGGGTAGATATCAAGTTTGCATTACTTTGCAGCAATAACTAGATTTTTGTAGGCAGCTGCAGGAGAGCTATAGGCTTAGATAACCAAGAAAGAGAAATAAGACCACATTACGTTTCTGAGCTACTGCAATGTAATTACAATTTTAAATATCAAAATTAATATTGTTTGAGTAAATGGCTTGGAAAAAAAAAAGTTAAGTATATCTTTATAGCTCATCAAAGGAAATTTAAATCTTCTAGGCAAGCAGAGAAAAAAAAAGAATACATTAAATCCATCAATTATTTATCGAAAAATAATACCTAATATCTAGTATTAAATAACAAGTCTCAGATTTGTAATTCCACCTGCATAACATCCCTGTGTTCAGCTGGCTCCCTCACAGGAACCTCCCGAGAGCCGACGTGCCCGGCTTTACCTTGCAAGGTGGCGACGAGACCGGTGCTGACCCCCGAGATGATGTCGCTGATCAGCCACTCTCTCACCCGGTAGTTGGGCAGCCACTCCAGGATGGGCAGGAAGGATTTGGTGACCTGAAAGGCCCTTTTTCTTGAACATCTGCGAGGAAAAAAGTGGTAAACGTACCCCGCGGGGCAGCAACTGGAAAGCCCTCGCCAAGCCGCAGCTGACAGAAGCTGGGCCAATGCACATTTGGACGGGCAGAGGTTGGCACGGTCGCGTCTTCCAGACGGGGATGGGGCAGGTGCCGGTGACAAAAGTGCCGTCTGCTGGAAGAAGCGCCTTGTGGGCGACTGCGTCCACTCGCTTCGATGTGAAGGGACGCAAAGACCGATCTACCGACAGATCGGCGCTGTGCGGGCCACTTCATCCCTCGGCGGGTGGAGTTTATCGGCGCCCGGGCAGCGCGTCCCCCGGCGCCCGCCGCCTCTGCTCTCCTCACCGCCCCCGCGCCCCGCACAGCCCCGGGCGCCGCCACGCACCTGCAGGCCGCCTGCGCCCGCTCGCGGAGCGTGGGGGGCAGCGGCGGCCGCCGCTCGTTCTCCTCCTGGAAGCCCGCCTCGCTGTAGATGGGCCGCGCCACCACGTAGTGGCTGAGCTCCGCCAGCGGCTCCTCCGGCCGCTCGCCCGCTGCCATGGCCCCGCCTGAGGCGGAGGGCAGGGAGCAGCGCCCGCGGCACCCCCTGGCGGCCCGGCACCCCCTGGCGGCCCGGCCCGCACCGCCGGCCCCGGCCGCCTCCCCTCAGGCAGGGCAGGGCAGGGCAGGGCGCGGCCCGGCCCGCGGCGCAGCGCTGTCCGCGTCCTGAAGCTGCGGCTCCGCCGGGGCCGCCGACGGCTCTACCTGCGCCCGCTCTCCGGCGTGGGGCAGGGCGACCCGGCCCCGCCGCAGCGGCATTTATACGGCCGGCAGCTTTATTTACGGGGAAACAGACAGACCTGGCTCCGGGCTGGCCCGGGCGACGCCTCCGTCCGCCCTCCGGCCCCGGCGGCCCCCTCGCAAGCCCTGCCCCGGGCCGGCGCTCCCCGAGGCGACCCTCCCAGCCCCGCGGCGGCCGCCACCCCCCGCCCCGTCCCCTCGGGGCCGGGGGCTGCATTCCACAGCCAGGAATGGCCGCCCGGACAGCGCGGGCTGAGGGGCGTTGTTCTGGGAACGGGCCCGGGCGCGGAGCGGGGCTCTCCGCACGCACGCCAGCCCCGCGGCAGGTGGATGGTCCCGTCCCGCTTCAGCAGCTGCCCCGAGGAGCCGTCTGCCCAGCACGGCCCGCGGACGGACGTGCTCGCTGTCGAGACAAGCCTGAGGGCACCGCGCACTGCTTGGCCCACACGGAGACCTCCTCCCAGTCTCCAAAGCCCAGCTGCATCCCATGATCCCAGCTTTGGGAACTGGCTTCACACAGAAACACAAATGCCAGATAAACTGCATCTGGTCTCTGTACCATCCCTGTGCTCAACCGGCTGCGTTGGCGGGAAGAAGTGTTGTGGAGCCCACAGGCTCTTTGTGTCACACCTGAAATGACAGAAGATGAGTTGCAGCTTCTAGTTTGTCCAAGCTGAGTCGGAGGGAATGAGCTTCTTGGCAGCCCTGTTGTAATTTAGGATTAGAGGTAAGACTGGGGCTGAAAAAGTCAACCCTGCATGGCTATGTTGCAGCTCTTCCACGTTACACATGCAGGACAACCTAGTGAGAATCTTGCAGGAGTGAAGTGTGTGTCCTCCTCACCCCAGGAGATGTTTGGAAATCAGAATCAGTGCCAACGTTTCAGCTAGCACCAGAGGTGCTGAGGGTGCTGCATCAGGCGAAATACTTGTTGAACGAACTACTCAGGCATGGATATTCTCAATGGCCTTAGTTTCAAAGTGTTTTAGTATTGTTCTAACTTCAGGTATGTTGAAGCCAGCATTGCTAAACTGGAAAGAAGCTAATTGGTGAAAGTACATTTAATAGTGTAACACAGTTCAGGCTTCCGAACTCTACAACGGGCTTCCCCTGCTGCTGTACTGTGAGAAATGTCCACGTACACTGCTGAAATGCTGTGATCTGAGCAGTGTTACAGCTTCCTCGACCGAGGCCAAAGTTTGTAGAGGCTTGTGAGCATGGCCCTGGAGGGAGTAAAAGCTGAGAGTTTATATCTAGTGGTACAACTTTGTGTTTTAAGGAAAATGCACTTATGTAAACATTACTCCAGAGTGGGAAAGCTTAATATTACAGGGAAATGAAATTAATATTGGAAAACAGAAGAGTAGCTTAATTAAGTTAGACATATGCTAAAGTACATACAGAAAACTGAGCTGGCATCAAAACTGAGTAATCTATTGAGTTAGAATCCACTTCTGATAAAAATGGAGTAGCATGAAAAGCAGTTTTGAAATCTAACTTTGCAAAGCTGTTGTGGTAGCATCTTAGGTTCTAAAATTAACACAAAGAACGTGAAACTACTCTAAAAAGAATAACGGCTTCTAGGTTAATCATTAAAACAAAGAATAACAGCAAAAACATTTGCAGGAACCAAACATAGACATCCTACACTTAAAACAAACTCACTTCTTAGGACTGGATGTGTATTACATATTATTTTCTTCTAGAACACCCACAAAACTATGATAATCTTATTATTCATATAAGTAGGAGTTAAGAAGAAAACCAGTCATACTGAAAATGGCAATTAACATAAGAAGACTGCAACTGGAAGAGTCTGCATGGGCTGTAACTCACACTCTTGCAAATTCCTTTCCTGCAGCAGGCATCTGCCTGAATGGAACTCCAAGGTTCAGCATCTCCGGTGATGAGATGGTGTGGGATCATCAGCAGATGATGTGCAGATGAGAACTCTGTAGGACCATGCATATTGACAGGACAGAAGTAGACATGTTTTAGGACAAAAGGTTTCAAGAAAAAAGCTCCATCAGTGTAACACAATGCACTTACCAGTATTTGAAAATTATTTGAGGCAGAGGATAAAGAATGCAAACCCTGGCTCCAAATGGATCCTATACACAGAGACAGACCTGTGTGAAATCAGAAGCAATGAGTTTCTAACCTGCGATGTTGCTGACCCCATTCAGGATGCTGCCCCATGTAGCATTCCCTTCCCCTGGAAAACAAACCCTTTGAGCTAAAAGGCAGGCTTTGTTTTGCTGTTCTTGTTTTGTTAGCTTGAAATCTACATCAGTCTTCTAAATCCTTTTGTTCACCTTATTATGTGTTACCCAGATCATGTTCATTTTGTACTTGGTACGAGATAAACAACCCAGGATGGACACACAACCTGTTTTCAAGTCCCTGCATAAAATATCACTGCGTGCTCTGTTCCCAAGTGCTTAACTCTAAATGCCTAAGTCATGTCTGGAGAAGAATCAAAGCCTAAGATTTTGTCCCTACTGGCCAAAAATAACAGTCTCTCCCTTCCTCTCACATTGCCTCTATTCTGCACCATGTCTTAAAATCAAAAGGAAAGGAGTTTAACACTTTCCAGCCAAGTTAGTTTCTTCTTCCATTGTCACAGGAATATGGGTTTAAAACTCAGGCTCAGTAGGATGTAAAACATCATCTCACTTTCTAGGGGAGCAACTATTAAGCTACTTCACTGAAACTACTGCCTCTTCTGGCTATGTCTTCAAAGAGAAGAGTAAAAACCCAATCGACTACAGCGTCTGATCTCAGAATAACGGAAAGAATTTAAGCTATGACTTACAGGGTCATAGCTTAAACTGCAGGCCTTGCAGAGATACTTTTATCACAGCTGCAATTGGTATCCCATTTCCAGACAAATGAGTTTTGGGAGATGCTTCTCATTTTCTTTTTTCCTAGTAGTGGGCTTTGGCATGTCCTCACTTCCAATGGACATGCTAGTGCTAGGATCTAACTCAGCACTAGGGGTAAGCTCCCACTCGCTAAACGCTGACGCACCCAAGTGTGTTTGGGAATTGTAACACCCCAGATGTGGCTGTGTTGATGCAGACTGAGATGACCTCGGCAGAGTTCGGAAGGGACTCCTCCAGCATGTATAGCGCTGCTCTGCAGGGATGCAGCCTCTCCCTCCCCACTCAGCTCTCGCGAAGCCAGAGGGGGAATGGCAACATTTTAGGGCAGACTTGCAGATAATAACAGGAATTTGCTGTGGACCACAATTGTATTTCAGAGTGATGGACACAAAACTAGAGGGACTCTGTTGTTTTCCTCACAAATACACCTTGCAACACCCATCTCTATTTGAACATTGCCTCAAGAGCCAAACACAAGTATTATGTTTTATCACAGAAAATAAAATATTCCACGATTCCTGAATCAGGGATGCTCAGTTCCAGAACTATGTTTTTAGACCTTATACAGTTAACATACACAGCAACATTCAGCCCAGGGAAAGACATAACTGAGATCTCATTTGTCAACTTAACTTTGTCTGTAAAAGGATTCATATCAGGTTGTATTGGGACCCATATTACAGTTGCCACAGGGATAAGCACTGTCCAAAGGCAACGCAAAATGAGGGTTTCTGTCCCAAAGAGCTTACAAAGGAAATTCAGTATTTCAACAAACACTTGGAAATGGAGGCAGTCATGCAATACTTGCACAATAACTTCACAATTGGAAAAACAAACTTAAATATTATTGTCAATGCTGAGTGAAAACCAGAGCCTTCACTCTTGAGAACAAGCAGGGAAAGCAGAAAATGGACTTTATGAAAAAAACATGAAAACACATACCATTGTATTTGAAAGCTATTGGTTAAACCTGTGCAAATATTTTTAGAATTAATTCTCTCTCCTATGCTTCTCCACCAAAGAATTGAAAATACATATTCCTACTTATGTAAACAGGGAAAAAAGCTCCAAAACAAGCAGACAATTACTTTGATGTTATATAAAGAGCTCTAAATTCTTACTTCTGGAGACATAACTAGAATTAAATCAACTGTCAAACATGAGCATCAAAAGTAATTTTGATTCCATCAGTATGAGTGGAGATTTAACTTTTTCTTCAGCTCTCTCCTACAAACCAGGGCAAATATAACCAAAATCTGACCAAACAGCCTGAAAGATCAGGAGTTAAAAACATAAAATCCTGATTCACTCTTTCCCTGTATATCAACCATAACTTAAAGCATTAGTAATGAGAAAACTGTACTTAAAGTTGATAAACCCAGACTCCTGCAGGCTCTGAACAAGTATAAAGTATTGTGAAACCATACAAATGCAAAATATTCTGAAAGACTTGCCATTTACTGGAATTTCCAGATATACTAGACTTCTAATTTTACAAAAAAACCCTACGTTCTTTCCAAGAATACAGTTCTACAAATCAGATTTACAATACAGTTCTACAAAGTATTTTCAGTCTGAGTAACAAAGGTTATTTTTTCGTAGACAAATCTGGGACTCCAAAGAGCTGAGCAAGTGATAACGCAACTGAGTCAAATGTGTGTGACCCTCCATGACAGACAACCAGAAAAATGCTGATGGCCACGTTCTACCCTGACAGGGAAATCTGGTAAGTGATACAAATAACAGAGATGTCAGAAGAAATTACTGGAGTCAAAGTAGGAAGTCTGCAAGTTTCATGCAAGTTTTATGCAAAATCTCTAATTTTTAATTAAGGAAACATCCTCTGTATCCTGATCCGCAGCATGTTTTGTTTGAAGCTGTTGTCTCCTCAATCGCTCACCCAGTGGATCCCCATCTTCCACGCAGCCCGCAAGACACTGCCAGGCTGAGGTGACTGACGCAATGACACAGGACAGTGTGCAAATACATCATCTTGAATGAACATCGTATGTTTAAAAATACCAGGCATGATTCCAACTTCTGGGGGAGCAGGACACCCCATGATGTGCTCCTGCACACTTCAGCCACGCTCCACAGCGTTACTGTGAAGCATTCAGACTTCCTTCATAAGGAGAAGTGTTGATACTATGAGTGCAGTCACAACTATCCATTTTTCATCCCATGTTAATTTTTTTAAGATAATTTTTTAGGGATGAAGAGCCCAGCGCATGATGTCTTTCATTCTAAGTTGCTAATTTATCTACATAGTTATTTACTTGCATAATAGGA
Organism: Columba livia; assembly: GCF_036013475.1. Taxonomy (NCBI): domain Eukaryota; kingdom Metazoa; phylum Chordata; class Aves; order Columbiformes; family Columbidae; genus Columba; species Columba livia. The sequence continues at coordinate 196,371,750 of NC_088602.1, forward strand.
AGAAATGCTTGAAATTTAATGAATAGATAACAACAGTAAATACTAATTCATATTTGCTTTTGCTCTGGGTCTTAAAATAAAAAAAAAAAAAGGTGATTTTTTAGTTCTGTTATTCAAACCAGCAGTTACTGTTATACCCCTAAGGCGGGGGCATCAAACTCATTTTCAGCAGGGGCCACATCACCCCTGCTCTAAGGCTTCCAACCACAGTCTTTACATAAGATTGTAGTTAATACTCTGCCATAAATATTTCAGAAGGGAAGTAGGGAGAAAAAAAAAAGCAGCATTCAACCATTCAACTACATCACAAAACCTGTGTGTATATGGGTATTAAAGTATGTAGCTTTTCCTGAAAGTGCCGCGGAATCTCCAAGAACACATTCTGTACTACTTCAGCAAGGATGAAGTATTTTTTAAAAACATAGGCATTCTTACTTAATATGCTACGTTAATATGCTTTATAGTACTTGATATATCATGTTTAAATTCTAAGCTAAACAAATTCTGTTTCCGGATAAATCAAAACTATCCCTATGAAGAAAGCTGTATTTACAGGAGAAGTTAAACATCACCAAGTTAGAAGTGTATTTTGTACCTTGTGTATATGCCTATTAACTCAGATGAGACAGCATATTGGGAGAGATTTACATGAATAAACCCAGAAACTCATGAAATTAAGCAACTTCTTTACTACAGCAAACATATCCAACTTTCAAATATCCACTGGAACCAACAGAAAAGAAACTCAAACCAACTTTCTGAATGCCAGAAAGGGCTTATGCAAAACAGTGCACGTTTATTCGAGGTATCGTATCCATGAAAACAAAACAAAACAAACCCAACTATCTACATTTAAAAAGAATTTTTACTTAGCAAGGCAAAAGAAGTTAGGTGGCACATACAGAGTAAACATGTCAACAATGTAAAAAAATACAGCATGTTAATATCAACTGATCCCACACTTTGGTTATGAAAATTGAAATAAACTGATAAAGAAAAATAATCCAGAGGCATGCAAAATGTTGTTAATATACACTCATCCATGTGGCCAAGTGAAAGGCACAAACTAGTGAAATTGATCCAGAAATAGTCTTTCTTCTTTATCTTTTTTTGATTGATTGTCATTCAATTTTCCACTGAAGTGGAATGGCTAATGAAAAGCTTTCAGCCTTCTTCAACTCACCAGTACCCGAATTTCTGAAGACTCTAAACAGATGTTGCAAAGGAGGTTTAGGTAATCGTGTTTTTGTGATATAGCATAATATACAACCTCGCTGAAGTGCTACAAGCAAATGGTGCATGATTTGTTACCCCTTCCAGAAGGCAAAAGCTTGGAGAACAGTCAAGTTGCTCCAGATGGAACTGAATGATTTTCAAGTTTCTCCTCACAAGAGCAGTGACAAACTCCATGGTAAACTGGGTAAGCCACTTAATCTTTTATTTGCAACACAGAATACTTTGGCAACCAAGATACATCAGAGGAATCTGAACAGTGACCATTTTTCAGAAAAATCAAGTTGTGTTTCAGATCTGCTTCAGGTAACTAAACAGCACAAGACTTTTCACATTGAAGCAATCATACCAATGCCACCAGTCTTAGATGCACCTACATTTCCTTCTTGTTTTCTGCTTCATTTAAACTCTTCTGAAAAAGAAAGAGATTAAAAATACTTTATGTTTGGTAATATTAGAAACTGTTGACTCCAGATGCCACATTTTGCCCTCTTGCAGTTGTACCCTTCGAAGTTGCAGTCCCATCAATCCCCCCCCCATAACATTTGCATTTCTGATCCCAGTACAGTAGCAGCCAGGCACCCCACTGCTGCTTCCCTGCTCATGGCACAGCAGAACTGTGCACCAAACTCATCAGAAAACATTTCCTGATATGAGCTGATTTATCCTTTGGAGCAGCACCTAGTGTGTGCTCAGTACCTTCTGTTCTTTCCATTCAGAGACAAACACAAAAAACTGTAAGGATGTGTGTTCTAGACCACAAGACTTAGAAATGCTGCAGGACTACTATGGGTCATTACACAGGAAAGCAAAACAAAGACAGGACATGCATGGTGGTCTTAATTCAAACACAGAGATCAGTTGAGCAATCTCTGTGAGAGCATAAGGTGAGGCTGGGAAGCACTCAGTGGCTTCACAGGGTACAGGAAAAATATAACCAGCTCAAATTTGTCCTTTTTTATTTTATTAATACATGACCAGCGAACAGCTCTTCTTGAAAAGCAGGTCACCATAGTTTTCATATCAATCATATATTTTCTCCCAAGACAGGTTAACTTTCATTTTTATTGATTTTCGTTGAATTCTGACACAGATGTTAGGCATGGAATATACAAACACCTGTCAGACAACTTAAAGAACAGGCAAGGCTCCCAGTTCTACCAGAAATAATTACTGTATATATTATACGTATTATAGCCATGTGCATATTCAAACCAAATCAAATCGCTAATTCAGCTTTTGTTTGCTTTTTAAAAAATTTTTGTACTTCAGTTTGAATTTTTATAGTAGTCTGTTTTTAGTCTGGGCTGTTTGTTGTTGGTTTCTTTTTCTCTCTTGCGCATCAACAGTATTGCAACATTTATAATCCAGTATTGCAAAACCATGTTTAAAGAGCAAACAAAATTACTCTTTCAAATGATGTATATACCACACACACTACTCGTATCATTTTCTTACAAGATTCCAGTTTGATCATCACATGCAAGACCATCTGAATCTTATCTCCCAAGCGACAGCAAAATAGAGTCTAACAATGACCTGAGCTTTGTCTCCTGAAGCGCACAAAAAAATTCCTAATAGCTTTGCTGTCCAGTCCTTGAAAAGAAAAAATTCTACTATTTTTATTAAGTTTAAGGAGTGCTGCCCATTGTAACTTTATGCTGTAAAAGATTTTGGTGAATTCTCTTGCATAATAAATACCCAGCAAGCAGAATTTTGCTGGTACAATTTCTGAACATTGTGCTCATACAGCGATCCAGAACCACCTACCTGAAGCCGTTCATATTCTTTCATCAGATGATCATATTCTCTTTTTAGGCCTTCAGACTGCTTTTTAACCGCAATCACTTCATTATTTGCCTTATGGAGGGCTGTAAAATATCATAAAGTGTTTTAATCATTACTTGTATTCCTACAGTTCCTCAGAGCCCCAGTTATGTATTAGGGCTCCACTGCACTAGACAGCCCTTCCTCTAAAAAACAAACCTTTTAAATTTAAAACTGAGCATCACAGATGGACACAAAGAGATGTGCAGGACAGGGAGGGGAAAGAGAATGCCTTATGTTCAGAAATAACAGCACAAGGAACAGGAAGGGGCTGTAAGAAAGGTAAGGGCAAGATCAGTAAACTGTTGACAAAGGTGACAAGTTACTGATGACTACAGTGTTCTGTCACATTGCAGAAGACAGTGCTAGAAAAAACAAAACTCTGCAACCCAAACCCAGAACTGTCAGCCTTCTCAAAACAAAGAGGGAACCTCAAGCACTCGGCAAGATCTTAGCAAAGCAACTGAGGCAGTCCATAAAATGTGGAGGGAAAACAGAGAAATAATATATTATTATAGGAGCACAGATTCTCCTGCTTTTCACCCCATTATGTATTTTACTATGCATGAGTTAATTCATTAGAAGCATCACGTTATGGATGAGAAAGCAGGAATGGTAGTGATAAGACAGACAACTCTGAACAGGTTTCTAACACAAGAAGAAGTAATTATTACTCTACTCGCAATCTCAACAGCAATAAATGAAGAGCATGTCTATTCTGCACTACAAAGCTTCCCAGGATTCTGTAGCGGCTAATTTGGAATGCAGGGCAAATCAGCATAAAGTTTCACAATGCCATTATTCCTAAACTGTCATGTAAGTATCCAAGTAAGGTCATTTAGACATTTTTATATTCCTCTGCTATAGATATCTCAGGTACCTCAATCTATTTTTCTGGTGTAGTAGCACAAGCATACCCTAAAACTTCATTTATTCATGCTAAAAGACAGAAACATTGTTAACAACCTATAAGGCTGCCTCACATAGCCATATTTAAGAAACAAATCTCAATAGTACAAACAAAAAAAGAGAAACATTTATAATTTTCCTTGTTCCAAAAATGTGGATCTATCCTTTGACTGTGAGCTGCCTGAGACAGGCTGTTCTTTCCCAGGGACCTCTAAGAATTGCAGCACCTATGTAAGCACCTCTGTTCTCAAAAGATCGGGGGCTAGATGTCTTTTTTTTGTTAAGCACCCAGCTGCAAGCACTCTGCTCTGGACCGTGGTTCTCCTTGGGCACAAGGTTCCTGAAGCATCAGGACACAAGAGATTTGACCACTCTTCTACAAGCAAAAAGGAAGACTCCACCCCAGCTTTTCTACAATTTTTAATTAATTTGTATGTACAGATTCACAATCATTCTCATTTTAAAAGTCTGCAAGTGATTTTCCAATAACAGGACTTTTACCTAATCTGAAATTCTGGTATACTGAAGTTAATTTCACTTATGCCCATTGATTCAAACATGGTCAAAAATTCATCCCACCTCTTTACATCCTTTCATTTCCATACTCTTAAATTCTTCATCCTTTAATGTATTCTTGACAGCACCAGTGCAAAAAATGTTTTCTAAAGGTTTTGGTATTTGGAATAACTAAGCTTTCCACGCACCTGACAAGATAAAACCCATTGCACTTACTCTCTTCTCTGATCTTCCTATTGTTTAAAACATTCAAGAGTAAACTTTGGAAATCACTCCAAAATAAACTTGTGACAATTTGATAAGCTTCTGTATTTTAAGTTGTACACAAAAACCACATGCATACCTCATTTCACCTCTTCAAGAATCTGCTAATTAGAAAGCTAGATTTGGCCTTTGTTTAAACATTCTTGCACATAATTACAGTAAAAACTAACAATATCTAATTTCTGCAGAAGTTGTAACTTAATATTACTGATACTATTTAGCTGTTTACAAGCAGCAGCACAGTACTTTAGTTGCAACTAAAAACTACTGTATCTTTAAAACATGATCGAAATATCTAAAAGTATCTGCAAAGCAAGAAAGCAAACAAGCTGCTGCATTGTTACAATGTTTTGACCAAAACAGATGTGTGACAGGAATACCGCACCTAACCCTAGAAGAAGAAAAAGCAAAGAACAGATTGTCCTTTCCACCTGTTTTGGCTAAGGACAAAAAAAAAAAAACCCAAACCCTTAAAAAAAAAACAAAAAACAACCCAAAACCTACACCACCCAACCTAACCCAGGCTCATTCCTGTTAGGGTCACACACAAAAAAAAAAAAAAAAAAAAAAGGCATAATATCTTTGACAATGTGAATTCCCTAGTGTGCCAACTTCTCTGGATGCCTTCTTGTACACAGAGACCATCCACACATCACTGCTCAACTACTTCGCCATTGCAAGAACACCACAGTGCAGCCAAGTTGATTGTACAGGTATATTGTTTGTCATATGGATCGTATCATATGAACAGTGATCCAGCAAAAAACAGGAGATCTTTTGTGTGCACAATACAGCCAGTAATTATTTCTGGCTTCCATCTGGCCTGTTACTTTCCAGGAGACAGAACATCTGGACAGGCAGCAAGCAAAACCCAACAGCTGATTGTTCCTACCAAGTAAATGCATGAGCAGGCAGAGGCGAGAATCCCGCTTCTGCGTTATTGCAACTAATGAGAGGTATAGTCAGTAAGTCCCCAAACTGGAATCCAGCTTCAGTACTGGGACAGGTGGGCTATCCTTTTTCATTCCTTCTCTTCAAAGAAAAATAAAAATATTCCTAGGGCAGTGTATCAACAGAAGACATGGAAAATTTATTCCTCTATTTCTCCCAGATTGTACACGTTACATTAGTTGATAGACTCCCAGTCACACATGAAGTGTAGAGAACTTGTCTTTCCTTTACCACATTCTCTGTATCCTGTTCCAGGAAAGATAGTTTACTTCAGATTCCTCTTAAGTTGAAGAAGGATGAGGAATAAAATTGCTGTGAAGAGGTTACCACAGCCCAGCAGCTGTAGCATTTATATGATCTTGCATTTTAGCATGGATGGAGAACTGAACAGTAAAATAAAACCAAACTGCAACAAAAGCAACCAATGATTCTCTGAGCATTTCCCAGCACAACTGCTAGTCCTGATCTGACTAAAGCACTTGAGTTACAGTGCCTGCTACTAAGGAAACGATCTGGAACTTAAATTAGCCTTGCTCACAATACAAGTCTAAAACCCAAATGATTTGGACTAGTTTAAGACTAAGAAAGATCTTTCTCTTTCAAGAGTCTTCAAGTTGAGAAAGAGCTATTCACATTTAAGAATTTAGGCACTGACGGGACAAGAGGTTTGCCAACAAATACGCTATAAAGCTTGGAACACAACTCCAGTCAAGTAATTCCATACCAATTCTGAATTCTCTTCTTAAGGTGTAATGGTCAGAAGAAGCTTAAAAAGAGAAGGCAGGGCCAAAAAACCCCAACAAATACACAAAAATTTGCTCCAAGTACCTCTCACAACCTCAAATTAAATTTTGTTACAGGATGCTACAGCATCCTTCAAATGGCATAAAGGACTTTATGTAACAAAACCATGCTTGCTGTATGCAGTGCCATCCCTTCAAATCAACAAATAAGTATCACCTCTTGTGGCATATGACATTATGCGATGGCTCACACCAAGGTTATGATATCGCAGTTAAAAAGTAAGGTTAAGATGGACTTTGTTTTTAAACCTCCCTCTCCCATTGCCTAAATAACACAAGATTGTGGCCAACTCTTAACTTGTATCTCCTATTCCCAGCTCACAAAAGAAAGCTGAAAGGTTTGTTGCTGTTGTTTGTTTTGTTCAATTGTTTGTTTCTAAAAACTGAAGTGCTTCAGTGGAACTCAACATAGATCTAATTTTCATACATGGCCCTAGCCTGCCTCACCACACAGAAGCCGAGCTGAACTCTCCCTAGAAGCAACAGTTTTATTATATGAAATGTATTCCAGTGTCTGTATTGTTTACGTCTTCCTAACACTTAATACTCTTAGCACTCAAGTGAGAGTTCTACATCTGTACACGCATTCTTTCTAGAACAGTCAACAATTAAAAGCTATTTCCAAGCCAGCCCCCCACATGAATTGTTCCTCTCTTACGGTCTCCTACAACACTATGCAACCATGAAAAAAAAAGCACTCTTGTGACACATTCTGTACACAAAACAAACCTCATTAAAGAATGCACAGAAGTTTCATCAGCATTTCTTCCTGTCCTACTGTATGCCTATGACAACAAATAAATAGACTATAAAGAGAGTCCTTTCAGGAAAAGTTGAACTAAAGTTCAAAAGCACCTAAATGGCTATGGCAAGACATTTATTTGCAAAGTAAAATCCTAATGGCAGACACAAAGAAATGGTCTTTGGGTTTTGTCTCAATGTGGTGCTACAGACTCAGCTCAAAGATGCAATAAAGTCACAGCTCAGTAACTGTGCACTGGTGCTGAGAACTGCAATGAACATGCTCCGTCAGATGCAGGCAGAAGCTTTAGATGCTTGTCATTTGCCATGAAATATTGTTAGAAGAGTGAGGGGTTGACAAGCGGGACAGAATTCTGCCACCAGTGTGTTCTGATGCAAGACTTGATCAACACTAGCTGTCTGTATAAATTTCTGTTGTGTAAATGAAGCTGTAGCCTTTATTATACACTATGACAGTGTCACTAAAAAAATTATCCGAGGCAGAAAGCGAAACAGAACAGTATTGCAGAAGCCTCCTTCCTGCCCAAAGGGTCCCATAATAACAAATGGACATTTCACACATCAGCATTTCCATAACACAGAATCTGTGAGCAAGAAAAGAAAGTTCACGCACCAGAAGTCCCATTCCTGCCCCCACCCTAAGAACCGCTGTAAGGACAGCTGCTCTGTGAAACTTCTCCAAGACTCTGACCTCATGTCCAGTTGCAGATAGTTTGCTTTATTGTAGCTTTTTGGATAATTTTCAAAACTATCAAAATGAAACAATAACATGGCACATCTTCTTTCCCCAGAAAATTCCTTTAGGTCTCAGACTGGCAGCCATACTGAGACTCTTTAATTATCTGAATCAATATTTTGTTAGAAATACATCTAATGTGTAGCAGGAGAAACATTCTCACATCTACACTGGATGCTCCTAGGAGTATGTGTATTTATTTCTAGGTATCAGCAAGACTTTTTCATAATATACAAGTGTATCGATAAAGTATCATCTCAGAAGGTTTCTAAACAGTCATGTTATTACATGTCCAGGTATGCTAAAAATGGATTTAGGCTCTGGAAATGCTAGCCCCACTGCTGGGTGCCTATAAAGCCCCCAGTATGTAGATGTGCAATAAACTTGTGAAGAACTAGCCCCCTTTCCTTCACTTCCCCAATAAAGTGAAAAAGGGCATGAAGGGGGATAGAAAAGTCAAGTCTGAAAAGAAAAATGTGGCTGAAATCTTTGTCACTCATTTCCAACCTTTCCTCAGACTTTTGTAATTTCACTACTCAATCCGTCTTGTATTTTCATTCTTCCTCTTCAGCTGCCCAGAGCACACTAAGTGGCAAAATGTCTTTTTAACTTAGGTTTTCACTTACAGTTAAGTGGACAAACAAATAAGGTAGACTGCAATTCCTGTAAAAGGTAGAAAGCTGAAGAACTAGCGATGAGTCTCCCGTCAGTCTGCAATAATCATGGTCTACACTATAATTTCAGTCAGAATTTCAGAAAGAGGAGACATACAGTATTTTCTCTGCCAGAAGTTGTTAATACTGGATCAAAAACTTAGAGAAAATGTGGATCTCCCCTGAAGTCACAGCACTAATCTGATACTAAACTGCATTACTTACATGCGAAGCAGACATATTTAGGAATCCTCCTCGGTGCCACTCTATTGAAGTAACTCACCTTTCAGCATGTGGCCTAATATAAGGTAATGTATCACCCTATCACTATGCGTAAGTAGCTAAACAAATGTTCAGACCAGAGCAATGGATATTTGAAACTGCTTTGTGAAAAAGATTAGACTTGTTTTTTTAATCCAAGTAGCAAAATAAGCCAAAACCCCAACCAAAGAAGAAAATAATTCAAATTTATGACTCGTACTGATACTACAGCTAAAAATCAAACAAGAAGAAAACCCCCAAAACCCAAACCAGTAAAGTTTTCCTTTTTGTATGAGTTTTGCCTTGTGTCATTACTAGGTAACATCCTCCACACTCCTCACTCCTTCCCCCCCCGCCAAATTTCATTAATTGGACTTTGTGGACACAACAGAAAGATTACTTTGGTCACATGAGCTCAGTGGCATGCAACAAACTGTTAAAAAGAGTTAAAAGAAGTGTTTCAATCTCAATTTTGATTTTGTATAATGCATAGCTGACACCTAGTGAGCATGAAACTCGACATTCGCCTGCTCAGTTGCAAAAGTTTCATAAGAAAAAGAAAGTAAATTCAGTTCACACTAAATCTCTAACACTCCACAGAAAGCTGTGTCTACAGATGTGTTTATTATCAAGTACTTTAATCTTTTTGGCTATCAATTTGCTCAAAATAATGTATAAGAAAATTTACAAAAAGTAAGATATGCTTTAAGACCGTCTAGCTGACGATGGTAATTAAGGTAACCATGTTTTGGCAATGAGGGGGAAAGCATTAAGGGAAGGGTTGTAAATATTTTCCTATTAATTCCTTAAAACGCCCCTCTCCCCTCCTCTCCCCCTAACAAAAGACTCAAGCATGCCTTAATTTATACATCTTTTGGATGGACAACAGCTCACAGGGAGAATGCAGCTGACACAGCATGAGGTAAACCTATTTATTCCTTAGCTTTCTCTGGCATTCCTGACTGAAAAGCTTACATTATATTAGTGTTACATACCACCAGTTAGTTTAAATAAAACCTATGCATTTAAGTTTTTCATTGATCCTGTCACTTCAAAGGCAGTTTTCCCCATTTTCTTTAAGAAAACAGCAGGAGAGGGAAAACCCAGAATCAAACGTGCCTGAGAATGTGAACTAATGAGACCTGCTATTTAAAGACTCTTGTTGCCTCTAGTCCAGCTGAAAACAGCTGTTATACAGTTCTTGTTTGTCTTCCCAGTGGACAATGAGAAATGATTTATGAAACATTTGTTGTTATTTATAGAGCTTTGTAGCAGTGACATGCAATATGAAAGCAGGGCTATGTTTTGATGACAACGTGCTATCTGGTACCATGAGAATCTGTATTTTGTTACAGTCCGAACATCTGATTAATGCTTGCACGGTCACAAGCAGTGTTATCTTAAAAACACTAATTTCAGATGAGTGTGTGTTCATAAGCATCACACACCTTGATAGACCCCAGCAAGACAGAACCAAACAGGTAAAATCTGCTTCTATCTTAATCTGGGTTGCCAGGAAAGCAGTTTTGACAACCTAAACACGGAAGCTGCTAAGAGAAGCATTATGTTACAAACTGCAAGGCATGTTTCCTTGTAGACCAAAAAAAGAAAGATTACAATAATAAATGCCAACGCCTCTGCTGCAGGAGATATATACATTTAGAACAGTAGTCAAGGCCTTTCCTGCTAGCTGACCAATACCCTACCTTATAAAAAAACACCCCATTTTATACAGGGAGAGTGGCTGATATATATGACATGAAAGATCAGTCTGAGGCCTATAAGCAACCTGCAATTGGTTCCATATCTTGGTTATGTCATTGATGAAGATGAGCCAACACCACTTAAACAGATAGTTCAATTTGTTAATAATTAAAATGTAACCAATTTGTTCAAATTACACCACACATGTTTCTATAATGAAAATATTTACTAAAAGATGGGAATGGCAACAGCATGTTTTTCCAGTTCCTAGTCAAATGTGAAAAAGCCCTAATCCAAGTGTTCTGATGAAGTCTTAACTGCAAAGAAGTCCTAACCAACACCTACCATTTGAGGTCTTCTGTAGTTCTGCTTTCAAATGTTCAACTTCCTTCTTCAACTTCTCATCAATTACTTCTGATGACTCTTTATCACTTCCTTTTTCACTCAAGGCCTATTAAAAAACACAGTTGCTACAATTAATTTTGTTTAAATTTGTCTGACATTGACACCAAACCACCAGAAAATGTCAGCCTTGATCTTTCAAGGTGACACGTTTTCTCAAACACCGACATGACACTGACAGATACTCATTCCAGGAAAAAAACAAAATCAAAACCCCTCAGTGTTTTAATTTGATAGTAATGGTATACTTGTAATAGTATGGCATTACCTCCCATGTAAGAGTACTTTGTATCTCTGTATCAAGCCCACAATTTGTGTAAGGTTATAAATGGCTTTTCCAGAAGACTAACGCCAGGACTGCAAGTGACAGAACACTGACATATTTACGTGCAACTAGTTCTAGTAAGTTATTCTGATTCAAGTCATGTAACATATCACAAATCCTGCCTTGCAGGTTTGCAGGTACTTCTTCAATCATCAGAATACCTCAATACTCAGATTTGACTTCCACTGAAATTAAGAAAATAAACTAGGAAAGGTTTCAGTAAGAGCCCTGTAAGTACCAGACAAAAGAGCAGTATACTCCTTGTACTCTAAAAATGTTGGCACTACTATACTTAATGCACACTCTTATAATTAAGGCAATTAGTATTGATGGCTTAAAGTATTAAATGTTACGGGCTAGACCCCATAATTAGACCCTTTACTCATACAGCCTCTGTTATACAACCAAGCATCATCTTGGTCATGAAAATGGCAAAAGAAGTCAAATGTTTAATGGGAAAAAGAAAAGCTGAACAACTGAGATGAACAGTGTTAGAAAAACTTGTGATGTCAGAGCTTACTGGGCACTGGTGGGAACAGAGGGGAAAGACTACTCTAGGAAGAATAATAAGAACTGTCTATAAACACTGGTAAACAATCCAAATAAAAGAGCTGAAGAAAATTTTCCAGAAACAATTTAACCAAAGAGCAGAGATTCTATTTGACTGCTGGTAACAAAACCATAGCCACTTTGTCACGAAACTGGCCATGAATTGCCTCCTTTACTTTGTGTTCACCTCTTTCTATTAATACAAAAGTAGTTATTTCTTTCCATTTTTATCTGAAGTCCTGTGCTCCATGGAACCACTGAACAAGAGACAGCACAGACCTAACACACTGGAGTAAACTTACAGTATTTATATGCACAGCTATTGCCCTGTGTGCAATTGCTCTTGCCTCTCTCCGATGGGGAAGGAAGCAGCTTGTAAATGAACAGAAATGCAGGGCCCAAGCCACAGAAGAAATTAAGTCATATCACCTCTATAAAGTGAAAATAAACCAATTCTGCACACATTGCCTCTCCAGCACAATGGAGATCCAGCCACCGCGTGCTGGCTGTACCTGGAGCTACCACAGTTTTTGCAAACTGTGCAATCAAACACAAACAGGAACAGACAGCAATGCCGTTTCCAGTTTCTGCCTTTGCTTACAAGCAGCTAAGAGAATGTGTTGCTAAGAGAATGTGAAAGCAGAATAAAAAGAGGACTTTTGGCCAAATCCCAACATGACAGAGAGAAGCAAAAAAAGTAGTACCAGTACACAGTAAAGAGACAAGAAGGGAATGAGAAAGGGACTCTGAATCATTTTTCCAACATATCAAATCCCAAAACTTTGGAATAATTTCATACTTGGGAAATACCTAATACGCACTCTAGTGATCCTTGTTTTAAGACACCTCTCAACTGGATTTCTGGTGTACTTTACAGTACTTTTTGTCCAGAATCTGTTCTCTTTGAAGATGTATTACCAAAAAATTACAGTGCTGGTAACCATAGACACTGCTCCAGACAAACTGAAAGAAAACCTGTACACACCTGCAGTGAGTTTTGTTCTGGCAATGTGCCAGACTGAAGCTTATGGTCCAATCTCTTCCAACAGAAGTCAAACTAACCAATTATGAGGAAAGATTTCATACATTTATCTTCATTATCTTTGTTGTCTTCCCTCCCTGCATACAACTGCATATTGAACCACAAAAGAGAAATGATAACTTAATTTTCTCCATTCTTCTCACAACAATAACACATCTTTGATCCACTGGCAGTTCTTTTAAGTAGGAAATATTTTGTAGTATTTTCATTAATACTACAGCAGTGCTTTACTGAGAAAGGAAGGTATTAGGAAACTGGCTGACCCACCATAAAAATAGATGCAAGAATACAAAATAGAAAAGACCGATTTTGCAAGTTAGAAAAGACATTCCAGGACCGGAGCAAATCCTGTACAGAAGAAACAGCCAGCATGAGAACAGCTATATTGTAGGCTTTTCTGTACTGGACTGCTATAGATCTGACCTAAAAAGCCAACTCTTTAGGATAAAAATAATAAAATTAGTGTCTCCCTCTTGCTATGACTAAACTAAAAGAGATATTTTAAGAATATATTACTACTTGCATGAAATTAGTACTGGAAAGATAGAACTTCATTTATTTGGATTACTTTAGTCTTCTTTGTTAATAAAGTGCTAATGAAATTTGTATTCAGAATTCTGAATTACATATTGTAAGAACATTGTTCTTCCTTTTTCCACCAGAAAAAAAAACAAGCCACTATTCAGTAGTAAACCACTCCAGAGTACTTTGTACTAACTACTTGCTGTATAAGAAAATAACTAAAAAAGTTCAAAGATACCTCTTGCAGCCTTTCATTCTCAGACATGTATTTTTTGGCTGCTTCAGTAGCATCGTTTACTTGTGTTTCCAGAGCTGCATGAGATGCCATTCCTTTTGCCAGCTGAGTAAGAAGGGTAACAGTACGCCTCAGTACACTGGTGAAGAAACACAGTGAACAGCAGAGTAATTCACAACACAAATTTAAAACAAACAAAATGAAAACACACAAACCGAAACAACCCCTTTTCTCTCTCTGCATTATACGTGAAAACAAAACCACAAGAGGAATGTTTAAACACCGGAAAGGAAACATCCAGGCCCATCGATGACAAATATTAGTTAAGAGACGGAAAATATTTTCATTCATCGAAAATCAAATTTTTACCTGATGCAGAACCCCCCTCCTCCCAAAACCCCACAGCCATTACGGGGTCAGAGACCTGCTTGCTTAAAGCCTGAATACACTTACATGACCTAGCGTTTTAAATAGGATGCATCTCTGAATACAACAGCCAAGGAATATGTTATGGCAATGAGTACAACGCACACAAAAAGAACCAAACCAACACAACTTTATAAAAGGCCTTACAAGAACAAAATCAGCAATGTGAGTATATTAATCTTCAACGTGCTCTGTCAATACCATATAAATCAGAACCTGCATAAATGTCAGCACTCATATGGCACCTCAAATCTAAGCTTGAAAACGCCTCCCTTAATTTGATCTAGTGATTGCCTCCTTGTGTGACTCTACTTTCATTATTCATGTTGGAGTCTTCCAAAGCAGTATGTTGCTGAATCAATGAAAGGCCAAAGCAACACTGAATTAAATTAATTCCTGTAATACAACTATGCAGCTGCTCTTCATAAGAAATTTGAAAATGCAAATAATTGGCTTTTTCATAACTTAAAGTGCATTAATAGAACTTTTGGTTTTCAAGGTAAGCCCTCCTCACCACTTTTTCATTGAAAGCTCATTTTCTTACTTTTTTGGTTTTAATAAAAAAGTTAAGGTCCCCATGTCACTACTTTTCCAAGGGTTAGCATGTTTGAATGTTGCTTATTAATCTATGGACGCAGCAGTCAGTAAAACATTGAATCTACATGATTTTGTGATTCTGTTTTAGTAACAAAGGGGCTTCCAGGGGTCATCATGTCCCAGCCCCTACCCAAAGCAGGAACAGGTAAAGCAGATTGCACAGAGGCTTGTCGAGCCGAGTTTGCACTGTCTCTAACAATGGAGATTCTACAATCTTTCAGGTTCCTGGCCTATTGCCTCTGTCATTCCTGTTCTTCCTGAGAAAAGCTGGCTTTATCTTCTCTACATCCAGCCACTAGATAGCTGTAGAAAGCAACAGGATCCCCCCCTTCAGTGTCTTTTTTTTTTCCCCTGGCTGAAGCCAAGCTCCCTTATCCCCTCCTCACAGGTCTGTTTCAGCTCCCAACCTTCTTGGCGCCCCATTGAAGTACTTTAGTATTCTGGGGAGTCAAAACTGGACATCATCCTGCAGCTGCAGTACCACACGTGCCAGATAAGAAAGGAATAACCACTTCTGTTGATCTGCTGGCTACACTCTTGCTATTACGGCTCAGTGCTTTACTGACTGTCTACCAAGATCCCCAGGTCCTTTTCTGCAAAACTGTTTTCTACTTAGTCAGCCAGCCCTCAGCCTGGATGGTGTGCAGGGGTATCCTACAAGATGTTGGAATTTGCATTTGCCTTTGCTGAACTTAATGAGATTTCTGGCAGCACATTTCTCCAATCCATCTAGCTCCCTCTGAACAGCAGCCCTGCCCTCCAAGGTATCAACCACCTCCATTTGGTACTGCCTGCAAACTTGCTGAGAGCACATTCAATCCCATCACCCAGGTTGTTAATAAGGACATTCAACATTACTGAGCCCTGTACCAGTCCCTGAGGGGCACCAGCTGGAATCTGCATTACTATCATCCTCTGAGTCCAAAGTCCCAGGGAATTTTCTACCCACTTCTGTCTCCACTTCTCCAGCCCACATCCCTCTACAGTTAGGCTAATGGGATACCACGAGAGACTACATCACAGGCCTTGCTAAAGGCACAAAACATCCACTGCTCTGCCCTTCATCCACACAGTCAGTCATCTCATGGCAGAAGGCAATAGGGATGATCAAGCATCACTTTTCCTCAGTAAATCTGCACTGGCTGGTCGAAGTCATTGCATCCTTCATGTCCATGGAAATGGCTTTGTGTAAGATTTGCTCTATAACCTTTCCAGGGACTGAGGCAAGGATGCTTAGTCTCTAGTTCCCTACATCCTGCTTTTTGCGCTTCTTGAAGACAGGTGCAATGTTTGCCTTTTTGTAGTCACCAGGATCCTCCCTTCATCATCATGATCTTTCAAACGTGACAGAGTAGGGCCTTGCAATGACATTGGCCAACTCCCTCTGCACACAAGGGTGCATCCCATCCTAGGATGTCACGGACCTGCATAAGCCCAATCTGTTTAAGCACTCCCTAGCAGCACCTTCCGCTACTGTGGGTAACGTTAACATTTTCAACTGACTCTCCTAGCAGGCTCAGAGAATTGGGAGGCCAAAGAGCAGTCTTTAACACTAAGAAACTATGCAAGGTTGGTAATAAGACACTGTCTCATTCTTCTGCATATCCTTAATCATTTGGTCCCTGCCCCACTGAGCAGTGGGCCCATATTTTCCTTAGTGTTCCTTTCATTTTCAGATCTTCTCACCCCTCTCTAGTTCAGCATGGGGTAACAGAGGGACAGACAAGTCTTGTCAGGCTCTCCACATCTCCCAAGACATGATCACATTAGCAGATGAATGCCTCTGTCCTGCCCAGGGAACAGCCTCTGGTAGCTACAACCCTCCCCTTTTCTGTGCAGACAGCTGGTGCGTGAAGGCTCAGCTGGACCCAACGCCTCCACTGAGCAGTCATTTTCCTCACCTGTACCCAGTGTTCTGCAATTGCTGAACTGCAGATGGAGAAGAGCTTTTGTTGTGTTGCCAGAACTGACAAGCTTCCAGTCTCCTCCATTTCAGGACTCTCCATCTACCATTCTTCTGGAATTCTCCTATTGGCTGATGTGCTAAAACGAACCAAAACTGACCCAAAGAAGGAACTAGGGGCATCCAAATACCCATTTGTGCCTACATATGGTCTCATTCTACACTGATACTACTGTTACCCAGCCAAGTTAAGACAACTCAAGGAGCACTTTTTCCTCCTTCTCTGATAGGACATTATGCCTGTTTAATGGATAAGCAAAATAGCTCTACTACAAAAAGGCCTTTGACACTACTGAAGGAACATGGATTTCTTCTAAATCTTGGTGAAAGGCCAGTAGTCCAAAAAAGGACTTAAGCAAACCTCTTCAAGAGCAGAACTTTTATGCACAATAAAATTAGGGCCACCTGACAAGTTCTCTTCCTTAAAAGCTGAGTGGGAGTAGGAACCTGGGAGACCAGCTTTCAAGTCTAGCGTAAGACACAATCCAGCTTTTTCTCTCTTGAAGCAGAGATCACAAATGCATTTCTCCATATTTACTTAACCTTTCTGAAGGAAGACAAAGAACATGAAGTATTCCTATCACTATTGTGCAGGGCCATAGCCACCTTTATTTTTTCCAAGGTTTTCCTGCTCAAGTTTTGTATTATTTTTTCCTTGATGCTTCTTTATGTACAATACTCATATATCATCAGCTAAACTGGTGATACATCACTCTAAGGAGAAGTTTGTCTGAAATCTCTGACCGCACACATCTCTCCTGCATATCTAGGCAACGTCAAGCAGTTCACTGAAGGAATTTAGAAGAAGGCCAGCATTCCTTGCCCAATGTTTTTCCAGACATAAAATTGTCTGACCAACACGTGTGTTTCCACTCATTCACATTATTTGTGTCCAATTAGTTCACGTGCTCCTTGCCCAACTGAGAAGATGTGTGGTTACTGTGAAGATTCACTGGTAGTCTTGGCTGCTACTGCTGGGCAGTACAGAACTGTCCTTTACCCTACCCCGTTTTATTAGCTGTGTTTAAACATCCTGAAAGGGATACCACACTTAAGATCATAATATCATAGTAAGCCAGTTGCCACAAAGTGCTTGACCTGAAGTAATATCTGAAACTTTCTCAGAAGCCAGAACATTTTCCTGCAGTTCCTAACTTCGAGCTTTAGATGAAGTGCTCAAGTCAGATTCAAGCTTTGCTGCTTAACACAGCAGGATGCAACTAATACCAGCTTGCAACATAAAATTTTATCAGTAATTTAGTTTTTGAAGGTTTTTTTTATTCCAGTTTTCCATGTTCAAAACAAACAAAACATAGGGCACAAGTTTAAGGAAGGAAATGAGTATTCCCTGAGGAAAATTCTCCTGCAAAAGACACGTTTTCTCAAACATTCAAAATGTTTATTTCCACATGTTGCTCACATATTCTTCCAACCTTCAAACATTTGTAAGATATTATTTTCCCTGATCTTACTTGACTCTTAGCCAATCTGTTCACACTTAATTCTTTCATCTCCTGAAATTGTCCTTCTATTCTTTTTTACAGTTGCATTACCTTGTGAGATAGTTCCTGTAAGAAACATACTATATAGAATTTTTTTAAAAAAGTTATACTTACAGCCAAAGAAATAAGGAAAAACCTGAGATATAGAGGTTTCTTTGTGATCGGAAGAGTTTCATCTGAATATGATCAAAGGCATTGGCATTGACATTTACAGCCTTTTCCATCACATGAATAGCCGAGTACTTCTTAACTTCTCTAACAGCATCTGCAAAGGAAACAAGCGTGTTCACATCTTTGGGTATGCAGGTATGATAAACCAGATATAATAACAGAAATATGTATTCAGAATTACTGCTCCGCGAACAGGTGTAGGACAGCGACATCACTTCTGTTATCCATACAATTCAGACATAGGTCTTGATAAATCACTGAAGCAATAGCACATTTCCAGAGATACGCCAAACCATTACTCAGAACATGCTTGAACAGTCATTTCCAACATTTGCACCCAGCCACCGGGGATCACCTCAAAGCAACACATTCTACAAATGTTACCAGAGACCCTACGGAAGATGTCAAAATGTCACTGCTGACAACTGAATCAAAATCCAGTCAGTGGACAAACAGTGAGAAGAACAGGAAGGAAAAAATAAATGCCTTCTGAAGTATTTGCCTCAATGGAATTTGTTAGATAAGCATGTATTTTAGTAACGACAGAAGTGTCTACTTTATGCTTGAGTCACAGAGGGGGGAAAATTATTTCTATAACATCCATTAAAATAGGGAAACTCTAGTAGCAGCATCAAACATAAACAGAACCTCAGCTTTCTTTCATCTGCCTTTCATCTATCTTTCAGTTTCCTTTCATCCACCATATACTCTCAATAGTTCTGCAGAAGGGCCAATACACTGCCAACACTTTTCAAAGGACAAAATAATTAATTAGGACTTGGATCCACATAAAACCAAATCCTAACCCAGTTAAAGAGTTCATATTATAATCTGTAAACTTAAGGTCATCATACATACTTAAGGCAAATACAACACTTAAAACCTCCTCCGGCACATCAATAAAAATACACATTTCATGACACATGATCAGTTCTTGCAGAATATTTTGGCTATGTGTTATTAATTTGCTGATGCATTTATCTAAGCAGACAAAATCAACTCCAAAGAAAAGCACATGTGAATATCATCACTTATGACTGTCTCTTTTATTTAGAAGGAAAAAAAAAGATATTTGAAGTGAAACTTCAAACAATGCAACAAAGACTAAGACCAGACAGAAGTCAGTATCCCTGTGCTATAGGAAGATTCCAGTCCTGGAGTAACCTGTCATCTTACACTATGTGGCAAGCATCTCATCATCACTGCTTTACTTTAGCCCAGATCTGTCTTTCTGCAAAATCAATGACCATCACCAACTCAAAAGCAAGCTTTGGTCCAAGTTTTTGATAGGAGTTCAAGAAGAGTAAATGAAATCCATCAGTTCTCAATCTTAAGCCATTTACTGAAGGACCTACTTCTAAGGATAATACTAAAGATAATTTTTAAAAAGTTAATTTGCATTTCCAGTACCTTTTTATATCAGAAATATCGTATTGCAGTCTAGTGTGACTTTGTTATATATGCAGCGTATGTTTCTCTCAGCAGACAGTAAAACCAAGCATTTTTTATTTGTATTTAAAGTAGTTTGGAATTAAATAACATTTTCACTGTAAGACTCTGGAAACACTTCTATCCATGAAGGAGAACTACTTTATCACTGAAACACAGGAGAACTATTTCCATCCCTGAAATATGGGAGATGCTTACCACACAAAGGAGTCAGGAGAGACATTAAATTAAGTCAATCAGGCATATGGTTGCCATTTAAGCTCCAGTTTCACTGAAGCTTTACTCCCACTTGATACACCTTTGGATCTATTAATAACAAATGTGGCCAACAGCTGGTTTGTATCTGTGCTGAGCAAAAGTACTCAAATAGCCCAGTGCTTCGACACATTCTTCTGGTCTTCTATTTCAACAGCAACCAAGAGAAAGAGTGCCATCTGCTGCATATTGAGCAGCTCAGCCCTATTCCGGTATCAAACATCTTAAGTCCGTTCACTTGTGTGAGAAAGTGAAACCAAACAGCAGCCTCCGCCAAGCTCCGTTTTGTCTCCTCATTCTCTATTACATCATTACTGCATGTGGATTCTCAACGCAAATGCGGTTTAAGTCTTCACCTCTTCCATTCTGTTGTAGAGCTTATAAACAAATCAGCTGATTTACATTAGGCTTGAATTCTTTCCATTAATCTACTGCTCCAAATACCACATACTGGGTTTCTTCCCTCCATTTGTTGAGAAATTATTTAACACTTACCAATAAACAAGACGATCAGCAAAACTATTATTGTAAGAAACATCTTGTTCCAAAAAACTGCCATTTTGCTCCATAGAGGAATCATAAAAATCTTCTGCCATCTGTAAAATAGCATTGTGTTATTCAAAAATAATTAAACACTGAAAGAAAAGCATAATAACCCCACAGAAGAGAGCCTTGTTATTGATAGGAGACTTTCGTAAGGTCTCTAAACAACTGCTTTAATTGCAATGTAACTTGGGTATATATAACTTTTCCAATAATCCAACTTGCTTATCTCTTTTGTTTCTTGTCAATACAGGCAAAGACAGTTGTTTCAACTTGAAAACTTCTCTCATGATAGCAGGAACTCTCCAGACGTGTTTTCTTCTAGCTTTTACTTTAGCTAACATTATTTTGTGTTCAGTCCTGACTACGATAAAGTCAGGGATGGGGTAAAGACTGTAAAAACACATTCCATTATTTTTATTTACATCCACTTATACTCCTTGTTGCCAAGTAAAATAAAAACCCTCCACAAATTAAGATTGACTCCACCTGCCTTCTCCAGAAGGCTTATCTTTTATGTTGATGAGTCTGCATAAAGTACAAGGATTGTTATTACATTCTAAATTGCAAATGACAACAAAAGGATGAAACTTATGTTTATATTTTGTCAAGTGTTAAAACTTCTCCCAAGTGCATAAATTTGTTGCCTAAGGAAGCAACTTCAGAGGCCCAGTGGTGCTGAAGACCACTTTTTTTTTGTTTAAACAATCAGTTGCCTATTCAGTATTAGTGCATGGAAGACTCTGCAAGAATTCACACTTGCAGCACAAATTAAGAACATCTGATATGCTCAGATGAACTGAAACCCACAAGAGACAACAACAGAACAGCTACTTGTCCTTTCTGCAGGTTAGAATCAGTGCTGCTGCAAAAATGAAGTAATACCAAGTTATGCCAGTAGGGATGTAACAGAGACATGACAGTCACCATCTGATTATATCAGGCAGAATTGCCTTTTGCTAAGAGTACTTACATTTTTTGAAGACTGTTCAAATTTGCCCTTTAACAAAGCAGTTTCCAAGCTACTATGAACCTAATTTAAATTAGACTGTAGCATCACCTCCTTTTGGTTATTCACCAACAAGAATTAAAATATTGTAGCACTGTATGTCCACAAACCTCATCTAAATATTTTAGTATAATCCAAATTATTTATAGCACAAGATTCCTGGGACAGTTTTGTTAACAAGACAATTGAAGGATATAGCTATTTCACTCTTTCAGAAACCACTGTTCAAAGGAATAGCCAAATGCTACAAACCAAAGGCAAAAATCTGTCCTTTGTATGCCATTAAAAGCACTGTGCTTAAAGTTTGAATAAATTTTGGTAAGACTGAAGGTGATGAATTTGCTTTTGAGCCACAAAGCCTGGCTTCAAGTCCTATGTTGTAAGTGAAACCTCTTTCAGCACTCCCAGTGTACTGTGCATGTGTCATCAGCATGCAGAAATTCTTGCAGCAAGTTACTTCACATAAGCCATTATTAATCTGATAATTATAGCTCCCATAATACTTCTCCCTTCTTACATACAGATGCACTTTTGATTAGAAAACAAGAAAAATTATGAGAACTCAATGATCTATGTTGAAATGCTGAACTCCCAACAAACAGGCTTGTAAAAATAAAAGATTAAAATAGATTTTAGAACAGTTTCAACTTCTGAAGCTGAGGCAACATGACTAATCATTGATATCAGCTGTGAAGATTCCAACCATTTTCAAGACTCTCCCACAGGTTTAAGAAGTTAAATTCTGACTCTTCACACAGCAGACTTTTAGGATTTGGTTCTAAAGATACTACAGTAAAAG
Source organism: Columba livia (assembly GCF_036013475.1). Taxonomy (NCBI): domain Eukaryota; kingdom Metazoa; phylum Chordata; class Aves; order Columbiformes; family Columbidae; genus Columba; species Columba livia. The sequence continues at coordinate 196,394,158 of NC_088602.1, forward strand.
CTGCATTCTTCATTCCAAATATATCTAAAGATGCAGAAAATCAATTGTAACAGTTTTTAGACAACACTGAGCAGCAATTTTTTTTTAAAAGCTTTAAGGTTTCATCCTATCTTTCATTTATTTTCTTTTTACAAATTACTGATATTCTGGAAAGTAACAATGAAATCACAACTGCTTCTCTTGACTCTTTTAGAGAAGCTAGCTTTCTTCCTATGCAAGAATAAAAATAACATTACCAAATTTGAGGAAGCTCACTTACTTACAGGAAACAAGATAATGCTGAAAGCCAGGCCTTTGCATATAACACATTTTGTTTATTTCCCTTACTAAGGGCATTTATTTTACAATAATGAATTATTTTTATTAATGTTTGTTTTCAAGAAGTATTATTTTTAAAAATCTATATATAAGTTTACAGAGGCCTTGTGAGGGTTTTAAACAAACAAATACAAATTTCTTACAGCCCTTACACATCCTGTGTGCTGTTAACTCCCAATATCAGATATCTCTTATCTGTCCGGCACCCACAATGCGTAGTGCACACCAAGACATCGTAAAGCTGCTGCTCCTCCTCAGCATAACAACTAATGAAAAGGCTGCACGACCCTCGCTTTTCCAACTGAGCTCATGTCGTGGGAAGGCAGATGCTCTCCTGTGTTCTGGCTACCCCAAAACCCCCAAGAGAAGACAACATCCTGCTAGGAGGCGAAACAATAAGGGCCCCTGCCCCTCCCGGCTCAAACAGCAGCGTGTGGAAAGCTAACATAAAGCTCCCTCAAAGAGCCTTACGGTTCTAGAAACTCCTGGTGCCCGAGTCCCGACCAGCACTCCTCCTCCTTAGCTCACTGCGAGTTTAAGACGCAGCAGATCTTGGTGTTTATAAAAACAACACTGTAAAACAAGACGCCGGAGCTGGGGTTGGCCAGCGGGCTGGACTCCTACCTCAGCGGGGAGATGAACGGCAGGCAGAGCACCAGCAGCACTCCGATCTCCCCGTACAGGAAGGTGGCCGCTGCGGTCCACTGGAACGTCATGGTCCCGCACACCTGCGGAGGAGAGCGCAGCTCAGGCCCGGCCGCGGCAGCTCCCGCGGGCCCCCGCTCCCCGCGGACTTCCGAAGGGAAGTATTTCTAAGCAATTTAACCGCAACTGGGGGGGATGGTGGTGTCTCTCTGTACTGACTTCCCCTCCCGAAGCGGCCCCGGGGGCAGAGCGTGTGTCGGCCGAGGCAGGGAGCTGGGGCCCGGGTCCCTCACCACCGCCCGGCTGGGGGGGGCAGCGCAGGGCCCGCTGGCGGCACCCCCGTGAGGAGAGCGCAACACCGCCCGGGCCGCAGGCTCCCTCCCGCCCGCACCCCCCAAGCTCTGCCCGCCGCCCCCACACCCCCTGCACAGCCTGGGCCGCCCCGGGCCCCTACCGACCCCCCTCACAGCCACTCGGCTTTCGCAACCTCCTCGGCGCCCGGCTGAGCCTGATGACGGCAAGCCGCTCCCGAAGGGGCGGGGAGCAGGGCCTCACCCGAGCGGGCCGTGGCTGGAAGCGAGCGAGCCGGTCCCTCTCGCTGGTGCTGAGGGGCGGCCACGCCGCGGGCCGGACGTGCAGGCGGGGGCAGCCCTGCCCCGCCCCGCAGGGCGTGGGCCGGGCCGGGGCTGAGTGACATGGCCGCCGAGGTGCGAACGGGCTTGGCGGGAGAGTCTCCTCTGGTTTCACCCGGGGGAGCTGTAGGCTCCCCGCCGTCCTGCCCGCTCCTCAGAGCCCGCCCTTGGCTGCCGCCCCGGCGTCCTGGGCTCTACAGTGACGGCTGCCCAGGGGTTTGTGTGGGGCAGCTGGAAAGTAGAGTGTGACGGTAGGCGGGAATTTACTGAGACGCTACATCTCTGTAGGAAAGTGCAGGGATCTAGACGTAGAGAAAGGTTAAAATTAGTGTATTTTTCACGTTTAAGGCATTATTGTAAGCATTTTGCTGGAGGATCTTGCAGTGATTATCCCACTGCTCCATGACTCGAGCTTATTCAATCGAGGGCTTCGAATCTGCTCTGTGGCACGCTGATTAGTTTCTGAGGCTTAGTTAAAATATTGTGCGTCACTGTACCCCACCCTCTGCCCATCGCCCTGGTTATACTACCTTAATGTATTAAGATCCTGTAAATGTTTTCTCAATTAAAATAGGGCCATTATTCATAAAGACACCACAAATAACAACCAAACAACAGTCTCAAACACTGTTAAACAGGTCTGTTTGGACCTCATGAATAAAACAATATTCCTCCAGAAAATCCTGTTCCATCCTGCTGTCCCGTGTGGTGCTTTTTATCAGCATAACGAGGCTCCGAGCACATTATTTCCATACCTTGGTACCCATTTTCCCATTTCTTGATTGTCTCTTTCATCAGCCTTGCAACTCTTCTTACTTGCCCCTGCATAACCATAATCCCTTTTCCCTGTTGTTCCCAGTTTTGCTGTATCTGTACCCACATCCAGTATTTCTGGTGCCGTTACTTGGACAGCCTTGGCCCTGTGTGGTATTACTGAGGTACTGATATGGTTATCGGGCACTCCTGCCCCTGCAAGTTTCTAGTCCTGAAAGGACTCTCCCAAACAGCTCTCCAGTTATCTGCATAGTTCACTTGTTTTTGACGTAACTCCCTCTTAACTACTAGTGAAATCCAGCCATCCATTCCAGTGCTATCTGTGGCTTTTGCCACCTTCTTCACACTTGTTGTATGTCAAAACCAGCAGCTTCATGTCACATGCAGGAGTTTTCTGCACCCTGTTCAGTGAGCTCAGGCCAGGGCCCACTCAACGGTTTCTCAACTTGCCTGCAGCGCTAACATCATGAGGTGCTGCTGGTGGAAGAGGTTACCTGGTCTAGCTGGGCATCACCAGCCCTCTTGACACAGGTGCCTGCTTTTGGGAATTCGGTCCCAATTAATTTCCATCAAATTGAGACAGATTAAATGCTGTGAATAGGAGCTTTTGTTGCTCTAATCCATCCAAACTGAAACTGGGTAGGAAATTCTTGCATAAGCAGTTTTGAGCAGAGTTGTTTGCAGCTGCTCACAGTCTGAAATTGTTTACAGTTAAAATTTCCCAGGTCTGTGGCCTGGGGATGGAGCCAGTGTGTTAACATTTTCCTGGTTGCTGCCAAGCAATGTCTGGATGAAAGGTTACATCCCAAATAATTGTTTGTGCATAGCAAACATTGGAGAGTGACACAACCAGCCATTTCAATCCAATCTACACAGTGCAAACAGCCTGGGTTTTCAAAAGTATTTCTCACATGTTTTCATAAACATATTTAATCGGAAGCATAGACAAAACATAACCTCTTAGTATGTCCCAGTAATTGCATTTTAGCTATTGGCCTACAGCCATTATACTTTATCAAAGCTGTTAAAATGTTATTAAAGACTTTAGTTCCAGAGCAGTTTCCATTTCTGAGCTGCTCACTTACCTCTTCCTAGCTGCACAATGACGGGGCTGTATTTGCACATCGTTGTTGCCAGAGACTCCGATTCTGCTTTTTCACTTCGGGGGCATCATAAGATCTCAGACTGACTCTGCAGGGACTGCTGTGCGCTGCCCCTGCAGCTGCCGCGTGTTCCACACCAACCTGGAGCAACCTGAGGGTCAGAGAGAAGCCTCCTGCAAAGGTCTGTCTGACCTCCCTTCTGCTGAGCAACCTGCCACTCCTGGAAGATGTTCTTCTAACTGAAGTTGTACAAGTCTGGGTTGCCGATCTAAGGCTGCATATCTTACAGTGAACCACAGCGCAATAAATATGACGCTATACAATATAAATAATAGCTGGCTGCTTTAGGGAAAATACTCAAGAACCTTAAAATTTACAGTCAAAATGAATACTTTCCTCTCCCACCAGTAAGGTGACAAAATATTCACAAGCAGAAATATGAAATGCCTGTGTATTAGAAGCTGGTTAGAGGACAGAAATATGATTAATTCTCTGCTGAACAAAAGGCAAATAGAAAGTTCAAACTTGTTCCATTCTAGTTCAGCTTGTGTGACGGCTATCTCTTCATCACACGCTGCATTTGCCCAACTATCAACCTGAGACAGAGAAGAGACCTAAGAAACAATGGTAGGGAATGGGGAAAATGGGATTGTGCAGGCTGTGTGAGGGAGAGGGATTACTTTAGTGCAGCAGGGTAGAAGTTGCAAGAAAGTACAGGTATTATGAAAATATGGCACTGTATCAAAAATAGGGTGGTCAGCAGGACAACAGAAGTGATCCTTCCCCTGTACTCTGCATTGGTGAGGCCACACCTGGAGTATTGTGTTCAGTCCAGGGAAGACATTGAAGTGCTGGAGCAGGTTCAGAGAAGAGCAACAAGACTTGGTGAAGGGACCTGAACACAAGACCTATGGGGAGAGGCTGAGGGAGCTGGGCTTGTTTAGTCTGGAGAAGAGGAGGCTTAGAGGTGACCTCATCACTCTCTATAACTACCTGAAGGGAAGTTATAGCCAGGTGGGGATTGGTCTCTTCTCCCAGGCAGTTAGCAATAGGACAAGGGGGCATGGGCTTCAACTCTGCCAGGGGAAATTTAGGCTGGGTATTAGAAAGAAATTCTTTACAGAGAGAGTGGTCAGGCATTGGAATGGCTGCCCAGGGAGGTAGTGGACTCACTGTCCCTGGAGGTTTTCAAACTGAGATTGGACATGGCACTTAGTGCCATGATCTAGTAAATGGACTGGAGTTGGACCAAGGGTTGGACTCGATGATCTCTGAGGTCTTTTCCAACCCAGTCGATTCTGTGCGATTCAAATAGCTTATAATGAGATATATGATTATACTGTAAAACAACAGTTGAAGCTAAATAACTAGCTCCCATCTTTAGCAATTTATGTATATTTGAACAGTATGGCTGTTAAGAGTGTGGCTTTAAGATTCCAATTTTGCAGTTTATTCTATGTCAACACAGTGAAGAGTGTTCAGATGCATACAAAATCCACAAAGGAAGAAGACATACAATTAATTTAACTCTCAAAAAAGGATGATCAACTTCTGTTGAGTTTTATGATACATAATTGGCCAGATCAAGCACTCCTTAATTACGAGTGATATTAACAGCAACCTAGGTCTTATACTTCAGGCAGAAATCTCTGATTGATCTCACACAGGCACAACAACTGTTGCCTTCAAAATCACCAAGTATTCAGTTCCTAAATAGGTCAAGGTATTTAAAGTCCTCAAAAATTCAGTTTCCCCACTATTACACACAAAATAAAAGCCAAATCCAAACACCTTACATTTATGTTATTTGATTATAATAAATGACTTTTTCTGTTCTGCTGCTTGTGGCCAATGGGACACTTCACAGCTTGCCCATTGCTTGCCCAATAATAAAAATCTTAAGAAAAAGCTAATAGAGGGCTTGGTTAATACTTTTAAGAATCCATTTCTTCTACAACCCAGTTGTATAGTTTTACTTTTCAGTTTTGATGCAGAGGGCTGTAGGCATTTCTAGAACTGAGGAGAACTGAGCATTGCACTATAGCTGGATGAACTTGAGACTGGAAATTCAGCAGTACAAAACACAATGTCATGCAGTTGGGAAATAAGAACTTTTGCTGTAAAACTGGGAGTTCATAAATTACATGATGAATATTAGCTGAGGAAAAGCAAAGTATTAACTGCAGAAGACATTGCTGGGGTTTTACCTGAAATGCCATACATAATTGTGCTCACCCAATGTGAAGAAAACATTACAATCCAGAAGAACGAAGGAATGGAGAACCTATCACACCAAAAAAGGCTGTAGAGGTTGTGTCAATCAGCCTAGGACAGCAAAGCATGTCTGTAGTTTTCCATTTGTTAACACATCAGGAAGGTGACCACATCAGAAGAGCTACATGACTTCAGTGTCTTAAATAGTGACCTGGACTTGATGGTTGTGTCTTTCAAACTTTTGTTCATGTGCGTAAATTGGAACATATTAGCTATAAAAAAATCATCAAGTCTTTTACGCCATTGCCTTAAAAGAATTGTGAGAATGTAGATAGTTGAATGATGAAAAGATTTGGGGAGTACCATCAAAAGCAACCATCCCTCCCCCAGGTTGTTACAGTTTATAGTGTAATAAAAAAACCCCTACAGTTGCATACAAAACCAAGTAATTTATTTAGAAAATTTAGAACTGTTTACTTGTATATTCACAGAAGTATCAGAGTCAGAAAACTAAGCAATTTCTGGTATGAATTTATGTGTAAACATTTAAAGAAAACAAACTATTTGATTACAAATAATTGTACTGCACAGATTTGTGAAATTTCCCTTGCAGAACAAATGCAGCTGGTCTGTAATGTTATTATCTTGTTCTAATTTTCACGATTTCCCTCCTATACAAAGATTCTAAGCCAAGTGGCTGTCATGCTTTGATAAGCAACATGCCAGCAGGCAGAAAGGACTGTGAGAGCCCCACTGAGAGAATCTGTTAGCTTTTCTTTGACCTATAAAGTTCTGTTTTGGTATATGACAGGGATTTAGTCTTTTATATAATTATTATGCAGTAGATCAACAAAACTGAATTTAGTTAGGTTGAACTTTCAAGTCTTTTAATTTAGATTCAGTTGTTTGTACCTACTTTAAACTATCTCTTCATTTTACTCTTTCCTTCTTTCTGTCATTTATCTGTTCTAGGCTTCTTTCACTATACGAAGTGTGGAATTTTTCTGAGTTGTAAGCAAGTTTAGAAAGTTTAAAACTGCAAAAGAAACATTTAATTTTAAAGAGGATACTATGCTGGGCCTCAAGGCCTCGCAGTCTTTAAACCTGAAAAATGTACTCAAAGGTACAGCTTATGTCAGTTAAGGCAAAAATGCCTATAATTGCTCCCTTCATATTATTTTGGTCTCAAATTCTTGGTGTTATTTATGAGTAGTTGTTCTGAATTTAGGAGGTTTCACATAAGAAAGGCCCTAGTTTTGCAAACACACTGCTGTGAGCAATTGTCTGGTGAAAAAAAATTACTGGAATCTTACAATAATCCTCTATGTAGTAGTGCATTTTAAATAGAACACAACATTTGTGCAATCTGGAATATTTTCTGGAGTGAAAAATGCTGACATAAAAATACTAAAGTATTATCCTGATCAGAATGTGATGCTGTGTTGAAAATATGCAATATATGAGTATGACTTATAAGTAGGAACCCAATTAAAACTTCAACAATGTGCTGACAATTGCAAAATACAAGTTTACATAGGACTAAAATACTTTCAGTTATCACACGCCATAATGGTCGCTCAGATAATCTAGTACTGCTGAGGTACTTGATAAAGCATTAAAAACTTTTTTCTCTTGTTTTGAAGTTATGCGTTCCATCATGTACATCAAGTGGTGGTGAAAACATGTAAAAGGAGTTCCATGCTCAAGAGCAATGTCAACCCAGTCCTGGATGCACTCCAAAGGTGTCTCTTCGTATCCTGCAAACATCGCCGGATTTGCTAAGAGTCCTCGAGCCACCATTATACCTTCAAATTGGAAATGAAAGCAGTAAGTTACATTATATTTTAAATTTTACATTAGATCTTCCTGTAGATTTTGTATAACACCCCTCACGACAACCACCCAAAGCTTACAGACAAGCAACGGGAGAACAACGGGGATGATCATTATAGCTGTATCAGAGAAATCTGTTTAACGATCCATACTTCAGAGTACTACAATACCTGTCAACGCATTCCACTTGATGACATATACTGCCAGAAATTTTGAAATGAAATGCAGGACACAGAAGCTTTTCTTCCCTACTTCTGAAACCACAATTCAATACCACTTTGTTTTCATTTGCTACACAAACACAAGCCTGCCCTTTTAACATACAATTATGATGGAAAGACACAAGGGTAGTAATATGCTAAATTTAGTTATTTTTAGTGCAACTCAGCTGATTCACTGACATAGAATCCTTCCTCCAGTAAGAGCTCAATGTCTCAATTATATAAATCTCAGGGTTCTTGATCTGCAGTAAATCTTTCTGAAGTGTATTTACAACTATAATTCCAAATTGTCAGACAAACCCATAGAAATTCTTTTGTAATTTTTCTGTGATTAAGAGATTCTGTTTTCCTGCACTGTCAACACATAATCTATCACATTTAGTCTCCTCTTCAACTAGTTTTTATTGCTGCCATTAAATATCAACAGTGTCAAAAGAGACCCGCCACATGAACGTTTCCATGTAACACTAGCTACTGTTCTCTGTCCTGTTATTCTCTAGCTGTGAGATCCAAAGTGTATAGATACAGATCACCTCTTCAAAACATTCACTGAATTTCCATATTGTCTTGAAACCATAGACAGTTGCAGGAATCTATTCTGCCTAAATAACTTCAGGGCAATCCTTTACCCCAAAATTCTACCACTGAAGTGTATGATGACATAAATACATACAGATATGAGAGTGCAAACACTCACCATGTCCTTGAAGCTAACCATCTTAACTGTTAAGGATTTGGCTTAGAAATATTTCCTTTTTCCGCTATATTCTAGCTGTAAGAAATCTGCTCCGTGTGCAGGAAGTAGAGATTTACGAGTGGAAGTTTACAGTTATTTAAAAGATTATCAGCTCCATAAAGAGATGGAATGAATATTTGAAGTGAACTGAACTCCACTACTGAGTGATGAGACAGCATAATTAAGCAAAGAGCTTTTGTAATTTGCCTTAGAAATCATTATTTGTGGCTTTGAATAACAGTGCTCTAGTGCTCTGATGATTACAAGTGATTCTGTTTATGAGAATCCAAAGTCATCTAAAATCTCCCCTTTCATTTGTCTCCTCAAAGAGCAAAAAGCACTCAAATCATGTCCTACTTACAGCCAAAATAAATACGTTGAAATCTGATTTGTAAGTTTACTTAGAAAATAGAATATGTATAATCTTACCATCTGCTCCTGTCAAGTGATGAACATTTTCAGCATCTTTTAAAGTTTTAATGTCTCCATTAGCCACAACAGGTATGGACATGCTTTGTTTAATTATTTTAATTGCATCATAATGTACAGGCTGATGTCTTTCTTGTACACTTCTCCCATGTACTGTAATCCATGAAACTCCAGTTGCTTCGGCTTTTTGACAAAGGTCAACTGTTCTTTTTAAGTCCTCATGGATCCTAAAATTCCAAGGAATGAAAACATTAGATAATAAGTTACCTGAACTGTACAAAAAGCCCCATCCCTAAGGAGGAGTTACCACAGGTTTGTATAACAGTATAAATAAAGAAAATACTACTGTTGGAAGATATAGAGGTTTTTTTGTTTAATAAAGACATATGAGTTTAATGTATTGAAACCACTATTTAATTTAGCACTTCCTAATTAAATCGCATCTCTGAAATACACATGGTAAAATTTATAGACATTAAGCAAAGGGTGCCCAAAAGATTCTATAAAATAAACTTCATTATTTTTGCATATTTTATGAAAAAAAATCCAATTTATACTAGTTCCCCTTTCCTGAAGGACCGCAAACTAAGTTGAAATTTAACTGACAGATATGCAAAAGCCGCATGGGATGTGTGAATAAATAGCTGGTGAAGTGGTTTACAGAAGTTTCGGAAGTGATGAAGGGAAGCAGGACGTGTTCCTTAGAGCAGCTGTGAGGACCAGTTCCCAGTTTTGTTACTCTTCCCTTTATAGCCAACGGCAACCATGGCCTCCAACAGCTCACAAAGTAAATCCTTGTGACAGTACAGATCATGCATTGCTTTTCTTGTATGGAACCCTAGACCTTTTAGCTTGTGCTTTCATGTTGTTTGGATTGCAAGAAAACTCCAGCATCCAGTAGGTTATCTAGGTAAGCCATCAAAGGCTGTGCTGGTTCTACTATCTAAGCCTGGGATTGCTTGCCCTAGATATTCTTCCACCATCTGGGGTCAAAAAATCTCAACAGTCTTCACATGTAAGAAAATAATTATAATGTGTAATAATAGAATTTGATATATTAAAGTATAGTGTAACTATTACACTAATATGTTTCTTTAAAAAAAAGTTAAAAGGATTCTACTATGTACCACGAAGTAGTAAGAAGCACTTAAGTTAGACCTACCTTATTTTAATAGATACTGAAAATCCAGGGTTGTCAATCTGATTCCGTACATGTCTCACCATATCTCGAATGAGCTCTGGTTTATTTATTAAGCAGGCACCATAACCTTCTGACATTGCCCATCTTTAAAAGAAAAAGAACATTTGTTCTCTACGTTTGAAAAAATGCAAACCTATTTCAGTCAAATAGATCAGTTTCTTTCCTTAGGACCTTTAGAATGTGTGGCTGAGTAAACAGAGATAGTACTGGCTGTTTGACACCAGCTTTTAGATCCCCATTCAATCTCCATTGTGCTGTTAGAACTTTGGACAAGTTACTAATCTCTTCCAGTTCAATTTTCTGTCCACAAAATGGAGTCACAAGATAAATTAGCATTTAATCAATGATGGTTTAGATCATATATAAAATAGTTTGATGTTTCCTTTTCCATTGGATCATGGATTTCTTCTAAACAGAAAATTACTTTGGATTGAAAAGGAAGATTTTTGGAGTGCAAGTAAGGATATTATTTCAGTAATATTCTGTTTTCCCTCAACTGCAAAAGACTTTATTTTGATTGGCAGGAATAATCTTTGCTTCACTTTAGCAGCAGCAATTTTTTTCTTAAACATTTTTTCTAATAAAGGCAGATTAAGTGCACAAAGTTATGTTATTCTGAAACCAGCACACACAGGAAACAAAGGATTCAAAAGGAAGCATATATTTTTGGCCTAAAAGGAAGTTACAGTGTGGCATACTTAACTGTAGTTAGCTTAGAAAAAAATACAAATTTCCATTCTGAAGTCTGAGATCTCTCCAGAAAAGTTTTCGCAAATACTATAATTTTAATATTATAATTTTAAGTCAAGACAACCTAATTAGAATAGAAAAATTAAGTATTTTCTTTTGCTTTCCTACATTTATCTTTGAGGTCTTCACTTAGAAAAAGGCTGCCTGACAAGCATGTAAGAAATAGTTCTCAACTGAATGAGTTCGCAAGAATCTTCATTTATGCATTACTACTTTGTTTCACTATCAAGACAAAATCTTAATCAATTTAAGTGAAAAGTAGATCACTAAGTCACTGTACTTATAAACCTAATAAAAGATGGAAGAAATTATTTTCAGCACTTCCAGAATAATATAATCTGTATAATTATATTTTAGAGACTATCCTTCATTTGCAGAAGTCTGAGACATCAGGGATTTGCCTCGTTATTTTGGGAATTGCCACATCATTTCTCAAAACACTCTCCAAATTATTTGCAGCAAGCTCTTTTTGGTAATGCATATTTAACAGCTGTTGAGAAGGGACGGACATTTTCCTTCTGAGCCAACACTCAATATCTCAGAAATGAAAAAAGGCAAGCTGGCAAATACACCTGGTTTTCCCAGTCTCACCACGGTGACAGGCATCTCAGAACATTCAGAACAGTGCCTTGCCACAGAGACATTCCTGACAGGTTAAAAAGCTGTTTCTCTGTCAAAGTCTATTTTTAAGTTAAGACAGAAGTTACTATGAAAATGAAGACCAGCATTCTTTATTCTCAAATGATTTCATCATATTTATCCAGCTTTTTCAAAACTTTACCTTTGAGGACAGCCACAGTTCAGGTCTATTCCATCTGCAAAAGGACAGACGATACGGGCAGCATCACATAAAACCTGTGCTTCTTTAGCAGCAAACTGAACAATCAATGGACGATCACCTACTCCAAAGAAATTTAGAGATTAAAAAAACCCAAACCAAACAAACAAAATAAAAAGAAGAAATTCTAAATGTTTAATGTTTTCATATATTGAAAAGCTGTCTGGCGACGCTCCCGGGCAACTGGCTCTAGATGACCACGCTTGAGCATGGGCGCTGGATAACATGACCTACAGAGGTCCTTCCAAATTCAACTTTTTTTGTGATCCTATGAGCCCCAGATTACAAATAAATAGAGGTAGCTGACCAGTGGTTACTAAATGAGTATGTCTATTGAGATAGGTGGGAATTCAGACAAACACGTGGCCTAGATGGCTGCTGCTGGCTCAACTTACACTTCTTCTGATTGAAACTGGTTAGATGCTTATCTTTCACAAAGATGATATATGAAACTAAGTATTCTTTATTTTTCAGCAGCCATTGTGCTTCCCCTTCTAGCCTGCCCCTTCTTGTCTGAACACTCCGTCTTTGCTGCGCTGAGACAGCTGTCTGTCTTGCCAGGTGGGAAACTTGCTGTTGTGGTGTAACCTGAGCCAGCAACTCAGCACCACACAGCCTCGCTCACTCCTCACCCCATGGGATGCGGGAGAGAATCAGAAAAGTGAGAAAACTTGTGGGTTGACATAAAGACAGTTTAACAGGTAAAGCCACGGGCGCAAGCAAAGCAAAACTAAGAATTCATTCACTGCTTCCCATGGGCAGGCAGGTGTTCAGCCATCCCCAAGACAGCAGGGCTCCATTACATGTAATGGTGACTTGGGAAGACAAACGTCATCACTCTGAATGTCTTGCCCTTCCTTCTTCTTCCCTCCAAATATATAATGAGCATGGCATCTTATGGTATGGGGTATCCCTTTGGCCAGTTTAGGTCAGTTGTCCTGCCTGTGCCCCCTCCCAGCTTCTTGTGCACCTGCAGCTTTCTAAATGAAAAGTGCTTGACTTGTGTCATGTACTGATAAGGATAATGGCTGAAACATTGTGGCAAAACCAGTTCATCCAGCCACAGGAGATTATATATTCAGTATAAGGTAAATTAGGTGAATTGGGATTTACATATCAAAGACAAGCCACAGACCAGGCTGGCTGGTCAATACAGGAGGTGGGGGATACCTGCGGGAGGGCACATAGCTCCACCTTCTGATACGCCCAGCGTGGCACAAAGGGAAAAGCTGAGACCCTTCAACATGGCTGGAGACTTGTCAATCTTTCGCAATCACCCCTTCCCCCCAGACTTTTCTCTCTTTCACAATGACATCTCCAGAAAAGACCAGAAGTTATGCAAGCAGGCAACCCAGAGGGCTATAAAGGCCCACCTTGTACAAGCACTGGTGGCACCCACCCACCATCCTGAGGACCACTCTGCCCATCAGTCTCACCACATGAACTGAACGAGACACCAGAGGACGCTGCACATTGCTGGACCCGAGACTGCGAACTCCATCACACATAAAGCAGAGCCATATGGATGGTGAAATCTCTCTCTTCTTTCTTTCCGATACTTCTACCTTTTTTGCTTTCCCTTTTATAAGTAACATAGTAACATAAGATTTACAACCCTGCATATGCCGCAAAATTTTTATGTTTACCAATCAAATCTACAATAACGTAAATCCTTCTGTCATCAAATCAAATACCATTTGGGTCAAGGTGCAAAATAAAAGCCTTTTGTTTGTGGACCTTAAGTACTGTGTGTACTGTTTTCCAAACGAGGGGGGACCCACAAACCTGAGTCACTTCTCCCCTCATACCGGATGGCAGGATGTGACAACTTGGTATAAACATTGCTTGGCAACAACCAAAACATCAGTGTATTATCAAGATTCTTCTCATACTAAATCCAGAACACAGCACTATACCAGCTACTAGGAAGAAAATTAACCCTACCCCAGCTGAAACCAGTACACTTGTTTACAGAACCAACCCTTCAGAAAGGAGCTAAAAACCCCAAAAGCTTTGCCCTTCCTTATCCCAGTCCATCTTTCCCCCCCTCCTGTGCCAACATGGCTGCTTTTTATCCACAGTGTGATATGCAGAGCTGGAATGAGAACACACGGACCCAGGCAGCTTTAGCAGCTTTGTCTCAAGTGGGAAACCAAAGTGTCAGTGCTCCTCAACTTGGGTCTGCTGAACTACTTGTGGTTTACTAAGCCCCTGCAGAGAGCCAGATGGTCATTTGGAACACGCTCTCCTCTTTTACAGCTACTGCATTACATTAAAGGCATCTAAAAATACCTCAAACAGTCTTAGCACTCACTTACCATATAAACAATTGCTGCAGTCAAGAGAAAGCGGGATATCTGAGCCCTGATGGAAAGAGATGATCCAGCAAATGTATAAAGCAAGTGCACGAAGCAAGTGCACTTCTGGTACTGAAAAGACCACAAGTGCTTCTGAAGATTTTTCTGTGTTAGTGAAAAAGAAGTAGTTCTTGAAGTGGTGGAGCTTAAGTCAGAAAGGGCAGCAGTACGCTCTCAATCAAGCTGAAACACTTCTAGAAGTTACCTAAAAATCCAGCAAGCAAAAAACAATCCCTTGCATATTTTCAAAACAGCATCCATTTAATATAGAGCTCCAGCTGAAGAGATTTATATTGTTACAGCTAATATTATGGAATAATCCCACACTCCCATTTTTTTGGTTGAGGATTAGGTAATAAAAATACCAAGTCTAGGCATATTAATTTTTTAGCAGCAGCCACAAAGAACAGCTACCTCTGCTTGAGAAATATGCAACAAAGAAACATCAATGCTGAAGAAAACGGAAAACAGAAATTGCAATTGTAGATTCCAAACATACTTCAGTAATAAGAATACAAAATCCCAAACAGCCAGGAAGTTAAACAGAAAAACACAGTAAACTTTCACAACCTGTTGTGGAGCTACTTGTTAAAATCATAAAAGCTAACAATATAAATACTATAATCTTGGCAAAGCTGTCTGAGGCAGAATGTTTTAGAGGCCGATAGAATTAAGGCCAGCATGAAAGAAGTGAATAGTGAGAAGATGTTTGAAACACTAGAACATTTCATTTTGCACCCCTTGTTATCAGGCAGCAAAGCTACAGCATAAAGGAGAATTTCCTCTTTCCCTGCCCCTGCACCCCCTCAGAATACACTACATATCTGAAGTGTGGAACTTCAATGCCACAGGCTGTTGAGTAGATTGGAAATATAAGTAAATTCAAAGGGGGAAAACTAGTGGCTCTGTGGAGCTTTGAGCCATACATATTGTTACTTATGTTCTTATTTATTTTTACACATAAAGAATTATTCATGCTTTTAAAAGTTGAATTCCACTAATAAGAGAGTCTACCTGTGTTTCCCAATGTGACTTCTCTCTGGAATTGCTCTGCTCTATTTGAATAATGCACAACAGTAAACAGCCAGTGCCAAAATAACAATATGTACTTCCCCTGCTATTATATATACACTTATGAAACCACCAATTCAGTGGTCTGAATAGATTAAATAATCACATTTCACAGATCCTGCATGCTGACCTTACTAGCACGTTAGCAGCGCTCTCTTCATTCCTGCGGTTGTGGCCTATGCTTGTGTGTTCCTTGTTACACTTTTCTTCTGCAGCCACTTCAGGCCAGCAGATCTGTACCATTATTGTCACATCTTCCACACGTTTCGCATCACTTTTATCTTTTGCTTTACAGCCAGAGCTCTGTACAACTCCTTATACTCCTTCCTTTCGTATGTGTTTTGGTTATGTTTCTGTACCATGCCCGAAGCCTTGCTTCTCCTCATCAACCCCGGCCATGCTTCAACCTTCAACCTTTGGAGACTGAGGGGTGACCTTATTAATGTTTACAAATATATAAAGGGTGAGTGTCAGGAGGATGGAGCCAGGCTCTTCTTGGTGACAACCAACGGTAGGACAAGGGGTAATGGGTTCAAACTGGAACACAAGAGGTTCCACTTAAATTTGAGAAGAAACCTATTCTCAGTGAAGGTGACAGACAGAACACTGGAACAGGCCGCCCAGGGAGGTTGTGGAGTCTCCTCCTCTGGAGACATTCAAAACCCGCCTGGACACATTCCTGTGTAACCTCACTGTGTAAGTGTTCCTGCTCCAGCAAGGGGATTGGGCTTGATGATCTTTTGAGGTCCCTTCCAATCCCTAACATTCTGTGATTCTGTGAACCTCCTGGTCTCTTCTTGCTCCTTTTTATCACCCTCTCAAAATCTCAAGGAGTCCACCAACAACCCCTCCCACTTTCTACTCCAGCTAATTTGAAACTGCTTCTTTTATCAGTCCTTGATTCCACTGTATCAATGTCTGGTCTATTAATCTTTTCACCTTTAGCAACCCCTTAGTTTTGTTAGAGATCAGAAAGTTTTTCCTGGTGAGTTAACTTTTCGTCTCTGAAAGACACAAGAAACAGCAATTGCTGGGAAAAGAATCTTCCTACCATCCTGTACTGGCTCTGGCTGGGATGGAGTTAAATTTTAACTGTATTTGAAATATATATTTAGAGCAACCTGTATGGTGCTGTGTTTTGGATTTTGTAACAAAACCAGTGTTGATAATGCACCAGTGCTTTGGCTATTGCTACACAGGACTTGCACAGTGACAAAATCTTTTCTCACTCTGTCTCCCCATCCCCAGCAAACAGATTGAGGTAGGCAAAAAACTGGGAGTGGACACGGCTGGGACAGCTGACCCCAACTGGCCCAGAGAATATTGCACACTGCACAACATCAAGTTCAGCAATAAAACTGAAGCAGCAAGGGATGAAGAAAGGGGGCTGGGACCCAGAAATTGTGTTCCAGGGTGGCTGTTGCTTGCAGACTGGCTGGCCATTGGTCTGCTGGTGTGAGGTGGAAAGGGATTGCCTCTGCATCACTTGTTTTTTTTTTCTCCTTCTTTCTTCACTTATTAAGCTGTATTTATCTTGACCAAGCAAGTTTTTCTTGCCTTTGCTCTTCCTTTGCTTCTTCACTGCCAGAGGCTGTCCTGAGGAACCCCGTACCCCTGAGGCCCCAGAGGAAGTCAGGACAATGGAGGAGTTTGCCCCAGTTGATGAGGACTGGTTTAAGGACCAATTAAGCAATCTGGACATCCATAAATCCATGGCTCCTGATGGGATGCACCTGCGGGTGCTGAGGCAGCTGGCTGAAGTCATAGCTAGGCCACTCCCCATTATCTTTTCTAAATCATGGGAAATGGGAGAGGTGCCTGAGGACTGGAGGAAAGCAAATGTCACTCCAGTCTTCAAAAAGGGCAAGAAGGAGGACTTGGGTAACTGTAGACCAGTCAGCCTCACCTCCATCCCTGGAAAGGTGATGGAACAACTTATCCTTGGTGCCATCTCAAGGCATATCAATGATAATAGGGTCATTAGGGGCAGTCATCATGGCTTCACCAAGGGGAAGTCATGCTTAACCAACCTCATAGCCTTTTATGAGGACATAACCAGGTAGAAGGATGATGGTAGAGTGGTGGACGTGGTCTACCTTGATTTCAGTAAAGCATTTGATACAGTCTCTCACAGCATCCTCACAGCTAAACTGAGGAAGTGTGGACTGGATGATTGGGTAGTGAGGTGGACTGTGAACTGGCTGAAGGAAAGAAGCCAGAGAGTCGTGGTCAATGGGACAACGTCAACTTGGAGGCCTGTATCTAGTGGAGTCCTTCAAGGGTCAGTACTGGGACCAGTACTATCCAATATATTCATCAATGACTTGGATGAGGGAATAGAGTGTACTATCAGCAAGTTTGCTGATGACACTAAGCTGGGAGGAGTGGCTGACACACCAGAAGGCTGTGCTGCCATCCAGAGACCTGGACAGGCTGGAGAGTTGGGCGGGGAAAAATTTAATGAAATATAACAAAGGCAAGTGTAGAGTCTTGCATCGGGGCAGGAACAACCCCAGGTTCCAGTAAAAATTGGGGAATGACCTCTCTAGAGCAGCATAGGGGAAAGGGACCTGGGGGACCTGGTGGACAGCAGGATGACCATGAGCCAGCACTGTGCCCTTGTGGCCAGGAAGGCCAATGGCATCCTGGGGTGTATTAGAAGAGGGGTGGTTAATAGATCGAGAGAGGTCCTCCTTCCCCTCTACTCTGCCCTGGTGAGACCACACCTGGAATGTTGTGTCCAGTTCTGGGCCCCTCAGTTCAAGAAGGACAGGGAACTGATGGAGAGAGTCCAGCGCAGAGCAACAAAGATGATGGAGTGGAACATCTCCCTTATGAGGAAAGGCTGAGGGAGCTGGGTCTCTTTAGTTTGGAGGAGACTGAGGGGTGACCTCATTAATGTTCACAAATAATGTAAAAGGTGAGTGTCAAGAGGATGGAGCCAGGCTCTTCTTGGTGACAACCAATGATAGGACAAGGGGCAATGGGTACAAACTGGAACGCCAGAGGTTCCACTTAAATATGAGAAGAAACTTCTTCACAGTGAAGGTGACAGAGCACAGGAACAGGCTGCCCAGGGGGGTTGTGGAGTCTCCTACTCTGGAGACATTCAAAACCCGCCTGGACACGTTCCTGTGTAACCTCATCTGGGTGTTCCTGCTCTGGCAGGGGGATTGGACCAGATGATCTTTTGAGGTCCCTTGCAACGCCTAACATTTTGTGATTCTGTGATTCCAATTCTCCCCCTGTGCTGCTGGGGGGCATGGAAGAGGAACAAGTGAGCAGCTGTGTGGGTACATAGCTACTGGCCAGCTATGTGTGATCAAACCACCACACATCTAAATCAGTTTGGAGGCCCTGATTTCATGTGGAGATAAGACTTTCCACTATTTCATTTAACACACTATCACTTGGGTGTGCTTACTGTCACTTAGAATATTTCTATTGTTTTACAATACATCAGATATGGTATACCAAAATTGTTAATGGATGTCAAGTCGTGTGACAGACTTCATTCACTTGGCCAATTTGGCTTATCACCACATAAAACATTCTGACAAGGCAATGATTTATTAAAAAAATACCTTTGTTTGTTGTGAATTCGCTGTCTCTGGCTTTTGCAGATCTCACAAAATCAGCTGCCACTATCATTGGTGTGTAACACAAATCACAACTGTACTTCCTAACCAAGGTTCTGAAAGCCAACCTGCAGACATATGAAAATTAAGAGGTAGATAGTAAAGATTTTTTTCTGATTAGCTATTCTAAAAAGCTGTTCTGATATGCAGTACTGTGGGGATGTCCAATTATAATAATAAGATAAAACATGTCCCACATCTATCTCTGTTTCAAATAACTGAAAAAGGTAATAATCTTTGTTTTTCCAGTCAAGATAAACTTCCTCAGACAAAAAAAACTGACATAGTTGACAGTTACTTACTTTGAATAGCGGACCATAGGGGCACATATTTTTACAACTTCCCCAGAATGAAACAAATCCATGGGATCCTTTACTTGGCATTGTTCAGTTTCTACGATGTCGCCAATCATGTATAATTGACAATCCTTTCAGCATCTGGAAAAACAAACAGTGTTTGCAGTATAAGGAATTCAGCTGTTTCTCATGGGCCACACAGCAAAGCATTAGAGCTTAAACTGGACTTGCTTTTCGGTAAAGCATCCTGCAAGAAGGTGAAGTGACCTTCAGAGGTCACCTAGTCCAACCCTGTTCAATGTGCAGGGACATCTTCAACCAGATCAGGTTCCTCAGAGCCCCGTCCAGCCTGGCCTGGGATGTCTTCAGGGATGGGGCATCTACCACACCTCTGGGTGACCTGGGCCAGTATTTCAACACCCTCATTGTAAAAAAATTCTTTCATTTCTATTCTGAACCTCTCTTCTTTTAGTTTAACACCATTACCTCCTGTCCTGTCGTAACAAGCCCTGCTAAAAAGTTTGTTCCTCCCTTGCACAGTGTCAGAACGCGCCTGTTGCCACCAGACGCGCCCCGCTGTACCTGGTGACACCCGCGGTACCGCCGGTGTGCTTCATTTCTCTCAGCACGGACCGCTCGGGCCGCCAGGCAGGTCCCGGCTCTGAGTCCGGACCAGGCGCTCCGGGCAGCCCCTGCCCAGCCCCGGCCCGCGGGCCTCACGGAGAAAGTCTTTCCTCACGTCCGGCGAGAACCGCCGCTGCCCTAGCCCAGGTCCGCTGCCTCCCGTCCTCCCGCTACAGGCCCAGCTCCCTCCGCCTCTCCCCGCACGGCGGGGGCTGCGGCGCGACCACCCCGGCGTGCGCTCGCCCTCGTTTGCCGGAGCTTTCCGGGTGCCGCTGCCCGCGCTGCCCCGCCAGGCCCAGCCCCGCGCTCACCACACGCGCCGCCGCTGCCGCCGCCCGCCCGCTCGCGGGGCGGCCCCGTTCCGTCGCGCGCCTTCGCCATCATCGCCGCGCGCCGCCGCCCGGGAGTGACGCGCGGTCCCGGCACCTGCCAGCATGGAGGAGGCGGCGGGCGGCGGCGCGGCCCCGGCCCCGGCCCCGGCCCTCGCTGAGCTGCTGGCGGACGGTGAGGCGCGGCCGGTGGCGGCGGGGGGGCCGCGCGGGGCTGGCTCGGCGGCGGCAGCGGGGGGAAGCAGCGCCTGGGTGCGCTCCCGCCGGCGGGACCGTGTCGGGGGTGCCGTCCCCGAGGAGACGGAGGGTCCTGCCTGAGGGCGGTGTTGGGCCGGGCGGGCAGAGCCGGAGGAGAGGCCGCGGTGCTCGGGACGGGGCGAGGATGGCGGGGAAGCCCGTGCTGTGAAGTGACTGAAAGTTTCGGCGGCGTGAGGCCGGGGCTGCTGCCGAGCGACCCCGCGCGGGCCGGAGACCCCGGTGCGGCACAGGGACTGTCACAGCGCGGGCCCCTGACGGGGACAAAAAGTGCTCTGAGAGACGAGGGTGCTTGGTGACACCGATGTGTGCTGTCCGGAAACTCGGGTCCTGCTTGATCCAGAGTCATCGCTGCAGTATCATTCCTTAATTTAGTGTTTTTAAACCAATACCGTTATGAGAGTCCGGCATGATTTCATGGAGTGGTGTCTCATGCCGCCTCGATCCTCCGCAGTCTGAAGGTGAGAAGTGCATGTTTGAAAACGGGTACAACCTCAACAGCCTCACCCTGGTTACACTGTAAAGTTTGAAGAAGTAGGTGTCAATGCTTTTTAATGTGTTCTATTCAAGAAAAGGATGTCGGGAATAAAGGAACATGTGTCTCTTTCACCATTTACAACCCTCCTCAGCCCCCCAGTCATAATCTCCAAACTTGATTGTGGTCTCTTCTCGAATCGGTGTTTCATTGAATTATGTGATGTAGAGAATATATACTTTTATATTTGGAGAAACAGCAGGTCACAGAACTGTATGCTTTAGGTCCATAAATGTTATTTAACTGTTTTGAAGCATGAAGATAAAGTCTTAATCTTTTTCAGAATGTTATGCTGACTTCTTCAGAGAAGATTTTGATGTGAAAGCTTACACTTCCCAGTCCATCCATCAGGCTGTGATAGCTGAGCAACTAGCAAAACTTGCCCAAGGTATTAGTCAGTTGGATAAAGAGCTTCATTTACAAGTAAGTTTAAAGCATACCTGTTATTCTGGGGTGGTTGGTATAAACTAGTCAAAAGATTAGTTATCTTATGATCTTGTTGCTTCTGAAACTAACGGCACAACTTGCAGCAAAGCTTGTAATGAATCTGATACTTGGCTAAGTCAAGCCTGCCCTTAATACTCCTGCCCAGAAGCCATGTACTGCTTTGTTTTCAGTTTTGGCAGTTGACCTCTGGGTACATGGAGGTTCTGCCCTTCCTTGTAAGCATCTTCCCAGACTCTTCAAATAATCATGTCAGCTGTCAGAAGCACTGGCCTGTGTGTTGGGATGACAATTGTGAGAAGACAGGGAGTGATTTAAGTTACACCTTTTCATTCTGTGCTGGAGAGTAGCCTAGGCTTACCTTTAGTTGGGGAAATACAACTTTTGTTAGCACACCTCCACACCTTCAGGAAAGCTTTTGAGTTTGGATAGTAGGAGGCTTTTTGGTAAAATCTATAGAAACACTGTGCATCCACAGTGGACCTTGCAATGAAAACACTTGCGAAGTTTGTGGTTTGAAAACCTTCTTCCTCTCTCCCCCTGCCCCAATTGGTAAATTCTTTGGGAACTAGCTTCTAAATGTCATAAATAGAAAATATGTAAAATGTGAATATACATTATTACTCTGTTATTATTAAGCTTACATTTACAATTATTATTATACATGGTGTGTTGAAATGTGATTGCTCTGCTGGCTTTAATTAAGATGTCAGCTACGCTGCAGTTACTGACCCTCTTTTCATTCTGAGCTTGCTGCTTTTGTGAATTAAAACGTGTTCTGAAAACCCTTTAATCTTTAAGGTTTGCTTGCTTTTTCCTGTGCGTACCTAATGCATAATAGGTATGATAAGACTTTAATGCCTAATGTAGGAATATGATAATATTATTAGTCCTTTTGGGCACACCTCCCCATTTTTCTGTGTTGATTTCTCTATTCTGGTTTTTTTTAAGGTTGTTGCAAGACATGAAGACCTGTTGGCCCAAGCAACTGGAATTGAATCCCTGGAAGGTAGGTACTGTTATATTGTGCTTGCTATTTCTTATAGTGGAGGAAGCACTTTTAATCTGTGTTTAGGGAATGTCATTCACTGCCAACTTTGGCCCCTAATCTTAAGGCTATGGATCTTACTTCTGAGGAGTAACATGTGGCATCTTTTTTTTTTGATGTCAGTAGGTGGAGCTCCAGGGAGAAGATTTGGCTGCTACTTCTCTGGAGTAACTAACTCATAGGGAAATGTATTTTGATAATCAGTTCTGAGCAACTTTAGCAATCAGGTCTTTTAAGCCTTTTAAGGTATTTTTCTAAATAACCTTGATTTTGTTGGAACATTAATATCCGTTGTTGTAAGTACCAAGTTTGTTCATGTTGCCTAAGTATGTGTTCCACAGTTTGCAAATCTTAACCAAAGAGGCATTAAAACATAATCTTAACTGCATTGAGATAGTCTGTGCACACAAAGATGATGCTTTAAGTTTTGCAGAACTTGCTTATCTTTGCCCTGCTTGTGCTACGCGTGTTATGTGGTTACTGTAGAATAAACACTTAGTCAACATTCATAAGAAAAAGAAAAAATGGATGTTAATAGAAACTTTAATTGTGGAGTTAGAAACACATGTCTCTTGGTATGTTTATCGAGAAAGTTAGTAAGTGAAGGTGATGGAACTAATTCACAGTATGCACAATCATTTGGATGTGTGAAAGTGAATCTCATTAAATATTTAAAGTCAATATACCCAACTTGTTGAGTGCTTTCTTTTTTAGGTCTGTGGACTTTATTTTAATGGTATACTGATATGGTATACAGACTCTCTTCTGTCTGTAGGCAGTTCAGTAGATATCTTGAGCTACCTGCTAGCTCAAAATAGGCTAAATAGCATCATCCTGTATCTTACGCAGCAGATGGAAGGGTTGGATTGCCTTTTCACCCATCCTAATTCTGCCTTCTGGCCAGAGGCCTGCTGTATGCTCTACAGCAGTGTCAGTCATAGATGGAGCAATGCCATGTGACTGGCCCTCCCCCATTATTGCAATGTAGAGTAGAAAATTCAGCCTATTTTGCCAACTTTTCACTGTATCTCTTATCTTCATCCTCTGATGTGTGAGAATTGCATGTCTACCATTCCATGTATAAATGTTAGAGAACTCTTGAGTCTGTCACTAAGCCAAGCTAATCATTCTGAAATATGGAGAAGATGGGAGTTGGCATAATTATACAAAATATGTGAGATACAGTCCCACAACAGGACAAGCTGAATAAAACTATTAGCAGTAGTTATGTTTACCTTCCATCTTACTGTATGGGTAGTTTTATCCAATTTAATAATGACATACTTGTAAACAGGGCTTTACAAAAATGTAGTACAATCCTACAATAACTGGAACAAAAATAATTTCATAGGCCTCTGTATCCGTAACTTAATGAAATTCTCAGCAGGCTGATTCCATATTGCAAAAATGACTGCTACCCTTGACTACTTTGTTTGCAATTTAACAAGAAAAGAACAAACATGCTTGTAGGCTTTCGTTGTGCTGATTTGCCAAACTAATCTGGAACAAACATGATTAGGGTACTTTGCTCTGTTTGTCATCTAAATTAGATGACCTCATGATGACATTGATACCTTAATTTTTGCTAAAGATGTTTATGCACAGGAAGAAAACTTTAACATAGAATTTATTGTCTTCTCAGTCCTCTTTGTTGGTTTCTCTGAACTGTCTAGTCACTATGTTAAATAGTGTTAAATAGTTTGTGCCATTTTTGTATATCATATTTAGGTGTTTGTAGCAGGTTATATGCCTTTGAACAGCAGTCCTGATCATCATACAATATTTAAAGCAAGATGTTTGAAAGTTAACATATCATGAATTTCAGAGTGATATTTCTTCTGTAGGTTTGTGTTCTTTACCAATAAATTTTCCATAGCATTCTAAGTGACCTACTGCAGGCTCAGTTTATTTCCAAATATGTTGTGCTTTACTCCTTTCAATCTGTTTGAATTCTTTGTTGCAAGGGGGGAAACATTTTTTATGTGCTAAAGTAGTCCACAGTAGTTACTATGACTTGAAGAATAGTTCTTCCTATAATTTACAAGTGTTCATGTAAAAAATCTCTTTATTTTGCAGGTGTCCTTCAAATGATGCAGACTAGGATTGGTGCTCTACAAAGTACTGTTGATAGGTATGCCATTCATTATATGATTAGAAAGTATAAATTCTTGATTGTTCTATGATGTTATTAATACTGCTATAAATAAATTTATCTTTTTACTTTTAGAATTAGAGTCAAAATTGTTGACCCCTACAACAAAATAGTGTCTCGCACAGCTCAGCTAGCAAAACTTCAAGTAAGTTGTATTAAAAACGTATTAAAAAAAAATCTTTTTGAATGTGTGTTGTTTCCCAGTTGTCAGATGTGGGTGGAATTTTCATACTCCAGTAGCGGGTAGTTCGTCGTTAATATTTCTCAGTGAAAATCAGTATTTGTGTGTCTCTTCATGAGCTTTTGTGAAGTGCTTTTTATTGCAAAGTAGGAAACTGCCCTTTGCATTATTTGAGTTTTTGTAGAGATGGAGGGAAGAGGGAAGGGTTATCTGAGTACAGATTAATTAGATTCTCATTATTATTTGTGTAATTTGGGTATTTAATGTTATGGTACCATTGTGTAGAAGGGGCGTTTCTGCTCTAAGTGAATGCATGCTTGACTGCTGCTTAATAAAAAGTTTGGGAGTTAAATCTTTAAAAACAGTCAGGTTGCAATTTACAGTGCCAGTTGTTGTTCTGGAGTTTTATAAGCTCAGGTACATACTTGTCCCTGACTTTTGACTATAAGTGGAGACTACAGGAGAATGTAAATTTCTGTTAGAGGATAGCAGTGGGAGAGAACTTATCACAGTGATGGTGAGATAAGTGTGAAACACTTCCATTTTTAATTTTCTATTAGTTGAAAACGATTCCATACATCTTCAGTCATGTAGCTGCTTTCTATTCAGTTTATGGTTTGACAAGCAAGCACAACTCCAAATCCACAAGTGTTTAATGAATTATTGTTTGAACTGTTGTCTTCACAAGTTTACCTTGGCTTTGCAGAGCTAGGAATTTGTCTTTCAGTAGCTGACACTTGAGCTGTGGGTATACACTCCAGCTGATTGCCATCTGCAGGTGACTGCTGTCGTACAGCAGAGTCGATGAACCTGCAAACTGTTGTGCAGTTTCCAGTCTGGGGGCTGCTGGAGCAGCTGCAGTAGTCTCTTGGCTGAACTTCTATTTTCTGCATTACTTCCAGTAGCAGTGAAGTTCAGCAGGAGGCTCTTAACACTGTTCAGCCAATCTGTCCAGCTGCTTCTCCTGTTCCTTTCAACTCCAGCTGTTACTGTTTCTGCCACTGGGCAGAACTTTTGTGACTTACATGTGGCAGATTAGGTGCAGTTCTTTTTTTTTGTTTTCTGGTGTATGTTGCAGCTGTGGAAAGGGTTATGGGAATTTGGAGCTAAAGATGAAGATAATTTCTGTCCTGGCTTATTCAAAAACAAGCTGCAGAAGGATGTCTGAGAAGAATGAGTCCCTGAACTTAGAAAATGTTTATTGGATGCTCTTTGCTTCCTCTTTGCTGTAGCAGAGTTACATGGATTTTCCTGTGGTGTGAAAGCAGCATGCATCCAGGGTCAGCATTACTCAGCCCATGCCAGGGAATTAGTAATATTTGGCTTTTCTTAGCTCTAAGTCAGAAAAAAGATGTGCAGGGCAAGGGGAGCCTGCTAAGGTACACTTCCTAGCGTCCAAATCCACTTGCCTCAATGTAGAAAGAGGAATGATGATTCCAGCTTCTCTGCCAGTGAGAGTCCATCCTTGGCATGAGAGCTGCTGTCCCTTCTTGCTTTGTCAGATACATAATGAGTGCTCTATGTTGCACTACGCTGCTGGGACAAGTTGAGGGTCAGGACCTCTGAATTATGAAATGGAGCTGGTCTTATGGAGAGCTGAGTCAACAGGCCTTTGAAATCTCAGTCCTCCTGCCTTTCCGAGAGGCTCTGCTCTGGCGTGTCTCTACCTGGCTGACTTGTTTGTTCAGGAAGGAAGGGCAACAGCGCAGCAAACAATTCCTTTCCTGATGGTGGCAGGGCTTATGACACGAAATTGCTCAAAATGCTGTCAAAATCTGTAGGGTTGGCAGGTATGTTTTGCTGACCAGTGTGGTGTTTAAGGGCCTCTTGTACTCGTGATGGTATTATTTCAGTGCTTCTCCATTGATTGCTGTGGGACTGCTCACAAACTGAAGGAATATTTGGCTTCCATAAAGCTGGATTTTGCCATCCTTAATTGTTTTTAATATAGTCTGGCTTTTTCATAAACATTCTCACTGCAGATTCATTGTCAAACTTCAAATCTAGTCCTGAATTCTAAATCTCTGCTGTGTGCTTGTGTATATTATGTCTCATTCTGCTCTGAGAGCTTCATGACATCCCAAGGGAGCAACAGACTCACAAAGCTTACTTCCTACTTTAAATCATGCTGTCCTCTCCTGAGTCTTCCCATAGTAGATCACAAGCTAAATGGGAATATTTAACAGCTGAAATAGGTAGACAGAGTGTTTGTCCTTCAGAGGGTTATTTTCTGTGCAGCTCTGTTTAAACAAGTGTTTCTACATGCTCTGTTAATTGGATATCTCGGTGTTTAAAAATCCTTACAATAGCCAAATTTTAAAAACCTTTTTAAAAAAAAGAATAATTCTGTATTTTAAACTTATTCTCTCTTTAAAATGTTCACTAGTAGCAGATTTCATCCTGGTGCTACCATA
This sequence comes from Columba livia, assembly GCF_036013475.1. Lineage (NCBI taxonomy): Eukaryota > Metazoa > Chordata > Aves > Columbiformes > Columbidae > Columba > Columba livia. The sequence continues at coordinate 196,421,196 of NC_088602.1, forward strand.
ACTGTAGTTTGAAGATAGTGGACTGTCTCATCTTTCTTCAGGCTTCTGTTGCATATACATTCAATTACATTATGATTTAGCAGATATATGCAATTGCATGTTTGAGCTATGCACCGGCACATTTTCAAATGGTCCTGTCCTTATAATTAAGTCTTCTTTCAAGAATTTCTTAAAATTAATTTGAGATTCAAAATGAGAGGCTTTTTGAGTTCTTGAATTGTAGAAATAATATCTGTTAGTATTGATATGTTGCTTTAAATTTCAGGAGATACCTAGCATGTAATATGCATAAAAATTGGGTTTTATTTTTAATTTTACTAAAACCACTGGGACTAGCTCAAGCTATTGGCCTCTTCCAGATTAATTCTTGCTTGAACAGTGGAATTCATTCCTTCTTGGATAAAAGCCTCTCTTTTAGAAAAGCATACTGTACCACCTCAGGAAAGCAACGTTTCCAGAATTAATTCAGACTTCTGTTATGCAGATAGGCAGGTCAGAGGATCTAGCATCTGTGAACAACTCCAATATTAGAAAAACATTTTTGTTTCCATTACACGGGCCTCATATATTACATTCTTTTACAGTGACTAAAAGTTTTATTAAGTCAAGCACCTCATGTACCTGGAAATACTTGGGTGAAAGAGAATCTTTGTCAAGGACGCAATGCAGTAGCAATCACTGTGAAGTTCAGTGCATCTTCAGTGTCTTTGGATTTTTCTCCTCCTAATTCATTGGGCCAGAAGTTCACTCGTGTGTCTAAATATACCTTTTCCTGTCTCTTATTGAGTTTGATAGGCCTTTTAAAAGATTGTTTCTTGGCATAGGAGATAAGGAAAATAAATGGTCTTTGGCATATAAAGTAAAATAAGGCCAGAAGATAACTGAAGTTGAATTCCTGGGGAAAACTGCACAGTTGGATGAGAGAGTAATTACATTTGAACACAAAGTAGTAATACTATGCCCTCTTATCTGGCGAAGCAGAGTGCGCTATATAAAAAGCTATTTTTGATTCATATCGGTGAACTAAATTTCTTCAGGATGAAAGTGATATGTGGATCAAGATTTTTCTAATTAAACGAATGAATTAATAAAAACTAATACGTTAATCTCTCAAAGTAGGATAAGCCCCACTTGGTTCTCCCTAATGGTAATAGAAATCATGTGGTTAAATTGTCTTAGAATGCTTAGGAAACTTGCACTGCAGACTGTGTGATACAGAGCCAAAGGCGGCGAGAGTAAGCGTGCTTTTAGTGATTTTCCTCAGTGGGGCTTCTTCTGATTTTTCCTTTTTGTTCTGTCTAGATGTTTAATAAAATTAAACTATAAATGTTTGTGATTTGATTGGTTTGTGCTGGCAGAGGGAAGAGACTGACGAGTTGTGCAGTCCACTGAATATTAACTGTACTGAAATCCACATACTTTTTTAACTTCTCCTGGGTTGCATTTCTAATTCTAGTTTAGATCTTGTCCACTCCAGAATGTTGTTGTTCCTATAGCCTGTACCTCCTAACACCAGTGACCCAATTCAACCCTAGAGGAACTCTACACTTGATGTGATTCCTACTGTTTCTCTGTCTCAATTATTTACTATGTAGGAGGAGAAAACCTCTTTCAAGATCTTAGTTGAGTGAAAAATGAATAAACTATTACGTTTGATTTAGATGTCAGCAATGCCTTTATTCTACATTGTTGCTAACAAAAATATACACAAATGTATCCTGAATATTTACATATGCATCTGTCTTTTTAATTTTTAGCCAAGAATGCTGTGTTTTTCAATAAATCTATGAAAGAATGTGAACTAACAGTTAGCTGAATGAAGGTGACTGGCCTTATGAAAGTTTTGCTGAAGATGAGTTTTTACATGTATTTCTGCTGTAATAGTCCATATCTGTAACAACAATTTAGCCTTTAAGTTTTATTGTCCTCTGAAGTGTGTGCTGCCATTTAGCTTATTTTGGATCAATATTTGATTGGCAAGGCCAACTTCTTAATTTTACTAAAGCTTACAGAGGGGAGGAGTGCTGAGGAGAGATGCACAGTATCAAATAAAGCTCATTTCTAGTTAGAAATAGAACATGTCTCTCTCATAGGGTTTCGAGTTTCCTTTTTTTTAATAGTGATGACAACAAAATCTCAGTAGCCCTGAGAGTGGAATTACCAGCTTTAGAAATTATTGGTCTATATTGCATAAAATCATGTTTAAAAGTCCTGAAAAAAGATATTTCTAAAGTTCGTTGGTTTTATTCACATTCATATTTCATTTTTTGGTTAAAATATTTCCATATTTGAGGCCTAATATTATGTGATCATAAGGTACCGATAATATCCCCTAATGCTGTGATTTCTCTGCAGGCTGCCTGTGACTTGCTGCGGAGGATAATACGCATCTTGTATCTCAGTAAGAGGCTTCAAGGACAACTGCAAGGAGGAAGCAGAGAGATAACAAAAGCTGCCCAGAGTCTCAATGAACTTGGTGAGTCCTTAGTTCCTTTTAGAGGCATTTTTAGCTTGCATTCCTGTGGCTCACACTAGTGTTTGGCTTGAAAAACAAAGAAACTCCCAAAACTTTTTACTGTGGTTCTTGCTGTCTGCTTCCTGATTGGAACTGAGAAATGGCGTATACAGAACTCATTAGTACTTTCAGTTTTTTCATATGACTTCTCTAGAGAAGGGTATTTATTAACAAGAAAATTCTATGGTAAGAACATGTTATTTTGGGCAACAATTTTTTTTTGTGATGAAATTAATTTCTTATTGGTTTGTGTTTGTATAAATCGCTTTCAGAGGCAGCAGATATATATTGAGCTTTTGGAAGAAATTGCACTACAATAAGGCATAGTTTGAATTACAGTTTATATTCTAAAAGAAAATTATTGGCCGTGTGACCTTTATGAAAGCCATATGTGATGTGATATACAGATACCTGACCTGATTCAGACACTGGAAGCATTCTGCTGCAGTAGCGACTAATTTATCCTGTATTTTATTGGCTTCTAGGAAGAATGATGAAATAGTTCTCATGTGGCTCGTGTTAGATTGCTAGATTGTTTTTCGTTCTTGAGCTAACTCAGGTACTTACAGAGTGTGCTGCAGGACGCAGGGAGGAGCCTCCTCCAGCTTGGAGATCAGCCCTTGGTGTTGAATATGGTGTTGCCAGCTGTTTCTCCTTTGATTTAATGGTATTCAAATTTAAGCTTCCAAAAATAGGTTGTGGGAGGGCTGAACTATCAAACATTCAGAATCATCCTGAGGTTTATTGTCCATATTTGTCACTGCTCTTTTTATAGCATATAATCAAAAAATTATTAGACAATGATCTAGTCTTATAATTAGCAGATGCTGTGTTGCAAATGGAAAATTTATATATTTATTTAGTATATCAGTTTGACTAGAGTACTTTAGCATCAATTGTAGCATTCTAAGATAGAATATTTTTTCTAATTTTCTATTTTTTTCTGGTTTTTTATTTTCTTTCCATTTTGGTCTCCCTTCACATCTTCAGAATATATAAAGTAATACCGTCTTTTAACTGTCTGAATTACAAGTCTTGTGGGATTAATCTGAATGCTAGATCCTGTTCAAATAATTAGTACAACTTAATGGCAAAATCTGAGACGTTGATCTTGTGTAGTTTTTAGGATTTATTTCTTTTAAAGAAAATGCCTTTTATTACCCTCCTTCCTCTCTTTTTTCCATTCCTTTCACCATTAAAAAAAAAGAGCTTGTACTTTCCTGTGTTAAAGTGTGACGGTCTTTTGAATTGTAGAATGGTTTGGGTTGAAAGGGACCTTTAAAGCTCATCTAGTCCAACGCCCCTGCCATGGGCAGGGACACCTTCCACTAGACCAGGTTGCTCAAAGCCCTGTCCAACCTGACCTTGAACACTGCCAGGGATCCACAGCTTCTCTGGGCAGCCTGTTCCAGTGCCCCACCACCTCATGGGGAAGAATTTCTTCCTTATATCTAATCCAGATCTACTCTCTTTCAGTTTAACACCAGTACACCTTGTCCTATCACTACATGGCCTTGTAAAAAGCCCCTCTCCAGATTTTTTGTAGGTCCCCTTTAGGCACTGGAAGGTGCTATAAGGTCTCCTCAGAGCCTCCTCCAGGCTGAACAACCCCAACTCTCTCAACCCGTCTTCCTGTTTTCAAATACTTGGTCTTTTCCTGAAGCTTAGAGAAGTCTGAGTCATTATTATTGTTAAAGATGAAGGGAAGCATGTCCCCTTAGGAAGCAGTTTCAAATTTCATTCTGTAGACCATAGGGGAGAGCCAAAGCTTGTGGTCCTTAATTTAATCTTTAATTAATCCTTAATTCTGGGTGGTTTATGACCAGATAAAATACCTTGTCTACTGTCATTTCTCTCTCCTTTTCTTTCCTTGGTGTCTTCCTTTCTTCTCTCTTACCTCTCCATCTGCATTCTTCCTACCTGTTTTGGCTTTCTGTTCTTTGTGCTATCCTCTGCTGCCCACCTGATGCAAATTCTCGTTGCCTCCAGCTGGCCATGGCACCTGGCACCCAAGGGGTGGGAACACCCCACTGAGGAGTGGCTGGTGTGGTGGGTTACTGGGTATGGGTGGCTTTGTTCGGAGAGGAGGAAGGTGTACAGTGGCTGGAGTTAACACAGCTCAGGGTCCTGCAGCGGGAGTCAGGAGCAGGGGTATGTGTTACAGGGAGCCTGGATTTTGGGGTGTGCATAGGTCAGCAGTGTTTTGCACTTCTGGCCTTGGAAGACATTGGGATGTGTGCAAGACTTGGGGGGTGGTGGTGACAGCAGCATGGGGCAGGAGAGCAGTGAAGCTGTGGTGACTTGGGTTGAGGTTGAGGAAATGTGATGGTGTTGGAAGGGTGGGAGGCGTGGGGAGAAGACACTGGGCATTGGTTATTCAATGGTGAGATGCAAAAGCTTTGGGAGGACTTGGGAAGTACTACAGCATCTGATGGTAGTATATAGGTGGTAGACCTGAATAGTGTGAAAGCCTGGTATTGGATAGGGGGCTCTGTGTCATGGAGGCTTGCTTTTGGATTGGGGATCATGGCCAGTATTAATATTAGTTTGTGAGTTTAGCCAGATGTTTTTGAATATCCTTTTTATCTCTCGTTCAGGGAAAAATTCTTCCCATTGTTTGTTACCTTTCTGTTGTGCGTGTGGTCCAATGTAATTTCTGCTCTGTTGAAATCAGCAGCACTGTGTTATTACTGTGAAAGCTTTGCACTTTTTATGGTATAATATACCTTTTATTGCTTACAGGTTATTATCAGTAGAATCTTGGTATAACTGGCCATTTATTTTTATCTGCTGTTATTCTCTGTATGTATGTTTGGGGGACACAAATGCGTGTGTGCCCATTTGGGTATATGTATCCAATGCATATTTCCTCTGCAGATCTATATTAGTTCACTTACAGCTTTTACTTAGTTGTGCCTTGAAGTTCATTTTGCAGTGATGGGAAAAGGTATAAAAAGAATAGAAAATCTTGGAATTATATAGAAACGTGGGTCAGTCAGAGGAACTACAAAAAACAGTAGCTTTTATTGCGAAGTGTTTTTTATATTGGACACTTTGTTAAGTTGCTAGCAGCCTGCAGATCTCCAGCTTCAGTGGATGATGTTAGGAACTTTAGTATGAAAGCATTTGGTAATATTTTCACTACTTAAAATTAAAGTAGATGTAAAATTCCTCTGTGTTGGACTTTTACATTCTTTGAAGTTAACTTCCCACTTTGGCGCAGTAAGAAGAAACAATTCCCTATGTAATTTTTAGAGATTAAATGTGATTAATGTGTGTGTGTGTATATATATATAAAACCCCAAACTTTCTTCTGCAACTCCTCCACCCCTGTTGTGGTTTAATCAGGCAGGCAGCTGAACACCACATAGCCATTTGTTCACTCCTCCTGCCAGTGGGATGAGGGATCGAATCAGAAGAAAAATGTAAACCTTGTGCATTGAGATAAAGATAGGTTAATAGGACAGAAAAGGGAAGCAAAATAATAATAATAATAATGGTAAAAGAATATACAGAATAAGTGATGCACAATGGAATTGCTCACCACCTGATGACCAGCCTGTCCCCAAGCAGCACCCCCCTGGCCAGATCTCCCCATAATTTGTATACTGATCATGACAAAATATGGTGTGGAGTATCCCTTTGGTCACTGGGGTCAGCTGTCCCAGCTGTGTCCCCTCCCAACTTCTTGTGCATTCCCAGCCCCCTCGCTGGTGGGTGGTGTGAGGAGGAGAAAAGTCCTTGACCCTTTGTGAGCACTGCACTGTGTTGTGTTCTGGATTTAGAATGAGAATAATGTTGATGGCAGGGTTGTTTTAGTAACAGCTGAGCAGAGCTGGAGCCAGCTTCCAGCTACAAGGAAGAAAATTAACTCTGTCCCAGGTGGAATCAGGACAACCTCCCAACACACTTGTTTGGGTTCTCTGCCAAAGTAGAAACAGAGTCGTGACAGTCTGTTGAATAAGCTATTAGTTGCTTCTCTAGTGGTGATTCTTCATACTACACAATCCAAGTCAGTGTTTGTACAGGTAAAACAAATGGCATATTCAAATGTCACACAGTGTCTGATGCAGTGAATTACATGCCCTGACTATGCTCCTTGGTGATATTTTAATACAAATATTTTATAAAGTGAAAAACATTGCTAAGCAAGTTTAAACAACAGAATGTGACAAGAAAATGGTACATTGTATACAGTTCCCTTTCACAGGAGAAATTCTGCAGGTATTAAAAAATCTGCTGTATTCTCTATGGGTGTGCAGAAATCACAGTCGGCGACAGTGGCCAGTGACTGGTCGGATGAAGGTAAAAATCTCTTGGTTGTGCAGTAAATGGCTGGCTTGGCTGTGGGCAGGTTGTTAATTCCATCTGTCAGTTACAGGGCTGGCTCTGGACAAAGGATTTATCTCTTTTGCTTCTTAAATACCTATAGATGATGTCATCATTATTCATATAAATGCCTAGAGTTCTTTTAATTATAATATGCTCTTAGCCTCTATATGTGATTGTATTATAATTTATTTCACAGCAAATGAATTTATTTGCTTGAATGACCTTGTGAGCATATAATACTTCTAGGCAGGTTCTTGCAGCAGCCATAATTTCACTCTTTTGCAAACTCAGAGTTAGTCTGTGACTGAGCTGTGCAACCATAAAATGAAGGGGAAGGGGTCTGTTGAAATACGGTTTTGGGTCTCTTCAATGTGGAAGTTTCTCCAGCACAATAATGCCTGTCTTGTAACTTTTGAGAAGAGAGAATGAGGTGAGATAGGACTGTGACCTTACTTTAAAGCTAAATAATTCTAGAAAAAAGACAAAATATTGTTGGTTACAGAAGTCTAGCTAAAATGGAGAAAGCCCCACGTATGTATTGTGTTCTTTATAAAGAGGGAGCAAAGCCTACACAGTTTTTTAGCTTACAGTTATTTAGGCTTAATGTGACCATAGAAGCCTTAAGGGAAATTCAAAGAAATAAAGCTCAGTTTTGATGATCCTTGTAGAGAAGTGTAGCTTGGATGGAGCAAACTGCAATTAGTTTGGATCTGCTTGACACTGGGTAAATATAATTTGAAAGAAGTTATTTGGCTGTGCCTAGATGGCCTCTTTGTAGCTGGAGTAATGTAGGTGGTGGTAGCACTGTCTTCTAAAGTGCACTCCAGAACGAGGGACATCTGCACGAGGGTGACAGTGGTCTTGGGCCTGAAAAGTTCTCTTGTGGAGGCTAGAAAAAATTGGATGTAGGACCTTTCTAGGGTAAACAAGATGGATCATGATGTAATTTAAACAAGAAAAAGCCTGGGTATAGCTGATATATTTGTTAGAGTCAAAATTGGAGGAAATGAGAGGAGGGAAATGACCTCATCTGCCTGTGTTTATGGGGATTGCGTTGGTGGGATCTTGTCTCATCCAGTGCTGAGGCTTCTCTGTTGCAGTGTGCTTTTCTAGTATTCCTACTGTATGTAATACCCTGGAGTTTCCACTGAAAGGGAACACCGTTGTAAAGACTGGAGTTATCTATAGTATTGCAGCTCATCACCCAGTTTGTGTCATACAATAATACAAAATAATGCTTTATAGAGTGAGAGAATTAAATTTCTTTGTGAAAATTCACTGTTTCTTTTTACATTTTGTTCTTGTAGTTCTGTGTTGTAGTAATGTCATTTGGTCTGTGGTTTCACTGTCTTTGAAAATGCTTATGACATTAAATAGAGCAAGATCTGTCCAAATATTATATATCTAAGAAGTCTTTTTTCTTCTTTTTCTCTGTTCCTGTTAAAACAGGGACCTATTCTGTGGAAAGGAGAGCGTGTTCCTTTGTGTGCATGTCTATATGTGTATGTCTATAAATATTTATAAATACAAATATAAACAATATGTATATTGATCCTATTGTATCTCAGCTGCCTTTTAGAGTAATCTCATTGTTCTTAGTGGTCATCTTTGGGGACTCCTGGGGGGAAGAGGTGAGATTCCAGGGGACCAGAGAGCTTGCTTTATTGAAAACAGAAGTCATTGGCTCCTATTTTATTTAGACAACTCAAACTAAAAATTTGTACGAGTCTAGAATATAAAAGTGCTATTAAATAGTAGGCCACATAGATTTATCAAGAATGAATCCTGTTTAACCAACCGTATTTTCTTGGCAGCATAACACATCCTAGGACTAGAGAGATCAATGACTGTCTTGTAGTTTGATTTAAATAGGGCTCTTGACACCATGTCACACTAGCAGGATCAGCAAATAATCCTGATGAAAATGTTGTGTAATGAATGCAGAAGTTTTGAGAAAGCTGTACCCCAAAGTTCATCATCAAAGTTCACTGTTGCCCTGCAATATATCAAGTGGGGTTTCGTTAAAATGTATGCTGCAACTGGCTAATGTTTTCATTAATGATTTGAGTGATGTAATATGGTATATCCTTATTAAATTTACAAGTAATAATCAAGCAGAGAAGAATGGAAAGTATGTTGGGAAACAGGGTTAGAATGAAGAATATTCTGAGCAAATTGGAGGTACGTCTTAGCTGAACTGGTTTCATTTGTCTTTCAGACAAGTGCAAAGTCCCAGCAATAAATAATCGTAGTTACCAGCAGGAAGAGGAGAAATGACTGTATGGATAACAGCTCTGCAGAGAGGCTTGAGAGTTCCTCACAAATTGAGTGCAAGCCACTTGTTCATTTGTGTTGTAGCAGCATGATATTGTCGGCAATGAAATTTGTAGTGATCTTTATAAGGGTGTTGTGGGCAAGGTACTTGAAACAAACCTTTTATTCGTGCTGGAGTATCAAGTCTCTTCAGAGGCACTTCATTCAAGGCAGAGGTAGGTTAATTGGAGAAAGTCCTAATTACAGCAGTCATGGTGGTGGGGTGAGTGGAGGAGTTGAAAGTGTTTGCTTCTTTGGTTTGGAGAAGAAGGGTCTGAGAGGCAGAGTAACATTCTTTAGCTAAGTAAAAGTTTTTCAAACGAGGACTAAATGGCTCCATATCCACTGTGATTGAAACAGTAAGTAATGAGCCTGAAATGAGGGGAAAAACAATTATCTAAAATGTTGGGAGAGGTTTCTGCCAGTAATGGTAGTTTCAGAGGAGCTGTGAAGTCAGTATTTGAAGCTTTTTTAAAAGCAGTTTAGACAAAACACGTATCAGGAATAGTTCAGATACAGGTGGTTTTGCCTTGAAGCAGGAGGGCTGAGTAAGCTGACCTGGTGCCAGTCCTTTGCTTCTCTCTGAGATGCTTCCACCTGCAGCTCTGTAAATAGAAAATGTGTTATAGAGAAGTTTTGGTGTGTGGTGGTGGTGGGTTTTTTTGTTTGTTTTTTCTTTATTTTATTTTATTTTTGGTGTGATATGGTATGGTTGTTTTTTTTTTTTTTTTCTTAATTGGTCTGCTTGATATAAAATTTTCTTTGCACAAGTTGGTTTGTTGGGCGCTGTGCCCAGATACTTCTTGGAGTATTAGGATAATGTGACTGGAAAATTTCTGCCATCACTTTAGTTCAGCCTGTTCTTATCACTCCTTTAGATGAAATAGATAAATCTCCTCAAAGACCTTCAGCTCACCCCTCTGACACAATTACTTCTCTTCTGGTTGTGACTGACATTCAAGTTAACTTCACACAGTTCATCATGTTACTGGAGTGCAGCATAAATTGACCCTCAAAAACTATTATGTCAATATTCTCCAGGAGAATGCAGTGAGCAGGAAAAGGAAGGTGGTGCTGACTATTGTGAATGTAGATGTCGTGTATCTAATTTCTTTTCCTTTGCCAGGAAGGAAGGGAAGCTCTCTGTTTCTCAGTGACCTAACTGTTTTTAAGAAATATATTAAAATATATTAATTTACTCCTGTAAGTTTTTAGTATTTTGGAACAATGATGAATATTGTTTTTTGTTTATCAAAATACTAATCATTGCCAGTCAGTGTTCGGGAAACAACAGTTCTAATTTGTTGAAAACTGAAATGATTAAATTTAGTAGTAAGCGTTCATACTTATTTGTTTTATGGCAGCTGCCATAGGTACTATGGTAGTTATCTGTCACTGCTGCCTTCTTCTTCTATCATATTCAGTGATGAAATTAATGCCTTTTTTTTTTCCCCCCTCTATTCCAAGGAAAAATTTAGAGTGTATGATTGCCAAGCCAGATCTGGTGTTGACTGCAATTAAAGTGAGGAAGGACTTGGTTACTGTCATGTCAGTGAGGTCTTTCACTGTTAGTACACAGTGCAGACAGATTTGTTGATATTAATATTGCCGTGTGGAGTTTCTCATAAGAATCAACACACTTGAATCTGGATGGAAAAGTTGCTTTCGTGGTGCTTTTGCTTAAGGAATTGGATGCATTACAATTTATTGCTTTGTGCAAGACCTAGTATCCTCCAAAATCATAGAGCATATGTCTGTAGGGGTAAGTGAACTGATTTGATTAAAAGAAATTACACGGCCATGCTAGCATGATGCTTTGCCTGGGGTAATTAGTCCTGCTGAGAATGACTGAATTGTATTACTGGCTCAGAGCCATCTGCATTGTTTTTGAATGTCACTGCTTCAGGTGGTACAATCTGCATCCACAGTAAGTGCAAATACCTTGCTAAAACATTTGTCTTCTGTCCCTGGTGGTGTTACCAGTAACACTGCCAGACCTGCACTGAAATTGGGCTAAAATACCCTGTGCCTTTCTGTAGCTGAGTGTCATCTCCATGTTCATCGGTTTCATGTTGTTCCTTTCAGTTGCGTGTTTGTGTACGTGTGTTGTTTGTTTTCCCTGCTGAGGCTCTGTTACCATAAGATGGAAGATTTTGCAAAAAGTTGTTTTGCAAAGTTTTATTTGTAGTATCCCAGGCCAAAAAAACCTCTCTGGTGGGAAGGTGCAAGCAGACAGACAAATAATTTAAAAGCCTTAATATTTGTAAATTTAAAACAGAGAGTCTTGAACTGTTTGGAAGCTGGGAACTCATTTTTGTAGAAAAGCTTAATTTTTCCAAATTAAAACTGCTGAAAAATGTTTAATGCCTCAATTTACTGTGTTTATAAAGATTCTGGTTTTATTAGTTGGTCTGTCTTTTCAAGGAAAGGAGTGCCGTGCAAGCTATGGATAGTTAGCGCTAACACAAATTCCTCTTGGTTACTAAGATGATCTTGTTATTTCCTTAGTATTGCTCCTGGCTTCATGTTTCCAAAGTCACTACTTGATTTATTGTGAATTAATGTGAAAGGAAGAGGTACTCAGGCTTCTGCTGAGTTGCGTTATTTCATGAATTATGATGTACAACCGAGTATTTTGTGTAATGAGTGTAGAAGCTGGTCCTTGTGCTCTTGTGTAGTTGCTGTACCACCTGCTTATTTCTTTCTCTGTTTCAATTATGCAAACAACAATCTTGTTCTGGGCCATGTTACTTTATGCCACCTTGACCGTTTATGCAGCGTTAAGAAGCTTCTATGGGTATTAATTTATTTCTGGTTGGCTTTTGAAATAAAGACAGAAAAATCTTGATAGTATATAACAAGTTCATTAATTTGAACTACTCACTATAAGATACTGAATTAATGTGCATGTAACAAAATGACTTGCAAAACGTAATGCAATTTATCGTTAGTAAGAGGCTAATAGCGTAAGACCTCTTTATCCTCTATTGAACAAGGCAGACAGAACATACAGATTTTGCCGTTGAATTGCATTTTGCTGTGATTAGGATTCGTAGCTTGGAAACCTTATGTTAGACCAAACATTTTATGTAGATAGTTGGTATGTTTAATCTCTGTCATGCATTTTTTTTTAACCATTTTCAATGGAAGACACTAAATAATTACAGGTGCATCAGAGAAAAGACTAAATTTGATTGGATACAAGAGAAAAAAAATCGTGTTGGAATTTTGTTTTTCAACATAACCTTTAAATTATTAGGGCTTGAATTTACATTTCCTCAGGTTTTTAAAAGTCTGCTTTCTGTTAATGTAGCTTCATTGTAGTTTCATTGCTGTGTCACTGTTTCCAAAGTTCTAACTGTTCTGATCTCTTGAAATTTATTTTTCTTTATGCATATAGCTCTAAAAAATGAATCCATGTATAATTGTAATGGTGGGTTTCCTCGATGCCTAGTTTCCTTTAAGTGACCATAAATATGTTTCAAATTGTGAAACTATTATTTCATGTTAGCATTAAGTTAATTTCTGGTTTTGATGAGCCTAATCTTTTAGCTATAACTACTTGAAGTATTTGATTTTGCTGTATTATTGAGCATTTGATATAGACGTTGCCAGAGGTCTCTATATTGCGTATTTAAAAATGGGTTTAGTACTCTGTTTTCTATCTTGAGGTGTTAACCTGTTCCTGAGAGGTATGTTATTGATGTCCCATTAGCAAGGCTGTGTCAGAAGTTACAGTGTGTTCAAGTTGCCTTTGCTGTAGCACATGGAGTATTTCTAGCAGTTTTTATCCAGATTCCAGTCTCATCAAAGACTATTTTCTGTCCTTTGCCCTTTCTGGCTCCCAGTTACAGGTGTCCACACCTTTTGTTCCTTACATTTCTGGAAAGCTTTGCTCTTTCAGCCTCTGTGTCATCTGTTACTCTGAACCTGATTGCTACTATTTCATTATTCATATCAGTTACTATTGTTGTTATGATCTAAGGTATGGAAGATTTGGTTGTAGGCCAATATTACACTAAGTTAGGCTTCAGCAGGTACAGAGCAAAATCTGGGACCTGACAGCTCTTGATTTATTTGCTTTTAACAGTTCAGAGGACTCCAGTGGGCAAGAAATGATAGTGCCCAAGAACTGAGGAAGGGGAGGGGGCGTGGGGTAGACTACCAAAATGTGTTTTCTGCTAGGAGAGGAATTATTGTCAGGACAGCAGAGCAGCTGTGCCAATCATGCAGCTGATGAGTTACTAGCATTTGAACTCTCTTGTGTACTGTCTTGTGCACGAGGCACAAGTAGTGTTTGCCCCGTCTGCTTTGGTAATGTGTCAGGTGGTCTGGGGCTTTGAGAGCCAGGGGTTTGTAGTCCCACCTGGGCTGGGTAAGGCTGAAACAGGGGGGCTGAGAATTTTGGAAGAGGAACTGGTTAGAAATGAAGAGCAGAAAGAGTGGTAGAATAGGGCAGTTGTGGAAGAAGGTCTTGGTAATTACTCTGTCCTGTCTTTTCTCATTAATGAGCTTAAATATAAAGGCCGTGTGTTGTAAGGTAGGTTTTTTCCAGATTTTGTTTCTTTGTTTTGCAATTAGTGAATTTAAATGTGTGGTTCTGAAATCTGAAAACTATACTTCCATTCTGTTTCTCTAATAACAAAATTCCCCTGCTGTTTCTCAAAGTATCTCTGTAGAGCAGAGGGGAATTATACCAAACTTGTTTCTGTCTTGTTGTTAAGGAATACATGCTCTCCACCAGAAGGATGTATCCCAGCTAGTAAGGGTGTTTGGACTTTATTTTTGCTTTACCCTTGATCATTTTAAGCATTTGAACAGTAAGTATTTTTGTGGTTGTTGGCTAGGGTGTGTCATGGGAGGGGAGACACTAAAGGATTTGGAAGAACCAGTAACATACATACTCCTGTGGTTGTGAATGCTTATGTTCAGCCAAATACAGGAAAAATACAACGTCAGAGGTGGTTTGTTTGTTTATTTTTTTTTTTTCAATTTTTAATTACTTTGAAACAGTCATAATTGTGTAACTAGTAGAGATCTTAGGGCATATTTGAGTTTGGAGACTAAGTATGATGTTACTGGGTAGTCATACTTTTAAAAATAAAACTACATAATTAAAATTAGAAATGAAAGCTGTGGGTTTTTGCTTCCAGGTGACATACAAAAGTTATCAAGACCCAAAGATACCTGCAGGCTCTGTCTGCCTTTGAATCCAGTAACTTTCTGTGCACTGACTTTAAAAGTTGTTTTAGTTAAAAAAAAGATTGTGCACACCAAAGTTGCAAAAAGAGTTTAAGATAATGACTTTTGGCTGAGAGAGAAGAGAGACATAGGTTAGCTGTAAATCTCTGAAAGATGATCTTTTTGCATTTTGTAAATTATCAATACACTGTAGAGAGTAAGAATAGCTGGCCGGAGTTTGAAAATAATTTGTGGTGTATTTTACATGGTATATAAACAAAGAAAAAGGTATCTGCACATAGGTGTCTGTGTGTGTTCATGGAGATAAAGACAAGTTGGATTACACAGTTTAAATTAAGTGAATACAGGGATATCAGCAAAGCAGGGAGATGTCACCTCTAAATGGAGTGCTCGCGCATTCTCACTGCGTTTCAATAGGTATGAAAGCTCAAGAAAACAGTTGAGAGATAGAACTCTACTTATTAGAAACAATTCAGTGACACTGACAACTGGTATGGAAAAATTCGGTTCTGTAGCATTTGACACCGTTTGCAGCTAGGATGATACATATGAAAGAACACAGCTCTGGTTGTGTGGAGGTTCTGCAAGAAATGACAATATGATGTTTTGGGCAGGTCTGCGTATGCACTGACTGAAGCTCTGGTAGAACTGGCATTTAGAACCTTCTCTGTTTTCTTCATTGCCTGAGCGTTTACACACTTGGAAATTCAATAGTAAGCTGCACGCTGGTGCTTCCAGAGCCAGAGTCCTGATCTCAGAGGTGATCAGACTCATTGGGTTGAGGTCACTAGATAGTCACTTCGCCATGGGAAGGTGTGGTCTGATGTCACAGCTGTTTTTTCTAGGGAAGCTGGCTGCGGTACCTGGGAGGACGTGTACTTGTGTGCTTCCTTTTGTTTTCCTATGGCCAATGGTGAAATCAGTTGATTAGTGGTCAAGGAAATAACTTGGAGAAGCAGTTAATAATATCAATCTTTTTCTTTCTGCTGGGACTGAAGCATTTGTTAGTGCATAACCTGGTGGCTGTACTGAAGAAGAACATGGTTAGTTCAGAAATAATACTTCGGTGTTGTGTAAGTGTCTGATAAAACAGAGTTGTTTTTTTTTTTCCTTTTCTTTTGAGCAGTCGGATTCAGAAATGGTCAGAGAGAAGAGAGAGAATAGAAATGGGTGAAATGGACAGGTAACTTGTGATCACCGAGGAAGACAAGTGAGCATTTGATTAGAATGCTCACTAGAAGATCAAGTAATGGTGATAGCAAGGAAGATTCATTTGGGAGTAACAGAATGAGAGGTTACAGTAGAAATATCTGTAAATGTGCATAGATCAGAGAGACAGCTAACAAAATCCAAAAGAAGTTACTTTCACAACTCACCGAATTAAACCAGAAAAGTGGTAGCATTGCTGTCTGAGGATATTTCTGAGATGCATGGAAGGATGGTGTTGGGAGCCTAGACTATTTGTCCTCTATGGGCGGTAGTAAAAAATCACCAATTTCTAACACAGGAATTATCAACAAGGAGAAGCATTATTCTGGATTCTCTTACAATAAATAAATTTACTGGATTTGGAAGCCATTTGTTGCCAGAGCGGCAAGTGGTGATGCAACTGAGAATAGACCCAGTGCTTAATATTTCATTTTTGAAAGAGTAGTTTGGACAAACTTGAAAGGTGACAACTCACTGAGAAGACTACATTAGACTGTGAAATACTGGCGTTTTGGCAGTCAAGAAAGAGGGTAGTCCTGGCTAAGGCCTGTTCTAATGTAATGACAATGCAAAGGCAACTAGTATAATTGAAAAACAATGTGTAAACGCTACTGAATGAATTACAAATATATTGATATGATAAATTTAAAATATTGCAGAAAAATCCATGGCTGGCAAGAACCAGAAGGACACATCATAGAATAATCTTATTAATATGCAGGTTTCCAGACTGTTAATAATGATTTAAAATAGGAGGATTTTTCAGTAAATGCTCTTGCTTTATTTTTGGAGGTGAGGTAGTTTGTTTTTCCATAAAGTAAGGACACCTTGTAATCCAGCAATAAATAAAGAGGATGTTACACTCATGTACTAACTTCCCGGAGTCATTTGTTTGTAACTCCTTACTGAATGGGGAGGGGAAAAGTCCAACTTGTGGTGCTCCAACGTTCAGAAAGAGCAACAGGGTATTTCTGTGGAAATCAAAGTCAGACACAAAGCTGCTATAGAAAAGTGGTAGAGAAGTTTAATTCATTTTAAATAAGAATTCAGGGCTGTAAAGCTGAATTAATGATAGTCAATTACATTTTTATGGAAAATATGTGTTGTCAAACAAATTTGTGTGTTTTGATTACTTAGTTGATAAAAAAAATTGTGTAGATGCATTATAGGTTTATTTTATGTGCATAATCTGCAATTTAGATGACTTAAATCTCCCTTAAGATATTGTTCTCCTAAGTAAGTATTTAAATAAGCCATCTTCTCACCTCACAGTTGCTCTACGTTCTTGGTGGATAATTTTGTTCCTAGAGGAGCTGGAAGAGAGGAAGAGAGGTAAATAAAGTGGTGGTAGTTTTCTATGGGCGTATGTCTCGGGTTAAGGCAGACTACTGGAGAAGAAGCAGCTGTGAATGGGCAGAGCACCTTCCAAGTTCAATACGTGCACATAACATGCTTTTTCAATTTTAAAAAAAGAGAAAAAAGTATGATTTCTGTTTTTACAAATATGAAAATATGGTAGTAAACATCTGTCAAGTGTTGGAACTGGACTGCATCCATGCTGGGATTGCTTTACCAAGGTTGTTTCTGTTTTAGCATTCATACAGCTGTGTCAGGCAAATCAGTACTTCAGCAATTGGTATAGGGAATTGTGCTGTACAGATAAAAATATAGTTTTGTGGTTACCTGTGAATAAATACAATTATGTGTGTCACAGTAGGAGATTGAACGGGCTCTTTTTCTTGAAGATTAAAACTGTAGAGATGCATTCATGGGGAGAAAATAAAGGGTCACAGAAGGGCTCTTTGATTAGCAGAGAAAAAAATGACAAGAGCTAAGGACTGGAAAGTGATGCCTGGCAAATTCAGAAGTATAAAATAATTGAAAAATGAGATTGTGTCCACAATTTTGTTGTAATTCCTCAAGTAAATACTGGTTGTTCAAATCTTAAATGTAATAACCGATTTTACCCTGTTCATTTCTAATTAAAGTGTGAGCCAGTTCAGGTTAAAAAAAATCTAAGCAAATAGCTACGAAAAGAAGACTGAAGTCTAATCCCTGTTCAAATCCTGGATGGGAGCCAGTATTCCTGTAACTGTCTCGCCTTAAAGATCAGTGGAGGTTTTACTGTATGTAAGACAAAGTAAT
The DNA here is from genome assembly GCF_036013475.1 of Columba livia. Taxonomy (NCBI): domain Eukaryota; kingdom Metazoa; phylum Chordata; class Aves; order Columbiformes; family Columbidae; genus Columba; species Columba livia. The sequence continues at coordinate 196,438,912 of NC_088602.1, forward strand.
GAGTAGTGAGAGCAAGATTTAATTCTTGAACATAGGAAACAGCTTTAAAAATAGCCTGTTTTCATAGGAGTAGTTTTTCCTCTTTTTATGGACTCAGTTATGGTTTGAAAAGTCAAGTAGTCCAGGTTTTTTGTTTACTCTTCAGGTCCGACCTTCCATTGCTCGCAGGCACCAAATCTGATTACTGGCTTTGTTGTCTTAAAGGTAGGACCCTCTTCAGCTGAAGAACAGCGTGGTCTCATATGTCTTTTCCTGTAATTTCAGGGAAAGATGTGAAGACCTATCCTCATTAAAAGAAGGAACATCCTATTATTTTGAGCACATTCTGTTTCTGTGGCAGATTGTCTACAATTCCAAAGACTTCTATCCCACCCTCCCCCCACCCACACCCAATTTTTAGCTGAACTAACTTGAAAACTAAAGATGTAGGAGAAACTTGAGATTTTTGACTGAAACAAAATTGGGGCATCACAAAGTCTCAGTGACTGATTTAAAAGTTTCCCACTTTTATTCCACTCTATTTAAACTGCTTCTGGAATTGTCATTGTAAGCTGTACAACCGAGGAAAGATTTGTCAGAAGCTTCTGAATACATTTATTTTTTAAAGATGTCTTCAACTTGTTTTCATGTGCACTTTTTTGGTGCTTTATCCATGTTTAATGTGACTGCAGATGACCTGTATAGCTCCATTTCATATTTATAGGCATATATTGTTATATGGTCAAAATTATTAAACGTAAAGGTTTATTCCTGATTAAAAACAGGAAATGAAGTGATTCACTCAATGTGGAAATTTCTTACCATTTGATATTTGCTTGGTATCCTTTCAGAAGATGAATTTATAATTTGAGTAGCACTTTTTTTATTTTAGTTGCATGCAAATATACTCCTAGAAAGTGCTGTATCTGAAAAAAAATGCTTGTGAAACTTTACTTACAGCAGTGTAGAAGCTGCTGCTGTCGTTATTGACCCACAGAACTGTGTTAAAACCTTCTCCTTGCCCACAAATTCATTTCAGGAATTTTGTTTGTTTGTTCTCATTCATTGATAGGTCTCACCAGCCGTTAGAGCTGTTAGCAGGAATAACAGACCTTCTTCATTATTGTTAAAGTGTTGTACAACAGCAGTGCTCCCATTCGCCTCTTGTTTTGTGATGATACATACATTGCAAATAGTGTTCCTTTCCCGTTTTCTTTTTCCTTATGCATGTTTTCAGTGCAGTGGCAAATGCAGCCTGGTGCACAAAGTATCGCTGATATTTGTAATAACTGACCAATGTGGGAAGCTTGTCCTTTTTTTCTTGTTCTTCCTTCTCTGTTGATTTGTGACAGGGGTTTATGAAAAATATCTTGAAATGAGGTTTGGAAGAAAACCACGGTACAGAGTAGCAATAGGTTGTCATCAGTTATTGTGCTTCCTCCCCCTACTAGTTGAGTTTAAACTGAGTTTATTTTGAAGTAAAATCTCACAACAGATTGTGAGAGATCCTAGTACAGTTGAAAGTAAAGCTGTGCTAATATTGCTCTGTTAATAACAGTCTGACATAGCCAGAGTGACAGATTTTACAGCAATAATGTTGTTTCAGCAGTGACATTGATTTGTTTATCAGATATGGTATCAAGTTAAACTGTTGCAAGATAGGATAGGAAGTTAGAGATCACAGCAGGGTAACAGAAACCGAAAGCGTATTTCCAGAAACCCAGCCTGGAAAGGAAACAAGGACGCGCTGTTTGCCAACAGCTCAGTGCCGTCAGCCTGCCTGCCTGCTTGCCTCAGGAATCCCAAGGAGCATGTAGAAATGCGCATATCCGAAGGATATAATTAATTCAAGCTATAGAAAATAAATAAAATTGTAGTAATTTCAGGTTACGTACCTACCACAAAACTTTCGCTGTCAATCTTCTGTTTTTTCATTTTAACCGAATTTCATTTCATAGTGTGAGAATTTCTTTGTTAAATAGGAAAACAGCTGTTACAGAAGTCTATAAAATAAAGACACAGGAAGATATTTCTTCCGTCCTGACTCAATTTATAGTAATCACTGAAGTTTAATTTTAGCAAATAACATAAAGATGTCTAATGATATTTCTCCTTCAATTTGATGCTCTACAAAAATAATTAAATTGAGATAAAGAAGCAGTAATTGAAAACATACTGTGGTAGTGAAACACACTCAGGGCATCAAGACAAACTGAAGATATCTGACCAATACTAATTTCAGAGAAAACTCAATATCACTTTTTAAAATTTATCACTGGGCACAGACATCTAATACCATTTTCTTTTCAGGTCTGTGTTTGGAATGCATGTACTCTATATGTACTTTGTACTTGGTAAAATGTATAGTTTGTCTCTAGAAAACGGGATAGGATTAGATAGAATAAAGCACTCTCTTGGTTTTTCTGTTATCCTGTGTATGATGTGTTAAATCAAAAGCCTTTTCTGGAGTTGCTGTTCATGCTGTTTTCCCCTCTCCTGCCAGCAATTTTGACAAAACCACATATCACATTTGGTGATTCAAAGATAAGTAGTTCTTGTACTTTTGTTTATTAGGATTCTTTTCCCTGGCGGGTATGTGTTGCCCTCCCCCTTTCTGTGGTCCCAGTGGCCATATCTGCCTTACAGCGGCTCCTTCCACCTTCACCTCTTTTCCTCTTGACCTCTGCTCTCCGCCTGCCTCACATCCTTCTTCCCTGACGCTCTATGGGTATGAGTCCATTTGGATTTTCCTTTTTTTTCTTCTCCAGAATCCCCCCCAGTAAAACAAATCCCAAACCCTGTGTTTAACTTTCCTCTTTGAATTGCTCGAGTGTTCTATGAAGTAGGAAAAGGAGAAGGTAATTACAGAGTCAGATTCTTCTCTCCACTTGGTGTAAGACAAATAAATTCAGTGGTATTACAGCAGAAAGTGTGAAGTGGAATTTGGCTGTCATAAAGCTGGAAGGTTGTTAAGACAGAAGCTGATTATCCTTAGTGATATGTTGGAGGTATTTCGTTTGAACAATGGGAGAAGGAAGGTTAAGTTAGTTTATTCTATATTTTTTTAATACTACATCAAAACTTTGCTAAAGAATGCTGTATTCTCTCCTTTCAAGGGAGTTTTACGGCAATTGGTAACTAAACAGCTTTTTTTTCAGAGAGAACACACTTAAGTCTAACATATTCAGCTATCAAAGAAATCTGATGACTAGCACATAGTGTTTTGAAAAAGGACCATTATGTGCATTGCAATATGATACACATAGCAGTTAAGAGAGCAGAAAAATTCTTCCTTGTGCCCAGGTAAACTATGTATCTTCTTGAATGTATTATTTCATTTAAAGAGAGAAAAAGGTGGTGGTGGGGAAGAGAAGGCATTCAAGTCTATGTGTGGTGCGGCATAGTGCCTGTCTGCCCAGTTCAGAGATATTATTATCAAAAGCCCCTCCATATAAATATAAAATATATGCTAATGGATATAAGTATGAAATAGATGTTAATGTTGAACTCTACTTTTGGTGTGTGTGTGGATGTGTAATAATTATGTATTATGTACATGTGTGTATTTATGTAACAATGAAGGCAGAGAGGTGTATTGATCTGATATGTACCCGCATACAGCATTTTAAATCTAATACACTGAGAAATCATTGAAGTGATTCCTATTCCCCTGGCAGTAATGAAGCAGACAGAACTTCTGACTGTGTAGCAGTGCCTTGTAATCCGTTGTTGCCAACTTGGAACCAGATATTTGTGATGTAGTCACATTTCTGTTTCACTGGTTTGTAATGTACTAGTGTGTTAAGATGCGTTTCCTAAATATTCTAATAGATACTGGCACTATACTGAGCTTTTTTGTATTTTTTAGTGTGGGCTAACCTCATTTTACAATGTAAAATTGAGTGGAGATGCGTTTGGAGATGCAGTGGAGAACACATTCAGATACCAGCTGACATTTTAAGGAGAGAAAACACATGAAAACTGGTGCTGGTTGCTTGTGTTTCTGAAACGTATTTGCGGGAATTGATATTTTGTGAGTCCTGTACAATTCTGCTTGCCTTAGGCTGAGTGGTGTGAAATGTAATTGAACTAATGACTCACTGTGCTGAGATCATTTTGAAGAATGTAGTGGGCTTCTTATTGTACAATACTGTGGCATGTATTTGCCCTTTTTTCTCCAGTGATGATGCCTATTTTTGCGTTCTGTTTTAGTCTGTCTGTCAAGCACCCACAGCACACCTTCATATCCCTCCTCAAATTCTCTTCTCTATCTGTAGGATATACAGTGTTTCTACACTAGTTACTCTTTATTTCATCTTGTTTGTGTTAAATCTGTGTTGTCTTTGTGGTACAGATCATGTATGATTCTGTTTTGTAATATATATAGGATTGCACATATCCTTACTTGTATTGCTCCCTACTCTATGTGGAATTTTCTTGTGCAGACCTCAAGTGTACTCCAACATGGTGTATATCCTCTTTTTTTTTCCCCTTCATTTGATGAAAGGTGAATATTAAATGTGAAAATGAACTTGCTTAGATTCTTGAAGGCAATCAATGTCTGCGATCAACATAACCTTTAAAACCTGACTTAATCTCTCTGACTAATTCCTAGGCTGTATTTTCTCTTTGTTGTGAAGTACTGCTTCATTGAATCTAATGAATAATCTTTTAACACTAAACATGTAGTGCTTGAGGAGTTATTTCTTTTTGAAAAGTCAAGTCATGTTGTCAGAAAGCTCTCAAGTCTGAAAGCTCTCCTTAAATGCTTATTTCAGATAAGGCCATGGATAAGCTTATTCATGTGTTGGTCATTATAATTTCTTATTTTGAAAATTATTTTAAAATAAATGAATAGCATTTAGAATTTATTTAAGAATGCTTTATTGCAAGATAAGAAATCAGTTAAATCATATTATGCCATTAAGTCTAGAGATTCCACTTTTTCCTCCTTCTAGTGTTCAGAATACAGAGGATAGCTGCGCAGAGAAAGGAAAAAGTCTTACAAAAAAGAAAAAATAGTAGTTCCTGCTTAGGTTTTTTGGGCACATTTCTTTTCAGAAGAGCTTATTCCTGAAATAATGTTTTTGCAGTGATAAATTCAGAGCATATGGGATTTAGAAAAAGAGCTTCTTGCATAAAACCATTAAGATTACTTCTCCCTGCAACCTCTCGAATAAGAGGAAGGATTGCAGTTCTTGTAGGAGACAGGGACAGCCTGGATGGAACGAGCACTGTCAGGGGGTTCAGTTGACTGCGGATGCGGTTGGGCTGGCTTATAGAAGAAAGGCGGTGAAATAATGTTTAAATATATGCTACACAGTAATTCTAGTTAACAAATTATTATCGGCAAGATAATAAAACCTCTAGGTAGAATTTTGATGATTTTTAGTGGCTGGACTTTGTGGAATATGGAGCTCTAGTATTATTTTTTTGATCTTCTGTTCTGGTAAGCTAATGCATGAGCCTAAGTTACAAATACTACTGTTTATTTTTAACCACGAAAGCAGTTCTGGAAATACACATGTGATTAATAATTTAATGTTGTGATGGAAAATAATTTTTTCCTCTGTTAAACTCACATTTTTTAATATTCAACTTCAGAAAAGTTCTTTAGAAATCCTCATTTTTGATGTAATACTTTAGTCAAAGTAGCTCTCATATTCCTTTTTTTTTTTTCTAATAGCAGCCAATACTTATTGAGAATTAGCCTTTTAGTTATAGTTTTTTTGTTTCGTTTCCCTCCCCTCTGTCCCATAATTGGTAACTAAATCAATGAATGTAGCCACTGTTCATTGAAATTATGAGTTTTTAAGCATGGGATAGTGCAAACCACTAAACAAACTTTTGTTCAGATTAATATCTTAATCCTTGCTTACAGTGCTATGGATGACGGTGGCTTCTTAATTCTTCTTGACAGGTATGAGATGAAATAGAAAAAGAGGGTATAACATGATGATGTAGTGTGGTTGTCCAGGACATACAGCAATAGGGTAACTCGCCGTCTTGGTGATCAGCTGGTGACAAAGCGGTTGCATGGCTGGAACTGAATGTCATTGCTTAAGAAGTGAAGTCAAAATAATAGGAAAGTTATTGAGGGCAAGAAAACAATCTTTTACTTTAGCTGTGGCACTTGACAGCTCTGTCTGTGTAGGTATCTGGTGTGAATGAAAAATCTCTGTATAAAAGGCTCTCGTGTCACACTAGAGGTCTGGCTGTTTCTCTGCCCCTTCAGTGTGAAGATCTGAGCCTTTGCACCGGAATGGCTTTATGTGTTGCTGGTCTTTTAGCATCGAGGCCAATAACTTTCTTGTCTCTGTGGTTTTTGCCTTCATTTAGCCTGTCTGTGCCCCTTACCCTCTCAACATCTCCTGTGTCATTATTCAAATGTATGTATTTTCTGCGTAGAAACTAAGGATCTAAGACTGTATATGCAAGACCTTTTTATTTTTTTTTTTTTAAGTACTGTCGATTTTTGGACCAACGTGATTTTTTTTTTCCCCCATCAAAATTAACCGATTCTGAACCATTACTTGAAGGATATAATGTAAATGGCTTTGTCTACACGTGCATGGTAATTGCATGCTGGAGAAATTTGAAATAAGTAGCTATCTAAATATGAGGTCAAAATGTGTCGAAGTTGTAGCTGTATAGCATTCAGAATATTTCCGATCAATATTATTTATGAATTAAATTTAAAATTACCATCTCATGCAAAATGTTGTATTTGTGCTTTAGAAAAGTATTCCCAAGTGGAATTTTTGTTTAAAAATTCTTTCATATCTACAGAGAAACCGAACCATACAAATATTTTTAAAAGTTTGCACTTCTTTAAGGCTATTTATTTTCTAAAAAAGAGGACTTGAATATTTTTGACAAATATACACATGGTGTTACGCTAACAAACGGCCATGCAACATATATCTTACATAATGAAGAAATTGAATATACAAGACCTACTCTATTTAACATATATATTGAAAATGTACAGTCTCGCCAATAGTTAAAAAAAGTTTTTCTTATTTGGCAGTAGGTTTTTACAATTTGTTCACATATTCTGCTTGATGAGTTTTGGTGAGTACTGAAATCTAGTCAGTGACAACCTGAGGTACTAAACATTTCTGCCTTACTTCGTGGTCTCCAAAGGTGATCTTTTTGTTCCTTTTAGGCTCTATCCATGAGTTGTGTATTACAGCGTTATTTGGCAGGGGATCTGCTTCCACTATTGAAACAACTCGCTTTTTCATCTTACTTTTCAGAACTTTCTGAAACTTTTGCCTCGTGAATGCATAAAGTAGAGGGTGAAATATAGTTGTTCCGTATGCCATGACTAGAAAACATAATCGCAACTTTACCAAAAGGTCACTTGGGCCCAAACACAAGATGGTGGTGTTTAAAACAGAGATGGGTGTCCAGCAGAGGAGGAACGTTGAGATAATCAAGAGGGACATTCTGAAGACTCTCTTTTGCCGTTCTCGCCGCTCCCGGTGCCGTTTTACAGCTCTGCGTAGGGCGATGATGACAGACACAGAAGTCCTTACGCCAAAGACGACGTTTCTTCCTCCGCTGCTGTGGGACACGTCCGTAGTCTCGTGCTGAGTGGTCAAAGAAATAGTTTTTTTCTTTCTCGCTTTCTTCTTTTGCCCCGTTGTAAATCTGGTGCCAATCCGAATGTTTAGAGCCTGGAGTATTTTGGTGTAGGTAATTAGCATTACTATAACTGTGAAGAAAAAGATTGGGATCTGAACGAGAAGGTGGTAGTACATTCCTAGCTCGGTGTGGTACTCGTCTGTACTCACACACAAAAGCGTCTTATTTTCCCAAGTGCTTGCGCTTCGAAGACTGAAAAAATTGACTTCAATGAAAGGAATCAGGAAAGAGAAAAGTGAAATGATCCATATTGATGTCATTAATATCACAGCCCTTCCCATGGTCAGGATTCGGTTGGCGGGTTTTACGGAGATGTCGTATCGGTCCAGAGTGATGGCAAAGACATTGATTGCGGTTGAGACGCTTGCGAAAGAGACGCAAGCCTCGTGGAAGCAGCAGATGAGAGCCGTGTTACTCTCCAGTGAAAGCAGAAGGATAACTATAGTTAGAGGAATACATCCCACACAAATTATTACATCAAGTACATGAAGGTTCATTGTAATTATGTTACTGACAGAATTGATTAAGTTGGATTTCATACAGTAAAGTACCAGCACGGTGAGGTTGCTGCCGAGTCCCAAAACGATTTCTAGCATCAAAAATCCAGTGAGAGAAACTTGAAAGCTTAATGGGTATGACAGTGGTTGGTACATGTTGGCGTCGATGTCGTCAATGGCATCTCGGACGGTGATGTTCGATTCAGACTGCATGTTGACGTCCAGAATGGGGGAGAAACACATTCTTTTGTTGCAGCTGGTTTTTCTCCTGAAAGGTGAAATAAAATATGAAACTATTTGATTTCTTTTTTTTAACACTTACTGTAGCTAAATGCTGGGGAAGGATGAGGGAGGAAAAGCATCTATTCTATTGAACTCTTGATTTACTGGATGTTTAGACCTTTAGTTGGCATGGACTCAAAAGCCTGAGGATCTAGAATAAGGTCTTTCCTTTTTAAAGGAAAGCAGGATTTGTTTAAAAAAAAAAAAGTGAAAAGCTTCCACTTAGGGAGACAAGGCTTTATTTATAGTGATGTGGTTTTCACAAAGGGCCCATTTGTTGAATAAACTGTACTTGTGCATTGCCTTTGTATTGCATTGAGGGTCATTTATAGAAGAATGTTGTTAAGTATTAACAAATTAGTACTCAAGATCATTTTAAAAAGGCTCTTGAAAGTGATAGGAACATGGAGCACTGTTGCTTATGTATCACTAAAAGAACATTTAAATTATTTATGGCCATTTAGCAGCCTCTTTCTTAGGAAGAGTTTGCAACAGTGTTGTGGGCTGAAACTTGAAGGTCTGGAATTCAGCAGATTTTTATGGAGCTTGAAGACTTCTGTTCACTTTTATCTTGTGTGCATCTACATGTATGAAGCCACTACAACAATTTTATAGAAGCATATATAATTTCAAGTGCGAAACTTAGGTGGCTTTGGGGGAATCAAATTTGCGATACTACATTTCCTTTTTCTGATTTGAATATTCAATTTATTCAATAAATCAGTGCCTATATGAAATAGAAGAGTATTTAGTTTTAATCCCAGAATAGATTTAAGGGAATAATTTTAGAAAATAATACTTAAAACCAATATAGTCTCAGGGATTTTTTTTTTTCCATACACACTGCAATTAAATCCAATAGATTTATATAAATAGCATGTCTGGTTTAGGAATAAGTGAGGTTCAAAAAAAGTAGCATTTATTACATCTAGGTGTTGTTTTATATTTGTGGCTCTTCTGCTTTGTTTTACACATACCAGTACACATACCAGGTTGTAAATGTAGCATCTGCATGTAATACCTGATGTCTGTATTATTTATTTTGTTAGGCAGCTCTTGAGTTTGTAATGAACTGGATAAATAGAGATTATTCAATTTCTTATTATGATAGTTGATTTTTTTTAAGGTACCTTTAAATTTAAGAGGGGACGTACTTGGCATGAAAATAAATTCAAATGCGGACCTTTGTTTCATTCTGAATACATTAAAAATAGATAGCACTAAGGTGAACAAAAATGAGCTCTTTTTAAATGGAAGTATGAGTTAAGCACACTTGGGATACAATATGCAAATGGATTTCATCTGCAGTTCTGAAAAGCCTCAATTGCACAATACTATTAATTGCAAATTGTAGGATGAAAATTCTTGGTATGCTTCAACAGTTATTTCACATGTGCCTCTTAAATACAAAAGATGTAAATTAGAACGTATTAGTCTCAGGTGTGAAATGAAACAAGAAATATTTCAAAAGCTTTGTTTAATTTCTTAATTTAGGCAACCTCTGTGAGGTTTGTATTAACCCTCAGGAATGCGATTCCCTCTGTGGTTGCTGTCCTGGCTGTGACTGGATTTCAAGAGACCATTCCAAATGCACTACTGGATAAATGCATTAGCAAAAGCCAGGAGGAAATCAAACACAGATCTGCTAAAACAAATGACAACCTTGTCTCTAACATTATGATAACTGAATTTTTGTGAAAACAGGAAGCGTCAGATATGCTCGGTCTTATGGACAGGTTAAACATCCCCTCCTTGTCACGTTGGTCAGGTTGCAGTTAAATGAAGGCAGGCGAGTGAGGGCAGGGAGCCGGTTTACCCGGAGCAGCCGGGGCAGCGCTGACCTACCTGGTCCCTCAGGCTCAGGGGCCCCTCAGAGCATCGCAGCAGCGTGACATGGGCTGAAACGCGGTGTCACTGACAGATACTGACATGCACTGTAACCTGGAAACCAAGCGGTAGCTGGGCTCTTATTTTGTTCCTTGCAGGTTGTTTTGATTTTCTTTTTTTTTTGTTTTGTTCCAGCAGTTCAGCAGCAAAAATTCTGATTAAACACGGGGACGTCTTAATTACCTGAGATACTTGTTCAGAGCAGTGCATACTCTGCGTGTCTGTTCTGAGTTTCGAGCCAGCAATAACAAATAAACCTTCTTTTAAGAGATGTTAATTTCTCTCCCCTGTTGCATTTTGTAGAAGCCTGTTTTTATTTTCCAGGTTTTAAAAAAAATGAATTCTGATCTCTGTGTTCAGAGTGCATGTAGACATCCTTCAGTTTATGGTTGCGTATTTCTTTCTGTAATATTCCTGCTCATTACTTTTGAGTGATGGCTTAGTCAAAGAAGTTGCTATACAGCATAAAATCCAGTTCATGTGCTTTGAGAGTAACCATGAGTTACCTAATTTGGTTTATTTTCATTTAAGGAGAATACATAACAGACCATAAAATGGAGAGAAAAATATCCATTAGTCATTATGACAAATAAGTTATTTAATAAGTAGTATAGAAAAAGCCTGGTTAGACCCTTATTCAGCTTGCTGGTGAAGTATGCATATGCTCCTTTTGGGAATTCATATTTCATTGTTTCTTCATGCATCAGTAGTTTCCACAATTCTGGTTTTAAATTATAAATCCCTCTTTAAGAAATGCTCACCATTTTAAGAATCAATCATTGCACTCTTCTTCTAATGAAAATCTGAGCAGATGTGTTAGTCTTCCATGTATATTGCTGGAGTGTCGTGCACGTAAATGGTGATACAAGTGTTTTCCATGTTTTGTTTCTAATTCCTTTATGTCTTAAGCATACATTTTAGTGATGCATCCTGCTGCTTGTAGGTCATACAGCTAGAAAGATACCCGGTCAACTGCATTCTTCGTATTGTCAGTTGTAAAACTGAATTAGTTGCTGCATGCCCTTGTGAAGGGGAGGAAAAAAAAGGTTAAAAGTAGGGCTTATAATTTCCAAATAAAATAATGCAAGAATATATATTTTCTAATATCACTTATTTAATGAATAAAACATCTCTAAAATTGGATCTTATAGATTACACAGAAAATCAGTTAATGTGTTCACTATTTGCTACTAAAATCACGTCATTCTTCTGGCAGCTTACATGAATTTAGTGCTTTGGGCAGGTTTCCTGTTCTGCAAATAGTGCAGGTTACAAAAACCCTGACTAGAACCAATAACTGTTGGACGTAGAGTGTCTGTGACCAGAGCTAGAAAATATAGTTTTATAGCTCCTGTGAGCAGGTAGTTTATACAGACAACTCTCTTCTAATGAGAAATTAAACAGAGTCAACGAGCTTTATAGGAAATATGCTTTTGTTTAATTTGCACACTGTTACAATTTCCGTTCTTGAAATCAATGTTTAGCAAATCTGTGTTTTTAATAAATGGCTCAAATGTACGTGGTAATGAAAGAAATAAGTTTTTTTTTTCTTTTAAAAAAACCAATCAAACAAAAAAGGAGGATTTCTTGAGCAGAGATTAGTCGTATTAGCCAGCCTTCATAAAGCAATAAGTATACACCAATTATAGACTATCTGATCCTTCAAAGAGTAACTGAATAAATCTGTAACATATTCAGCTGCCAATATTTGAAAATACTGCCAAGGGAGGAAATCATATTCCCAGTTGCATTTTGTATTTTCCCCCCATACTGTATTAGCTGAAACTGTACTGTCTTTACGTTGCATGAACAGAACAGGTTCTTAATATTCTACAAGTCTTTCATACAAAATAACATTTTTCTACCACTGTGTTTTTAATGGGGGAAATAGCATTTGAATATTTCCTGGTCTCAAACATACCAAGATACTAGCGCTTAATGTAAATGGCATCTGATCTCTTCCCTTTCTTCTCATATTTTTGCTAAATGTTGCTTATTCTGCATACCATAATAAGGAACAGATCTTACCTCCACTAAAGATTTGATAAATTCTCGATGCAGGTGAAGCAGTTCCAGGTTGGAGGGATTCATTTTGTTCACTTGTTAGCAGAGTAGAAGGGAAAGAGGGTAATAAGCATATCTTCAAAAAAGGACCTTAATGAGAATTTGTGCCTGTACTGTGCCATTGTTTCAGCATACTGCTAATGTATACACTGCTTTAGTTCTGCTTTACAGGCTGCTGCAGTCTCCCGCTCTTCCTACGGTAGAATCAATAAGCATCTGAAAATACATAATGAAAGTAATTTAACATACTGAAGGCTTCTTGTCTCCAGAGACACCACTGGGATTCAGGCTTTCTGAAAAAGAAAAGCAGCGCTTCTGAGCGAGAGCCTGCGAGGGGCAGCTTGTGCAGAATGCCAGCCTACCTTGTGGCTGCTCCTCACTGCAGAGAGATGCAGTGCGTTCACTAATTGTGATTGGTCAGCGATGCTGGGCTTAAATTGTGCTTCAGATATGGGAGCGATGCTCCCCCCGCCGCTCCCCGATTTATATAAGGATTCTTTTGTAAAGGGACTAAATTTACAAATGAATTCTGGAATATATTAAGGGGATGGCAGTTTTATTTTTACCTTTTCACTCTTTACTTTGTGTACACTGGAAACCACATGACACTGAAAAAAATGGGATTAAACGTTTGTCACTTAAAAAGCTTCCAACAATCTATATTTGAATTTGCCTGCTTTCCATTTGTGCCTTTTTTTGTTATTCTAAGAACATCTCTGACATAAAACTGCCTCTCGGAGCCATGCTGAATTTCACCTGATAGATTTATATGCAAGTGAACATTTAACTCTTGACTTGAATAAATTATACTCAGGACAAGTTGGTACCTGCATGTATTTAAGGAAAATTTCTGTTAGGCTTCACAAAGATTATTCAGACCCTCAAAATGGGCCGATAATTAATTTTAATTCATGAATCAGAAAAGAATGATTTTTAGGATCTGTTACCACGTCCAATGTATGTATAGTAGTGTAGGTTGATAATTTTGTTGAAATGTTAACTTCTAAAAACAAATCTTGTATGTTCCACATGAATTTTGCTAGAGACTTCACAGCATTTTGTAAGGACATCTTGCATGATCCTCTTGACCTTCACTTCGCAGGGGGCAGGAGGTGTCTTTATTTTCACTTTTCTTTTTTGGTAACTTATTTTTCCCAATCTGTTCTATCAGTATAAACAATGCTCACAACCACATCACGAGGGACAGGAGAAGTGTAACACAATATCTGTTTTAATTAGTACTTAGGCTAAAATAAACCTTGGAAATTCAGTATGCAGTCCCAAATATTTTTTTTTTAAATTGTTTTGCTGAAGCAAGTGATTTAAGAATACCTGACTATAAAATGCTCTGCTCGTGGTTTTTAGTCTCAAGTAAGTGTGGGGTTTAGGGCTTTTTTTTTTTCCTTTCCTTAAAGATTTATATATTTTTTAAGTTCGATAAAGTACTAAATGTTAAAGCATGGTTCTTATATAAGCAACTATATTAAGATGGCACTTTTTGTCAAATTCTGATGAGGTCCTCTGTTTTTAAGTTGTTAATGCAATTATAAAATGTGATTTTGTAAGTCAGATGTTTGAATTTCTTCTCTTTTTCTCTCAGACAGCCTTCCAATATATTATTTATCTTTAGGTAACTTTATTTATTAATACTTTATTTTTTAAAATGGCTACATATCCGTCTAGCATGCTTCCTATTCCACACTCTCTTACATTTAGAAAATACCTAGATAAAGACTGCAGAAACTTTGAGGAAAGATCACAGACTCGGTAGGTACCAGCTGGCTACGCTGATTTCTTTGAGCCGTTTCTGTGTCGTCTGCCTCCCAAGAGCTTGAAACCAGTGATACCAGCAGAGCTCTTAAGGGTGACGTGATAAAGAGGATTCCTGAAATGAAAGCATAAATACTAATATATTAAAGAGATTTACTTGCTTCACTTTCAGTATGACTTAGGATAAGTAGGGAAGCCTGTCTAAATTTAAACAGATGAATCTTCATCTCCTTTTATAATTCTTCAGTGTGTGCATGAGCAAAGATGGAGCTATTGGATGAGCTGTAGTGTTAGAAAGAAAAAGATGTATACATGGAGAAAGATTGTAGCGGGATTTTGGATGTAGCAGGGATATGTGGTTCAGTCGCGGGCACAGGGGTCACAAAAGACTCCCTGTATTACAGGAGGTGATAATGGCAGAAGCTTCATCTGCAAAAACTGTCTGAGGAGAATGATAAAGAGCTGAGTTGTGAACCTACCAAGCTTAAGTTTTCTGGAGAGAGAATGAGGAGAAGCAGCAGTACCATATGGAGGCAAGGAGGAGTAGGTGGATGGATAGACATGCTCACAAGCCATGGCTGTGCAGCTGCTCGGTGAGATGGTGTGAACAGATGACATCATCCTCAAAGGGTAGACGGGGAGGAGTGGGCAAAAGAGACAGAAAAATATGCTGTTCTCATACCTGTTTCTGTATAGCACAGAATGGAAGAGAAGGAATTTGATATTTTGGGTTTTAGGGGAGCGACAAGTTGGGGTGGGAGGGTAATTAGAGGGTAGAAATCTCAGGGAACAGCAGGTGTCTTAAACCAGGAGACTGGTGATGAAGGGCCTTGGGACTGAGAATGGGAACACAAGGGTAGAGGGAGACCCAGAATGTGACTGGGAATAGAACTGTGAAGGGTTGATGCTCCTGGGTCTGATGTGGGGAGAAAATGAATGCAGAGAGCCAGGAGCCTGAAGCAGAGCGGAGCGGAACAGAACAGAGCCAGGTGCGTGTAAACAGACACGGGTGCGCAGGGTAGAGAGAACTGCAACTGCCATAGCATATGCCCATGTGGTACTTTTAAATTGAATTCAGGAGTCATAACTGTCTGTTAGAATACGTTTTCTGTTTTGCTGAGAGCAGGAAGTCCAAAAATTTGGATGTTGTAGTGTTTCTTGGTCTTCCTCTGTCTTTTATCCACTCTCTTACTTTCTACACACAGAAAGTAATGTCCTAGTGTTGACTGTTACTGCATTCTGAAACAGCGGTATGTCTTCTGCAGGTCTGGAGGTCTAAACTCCACTGGTGAGTCGTTAAGATCATCTGGAATGCAGCTTCTTGCCCTGCAGTTTTTTGAAACAGCTTGCTTGGTTATGAATGCTCCTTAGGCTCACAAGGTCTAGCAGGGTCAAATGAAGTACTCAGTTCTGGTGTTTTCTGTCAGAGTCTTTGATTTTGGAGCTTTAACATTCTTTTAATGTGCTTTAGGGTTTAACTTTACATAAACCTGTCACAGACTGTCTTAACATCCAGGTGTCATGGAATAGACACATTCATGAAGATCTTTATTGGTACAGTTAGGAAACTGTGTCTGCTTACTTCCCTTGTTCTCTGAATTATTCTTCTTTCAGTTTCTACAATTATCTCCCCTGAGTGCTTCAGCAGCACTTTCTGTTTCTTTCTTTGGGCTGCACATCTTGTTTCCTAGTCTGAATCTTGCTGCTCATTTAGTGGCTAGTTAGAATTTTAGTACTTCTGGGTCTAGAAATGTCATCTGTTCTCACATTTGTAAGAGACTTGGGCTCCTAACACATACAAATTTTTCAGTGGCACATAATCTCTTTAGAGGTTAAGTCACTTTTGAAAATGAACATTGTGTGATTTTGGCCATCTTGCCCTGGGGTTGTCCTTATTTACGAGGTGCACCTGCACAATTCCCACTGAATGGGTCCTCCTGTACCTTGCACTCACTGCCCCTGGTCAGTGGGATTCCCCATTCTAGTGTAGCTCTTCTGTGTAGTTTGTTTGTAACTGTTCTAGCAGCTTGTGATTCATATCTAAAATGTGATTTTTACCTCATTGCATCTTAGTTTCCTCAAGAAACTGTTGCGAAGAACTTTGGTAGAATGTAGTTGAAAATCAGGTAACTTTTATAATATCAAGGAAAAATAAACAGTGGATAATAGCAGTTGGCGTTTGGGTGTTGAACTGATGTGCCCCTGTTATGCTGGATTTGTCAAGTTGTTCTGTTGTACCTGCTACTAATATTATGGCTTGCTGGCCCGGATAATGTTGCAGCATGCTTTTATGTTGAAAAGGTGTGACTCTGACTCCTGTCCAGTACATAAGTCTGGTTGTAAAGGGTTTTATTATTGTTTAAGAGTCATATGCTGAATAGATGTCAAAAACTCTGCTAGAATTTGTACGTAAGTACAATCCTGACTCTGATGGTAATGCAATCTTTCCTTTCTTTTGACACAAGTACTTTATTCTCATTTCTTTAATCTACTGAGAATGATTCTAAGACTGTTATTCCTTTTCTGTAGTAAAGACTGACATCCACAAAATTACTCTTCTATTCCTTGTCCAATCCTTAATGTTTATTTTCTTTTCTCCGTGATTGTTGATTGCCATACAGCTTTCTTTGTTATTTTTATAACGACTTGTTTAGGTTGGTTTTGTGTGTGCGTGTTTGGCTTTTTTTTCCTTTTGGTTCTAACTTCCATTTTTCCCTTCCTAGGAAACATTTCTACCCATGGGACATTGTTGATCTCAGTTTCTCCATTGCAGAATTACCTTCATAGATTTAAAACAAATTGGATTTTCCAGCTTAATTACATATAATTTCATTGTGCTTCCTTCCTCTTTTATTTGCAAAGATTTACACCTTTGGAAGTAACACAAAGACAAGTATTTTTAAATAGATACAAAACATATTGCATATAAACCGTATATATGATACATTATACTATTAGATACATTTTCTGTTTTTAGATATATTCAATTATTAATATGTATATCTGTATTAATTTTCAAGGTGCACAGTCAGCTTAAGCATAGCAGCTTGGGTATGGAAAAATTACCTACTTATGCTATGAAATAAGAATTGTCTTATAAGATTCATTTGGTTTTGTGTAATTGTAAGTCATGGGTTATTTGTTCAGTAGTATTCCATGTTCAACTGTTGAACTGTTGACCTTTTCAGCACTGGAAGTTCCTGTACTCATGAGGAAATGTGTAAGTTACGGAATGCCCTTTAGCAATTGATACAATTAATACTGAAATCTTGTAGTTTTGCCCAATGAGGTGATGTCAAAGAAGAATTACAGAACCAGTACTGAATATCACTCATATACAGAGAAGGTGTCCTTTTCATATTATAACAGTAAATTTGGTTTAGCGATGTAGTTAAATCATGATCCCAGTGCATTATTGCACAATTAATTAAGCATTTTAGTAAAGAAAAAAAAGGAATATCAGTTATCTTCAGGAAGGAAGTATGACTGCTAAATTTAATAGCAATTTGAATAACATCAGTCTGACTGAAGCTTTTCTGCATGGAAGTAGTTTGTCCTCTAGTATAAGCATTCATGATGAATGGTGCTGTATCTTGTAGCAGTTATTGGTAAAATTTTAAGTAGTCACTGTAAATTTCAAGATGAAGTTTTTATTTTTCTATAAAAATTGCAATATTCCTGTGAATTTAGTTTTTCCTTCGTTAATGTTGTACTCTGAGAATTTGACAGGTTCCTGCTTTTATAAAGTATCCTTAGAACTAAGATGGCAATTGCTACTGAATTTCAGTGAGGGTTTTCATAATTATGGAAAGGCGTTTGGAGTTCTGACATCATATCTTCTGTTTTGTTTCAAACATAAAGAGAAAAAAGCCACCTGCTTGCATTGTTCGAGCTTGTGGAAGTGCCTGCAAGAACATTGATTCTGTAACTTGGGAAGCAATTCAGCACAATGGTTGAAGGCTGCTGGAGTGCTGGCACTGTGTGGCTGTAGAATGAGGAAATAGTACCTCGTGGTTTCAAGCCCCAGGTGGTTGCTTACCTTGCTGTCATCAAAATATTTTGGATTGGAAAAAGTTTTCAGTGCTCTTCCCTGCTGCTGGGGTTGCTGCGTCGCCTGGCATCTCCAGGGCCTTGCTCGTGATGGTGCTGTGCAAGGCGCACGGCAGAGAAACAGAAACGTTTAGTTAGCTTTCTGGCTGGCTTAGAACACTGAATTGGATTCACAGGCAGCTGAACTTAACGTGTAGCGTTTAAATGTCAGGATCTGGTTCCGTATACTCGATGCTGTGGGCGCCGTGTCCGGCAGAGTACACGGGATGGGCAGCAGCAGGAGCTGCGCCAGCTACCCCCGTACAACCTCCTGATGCAGTGGAATTGTGAATTTTAAACAAAACAAGAAACCAGGAAGATTTCCTTTAGAGTTGTTGATTCAACAGAGACCTTGGAGAGACTTTATTTCTAGTCATTTTAAAAAACAGGAAGGCAACAGGAGTTTTTCTTAGTTAGGACAAGGAGTTCATGTGCTGTGCCTGGTAGTGAGCATTCTTCTACTTGAAATTAAGAGACAAAAGTCTTACGATCTTAATTGCCCTATGAGTAAAGAGCAAACACAACGTGAATAGCTATCGCAACATAAACTGTGTCCTTTTCGTTTTGTTAAGATTGCCCACAGTGTAAGGGTTGAGTTTATACATTGAAGCCTCATTTGGAGGAGGCCACAAAAATGATCAGAGGGCTGGAACAGCTGTGGGGACAGACTGAGAGAGTTGGGGTTGTTCAGCCAGGAGAAGAGGAAGCTCCGGGGAGACCTTATTGTAGCCTTTCAGTCTTTAAAAGGGGCCTATGAGAAAGATGGGGACAGAGTTTTTTAGCCGGGCCACTTCCAGTAGGACAAGGGGTGATGGTTTTAAACTAAAAGAGGGGAGATTCAGGCTAGACAAGAGGAAGAAATATTTTATAATGAGGGTGGTGAAACACTGGCCCAGGTTGCCCAGAGACATGGTCGATGCCCCATCCCTGAAGACATCCCAGGCCAGGCTGGACGGGGCTCTGAGCAACCTGATCTGGTCGAACATGTCCCTGCACATTGCAGGGGGTTGGACTAGATGAGCTTTGACGGTCCCTTCCAGCCCAAACCATTCTTTGATTCTATTATTCAGTTACCCCCTTGGCTCATTTGGTTTGGAAGTGCTATATAAAGTGTGTGGAAAGGATCCAGCGGGCTTACTGCCTTTAGAATCAAAGTTCAGTGACCATACACAGTAACTCTGCATATTTCCATATAGCTGCGGTGACAGGAGCATATTTTGCCTTCTTTAGACAATAACATAAAGTCTATGGGCAGTAGTTAGATTCACTCCTGAGTTGTTAATGACTGCTCTAAGTAGTTAAAACCATCTGTCAGGCCCCCGTGTTCAGTTCAAACATAGGAAGACATTCACATCAGTCTGATAGTGGTGATATTCCTCACATTAAGTTACCAGAATCTGAAAAATTAGATGAAGTACCGTGTGTTTTCTTGTCTGATTTTTTTTTTTTTTAGTGATGAAGTACTCTTTCATCCTCTCTTTGCCACCTTAGCCCTTGAGTAATTATTTTTACGAGGTTGTTTAAGGAACCTGATAGAAGATCTCTTTATGTAGTGCCATAAAAAGATCTGTGAGAGAAGTTTAAAAGTAATAAGCTATAATGATAAATTCATAATAGTAAGGAAACTGAACTAAGCCAGTGTGCTGGATTCACCATTTCCTCTGCTAAAAAGAATATGATTGATGTGTATGTTAATTTAAATTCATATTTGTGTTGGTGTCATATTCAGTTTATTTTCTTTCTTCCCTCCTGTGTTGTTTGTGTGCGCTGGTTTCCATCATTTGTATCTGTAATATAGTGTATTTTTTGTGATTATTGATTATTGAATAGTTGCTCATTTTTTGTTTTAAAAACATACATACTGTAGTTCTAGAGTCCAAAATAAGTATCTAAACTGTGTTTAAAATGCGTACATATGCATGCATATAAAGAACTAATTTTATCTATGAAGCTTTCAAATGTCATGGATTTTTTGCCTAAACCATAGTTTGAGGTTTTTTCTGTCTCCTAAAGTATTTTTAACCTTGCTACATAATTGCTGTCTTTGAAATCACTTATTGTAGTACTAAAGCAAACCGGAGCTTGTTAGAAAAATGCTTTCATTTGCTGTTTTTTGGGGAAGGCTGAGAGCGAGTGTCCGTGGTATGTCTGAGGAAGAGAATACTGTTCTGCTTTGTCTGTGTTGATGCCTGGAAGTGGCTTTGCAGTCATTAGCTTGAAGCCTAGGTTTTATTTTACTAATAAAATCTGAAGAAAATGAAAGTGGTTGGTGGAGACATTTTTGTTACACCAATGAATGATAAGCAAATACGTGTTTATGGAGAAAAAACTTGCTATATTCTTCAGCAGACTTCACTGATGATTTACTTAAGAAATTAAAATGTATAGGTGGAATGAGTTGTAGCAATAGGAGCTGTGAAGCGTAATTGGAGTGGAAAAGAGGAAAAATGTTATTTGCATTATTTCCAGTACCTTTCAAAGTGAGAAGCTTCAATATTACTGGGTAGGCTGGCAAGTCTGCAAATTGATACCTACGGTTAGGAGCTCCTGGAGGAAATGTGGAAGACATAGCAACTGCTACAACCCATCAACCAGAAAACCGCGTGAGTTATTACTTACTGACTCTGCCTGTTACCACGCTGGCTTTCTAAAAGAGAAATTGCAGTTCTGATACAATAAAGGTCTTTTCCAGCCCTTGTTCTTTCCACAGTAGATACGGTGCCCAGTGAGAAATGGCTCCCCCTGAGAGACAACTGAATGTGGAGAACTTTATTTCTCTTACTAATCAAGCAAATTAGTTTTCGTGTGAGAAAAGAATGGAAGGGAGAGCTTGCCCTTTGAAAGTGGTTACTCCTTTGAGCCTGCCACTGGTTAGTTTGGAAATGTTTTTCTTTGAAGTTGTTTTACATAGTGATACCTACTGTCCTGCTCTCAAACGAGAAAGAAAAACTCAGCCAGATCTTCCTGTTCTCTCCCAGGGTAACATTTTTTTTTCCCTACAGATTTTTCATGTATTCTTCAGAAACTTATTTTGTTCACTACCATCAAAAAATTCTAGTCATCTACCTGTTTATTGAGTTCGTGATAATACCCTGTTTAACACTCCCACTCCAAAAATCTTTAAGCCGGGATTATCACAATACGTACTTTGGTCTAGGGTAGAGTACCTCAAGGAGAATTTTCCAGTGGTGTTTCGGTACATCTATATGTAAGGACTGTGTGGCTCTTTGGATGTCAGTTAAATGCAGACCTTGATGAATATTACAGCCTGTGATAATAGCAAGTACTTAATACATTTTGTGAGAGTATAAAAAAACCGCTCTCAGTAATCTTGAAGCCTGTAGGCAAAGCAGCTATTACTGTGTGCTTTGGAGCAATAAGGGTTGATATTAATCACAGAAACTTTACTTTGCATTCAGTACTCTTAATCTAGCACAATTTTACATGGAGAGTTAGAGATAATGGGGGTTAACACTTCAGCTAAGGATTTTAGCTGCCTGTGCAATGTCTGTGACCACAATACCTGCACATCTTGGATCTGCTTCATAGTTTCTCTTCACATCATTCTGTTCTGCAGAAAAACAATTTGGCTACATGCTAGAAGCCTAAGGTGGATCTGGAAGGTCCATCTGTATTTAATGAATCTGTCCAGTCTCTATAATACAAGACGAATTTCTCTTTTAAAAAATGCGGGGACTGTATAAATTTTCCACATTTATTCTCTTTTCAGGTCTTTAAGCACAGATTTTTTTTTTTTATGTCTAACTAGACTTGACAAAGAAAGTTAAGCCAAGGCTATGCTTTGGAGTAATAATAAGCAAATTGAGCTTTGAGTGGAAAAATAGTTAATGTATCTAAATCTTTCTCTCAGGACATTAATTTTGTTTTTTGTAAAGTCGTGTATTGGCAAAGCCAGAATATAAATTATTTCTTGCACTAACCTGACTTCTGTCTGGATTGCTTTAAGGCCTCAACGGCATTGGAAGGGAGGAAGCAAAACAAACCCAAAGAACGTGCAAATAATTAATGAGATTTAAAAAATATATTGATGAAACACTATAGAACTCTGTACTTCATCGTCCAGCTTTTCAAAATTAAACAACCCCCCCCCAATCTCTAAGGAAACAGGCCTTGCAGCATGCACAGAAGATTATTAAGCACAGGACAAAAATGTAGAACCACATTTGGAGAACATTTCATTTGGATTTTGACATCCAGGAGCTGTTGCTTCTAACATTTGCAAGGAGGTTAAATTAAGTGTAAAGATATTTGCTAAACAAAACCCATAATCATATAGGATCTAACAGTTCTACAAATCAATATTATGAATAGAACAAACTGGATAAAGTGTTTTATGTATGCTACTTTGGATTGTGCCATGCTGGAAAACGTTATGCTTATATATTAGGTGCCTCGTGTTTTGGTGCATTTCTCCTTCTCTTATCCTTCCCAGTATAATGTATGATCTATGTGCAAGTGTGACATGGCAGAAAGAAGAAAAGATATGTCTGTTTAGGATGGGCCAGACGTGGAGCTGGTAGGATTAATTTTTGATGAGAACTGAAGAAGTCAGATGCGAGGACAGGGAAGTTGTGAGAATTGCTGCAAGGGTGACTGAGCTGCTCTTCAGAATTATAAATAAGGCTTTGCTCGTTTTCTTAATGAACTTTTGCTATAAGTGGACAGAGGATGCTGAATGTTGAATTTCATGGTTGCTTTAGTAGCAAGCTGCTAAGAGCTTGACTTGTAACCATTACTTTAAGTTTTGGGGTTTTTTTAAAAAGCTCTTCAGCAATATCACTACGTCTTCACTTTGGTACCACAATAGGATTCCTTTGGGTATGGTTGCCACGTATGGCAATCTGCCGGTCAGCATCCTGTCATCAGCTGGGCACAGAATAGCCCTGAGTAGATTTGTACATCCACAACACAAAGAAATTAGAATGGAAATGGGATCGATCCCAAAAATTTCGTAGACCAGCAGCTGCAGAGGGAACTGTGGACTGTAGAGAGTCCCCATAAAATCGCTAATCTGTAATTTTAAATCTTTGTTTAAATCTGTGATTACGATGCAAAGTTTGTTTTCTCTTTCTGCTCTTGCCTGAAAGCATCTGTATTTTCAAAGTATGTTTTAAGATCGCTGAGAGCTGCAAGTCATCGATGCTGAAGAAATTCACCAAATCACTAATCTTTTAAATTTTTTAGATTCTTTTTAGAAACACATCCAGCTGATAAAATTTAATATTCTGTTCTTGTGCAGAGTCTTGGCAAATGCATCTGTCAAATGAATAAATAAATGGAAAGAAATGCAGTTTTAATTCTGGCAAAAAACTATTTTTATTGCTTTCTTGTAAAATTGGCAGCAGTATTCTACTCTGGGATAGTATTATTGGTTACTGACATGGTGGAATAATAGTAGTAGTTAGAAATAAATCTGAATTTATCTGAATTTTATAGCTTGGGCTTTTATTTATGATTTTAAAAAAATTCTAGCACCTGCAAAATAATGCAAGATGCTGGTTTCTCTTTTGGCAAATATTCCACATTCCCGGATTAATGTACAGCTTGTAATCTCCACTGATTGCTATTATCTAGCAAGTGCTTGCTGGATATTGAAGCAGCCTGACGCTGTGAGCAGGTCGCAGGTTGGGCCACCCTGTTCTTTGAGGCTCAGGAGGGCAGCGGCGCAGCTACTGCTTTACCCTCTGGACAGAAGAATCTACTTCTTTTTTTCATCTGCCTGCTGGCTCTTGGCTTCCTACAGAGTTAGTAAGTTATTTATTTGCTTTGGTATTTGAATGATGTTTGAACTTTTAATGAGGAAATCCTGTTATGCTGCTTCTGGGAGGACAAAGTAGCATCCAAATAGTTTTAATTGCAGTACCCAGCTCTTTGCTCTTCAATTTTTCTGGTAAACATAGGGCTGCTGTAAGTGCGGGCTGTGTCCAGCTCCTGAGGCCCTGTCAGCGCTGCCCCAAACCCTCTGCCCAGCATGGGGACTTGGGTGCTGGCACTGCTGGAGCCAGGCGCTCTGGGTTGCTCTTGAAGAAATCCGTGCTTGCTCAACTTGGTTAAAACTCATGTCGTTGCTGCCACTGACAGGCAGTGCTCAGCCTCAGTCCGTCCTGCTTGGCTGAACAGTGTGGACAAAGGAGTTATAGCATAACTCCTGTAACTATGATACGTAGACCATATTTGTATTATGTATGACTGCATGTAAAGAACTTAATCTTAGTTGTAAAATTGACTTTAATTCTTTAGAAGTGGTGTGAATTGCACTCTTTCTGGCAACAGAAATGCTATAATTGTTTCTGTAGAAAGAGAGGTCATTTAATCAGTTGGTCTGATGCTGTGGCCTTTGTAGCAACTGTAGCCTGAGAAATTGATGTCTAACAATTTTTTTATTATGGTCTTTAATTGTGACAAAAACTTTAATGTCTTTGCACACTGGAATGGAACGGAGTTCCAAAGTTGTTCTATGACAGCAGGGAATTGTCTTGCTTTGATTGCTTTATTACATCTCTTAAGTGCCCACTTAACAGGAACTAGCATACGTCCTTGAGATTTTTCTGTCAGAGTTGACATTACAAATAATTACAACCAGTAAACTGTTTCATGCTTCTAATTGATTCGTGGAAGTCTTGATCCTGGTCTTCCAGCATCCAAGAATCAATGAATAAATCTTTTTCTGTGCTCATGAAAGTTGTTTTCTGGTGACTTATGTGTGTTTAACACTGCAGTATGATTTCATTAAGGGAAATTCAATTATATATTTAGAGAAAGAAAAAGCAAGCTCAAACAAGAAGTTAGGTATCCTACTGTCAACCAAATATTAACAAAGAAAAGACTATTTCATTCAAAGAATTAAAACATTTGCAAGTAATTCTGCTTATAGCATTTTGGAATAGATGCTGATCATTTTGGATTCTTCAGCAAGTTTTGGGAATGGTACAATTTTTGGTGCTGACCACTTTTTAAATTGGTGAACTCTAATATAAATGTTTCTTTAAGGACCTTATGGCCAGATGCAGTCTCTGCAGAGGTGTCACATGTGGGAGGAGGATAGTAGAGCAGTTTTGAGGTCAACAGAGCCCCTGTCTGAATTGGGGGAAGGGCTGAGCACCCATCAGTGCAATAGAAGGCACAGGGAAACGGACTGTTCTAGCTGCTGCTGGAGGGGGGTAAAAGCTGAAGCCCTTAATACTTCTGGCCGGTGTGCAGGAGATGGACAGCACGGAGCTGCATCACAGCTCTGCTCATTTTCATTTTCACAGTTCTTGCTGGCTGATAAATTCCTGCCAACTTAATGTAATGAACCAGAGAAGAGAACCAAAACCCACTGCCCTTCTACAGTTTGCTAAAATACCCAATCATGCTTTCTCCAAAGTGGCATCTTACTTCCAAAAAGATACCAAGAATGCTGAATTTGACATAATGTGCTCTCAGCCCAGAGGCTTTCCAAAATGAGCTTTTCATCAAGGATGGGGCTGCTGCAATGGCAATGGAAAAATCAGTTCAAGCCATGGTTTGAATGGACATCTTGACCCTGATTTTATTTCACAATAGAGTTCATTTCCCCCCACCACCTCAATTCCAATTTCCAATTAACAAAGTTTTTCTTTTGGCATTACTTCTGCTTAAATATATCAGAGGAAGGATCATTGTATGTGTGGGGGTTGGGAAGGAGCAAAGACAAACACAGATCTATTCACAGTACTAGGATCAATCCCTGCTGAAATTTAGATTTTGGTACAAATGAAAGGATAGTATGTTTTCATGTTTTCTCTTACATTTTTAATCTGAAAATTTCATTTCAAATAAAGGGGGGCTCTCATGATATGAGATTTTCATTTGTGCAATCAAACCACCTCTTAAAGATTAAAAAAAATAGAGATATGTAGTTGAAGGTGTAAGGAAGTTCTTTTCTTCACCTTCCCTCACTTTGGAAGACTTCATAACTCTCCAGTGAAGTTGGTTGTACTCATGGGCAGAAGTAAGTCAAAGGAAAAAAAAACTCAGGGAAAAATTAATTAATGGGCTGTGAATGGAGGAAGCATTGGACAAAATCCCAAGGCAGTTTGAGTTAAGAGAAAAAGAATTATGCTTCTGTTATAATGCTGTTCACAGGACTTGGTTTTAACTTTGGTTTAAATGTAAACTTGTTACCTGGATAAGTTACTCAGTGTTCAACTTCCCTTTATAAAAATGCTTAAAACAGTAGCCAAAAATGCTGTGAGATCTGAAGAGGAACTGTAGGCAAGTGCCATCTACTAAAAGTAATTGAAGAAATATAGTCTCTGTAATTTTTGAGCAATTTTACAAACTACAACCTTGCGTGATGAATGAAAAGCAGTAGGGGAAAGGATTTCACTTTCAGGCTCCATGCATCAATATGATTTTTTAAATATCACGAGAAAGCACTGTAGCAGTTGCATCTGAATGTGGTGCTTTCCTTTCCTTAACTGTTTAGAAGATGAGCATGAATGGCTGTGTAAATATCAATAGCTTTAAAGGCTTGAGGAAAAATTACTGTGAAAACTAGATTTTGGATAGACTCAAATACTGCAAATTCAAGACAAGATTTTTAATGGAATATCCTATAAGTAGTCTTAAGTAATTCTCCCGTAATAATAATGAAATATACAAGTCTGCCCCTCGCCTTTGGAATGGCAAAAACAGCAGCAAGGAGGAAATTACCATTGCTCGAAGCCAATTGCACCAATTGCAATGGTTTGAAAAAATTACCAATGCATGAAACTCACAGAAAATTTATCTTTCATTATTTATTAAATATGAACTTGTTTGATTTGTAGACTGTCCTTTATGTTTTCCTACAGAAGGGCACTTTATTCACACTGGAAGAGGGAAACCTCTGAGTGTAAATCATTCTGTGTAGTTGTGCGTTGGTTTAAAATTAACTGAACAAATGATATTTTTCTCTAGTTCTTTTTAGACTTTTATTACTTGGTCTCATGTTCAAATAGGCATGAGCGAAGAAATGGTGTTGAAGTCACACTCTCCTAATCTAGATATGATCTTTGAGGCATCAAAAAATGTGAATTGTTGCACTAATACCCATAATTATTAGAATGAATTCTCTGCTGTCTGCCTTAAGCTGATACATTCATTGTTGAGCATGGTAATATAAGAGATGAAATTATAATTCTGCCATTGTGATATACAAAATAACTACTTGTATCTATAGTACCAAAGCAAACACATCTATCTGTGGTGAAATCTAAAGCACAATGTCAGCTTTCTAGTAGAATGTTAAGTATTACAGATAGTTCTCATATTGGTGAGTGTAAAACCTTTGAACAAATCAGATCTAGGGATGGTAGGGTTTTCTGTATATGTATTTAAAGTTTCTATTACACTGCTGCACCACACTTCCATTCCAGTTACAATAGTTATGCATTGAGTTTTGTGTAGATTGATCTGGTTCTCAGGCTGAACATATCAGGCTGGATTTGGAACCAATTAGAGCATTTTTAAGTCTGGAGAAGTTTATTTTTAGTCTCGAAGGGAGTTCAATAGGCAAAGATATCTTACAGTTTCTACTTTGTGTTTATTATAACTGTATTTCTACTTGGACAAATCCTTCTTCCTTTCATTTGTGGATGGATTAAATAAATTGGCAGCTTGCATAGATACAAGCAGAGCACAAAGAAAAGGCAGTTCTGTCTTGGAATGTTATGCTGCAGCCCTTTCACCCCCCTGTCAATGGTGGTGAATGACACTTTCTTCATATTTCTTTTTGATCTGAGGCATTATTTATAAAGTAATTGTCTACTGTGCTATAGCAGCACAGAAATCAGGGTTATGAGGTTGATGCAGAAAGAGAGTAGATGGAAAAATAGACTGATATACATACATGTAGAAGGAAAATAGTTGTGCTGCTCGTTTCCCTGGATAAATGATCCTACTTGAGAAGGCACGAGTGCAGCGATGCCATTCCTAGGGAAGTTCTTCTCTGAATTCTTGCTCAGAAAATAACAAGTCATTGAACTCCTGAAGTTTCCAGGCTTGAGCTTCTGTTTCTAGCCCCAGTTTCAGACCTGAAAGTCTGAGCTGTGAAAGTTTTGGCTCATCAGATTCACAAATTCTCAAGTGTTACTTATTTAAAGCAGGTTGAGGTAGTTGCACCATGTATTATGTAATCTTGTAGTCAAAAACATTCCCCCCCTCAAGGTAGTCTAAAGAGAAGAAGTTGGTTTATGTCACTGTGTTCTAATACATAACAAGTGACCTACTTTTGTACTTTCTATATGGGAACATAAAGAACAATACTATATTTGTGTACTTCAGTATCTTCCTACTGTCCTTTATTTAGTTTTCTCTTTCCTCTTTTGTGTTCTATGCCCAAAAATGAGAGGGTCAGTGAAATAAGACAATAATATTTTTATTTAACCAGTGTACAACTGTTCATAGATTTCTATATAACATGATCCAAAGTGCTCACTTTCACATTTCTTTGAAAAGAAAAAGGATTTTTTCACATCTATGTCTTAACATATATCTCTGTATTTGTCTGAATTTTAGGTTTTGGTAGACATCTCATACAAATTTACTTAATTTGACTTGTAAGAAAAAGGAGTCTTTATATTTACTTTTTAGGGCTTTTTTCTTGGCAAGGGAGGAACTTGACTCTTGCATAATTGTGAAAAAAAAATCTATACATACAAAATGCTGTTAAATGTATAGCTTAAAATAGACTTTTCTCCTTGAACTGACCTTTTCTACTTTATAATAGAGCATGTGATTGTAACAAAGTCAGATAGCAGAAAATTTTCAAGCAGGGATGTTTCTGAGATTCATGGCATCTGCTGAATTGGTGTTTATGAAGCACTTTGAGATGCTCAGATGAATGAGGCTATATTAGTGTATGTGTTGGATGGCACCGTTGGAAGGAGCGGCATGTCTAAATAAATGCAACTTGGACTTGTATAAATTTAGCTATATACAAACCCTCCTAAGTGAAATAGCCCATGAAAGGCAAGACATAAGCATTAAATTCCTTGCATGTCTTTTATTGGGGAAGCAGGATTGATAAAGGCACAATATGTTGCAGGCTTTATTTCACAGCTCTGCCAACACGAGTCCAATCTGAGCTGGAGCGCAGCTGCTATGCCTGCCAGTCCTTCTGACGGAGCTTGATCAGCTTGCTTTGTTTTCCTGTGTTCTCTTAAAACGAAGACTGTTTAATGACCATTGCTAATGAATTTGTGATGTCCTGTTTGGGGGCTTCTCTTTACAGAGTGCTTCCCTGCAGCATTAAAATATTCTTTACTGACACAGTATAGGGCAAGGTAATGAGGAAAAATAGATGTGAAGTTGGAGATGGATAGTGATGGATAGAAATACATAGAGAAAACTAGATGTTCTTACAACAATTGTGCTATTCTTTTTATCCTTGTAACACAGTTACTCCTCCTCCGCCCCCCACACAACAGATTTGTAATGAAAGAATAGAATCTTGCAGGCTGCAACTCCCAGAGGTAAAACCCACAGTACTAGACTTCCATCTGTATAGCTTATTTTATTTCAGAGAGATTACATGTCGTTTTCCTTGGTTAAATTAGTCTGAAATACCATCTTTGCAAGTTCATTAAAATTATCCCATAATTAGCATGTACTGTAATTTTTGAACTTTTTGTTCAGTTTCTTGGTGATGGTGCTTGCTGTTTACCTGGTCATCATCCTTTCTGCTGCATCCTGGTATTTGTTGTGCTCTTGCCTTTCCACTCGCCCTCACGGCCAGAAATGTTACTCCCAATCCAGTCTCTGTAGCAGTCTCTCTCTCTCTCTCTCTCTCCCCTCCCACCCCCATAATAAAATACCGGAGTGAAAAAGATGTCACCTGTGTTAGTTACATGTAATTAGAGCAGGGAAGGGAATCCTCTTTGTTGAATAATACATTTTTTTATAATTTAAGAAGATTATTTTGCCAGAATACTTGTCTGTAACGTTCACATTTACCAAACATAGCCCTTACTGATTAATAAAGGGTTTTATCTGCTCGGAGAAACCTGAGTTTGAAATAAAGCTATGCATGTAAAATTAAAAAAAAAAAAACCAACAAGTTGCTGGGGAAGGGGGCGGTGCTGGGTTTTGTTTTTACTCTTCAACTAGCGTGTTAATATGTACTGAATCAATACTTTGGATCAGTATACATGTATTCAATAGTTTCTTAGGAGCAGTTAGACGTACATAGGAGGCCTAACCCTGATGAGACCTGTGCATGTGAATCGTTTAATAACCTGCAAGCCCACCAGGGTGAGTCCATCCACAGAGCCCAGTGTGGGACTGGGACAGACTGGTGAGAACAGGGCTTGCCTGCCGCAGGGCCAGCCCTGCATTGTCGCTCTCCAGACTGGGAGCGCTCCAGGGCTCACGAACTTATGCTCTCACTGGCCTGTAAGACTGTATAGCATTAGCCTTCTCCTTTCCCTCATCCCCCAAAACATGAGAAAATAGATCAATTAGATATATAAATTACTATGAATATACTTGGGAGCCACTTAAGCTACTTTTGTGAAGGGCAGTGTTCGAACACTTGAAAAAGACTGATTGTAAGTATTATGTGAATAATCTGGATTTGTCTAATTGCCCTCAAAAAGCTTCTTTACTTTTTCCACATGGAATTTACTTTTACTGAAGGTATTTGTTTCAATACCAAGTAATCACAGAACCACAGAATGTCAGGGATTGGAATGGACCTCAAAAGATCATCCAGTCCAATCCCCCTGCCGGAGCAGGAACACCCAGATGAGGTTACACAGGAAGGTGTCCAGGTGGGTTTGAATGTCTCCAGAGAAGGAGACTCCACAACCCCCCTGGGCAGCCTGTTCCAGTGCCTGTCACCCTCACTGAGAAGAAGTTTCTTCTCATATTTAAATGGAGCCTCCTGTCTTCCAGTTTGTGCCCATTGTCCCTTGTCCTATCATTGGTTGTCACCGAGAAGAGCCTGCCTCCATCCTCGTGACACTCACCCTTTACATATTTATTAACATTAATAAGGTCACTCCTCAGTCTCCTCTTCTCCAAGTTAAAGTGACCCAGCTCTCTCAGCCCCTTTGTCTTCTTAAGTTGGTTACTTTGCTCAACTCCATTCTCTTCAGAATTTGCATTTCAGCTTTGAAATTTTTGAGTGATTTTGCCAGTACTAATTTATGTATTCGCTTATTTATATGTTCTGTGCATGTGTTAATTAGTTACCGAGTAAATGGAAATAAATATAGTAGAATAAGTAGAACAAATATAGTAATTGCTGAATAAGATGGTAGAAAGTCGATGCCAGTATGAACCAAAACTTTACAGGGTTCTGTAAATTATTGCTTTATTGTGGAGCTTCACAAACACAGTGGATTAAAGATTGGCTTCCGTGTCTGGTTAATTGGTATACATTGTTCTCCTGTGATTATTTTTCTCTTTGCATCTCTGCCATGCACGGGTACTTGTTCCTTGTGTAGGTGCTGGTGCACGTAAGTCCAGAGGGGTGAGGGACTGACCCAAGGGGCTGACAGAATCACAGAATGGTTGGGGTTGGAAGGGACCTCTGGAGATCGTCTAGTCCAACTGGCCCAAGGCTCTGACCCAAGGGACTGGCCCAAGGCTCTGACCCAAGGGACTGGCCCAAGGCTCTGACCTGGCTGCTGGCCCTTGGGGTCCCGTTCAGCAGGACCGTTGTGTGGGTGCAGAGGAGGGGAGGAGACGATGTGGCTGGGACATGGGGAGGGAGGGAGCCACAGGTTCACATAGTTAGCACGAACCGATGTGAAACTGCATCACAAAATACCTGGGTCTGGTGCCAGGTCTCAGTATCTTCCCTTTCTTAAAATCTGTAGTATGGTCAGATAACATAAAAGCGAGTGTCTGAATCATTACTGTTTCCCTTCTCCCTTGGAGGTCTCTGAACACTCAGTAAATTCCAGTGGAGCGGGAGAAAGCCGACCTTATGGCACGACTCAGGAGGGGTAAATGCAATGACTCATAACCTGGGTCAGTTTAGCATTTGCCTTTGACAGAATAGTTTCTGACTAATGATGCGGGACATAACAAGTAAAAGAGGCAATCATAATTCTAATCAGTATTCCTGAAAATAATTTTTGCCAATTAATTTTTGCTTTATATTTATTGTCATAGCATTCTTTTAACATCGCACATAGGTACGGGGTGACCTGTGTGTTGTGGATTGAGATTGCTGTGGTTTATGTTATGGTTTTAAATACTTTTTCTAAAAGGGAATGAGAAAATTAAGTCATGAATTTTGCATAGACTCTGCGACAAGCATTGAACACAGCTGTTTTGCTAACAAAGCTTGCAGGATCCTTTTACCACCCTTTGTCACTTAATTTCTGCAACTACAAGTGGAAGGAGTTTAATAAAAGGTAATAAACTAATTTGTTTTTTTAAAGTAAGATTACAAGTCTGATAAAGCTTAAACTTAACGCTATTGAGTTCTGTAGGCCTTTTAATAACTTTAAGGAAAAAATCAAGTAAAATCTAAAACCAATCAAACCCTTAGTAACTAATATGATAGAATCAATGGCAGAGCAGCTTTGGCTTGAAAAAGAATGGTTTCATCTTTGTTGTCTTCTTTCGTAGAATTTTTTCCATCCTAAGTTCTGAAGACTCCTTAAGCCTTCCAACCATTTCTGTCTTTGAGCTGGAAGTCTTTTGTGTGCATCGTATGTTAAATAGCTTTTCTTTTGTTTTGTTTTTAACACCTCTAATTTTTATTGTAATTTTCCTTGTAATGTATTTTTTAAACTCTTACGTAATTCTTCATTAGCTTTTTTTTTCAGCACAAAATATCCCCTGTCTGTCAGAAGCTGACTTATGATTCCATTCTTCATCCATCCACTGAGCACCTATTTTTACTTTTTGAATTTATAATTACATCTTAATTTCATAAAACAGTAGAAGCGTAGTACATCTCATATAAGTATTAACGCTATTGTAAAAACTCATAGGATGGGAGAAGAATGAGAAAGAGTGGCAGTTTGTATAGTTGCGGGGTTGGGGTGTAAGAGACTCGTGGGGATGAGTTCTGCTGCGTGAGCAGCAGCAGCGAATTAGGGCAAAGCATCAGGCATAGTTCTCTTCTGTTTTGTTCCTTGATCAATATGCGGGTGCCTCTTGGTCGTATCGATCTTTTCTGCTTATTTAATGTGTTTTCATTTTATGAGACCTGTACAATCATTAAATGGGGTAGTTTGAATTATTTTCATTTGCTGTGACATTGTTTTTAACATACCGGGGTCATTTACTGGATGTCTGTACTGTTAGCTGCCATTAAGATAAAAATAGCTCATCTACAAAACCAGGTAACTGTCTGTAGCCAAGTGTCTCAGGTTAAACAATCTGCCCTATTTGAGGAAGTTGCACAGATTCAGTGTCTCTACTTCAAAACGTCAGGCATTGTCCATTAGTTTGTTTTGTTATATTTCATTTAAATGTTGTTTTATTTTTTTCTTTTACTCTGAAAACCGGGGAAGTACTAATTCACAGCAGAACAATGTGATTGCAGTGTGAACAGTGCTGAAGATGGGTTTGCTTAGAACAGACTTTCGCTGAGCAGCAGCCCGTGCGCTGCCGCGTGGCAGCATCGTTCTTAATTCTCAGCTTGCTGTCTGCCTGGCGGTGCGTGCTCCAGGGGCTAGCTGGAAATCAAAATAGATGGTGCATGCTCCGCTGTTGTGCGCTCGCGGTGCGGAGGTGCCCGGGCAACTTTGCTCTGATCTGCACTAGAAAGGTTTTGCTGGTGTGGCTCTTCCAGAGAATTCTTCCGGCATACGTGTAGTGGTGCAAATGTGTTTTTGCCAGTGCAGACTGTTTAGTCCTGAGTGACGTGGGATAAACTACATCAGCAAAAGCACTTTTCTACACTTTTTACTAGTATAAAAATACTGTGGACCTTTTACTTCATCAACATGATGCTGCACTGGGAAAAGTTTGTAATCTAGAGCTGGATTTAATAGAACTCTTTTAGTAAAGAATGGAACATAGGATCGACT
The DNA here is from genome assembly GCF_036013475.1 of Columba livia. Lineage (NCBI taxonomy): Eukaryota > Metazoa > Chordata > Aves > Columbiformes > Columbidae > Columba > Columba livia. Next base: position 196,473,149 of record NC_088602.1, read on the forward strand.
GTGTTACACTTAGTAAGCAAAGCTAGTGAAAAATACTGAATGAGTCATAATGAGAACTGTATTTTTTTCTATCCCCCCTTTTTTGTCCTCAAAACAATTTGATGGGGCTGGTTTAACAGATGGGCAGAAAACCTTTCAGCGTGTGTTGGAAAACTGTTCCCAAATGAAGAACAGTTTTCTTAAGTCATCTGCACTCTTTTTTTCTTTGTTCAACATTGACTGAACTAGTCAAAACATTTTAAGTATATTAAGCAATAACATATTAAGCAAGTCTATAAAATAATTAAATTGAAACTAGAAGCTAAGAGTTCTTACAAATATTTACATTAATATTTGACTCAGTATAAATTTTATGATAACTACTTTTGAATCTTCTAGGAACCTTGTGCTGAAGATAAAGAAAATCTTTCTCAGGGTTGGTATGCTGTTTCATACTGAAAATATTTAGGATTGTCTGCTAAATTTATTTCTGAATCCAAAATGAGCTGTGCTTTCACTTTCCTGTAAGTGCTCAGATATTATGAGACAGAGAGTCGTAAGGTTTACGGCTGTCCTTCCAAGAGACATTTCGTACGGTTATTAAGGTGTCACAACACCCTTTGTTTTTCACAGACTTTATTTCAGTTCATTTTCCTCTCCAGCAATTGCACAGCAACGCTGTGCCTGAATTCAGGTGGAGGTTTTTAATGGTTCTTCCTTATCTGTTTTGGTCCTGGTCACAGCTATTACGAACTGCGAAGGTCTGCTCTCTGCGTCTTCCTTGGGAAGATCCAGCCTCTTAAAATTTATGTAAGGTTAATAGTCTGCATAATTTTTCAGAGTATGAGCAAGTACTTGGCAGCAGGTGCCAGAAAGCTGTGGCAGATTTATGTTGTGCTCTGTAGTCTCAAAATGGGTTCAAAGGACACTGCTGATAACAGGTGACTAATAATACACCATGAAATAACTCTTCTGTGGTGGAGATGAGTCAGGTAGTTATCAATTTCTAAACACATTTGCAAAGCAAAATCCATCTAACAAGAGAGATTTGGACTTTTTTTGGATTTGTGATTTTCTGTAATCCTGCTGAAACGTGTATGTAATTTTTTGGGATCTTTTTTCGTGTCCACACTCTGTGAAAAGCGGTGGGAGAATCCTGTGACTTCTTGTTCTTCCAGTGTCCAGTAATTCTCAAGCCCTTGCAGTGTCTCCCGTATGTTTTCCCTTACATAAGAGAAATCTCTGACCTGCAGTTTTTTTACCGTTAAGATGCTTTCTCTCTCACCTCTGCCCGCAGGCTCTCCATGCAGTTCTCACTGGTGAACTGTCTGATTCCTCTCAAGCCTTTGCTTGAGGGAGCCAGCAAAGGGGGATCACTTTCAGGAGGAGGCAGTGAGGGAAGTGCAGCTGAAAAACGGCTTCTTAACCTTTCTCCATAAAGCATATCGCCTGCAAGTGGGGCTACTACAGCTTCCTTTGTTATCAGGCCCAGACTTCTCACACTGTGCCCCTCTTTCAGAAAATTGCTTTGAAGATCTGGCCCAGCTGCTACACGCTCTCTGGGAAAGGGAAAGGCAGTACTATGCCTGCGCGACTACGTTGCTGGCTTGTGGCAATGTAGGACTGAAAATCTCATGCTACTTGTAAGACATATCTATTTCCAGATTTTCAGATGCTACTATCAAGATAATGTTGGAGAGTCTGAACTTTAAACATCCCATTTAGTTCTCAGGACTTCTGAAAACCTTGGGAATGCAAAGCCAGGGTTCTCTAGAAATCTAGAAATAGAGAAACCAAGTAAAATATACATCTCAATGTTGTTTTAAAAAAATTAGAACTATGCCGTGGTTTTTTGAGGGCTGACTCATTTTTTGAGCTCTTGACACTTGCTGCTGCTGTTTGCCTTCTCTGTCATTTTCCAGGGAAAGAAGCAGTGGTTAGGTGCCTTTCTCCATCTTCCCATCTTCTGCTTCCTCTTTCCTGACCATACAGCGGATTTTCTGGCTTTGCTTCGGCCAGATTGTGAGGGAGGCTGAGACTCACAGCAGCTGGAATGGTTACTTGGAGAGTACAGGTATAATGAAGAACATACCTGCAAACAGTCCCTAGACACTCAAAATGTGGGTCCTCAAAGACATGAAGCATGACTATACTAAGTATTCTCAAGTGTTCTGCTTTATCAGACTGAAGAATGTTTGTTTATTATTCTGATTTTTTTTCTCCTCTGAGAAATATTTGTGCATTTTATTAATGTCATTCCCTCAGTGAGCCCAGACAAATGCCCATCTCTCAGTTGCTATAAGGCCTTTGATAGTCAATTTCACTTTTTTCATCTCATTGTATTTCTAAAATTGGAATTTTTTTCAGCCCATTTTGCCTCTGCAACAGGCTTCATACAAAACTTTTCTGCCTTCTGTTGTGGTGTATGAATTTTGAGGGTTGATTTGAAAATATATGCCCATCCATGCTGCTTGTTTTTTTCTTAACAAGCCACTACTTGTTGTGGTTCATAGGACCATAGAATGGTTTGGGTTGGAAGGGACCTTCAAAGCTCATCTAGTCCAACCCCTGCAATGAGCAGGGACATCTTCAACCACATCAGGTTGCTCAGAGCCCCCTCCAGCCTGGCCTGGGATGTCCCCAGAGATGGGGCATCTACCACCTCAGGGCAACATGTTCCAGTGTTTTACCACCCTCATTGAAAAACAGTTCTTCCTCATGTCTAGCCAATAAATCGTATATGAGAAGATGGAAACCTGACATTCTCTAAATAAGACAATGAAATTATTTTCCTATTTCCTGCTATCAAATACAAAATTTTATTATTGAGGCCTGATGCTCCTAAGGAGTGCTCTGTCTTACCTAGAATGCCTTTGAAGACCTGTCTGCTTTCCCTTACTCCAGCAATTTGCCTTGATCCCTAATGCTGCTTCTCAAAGTCAGACCAAGCATAATTAACTTTGTGGATGAAAATAAGTCTTAGGAGGAGTTAAATGAAACGTGAAATTGTTGCTTTCTGGGAAGGCTTGACATTTTGAAATCTGTTTTTTGGCCAATTCATGACAAATCTAAAACTATAGCAAAACAGAAATCAGAAGAGATGTGTACTTTGAAACTGGATAGGCCTTACTTGTTTTTTCCCCTTCAAATTATTTCACAGCATAATATGACAAAAGTAAAATATTTGTTTTTAATTAGGAAGCAATAGCTGCTTCCAAACAGTTACTAAAATATCTTATAAAACAATGCTTTTAGTTTCGACTTCTCATTTCTAACAGCATGCAAACATGCATTAAAAATTAAAAGCCAGTGCCTTGCAGAGGCTGCAGTTTTCATTCTTAGTTCTTTTGTGTAGAAGAAAGAGAAACTCTGTTAAATATGAAATTTTTATATTTGTACTCAAGTAATCCCTTGTCCTAGAGCCTTATTTTCTCCTCAGTGCTTGTTCTCGGTGATGGAAGGAGCTGAGGTCCATCAGAGCCATCGCAGGAGCCCACTGGTGGCTGTGGTGGCCGTCACGGGCAGGACCAAGCGCTGCTGATCCGTGGCTGCCTCTGCCAGGTTCCTCTACTTCAGTCGGTCCTAATATGCCATTTTATTTACAAATGTGATCTGTGTAATGTCTCCCGAAATGCAGTCAGCTAATCCTGCCTTTTTAATTACTTACAATGACCTTAATTGGATCAGAAAACAGCAAGAAATATAAAGTAGTAATGTAATAGAGCTTGCACAGTGGGAGGACTCTTGCTGTAAGCTGCAGCCAGAACACTGTGTTCCTCGACTGTCTCCATCTGCAGCGGCTGTCACCTGCCTCCCCACTCTGCCGCAGCCTCCGGGCCGCGCTGGTGCAGAACTCTGCTGCCATGCAAGTACCAGGACAGCTGTGTTCATGTAAGATGTTCAGGAGCTGGCGCTTGTCGGTATTTCAGGCTCTCAAGCATTGAAAAACCTTTGAACCAAGAATGGTTGACCGGTGCTGAGCCTCGGTGTAGCACTGTGTCTTGCTGGTGCCTCGGGAGTAGTTGGACCTTAAGGCCCTCCTGTTTGCCACTTTCTCACCATTTCAGCAATCCAGTGCTATGTGTAGTAAGTACACCAGTGTCTTCAAAACCAAATTGCAAATCTTTCTTTTCCAAAGGGCATTGTGCAGGGTGAGTAGTTACTCAGTGTAGCTGCTTCCCCTGGGAAATCAGGCAGACCTTCATACTGAGACTGACCAGTTACTGGTGGCTCTGGCTGCGTTATTGAAAGTTGGTTCGGGGGACTTGGTATCCTCGAGCAGCTATTATTGTTCTTTACTTTCTGGCCATTTTGAGCCACACAGGTTTCATCTGTTTATTCTGTGTTACGTACTTCCGAATTTAGAGCTTTTAACATTTCCCTGTCTGGCCGTTTCTGACTTTTTTTTTTTTTAACCTTCTTTTTTTTGTTTGTTTTCAAGTTCCAACACACAGAAAGGAATTTTAAACTATACCCAAAGTACTTATGAGTTCCTATATTTCTACAAATGTTCATGTTGCAATGCGTATTTTTTCTAAAAAGAGCACCCTTTCACGTACTTAGTTTGCAAATAAAATGGCAAAGAACGTAATAAAATCAATTAAGTGAATCAAGAGTTTTATTTGAAAGGATATTCACAAATATTTTGTTGTTTTCCTCAGCTGGTAGGAATTGCGACTTCATTCCTTGCACGGTACAACGAGTCTGTGGGAGCCCGGAGGGGTCAGGGTCGGGCTGGGTGCTGCGCTGGCCCCGCTGTGGTTAGTGAGTGTGCCTGCCAGCTGGCCTCACTCTCTGTTGAGATTCTCATGTCAGAGAAGTAGTTACATAGCATGTGATAAATCTGTGACTTGACTTGCTGCCCTCAAGATTATCCAATGCAGAAATGCATGGCCAAAGCTCCTGTAGTAGGGTGAGGGTGGACAGGTCAGCCACAGTGGCCACCCCCCTGTAAATTAGTTTAAAATGACTGAGGGGGAAATAGGATGGAGTTATATAAAATCATGAATGCTGTGGGAAAAGCAAAGAGATGTAACAGTCTTTCTTTTCCAGTACAAGCACTAAAAGGTGTTGAATTAAACTGTTGGGTGGCAGGTTCACAACATAAAGTTGCTGCTCCATGCAACGTGCATTTCAGTTGTCATGGAAAGCAGTGATTGCTAAACATTTCCATGGGTTCAAGGAGTGAGTTTATCGTTAACAGAAAAGAAACAAATTCAGGATTATCAAAGGTAGCAGTACCGTTGCTCATAATATTGCTAAACCATAAATTATGACTCTGTAGAGCTTCTTCTTTCCAAATTGTGTGTGCTTAGGGCTCAGTACTCCAGCTTGGAAGATGAGCTTGGCCATGCTGAGGGCAAATCAAGTCATGGAAGGCAATAGCTGAGACTACAGCTAGTCCAGGAGCTCGTCTCTTAGGATCTGCTGGCGATTGTTTTAGCCGGTTCTAGAGATTTTATGCTGCAGGGATCTCACAGCAACATATATTTGACAGAAATCAATTTTACATATTAGAATTGCAGATGTTGTCATGTTTCCAGTCCAGACTCTGTGCTGCTGCTGCTTGGTTTCCAGTATTCAACTGATAAGTGGTCATAAGTCTATTAATACCGATAATTTTGAAGATCAGTGATAATCTTTACTTAATTTTCTGCTAAAGATAAATAGTTTTTTTTACTTCTTGATTTTTTTATTTTCTTGGCAAAATACACTTTCTGGATGTTGGAAAAATGTGGTGCAGTGTAACAATTTCTTTACTTCAGGATTGGGTTCCTATAAGAAAGTTCAGTGCATACTATTGATAAATTGTTTTTCCCCTGAATTTTTAAATTAATTTTTATTTTAAGTTTTTTCCCCGCTAAAGGAAGTGTTTAATTTAAACAAGGGTAAGGTTCGTTTTAGAGAAGAATCTGTTTCTTTCCTGATCTTGAAACAATTCATACCTATCAGCAGTGAATTCCACAAATTATGCTTTGTGAGACTTGAGAAAAATCTGTTGTCAGGCTAAATATTGTTTAGAATTAGAGGAACAGTAGTAAAAATTGTGATACAGACTCATTGTGTAGTTATACGATTGTATGTTTTCTCAGTTTTATTTTTAAGTATTAAATTGCTAAACATCTTTTATCCTTAAAGCAGCAATTTCTTTTTGTCTGTTCAACTTTTTTGTGTCAATTATTAGATATAATTGGCTGACAGATGTAGGTAGTAATAATTGGCTCATAGATAATTATGTAATTCTACAAAGACAATATCAGCATTATTTATTTAATAACAATTATTTGCTAAATCAAATGTTATCACCCATCTGTTAACAATTTGTGTCTTTAACAACTGAAAGACTTGCTTGAACATGTTTGCTTCCTTAGATATTCAGTCTTCAAAAAAAAGATGTTCTTGATATTTTTAGCATTTAGCTCATTATTTTGAACTCTGCTACCAAAGACATTAATTCTTAATTTTGTCTCTGCATGGCATTAATGATAGTAGAACTCAAACTTGTCATCAGTACCACATTTGAGAAGACTTAGCTCTTCCTTTTTGCCTGTTTCAAAATAACAGAAGAAAACTATGGTTTCTGTTTACATTGATGTTTAATCATATTGAGAAGACAAGTCCATTTTTATGTGAAATCTTAATTCATGGTAATTTTCAACCTTCATGTGTGTACTTCCTAATTTTAACAATATGAATATGTTTTTCTTGGAAAAAATTATGGCCAGTATGCATGAGAGATCCCAGACTAGTAAAGACAAATCATACCAGTCTTTCAGGTGGTTGAGGAGGCAGCTGTGGTGCCGCAGCTGTCGGGAGGCAGACCCGGGGCAGGAGTTGGGGTTGTCCCGTCGCCTCCTCTTTGGGGAGCAGCCGAGCGGGTTTGCCCTTCACAGGCCCTTTCGCTGGTGTCTGGGGGTGAGCGACGGCTCAGGTTTGTCACCTGGTGGGTCTGGAGACTCCAGCGGACACTACAGGGTGGGTTGGGAGGGATGCGGCATTTCCCTCAGCTTCCTGGAGTTCTTGTTACTGCAGGAACAGCTTAAACTTTATAGCAAGTGATAAGGGCGAGACTTGTATTTTACTTATTTGTAGCTACGTTATTTTTTACCAAATTGCAACAAATCTGGGCGAGGGGGAGGAAAGTATTAAAGCTGTTTTATTTTTTCAATTTCACTATCCAAATTGTACAAGATAGAAGGTATTAAAGCATCATCAGAGGTAACTGCTGTCAGTCTTTGTGTCATGGTTAGATATTTTGTATTTCTATTGGGAAGTTGAAAGAAAGGCACCTGTGGAAAGTAACTTTAAATGCAAATACTTGGAATCTGAACACTTACATTCAGTGGGGCTTTCAAACAACATTATTTTCTTGCCCATCTTTTTAGTAGTGTTGCTAAGTTTTATTATTGCTAGAAGAATTGCTGAGAGTTCTGGCAGACTGGGCAGATTTCTGCCATAGGCTGATCTCTCTATTTTAAAAAGGCTGTACAGTTAGAGATAAGATATATTAGATGATATTTTAAAATTTGCAGTTATGTTCAAGTTGTCTACAGAAGCACTCTGCATAATACAATACAGTTTGCTCTTCCACAATGTATTTGAGGTACATAAAACCTGTGTGATTTATAGCCTGTGCAACATCTGTTGACTCTAAAGATGAAAAAATCAAGTAAATCTGCAGCTAATTGCAGGAAGTTATTGATGGTATGCCAGGGTAGAGGTGGGAGGAATTAAATATGCATTTATTAAAGATACAAATGATGTATATTCTAAAGTACCGAGGGAGTTAACATAGCTGATACTAAAGAAAATGCAGTTCAGCTTTTGCAGAAATGTTTTCCCGAAGGTGTGAGTATGAAAGGGGTGAACAGTGGGTGTTGAAAAGAGGCAGGAGAGACCCAGAAGGAGAGAGGAATATGAAAGAAATCTTTGCAGCTTATATAGGTAGTAACGAGAAAAGTAGTATTCCTCCTTATCCAGGGGCCAGGCTAATAGCATGATTTTTTTTTTATAAATTTGATTTTGCAGCCCTGTAGCACTACTGATCTTAAAATACCTCCTGACATTTACAAGTATGATAAAAACTCAAAAAAATGTAGGATATATCTCACCAAAATGAAAAAAATGAAGTGCAGCTTTTGATGACTAACTCAGTAAGGTAATTGTAGACTTGTACACCTTAAGTCTGTGACTGTCCATATATACCTTTATCTAGATGGAAAAGTATTAAAGAATTAGGTGATTAACACACAAATGAACTAACATCTCTTCTGCCCCACTTTGAGGGCACTGATTCAGCGAGGACTCAGCTATCTTTGCCATCTCAGCAGCCAGTGGGATGTTGGAAATCAGTTCTTTTTGACTAAGATTTTTTGAAACACATCATGCATTTCCCTCATTTTCTTTTATCATTGCATGGCTCTGTTGCAACATGGCATGGTACTGATGGAAACTGAATCATTGTACCTTTACATAATGTTCTATATTGGGAGATTCTACCTAGCTATTGAATGATAGCATGTTCATAATACTAAAGCTGCCAAAAATACTGGTATTTTCAGGCCAACATGTAAATGTAGGTTATCTTTTACATCCATCTACTCATATTATGCTTGCTCTCATGGCTTTAATTGTGATGCAAACTTAGGTAAATAAGATAGAGCTGAAGTCATATACCTTTGTTTAGATGAGTCCTTGTGTTTGTTCAGGAAAGAGAGGGATTTCCTCAGCCGCTCCAGTAATATAGTTGGAAAGGCATAATTCCTTTACATGGGTTTATGATGCAGTTGCAATATATTTTCAATGCAATTATCTCTTGCAGGTATGAGAGTACATTTCTTTTCATCCTGCTTCATTTTGATACTGATCTGATGCTCCATTTCAAGGAGGACTGCTTGTTGTTCACCTGTTGAGGTCTTAAGAAATATTTTCCTGACAGCAAAAATCCTGATGAATGTCTGCTTGAAATTTATTAAAAACAAGCTTTATTCACCCCTTTGTTTCCCAGTTTTGGACTCTCTACTGCAATTTGAGCAGAAACGTGGTTGGCATCGGTAATGAGCAGGCGGTGCCGTGCTGCGGGCTTGGGTGGGGGTGGGAGGAAACTGCCCAGGTGGAATGCAGATGGTGGCATTAAATTACTCTTATAGATTGATAAGACCAAACTGTATGAACTGACTTGTATTTTTATTCTTTCACAAGTTACATCCCTTCATATTTTTCTGTATCTTATATTTGAGCATGCTATCATTCTTATAGCTTTCAACCCGTAAGTTCGTTTCATCCGTAATCCCCTACCTGACCTTCATCTCTCTTCTGTTCCATATTATACCTTTCTGTCCTCCTTTCTGTTTCTGTCTTTTTCACATATGCTGTGCACATTGCTTCGCATCTGTGATGCTATGAAGTCTGTTCAAAACAGAAATAGGACAACTAGATTTTTACTGCAACGTTCTTTTATTTTTACTTAGCTCCAAAAAAAGCCCACGAGGGGTATTGATTTGTGAAGGTATTATTGCTTTATTGGCACAATAAATATTATTTTGAAAGTCCATGTACATCTGAAGAGCAGTTCCTTATCTGTGCAGTGTCTAAATTAAACTTCAATGACTTTATTATGGTAGAGTGTTTTTTATTTTCTGTTTATTTTTAATGGGCAATCTTAATTATAAGAATTAAATGTAGCCTTTATGAATGATATAGATATTGGTTTTGTTTTCGTGATTGTAACTTTTGCTCCATGTTATGGACCTGCTGTACTTGTAATTTATAGGTATCAATGTAAGAAATTTTCTTTTGAATGTTTTCTGATTTCTAGGCCATAGCTCAAATGGGATATTTAGGATGGAGTGTGTTTCAGATTCATCCAAATGCAGACGAGGAATGATATGAATGTTACAGTTCTTTGGGAGTCTGTTATCACAGAGAATTTAGGAAAAATGCAGTTTTAGTTACTAAAAATGTTTTGAGAGGTCTTAAGGAACTTTCTCAAATCAGCTTAATTTGAGGGAAGCTTAAGCTCAGGCTGATTTTTAGAGTTCTAGATCTTAATGTTTCACACTTTGCCAATTTAAATTATATTCAAAACTAATGTGTGCACTCACAGAATCACAGCATGTTAGGGATTGGAAGGGACAGGTAAACATCCTCCATGGGTAAGGTGTATGGCACCATAAATATGGTATTCTCCCCAGAAGTCTAATCAGAATTTCCTGTGCTGTAGTTTGTGTGTCTGGCCTCCTGTCCTGCCCATGTGCACCTCTGAGAAAGATCTGGCTCTGTTTTCTCCTGAGCACCTGTTAGGTAGCAGAAGGCAGCAGTTAGATTTCTTCTTAATCGTCTCTCTTCTACGTTAACAGACTTGGTTATTTCAGCCTCTCCTCTTACTCATGGGCTTCAATCCCCTGTCTTGGTGGTTCCCTGTTGGACTCAATCCAGTTTGTCAGTGTCTTTCTTGTACTGGGTGGTATGGAGTACAGTGTCCTTACAAGTGCCAAATAATAATAATCACTTCTCTCAACCTGCTGTCTATACCCTTGCTACACCTGGTCCAGTAGATGGTAGGATGCCTCTGCCACAAGTACATACTTCTGGTTTCCGTTCAACTGGCTCAGTTTCTGCAAAGCTGCTCTCCAGCGAAGGAGCACCCGAGCTGCTGGGGTGCACAGGGTCGTGCCATGCCGGGTGAACAGGCCTTAATTTGCTTTTGTTGAACTTTATGATGTTTCTGTCTGTCCGTTTCTCAAGGTCACTGAGGTTCTTCAGCGTGGCAGCCCTGCCCTCCCGCGTACTGAGCACCTCCCCCAAATTGCTGTCACCCGCAAGCTGACAGAGGGTTAATTTTGTCCCATCACCCAGGTTGTTAACAGTGATATTAAACAATATCAGCTCCCCTTTGAGCCTGTCAGGCCAGGCAGCTGAGGAGACAGTGGGGAAAACAGCAAAGAGCAGCTTTAGTGGGTCTTGGTTAAGTGAGGTTGTGAGTCTGTGCTCAAGGGTGAGGGGGAGGCCTGGGGGAGATCTAATGGTGTGTGGGTGGGGGAACCTTAAAGGAGTTCAACAACTCCTGCTTTAGGCCTAAGTGAATGTGGGAGTCGTGTGGTATAACTTGTGATTAGACCTAAGTAGTGTTTGTCTTGGCGTGTCAAGCTATTTTCTGAATCATGGCATTTTCACAGGAATGTCTCTAAAATATGGTGCTCATTGTTAAGTCAGTGATGATGATAAAAATAGATATCAAACTCATTTCCATCAATTCCAGATCCTGCCTGGCATCTGATTTCCAGCCCAGAGAGCAGTAGGAATTAACTCTTCCGTCAAGACAACTTAAATGCAGCTTTAATATAATATTAAAAATAGCTAGTCAGTCTTCCTCACTACTCCTCCAGTATTCATATCAACTTTGGGTGTGTTTTTTGAGTTTTATGCATGCAGTCTGGAGAGAAACAGCAAGTTTCTTCTGTAGATAGGATTGATCATAGATGATAATTAAAGCACTATTAAATGTTTTACCACAAACCATATTCCTTAAAAAACTCAGCTGTAGTAATTTGGAGGAAATACAGCTGAACCCAAGTGCAGGATGACAACTCATTCCTTCTTATTCCAACCTGCCTGTAGGCCTAAAATTTTCCCCTTTGTTTTAACATGCTAGAAAAAGTTCAATTCTTTCATACCTATGTGATCTCTAAAATTAGAGTGTTGAATTCTCAATTTTCTTCTGCAGTAAAGCTTTAATCAGATAAGATAATGCCTCGTCATTGGAAGTGTTTAAGGTCAGGTTGGACAGGCATTTGAGCAACGTGATACAGTGAAAGATGCCCCTGCCTATTGGACTAGATGATCTTTAAAGGCCCCTTCTGACTCAAACCATTCCGTGATTCTGTGATAGTACAATGTAGATGATAGATCTGCTTTACAGTACAAGATAATTGTCTGTATTTAAATGAGTGGTTCAAGTTTTGCTTTCTTCGAATCATGTGCTATCCACCGGTTTGGTTTTGGTACTGTTGACCTCATTTTTCTAAAACTAAACCAGTCTTGGCATGTGATTGGTATAAAAACCTGAGAAGTGTTTTGCTTTGTTTTTATTTTTAATGTCCCACTTCACTAGGGACATCTATAAGAAGCTATTATATACCTGGTTGTGTAACACATCCTATTTCCTTTTCTGGACTCAGGCAGCAGGAGCACGTTAACACGCTGTCCGAGCCAGCAAACTGAAATACAGTGCCATGGGCCCCACTCGGCTCCTGGCTCCAGCGGGACAGTTGCACCTCAATTAATGTTGCTCAAACAGCTGAAAAATGAAACCTTATATATTATGCATACAAGCAGTTCGTTTTTAAGATTGTAGCAATTTGCTAAATAAAGATCAGTTTTCATAGGAACTTAATGGTGTTTTAGTGAAGGAGATTTTATTCTCATTTGTTTCACTGAGCAAAAGAAAAGTTGGAAGGAATCTTGTCCTGTAGAAAAAGGAAGGAAAGGTTGCAGGAGTTTTGTAAGTAACTGGTATCTTAGCAAAATAAAAATTTATTCCTCTTTGTGAAAGAATTCTTGATATCGGCAGAAAATTTTAAAAATTTATCATTTAAAATTTTAAAAATTAATCACTTTGTACAGCATATCTAAAATGTATTGCATATTGCATACAGCACGTGGTATAGAGCAATGACATTCTTATTTTGAACACTTTAAAAGGCACCATAATCTATGCAGTTTTTATAGGAACAAGCATATTTTACTGAAGAACTCATGTTGCATAAGATGGCTGTAAGATATTGTTTCATAGTAACTGTAGTAGAATCTCTTTCACTTGATTTAAAGGCTTAATATAATCCTTTCTTCAGCAAGTGCTTTTGGTGACTGATGCAGACTGTGGGGCAGTGATTTCAGCCTATGCGGAGAATTAGTCTGATTAAAGAACAGCATGGAGAAAGGTTCTTTTTGGAGCCAGTAGCTTCCAGTCTAAAGGCCTACAAATGTGTCTGCTCTTGCCGTTCTCCCTCTGCTTTGTGCATCAATTGCAAGAAAAATTTGAGTGACTCTAAGAACCAGTCTATTGTTCTTTAAGTTCAGGGTGTTTGCCTATTCCACTTAAAGAAAAAAGATGTAATATCAGATGTTAGGTTGCTTTCACTGAAGGGTGAGCATTGGGTTTCTGCTGAGGTATTGGAATCTCAGGCTCTTTTCTAAGACTGGTTTTCATTTCATATTACCTGCATTGATAAAAGTAAACAAATTGACATATTCAGGCGCATCAGCATCCGGTGGTGTTGGGGCAAACAGGATCTCCTTCCTTTTCAGTAGCTAGTGCCATAACTAACGTTCCCATTAGGACTGTGGAAGTTTCCATGCTAGATTAGATTTGTGGCCCATTTGAATTAGTAAATTACTTTGAGGTTCCTTAGAAGCAGATGGAAAAAAAATTCAAATAGGTCCTCAGCAGTTCTAACAAATCAATCCACTCACTTTGTTCTGTGCTTGTATCTAGGCACTGCTGGAGGACCAAAGACTGAGGGTTTAATAACCCCTTTCAAAACTGAAATTGATTGTTATTACTGAATGCTTCTCCCTCGTAGGAAAGATTTTATGTGGTTTTACAATATCTGTCTAGTCCCTTCTAATTTTGTGTAACAGAAATAAATATTGCGAATAGCAGATTCATGAGCATCTTCCACCAATGCACCGGTGAGCCTCCGCCGAGAGGGGAAGTTGTGTCCTGCACGTGGGTTCCTGCCCTCTCCCTGTGCTCGTCCGTCTGCACCCTGAGTCAGAGGAGAGAACGTCTTGACGTGAGAACTAACTCGACAGAAAAACTCTTACGAGTGCTGGAACTTGGAGGCTGGGGTGGAGTGAAAGAATGGGGCAGCAGGTTGGGGGCACAGAGCTGGAAACCAGAGAGCGTTCTGTTCAGGGCAGCCTGTGCTCAGATCAGCTAAAAGTAATAATGACATTGCGGTTTTACTCCATCTTGACATTCTTTATTTTTAATATGCTATTTTTAATGGGCACTTTCAACCCATTTGTTCTGATGCTTAAATTACCTCTAGAGAAATTTTCAGTACAAATGCTGTGCTGCGTGCATTGTAACGTTTGCGCTCTAGCAATCTTCTACAGTATTTCTTAATCATGTTTTGGTAGCCTCTCATCTTCTGCATACTTAAATCTCAGCAGAATTCTTGAGTAACATTTGGACCTGTTGACTTTTTAGAATTTAATTTATTAGTTTCTTCCAAAATTGTAATTTTTCTTCATTATGGAAAAAGAACAGCCGTAGAGTACAGATATCACCAACGTTTTTCTGTAACTAAGACTGCAGAAGCAAAATAAAACAAATGACCCATGCAAAAGAAAAAAGCCACAAACCTTCATCAAGCTGGCAAACAAAAACCTACGATTTTATGTTTTTATCTTTTAATTTAGAATTTCAGGTTTGGCTTAATTTCATTTAATCCCCTCCCCCAAATGAAACACCTTTTCATTTGTCATTGGATTCTTGCTACTTATGCATTTGGGGGGGTGGTGCTGATCTGAGGTGCTTGCCCCTGGGGAATGCACTTTAACTCTTCTGATTTCCTTCGTTCCTCTTCTTTATTAGTGTCACTGAAGTTACTTCTCAGAGCACAGAAGGGTTTATCTTTTGGCTCAAGTAGCCTCTTGAGTGACGCAGTCTAATCACGCTGGTTTATTACTGACTGTCCTGGTTTCCTCTTTGTTGGTGCACCTGATTGTCCTCAGTAGACTTCCGTTGCTTCCCTAGTTTCTAGCAGAAGCTCAAAATCAACTCAGCCTAAATAAAGAGCATAATACAGCTTTTTAAAAGTTCACAGGAATGCTAACTTCATAGTTATCTTTTTTCCAAAACATGTTTTAGTACCTACAGAAAGTTTCTATTCAGATTTTGTCCTGTCTTCATTATATATTGTTATAGAGCAATATTTGAGGTCAAAAAATGAAATAATGTAGTAGAAAGATTCTACATTGTTGAGCCACTTATATTAATGTTTATAAATATATAAAGGGTGAGTGCCATGAGGATGGAGCCAGGCTCTTCTCGGTGGCAAACAATGACAGGACAAGGGGTAATGGGATCAAGCTGGAACACAAGAGGTTCCGCTTAAATTTGAGAAGCAGCTTCTTCTCAGTGAGGGTGACAAAGCACTGGAACAGGCTGCCCAGGGAGGTTGTGGAGTCTCCTTCTCTGGAGACATTCAAAACCCGCCTGGACATGTTCCTGTGCGACCTCACCTAGGCGTTCCTGCTCCAGCAGGGGGATTGGACTGGATGATCTTTTGAGGTCCCTTCCAATCCCAAACATACTGTGATACTGTGATTAAGAAATACTAATTGTTTTGCTCAGAGTATTATTTATCTGTCTAATGTACCACATGCATATTGGATTTATCTCTTGTCTAGTAAACTTCTTTTACTTAACTATCTGGGAAATGTTGGTTTAAAAACTGCATTTTTAAGTAGCATCTCAGCCAGTGGTTTAGAAGAGCTGTTCAGGTTTAGTAAATCAAGAAAATTTGGAATTTTAATGACCAAAATATTTTTTTGTTTAAGAAATATAAAGTTCGCACTCTTTGTTAGGCTGAGGTAGATTATAAATGTCACTGATTCCTGGGGCTCACTCTATTCTGCCTTGACATATAGTATTTTTGTTCGGGAAGAGGATTCAGCAGGCAGTCTGTATTTGAAGTCCTTAAAAAGTCATTTCCAGCTGTGCTTTCCAAACTTAATAAGGTGTGATAGTTAGAAGGGAAGCAATACCAACACCTTACGGGAGAGTTACGGATTGTCCTTTATGTTTATGAACCTATATAAAGAGGTAGAATTATCAGAGGGACGGGAGGTGGAGGGATGGCTGTAGGACTCTGTCTCCTTCCACTAATTTCCTCCTGGGTTCCACTGAGCAGAACTGACCCGTGTCCCGTGCTGGTGAGGGTGATGCCCGTCCTGGCTGCATCCAGCCCTGCCATGTGGTGGTACAGGATATTTAGGTCCTAATTAATTTAAAGCACAAGTCTTCTCAAAGTTAATAAAATGTTATATTTGTGCTTTTGAAATCTGCTCAGGTAGAGCTGGCAGTTATAAATACTATACTCACTAAATCTCTTATGGTTAGCGTAGTAAGGTTAAAGCAGAAGGAAAACTGGCAAGTTTTAAACTGGGCCCCAGTCCCCAGAGTCTGTGCTAACTGGGAGATGGACTACTGTGTCTGCTTAATTCCTGAGAAGACATGAGTAGCTTATGGCCCGTGTCACCCTCACCTCTGATCGTGACTATGGTCTTATCGACTGACTGTGCACAGCAAGAAACAGAATAATGATTGCACAAGAGCCTGAGGCAAAATCCTACATTTGCTGGTCCCTGGGTTAATAACTGGTAGTACAATTGTTGTATTTCGTGTGGCGCGGTTTCTTTACTAGCTAAAATTGGCCGTTTGGAATGTGCAAGTTCCTCTGCAATATTTGCGACGCACCGTGGCTCTGGCCATGATCTGACCGCCCTGGTGTCAGCTGCCCTTCTGCTGGTTTCGTCGTGCTGTCCGCGGTGGCAGCATCGCCCCTGAGAATACGCAACTGCAGAAATTTCTAACATTATGTTGTCTGTTTAGGTGACAAAAACTATCCAAAGGCACATTTCCTGCCTGTGTTGCAGCTTCTGCTCTCACATAGGAATGGCAGGAAAACACTTGCAGGTGTTTCTGCTGTAGACCTGCTGTTCTTAGGAAAACTGCTTTTGCTTTCACTACAGTACAATACGATTGCTGGGGCTTCCCTACAGGTTAGAATAGCAACTCAGAGCATCCGTAGCAGCATGTCTAGCCACTGGACCCACAGAAAGGCCCTCTGTTTGGAAGTCCTGCTGAAACGCATTGTCTCAAAGTATTTTGCTAGGATTGCAGGAAACTTGGAAGGAAGCTGCACATTTTGGCAGTTTAGCAGGAGGTGGTTGCCAGTCTGAGGCGCAGATGGAGGTATTTGGATAAGCTGAAGCAGCGTGGCCTTTCTGTTCCTTTCTTAAAACCATCAGAAGGATTAGATTTTTAGCACTTAAAATGGCTTAATTTCGATTTTGAGATAAGGTACAGCAGAGAGAAGCAGTCTCTTTTTAGTTCTCTTCCACAATTTTTTCTGTGTGTTTAGGAGATCAGAACCATATTTTAATTTTATTTTGTTTAAGCAGCCTGCGGTTGTGGAATATGATTTAATGATATAAATGAACCCCATAGCAGATCTTGTATTTGTGGAGTATGTAGGTCTTTGGTTATATTTGCAAGTTTTTAAACCACATGTTGCCAAGAAACTACTTCAGCATTTATTGTGGCAGTAGACTTATTCTGTGAGTAGTTCTTTGCGCTTTTTTTTTCCTGTACAGCTGAGAGGAAGGGGTCAGAAAACTTGTCTTCACATTCAAGATACTTGCTCATTGAAGCTGGTGAGAGTTTAATATTAGCTTTAATCAGTTCCTATGCAAGGCCCCCTGTAGACATGCAGCTGGATCACAGCAAAAAGGTGCAGGGAGGTGATGGGTAAGTGGGGCCGCTGCAGCCCCTGGCAAAAGGGAGCCAGGAGGCCTGCGTGGTTGAATAGGGATCTGTTGGGTATGCTCAAGCAGAAGAGGAGAGCTTACAGGTCATGGAAGCAGGGGCTGGCCACTTGGGAAGAATATAAGGCTGCTGTTAGAGGATGTAGGAAGGCAGCTAGGATAGCCAAGGCCTCCTTAGAATTACAGCTGGCGAGAGGGGTCAAGGACAGCAAAAAGAACTTTTACAAATACATAGCAGATAAAACTAATACCAGAGGCAATGTAGGCCCACTGATGAACGGGGTGGGTGCCCTGGTGGCAGAAGATACAGAGAAGGCAGAATTACTGAATGCCTTCTTTGTCTCTGTCTACTCTGCCGGAGGCTGTCCTGGGGAGCCGTGTACCCCTGAGACCCCGGATGAAGCCAGGTCAATGGAGGAGTTTGCTTTAGTCGATGAGGACTGGGTTAGGGAGCAATTAAATAGTCTGGACATCCATAAATCCATGGGTCCAGATGGGATGCATCCGCAGGTGCTGAGGGAGCTGGCTGAAGTCATTGCTGGACCGCTCTCCATCATCTTTGCCAAGTCTTGGGAAACGGGAGAGGTGCCCGAGGATTGGAGGAAAGCAAATGTCACTCCAGTCTTCAAAAAGGGCAAGAAGGAGGACCCGGGTAATTATAGACCAGTCAGCCTCACCTCTGTCCCTGGGAAAGTAATGGAACAGCTAATCCTTGGTGCCACCTCAAGGCATATCAAGGATAAGAGGGTTATTAGGGGCAGTCAGCATGGCTTTAGCAAGGGTAAGTCATGCTTGACCAACCTCATAGCCTTTTATGAGAATGTAACAAGGTGGAAGGATGATGGCAGAGTGGTGGATGTGGTCTACCTTGACTTCAGTAAAGCCTTTGACACAGTCTCCCACAGCATCCTCACAGCTAAGTTGAGGAGGTGTGGTCTAGACAATAGAGTAGTGAGGTGGGTTGCAAACTGGCTTAAGGAGAGAAGCCAGAGAGTGGTAGTCAATGGTGCGGAGTCTAGTTGGAGGCCAGTATCTAGTGGAGCGCCTCAGGGGTCAGTACTGGGGCCAGTATTATTCAATATATTCATTAACGATTTAGACGAGGGAATAGAGTGTACTATCAGCAAGTTTGCTGATGACACTAAGCTGGGAGGGGTGGCTGACACGCCAGAAGGCTGTGCTGCCATCCAGAGACCTGGACAGGCTGGAGAGTTGGGCGGGGAATAACCTAATGAAATTTAACAAGGGAAAGTGTAGAGTCCTGCATCTGGGCAGGAACAACCCCAGGTTCCAGTATAGGTTGGGAAATTACATATTAGAGAGCAGTGTAGGGGAAAGGGACCTGGGGGTCCTGGTGGACAACAGGATGACCATGAGCCAGCACTGTGCCCTTGTGGCCAGGAAGGCCAGTGGCATCCTGGGGTGTATTAGAAGGGGGGTGGTTAGTAGGTCAGAGAGGTCCTCCTTCCCCTCTACTCCGCCCTGGTGAGACCACACCTGGAATATTGTGTCCAGTTCTGGCCCCTCAGTTCCAGAAGGACAGGGAACTGCTGGAGAGGGTCCAGCGTAGGGCAACGAAGATGATTAAGGGAGTGGAACATCTCCCTTATGAAGAAAGGCTGAGGGAGCTGGGGCTCTTTAGTTTGGAGAAGAGGAGACTAAGGGGGGACCTCATTAATGTTTATAAATATATAAAGGGTGAGTGCCATGAGGATGGAGCCAGGCTCTTCTCGGTGGCAAACAATGATAGGACAAGGGGTAATGGGATCAAGCTGGAACACAAGAGGTTCTGCTTAAATTTGAGAAAAAACTTCTTCTCAGTAAGGGTGACAGAGCACTGGAACAGGCTGCCCAGGGAGGTTGTGGAGTCTCCTTCTCTGGAGACATTCAAAACCCGCCTGGACATGTTCCTGTGCGACCTCACCTAGGCGTTCCTGCTCCAGCAGGGGGATTGGACTAGATGATCTTTTGAGGTCCCTTCCAATCCCAAACATACTGTGATACTGTGAAAAGCAGCTTTTTCAGCGTGTCTGCAATAGGGGGACATGCTGTCCTGCTCTCTGATCCGTTTTTAAACAAACACATATAGACAAAAGCATTTGCAGGCCTGTTCTTAGTAGACTAAAACCTATTAGACATACTGTACTGTTAAGAGATCTGATTTCCTTTATGCCTGACGAAGTTTTATGTAGTACTTATCCGAACTTTTTGTTTCGTTTTCTTATGTGGTGTTTTTTGTAGGCAGGTACAGGGATGATGATCTCTGCATAGCTGTGAAGTGACTCACTTGGAATATTGTTTTCAGTTGTGAACATGTGGTTGCTAAATTAATCTGAGGCTTAGATTATTTTTTTTGTGAATAAACAAAAATACTAGGCTGCTGAAGTGAAAGGTTATTTGTCAAAGATTTAGAAGTTCAGTTAGCTTAGTTGGAATTTAAGTCCGTGCCTTAATGAACTTACTGGGAGGACGTAAAAGGAAGATAACTTCATTAGGAACTTGTAGTGTGCTATTTATAAATAGAAATAGTGGAATGTTGTCTGATGGAGGAAGCGTCTGACACCAGGTGAAATGCCCTGGTCATTATTTTGTTAGTTTTATTGGTTGTTTCAAAAGCAGCAGTGGAAGACCTGCCTGATTGCACAGAATCCTGAAAAATGTGTAAGTGAGTGGTCCTGTGTTATCTTGGAGATAAGCAGTAGTGTAAAGGTCTAGGCTACATTGAGATGGGGAATTGGGAAGACTTAAATCTAGAAAGATAAAAAAGGAGTGGAAAAAAAGAATATTTTAACTTTGAATGTTCCTCGGGTTCACTGGGTACCTTCCTAGGCTGCCTTTTCATTTCTCTGTGGATCTAATCTAAGGCACCCAGACATGTTCAGAAGTGTTCGTTTTAAAAATTTCATCGTCCAGTTCCCACCTAATTTATGTTGTAATTCAGAGTTTTAAGTGGAGAGGTGTATCTGTTCTTGGAAGAGCCTAAAGCATTAGATATTCTCAGGTTGTGCTTTCAAATTCCAGGAATATGGATTTCAGAGCAGTGGCCTTAGTTGGTTTGATTTGCAAAAATGAGCCATAGTTATGGGTGTAATTGCATAATATTTGAATTATTTGAGTTCTAGCCAAATGTAAGCTGTAGGAAGCTGAATATACTGTTCTTGCATTCCAAGTGAGTGTTAACTAACAAACTGAAGATGTCTGGTAAGAGGCATCCTCCAGCCCTTATTTCACTAACAGGTCAGGTTAGGAGATCAAGATTGGGCAAAGAGCCAACAGGAGAGAACTTAGATGTCAGGGACCTCAGGGAGGGCGAAAACCTCATTTTTACTCCCTGGGTTGTGTTTTAAATCTAAAATTGTCTCATGTGAAAAGCCTAAATAATCCAAAGAGTAAGCTTTATAGCGTTGGCCCCTTTAAAAGAAACTAATTTTGTCTGGGAGAAAGGATGACACATATTCACATCTCCTTTGATAAAGGGAGATGAAATGTTGGGTTTTCTATGTGCTGGACTGCTCTTATTGCTAGGTGGCTATTAGTGAAAGATGAAGTGATTTGGCCAAATCTTTGTAGCTAGTGGCAAAAGTTTGAGTTTGACTAGCTTTTCTTGCTGCAGTCTCCAGTCCAGCCCAGTAATCTGTAGATACCCTTCTGATGGTGGTTTCCCTGATTATAATAAATTTTGTGATGTTTCTGTGGTCAAAAATGAAAAAAACATTGTTTTGTTTTCTTGCCATTTTTCTGTGTTTGATCCCAAATGTTTAGAAGTGCAGTTTAAATATATGGAGTATAATGTAAATCTGTTAATGCGTAATACACCTGGTATTTCAGATCTTGGAGTAAATTTTGCTTATTCGAAGATTAGAGGTTAGAGAAGTTTAATTGTCTGGTCAGTCCTTTGGGACAAGGAGACGACTTCTTGCCCCTTCCTGCCCTGTGACTGAGATTCTGGGGTTACTAAAACTCACACTGTGCACCCCTTTGGCAGCGTTTGGGTCTAGAGAAGTGCAGTCCAGTGAATTCAATGTATTCAATAGCCAGATTTTCTTGAATAACAATCTTTTGATTTTGAGTTTTTTATTGTATAATACGTCACTTTGGCGTACTGTATTGTCAAGTGTTGTATGGAAAAATGTCTCTTGGAAATAACTGTAACTTCTAAATGTTTTAGCGTGTTTAAAATGTTCCATTATTCTGTGCTTATCTGTGTTTTGTTGCTTTGTAGATTACCTTTCTCAAGGGATAGACCTGTCTGGAATAGAAGTAATTGAAAATGACCTGCTTTTTATTGCAAGAGCTCGGCTTGAGGTGGAAAATCAGGCTAAAAGGTTACTTGAGCAAGGTGTGGAGACTCAGGTAAAATACACTTCCTTCTTTATTTCCTTTCAAGGCTCAAGTGTCAAAGTGCTCTGGGCTTGATTTCCTTTGTTTTGTGTAGCATTGTCTAATGGAGATGAAACATGAAAAATTCTTACTTGAGAAATTCTCACACATGAGATTATCCAGAGAAATTGACGAAACTGAACTTGTACAATATTTGCAAGGATAAAATTTTGCAGGATCTGATCCTGAAATTGAGAAGAAAGTAGGTGCTGGTATGAAGAGTTTAACTCTAAACACTCTGTTAAAAGCTTGATGATTGATAGGACTTTGCATCACGCACAGTATACTACATTGCCAATATTGCCAAGCTTTTTAGATAAATCTGAAAAATGTGGTTTCTTAAAACTGTAAGAAGATTTCTACATTTTAGCTGTACAGTAATATATTAAAAAGATTTGAAAGATTTCCCATTAAAATTTTAAAGGGCATTTTAAACTTTGAGGTAAACATTCACTGTAGAGAATACCAAAACGAATATGCATAATTACATTCATCCATACTAAATGTAGTTATCTACATTTTTAATGACCTGGCTATGTCTGTTATTTAACTATTTGTAGCATCATTAGTGCTGTCTTCTTGCCTTTTAAAAATTCATTCTCTCTTGTCTATACTTTTTAGTATCCTTTTAAAAAAATAGAATTTTAAATCTCCATTTCTACAGCATGAGGAGAAATCTGGTACAAGTTCCTATCAAATTTGGGTGTTAAATTAGGGAACAAGGAGGATTAGCACAAGACAATTTTATGCTCTTTGCTACCAGTGGTTAAACTTACCAGTAAGTCAGTATAGCATTCATTGAAAGTTGACATGAAAATAGAATGGAAAAATCTCTTTATTAAATTGGCTTGGTTAGATAATTGAGGATTAAAATTATCAATATGTCTCAAACTTTTACTTAGACCTCTCATTTCAAGAGATTTTCTGCAATAAGAAGTCATGTGGTAAATACCTTTGGCTCTTTACTGATAACAAAATGGTAGGAAAAAACAGCCCGTTTTTTACTTGATTGCTATTTAAATGTTGAAACTCTTGGTTATTTGAGCATGTTGCCAGTCTGTGATTGGGCTTCTTACAAGCTATGAAGCATACGTGATGTTAAATAAAGACTGAAGAAAGATAGGGCCTAAGAAAAAACAAGTGGACATTTATTTTAAATGTAGCAAAAGTCTTCATCAGTTTATACTCTTTCTAGTTTTTCATGTCAGATTTGACCTTCTCTAATAATTTTCTCTTCATATTAAGCACTAAAACGGAACTGACAAAGAAACCTTGGGGAAATCAATCCCACTCCACTTGAAAAATAGACAGATTTATTAGATGTTCCAGGCTGTATGCAGGTAATCAAGAGATTATTACAGTATGTGCCTGTTGTGCTTTAGCCAGGGGCCTGTTTCCAGCTAATGGAAGATTGTTTGGAAGAACATTATTAGTGCTTAGTCATATCAGAAGTGGGGATGTTTCCATGAGGAGGTGTTGGCCTACGCTTCACAGGTTTGTTGTTGGAGATGATTCGCAAATTTAATGTTGGAAAAATAGTGCTTTAGAAAACACGCATGCTTGCATTGCTCGAGAAATTTCGAATTTGAAATATGACTAGCAGATAGTGTGTCTTTCGTTCTTATTATTGTAGCTGTGTGCTGTATTGACAAGCTGATTTACTTTTATGCTTTCCAAGCCCTGAGATTTCCCTCATGAGGGCATGGGATCTTCATCTTTTCCTCTGTGTTTTGTATCACAGAATTCCTCAGATGGGCCAGCATCTCTTCTGGTAGCCAGCTCTGTACCTTTGAGAATAGTGCATCTGTGCTTGTCCAGGTGGTTCTTCAGTTATTTGCTATTCATATTTGCAATTGCAATTGTAGTTCTCACCTTTGTTTTGATCTACTGTGTAAGTAATACATGAGATCAGTTGCCTACATAACAGCGAGCTTATTTCTGTATTTCATCTAGCACTTTTCAGCAATGCCTTAAGAAGAAAGTTAGTCTTATGTCTCCATTTAGGAGGACTTCAGTGTCCACCTGGAAGAGAAGCAGGGAGTGGAAATACTTAACAAAAACCCAAATAAACAACAAAAAAATCCCAACAGCAAACAGCCCATAAGTATCTCCTCTTAAGCAGAAGTCTTTAGAATTTGGTGAATGTCTTCTCTAGAATTCAGCTTGATTTTTCAGAGGTGCTGCTAGAAGTTACTCTGACAAAAAGAACAGAGCTAAGAAGCTTAAAGTGCCCCTTTCAATATTTTGATTTATCTCCTTTGTTTAAGTAAGAAACTGTTTTTGTTATTTTGGTTATTTATTTAATGATGTATAAGTCACATGCTAATGAGCTGATCCCAGATTCTCCAATAACCACCAGCAGCAGCATGTGAAAGCAGAAACATTGTCTTTTTCTCAGCATTGTAATGCACATTTTTATTGCATGTCCATCACTGTAGCCTTTGTGTGTTTCTCAGAAAAAAAAAATAAATCTCTTTTCCTCTTCCTTTAGACGTGTGGCATTAGCATTGACTGCTTCAGAAGTAAAGTCCTCCACTGATATTCATGGTAGTATCTTTAGAGCTGCCGTCTGGGTGTAAACTAGAGGTGTCTGGTAGCATGTCTAGGCTTAACAGGCTTTTTCACAGGGCTGCCTGCCACGCTTGTCTTCCTAATCCTTTTAGAAAGGGTAAGCCCTCTTTGCTCTTATTGACAAAAGTAATACAAATAATACCAAACCTGATCAAGCAGGGGTACCAGTGGCTATGGGCAGGTAGTTTATTGTCATGTATGCTTTGTGGCGCACTCCTAGTGAACAGTGCACAGATTGATGCTCTTCCGTGACCCACAGAACAGTATCAAGAAAATGGATTCAGACCCCATCCTTAGTGCTTAGTCCCAAACTCCTTGGTAGCTTTCCTTAGTGCTGGAAGCAGGTTAATGGCAGATGGTAGTACAGAAAGCAGGAGAGGCTGCTTTAAAAGAGATAGGTCTAGAACTTTATTAAAGCCACCATTCTAAGAGAAGAGACAGCGTTGTTTTCTGCTTTGAAAAAGAAAAAAAGAGGTATACATCCAGCTTGCAAGCGCCTGAAGCGTCCCAAGCATTTCTTTGCTCACAGGATGAACCCTTGACAGAGGGATCTAGATTGGCTCTTGACACCACTTCACCTCTTTATTGAACAGCATTATATTGTGTAAAGCAGAGATGAATAATAAGAAATCACTTGAAAAAAGAGAAATTTGTTACATTTACCATAGGTCAATTCCAGGCAGAACAGTTTTGCCAGACACAGTGTTGTGACTGCTATACTTGCAAAGAAAAAAACTTTCTCTGCAGTTTCGCTCATGTCAGAAACACTTTCTGCTACATATTGTCATTCTTAGTGTGGGACTTTTCTTCTTACAGCTGACGATGCCCCAGCTTAGTTCCATCAGGTGATTACAAGGCTGGTAGCATTAGGAGCCATGTCACATGTGTGCAGAAAAGAGGTGCAGTTTCATCTCCTCCACCCCTGCTCCTCTGCAGAGGTAGCCCTAGTTCTGAGCTAAGCTCACTGCTTTAACAACAACTATGTGTAAGATAGGTGGATTTTCACGTATATGTACTTGCATATATGAATTGGCTTAGGAACTTTTGCTCTTGCTTTTGACTTTATCGATGCAGACTTTACTAATTAGTTAGGATAACAGAGAGGTCTGTGGTATCATTAAAGATTAATTAATATATAAAATATCCATATAAAATATCCATTTAGGTCAAACAAGACATGGCGTGGAGATGAGAGTACAACTCAGATTTCCTTGGGTTTGCACCTTATATACAGTTTGTCCTTTTGTGTGTTACAGAAACATTCTGTATCTTTGACCACAGACAGTAAAATTTTTCCTTATTTGTCTCCTGGGATGATCAATAGGTGTCTGACTGTTTTGTTTGAGGAAGGTTTTGGGTAAATTATGTGATGTTTGTCACCCAGTTTATCTTATTTAAGATGTGGGCAAGTTCATTTTCCTGCCCCACATGGGTCTGGAGAGAGTTAAATTCACTGATAATTCACTGAAATTGCTCTGGTGATCACGTCGTGAAGTTTCTTGATCATGTTAGAGAAAGCAAAAATTAGGTGAAGCTTCATAACTATGTTTTGTCCAAATGAATGTTAAATTTTGCCTGAGGTTTTTGGTTTGTTTTTTTTTTTTTTTTTTTTTTTTTTAAATACACTTCCCCACCCCCCAAACAAAGAGTTTTTCTAATTACAACCTCATGGAATAAAGAAGAAGAAAACCAACAACATAAATTCTGCTTCTGCGAAATGTTCAAATGCTGGATTTGTATACACAGGATGAAGTTTTTAACAGTACAATCTAAACAAAAATGTCTCAATTAATTTCAGTGTAACATCTTTATACTATTGTCACT
This sequence comes from Columba livia, assembly GCF_036013475.1. Lineage (NCBI taxonomy): Eukaryota > Metazoa > Chordata > Aves > Columbiformes > Columbidae > Columba > Columba livia. The sequence continues at coordinate 196,499,462 of NC_088602.1, forward strand.
TTGAACATATTTGTGGGCATTTTGAATTTTCATATTTTAACTCGCTGAGTAGAATTTGTTTTGTTTTGCATTCTTTTTCATACTGAACCTTTCGTCTAAGTTGTCATCTCTGGGACAAGAATAGCATTTTTTTTTCACATTACAAAATTATTAACTAGATGTGGATGCATGATTGTTCTTGATAAGACTATTTAGCGCCTGAGAAAAGTGATGGATGAAGTATTTGCATAATTAACCAGTTGTCTGGAGGTGATTATCAAGAAGTTGCTCAGTTTATCTCAGCTTAGGGTTCCCTAAGCTTATATAGAACATCTTGCACTGTTATGGCAAAATCGGTGAAATGAATCTGAAATCTTTCATAGACCAGCATTTAATCTCATGTTGAGGATCTCTAACAATAGCTCTTCTTTATTATCCCCAAGGGAGTGGAGGGTAAAGTATGTGAATAATTGACCATTTTTGCAGACATCATCATCAAGAAGTTCCATAATTTCTTTCATTTCAGGGTCCTCTGAGCTCAGTGCTTAGTAGTAGAAATACGACTTGCAGTTTTATGGCAAGATTGGTGCAATTAGTCTTCAGTCCTTCATAGGGCAGTGTTTAATGTCAAGGATCTTAAACTATACATGCTCTTTATTATCCTGTGGCAGCATTTTCCAGTTGTGCAAATGCACTTGTACATGATCGAGATATTCAGACACTAGGAATGGCTGGCATTGGGCTCCCTTTTTCACTTTTTTGGTGAACTTTTAAAGAAGGTGATAATGTTGCATTCTTGAGCTACTTGTATTATTGCTACCAAAGGCATGGGTGGCTCTTGCAGCACTACTATCTGGGCAAGGTCCTGGGATCTTATTTCTTGTTTTCCATCTCGCATACTTTAGCAAGAATATATATTTCATTGAAATACTCTTTTTTCTAGATTAGTTTATGGTGTTTTAACACTTCGATTTAAATCAAAGGAGCACTTCCTGGTTTTCACTAGTTTAGTGTCATCTTCAGATTTGAATACTTTATAGTAAAATGGGCTGTGTGTCATCATTGAATGAAGGGCGATAATCTGTGGCAGATGCTCTCTCTTACCCTACCCCACACCCCCATCATTCCCTCCCCATTAAGGAAAGGGAATAGGAGGAAAAGAGAGACAGACTTGCAAGTTGGAAAAAGTTAAAAATGTTTTACTAATGCTACTAATAGAATAGAGAAAATAATACAAGATATACAAAACTGATATTGAATTTCCCGGCACAGCTCAGTGTTGCCCGGCAGAGCCGGCTGCTCCAGGGCAGGCACCCAGAAGTACTGGGCTGGACTCTGCAGTAAACCGGAACTGGATTCGGGGATGCAGGGTCTGGATCCAGGCCTTGGGTTGCAGAGACGACAGGAAGGGTCCCCTTCAGGTGCTGGCCATTGTCGAAGAGAGCGAGACCCTTGTGATCACCCTCTTTTATAGGGTGTATGACGATTATGGGATGGAATACTCGGTCAATTTCAGTCACCTGTTCTGTTTGCCCCTCCTTGCAAATACGCCCCTCTCACTTATGGTATGTGCATTTTTATCAGTATTTTGCATTCCATTGCTATGTTATCAGCTCCTGTCTGCAAAAACATGTAGCCAAATTCAGAAAAGTGCAGTTACTTAGAAGAACTTAGCTGAAAGGAAAATACACTAAAAGAGAAACTGGTCTTGTTTTTATCAAAACCAGGGCACTGTGCAAGTGTATGAATATGGTGTCTAAAGTTGTTGGCACCTTGGAGCCATGCTGGACTGTAGAACAAAGTCCAGTGTCATAGGAGAAGGTAACTTTGTGTGCCCCATGGTTGTATAGTGGACCTCTTCATGTTTATCTTTAGTTCATTTAGCTTAGGATGTGTTACCTTGCCCACACTGTTGTACTGTGCTAGTCAAAAGAAAAATTTTAACTTCCAGATGTTTTTGCCTGCCCTTTGCTGCTTTTACATATTATCTGTCTCATACCTTTCCAATAATATAAGCCCTTACGTACTTCAGAATGGAATTGATTGCTGTTACATAGATGTGCATAGTTGCACATATATGCATTAATTACAAAATGATCATTATAATAACAAATTAAGTAGAAAGACAGGAGAAAAGAACTCCTCTAATTTGGCACACATCCGGTCATCTTTTTATCCATATACTGTAAGTAGTTACCCTCATAAAAAGTCTGGAAATGGAAATGCTACCCGGAGTACATTTTTTTCTTAAGGCAAACATTAGTCATTGCCTTTTTTTTTCTTCTTTCTGACATTAATTTTTACTTTGAAAGCTAGTAGCTGGAATTTAACCTCATCACTGTCAAAAATTTAACCAATATAGTACCTTTTAGGCGGTTGATGTTATGTTTCCTTATTATTCCACAATCTTGATTCCCTGGAGGAGATCCTGATGGAAACTAGACTGAGACTGCTGTTTCATAATAAAGTGATTGACTACAATATGATATAGAAATGGAAGGCATTTTTGATTATTCAGTTTGAAGTCAATTACTTGAATCTAGACTAAGAAGACTCAAGTATTATCTGTAAAAAGGAGAACTTTTGTCATAGGGTGAGGGTGGTAGCTATAGTTAACTTTAAATCATGTAGCTTTGCTTAGTGAAAACAGACAATGAGATCCAAAGTTTTTTATTTAAATTCACCATTTAAATTTAAATTAGCCACCCATTTTACCGCTTTTTGTTATTCTAATCTAGACAGCGAAGACTTACTTCAACATGTTACAGCTGTCATATTGGTTTTCATTGTAAAAGATCACAGTGGCATTTGAGTCTGTTCAATTAAAATCCTACGAGCTCATACTGTTTCTGTTTTTTCTTTTACAGTAGTTCTGTGTGCATATAGAGAATTTTCACTGCGTGTGTTTATACACCTTTACAAGTTTTACTCTATCCTAACCTATAAGTTTTGTTTGTCACAGAGGCATACTCATGTTGCATTATTCAGTTTTATTTTTCATCTTCAATATTGTGATTATGGATTTTGTGATCTTGTTAACTTGCCAGATCAGATTCCTTCTTCTGGCCATCTGGTGCATGACACTACTAAGGGAGTTTTTGATAAATCTGAACTATTTCTTCCTTCAACTATTCTGTTAAGATGTGGTATAGCAAGGTATTGCTCATCTACCAGCTGAAAAATATCTTCCGTGTACACGTTAGGTACAACCTGCATCTGAATGGTAAACTTCGTGGCGATTAACCAAACCTTATGAAATTTTCCTCTTACTATTCTGGTCTAAAAAGAGTTTGTTTTATCTTAAAGTGTGACCTCATGGAACTGAAGTATTTACCATGCTTCAGTTATTCAAAATCACCAAGCTAAACACTAAGCATGAATTTATACCTCTGAACTATGGATTAAAATAAACCACAGATTTCTCTGCAGCATAATCGGCTGATACTGATATAACCTAGAATATCCTTTCAGTTTCCATAGGAACAGATGATAGAATGTTTTGGATCTTGGAAGAGCTAAAATGAATGTCTGGCTTCAATATAGTTCACTTTTATTTTGCAGCTTGAAACCTCTGCACACAAGGGCTAAAAGTGTGCATAAAAAAAGAAAGGTGGAATCTTGATATAACACATATTAAAATGTTTTTAGTAGCAGTAGTAATAACAACAACAATAATAATAAAACTACTTTAGGCGTTTCTGTGCATAATTCTTTAGTTGTTAGCTCTGTGTTGTTAGCTCAGATGCAAAAAGTATTTCCAAATCTGTAGGAAGACAAAAACTATTAATTATTCCTATGTGTTAATGTTTCTTTAACTTAATATAGCCAGAAAGAAAATATCAGTGAAACGTTAGTGAAATACACAGTGTCATATAGGTGGCTATGGCAAAAGATGGTAATCCAAGAACAGGCAAGGAAACGTGCTGGCTGTAGTACTTGTTTCATCAGATGTTTGACATCTCTTAACAGATCATGTTGTTAAATCAGAGAAGGTATACTTTGAGTGTGCAAACATGAACAAAATTTAAAGGATACCTCTTTGTTTGAGATTAATGGATATGTAACTCCACGTTGGTGTAGAGAGAAAACACGGAGGCCTGGTAACAAACCATTAGGGATCTAAGTGCTTGAGGCCTCAGAACACAGGTGCAAATGAGTGTGTGTGACTGACTGCTCAGTACTTGGCCTCTTTACGCTTTTAGGAACTTCACATTTAAAATACTTGATCTTTAATACATCTTGTGTGTAGAAATTAGGATGGTACTGAAGGCAAAAAAAATAAAGGCAAAAAGAAACAAACCAAGGAAGAAGTAGCAAGTTAACTTGTGATAGTTTCTCTTTTCAGTACAACAGGTTTTTGGTCTCGAAACGGAGCTGCACTGTGCTAATGTAGTTCAAATAGTAACTTTTTCAAATATCTATGTTCCAAGATCATTTTCAGCTATCATTAATATAGAAGACTCATGAGAGCTATAGTTATTGGAACATATGGGCAAGTTCAATAGCAATATTTTGAAAATAGAAGGATTTTAAAATAAAGGTAATATCTAGGGCTTTTCTGCTCAGTATTAGAATACAATTTACTGTTATAAATGTGCAGAGAACCCTGTGACACATGGAATCATAGAATACCAGGTTGGATAGGACATGAAGGATCATTTGGTCCAACATTTCCTGGCAAAAGCACGTTACAGACAAGATGGCCCAGCACCCTGTCCAGCTGAATCTTAAAAGTGTCCATTGTTGGGGAATCCACCATTTCCCCGGGGAGATTATTCCAGTGGCTGATTTTTCTAATAGTGAAAAATTTCCCTCTTGTGTCTAATTGGAATCTCCCCAGGAGTAACTTGTGCCCATTGCCCCTCATCTTCTCCATGTGACTCCTTGTAAAAAGGGAGTCTCCATCTTCTTTGTAGCTACTCTTTAAATATTGGAACATGTTACTTTCTGAATATTGATCCTCTTTTATTAAAGGTTCTCGTTTGCGCTTTGGCAGCATCATTTAGAAAATCCCTCACAAACTGTCTAGTAGGTGGTTGAGGCTGGTATTAGCAAAGCTCATTCCCCAGGTGGGCAAATACAGAAAAGTTCTAAATGACAAGAATTAGAAGGTATGCGAGTTTGTAAGTTTCTGTGCTTTAACAATTAGGTAACACTGGCCCTGTTTAACAGGCCTTGTTTCATGAAAATGCTGGGTTTTCACCTTATGAAAGTAACATTTTTTTCTTAAATAGATCCTGTAAGCTTCTATTTTCTCACCCAGTAATATCTGCAACTGTAATTGTTTATCTTTTGAAATATATTGCACTTAAAGGAGAATAAGCATTGTAAGGTCAATGTCAATTTTAGTTCTTTAAAAAGTTTGCAGGTGTGGGAGTGAGGTCCAGGGCTGGCTGACTGGGCATGGAAGGGCCCCTCGCCTCCGTCCTTCCCCAGGCAGCGGCTCTCGCGAGGGCTTTCCCGGCCTGGCTGTGTGGTGGGTACGGGCCGTGCAGCTCCACAGCCGCTTCTGATGAACTTCTGCAGTATTCAGTGTCTGGTTTGGTCCTTATAAAATTGAAATATTATTATGCACCAAATATTTAAGTTACAAAGTCTCTATTAGTAAAACATACAAAATGCACAGGTTTTCTTTTTTATGAGGAGGTAGAATTGGGAGAAATTTGTCACTCTGTATCAGAGGCCATGATTCATATTATGGTTTCAACAAAACTTTCAAATTTAAATAGGCCCAGGTTAGAGAACATTTTTTTCCTGTCCTTTGGATTTTTTTTTTCTTCAAATCACATTAAGACAGAGAACTGAGAAACGAAATTATCATTGTTTCCCAGATTTGGATTGCCTGACTCCCTCCACTGGGGTGATGGCAGTGGCAGAGGCTTCTGTTGCAGTGCCTTGGCAGGTGAGGGGTGAGGCTGTACCACCCTCATATTATCCTCCATCCTTCAGCTGGGTCCCATACTTCCTTTTACCTAGGTCTCAGAACGCCTTCAAAAGCATTGAAATTAAAAACTCCGCTCACATTGGCCATCTTGCTGTCGTACCTCGATTGATTTCCAACCTGCCAGCTGCCGTGTGAGAGCCCTGTGTTGGTGTCTGAGGTGCTCCTGCTGCCTCCCCCTTTGCCCTTTGCCGTGGGACCATGGCCACCTTCCTCTTTACCCTGAGCGTCCCCTGCACGCCGCTCAGGAGCTGTTGGCTCAGGGGTTTGGGTGGCCTGGCCGAGGGAGCAACGTGTCTTGTTGATCACCTGTTGGTGTCCATGACTGTTAATTGTACGTTCGCTGGACACGTGTTCCACAGAGTTGTTTTGTCCACCTGCACAGCAGACAGCCCCAGCGAGGTGATGTCAAAAGCAAAATGAAGCATGAAACAGTCTTTCCCTTTTCCCTTTCCTCGGTGACAGGTAGTGTGCCGTGCTGTAAGGAATTTGGAACTAGTTGGTATGAGGCACAGGCTGAAAGGCAGCGACTTTAAACAAATATCGGAAATAGCAGAAAGCAGGAGACTGCGTTTTGAGGAAAAACCTGCTTGGATAGATACATGCATATTTAATCAGTCTTCAGTAATTCATGTAATATTAACGTGATGCATGCGGTAATGCAAGTGTTTAGTTTTTGGCTGAAATTCTAATACTTAATTGGGGATTGTTGCCTTTTTTTAATATCTTAAAATTCTTTGGGACGACGTAAAATTAACTTAAGTAAACAACAGAGTTACTGCAACTATGTATGCTATATGTATTTAATTGAAAATAGTTTAGTACTTAAAGTCACTAAGCTTTTATTAACTGAAAACTGTGTCTGATTTTTCCACAAATATTTTTGTGCCATGACTTTTTTCAGTGCCTTTCCCAGAGAATCCATTGCTATCTAAACTGTCATTTTTTTCCTTTACTGTTTTTCTTCTGACAAAGTGCTGCTTTATGTTTGCTAGTCTGAATTAAAAAAAGACAGCTGTGACAAATAGCATAAATGCTGCTTTATGTTATAAAAACGCAAAAAAGGCAGACATTGTTTTTACTGCTCAGTTTTATTAGTAGTATTTTGTTAAACTGATGAAGTTAAATTTGCATCTTACCGTTCTAACTTCTCCAAGTTTTATAATATATGTATAATATAGTACTATATATATTATATAAATCTATAATATGTTATTAAATTTCATTAAATGGACTTTTAAGAATTTTGGGATCAACTCTTTTACAAACTCTTTAGCAAAGTGTGGTATTTCTTCATGTACAGCGAGGTGAAGATTGTTTGAGCAATTACGTGAATAATCAGTAGCTTGAATCCTGAGGCAGGTCCAGCATTTCTGCTGGGTAAACATACTGGAACTGCAGAAGAAAGGAAAGCGCAGTAACTTCTGAAGAGATCCGAATGTGCAGATTTTTGCAGGTCCCCTTGCTTCAGGTTGAGAGATGTAGTTTTGCCCCACATACTGTGTGCTTTCCAGAGCGAAAGGCTTTGTAACTCAGCAGGGAGTGATTAATTCCTTGGTGAATGCTGTTGGGAAAACAGGACTGCCCGGGAAGTGCCTGAGCGTGTGTTTCAGAAGCCTAAATTTTAGGGAGCATCTCGACAGCATAATAGAGATAACGTAGTAGCAAAGACGGCCATGATAGTGTTTTGTTTAATGCAGCCAGGATTAGTTCATGCCAAAATATATCCCTTGTCCTCTGGCTGCTGAACCGTGCTGAAGTGTGTACGGCTGTTGCTGCCTCCGATCGTCTTCAGGAACATAAGCACAGCAGCACGTGCCCACGCCGCAAGCGAGATGGGCAGCGTGTGGGTATTTTCATTCTGCTCTCTTGATCACAAAGCTTACATGTAATGACGGTTCTTGGGTGCTGATACATATTTCTTCTGCAGAGCTCAGATGGTGCTTATTTTTGTGTGACTCTTTCTCTCCAGGAGTGGGGAAGAAGGGAAGCTGGAAGATGAACTCTGCTCAGTCTTTCCCCCTCCCTCCTCCAGCACTGTATGTGAGCAAAGCTAAAGTGTATTAATATGTGCATTTGGGGAGGAATATGTGCTGGAGTAGGAGTTACCAGCGAGGAGGATGGGAGGGTGCCATATGTTCTCCTGCACTGCAGGTTTTACTATTCCCTGGAGACTTGTTCTGAAATCCTACTGATTTATTGTCCAAAAAATTTTAGTTGTCTTGCAGTACTTGGTCAATATTGTAGAAGATTTGGCTATTACTGCGTAGTGCTGCTGTCTTTGCTGTTATTAGGATGTAAGCGCTGACTTACCTGAAGAAAGCCTCAGTCACCTTGTTCTTTGCTATTAATGTCAGATGAAGCATTTGCCTGAATTCAGATCTGGGTCGGTATTTATTTATCATTATTCTTGTTTTTTTGGGTACTGCATATTGAAAAAAACCATTCCTGAAGCACAAATGCATCACCCAGTAGAAACTTTTGATACGGCGTTAATGTTACTCAGTTGCTTTTTGCTGCAGACTTTTTTTTGCTGCTTAACGAGATGTTAATGCATGAGGCCTTTTACATTCCATCTTTCTTTCCACTTGACTCTTGTTTTATCCCCTTTTAAAATGCTAACTAGGAATCCAAGTTTCAAAGTCCTCTGCAAATAAATACAAACATTTCCAAATACTAAAGACTATTTCAGCTGCTGTGTTCCTACACTCCATTCTTCTACACATTTTGAAAATTAACTCCCCTTAATTTAGCCAGGCCTCAGCACTTCTGCCACACCTTAGAATTAAATTTATGATCAAAGACATTTTTCTTCTTAATACCAAGTAGCATTCTTCATGGAGACCCTCTGACAGTGTTCTCATACCTGGCGCAGTGGGAAAGCATAAATGTGTCAAATTTGTGTTGCTTCATCTATAAAGAAATCAGGAAAGCTCAGGAAATGTGGGTTGGATGAATGCACGGTGAGATGGATCATGAACTGGCTGGGTGGCAGAGCTCAGAGGGTTGTGCAATGGGTCAGTCTGGTTAGAGGCCTGTAGTCAGTGAGGTTCCCCAGGGCTCAGCACTAGGTCCAGTCCTGTTCAACCTGTACATCGATGACCTGGATGAGGAGACCAAGCAAACCCTCAGCAAGTTTGCTGATGATATCAAACTGGGAGGAAGGGTTGACACACCAGAAGGCTGTGCTGCTGTTCAGTGTGATCTGGACAGGCTGGAGGACCTGATGAAGTTTAACAAGAGCAAGTGTAGGGTCCTGCACCTGGGGAGGAATAACCCCAGGCACCAACACAGGTTAGGGGTGGACCTGCTGGAAAGCAGCACTGCAGAGAAAGACCTGGGAGTTCTGGTCGACCACAGGTTGACCATGGGTCAGCAATGTGACCTTGTGTCCAAGAAGGCCAATGTTATCCTGGCGTGCATTAGGAAAAGTGTGACCAGCAGGTCGAGGGAGGTTCTCCTCCCCCTCTTCTCTGCCCTGGTGAGGCCGCATCTGGAGTTCTGTGTCCAGTTCTGGGTTCCCCAGGTTAAGAAGGACAAGGAACTACTGGAGGGAGTCCAGTGGTGGGCTACAAAGATGATCAGGCATCTGGAACATCTTTCTTATCAGGAGAGACAGAGAGCTGGGTCTGTTCAGCCTGAGGAAGAGAAGCTGAGAGGGGATCTCATAAATGTTTATAAATATCTCAAGGGTGCGTGTCAAGGGGATGGGACCAGACTCCTTTCAGTGGTGCCCAACAATAGGATGAGAGCAGTGGGCACAGACTGAAGCACAGGAGGTTCCATCTGAACATGAGGAGAAACTTCTTTACTTGAAGGATGCCAGAGCCCTAGAACAGGCTGCCCAGAGAGGTTGTGGAGTCTCCTTCTCTGGAGACATTCAAACCTGCCTGGACACATTCCCGTGCGATCTGCTCTGGTGAACCTGCTTTAGCAGGTTGATCTCCAGAGGTCCCTTCCCATCCCAACCAATTCTGTGCTTCGGTGATTCTGTGAATCATAAAATTAATTAATTCCTAGACTTCTACAGTGAGCTAGGAAACCTTGTGCTCATGTAGTCTGACCTCTGTAGTGCTGGATATAGACTTTAAATCATTAGACAGTGAACTGTAATGTATGAAGAATAACTATTCTGAGGTGTAAATGACATTCTAGAAGAGGAGATTTGATAACTAGTTAACTTTTATTGGACTGACTGGTCTTTTTAAAAGAAATGGTATAGCCATGTAAATAAGGTAGTTTTTGCTCTGAGGTGGTTGACACAGCAAAGCTGCTGCAAAAATGAAATAGGTCATTGAAATAGTGGTCTGGCTTGTGAACATCTGAAAATTGATCTCATGCATATTGTTTTAAGATACAAATTTGTTTATAATCAGGTCTGTATTTATATGTTATGTTCTCTATTCAGTTTTGAAATCTTAAAATTTTATAGAACATTTTTGGGATTTTATCTTTAGAGAAGGAAAGTTTTAACACAGCTTTTACTTGTGTTCAAAGTTGGTTTTGTTTTATTTTTTCCAACAAGTTGTGCCCAGGTATAATTTCGCTTGCACACTAAACTCCTGTAAGCACTATTTCCATTGCATCTGTATACAATTTTTATGAACAAGTAATTAATTGCCTTTTTTGTCTTGAAAATTATACTAGTAAATACAGTGTGCCCTGGGTAAAAGTACTAAACATTCTAACACTGTCATGTGCTTCACATGTAATATTACTATGCATTCCAGTTTCTATAAGGGATGTTTGCATCTTTGTTTTCCATAACACATTGTGGCCTTATATATATTTCATGGTAGTTAAGTTCACAGTTTATGTATCATTGAAGCAAGGGAAAATACTAGGGGGATAACAACTGAATTTTAATAATGAATGAGGAAGTGACTTGTAATTGCAGTAGTTTTCCTAAAGCAATTTTAAAAAATCTTATATACAAATGGAAGTGTTTTACCTTGGCTCTGAGTATTCAGAGGAGGTCTGGCAAAGCTAATTTCTGTTTCAGTTTATGGAGTTCAGAATCTTTTTTCCTTCCTTCTTGTAGGCTTCTGTCTTAAATTGGGTGTAATTTTACACAACACATAAGTCAATAAAGAACCTGACCACTAAATAGTGGCCACTTATGCTACTGCTCTGAAGATTCTGGGCAAGAGCAAGCAACTAATATTATTTGTCATAATGTTTTAAGTGTTAATTTCTACCTCTAGGTTTGTGGGTTTCTTTTTTTTTTTTTTTTTCATAGAAATGAAGACTTTTACTTGGAATTAATGAAAAACTGGCACAGCGTATGGTTGTACATGCGTGCTAAGAATGCCCCTAAACCACAGAGACTTCTTGTTGATTGTGAGTGGGATTCGTATTCCATATGCCTTAATGTGACATTTTAGTTTCTACAAACTACAGTGTCTTTGCGGATTTTAAGACTGTCCACCTGCAGAACTTGTGTGCCATCATGGCTTATCATCATCTGCAAATTTTAATAATCCTGTCATCTCTTCTGCCATTTGCAGGCCTGGAAGCGAGAATATTGAATAGTACCAGAGTTAAGACAGGCAATGGGAGACACAGGTGTTCGAGTGTCATAGAATCATAGAGTTGTTTTGGTTGGAAATGACCTTTTAAGATCATAGAGTCCAGCCATCATACCCTTTTGGTTTTGAAGTTAATCGTATAAATACTCTTTGAGTAAGGCTATCCCACCCAATTCTTTACATCCATCTTATGGCCATTCAATCTAGACCATGTTTTATTTGCTTTCTTAGGAGAAATTCCCTTAAAATAATGTCAGCCTTGCTTCAGATCCAAACGTATTATATCTCGCATGAAAAGCTACGTTACTCTGTCACAGAAATAAATTACTTTGGTTTGGCATGAGTTGTTTCTGACAAAGCCATCTTGGCTGTTATTTAGCACCATGTTAAAATTTCCTTGTGCATATCAAAAGGTAATTTAACTGTGCAGTCAAATGTAAATAAGTTATTACTTTGTAGCAATAAGACTATGTAATATTACAGTGCTGTTTGATGGTCCAGTTTTGAAGAACAGAAATGTAATGTATGAGATGCTAATTTCAGAACACCTGTAGTGTTAATGACTTTGTTATGTGATAGGTTTAAAATCCTTAATGTCTTGTTTGGATTTCATCTCAAGTTTCTGGGAATTTGCTCAAGTAGGTTGGTAATTGAGTTGCTTTCTGGACATAATTAGTGAAGCATACTGTAATTAATAAACTTGCAATCACTAAAGGTAAAACGTGTTCTTAAAGTACTACAACTTGGATAATGAAAACATTTACAACCCAGATCATTCATGGAGAACAATAGTACTCAATATATTTTGCAATGAGTCAGCTCTGTTCTCCTTCTTCAGCCCCCGCTGCTGATAGTTATTTTAAGATCAGAATTAATACTCTATGTATATGTAGCTCCTGTAAATTGGATGGATTAAAGAAAGCAAATTTTTTGACAATGCTGAAGCTGAAGTAAATTTTCTAAGGTGGGTTGTACATCAGCTGTAAATGTATAGCAGAATTCTTCTGTAATAAATTCAAGTGTTTATGAAGAGCCTGGATCACGTGCTAGCTAGTAAGCATATATTATAGGCTTGTCCTGTGCAGGGACAGGAGTTGGACTTGATGATCCTTGTGTGTCCCTTCCAGCTCAGGACATTCTATGATATTATTCTACTCATTACAGTATTTTACTTCTGTATGGAGCTGGGCACATCCAGTTAAGAAGTAGGAACAGAGATTTTTGTGGACTACTGTAGTTGGTTCTCTGACAGCCAGATGGGATGATAAAAGGCAACTAACATTGTCTGCTCTGAAGCTTTTTACAAAAATTCTCATAGTTGAAGACAGTTTCTGGCCAGCCATTAAATTGCATGTGGAAGTGTATGCTTTCTGAAAGGTCTTCATGATACCTCATAGGATGTAGCCATGACTCATTATAGCTTTTCTGGCTTTGTTTTCTGGAAGTCACCACTTTGAAGGCCAGGTAATGGATTGGGTGGGAAGTTGCTCTGTGACAATTCTTGCCTTCTTTTTTTTTTTGTGCCCTGAATTTTTCAAGTCACATTTACTTATTTTTCTGCTTTTTCTGTTTAATCATGCTGGTCAAAATTTGTGAATGGATCCTTGCTCATAGTCCCTACAAAAAGGGGGGTGGGTGACTGGAAGAGTGTTCCTCTGGCTTTCAGTTTTGTGGTTGTTGTTTTGTTTTTTGTTTGTGTTGTTGTGGCTTTTTTTTCTTTCAGAGGAGTTTGAATCTTTAACTTTGAAATCTTTGCACTGAGATAGTCCTTTTCATGAGCTCATGACAGCAAAATTTAGCTCTACTTATAGCTGTGACTCTGATCAACAATTTTAGAAAGCTGATTTCCTGCTAATTGAAATTTGTATTTTTAGAGATTATGTCTATCCCTACATAATTTATGCATGTTACAGGGAGAAATATGCTAGAAATAATGAAGGTTAAAGTTTTTTAACAGGGATATATCTAAAGGTACAATAAGCAGCAACACATTCCTGAAGGTTGCCATAAGCACAAAGCTGACACAAAACCAAACGTGACTGGTCCTAGCAGTTGAGGGAACAATTAAAAACATTAAAGGTGTAGCTAAGAAGCACCCTTCTCCTTTTCCTCCTTTTTTTTTTCCTTTTCCCCTTTCCTTTTTCCAGAGTCATAGGATCATTTAGGTTGGAAAAGACCTTTGAGATCATCAAGTCCAACCATTCACCTAGCACTGCCAAGCCCACCTCCAAACCACCTCCCTGAGCAGCACATCTACGCTTCCAGGGATGGTGACTCAACCACTTCCCTGGGCAGCCTGTTCCAATGCCTGACAAACCTTTCCGTGAAGAAATTGTTCCTGATATCTAAACTAAACTTCCCCTGGTGCAACCTGAGGCCATTTTCTCTCATCCTGTTGCTTGTTACTTGGGAGAAGAGACCAACACCCACCACGCTACAGCTTATTGAAGATAATGTTGGGGAAAATACATCTACTCTTCAAAAAATCAACATGAAAGGATGTAGAAGATACTAACGTAATTATGTAAACTGGGAATATGGCCACATTTAGAATACTCTAAAATATACTCACTCTATCTCAGTAATAGGATTTAGAAAAATTTCTGAAAAGAGCACATGAAAGTTTAGGAATATAAAAAAACTGTCACAAGAATCAAAATTGAAAATACTGAGGCTATTTAGTTTAGAAGGCAAATAAGTTGGGCAAATAAAATATATGTAAGCATGTAAAACAGTGACCGATACAGAGAAGAGAAAGTGGAATCGTTTATACTCTCCAGTTTTCTAGCCAGGTCATACAATAGTTGTCCAACAGAGGGTTTCAGAACAGTCAGCAACTTCTGTGACGTGTGTCTTACAAAAGTCACCACAGTAAAGGAATTGATTTGTTAAATATTAGCATTAGTACTTATGAAGATGTTAATAGAGAACATCTCTGAAACACATTTAAAATGTAAGTTTCAAGAACTATAATGTATGTCCCTCTGAAGAGATCTCTGTATCTCAGAAAAGGTGCAGAGATCGGTTGCTCTTAAGAAAATGTCGCAGTACATTTTTGCTTTTAGTTTTCAATGTTAATTCACGCTTCAGTTAATGTAAAATCATTTGTGTGTTGTAGAAGTTCAACAATACTTCTGTGTCATCAGGAGCTTTGATTAATTATTTCTGCAGTTAGCTTTAAAAATAAGGTACACTTGGTCATAATACTCATTTGGTATTGTTCTGCATTCTCAGTAGTGATAGAGAATTCCAAAAGTGCAAAAAGATAATAACAAAAACTGCATTACCATTATTTTTGTAATAAACCTTAGAAGAAAAACTCTTAGCCCCTAGTAACTTCTTTGCTCACGAGAATGTTAGATTACATATGCCTGCATTTAGGTACAAGGACATGCCAATATGTGTTTTGTCTCTTGAAAATGGTGAAGTACTGAAAAGTCCAAATGCTGTTATTGCGGTAAGCTGTTCACATGGAAGTATTCTTGCATCTTCTACAATTTTTTTTTTTTTTTTTCAAAGAGATCTTCAACAGCATTTCCCTGTGTATTGCCTGTTTCGTGGTCATTGATGACCTTTACAGCAAAGCGAAGACATTCTTATATATAACACCTTGCTAGGTTGGAGGAAGAGAATGGATTTTTATCAGGAGGTGAACTACTGTTGCTTTGCTAAATTCCCATAAAATTTATTAAGTGAGATAACACTGTTTTAACAACGACATTGTTTTTAAAATAAAACTATTTGTCATGCTTTAATATGTCCATAATGCCAAGACTTGGCTGGCATACACGGTGGCAAGATGTCAGTGAAAGATGACTTTTGGTTCTAGCTTAAGTGTGCAGAGACTACAGCTTAACTTAGTACAGTGGTTTTGTTATATTCTTCAAGGTTAGGAAATGAATAGCAGTTATCCAGTACTTAGCTTAGTAGGTTCCGTTTCATAAATAACCATCATAATGGGCCCAGATAAACGGAAATCTTGAATTCTTGGACAGATATCTTCTGTCCAAATTTGTTCTCATGAAAAATAATCATTAAAAGGCCCTTCAGCTTATGCATATATATAAAATTCATCCTTAGTTGCTGACTGCTGCAAGTTAACCTCAGCTGTATGTGACGTAAGTGATGTCACACTGTGTTTCCAAGTGACATTGTCACAGGAAGTAACTATTATTAGTCAAAGTGTTTCCCTTTTAGGAATCCATTGGAAACTGATCCAGCTTCTGTGGGTTTATATTGACACAGATCCATGTACAGGTTATGCCCTAATATTATAAGAATTTTTGCCTCTTTTTTTGCTTGAAAAAGCAAGCAGACAACACCTGAACGTAATTACACCCTCGGTCTTGCACATGACCCAAACAAATATTTATCTCCCAAGAAAGTTATATAAAGTCCCTGATCTAGAATTTTTAGAAAAGGGTTATCATGTTAGGTGTCAGAACAATTCCACAAAGTTCAGAGGTTTTATGAGGAATTGTGAGAAAATTTGCGTAATGCCGTTCTAGGGTTCAGTTAGCTTCAGCCCAGCTGTTCGGAGCTGTGAAATCAGAAATTTCTGCAAGGGTTAAGAATCTGCCAGATGTACAGATTGATGATTGTTTCTGTTAGAATGGGCTATCTGGCATTGAATGAAGTGTAAGAAAACATATATTCCTTTTGTCTTTAGCCATATAAGAGAATGGATCTGACTCTGAACAAATGCAAATTGTAGGGTTTTTTTGTCTTGAGGTCCATAGGGTTTTTGTACCCTCTTGAGCCCTTTTAAATACAATGTTAAGGCTTAAGACATACAGGAGTGACAATGCTGAGCATTGTAAATGCTGTTCTCAGTTTTCCTTGATGAAAAACATACTATGTTGTGGGGTATAAATCCACGTTTAAATTACATCTCCTTGGGGAATTGTCTTAATGCCTTCTGATGAAATTCAGCACTTACCTGATGCTTGAGCCAAAACAAGATCCTTTAGCACAAGAATTGCTCACTCATTATCACCACTGCAGGGTGAAAGCTGATACTTTATATAGTATAGTTTACCATACTGCATCAGGATTAGAGTTACTCCTTTAATTCTTATTGCTGATTTGGAATAGATGCATAGGACCATACAATACTTAGGCCTGGGGAAGAAGCCAATGCATTTTAGGGTTTATTCTTACATGATCACATTATCCTTTGATCACTTAGAAGGTTAAAGAATGTTTATATGGTCCTTGAGATTTTTGTATGTAGACAGACACAAGCATTTTCCCTGATGTAGTGATTCAACAAGCAAAGTTCAAACGATCGATAAGAAACCATAATCTCTGCAATGCTGTCTTATGTGCACTGTCAGCGAACAAGGAGAGTGAACAAGGATTCATCACCTCCCTAGAGAAACAGGACAAGTCAGTAAAGCAAAACATCAGATCGCAGGAATCCTTGCCATAGTTTGTCTTAAGTTTGCCAAAAAAAAAAGTCTGTCATTCTGGAATGGTCCATTTGTGGAATGATGTGCAGATTGTGCGCCTCATCTCTTCAAAATAAAACCGTGTTCTTTCTTTTTCTGTGTCACCCTTTTTTAAATCACAGGGGTGAACATGAAGGCCAACTGCTTAGTGTATTTTGCTAACAGATCCCTATCCAGGGAATTGAATCATGAACCAGGATTTAATTCAGAAAAGAAAATGAACCTAAATTACTATAATCAGTGAATTTTTGTTCAGATTGGTGGTAAATGAGCTGACACACTAGAACTTAATACTAGTATCGATGTCTGGAAGGACATTAAGGATCAGATGGGTAAAGAATGAGCAAAATGTATAAAGCCTTCTTAAGTGATAACTGTCTATTAGGAACAAACAAACATTGTTTTATGGCAAAGGACAGAGCCACTGCTTCTGTGCCTGTCCTGAGTAGGTGAAAGGTGTCATAAGATTTTTTTTCCCCAGACTTAGTCAATAGTTAGAGGGCTTGTAGCAGAGATACCCATTTGTAAATGAAAATCTGGACCTAGAGTCTATCAAGAGGGTCAGAGTGTACCTAGGCTGGCTGGGAAGCTGTGGGTGATTACAGTTGATAGCAAGATTACAATGTGTTACTGACTTTGGTAAGCCAGAGGTCAGAGGGGTACAGTGTTTGTGTAACTAAGCAGCCTTTACCTGCTTATTAATCTTCTTACAACTTGAAAAATTAAACTGTGTGTAGTTGTTTCCTTGGCTTAAAGCTACCTAAGTGTTTCTGCATAGAATGACATGTAGCTAGATAGCTTGCTGTGGAGTGGGAAAAAGCTGATGTTTGTACAGTTAATTTATTTTGTATGTTTTGTATGGCTTGTAGAGCAGTACTCTCTATTGACCCTCTCACAGTGTGTTGACTGAATGTATTCCGTGCTTTAAACTGAGTTTTGGTGTTAAATAATTGTTCATAGCTGCTTTTCAGTAAACCTGTGGTGTTTTAAGTATATCATAGAATCATAGATTCATAGAATCACAGGATGGTTTGGGTTGGAAGGGACCTTGAAGATCATCTAGTCCAACCCCCCTGCCATGGGCAGGGACACCTTCCACTAGACCAGGTTGCTCAAAGCGCCGTCCAGCCTGACCTTGAACACTGCCAGGGATGGGGCATCCACAGCTTCTCTGGGCAGCCTGTTCCAGTGCATCACCACCTCATGGGGAAGAATTTCTTCCCTGTATCTGATCTAAATCTACCCTCTTCCAGTTTAAAGCTATTCCTCCTTGTCCTGTCACTACATGCCCTTGTAAAAAGTCCTTCTCCAGCTTTCCTGTAGGTCCCTTTAGGCACTGGAAGACTGCTATATGGTCTCTCCAGAACCTTCTCTTCTCTAGGCTTAACAAGCCCAGCTCTCGCAGCCTGTCTTCATCAGAGAGCTGTTCCATCCCTCTGATCATCTTCTTGTCCCTCCTTTGGACTCACTCCAACAGCTCCATGTTTCTCTTACGTTGGAGGCCCCAGAGCTGAACAGCACTGCGGGTGGATCTCACCAGGGCAGAGCAGAAGGGTAGAATCACCTGCCTGACCTGCTGGTTACACTTCTTCTGACGCAGCCAGGGCATGGTTGGCTTTCTAGGCTGCAGGCGCGCATTGCCAGCTCATGTTGAGCTTTTCACCCAGCACTGTCCCCAAGACCTCGTCTGCAAAGCTGCTGTCAGTTCGTTCATCCCACAGCCGGTACTGATCCTGGGGATTGCCCTGACCCAGTGCAGGACCTTGCGCTTGGCCTTGTTGAACTTCATATTCAGAACTTGTCTCAGTTTGTCTGGTACTAGACCAACTGAGGCTGGAGTCAGACGTTTTAGTCAAATGCTTATTATTTTTTGTAATAACCGTTAGAGGTTTGTGAGTATCCCACATATTTCCACCCCGCAAAACCCCAAAGAGTTAATTGTTCAGAAGCAGTAGCAAACATTTTAACAGACTCTGGTTAATCATGCTATTACATGGGCTGGTTTTAGTTGTTTCAACCACTGATGATTTTAGTGTAAAGCTTCCTCTCTAGAATTCTGCCATGAATAATGGTGCGAGACAACTTGAAAAAACTCTTGCTGCTCTATCCTTATTATTTGGCTACATCCAACCTTAGAGAAATACTCTTAGGTCATCTTTAAGATTGTTTCTTCCTGACCAAAATTGTTTGATTTGCACTTAATGTCCCATAATCTGTACTAATAGAA
Source organism: Columba livia (assembly GCF_036013475.1). Classification (NCBI taxonomy): domain Eukaryota; kingdom Metazoa; phylum Chordata; class Aves; order Columbiformes; family Columbidae; genus Columba; species Columba livia. The sequence continues at coordinate 196,518,587 of NC_088602.1, forward strand.
TAATTCAAATGGATCAGTTCATTATATGGCAGTGAAATAGATCCAAGTCAGGAGACCCCATTAAATCACTTAATCTGACTTCTGCAACTTGACTTTATTTCAACTAGAGCATTTTATCCTCAAGAGATGTACCACAATCAGGACCATGATCCAGATATCTGTGTGTCAGGTAACTGGAAGGGTGAAATACGCCCTTGGAAGCAGCCTGGAGGAGGAGTGAGGTGAAATACTACAAAGATTGATGCTGTTGATCTTTGAGAAATATTCCTGTCCAGGGAATAGTCTGCCAGCCATTATAGCATTCTCTACGTCTTGAAGAGGAAGACGCACCTGATCCTTTCCCCTTGGCATCTATCTGATGCTTGGTAAGAATCTGTAAAGCCAGTTGTGAGACAGAGAAGAACATTGTTTCATGTGTTGTAGGCAGGGGATTCTAAGTTTGAAAACTGATTTAATAGCTGCTCTACCAGAGACCTGCACGTGGTATGAGGATGTAGAAAGCAAAATGGAGCTGCCTGTTTTCTCAAAAGCTGAAGGAGGAGATTTCTGGAATACATAGTTTCACAAATATACACATAAAGGTTAAAAAGATCCACTATAAACATATTACTCTTTTTCATGTTTTGATCCTTCCCCCCATTCTGGAGTTTCTCAGGAAACATGCTTTTTGCAAGGCCCTCAGAAGTATTTCATAGTGCGCTCTCTTTAGAATCTATTACCTTTTCAAGAAATGTTCCTTGGTAAGTGAAGAAAGACTGGAGAGTTTTAAAAAGTCATCTCGTATTTTCACTTACCTTTAGTTTTCTCTGGAATGATTAGAGGTTGTATTGTCCGGTTAGTTGGCTATTAGTGAAAATAAACTAAGGGAGGGAAAAGGCAAGGAAGGTCTCAAAAGTAGCTGAAGGTATAGCTGAATATAGTCTATGGTTGTATTGAATGGTTTTGTTAGGCTTTTCAGTGAAAAAAAAAAAAAAGACCAGTTTTGATTTCTAAGGACTAAAACACATAGCTTTAATTTAATTTAATTTTGTGGTAAGGCTTTCTGTTGTTTGTCTTAATCCAGCCTCATAATGAGCAGCAACGTGTCATCAGAATTAGTACATAAATTACATTTATTTTTTCTTTGTTTTGCCATTTCTTTTATTGAGCCAAAGAGAGCTGGGCGCTCTTTTTACCTTTTCTCAATCCATGGCTCATCTTTTCAGTTTGGCTTTTGGGATGCTGCTGTTTGCCTCCTCCTTCCCAGCTGTTCACTAGAAGATTCAGGACTAAAGCCAATTCATTTGCTTTCCTGCTTGATTACCAAAAATGGCAAAATTTTGCCAATGTTGTCATTTTCCTACTTCAATAATAGATAATAAAGATGCACATGGGAATTTTTGCATATCTTCAATTTCTTGAGTGTGGGTGGAATACTATTTCAGGCTCTTACTCTGAAATGCTAAAACATGAAAGACTGTATTATGTATTTTTTCCATGATAACCAATATTTTTAGCTTATTTCTGATTCATCTGAATCAGAAGCTATCAGAGGCACAGAAATCAATGGTCTTGTAAGTGCCCTGGGTTTCCTTTCTCTAAACACATAGGGAAGACAAAGTGTTTGAGGCACTTGTTGTGTAGGGAAGAGGGAGAAAAAATCCAGAAGTTCTGGGAAATATATGTTTTTTCTGTTTGTATTTTGCCAGAGGAGGAAGTTTCTTGACATCAGCTGTAACTGAGTTTGACAGGAGCTAGTTTAAATCCATGGAGAATAAATGCTATTGAACTTAAATAGATTTAAATACTATGTTGTACAGGGTGTTTTGATTTAATTGTATTTGTAAATGCTGTATAGCTTTATTAGCTTTATTAGAAAATGTTTGGACTAAATTTTTTGGAAAGGCAAATAGAGAGCAAAAATCTGTCCAGATTCCTGTACTATATCCAGGGTCAGATATGGATGCTATGAGGAATTACTAAAATAAATTTTCTGAAATTAATAAGCTCTGGCAGGCCAGATTGCTGATGTGAAGGGATCTGTAGGCTTTGTACCAAATTAATGTTGAATAATGTAGCATGTGTGTGCCTTCCTGCTCCAGCTTCCCCATGTAATCATATGGCTTCCACTATTCCTCTTTCAGATTAAGTTTGTCTCCACCCTTATTAATGAAAATGTATCTCAGTTCTTTTTTAAGAAAGGCTGTGAATTGTGAGTTACAGATTTTAAGGTGAAAGGGGAATATGACATATATGACTCAAGAATCCTGCAACTGTGCAGGTAATCTCCAAGAGCTAAAGGACATTTTTGTAGAGGAGATGCAATTTGATTTATAGAATTAAAAAAACGGTTTAACTAACCTATCCATTATTTTATCTGTTAGATTGGTTTTTTTTAAGGCAGAAAATGTTGATTTTCCTTACTATCAGCAGTGGAATTTTGTTGTTATATAGGCATACCCACTATCCTTGCGTTCTTCTACATTTTCACTGTGCAAGTCATCTTCCTCACAATAATGGGGATCAATTAAAGCAAAGATGAAAGACTGAAAACTGAGGTTTATCACAATGATTAGCAGCAGTATGGGGTATTAGGTGATGGGTGAAAGAAGCTTAGAACTAAACATATCAATGAGACAGGTAGTAGAGTGTTCCTTTACCACTCTTCAGTCATCTTACTGGGTAACGTCAGCAATTAGATGTTAGGATAATCAAGAATTAGTGCTTTCGGAACACATCTTAGAGGGTAACAAGTCTTTTAAATACTTACTTCTCTTAGCATTCTCAGTCATGTTGCTGTGTTAATATTTCATGTTTCTAAAATCAAAAGCCTTTTTGAGGTAACAAATGAATGTTTTGGCCTCCTAAATGTATTGACTGAATTTTAATTTTCCTTCTAACAGCTTTGTTAAAATACATTAGATATCATTTAAAAATGGTAACTTGTCACAAGAATATGTAATACAAGAAAAATACTAGGGTACTGACTGATATTTCAAAGATTTAACCTTTGTTTCTAGAACTTTTCAGCTACTATATTTAATCTACATTTAATTTTAGAGGGTATCTAGTTTGACTTCTGAATAAGGGATTGGATGCTGGAAAAATATATGTATTATTCTCTACTGGAAAAGAGAAATGCTTCTCTGACAATTCCATGAGGTCATCACAAGAGAACGTTCTTCCTCAGAATGTTCCACCTCAGTGCAGTTCTTTAGGCTATCAGTTTCAAGCGACTGGTGTATGTGCTGAGGATGATGTGCTGTAGTGGCAGTGAACCCTTCGTCTGCAGGCAACGTGTTGCCCCTCAGGAGAACTGACCCGATCTGACACCTGCTTCTGAGAGCTCCCTGCCTGCTGGGATGTGTGAGGATGGCAGCTGCTTCCTCGCGCATGGTGTCTGTCGTGGTGGCCTCTGGTGCTTCCGTTGATACATCACTGTGCCTGGGCTTTTTCGTCACACTGCGTCCATGGACACAGACACTCACACACACTTTCTTGGTGTCCCAGATGTGCCTGATAACAGTGTATGTGTGGAGTCAACTTCATGATCAGCACAGATTTCTCAAGAATGAGTCCTGTCAAACCAGCTTTGTTTCCTCTGTTGAATGGTGGATTACTTTAGTGGATGGAGGTGTAAAAGGTGGGGTCTGATATTTTATCTGTAATACTTTTACCTGTGGCATTTTCAAATTCAAACTGAAGAAGGATAATCTAGATGAAACGGCTACAAGATCAATGCAGAACAGTTTGGAAAGCCATACACGGCACTGATTTGCTTCTGAAATGGAAGAACGTATCAAGTGAGTTTCTGCAGGGATTTGCCCCAGGGCTAGCACTATTCACTGCTCATGTTAATGATCTAGATGATGGAATATGGAATATACTTATTAAATTTACAGACTCCACCTGTCTAAGAAGGATTGAGAGGTCTTGTAAGGACAGAGTTTGCATTCAGAATGATCTTGAGAATTTGATTTGGAAAAATACGATGCTGTTGAAAAGAAACAAATGTAGGGAAATGAATGACGAAAAAGTATAGGTATATATAGGAGAAACAGCTGTGTGGATAGCAGACCTGCAGAAGGGGATTTCGAGGTGGTAGTGGATTATGGGCTGAATGTCAGCCATGTCAAACATACAAAGGAGGAAAATATTCTACTGGGAGGTGTAAACAAAAGTTTAGCTTGTTAAACACTGTATTCTACTCATGTGGCATGCCCTGTTTGTTCTAGTAGTGAATTCAACCCCTTGAGAAGGATGTGGACTAACCTGAGAGAAAGTCAGGTGGGAAGCAATGAAAGCTAGATTTACAAATAACAATTTGGGTGAATTTCTGCTAGATGTTTCTATTTTTAGGTGTAGATACAGTTGGTTTAGGGAAGGAGAGTAAACTTGAACTACTTTTTAAGATCTTTCCAACCTGTGTGGTAAATCTAGTCGCTTCTTGGAAAAGTCAGATGACATGGTGTCCTGGAACTGACACCCGATGGCAGTGGATGCACATGTACGAGATGGCTCACCTGAGCGTACGTGAGCACCGACTCTTCAGCAGGTGTCACGTCCCTGACACACGCAACGCTACCGGATTGTCTGCTCTGGTCTTCTCAGAGGGTAGGGAACATGGTCCTCTCCTGCACAAAGGCAAGTGGCCTACACAGCCAGAAAGCCTGGGCATCTCTCCAGGCTCTTCATAATCTACGGTCAACACGACACATTTGTAATGGATTTGAAGTTTCACTGATGGAAAATACTCGCTACTGTAAACAAAGTAAATCACCATATAGTCAGTTCAATACTGTGTTTCACACACTGGTAAGTTTGTGAATCTGTTGGCACACAACCTGAGCTGGTGGCAGCGATGTTCAATACCAGCAGTTCGCTCTCTCATATACGAAGGCCAGCAGTGTGCTTTGAAGGTGGAAAAAAAGAGGGAATCATTGTGTTTTGTCAGAATGCTGAAAATCTGAATGATGAGTTCTTTAGGTAACTCTTACCTGGAGCCCTCTTGCCTGCAAGGTCATCAGTGGCCTGATGCAAACCACAAGAGAAATCAAGGTGACATTTGCATAGGATAGAAGATGAAGAAAACTTTCAAAAAGAACTAATACAATTTTGCTGAAGAAAAAAACATGTCATGTTTTAAATGGAAAAAACCCCAAACAAACATCTTAAATACTGGTGAGACTGAAATGAACATTACATAGAGTGTTTGTTAAGTAGAGCAGAGAAGAATTTATGCTTTTGGAAACAGAGAATGGTCTCTGAGAAAAGGACACTCCATTGATGAGTGCTGTAGAGATCCAAACTTGAATAATTAATTTTCCCAATTAAAAGTATACTTTTCAGTAACACTAGTCCTTCAGAAACATATGTAAATCTGTGTGTTTTAACTATCAGTTGGTATTTACTAAAGCTTTTAAATTAGAGCATGAGGTTGAAATACAGTGTGTGTGTTTGTGGTTTGCTGGGACTCTGTGCATGTCTCAGGAATGCTCTGCACACACTGTTAGGAATAATCAACGAGAAACTCTGTTGGCCTCTTGAGGGGTGATGTTCTTCTGAGCTCATACAAATCATTTGGAGGGATCCAGTCAGGAATTTCTCTCAAAATATTTGTGCTGAGCTCACTACACCCACTCACTTAATATAAGATTTTGTTGAAATGCTCATGTGCAGATGTAGAGGTAATAGCCATGTAAAGTAAGAGTAGTTTGTAGCTCACATCTTAGAAATTTAAACACATGTTATGGGTAGATCATTTTTGTGTAAGGTAGTTAACACACATAACCTAATAGGTTTTCGATTTCTGTGTTGGGGATTTTATTTATTAAAAATATGAGTGATACTGGGAATCAGTGAAGGTGGACACAATTCTTTTGTAGGCTCAGTGGAGCTGCAGAACCTCAGCAGTAATGAACAAGTAAATTTATACATTAAAAATGTCTGCACTACAGAGCTTAACACTTGTGGTAGCAGAGTATTGTACTATAGCACTATAACCGAAGGGGAGAGTAGATGATCTCCTTCAGTTGTCGTTTCACTGATCTCTCCCTTCTATCAGCTGTACCTTTTTTCCACTGATGATAGTGTCATTATATTGAAACTGGAATTGTATCTTCTAGATCTTAACTTGTTTAGCTCTTGACAGCATTATTAAAAATGTGTATGACATACCAGTGATCCACTTGAATGCAGATAAAGGGCAGTATTACACACCGAAGCTCTGTTTCTAGGAATTCCTCTAGACTTCTATTAAAAAAAACCCAACAAATTGGTGGATTTCAGTCATCAGACATTTTGGCAATAGTCCGTGATTTAAATGACAGTTTGATCGTTATTCAGGATGTCTGGCTGACCAGAAAACTGAAACTACTCTTTTACATTTATGTTTGTAGTTAGAGGTACTTAATTACATATGTCTCATATAAAAGATAAAATTTTATTTCATTGTCTTGAAAAGTATCTAACATCAAATTAAATCTTATTAACTCAGTGTCTAGAAAAGACATTGTGCATAGTTGCATGTATCTTCTAAACTCTTCACTTTTTATGTTACTTTTACTGGTATATAACTAGAAGAATACAATTTTTAGCTGACAGCTCAGCTGTCATGTATTGCTTCGTCCTTGTGTGAGCTGTTACAAATATGTGCATGTGTTTTAATGGATCAGTTTCTTCAGAGATAGTACCAAGTTGCAGCATTTCATCAGATTAGTTTTTTGTGTTCATGATAAATCAAGAAACATCTCTTTTGATCACATATGTTACCCAGGATTCAAGCAGAAGGAAAGCAGCTACTAAGACTGAGAAACCTTTATGCATCTTCCAGAAATTCCCTGTGCCAAGTCTTATATTTACTGCACATTGTTTCCAGGTGTGCATAGCAAAAATGCTGTTGCTATTCTCTGATATTTGGTATTTTCTGTTCTGGAGTGTTGGTGTTTTCAGTTTAGCTGAGCTTGATCTGTCCTTCTACATTAAACAACTCTAAAATCCACATTACCAGAATTCGTTACAGTTCTGCTGCTGTTATCCCTTTGTGACAGAGGTAAAGCACAGGCATCCGTGGTCTGCAGGTGAAGAACACAGACCAAGCAGATCTCACTGACCAGGTTTATGATGCTCCGAGGTCTGGCCAGGCACAGTGCGGGTTGTGGCAGGGGGGACTGTGCTGTGGGGCTGCAAGAGTGGGGTTTGCAGTGTGTCATCTGGGTTCTGCGCTCAGTGAATTAAGCACCTAAGAATGAGATTTGCGAGAGAGAATGTCAGTACATGAAAACTGAACCTCGGCACACGTTTGCAGCTCTTCTAGGGGTGGTTCTGGTAGGATTCACCACCCGCCACCTTTCACGAGCAGAAGTACCTGGAGCTTCCTTCTAGACACGGGTGACTGCTTGTTTAAGTAAAAAGTGGTGGCAAAACGGAAGGTGCTGGTGAGGAGGTGTTAATGTACTTCTTCAGGAACTGGGGCCAAAGACTGGGGTCACTGTGGGACTGAAGGGCGTTGCCCTGTGTCTCGTTTGGGAGGGATGACGTGCCCTGGAGCAGCAGGCAGGGCCGGGGCGGCCGCACGCTGCTGTGGCTGCCGAGGGCTCGACACTGAGGCATCGCACTAGGTGGTCCCTGGCAAGATCGTCATGTACTCATGCAGACAAGACAACTCGTCTGTGCTTACAGGTTGGATCTATTTAATAAAGATGATACAGACCCCTTGAAAGAGCTGCTGTTTCACAGACTGTTCATTAACTGCACTGCTCTTACTTCTTACCCAAGAATTCAGGTGGTTCAAACTGATTTTAAAAATAAGCTTGCCCACACTCAGCAGACTTAAACCTCCAAAGGAGCAGCAAGCAGCATCTTTCAGTATTGCTTCCATTCTGCTGCTGCTTTGACTGTAGAGGCATTTTAGTTACTTTTTTTTCTTTTTTAATCTCCCCTTTTTATTCTACTGAAAGTTATTTTTTAAAATAGAAATAGAGAAGGCAGAAGGAGTGATTGCTGCAAGGAAGTACTATGGAAACCTGCTTCAAATGAAAGCGAATCTTCAGCTCTTTAAAAAGTCAAAGTATTTGTCAGATTCTAGTGTCTCCTCTAGAGGCAGAGCTGGAGAGGAAGGACACGTATACACGTGTTGAGGAGAACATATATTCTTGCTTTTCACTGGGGGGAAATACATTTCTGGGCTCATCCTTGCAATTATATATCCTGCAATTTCCTAAATTTCCTAAAATTTCCCAATCCTTTAATCTGTTGTAATTCAATGCAAGCAATATTGTCCTTTATGGTTGACTAGACACATTTGCCATAAAACCTAGGTTGTGTTTCTGACTTTTTTCTTTTTTTTTTACTGGAAAACTTGGGCAGATCCTTCCTTTCTTTGAAGGAATTATTCACAAAGCTGTAAAGAAGTTACTGGTGGTGCATACAGCAATAATTAAATAAACATAGCATTAGCATACATTTCAGTTGTGGGTGATTGTCCGTATTTTCCAGATGGAAAATGCAAAGCATGAGCTGAATGTGTATTAGATCCAAAGTCACTTGATATTTGTCATCTGTGCCCTTGCTAAAGAAAACACCGTCAAATGCATTTTGTTGTTATTAGTAAAGCACACAGAAGATTAAAAATGGCATGAATGTAGTACTGCTAGTCATGTTATGATTGACAGATTCACTTTGTTCTCCTGTTACACTTGCAGTGCCTTTTAAAAATTGCTAGTTGTTTCAGTACTATACTGCTGCATAATAGTGTATATACATCTCTATATTAACCTGAATATTTTTGAATTAAAATAAATGTTTGGAGTGCAGGTGATTAATCACTAAAATACAGCGTTCAATGGCACTACCTGGGGATATTCCGAAAATGTGCAGCGAATTCAAATACTGAAGTGTTTCATCTCCCTGTGGTCGCTTAAGTTCCTGGGCATATTTTGTAGTGTTTGTTGGTCATGTTAGTTGTTATTAGAAGTGTTGAAATATCTAGTAAATAGAGAATACAAACAGGAGATTTTTTTTTAAAATTTAAAAATACTGCTTTTCTTAAAGGATTAGTAAGAAAAAAAGAGTAAAAAGACTTGTTGGTGAAATAATTCTAAAGTAGTAGATTACTCTTTTATACTGTGCAAACGTATAATAGAGGCTTTCTTTTAAGATTAACTTTTCATATATTGACTTAAATTTTTTATCGCTGAGTTATAAAGCCTTGAAAATAGTAGAAAAGGTAATAGTCTCTTTTGTCCTGTAAGTTCCTGATCTTTCAGATTTTGATGTGTCTATGTGCATTTATTAAAATAATATACGGAATTAGAAACAGATTATGGGATTGTGCAGACTTTGTCTGCTTTCAGCTGTGATATAGAAAGCTTTATATCACTTTGCCATTGTGCACTTGCCCTATATAGAGGTAATTTAGGAAGCTTAATGCAATTGATGTCCAACTGTGACACACTATTTTTTTCTAAAAGTAAAATTCTTCACTGCTCCTATCCTGTGTAAATGGTTAATCGAAGTGGATCGACAGATTATGTGTCTGGGTTTCTTCTTCTTTTTTTCTCTCTCTCCCCTGTAGGTGTTTGTGACTCATAAATGCAGAATTAGACTGAAAATCTGTGACTGGATAATGGAGTATTTGCAAGTACTTTACTGCAGTTTTCAGTGCAGCACGACAGATAGCCTGCACTTTCTGGTGTTTATTTGTAAGGATTTATTATTCTCTGGCCCTGCTAATCCCATCATTTTTGTTCCTGTTTTTATGATAGTGCAAGAAAGTTGTTTATAAATAGTTTCTGTAAATGGGTATTCCTGAAAATACATCTGATCGGAACAATATTTTTACATAACTGTCTTTTATGGTAAAGTAATAGGTGAAAATTGAGAAGTCATTAATGTTTTTATATGCCTTTACTCTGCTATGAATCATCCCGTAGCTGTTTGCCAAGATCTTTGTATTCTGTTTAGTGACACTTTCATATGAGAATCAGCCAGATAATTTTAAAATTCACTCCTTGTCCTTTTCTTTGAAGGTTCATCTTGATTAATTTGGCCAGTTGCCAACAAAATGTTAAAACTTAATCTTCCTTTGTACAGTATGTTTTACATACCTGTTAACTTAGAGCTCAAGAATGCTTTTTGAAGAGTACAGATAGATTTACTGGTCCCAAATTGTAGAAACTGAATACATTCTAAGAAATTAGTAGCTATGCATTGTGTGTCTTAGGAAAAAAAAGAGTCAGAATGCTTTAGAAAGCTATGAGAAACCACCTTGTGTGTTAGATCTTCCCGTTGAGACTAGCTGTTTTGAAATATGAAGCACTTAGTTTGGTTTCACACCAATTAATAAATGTCATATGTGATCACTAAAAAATTATTCCTCATAGAATACCCGTCAGGAAAACACAGGAATGTTTAGTAACATCGACTTCAGCTTTCTTTGCAGACAGAAATGATTTTAAATTGGAGGCTGCTGCATAGTCTGCTGCTGTGTTCTGGTTGTCCATCTGTTTAGGTGCTTTCTCTGACCTGGAAACATGTCAACCAGTGTGTCTCGGCCAGCTCTGACCACTCTATGAAACTGAAACTGCACTAGGACTAGCTAGTGCCTCTGAGGGCAGGAAGGTACCTGATTCTTATGCTTTTAAGATAATTAATGCAAATATGATAATTGATTCATCCATTTATATGCAGAGAGGCATGGGCCACTGCTATGAGCAACTCAACTGTGAAAGGCTTTGTAAATAAAATATGCTGTAGGGGGAGAATGGAGGAGCCTGAGGACAGTTTGTATCAATATCGAAACTGGAAACTGAGTTTAGGAGTGGAAGGTGGCTCCAAAGAGAAAGATATGAAGGAAGGAGCTGTTACGAGAACAAAACTACAGAAGGGCTGGAGGATGGAACAGGAGATGGATGAGGTGGAGCTGTGAAACAGGGAAGTGGTGTTTGCCTTGATACAGATTAAGAAAGGCAGGCTAAGATTAGATCTCGTTGCAAATAGTTGAGGTAAGATTAGAATGAGAACCATAGAGGTTTTCCTTTATCAGACATTGCTTTAATTACGTGGGCCTAGTCTTCATAGAATGAGCTTAATTAAAACTGAAATAATCTTCTTTCAAAGTCACAGAATCACAGAATGGTTGGGGTTGAAAGGGACCTCTGGAGATCATCTAGTCCAACCCACCTGCTAAAGCAGGTTCACCAGAGCAGATCACACAGGAATGTGTCCAGGCGGGTTTGAATGTCTCCAGAGAAGGAGACTCCACAACCTCTCTGGGCAGCCTGTTCAGGGCTCTGGCACCTTCAAAGTAAAGAGATTTCCCCTCATGTTCAGATGGAACCTCCTGTGCTTCAGTCTGTACCCGTTGCCCCTCATCCTGTCATTGGGCACCACTGAAAGGAGTCTGGTCCCATCCTCTTGATACCCACCCTTGAGATATTTATAAACATTGATGAGATCCCCTCTCAGCCTTCTCTTGTCCAGTCCTTGTCTGTTTGAGTGTTTTATACCAAACTGATTAAAGTGATTTCTGATTTTGTTTAAATACTCAAAGGTAAACAGTACGTGTGAAATTCTACTAGGATTCCAGGGATGCAGCTGAGCAGAGACTGACCCTGGCTTTGGTTGGGTTTCTGTTTAATCCATCCCAAGCTTTTTAATTGGTGCTTTTGTGTATCTGTCTCTCTTCAAAACTAAGTCTACACTGAGGCTCTTTCTCTCCAGATAAGATAGTATGTTATTGTTAAATGCCTTTCCCAGACTGTAATTCTATTTGTGGTCTGTACTGTTGACTGTTGATTGTTAACAGGTTCTGAAATAATGCAATTAAGTGATCCGAGAAAAACATATAAAGCATTAATAAGCCACATCTGCATAGAGCAGAGTGAAAAATATGATCGACTAGCCATGATAGTCATCTAAATAAGATAATATAATTAATTTTGCCTTTTTCTCAGCTTAATAATCTGTTCTTTTTCTTAATCTTCTCTGAAAAATGGATGTTTCATCGTGTTCTTCATCTGCTACTCAGTGCCACGTGAAATTCTGCATTATCGTACGTTTGAAGGTGTTCTTACGGTAACAAAAGATTTAAAGCTTCGGGTTAGCTTGAAATGGCATACAGAACTGAACAGTATGTTACATTAGAAAGGAGAAATCCTGCGTCAAAATGCTGCAGTTTCTAGATGATTAATAATGTCCTCTGTATGGAACAAGTTATGCCCTTAACTGCTTATTCTTCTCTCTTTTATCTCCCTTTTTTCCTTCTGCAGGTAATGCCCCCAACAAGTTCCTACTTGTGTGAAGGTTTCAAAGTGCATTACTGGCAGATAAGTGAAGTGAGGGGCAGATCCCAAATGCATGTGCTAGCTGCAAGCAAAACTAGGCATAATATTTATTTTTCTTTTGATAACTTCAGGTTTTCTTCTTCATAGTAAAGTTTTTGTATAATATAACTTTGCGCATTTATTGTTAAAGAGACTACCCATTTATTTTTAAGAGGACTATAGAAATATAACATGTATTTCTTTAAATATAGCATCTCTAGCAGAAAGAGGTGGTCTTGTCATGGTTTGCCCAGTGGACAAACTTAAAGAGGGCTTGAAAGATGGATATTACTATAAGAGGTGGGGAACACTACTGACACCAGAGTGTTGTTAGGTGTGTGGAGATGCTTGCTCTCTTTTAGCCCGGCCTCAGTGAAACTCAGTGAAGATGACTGCAATGGTCCAGCAGTACCTTTTCCTGGAGCTGAAGGCAGAAGTAGGGAGGGCAGGTGGAGCAGGAGCAGGCTCAGGATGTCTTCTGACCTGTCTCTGCCTTGCAAGGCCCTGAGCAGCCTGGTCTGCAGACCCTCCTTCGAGCAGGAGGTGGATTAGGTGATCTCCAGTGGTCCCTGCCAATCTCAGCTATGCTGTGGTTCTGTGATTTCTTCACCAATAAATCTGCAGACCTGAAGTTTCCTGTAGGTGGGTGATACAAGGAATTTGAACTTTGTATTAAGAAGAAAGATAATGTTTTTAAATGTGATCCAACAGCAAATCGGGCATTGATGGAGGTTTGTCTGTACTTGAATATGAAAATAATAACTGAAAATAATTTAAAATAAAGTAACTTTTAAAAGTTCATTCCTTTTATATATTTGAGGGCACTTCATAGCTGTTGACAATATGCACACAGATTCCAGAAATGAGAGACTGTCACTTGCATAGGTAATTATTATCTTGTTGCAAAAAATAGCAAGAGAATAAGAAAACCCAGATGGCTTTTGGTGGATATTTGAATCATTTGGAGCATACCATTTAAGGGATATTTTGTCTGAAATCAGATTTTTTTTGTAAACAGAGAAAAAAAAATATTATAACCCTCTAGTAGCTAATTCCTATTCTTAATGGGTAAGACTGGTTCAAAAGTAAAACCTAATGTTTCTGTTTTGTAATGGCTTTGTTCAACCAGTTAACAGAGTGAGCATGTACATAATGATATTATGAGGTGGTAGAAATTGTCTGGTGGCAAGTGGCTGTCCAAAGATCAGAGTTAGTAATGAGATTTCGTGTCCTTATACTTCTGTGCTTTAGCAATGGGACTTGAGTCAGCAGGTGCAAGTTGAGGTTGTACAAGGACAAGAGGGGTGCTACAACCTTGCCCTTTGTGCTGTGTCATCGGAAAGTGACAGCTGTGCTTTTAATAGAGAAGCCACATCTTCAGATTAACTGGCCAACTGTTTCATCATTGATGATGGCTTTAGAGATTGGTCAAGTTGTGTAAGAGGGGAGAGAAGCATTTTAAGAAGCTTGATTTGGCTCAGATACCCCCATTTACTTATTGCCTGTTAGTTTTTAGCATTCTATATTATTTCTGCTCTGTATTTATACTCTTTCTACACTCAAATACAGCATTATAGGATAAAATTTGTAATTGTTATGGGCTAGTTGATCTAGCTGAAATGTCCTCAGAGGTGCCAGATATTTTATTTGAAATTGCCGTCACATTGATAGCCTAAGGCTTGGTAAACTTTGGAATATTGCTTGATGTTTCATAAGATAATTCTTCACAACAGTTCCTGATGCCTTTCTGTTCCATTAGCTCTTAGCCATCTGTTGCTTTGATTATACTATTATAGGGAATAAGTGTTTGGGCAAGCTGTTTAGCTGTGTTGAAAAATCTTGTTTCTTTGCTTTCTAGTATTTTATTGCTGCTGTTTTTTTTTTTTTCTTGTTTTTTTCTTTTTACTTTTTTTTTTTCTCCTCAACCTTTATTGTGCGGTGCTGCTTCTTACTTACTTCTTAGTCTAAGAAACAGAAGTCTGACCTAGTTTGAGGACATGATGAGGTTTATGACTGTACTTTATGGCTGTTTTCCTTTCCTGTGAAAGTCCTTCTACCAGAACAAGTTGTGTATTCCAAACAGGGGCTGACAGAAGGTAGATATTAAAACCTAACCATATGTAAATGTTTAGCTTTGGGATTCTTTCCTTTTAAGACTTAAGATGTGCTTTTCTGGAGTCTGGCCAATGTGTTATGTCAGTATTACTTTCTATAGAAAATTATAACATCTTAACCTCTCACTCCTTCCAACACCTCAAAGGTCAAAACAGGAAGAACTGGAAAATCATTAGAAAGTATTCTGTATTCTCTGCTTTTACATTGTCAATTTGACCTTTTCATGTATTGCTCAGATTTTAAAGATGAACAGAGTGAAAGACAGATGGGTGATAATGAACATAGAGACGTGTTTCCCTAAGTAGGTTCATTTTTAGGAGTTGTAATATACCAATTAATTTCTTTTTAAGGCATGGACTTTTGAATACTAAAATACTCTTTTTAACTGCAGCTGTATTTCGTTGGTATTTAATTTCTACTTTAAGGGATTTTTTTAAATTTTTCATGCAATTAAAATAGCTGAGTGATACTGCAAAGCAAGAATTCCAGCAATTCTTGTTGCTCAATAGGTCGTTTTGCCTTGGCTGAGGTGACTGAATTTCCTTCACTTCTTACCTGCTTGAGGTCTTTAAACTGAATTGCAGCTTTTCCTGCTGTAACTTCTCACTGTTTACACTTTTGGTATCTGTAACAGATGACTAAGAAGTAATAATTGGTAGCTGCAAGTGCTTACATACCCTCATTTGCTTGGTGTTCAAGTAGAGGTACTAGGGGCAGTAACGTTATTTATGGGAACATTATTTGAAGGCGGCAATGTGTTGTAATGGTAACAATATTGGAGAAGGAGTAAATACTGTAAATGAAGATCTGATGGGATTTTGAGCCCACAAAGTGATCTCTTTTGGGATTGACTGACCTTGTAAAGCCGTACTGTGTTGGAAATTGCACCTGCTATTTCATACAAACAAAAAAAGCTGTGTGACATAAACATAGAAAAGTAACTGAAATACTTCCTAAAAGAGTAAATCTACTATCAAATGAAACTATTTAATACTAAGTGCTAGTCAAAGATACTTGGAAGTATCATTCTGGAAACTGTTTTTGCAGTTACCCTGGCAGGACTTCAATAACCTTTTGTATTTGCATCACACAATACACGGTAGCTTGCAAGCTTGGTTATTTCAATTTGTGTCCTGTTCTAGGGTTATTGTAATTAAATGCTGATTATTTCTTGATGGCTAGGGAATGTTGTGGTTTTGTTCAAAATATTCTGCATGGTATTTCTTGCTTGTGACATTGTCATACCAGTCTATTTAAGCGATACCTGGACTAATTAGTAATTATGAATCTTGCGTCAGCTAAGCAACTTATGTAATTCTTTTTGTGCTGTGTTATGCTTTTAGTACTTGCATATGGGACATGGTAAACATTTTATCACAAAAGAGGTAAGGTGGCACCACACTGAAATCACAGCTGTTGAGTAGTATGTATATATATGTGCATACATATATAGTGAAAACTTTCTGCTGTGTTCCTGCCAGTCTTTCCTAAACTGCAGAATAATGAAGATTTTCATCCAGAGTGGCTGTTCTGATTGTAGTAAGCAAAACAGAAATGTTCTTGTGCACCTTAGTAGCTGTGGAACATCATTTCTAAGTGAGGGGCTAGTCCAAGTTTGACTTCTCTGTATGTGGTGCTTCCAAACTGTCACATCAAAGAACATTTCCTTGGAGAGCTGTTTTGATTATGTGATGCAGGCGCTTGTGAAATGTACCTACGTGTACCTTAAGCAGTTAAGTAGATTTCGAACTCTACTTCTTTATGAAAGCAGTTGTAGTTGTCACAGGTAGTATTGACCATAAATACTTTGGGCAATTAACACATCTTCATTTAAGAAATAAGTTGCTAGTCCACAGAGGTGAAAACTGTCCAGCTTGGGTTCACTTGAGTAGATTTGCACTAGATAAAGCTATAATGATGTGGTGCTCCCTAAGACAACACTGGTTGGAGATGAAAGGTCCACATGGTGAATCCTGTACCCTGAGAAGACAGACTGTGAGTTTGGAAGCTGTGTTTGTAGCACTTGAGCCAATTTGTTTTGCCTGTCATCCAGCTTTCTTGGTTTTGGCTCAGCCTTACGCTAGGAATCTTCCTGTCCCCAAATTAGCTCAGTGTCATCACCACATTCCCTTGTGAGGGCAGGCTTGCTTGTGCAAGCCACGTTTCTTGTCTCTGATGGTCTACAGAATCAAATGGGATGGGATAAAATGAATTGAAAATTATGTTAGTAAAATGAACAGTTCTCAATCATAGAGAAAATGAGCAAATGTGTTTGGTACAAATATCTCTTTGTAGTCGCTGCTGAATGACTATCTTTACATTTTGCTGAAACAGAAATGGAAACATCCATGCCTCTTTTCAAGTAGTAGCTAATATCACCCTTCTGACCAAGCTATTTAATGTATTGTCTGATGGATGCTTAGAAACTTTAATGCTTTTAAAAATTTGTGAGAGTTGCTTTTGAGCAAGTAGGTTTATTTTTTTTTAAATAGGTTGAACTGATGATTCACTGAGTCTTCCTAAGCTCTTAAATTTGTACAATTTAGTTTGCATATATCTATAACAAATCATGTTGTGACATGCCAGATAGAGGAGTGCTCTGAATGGAGCAGGTTATTATTGGTGGACCTAACTCCATCTCTCCTTAGCACCCTGCTTCATTACAGTTTTTGCAATCTGAAGATCACTGCAGCTAATCTTTGAGTAGGTGGTGTTGTAGGCCTGCTGTTTGTGAGGTCGTGGGTTTATTTCACTTGTGTGTGCTTGTGTTCATGCACATTATACTGTACTGCCAACATATTACTAAATGTTGTACTGTTTTTCTTCGCCCTCTACTCTCTTGATTGCTGTCACTTAATGTTTATGGAGTATGTACGAATATTTTTAGGATGCTAATTTATTGTGGAAAAGGGTATTTTCTTGTAAGGCACTACCTTGTGAGAAGCAGAATTGTGTCTCACCGTTGCTCTAACTGCCCATACATTTTTACATAGTAAAACTAGCCTAAAAAAACAGCCTAAAAACTACTGCCTCTGAGCCTTCATTTACATCATAAGACACTAAACCAAAAAATAACATAGGATCTTATGGACAGAGATTCTAAGGAGAAGAGTTACAAATTGCCAAGTGTAGTTGCCTGCAGTGGCAGACAACTTGATTATAAAATACTGCTAATAAACTCATTACATTCAGTCTCAAAAATAGTTATCTTATTTTCCCTATTGTTTTTGTTGGATAGCTGTTCTCAATACTATTCTCTGATGTGATTCCATTTTCCATTTTAAATCATTTCTGTAGTGAGGTTTTTTTTGTTTACTTTGAATGCATTCTTTCCATTTGATAAAAATTGTGTCAGTCTTTTAAATCTCAGAAATGTTCAGCTTTAAGCTTTCTCAAATAGAATGAAAATACTAGGGGAAAAAAATTCTTATAAATGAAGTCTGTTGGTAATGGCAAATTCTGCAATACTGATTCTCAGATTTTTATCCAGTGTGTATTAATGATAAGCAGTCAAATTTTTGTATGCAAACCTGGTAGTATAATTGTTTTCTTCCTGTTTTCCAACATTTTCTTTCCACAATAATAATTTTTGTCCCAAGAGATGCTCCATTTTCTAATACATACTGTATAAACCCAGAAACCAGCTGTGCATTAAAAATGCGATTCTCCTAGGATTAGTGGTAAACCAACAAAGGACTTTATGTAGCCTCTCTGGGGCATACGAAACACAAACTGGTTTTGAGGAGAGAAAAATACTATATATGAAACAAACAAGAAAAGGTATTTTATTGTACATTTTCAGAGTTTTAATATATCTCTAATTCTTGTAATACAAAATGAATACATGAGCTAGAAGCCCTCTGCCAGTAGCTATGTTCACATTTTAAAGCAAATAAGAAATAGGCCACCTGCACAATCTTTGCTCTATTCTAATTTTAACTTTGGTTCTAGATTTGAAAGGCACTTTGAGTGAATAGCGTAATGATCTGTTTTGGCTGTTCCCAAACTATTCCTTAACTTCAGAATGAATTGACAACTTTTGGCTAAAAACAGTTCTTTTGAAACACAGCTTGGGCTCTCTTGTCTTGGAGCGCATAATTGTGTCCTTCTTGACCAGTAGCTGCAGAGTTAGTTTGCTAAGCTATGACGTGGGAGCTCTGATATTCATCTTTTGCCTGAAATTGTTTGTGCCTATGCTGCCTGTTTGTCAGGACAGTAAGTATCTGACCATTGGTTATTCAGGGCTGGCAGTGCCTCGCTCACCTTTTGATGCTGTTCTGGTTTTTTGTTAGTTCATATATGAACATTTACTAGGGTCTGACTGAAACTAGGTTGAGTGCTCTTACTGTAGTAGTAAGGTATTGATTTTATACTACTGACTTGCTACCTGATTTTATAATTGTGTAAGTATTCTATAAGAAATAGAACTATTTCAACAGGAAAGACTGGTAAATGAGGTGTCTCTTCTGCTTTCCTTCCATACTCTTTCTTCCTTCGTTTCTTTTCATTCTATTCCCCATCCTCTTCCCATTTATGCTTTCTTTCTCGTGTTCATTCTGTCCCCAAATTCCCTCCTTGCATTATACTACTCTTCATTTTCTGACATCCCATTAATCTCCCAGTCTTTATGGCTTACTTTCCCACCCCCAGTAGCACACCCACAAGATACTTAGAAATTTTACAGCACACCCAGTTGTCAAAAACCTGAATCTACAAGTCCCAGACCCATAATACGATGCTGGGAATGCTCATTAACTCCCACACTGTTTGGAAAAAGAAACTGGTAGAATTAGTATGAGTTCTGCAAACCGTAATAAATGCCTAATATTCCTTTGCTTTCCACTAACCCTGGAATCTCCTCATTGGAGTTGGGGAAGGAGGTGGGATCTGGCTTTTTTTTTTGCTTCACGTATGGTTCTGATCTTTGCAGAAACCCTAGAAAGAGAGACATGAAAGTGCAGTTGTAGAGCTGTGGCCTCTGAAACGTAAGGTGTGAGGAGAGTGCCCTGTTCATCAATGGACACGTTGCAGGAGGTGGATGAACCAGCAAGTGAACCCTCAGCACAGCAGCTGCATTGTAGCTTCACTGCTGTGGTGTCAGTGCATGTTCCCCACAGCCAAGGGGCAGATGAGCACTCCCTCTTTCCTTGAGTCACAAACGTCGGGCTAAGTACACTGTGACCTGGGGAAGGTGAAGGACAGTTGTGCTGGTCTCACAGTCGCCCCTTGTCACGTCAGTGGCTGCTGCTGCTGTCTTCACCAGCAGGAAGAGTGCGAGGGTGCGAGGTCTCAGCACCCGAGTCACAGGGGGTGTCTCATGGGACATCCCTGTGGTCTCAGGTGCTTCTGTCCAGTCTGGGTGCCAGGATTTCTGCCAGACCGTGTTCTTTACTGCTGGCACAAGTCACTAAGAAAAATGACAAAAGACTGCATCCCTAATGTGTGTATGATCAACTGATCGCCCCCTTCACTAATTGCCTGTGAATGCAGATAAAAAGCAGTGTTCAGTGTATGGATGACAGTGCTTAGTTTCCAAAGGCAATAATTTGAGGCTTTTCTCTTGCTAAATAGCACCCATGGCAGTGTTTATTGTTGCTCAATGGAATTATCATCAGTTTTGATCTTAATCAAAGGTCTCTTAAATAACAGACTTGAACAGTTTTTTGATCGTTTTTGCTTTTCTGTATTTTGGAAAAGCTGAAAAATACAGAGAAACTTTGTTTTTTCTGTTTGTTTGTTTGGCCTTGGGTTTTGTTTTTGTTTGGTTTTATATTTGTGTGTGTGTTTTGTTTGTTTGTGATTTTGGTTTCAGGCTTTGGAATTGATCACTGTGTTGCTTTGAGCTCTTAATTCTGCTGTGAGGAAGATAAAGTTATTGTCAGCATTAGAAACAGAAATGTAGGAATTCCGTACTAGTCAGTAGCAGGGGCATGACCTGCTTGTCCTTGGCTAGTATTTTTTTTAAGCATATATCACATTTAACTAACTTTTTCACTCTTAAATGACACTATTGTAACAGATACCGCATCTTAAAATGGTGTTACTAGGTACACCATAGCTGAATATGACTGTACAGGAGCTAACCTTGGAGTTATTGCATCAATCACCAGTAACTCACCCAGGTTAGATGTTGCCAACAGTGCTTCCAGTTATTTTTTTGATATTCTTCTGATTCAAAGGATAATGGCAAAGTAAGCTAAGCAAAACATTGCTAAGCAATCAAAGGAAATCAGTCCTTTCCTTCACCCTCTGTTCTGTTATGCAGCAATTATGCCAGTTAGTTAATGTTAAATTAAATGAATTAGCAGAATGAACTTACAGCTGAACTTGCCCAGTAAAATGATGCCTCATCATGGATAAAAAACTGTATGGTACAGTTAAAGATAATAATTATTTTTTAAAACTTCATTCTCTAGAATCCTACTCAAGTGGGAACTGCTCTTCAGGTTTTCCATAACCTTGGGACTTTGAAGGATACCATCGCTAATGTGGTGGATGGATACTGCACAGGCCTGGAGGAGAACATTAAAAATGCTTTGGATATCAAAGTGTTGACCCAACCGTCTCAGGCGGCTACAAGAGGTATGATACTTGTTTTACAGAGAATGATGACTGATTTTTTTGAGACAAGTGCAGTGTGTTCTCAAGTGGAAGAAACTCTCACATCCAAGCCTGTTACAGGGATGTTTCTCTGCTTGCTTTAACCATTAGAAGACGGGAGCGGGCATGTCTCAGAAATAATCTAATACAAAGCCAAAATTGCGTCTGTCATTATTGGGCTCAGAAGTTTTCCTTTGTTCCCCACCCTTCCTCTTTTTCCCGACTTGCCCAGAAACTAGACCTCATTAGCTTACAACTTTGCAGCGTTTTCTTAACAGTTTCTCATGGAAAGATGAATCCAAATTCTGCTTTCTTTGTGGTGATGGGAGGATGATGGGTGGAAATTATTTATAAGCAATGCAACAAACCTGAAACTACATTGTGGTGCTTTTGTCAGATGAAAATCTTTTCAAAGCAGCATATTTAATAAGAAGAAATGTTGCAGTATTAAAACATTTAGTTCCCACATGTTAGCTCAGATACCAAAGAATACTGGGGAACGGCGTGGACAGGCAAATTTGAACTTTGGCAATATGAACATTTAAAAAAAAAACCTTTGGAACAAGCTGAAGGTCCAAAACCATAATCACCAACATAACAAAGAAATACAGCCCCTCTCAAGGAAAATTTTGGTTCACAAGCTGCATGACCTTCAGCTCAAATAGCACTTTTTTTTCAGCAGTTCGCCTATGCATTTAAGTTCTGCACTGGTGATACCTGTATTTTTCACAGCTACTGTCTTTGTCATTTCACTTTACTGTTACATCCTGCAGCAGCGCTCATTGGCATAGACCTCGGTGTTTCTGAGCAGGTCAGGTTTGGTAAAGCTGGTGACAATGATGAACATGGAAGTATCTCACTGAACTTCAGAGTTCAGTTGACTTCTCAGTTGACACAACCAAGGCCATTCACAAAGCTCTATTTTGAAGCTATTTTAGGCTGCTTTGATTTTCTTTTAAATATTTTTATTTTGGAGAGCGTAGAGGTCTCTTTCTGCTGTTTTACTTTTCACCTGTGAAAGCTGTTGTGTGTTCTTAATAAACATGTAGGTGGCCCTGGTAGAGCTGCTATGCCAACACCTGGGAACACGGCAGCTTTTCGAGCAGCCCTCTGGACAAACATGGAAAAACTCATGGATCAGATCTGTGCTGCTTGTGGACAGGTACTCATCAGCTATTTCCCGTTTGTCTAGTCATACAATTTTGCATATAAGGTATTAGGTGTCACTTTTTGTCTCAATAAATTCTTTCTTACAGGTGCAGCATTTGCAGAAAGTATTGACAAAGAAAAGAGATCCTGTGTCACATGTCTGCTTCATAGAGGAAATACTTAAGGTAAAGTTTTAGTCTAGCTGAATATGTTTTAGTAATTCTGTTAAGGAAAATGTGATGAGGGAATGGTTTCATTTGCAATTTTACGGTTCCATAAGAATTTTGTAATTTAATTAATGGGAAAGTGTTGAAAGTCAAACTAACATTGAAAGCTATATTTATGGTCTGTGGGTTACATCTGTAGAGTATAAACGTGTTATTTTTACGTAATTTATTTTGTTTTCTTTAAAGGGAGCTGATGAGGCACTACTGTCAGTTTTTATTACCGATCGTTAATGTCATTCCATAAAATAACATGTGGTTTGGGTAATTAATTAAGTCTGTTAGTTTGCATAGGAAAATGTGTCTTCATCTAACGCTTTCAGCCATCTCTCTCTCTGTTTCTTGGCCATTTCTTCCTTGAAAAATAATCATGGCTGTTCTTTTGCATACCTATTCATTTCTATTCAATTGCATTGTTTTCTATTCATATTTGGAATAATTTGATTAATGGTCTCCTTCAATGTTAGGACCAGAATTACTGAAGCTGTCTCATCTGCCTTAGCAGATGAGAAGAAACAAAAACAAAAGGTGTGTTTATGCTATGCAGACATGTCCTTTTGCCAAGTATATGGCTGGATTTTTAATTTACATGAATTTAATTTTTGAAATATGTTGGGGAAACTCTTCATATGCAAATGTGGTCTTCTCAGTGGTGAAAGCAAATAATTAAGGTTAAATACAGCATTTAAGTTTATCTGTCTGTTAAGCCCATCTCCAAAAGATGTTACACAGAACGTCACTTTTCTATGAGGCAATTCAAGCTTCTCTTTCTCTGCTGTGAAAAACAAAACAAAACACCAAGCACTAAACACAAAGGGTTTGTAAACTTTTAGAATCTTTTCTTCATTAAAAAGTTTGATCTGGCAAAAAGTATCTTTTGCTGCCTTGGTGGAGCCCTAGGGCAGATCAACATGTTTAAGAAGAAGCAAGAAACCTAGAGACAGAACTCTGGAAGGCTCAGGAAGAGTTGGGATGGAAAGGGAACTTAGATAAAGGAGTGGTTCCCACCCTGAGCCTGTGCTTCTCGCTTTCACTCTTCCCTTCTGTAGAACAGCACTTGAGAAGGGGTAGGAGTTTTTCCAGTTGTCGCGGATGATGATAGAAGGAAGCCAGAGGAAAACTTTTATCATCCTGGAGAATAAATGAACAGGGAAGATGAATCTCAGTAGAAGCTAGAAGCAAAGTAAGGAAAAATACATTAGAAAATCAAAAGGCTTTTGGGTTGTCATATGCTAAACTTGTTCCACAGTATCTCTGATTACTCTTCCTTGCCTTTGACTTCATACTGCAGGATTGCATCTAAGTGACAAATTGTGTTTCCCAAATAAAATACAAGTATCTGTTTCTCCATAGTTACCTCTATTCCACTTAGTTTGCTCTTCAACAGGTTTTTTGGTGGAATATAGCACCAAACCAGACAGCTGTTGTTCTCAGTGAGGCAGCTGAGGAGCAGTGGCACATCCTTATCTGATGCTCCCAGAACTCCGAGCATGACACGGTGCTGCTGATTGCACTGGTGCTTTACTTTCTTCTTGCTGGAGATGGTTCAGCATAGCACAGTGTTTCGCTTGGCTCATCTCACAGTTATAGCCTGTGTTCTAGGGTCCCATGAGAAAGGTACAGCCTGCAGATGGGTGAAGTCACACCAAACAGTAGAGCTGTTATTTAGACAAAACCAGCCAAGTCCTAGATGCTGCTGAAATTCGAGAGCATATGTACAGATGGCTGTAAGGGAAAGTATGAATTGTTGTGTACATTAAAAACTGATACAAGTAAGAAATTGGTATTTTGCCATTTACTAATGAAGATTCCACCTTGAATTAATCAAACTGAAACAACATGCTTTCCTCAGCAAGTGTTCTGGAGAGGGAGAAAAGTTAGATTTTCTTTATTGTATTCAGTTTCATTAATAAACTGAGCAAATGAACAGAGCAAACTAAAGGTAACGTTACACCCGTTCTCTAGGACAGCATACCCATGCCAGAAGATAGAAAAAAGAATCATCCATTCTACAGTCCGTGCACTAATTACTGTTACTGATGTCAACATTATTATTATAGTCATCTTCTGCAGCAGCTGCAGTACCACTTCGCCTGTCCATCTGCTTCCTTGTTTTGATTACTGTAGTGCAAGTATCATCCTAGGAAGCATAAGAGAGGAGGAGACCCAGCCTTTTAAACTCACAAGTCCTTTAATAGCAAGGAAGCTACTTGCCTTTTTTTTTTTTTTCCTTAAATCATTCTGATTTTTTCCATTGGGGATTTTTTGTGTCTTTCTCTTCACAGATAGCACAGCCTGCATTTTTTCTAATTTGTATTATGACCTCAAACTTGTGCTTTCTGACCTTGTAATTACCTGTTTCTATAATAATACTTAATAGTGTTGTATCATGTCATATCCAAAAATGTAGTTTTAATGCCACTAAGTAATTAATAAGAGGATTCACAAAAGCTCTCTTACAACAAAAAAAAACCAAAAAAAAACCTAGTCAAACAAAAATACCTGAAAGATGGAGAAACTGGGGCACAGAACCTGTAAAATTTATAAATATTGGAGTTCGGCTGCAGGGCAATGACACCACCTGGGTCTTTTCTACGCTATGATTTCTCTTACAGAATTCACCTCCAAATTTTTCTACAGTTAGATGTGGCCAAGAGGTGAGTGATGTAGCGAGGCTTACATGAGTATCGTGGAGGCATCTGGAGATTAAATTCACGCTGCACTTTCCCCCACTCCTTGCTTCTGCAGATCTAGGTTTTTGTGTTTTTCCTTTGCCACAATATGAAGTGAATGCAATTTTGAAAAGAAATAATGCACTCATAGAACGTTGTAAAAATGCTTACATTTAAGTCTCCTAATGAACTGTAGATTCCTTGTTAATATGTAAGTATTAAGATTATAGGTTTAATTTCCAAAAAAGATCTACAAGATATTTAAAGGAGAGATACATTTATGTTGAGACTGAATGGACATTTTTCTGGTTTTATCTAACAAAAAAGGCCTTTAATGACTAGATTTTAGTTGAGGAGCAAGCCTAAAATAATTCAGAATACATTAAGTTCTGATTTCTAGTTTTGGGGAAAACAAGCAGAGATTTAATTTTATGAATTTTTTAGAAGATGATGTTATTGTTTTCATAATGTTGAGGGTAAGGTTTAAATAATGTAAAATTGATATTTTTTTTACCTAGTGACTGATTATTTGTATCACTTCTTTCAGCTGCTTAATTCTCCTTCAGAGAGCTAATAGGTTACTCCAGTTTATTCTGCTTTGTTGCTTTTCTCTTTCCATGTGTAGTGACTAATCCTGCCTCAGCTGTTGTAATTCCTAAACTACAACTGACTTCAGTGTAAGTCTCCAGCAGAAGATATCATCCTGTGACAGCCAGCTTCCTAATTAGAGATAAGAATCCCTCTAAGCCCCTCGTAAAAGAGTTGAAAGCGATCTCTGATCCTGATCTATTTTGGGTCCTTCACTCCTACAGAGGCATCAGGGAACAGTTCTGCGAAGTGAGAAGCAGCTTTAAAAGCAGCGAATCGTTTTGTAGGGGGGTTTTGGGGTGGCTGATAGAAAGGGTGGGCTGGGGTCTCTCCGCTGGGCAGAGCCACTTAGTGCCTGGGAAAGGGCAGATTTGCCCTTGTTGGCCTGTGGTCTGCTGGTGTCCCACTTGCCAGCAGCGAGGGTACATGGCAAACCCTGGCGTTTACGTAAGCGTCTGGGTAAAAAAGTGAGCTGAGGGTTGTAGGGAGTGTTATTATGTACTTGGCGGAGGGCTCTTAGCATTCCTTCTCTGATGAACGTGTGGTGAGTAAGCAGGCTATTTTCCCGAGTTGTCAACACTGGCAATATGAGGTGTTAACGGTACAGAAGGAAATGTCCTCATCATTACATAAGATTAAGAAAATAAATGGAAAGTATAAGTGTTGATTGCCCCAAGTGCACTTGCCTTTCACCTTCTTATTTCTCCTCCCCATCCAAACTTATTCAAAAATGTTGCTGCTTTGAAATTATTCACATCTAACGTCACATATTCACATTCAGTTGACCCAATTAAAAAATAATCCCAAGTGGAAAAAAAAAAAACGAAAAATAATCTAATTGCTGCCTTATGTGAGTTCAGAAAATAATCTGGTTTTCACCTAATATTTCAAGTGTATGATTTATTTTGCAGTAGCAGAATGGGATTACTTGCGCATCATCTCTACTGTGGTTTATGTTTATTGTTTAAGCCACAACAAAGTACTTTGTGGAGATCTAATCACAGGTGAATGAACAAGTTTTTGATCCCCAAAATACCGAAGATGCTCTTTCTTTCAAGCCTACAAATTGTTGCTCTGAATTCAGTTGCAATATTTTTTAGGCCCCTCTTTAAAAAACACCCAGAAAGGTCTTAGGAGTTCAAGGTTCTAATTCTAGTTTTGAATGGACCAGTGTGGCCAGACAGTCATGCTAAAAGTAATTTGGTTCTAATTTAAATAGGAAGATCAGAGCTTGTGCAATGTTTTCCTAATGACACTGTGTTTTTCTAGAAGTTTAATTCAATATCTCTGGCAGAAATGTACAGCCATAAATAAAAGGGATGGTGTGGAGGTTGTGTGGGTTAGAAGGTTGTAATGACCTTTCTTCTTTGTCACTTCTGGTTTGGTGGGGTTTGTGCAAATTGCGGTTCAGTGATGATGGGAAATTATTAAGTCAGTTGGTTTTCAGTCAGCTTGCTCTGCGATAAGAAATGCATTTACCAGAAGTGCCGCCTTTTATCATTGTTCTTGTCAGTCTTACCTGATTGATTACGCTGAGCAGACATGGTAACGAACCACCCTTTCATCCTCAGATGGGGTATGGAGTAGTCAAGGTGAAAGCATAGTTCCAATTGCTGCTGTACATACTAAATCTGTTCTCTGGCTAGAAGAAAACTGTCAGGTCCCTTGGGTAGTTACTGGCTTTTGGAAACACCAAGTTCATTGACTTGCAATTGATCCATATCTTGCAGGATAATGGGGGGATTAATTAATGTTTTAAGTAGTTTTGAAGATATAGGACACTGTTTAAGACCTAAGTATTTTTTTCTGAGGAATCACATAAGAATTCTAATAGGGAAAATGCATAGTCTTTATTTTCTAGTTAAGAAGGTTGTATTTTTGGAAAAAAAAAAAACCCAACAGGTTTTGTTTCTTTTGTAAGCTTCATAAAAAGACCTTTTTAAAATGTTGCACTACTTCTGGAAATCTAGAAACTATTACACTTTGGGTATAAACTGATCAACTCAGTGTAATGAAATTCTATGCCCTGCAGTAAAACAAAAAAAAACCAAGGTCATTTTTAAAATCACAGTGTCATTTCTTGACATCTGTTCACCTGTGATGTATAATGTAGACAACATTAGAAATTTAAATGCGCTGCTCTTTTAAAAATTTAATCTCGACTACTTTGAGAAGATAGAAAAGGTTTATTGAAAACACATTCAGAATTTGTCTGTTTCTGTGCTGATGAATTGCACTACTGAGGATGATGGCTTTTTGTTCACAGTTTAACATTTGACAGTTATGTTGCTATAGAAATAGTGCAAATAGATTTCCTTATTTCTGTCCTGTAAGATCTTGCCATACAAAATTGTTAAATCATTGACATTGTTGCTTTATTGGTGGAAAATATTTAGGCTGTCCTTTAAATGTCTTCTGTTTTTAGAGCAACATTCTCGAGTCCCGTATTTCTTTCTGGTGGAGCCTTTGATTACAGATAGAAAACACTGTATGTATTAGTATGCAAAGCCTGATTTCAGGAGCCTGCAGCAACTAGCTGCATGGTAATATTCACTATATTGTTTTACATTTCAAAGAGGCTTCACAATAAAGATGTTTTTCACATTCTACTCAAAGTATCAAAATTTCTACAGGAAATAATAAGTTGGAAGTGATTGTCATGAAGTGAGAGCCAGTTTAGAATCAGTGGGTCAGATTTGTTATTTGAACGTTAGAATAGCTATTTTAGACACACACAAATATGATAATTCACAGATGGGAAATTAGACTCATTAAGTTCTAAATTTACAGTGTGGAGGAAATAGAGACATTTGTAAAAATAAATGTCTTTTCAGCATCTTCTTGCATTCTTGTCTAATACTGAATAAGGGAGTACTTTCATTCTCATTCCTTGAATTTAGTTTTAATGTTAGATACTAAATAGTTTTATTAAGAGCAAAGCTTAAGAGTTCAGTAATAGCAAAGTTAAGTAGTAGTTTGATATGTTTTGTAAAAATGAGGGAAGCTGTTCCGGTTTTATGTTTGAGGAGACTTTAGATCAGTTTTCCAAGCTGCAGCATTAGTATTATTGTAGAGTAACAGTGACTACAGATCTTCAAATATCTTTGCCCTTATGGTGCTGGTATTCAGTCAACTATTGTTTGGTGGTTTATTAACTTACTAGTAGCTATTAGTGAAAGTGGGTTATACTTTTTGAACTGTGAAATCAAGTCAGTTTCATGTGAGTAAACAGGGAAGGGTTTTAGCATGTGGATTCTGTCAGCCTGTAGATTTTTCCAGCAAAGATAATCTTGTAATCCTGTAAACAGGCAACATTAATCTACATTTTGAATCTATGCAGTTGAGTAATAATGTTGCTTCATGCTATTAACAAGTCTGCATACATGCTATAATACTGAAAGATATAGAGACTACTGACAAAAAAGAATAATATTCAAGTGTGTTTTCCCCCACCCTGTTCTTTCCATCCTAATAAAAGAATACTGAGTCCTTTCCTTGCCACTAGTGATTACGTAGAAGATGGTTGAATCTGCAGTCTCTCTCAGTTGCGCTGTGTGCTAAGACAGCCCTGGTTTTGGAGTTCTGAAACTCAGCTTTTTATGAACACAAGGTTGCTCATGAATGACCCAGCTGAATGACCAGGCCCTGGGGATGGTGACCAGTGACTCTGAGGGCCACTGACTGGTAATGTACCCCAGGAATCCAAACAGGGTCCAGTCCTGTTTAACATTAATGGTCTAGATGATGGGACAGAGTGTATCCTCAGCAAGTGTACAGGTGACACAAAATGGGGAAGAGTGCGTGCTGCTCCAGGGAGTTGTGCTGCCATCCAGAAGGACCTCAGCAGCCTGGAGAAATGGTCTGATATTAACCTCATGAACTTCAACAAGGAGAAGTGCAAAGTCCTGCACTTGAGGAGGAACAACCCCAGGCACCAGTCATGCTGGGAGCCACCCAGCTGGAAAGCAGCTTGGCAGAAAAGGACTTGGGGGTCCTGTTGGCCACCAAGTTGAACATAAGCCAGCAATGTGCTTTTGAGGCAAAGAAGGCAATTAGTGTCCCGAGCTGCATTGAGCAGTGTTGCCAGCAGACTGAAGAGCTGATTCTTCCCTTTATACAGTACTGGTGAGGTTGCACATGGAGTACTGTGTTGAGTTCTGGGCTCCTCAGTACAGGAGAGACATGGACACACTGGAGAGAGTCCAAGAAAGGGCCACATAGATGAAAAGACTGGAGCTCCTTTGAGGAGGAGCTGAGAGAGCTGGGACTGTTCAGCCTGGAGAGAAGGCGGCTCAGGGTGATCTCATCAGTGTACATAAAAACCTGACGGGAGGGTGCAGAGAAGCTGGAGCCAGGCTCTTCTCAGTGGTGCCCAGTGGCAGGACCGGAGGCCGTGGGCACAAACTGAAACACAGGAGGATCCCTCTGAACATCAGTAAACATTATTTCACTATGAGGGTGACCAAGCAGTGGCACAAGTTACCTCGGGAGGTTGTGCGGTCTCTATCCTTGGGGGTGTACAAAAGCCACCTGGATACAGTTCTGGGCAACCTGGTCTAGGTGGCCTTGGTTAAGCAGGGCAGTTGGCCCAGGTGACCTCCAGAGGTCCCTTCCAACCTCAGCTTGCAGCTTGCATTTTAAAATCTCTGCCTAAAAGGCCAGTCAGCTGCTTTGAATTTGTCATCTGCTAAATGTAGATATTTTCTGTCCTAGACTAGCAAAAGTGTTAAACTTGGCCATTAGAATATTAAATTTTCACACTTACTATGCTTTGTATTATTGGAAAAAGACTCAATTTTATTAGTTAACAACAGAAACATTTACTTAAGAGAACCTTATCTTAAAATACAGTTTGCTAGTCTGTGTTCACCTGGAATGCACAAGCCTGTGTTCGACTTTTGTTTCTTGAGCTGGGACAGAGACCAGGGTGGACTGGCACTGTCCACGTCTCCTGACACTGCCATTATGCAGTATTATCACGCATTCTTAAGTGTTCTATCTAAAAACCCCTCTATTGTGGGGAAGTTGCACAATGCTACTGTCTGTGCAAAGTACTGACAGTAGTAGTAACTTTATAGTAACAGTTGAGACTATTTACAGAAGGTGAACGCATTTTTTGCTGATTGTTGGTTATGGCCCTGATTCAGCAAAGCACTCAAGCACATTCTTAATTTCACATAAATAAGGTATACCATGGAAGTCAGACTGCCTGCATCTATTATTCTAATAAGGGCAAACTCTGTTGAATTATAGCTTGCACTAATGATCTCTGTCCAGGTCATGTACGCAATAAAGTGAGCCCTACTGTTGAGAATATTCATTGCCATTTGTTGTCTAGCCTGCCACGACATATTTTGCCTGATTTATGTGTGTAATTTCCATGAATGAATAATTCCTGTGTGAATAGTATGTGTGACAGAGTACCGGATTTTTAAACAGTATGAAAAAGGGTAAAATTATAGTGGATGGGCCAGACTGGAATCTGAATGTTGCGTTTTTCTATTTTACTCTACACAGATGTAAATGGATCCCCTAGGAAAAACATTTTCAAAAGTAGCTAAGTGCTTATAGTCCATATGAGTTTCAAAAGCGTCTCTCTGCTCCCCTGGTTCTGGGCAGCTGTCCGGCAAGTCAGAACAGCAGAGGGTTGTCCCAGTTCATGTTACTGGGCAGTTATTCAGTTTGTTTCTGACAGCAGAGGATGGAGAAGGGGACGGCAGACCTGGGCTGTCTTGCACTGCTCGGCGGGTCGCATAGGGGCTACTGAAACATCTGAGTATCAGTGCTGGGGAATAAAGTTGTCACTGGCTGCAGAACAGCAGTGACAATACTTTTCATTCCCAGTTTGGGCTGGTAGATTAGTAGTTCATGTGAGTGTAGTTTAGATTTAGGAGCATTTTCACAGCAGATTTTTATGGAAAATATACCCAGTTCTGTGGCTGATCTTAACCTCCCAACCATTTTGTAGTGGTGCAAAGTATGATTTATGTGCAGATTTCCTCTGCTGTGAGATCAAAAGAAAACTGTGAACAAATAATACCATCATTTCAAAAATGCTGAGTTAAATGGATCTGCTTTTGCGAGAAAACCCTGTTTTGCCATTATAGTCCTACAGTTGCTTGCAATTAATGTCCATAAATTTAATTCAGTTATATTATATATTGGGGAAAACATGTATATGTCAACCTAAATGTTGCCTGTCCAGAGTTTTAGATACCATCAGTTACAGTTAAGGTTTTTTGTTGAAGAAAGAACTTATTGCATGAAAAAAGGAAGCAGCATTCTGTTGTATTCTGAAGTGTAATAATTTCCTTTTGAGAGACCTTAAATTATATACGGATGTTTTCTGTAGGATTTCTATATATGTAATATGTTACTGAAACAGTTTTGCCTCAGATAACAGCACCAGACCTCTTAACTTCAAAAGGTTTATGTGGTCTCTGAGTTATTAAACACATACACTGATGGGGGGCAAATATGACAGAATGGTGACCTTTTTCCAGTGTTGTTGGTTATGGAATAGGAAGCTGTTGGGAAATGATTGCCACAGAGCTGAAAAGATAATCGGATGCAGTTCATTACTCATCTTGTCAGCTGCTCCTGCTACAAGGGATTGTATCACAAGATGTTAATCTGCTTGTGACTAGATTTCAAAGCAAGCATTTTTATTTTGGAGGGGGTGTAATTTCACATCTTTCAATGTTATTTCATTTTCAGAAGCAAGAGAAATGGAAAATTCCCAATTTAAAGTCTCAGAATATTAATTGATAAAAATATTAGTACATCCTTGTGGGTTCTGTTACAAAAATATCATGATACTGTGCAAAAAGCTATTTAGTTGCAGAAGTTGTTCTTTTTAAGCTAATGATGAGGTTGTGTATTCCTTGAAGAGTGGAAGTTCGTTAGTCTGCCGGCACACTTCAGTGGGTACTGCAGGACAACAAATAGAGGCACAAGACAGATTTGCACCAAAAATAATCCCTGCTATGCATTGAATCACTAATGTGGATGTACCCAATATGTTGTCAACCGGTGAGGGTATTGAGTGGAAATGTAGGGGAGGACCAAATTCATTGCTTACACTCCACAGATGGGGAGATGACAGGAATGCAGTTTTAGCTAGGTGACATTTTCTGAAAGTGAAAGGCCCAAAAGAGCAGTTACTTTCTGATACTGTGGGGTGTTGCTCATGGTGCTATATGGAGCATAGGGGAAGGCTGATAAACTTTCCATTACAATAAAACGAGCCAGATTTGCTGTGTACATTTCAGGCAGTCAGTGCCACCCTTTCCTCTTCTACCTCCATCCTGCCTGTCGTCTTCAGTGCTTGTAGAAGTTGTCCAGTACAAGGAGAGGGACATTCCTTTGATTTCCTGCTATGCTGGAGAAAAACACTCCTTTTGCTACCCTTTTTTGGTGTCATTTTCTACTATTGATTATTGTCAATGGAATTGCGCACTATATTTTAAATAGTTGAATTATAATTTCCAGTGTTATCTACAGGCACAGATGCAATTTCTGTTAGAATATGTGGTTTAAAAAATAAGCAGTGAGATAGTTAAAAGTACTTAAAAATAGTATATTGAGTTAATGTGTAAGGAAAGAAGTTACAGGTTTAAACAAAATAAATAAATGGTTTCTGGATGCTCATGGTTGCATATGGCACTTTTTACTCCAGCAGGGTTATCTAATGCTAATGCTTTGCTGTATTCCAATTTTGGTAGCTACAGTCCACCCACTTAAATACCCCCTGGTGTATGCGTAGGCAACAACATTCTCTAGTTCCTGCCACAAACTCTTACGTGGTCCTTTGTGTGCTGTTAATCAGCAGCTATATTTCACCTCCAGAATGAGTGCATCTCAACGCGGGACAAAGTGGAGTATTGTATCTGATATTGTAGAAGCAACCAGTAACGACTCTGTAGATAGTGTTTTCAGTTGATCTCAAACTGGGGCATTTATCATTTTTTCCCCCTAAACATTTTTGACTGAGTAGTCAATCAGTATGAAATGTTATTTGGATTTTCCGTGTAGCTTTTCACCTCTTTTCTCCTCCTCCATGATACAGCAGTTAGCCAAGACATGAGAGCCTTCTTCA
Source organism: Columba livia (assembly GCF_036013475.1). Lineage (NCBI taxonomy): Eukaryota > Metazoa > Chordata > Aves > Columbiformes > Columbidae > Columba > Columba livia. The sequence continues at coordinate 196,552,335 of NC_088602.1, forward strand.
CTACAAAATTCTCATACAGTTAACGAACCATTTGTCCAGGTCAGAAGACAAATGCTAATGGGCAGAGGCTTAATTGCTGCAGCTGCAGCTAATATGCAAGTGCTTACATGAGTACATATGTATATATGTCTGAATTTATGTTATGTATGTATATAGATACCTACAGAAGTTACAGATTTTCACAAAAACATTAAATGTCATCACGTGTTATTTGTCACTGTGTTGATTCTGACAATTAGGATAGAAATTGCCATGTGGGGGGACTACATGCAAGTTCATTTTCAAGGCCCTTTAATCATTGCACTTTGTGCTGAGGCTGTGACAGAGGTGTAGTTGGTGATGACAGTAATGAAAAAAAGGTGTTTGAAAGTGCTCTGTAAGTATTTTTCCACCTCCATTAGATCATTTAGAAATTGAATTGAGTTACCATGCTGAATAGGCAAACATTGTTCCAGGCTGGGATAGAGAATATGAAAGCTAATTAATTTACTCCATAGTTGATGTGAAAGGCCATTTGTTTTATAGAAATTTTCATGTTTTAGATGTGAAACTGTGAAATGAAGAACTGAGTAATTTCATGTTTATGCTGTAGTAATACCTCTACAAAAAAAAACAAAGATATTTTGTGCAGTACACCTTCTGAATCATTGTCTAATATTATCATTTTAGTTTGCCCATTTATGAAAATCAAGCACAATTTTACAGAAAATACAAACATAGCTATAAAATAAGTTACATCAGTTTCTAAATCCATCGGTGTCCTCAAGCAGCCAAAAATGAGATTCCATCATCTCAGTTTATTTTAGAATTCTATTTTAATTGTCATACATTTTACAAGCATGAGTCCAACAGCATAAAAGATGTTCTCTCTCAGTTCTTAACACATAAATTTTGTATTTCTTTGAATATCTTTAGAGGTAATGGGTAGGGCTGGATGAATTTGTCATCTAATCTCAGAATTTGTTTAAGTATTCTATTTTATTTGATTTTTTTAGATGCCTCCATGTACTTTTGGCCGATTTTCAGATTTTAGATCAATTCTTTAAGATGATAGTTTTGGAACTGAGACTTGAACTTGCACTCTTTCAATGACCAGCTCTTCAGGTGGGATGCAGTGGTACCCTGTTAATGGATGACATTCCAAACACCGTCATTGCTTTGTATGTTATTGCCAGTGCGAGTCAACACAGTGCGTTCTTTCTTCCTCTGTCATCTTAAGGAGTAATTAATTTTGGAGTAGCTGGACTTTTATATTTGACAGTTAATCTCCTTTCTGTGGTGCTGGACAGAGCAGTTGAACTGACACTTTAAAAGGGCTTGTCTCATTAACAAGAACTAGCATTGTTTGGGTTTTGTTTTTGTTGTTGGTGGTGTTTTTTTTTGGTCATAGTGAAGTCACTGGCAGTGCCAAAAGAAAAGCTGAGAAAACGCACCCCTCTTTGACAGTGATTTCAGTGTTGAGCTCTTTGCTGAAACCCATCTTTAGCTGTCAATGTTGTGCTTTGATTTAAAGCCTTGGATGTTTCAGTGTGGGTTCAGATGGAAGCAGCCAAGTGGCAGTGTAAGATCTTCAGAACCGCTGACATTTGTCATAGTTCCAGTTTTCCATTCTGAGCACTTTTTGCTGATTGTCATTACTATAGTTATATGGTGAAACTGGGTAATTTATACAGTGGAGTCAATCCATTGCCCTGTGTACCATGCAATGAAGAAAACTGTTCTGTCCAGAGCGAGCATCCCCTTGCCATGGAAACACTGGACAGCCTTGCAGGTATCCAGCTGGTGGGCAGGACAGAGTACCCATCGCCATCTCTTGCAGTTTTTTTTTATCTCAAACACACAGAGAGGAAGAACGCAAAACACAGAAAACAAAATCATGCTTTAGTGCTTGAACATAAGTGCAAGGTGCTGGGGAGAGTAAGGAAACAGCATTCTGCTTCTCGTGCGTCCTTTTTGCAAGAATGCGCCTCCCTGTTTCCACTCCTGACAGCAAACAAGGTGGTGGAGAGTCAACTGTGAGGTTCACTGTATTTTCATGTGTTTTACTTTTTTCGAAACAGGAAACTGTCCTGTGTGGAGCAGAGCAGCGTGCACTGGGTTTAGTCCCTGGTCAGTGTTGGCAAGTGTGTTGCGATGGCAGTAACAGCCATTGCTGTGATGGATCAGCACAAGAACACCTATGGAATGAGAAGGTCCCTGCAATGCAAAGAGATTTTCTAACATGTCTCCTGAGGTGCACAGCTTTGGTCTACACTCATGCCCATAGAGAGCTGGGAGCATTTCTATCAGACTTAAAGGAAAATACACCATTTGAGACAAGACTGAAGCTTTTACTTTTGTTTTTCCAGTATTTTTTCTAGCTTTAAACCTGAGGAAAACTTCTCAGACTTCATTTACGTAGTTTTTGTTCTCAGTGATGGTAGAACATCTTTGAGTGGAAGTATTTGCATTGTTTAAAATTATTTGAAAATAGTATGTTTTGAAACTTGTCTTTCTTTTGTTCCTTGCTATCAGGATGGCCAGTCTGACATTTTGTACAAATTTTGGACTGCAGTAACACAGACACTTTCATCTCAGTTTCAGTCAGCAACAGACTGTAAGTATTCACTATAAATGATTTGCAGTGTGCTCTATAGCTATTTTATATCTCATTTCAGTAAGCCCTTTGCTCATTGTTTCCTCACTAGAACTATAGCAGAGCTTCACCCAGTGTGGGGTCTCTGAATTTAGAACTTCTTGGTATAGTAACCAAACAGGGGGATCCTCAACTGTGGCTGAATTTTCAGAAAGAAATATTTTCCTACTTCATTAAGTAGCCATTGTCTAATAACAAAAATGTATTTTTGTAAACTGCATGTGGAGATAAAAATGCTTGGAATAGCACATTATACTTCCCAAGGTGAAGTGCGTTTGCCAAATTCAAAAATAGTAATTTGATTTTAAAGAACAGTTCAGTTTACAGATATATAAAGGGTGAGTGTCACGAGGATGGAGCCAGGCTCTTCTCAGTGACAACCAATGATAGGACAAGGGGTAATGGGTACAAACTGGAACACAAAAGGTTCCACTTAAATTTGAGAAGCAGCTTCTTCTCAGTGAGGGTGACAGACACTGGAACAGGCTGCCCAGGGGGGTTGTGGAGTCTCCTTCTCTGGAGACATTCAAACCCGCCTGGACACCTTCCTGTGTAACCTCATCTGGGTGTTCCTGCTCCAGCAGGGGGATTGGACTGGATGAGCTTTTGAGGTTCCTTCCAATCCCTGACATTCTGTGATTCTGTGTGATTCTGTGATTCTTACAGTCTTGTTGAACAGTGATCAGTTGCAAACATCTGATTTTAGCCATTTTTGGATACCTTTATGAGTAGGAGTTGAGTTTCTTCAAAATTATGTCTTGTCTAAATATAAATTGCTGTTGTTCTGACTATACACAATATTCTTTACATATGTAATATGTAAATAGCAGATACAATCAAGGAATATTAAATAAAAATAAAGTATAAACATACTACAGTACTGTTACCTGTTCATGCTAATGCAACATGCAGTTGGATCATAGGTGAGTTTGGTGCTTTCATAAATGTATCTTTAATGTTGTATACAGTGTATAAAGTCTATTTTTTATTCATACGGGTAAAGTGTATAAGATTCGCATTGATCTTTGTGATCTCAGCTGTTGCACTGGCCCTTAAAAATTTGGTCCTTCCAGGCTTTATAGCAGCAGTAGAATTTTAAGGAACTAACTGGCTGATTCATGTTCAGCAGTTGCTAAGTAACTAGATGATCCCAAAAGAAAATGTATTCATCTTGTATTAAAACATATTAATTTTACTGTTTGCCTTACGGATTACTTTAACAGCTCTATGAACATACCCGGAATCTCATCTGTTCAAACTGAATGTGTGCTACCTGTTTTCAGCACTTGGGTTTAAGATTGTAAAATTGTGACATCAGTTAATGGGATCAATCAACATTTCGGAAGTAAGGGAACTCTCACATTTTGTCAGCAGTACTTTGTCTGACAGCTGTTCCATAATATTTTATTACTTATGATTTTTCGTCTTGTTTATAAGCATTTAGAGGGAACAGTTGGATTTTTGAACTGTGAAAGAGTTTTTATTTTACTACAGCTGAGTTTTGGGGAAAAAAATGCTTACAGCGAGTAGACTTTTTCATTTAGGTGACACATCTATATAAGAATGTTCATTTTTAACATATAAATTCTAAGTAATTGAATCCAGTGACATCAGTCACAGACCTCTGGATCGTATAGATCAGCAGAAGACTAGACAATATCAGAAAAATAGTGTAAAAATAGGAATTCATGGCAGTTTACAGAGTTTGATAAAGGATCGTTATCTGCTTTTGTGAGGCTGGGACAGGCTTTATAAACGGAGCCTTGTGACCTAAAATAACTCTGTGTTTGATAATAGATGTGAATCCTCCCGTATTCAAAATTAGAGTGTATTTAAGTTGAAGGGACGGGCTGGGTGAAATGGGGCAGATCTCTGGAACCTGAAAAATCAGCGAATGAATGGAACAGTGTTAATCTCCTAATGTAGTGGGAAATCCGTAAAGTATGAGTGATGTTAGGTCAAGATTAACATCAGTTGCTGGAGCAGTTGTACATTTGTTTCATTTCCTGTTACCTGCCGCAAGCCTTTCAAGACTGAAAATAGCACTGATTTTTCTGCTGGCTTTGTCATTCTTTATTTGTCAAGTTTAAGAATTGCATTTTAGATACCTTGTTTTAAGAAGTGTGTGTAAAAGCATATGCCTCCCTCATCAGACTTTGACTCATACAAGTTATCTTCATCTGTTTTAAACGGGTATCTTCAAAGTTACACAGCCCCAAACTTTTTCCCCATCAAGCTATTGTTAGAAAATCTCTAGATTTAGAGAGTTTTAATCAGACTTTGGCCTCAAATGAACGATAAGAGTGATAATTAAGTTTGATACCAAGTGTTTCACAACCATGATTAGCATCTTTATCGTACAAACTAAGTTTTCCGTGTCCAGTCTTCCAATTCTGGATTTTCTGCTGATGCTTTAGATATGTGCCATTTAATGTGATAACTCATGCCACTTTGAAATTAATTGTAAATATTGCATCATTAATACTAAAGATAGGATAACATTGTATATCATTCATTGATAGAAATGCAAAGATACAGATTGTTTATATGAATCAAAAAAACGGTTTAAACTTAGCAGCACATATTGCTTACTGCTTTATTTTGCAGCCTCTATGTTTCTGAAACAAGCTTTTGAAGGAGAGTACCCAAAATTACTGAGGCTTTATAATGACTTGTGGAAGCGCCTGCAACAATATAGTCAAAATATTCAGAGGAATTTTAACACAAGTGGAACTACTGACCTCTTTGCTGAACTACAGCAAATGGAAGAAGATACACAGGACATCTTCATGCAGAAAAAACAAGATTATGAGTATGTATTATGAACTCTAAGGCAACAAAATGTAAAGCTTTTCACCCTGCAAAAAACACAGAATATTTTTAATAACCTAGTGTTATTCAATTTGTCAGAGTGGGAAAAGTTTAAAGGGTTTTTTTTCCTCTTGCAGTGGTTGGTTTAATACTATTTTAGAGCTGCAGGATTTTCATTAGTTTGTGTAATCAACAGTGTTGGGTTGTCTTTCACAAAGTCCCTGATTTTGGAACTAGTTTTATCTTTTTGTCTCTTTGGGTGAAAAAAAAGAGCAGAATGCTATAAATTCAGTTTTGTATGTGTCGCAATTACGGCACTAGCTTTCTCTTAATGATACTGCAATCACTGGCGTGTGACAAATGCTCAGTTTGTTATGATTCACAGTTCTTATGTTTGTACATCGTAGAGTAAACATGCTGAGTGGTAGATATCAGATCAAACTGGAACAGGCTCATCAAGTCTATTAGAACTTCTAGACTTACCTAAGATGAATATTTTATGTGGGATTTCTATTGGCTTAAATATGTTCCTGCGCAGTCAGGGGGACATTTCTCATTGACTTCAATGAAAGCAAAGTAAGAAGTTCACCAAACTTCTGACAGTGAGGTAAAATGTTTTAAGAGAACTACTGCTTATGCATTTGCACAACTAGAAGTACTAAAGACTGAAGCTTATTAAAGGTAAATTGAACAAGAATCTTTCTATTTGAAGCTTTCTATATGCATACCTATACCAGGAGATACTTTTTTTGGTAAAATATGTCAAGTACAAGCTATCAGCTAATGAAGTATGTGAATATAAAATGGTCTTTCATTGCAGTTCTGGGTATGTTGCTGTTATTTTGCAGATGTTTTTAGCACTGTTTGTCTCAAGAACACCTTGAATTAGGGATTCCATGTAGGTCTTACAGAAAGTACTAAGAACTGTATTGAACTATGCAGAATGGCTCCCTGACTAGTTACCTGGTTCAAGTGAAAAGCAAGGTGCTCTACACTATTAAAATATTTTCAAGTGCGTATGTTTAAAGAGCAGAAATAAGACCCAGGTTCAATACTGCAAAGTCTATATCATCTGGAAAGATTCAATGCTATTGTGTATTTTAATTTAAAATGTATTCATTTTGTCTTATGCTCACAGTCCAGAAAAGGCCTTGAAAGATTCACTGCAACAATATGAAGCTGCTTATTTGTCAAAATCTTTGTCTCGACTCTTTGACCCCATCAATCTCGTCTTCCCTCCTGGAGGTCGGAATCCTCCTTCTTCTGATGAGCTCGACAGCATCATTAAAACTATAGCCAGGTATGCAGGTATAATACATTGAAAAATGTACTCTTCAACATGTTTTTTCTCATAAGGTACAATTTTTTAAATGAGACTTCCTTAGCAGTGAAAGATTGATTACTCTTTAGTTATGAAACTGGTTAGTGTAAAAATTAAGTCAGGATATGGAATGGAATGGAATGGAATGGAATGGAATGGAATGGAATGGAATGGAATGGAATGGAATGGAATGGAATGGAATGGAATGGAATGGAATGGAATGGAATGGAATAGAATAGAATAGAATAGAATAGAATAGAATAGAATAGAATAGAATAAATATTTCAGTTGGAAGCGACGTATAAAGATCATCTAGTCCAACTACCTGACCACTTCAGGGCTGACCAAAAGTTAAAGTGTGTTGTTAAGGGCATTGTCCAAATGCCTCTTAAGCATTGGGAAGAGAAACTTCACACATACTGTAAATGTCTGATATCTTAATTATCCTGACTTTGTCAAAGGGAAGATGATAGTGGCTTGGCTGCAAGTGATAATACCTGATGTAAATATTCTGTTAGAGTGAAACAGCCAGATAATACATAAAGAGAACTATTCCAGGAAGATTTTGTAGAATGAGATGTGTCAATTACCAATGATGTGGTTTCCCTCTTAAGGTTTTGGAAAGGACAACTCTGTTTAATACAGTCTGGAAATGACGGGCAGTATTCACAGTTTTTGTGTGTGCAGTATTAAATACCGACACTGAACTTGTGACTGGGAGTTGCAGATGTGCAGAACGTGCCTGTTGGTGTGGTTGTTGTTATTTTGCTCCCTGCAGAACAGAAGGGGAAAAAACACTAAAATGATGAAATTTCAGGTGAATTTTCCAGACTGACCTTTAGCTAATGATGTTTGAGGCCCTGCAGAGTTCACGGAGAAGGTTATTCCTACATCAGGGTGCCTGGTGTCTCTCCAGCTCTTGGGAGAGGTTAATCTCGTCACAAGCAACATGATGGTCCCTGTGCTTCTCTGTTTTCAGTAGAGCATTTATTAATGCAGCCCCAACCCATGGAGATCTGGGGCAGCTGCATGAACAAGAAATACTGGAAGTGATTTAGAAGTATTTTCCTTCTTCCATTTGTTCCCTGTCGTTCCTCTGGGGCCTCTGTTACTATAAAGGATTGCCTAAAACACAGCTTAGCAGTTGTGTCAAGCTGAGGCGTCCCCTGGGTATTTCTGCACAGCTCATGTAATTCTAGAGTTGAGTGACTGTGTATTCACCTGTAATGTTTGAAGGCTGCTGCCAAAGCTTGAATGTAGTTAATTGCAGTCAATATTTTTGAATGGCTTACTAATAGTGATTTCATACTGAAGTGTCATTCCTAAACTTTGCTCATTTTTACTAGAATAGGAACACTGCACATAAAATTCCCAAATGACTTGTTAAATCGTAAACTGAATTACGGTGCTTAGAAAGACTCGGTTGTATGTGTTACTCTCTCTAAATTGATGTGCCATGTAACTACATATTCGTAGTTCTTTATCAATTAAATACAGCGCTGTGTAGTTGTTAATTAATATTTGTAATCTTTGCTTCCAGTGAGCTAAATGTGGCTGCTGTTGATCCAGACCTGAGTTTAGCTGTGGCAAAAAATGTGGCAAAGACCATTCAGCTCTACGGTGTGAAGTCTGAGCAGCTTGTAAGCAATTTTTAATTCCTAAAAACTCATGTTTTTCTGTGTACAATGTTCTGGGTTTTGTGGATTTTTAACATAACAGTAAAGCAATCTAGATAGACAAAACCTTCAAATTGGCTTTTCATTGTAGCTGGAAACATTTTCACTTAAATTCTGCTTTCAGATGAACACAGTCTATTGGTAGCAGTAAAATTTTGTCTGTATAACTCCAAATTGAATTTGCCATATAAATTTAATAAAAATCAAAATTGTAGTTCTTGTTAAGTAAAATTAAAACAGTTCCATTTGGTTTAATACTTACCAACATTTGATATTCCATCAGCTGCATGATACATTGTCATTATGGTATTAAAATCTGGACTATTCAAATATATTTTTTCACTATTTGCAACAAATTTGGGCATTTTTCCATATATTTATTGACGTACATTTAACTGACCATTGATTTGTCTGCATATCTCAAACACTTCTAGTCATTTGCCATGCACTGTTATCTAGTGTTAACTGAATAGAGGAAGGTTCCCAAAGCCTTATCCTTTGGGTAAGGATCCCCAAAAAGCCAACGGATAGTACAGTACAGTGAATGTTGTTGTCATATGAAAAATTAATTTGTAAGATCAACAATTTTCTTGTGAAGTCTGTTGCTGAAATTTTGATGCTTTTCTTATGAAGAGATGAAAATTGTTTTTTGCAATACGCAGACCCACAAGAAGTGACTGCTTGTGTTTGTAAACCAGTTTTCAACTTAACCTGAATTCTGAAAGCAAACTCAGAATCCGGTGACACTCATTTACTATATGGTTCTTTTAAAGAGCGATACTTGTTAACCATTTTGTGTAACAATTGGCTACAAAACATAGCAGCAATTAAGTTAGTATGGATTCTGCTTACCTTTTAGACACCTGCTGTCTCTGAATAGCTTTAAAGAAATTGAAATTCAGTAAGACATACCTTGTTTACCATGTCTGTTGGATGAATTGTATTGGAAGTTTGCAAACTAGTGTAGGGAAGAGGAATGTAGGCGGAGCAGCATTAAGGCCATAAAGAATATTTAAGATTTTGAAATAAAAAAGTGTTTATATTATTTTGCTGTGTATTTGGAGCGTAATGCTTAAGTTGGGTGTATTGTTAAAGACAGCCAATCATGGTTTCATAATTTCAGAGTGGAATTTGCTCATGAAAGAAATCAGGAGTTTTAGTAGGTTGCAAGAGTCATCGTGAGTAAAGCATATTACACTTGTGTCCCTGTTTATCATGGATTGTGGCACCAAATACTGGCATTCAGCTGGAAAAAAAAGACATATCAGCTGTAACAGTGAAAGCACCAGGGTCTGTTGTGCTCATCATCTCTGTCAGAGTTTGAATCTGGGCAGTAGCTTGTTCGAAAGCACACATCGTTTTGTGATCAGCCAGCTGACACATTCTTAAGAAATGCTGAGCAAAGTGGCTATATAGAAATAAGCTGACAAGTATATGATGTGTGGCTTTGTATTAGCTGACCTTAAACTAAAGGAGCATAGAAGAAAAGAGGGAGTCTGAGCCCTTGAACTTCTTGATATTGACAACTGAAAATCAAACCTGAAACTTTGAAAAACTGACTGGTTTAGTCAAACTGGCAGAATAAACGTGAGTGCCCTTCAAGAATATACCTGCAAATTGTAAAGCACTATCACAGAATCAACTGTTTATCACACAGCTACTTTTTTATCTCCCTTTTTTTTTTCTGTCTTTACTTACTGATACACATGTTACAAAACTAAATGTTGCAGGACTCAACAGTTGCCAAGCCATAGGTGTATGGTGCCATCGTTAAGTGCTAAAATATCATGCTGCCTCTCCACTTCTCCTGTGCTGTGCTTGCCAGCCCTGCGGATATAATCTAGAATATCTTAATTTTTTTTGGTACCTATTTTTGGGCAGACAGATTGAGGCTGAGATGTGTACCATGTGTAGAACAGGAGCTATGTCAGACAGCACTGTTTCATTATGTTTTAGTGGTGTAGCCAAGAATGCAGTCTTCATTCAGTCTTGCAATCCAGCTTGCTACGATGACTTTGTGAAGCTGAGCAGGGTGACCGTGGAACATTTCCGCTCAAATGCTTCATTTCTGATAGATATAGTAGAGCAGTGCTAAAGATGGACATTTAATTTCCTGGAGGAATTCACAATTGACTTCTCTTCCAAATTAAAAGTAAACAAAAGTATCTCAGAATTCTCAGTGAAGAAGGATTGGGGAGAGCTTTTAAGAATCATTAGAATTTGGTTTTTTAATATCATAATATTGATGGTAGATTTGAATGGTGAAAAACTGAAATGTGCAGTCCTAAAATGTTGAGACATTCTGATGTCAGAGTTTTCATTTATTCAATTTCACAAAAAAAGGAATTGTGATTCATTACGATTTTATCGCTGTTTCTCCAGTTAGCTTTACATAGGATGATAACAATAAAAATGTTATTCATGACTCAAAGATTTTACTTTTCAATAAAAGCAGCATCTAGCAATCTGTATATATAGTACTAAAACAAAACAAGTAAGAAAAAATGACCTTTTCCTGTGAATACAAAACATGTGTTTGTGTTACTTGTGACTTCGTATATTCCTGGCTTTTGGTTTTCTGCTTTCCACACACCAAGAACTTGCTGTTGCTGTGCCTGAGACCTGTTCTCGTATTAACCAGTTAAGATTATTTCAGAGAAGATATAAATAACCCTCTGTAAGCAGTAGGTAGATATATTCTGCAGTTGGGTGAATCTTTAGCTAATTCCTTGCTGATGCTTGATGTGGTTGGTTTATGGCATGAAGCATTCAAAAAAATTGTCCTAATTTCACTGAGTGTGATTGCAGATGTTCTTACTATACAGGGTTTGAAGGGATAATTATACATTGCACTAAATTAAAAAAAAAATCTGTTATTTTAAGAGTATAATCTCTCAACTTTATCACCCATCCTGTGTTTTGTTAGATGATGCTGAGGAAGGGTGCTTGGTATATTTTCTCTTTACCGTTATTATTTTGTCTCTTCTTATTCACTTTTTCTCTAAATCAGGCAGCCCAATCATCTTCATAATGATTACAGACCTCACGAGATTTTAGTTTAGTCACCATTTCTACATCCTTCTCATTCCAGATTGGAAGGGAGATCAGCAAATCTTATCATCATGTTTCGGATAAGAGCAAAATTTTTCTCTTCTGCGTTTGCACATTGTAATCCACTGCTTACTTTTTTACATGACTGCTTACTGACCCAGAGTTTGTTCACTAGCCACTTTTTCATACAAGTGCCTTAGCCCACATAAAAAAGGCCGTTAACTTTTCTTCTTGATTTGAGAGTTTTTCAAAGGGGTCATCCATTCTTATTTGCAAATACCCCAAGTTACCCATCTTGACTGACACATATAACATGTTGTGCTCTTGTTTAGCTGGCCATGTATATGTATATCTATTTCTTTATAAATTATGTACATGTACCATGGAAGTTCTAATATTTTCCTCCTGTACCCCTTTGGATTGTCTTGCATAACCCCTATGGTGCCTGCACCCCACTTTGAAGACCAGTGCTCTAGGGTAATACTCTGCAATAATCTTCCATAATAAGGAGTGAATAGATTTTGGCATATTTGAAAAGATGCCTGATTGATTGCAGAAGTCTTTTAAATTCATGATTTATTTCATTTGTATGCTGCTTTAAATCAGATTTCTTATTTATGTATACAAAAATGAAAATGATAGTCACCTGTAGATTTGAAGTGATACAAAACTATATTTCCCCAGTCGATTACCTATTATTTAGTCATTTACTGAGCTGAATTTTAAATGTTCTTGAAATGTTGTGATTTCTCTCATAATTAAAAATCTCTTTGTTGCAACTTTACAATAACTTTGTTTTGGTTTGCCTGTTGATAGAGTTCTTTCTCGTACTGATACTTAGAGCTGGATGTCTTGGCAGAGAGAAGTCATGAAACATTGAGGATTAAAAGCTCTGAAACTTTACAAGACATGTAATTTTGCCAACAACCAGAAAAATAAATTGCAAGATCAGTTGTCCTTATAGAGACTAAAGATGAAAGAGCCCTATTTGGTCATCTAATCTATTACCTTCCCAGCACGGGACTATTTCAAACAATATTTATTGTTAGGGTTTTTGTTGCGTTCTTTCTGCTTTTAGAGTGATGATTTCAGTTACCTCTTATATTGTGAGTGAAATGTAAGTACTGTACGTTCTCTTACTTTTTGCTATTTCTGTTCAGCTTGGCATGTGGGTGGATTGAAATACACTAACACACCCACCAAGTGCACAGGGATGAAATGTGTTGTGCTGTGAACGTGAAAATGCAGTTGTTTAGAGAAGATGTGGTTCTCCTACTTTTTGATCCTGGAGACCTCTACTAGGTTCCTCCCTGGAGTTACAGTCATCCTGTCAGACTATCTTTACTAATTGCAATCAGAGTCCCACAGCAATCCTTCCCGTCTTGTCTCCTGGAGGCTGTGCCCTGCTGCCTCCTCCCACCATGGGGCATCACCGTCAGAGACCAAGTGGCTTGGTATCTTTTGGCCAATAAACAGTCAATGTGCAGAGGCAGGATTATAAAAATCAGGTTGCCCACTTGCTTTTCAGAGCAGATGGGGGCGATTACACTGTCAAATTCTGGTGGGTCAAACTATCTTGAAAAGTGTTTTTATATGTGGGTATGTAATGGTATGCTTACATGATTTAGGCAAACACAAACTCACTCTGCTCTGCTCCCAGATGGCAGGGCACATCTTAGCTGCACTCCAAGCCAGGGTGACCAGCTCAGCCTTAACACCTTGCTGAGCATAACACCGTTCTGCCTGGAGCACAAGCAGAGCAAGTTCAGGTCTGCTTCAAGTACAGGCAAAGCAAGAATGGCCATGTTACACTAGGCAGATTTATCCTAAGGTTAGGGCAGATAAGGCTAAAATCAGTGGGAGCTGCGATTGTCTATAATTGGAGAGATTCCCAAAAATGGAATATTGTATTTATGAAGTAATATGTTTCGGAAAAGTTTGTTTAAAAGCAAAGGAATCTTTCCAACAGACAAGAGGCTGCAGGCAGATGATATAATGGGGATCTTCCCCACTGTCAGACTTGTAAGCGATCATAAAGAGGAAGCACTCAGAAGATGGTAAAGGAGAGTGGGTGTAATGAGGGAGCAGTGAAATAGAGAATTTGAATAGTTTTTTTATTCCCTTAACTAAATGTGGTTGGACTTGTGTCATACATCTTACAGAAGCTGATTAATTAGGTGGAGGCCTGAAATACAGCCTGTAGGCAGTGCTCTGGGAGAGCTACTAATCCATCCTTTGCCCAGAGCTCATGGTGGAGGCTTGGCTTCTCATCAGGATTTTATCCTGGGCAATGGTTGTGGGATTTTCTGATTATCAGGTTTTGCTAGTATAAGCCACTTGGAAATTTTTAAGCACTGTATGGAGAGCAGAGTCCTTCCTGGTGTTTTGAAGAATTCTTCCCCAACCTTAAGAAAAATTAAGGTGACACTTGGTGTACTTTATGTATTTCAAAGTTAAAATGCTAAAGACACAGTAATATAAGTGATTTTTGAGATTAAAGAGAAGACATAGGTTCCTCGAAAATTAGAGTTCTTGCACCAAGGTTCAAATAGTTGTCCGATATCCTCAAAGCATAGGGCATTGATTCAGATATTGAAGACCTCTGGTACTGGACATGGCAAAGGCAAAACGAGAAAAAAACTTGCTACTCTGATCCCAAAACCAATGAAACACTATACACTGGGGACACAAAGAAATTTGTATGGGTTTTCTTTGGTAAATTAGGTTTTTATATTCTGGGTTGTTTTGAAGGAAAAGTCAGAATCAGCTAATATCTGTGATAGAGAGTAGGCAACCTCTTTCTCACTATCAGTAGTAAAAGATCTTTGTCTACATTTACTTAAGCAAATATTTGAGTTATGTAATGTTATACATGGGTTTAGAATGCACACCAGTTGCAGAGTACCAGCCAGTAATATGAGCAGTACTATACCGGTACTCAGCCAAGTACAAAAGGTTCTTGGGAAATATCTGTGAAGCTTTGATTCAGCCTGTTATTGTTTTTCAATGCAATGGTGAAACTGGATTCCAGATGTTGTAAAATAATTCTGAATGTTTTTTTGAATTAATGTTTAAATGTAAAGTGAGTCTGACATAAAAATTCTATAATTAAAACTAATATACATTCTCTTGAAACTTTATTCTGAGGGTTTACTGAGATCTGCGTTTCAATTAACTGGTACTAAATAGTGTAACTGTGACTGTGTTATTTTAAAGTATTATTATCTGTCATAATGATGAGAAAAGTACTTGATGACAGATGTTTTTAGTGCATTATTGCTTAAGAAAGTAAATACCAAAAAAGAGCATAGGAAGTAGAAAAATGTAACAATTCATTGTTGTTTCAGCCCCTCCTTCAGAGTCAAACACTGATATATCCCAGTCACTCACGGCTTGTGCCCAAACGGCATTTACTTTTGAAACTGAGAGTGGATATGGAAGGAAAAACATAACTGTCCTCAGAACAGCAAATTTAAATAAGTAAATAAGCTTGGTCTCATCTGTTTGAAGGCAAATTTGTATCATCAGGGCTTGTTGTGATTAACGTTGGCCTCACTTCAAGGATCAGCAAAACCTGTCTGGTTTTGCTGCAGAAAGGGCACGCATTTAATCGCTCTACACTGTCACCCTGATGCTTGTGTTAATGTCTGCCTCTCTCAGTTGAGAGGTTTATAACTGACACTCAGGACTTAATTTGCCACCCACTCTGTGTCTCCAGTACAGGACATAGCAGTTATGTCTGTACTGGTGAGCAAAAGGTGCCAGGGAACGTTCCTGGGCCTGGGCCTGCTGGTGCAGGACAGGCCGCATCGTGGCTGCAGGGGCTGCCCTTACTGCAGCGCCCGTTTGGGGATGGTCTCTGCAATATTGACTCCCCTGAGGTGTGGATGGAGGTTATTTGAGAGATTGGTTGCTGGTCCAGGCCAGACACTTGAAAATGGCTGTCCTGACAGTGTGGCGGTACAGATGACCACGTGCCAGATCCAGGAGCCTTTCCTGGCACTGTCAGGTTTACTGCTCTGGGTGTAGCCAATGTGTGAATGAGACTGAATGAGAGCGACATGCAAAATCTGTTCAAGAGGAGGTTTAAAATGCTGACAGATTGGTGTTATTTTTTTCTTGCATCTGGAATTCATACTTTCTTATTTCTGATGTAAATAAATCTCTAAGGCAAAAGTTAGGAGATGCTGATTTCTTCTATGGTAGCATTGCTTTTGGCCTTAAGATTTTCTTAGATTGCCAGAGCTGTAAAAGAGATGCTTTCCTAAACATGTTTTTCTATCTGTAATGCTTGTCAGCTGTGCTTGACTTATTTTCAAATAGCATTTGGTGTTTCTACCAGAGTATAAGTCCTTGAAAAGAGCACAGTTGTCTGTGGTGGTGTGGCTAGTTGATGACTCCAAGTATTGTTGGACGGATGCAAGAACATTCTTGGATATTAACTCTTTTCAGGACTGTAACACTTTCTTCAGGTAGCGTTCTGTTTCTTTGAGTCAACTCAGATGACACCTTTTTGGATGTCAGTGCAACCAACCCCTTCTGTAATTTAATATTCTATTTTTAGTGAGTGCAATGGATGGAGATACAGGCTGAGGAGCATCTATCTATCTGTCATGTTCACATATTTTTAGAGCACTGATCTTTGTAATGCTGATCAGCATCAAATGCATTACATAAGATTAGCATCAAAATATATATAATGGAAAGCCAGCTCTGCTGCAGTTGTTCTTAAATTATTTTTAGTATTGCCCACAAAACTTGTGTGGCTCAGTGCATCATCCTGCTATTGTGCTCTGTCTCTGCTCTGTAGGAACTATTTTTAAGGATGAATATCTGTTCTCTCAGATTTTTCAGTGCTTTCTGAGGCTTCAAGTAAGATTGTCAGTCAGTGGTACACATTACGAAGATTTTAATAAATGCCCATTTTCCAGTAGAACTGAAACTGAGACAAACAATTTATCTCTCATGTTGCTTTAATCCAGCTTATATTTGAACTTGTGATTTGCAAGTGCAAGATTCCAAATTCTGCTTTTCTTACATCTTCAGCTACTGTTGTGTTCTTTAGTGCTGCTCAGGTGGCTTAATCTTTTGCAGTTACTTACAATGATCTTTTCAATTTTCCACTTTTAATGGATATTCAGCATTAATATCTCCATTTTAAATAGCTCTGGTCCACTAGCTAGCCGTTTAGAATAGCATGAATAGATTATTTGGGAGGGTTTTTGAGTTTAAAGAAGTAGACTGTGAGAAAACGTACCATATTCTTCTCACAGCAATCTAGAAAATTTATTTTGGTCTTTCAGATTTTCTGAGAAAAAAGCTGATTCTGATCCTTTCCTTTGAGTATGTTTAAAAAACTAGCTTGTAATTACTGAGGTTTAAAATAAACCTCAACTTTCTGCACATCCATCCCGTCATCATAACTCTTTGTGATATTGTGGTAGGTGAGTCTTGATTTTTTTCATGATTTCTTTCATTGTGGGTTGATGGTGCATCTCATCTATGATAGTCAATAGAAAATAGTCTGCTGTTTGTTTTTTAGTGATGTAGTTTGGAAAGTGTAATTCTACCATGCCACAGCTTCGCAGATCTTCCAGGATCTTTCTTCCTGAGATTACAATTAAATGTGCTCTGATCTTGGTTTATATTTTTACTGTTTGAAAACAATCTCTCATGTATTCATGCATCTCCTTGGTTTGTAAACCTTGTTGCAATAACACAAATGGATGAGGAACGAAAATGCTAGAACACCAGGTGGAATAGAAAAACAACTATTAATTCAGCTTAAACTCTGAGCCAAGAAAGAGACAGCATCTTTACAAGGAATTTTTGTAATGTCATTTGTAGAAGAAAAAGTGTCTGTCATGCTTGATCAGGGCAATGAAGATTTAAATAAGCTGTTTTCAGTGAATTATTTAGATGATAAGCACTATGAATGGCATATTTTTGTCCAGAATCTAAAAGGCTAAGTGTATTATAACTGATGCAGAGGCTAAATTGGAACATCTTGGCTCAGTCAGTGAAGTTGTTAAGAAAAGCAGAAATGCAAAGAAAGATAGGATTTTAAAGTTAAAATATTGCAATGATAAAACAGTTGGATGAGAAGGATCCGTTCTTTGTCTTCTCTGAGTATTAACAGAGACAGGAAATTTTTGTGAACCTTTCGGTCTATACTTAGTGGTTGACTAGGAAAAGGCAGAGAGGGGCTGGACTACAGTTCTCCATAGATTGTGCCCCTGTCTGCCTAGTGGCCAGCAAAAATATCTGTAATATGTTGCAAGAAAGGAAGATGTTGATCTAGGAGAGGTGTAATTTTGGTTTCCTCTTAGGGGAAATGAAAACAATTAAGACCTCATTTATGGAAAGCATTTGTTGGGTTGGCTTTTATCATATGTATTCCTAAGGAGAAATGTACCTTACACCAAACAAAACCACTCATTTAATTGCTCATTTAATTTATACAAATGCCCCAAATGAAATATGCTACAGTAGCAACAAAAGGGATGTGAGCTACATTTCTGTTGGGATGTTTATTGATGTTTACTGACATAACTGTGGTTTGGGGTATCTGCATCGTTGGTTGTTTTTGTCCACCCATCCTCTTATCTGACATGGCTAAATTTAACTAGCTGAGTAACTCAGCGAATCAGGGTAAACAGGGTGGAGATGGAGAGAGAAAAGATTTCCTGGAATCAGATTCTTCCAGTGAAGGGAAAATACTGCTCATGCCCTGGAATTTGGCACCAGCTTTAAACTCCAGCAAAGTTCTGAGGACCGTGATGGTTTTGAATTGAAAAGCATGATGAATTCTCATTGTAATGACATAAAGTGAATTTCTGATTGCCTTTTTTATTATGTGATCTTACAAGAATTAATCTATGTCTTGTATTAGATGGTGTTATATTGAATTGTGAGCTTTCATTTGTGGGTGAATTACTATTCAGGACATATTTCAACAATGAGATTTGTCTGACAGTTCCAGGGAAACGTATCTAGTCCTCTTGTCTAAATGTCGAATATTGTGAACTTTGCGTGGAGGTATGAAATGTAATAAGCTCACAAATCATCAGGAACAGTAGTGAAAAGACACTTTAGGAAAGGTTTTCTGTAAATAACAGGTCAGTTACAGTGGTGTAAGTAATGTGAAAGATTATATTTTCCCCAGTTCAATTTGAGATATGCGAATTAATTGTATAATATTATACCAGTACCTTGAAGACATGGTGTTACTGTCATTGAAAAACTTGTATCTGTGCTATTTAAATGAGAGAACCCAAAAAAATGAATTCAATATTTGGCACATTAAAGGAATTCATTAATAGGTATTTAAATAGAACATGTGGGAGGCTATTATGTACTTAAATAATTTCAGAATAATTACTATTTGACTGTGCAGTAATAAAAGCTAAAGATGGCAGTAGGTCTAATTTAAAAATAATCAGAAGTCAGCTAAGGTTTTGTAATTTTTTTTAATGTAAAGATCAGAAGAGTTTTGTTAAGAGAGTCAGTAAGAAGCTGCTTATATTGGTCAGAGAGTACTTAGAAATGTCAAGCTGATAAGTCCCTTAAAAAAGCATTTAAAATTTTAAAAATGGAATTCAAAATCTAGAGGCGAAAGCTGCATTAAAAAATAACTTCATGAAACACTGACTTCATTCTCATGTTGTCTTTTGCTGGGTGGATCGTGACTCACATAACAAATGTGTGATTTTTTAATTTTTTTTTTAATGAGATACTGGCTGAACTCCAGAAATAATCATCCAAGCATGAAAGGCTGCCTTGGGAGTACTGTGTGCTTTAGTTTGTCTTGCTGTGAAAGTGGTTGAAAGACTTCTTTAGATCTAGCATGTAATTTTGCTAAAAGGTAGAAAAAGAGCAAGAATGCACAGTCCTTACACTATTTTGTTATAGGGCACTCTATGTTGTTTCATACCAGGTGAAATTATATGATTCAGAAATGGATTTGGTTAAATATATGTTGATATGGTAAAGGCTTTGGAATTCTGCAATTTTGGGACAACTCTAACAAGTGTTTGACAGTGTAAAGCTCATTTATAACCTTTTGCAGGGTAGAAGTGTTCTGATCTCAATGCCTGGACTTGATACCAAAAAAGGCAGATGGCAATTAAATAAGTTGATTATACAGGTTGTTTCAAAAAGATGGACCCAATTTCACGGTGGCAACATGTAACAATTACACAAAAATTTACAAATGGTTTAATGAGTTATCAACTTTCCGTAACCTTTTTATAAATGTTCTATGTTCACTCCACTTGCTGTATGGGCAACATTGAGACAACAGTTGAATTTGTGTATGGTGATTTCAAACTGGGTCCATGTTTTGGAAACGGGCTGTAGTTTTTATGTGTAGGCGAATGTCACCCTGTGGTGTTGGGCCCGTCTTACGTGTCTTGGGGATGGATATCTGCTCTTCAGCTCTGGAGGTGCATTCTCAGGGGTTGGTTGGGACCAACAGCTGTTGGAATGGCATGTAAAATATGATTAATCATTCAGTCATTGATCTGGCAAGTATGAAAAATTCAGTAAACTGTTATAGTGAGAGGTATCAGGATCAACACACATTGTCCTGGAAATCCTCCTCAGACTTGGGTAGCTGCATAAACGTGAGGTGAAAAAATGTCCAACACAAGGAGCATAATTTTCAGAAGTTGAGAAATGATTCTGAGTGCTTCAGGTTCAGGATTTTCTGAGATTCCTTTAAGGAACTGGTTTCAGGTGCTTTCTGAGAGCAGAGTTGCTTTAAAGGATCTCATTATTTAAGAACCATGAACCATTACTCACTTTTTATTATTCGTACAGTGCATTTCTTCTCAGATGATTCAAAGTCTTAGAGATAAATCCTGTATTTTCTCTTACAGAAAGACTATTTGCTGCTTTTATTTCATCGAAAATATTAAGGAAGTAAAAATAAACAAACAAAAAAACCCCAAACCCAAAACCCCACCACCAACAGTACAAAATACCTCCAAGGGAACAGTTTGATGATTGCTGTTGTTCCAGCATGAATAGTATGAGCACAGTATCCGGTGTTTTTTCTTGGTCAATGACTTAACAGTCCGTTCAAATTTTTCTCCCCAAAATAATGATTGTGTTTTCTTTAAGATTTTTGAATGCCTTTACCATAGAGCTCCTTTTCTATATTCCTAGAATATAAAGTTTTCATTTTTCTGAGGAAGCTAAAAAAACCTCAACATATTCTGGAAGCTACAAGAATGTCCTGAGGGTGCTATATAAATGTTTTTATGTACATTTTAAATTATTGCCTGCACTCACAGCTTATTGCTTTCTTCGTGTCTTGAAATATTACTTGTTCTTTGAAAAATCAGAAGTCATTCCAAGAACGTAAGTTCTTATTTATGATCTATTCTTAAATTTTAGTTGATTTTTTTTTAAAGCAGAATATTCATTTTATCTTTATCAGTCAAGGACCTTATTTTCCCCAACACATTCATTAAAATCCTACACTTTGAACCTCTTAATGATGTCTCTTCCTTTTGCAAATTGTCCCCTAAGTAGCTAATATATGAGGTGGCGTAGCTAGTGGAGTTCAGATTGTTTTGTGTATTTCTGCTAAAGAGTGTCATATTTTTGCAAAAAGTAGCAAACTGATTCTAGTGAACTTTTGCGTTTCTTAGATGGAAAGAGATTGTAAAAGTCTCCTTCTGCCACATGAAAAACGTTAAACCTAATAGTAAATAATCCCAATTATTTGTAGCTTACAGGAGACATCCCAGGGCCAAGCCCTATTGACTCAGAACCTCTGTAAGTGGATTCTGTGCCGTATAAGAAGCTGTTATGATCAGGCAGGAGGCCAAGCGCCAGATGGATTGACCGCTTTCTGCCAGAGGTATGGCCACATCAGCTGCCTCTGCTAGGAATGTATTTAATCTTGGAAATGTCAGCGTGACGATTGGAGTTCAATTTGTGCCATCAACGCACATTAGTCTCATGATCCCAGAGTAAGATCAAATGCCTTGTTGAGAGGCACTGCTCTTGTCTTATTTTGATTTAAGGTCTTCTCCTTACTCCTTCTAAATTATGATGCTGTTTCCTGCTCTTCGGAGAGTGGGTTTGCTGAGGCTGTTTTAGAGTAGAGAAATCAAAGAAATGGAGTTTTCCAAAGCTGTCAGTAAGGATGCACACAACATCTTAGTTACTTAGTAGGAAACGGAACTTTTTCACAAAACATCCTGTCTGTGAAGGGAATGATAGCAAACCAGCTCACACATCAGTGTTCTTGTGAGCTGCCACCTGTTGAAGGAGGGCAAGTTAGTCACTTGGAAACACTAAACAAATTATGGGAAAAGATGTATCAATAGTCTGAGCTTTTCTACAAGAAAAGGCAGACTCAGTTAGCATTTTTTATAACCCAAGGGAGAACTGATGATTTGATTCACGTCCTAATCTAAATTCTACATCCATTTCTTCATGGTGAAAACAAGAATTTAAACCCAAAGCAATATTATCATAGCACGTGTCTCAACATGTGAGATAAAATCTATGCTGTTAAATTACACGTGTTCTAAGGTATTAAACATAGAAAAGTATAAAATCCAAACCACTTGTTCTGGTTATTTCCAAGGCATGTTTCCAAAGCAGGTCTATGCAAGGGGGTGCAAATACATTTATAGGGTGAGGATTCATCTGACAAGTCTTCAGGCAGTATAGCTCCCTGTATGTATCTGCAGTGCTGCTTTAGATTCCCTTTATAGTTAGTGGAGAGAAATAGGTGCAGAAAAGGTTCATTTACTCCCTCCCTAAAGCAGGGTCTCTAAAATAGGCTCGCTGAATTACTCAATGAGTTGCTTATTTCTCTGCTTTGTGGTTTCCTGCACGTGGTCAGGTGAATCATTCCTGAAATTTTCTGCATTGGGCAACTTACTGACCCAGTACAAGGCACCTGCAATCTCTGCAGGTGAAGCAGCATAACCACATTAGTGTACTGAAGGATACCAACTAAAAGAAACTGTTTTCCAGAAGGACTTCTGCATTTGGTGACAGCATAGTGCCAGTCACGGCTTTCAGTTTCACAACCATGCCAGGCTGAAGCAAGTCAGGCGGCTTTCAGTCATGTTGCTCCTCTTCCTGACACATTTTTTTGTCTGTTAGCTTCTACAAGTGTCTTTTTTGGTTCAATAAACTACCCAATCCTTAGTTTCTACTGATATAGATTTAAAAAAAAAGAAGTCTGAAGTCTTCTAGGCACCTTCTTCCAACTGGTTAGCTATTGGATTGAATCTGCAAATTTCAACCTCCTGCCTTAGAGAATGTCGTCATATGCATGTCAGATAGTACCTCCAATGTTTCTTTCTCATTTTAGTTTAACAGCTGCCCTTTGCGTTTTCTTGAAATGCTGTATGGGACAGAAGCTCACATTCACGTTCTTGAGGGTACCACAAGACACAGCCCTTGTCCTAGTGCCTGGATGCATGAAACAGAAGTCCTGGCTGATATTTGCTGGTGGGAGACCTCTCTCCTCTCTTCCTCAGTGGCATCTCATGTTGCCAGTGTGCTGGTATCTCATGCTGGCAAAGGAAGCTCATACAGACATGTCACCCCTGCCACTTGCAGGGAAATGGGGTGCCTGTGCTTTGCCTAGTGGCCATGAAATTGCTGTAAATAGTAGAGAGGCTTTGAGGTAAAAGAATTTAGCTGTCTAAAGTGACAAGTGTAAGAAATCAATTGCTACACTTACAGACAGAAGACTAGAACTGCTACAGTCCTCGTTACTGCTCATTCACGTCTGGCTTCAGCATAGTTTCTTTTCCTCTCTTTTCTTTTCAGCTAGCAGGCTCAAAGCCAGACTAACTCCGAGGGTGACTGATGCTTCCCTGGAGATGGGATGTGATCCTTCAGCTACGCTTTCTCTCAGTTATTTATTTCCCCAAATAGATTCTGATTTGGGATGAAGTCGCCCCTTCTGTAGTCCCTATTTCTGCTTAGCATGAATTCACCCTCGTGGCCTTCTGCATTTCTGGATAAATCTAACTGATTAAAAAGTCATCAGATTTTGTCTTTAGTGCCCTCATCAAAAAGAAGGCCCTTGGACTGTGTCTTTCAGCTGAGTGGATGTGGGTAGGCTTCACACTTACTTGACTTAACCTGTTTACACAGCACAATCCCCAGTGGGCAGGTAGCAGAGGAAGAGTTACATTACCACCAGCTTGACTGCATAAGCTGTGTCCAGCATAGAGCTTCAAAAGTACTTGCTATATAAATGAGAGTGATGAATGTGAATCATTGATAAAACCTGGTTTGATTGAAAATAAACTGAGAGATAATTTGTGTCTAAAGGAAATGGGCTATAAGTGTGGTTTGTTGGAACCGGGGAGACACAATGATGGCATTTTTCTACCTGGATGCGTGGTTGTACAGTGGGTATTAGAGGTGTCAAGAATTCAGTCTGATGCACTGGAATATTGGAATAATGATAAACTACCTGAAATCCAGATATATGCCAGCGACAAAGTGTATGTACATGAACCTTGTTGGACAGAGTCAGTGCAGAACCTTCTTGCGTCAAGGCAAGGTCATAGAAATCATCGTGCTGACAGCAAGAAATGGGAACCACTTCGTGAGACTTCTGCTGTAGATGGCAGGACACAGCTACCCATGTAGGAGCCGGGTGTTCCCATGGTGGCAGGGGACACCTACCTGTGTAGGAGCTGGGTGTTCCCAAGGCGCCCCTTGAGGAGAAGCAGTCCTAGGGAGACACATCTAGCTGTCAAAGTTCAAATTTAAGGGAATTCAGTATGGTAAACAATTTTAGGAAGATTGGTTGCTTTTAAGGGTGTTTAGACTTTGCCCGTGAAGCTGTTGTGCACTATTGCTGACTGCAAGAGTTGCTGCTGCAGAAGGATTATGTTTGTACTTGTTACTGGTTTTACTTATCAGTTAAGCTTTTTCACCAGCAGAAGAAACACAGTTTAATTATTTCACAATGTCTAAGCAAAAGAACTTGTGAAACCTTTACAACGGAGTCCAAGGAGCAGAAATTTAAGTGACTAATATGTAAAATTTTACTCTCTTAGTAGTGTCTTTTATGTTTAAGAGTTCTAAATGTGCAACATACCAATTTAATAGTCTGTACAGTGCTTAAAAATGCTGTGAAAAAACCTTAATGAGGTCTGGGAGGATGATCAGCTGGGTGGACGGGATGTTTCTCTGCACAGCTGTTTTGTCATTAATCTGTGGAGCTGTAAGCTTGAGAAGCGGAATTCTTAAAACCAGTCATGTCCATCAAATGGAAGTATCAGGAAGGCAACAGAGATGTACGCAGCTCACATGGCTGTTCTCATCAGGAAGGCAGGAAGATGCTGAGATGGTATATTTGTCAGCTAGTCGAAAGATGCATTCTGATGTCAAATAATTGAAGATACATTGGAAAAGATTTTTCCCTCTGCAAAGGCCTTGGAAACCTATTTATCCTGAAATAATCCCTAAATATGAAGAAAGGGAAATGAACTGACATTGTCACTGTAGTGCTGTGAATAAGTTTGAGTTCCTGTGTGCTTGCAAGAACTTGTCTAAAACTTCATTATTAACAGCACTGGCAAATAGATAACTTTGCTTGCATGCTGTCTGTTTGTGCTGATGGGAAGCTATGGGATGTACAGGAATAGTCTTTCACTAGTTAAAGATTCACTCTTTCCCATTACTTAAAAATGTTCACGTTTGTTCCTTTTGTTGCTGCATACTCAGTTTTAGTTTAGGAGCTTTCTGTAGGACCTACAACTCTGTTTAAAGACACACTTCATAAAAGTCTCTTGATGACTTGTTCAATGAGTTGAATATGCTTTTACTGAGAGACTTTTGGAGCTAGGCATCTTCAGGAGTTTCCTGGAGGAATCTAGATAATTAGCCAGATAATTATATCTCAGTAAAGCCTTCTATTAATAGCTATTCTTGCTGTAATATTTTGATGTACTTCTACAATTCACATGGCCTTTTGTCAATTCTTTGTATTTCTGCAGCTTTCAGTGCACAAGAAAATTTCTCTTTGTTTCCTAGTTACAGTTTATTTCAAATTGTAAACCTCTGCTGTGGTATCCTTAAGGGGCTGTTCTGTAGTTAATTGCTATTTATGTATCAGCTTGGAACTTTGATTTCTATGGTAATGATAAAAAATATGTGCTTTGTGGAGTTTAAATATGAAAAAATATTTTTTATATATATTTTTGCTGAAAGGTTCATGGATAGAACTCTCTTTAATGGCTGGACTAGCAGTTTTGGTCCTTGCAGTTTTATTTTCCTGTTCATTTACAAGCTGCTAATATGTACAAAGCTGTAAGCCATCTATTTCAAGAAATGGAGTTTTTAAAGAGGGGCTTAAATGGATGTCAGAAGTAAGGACGGAGAGTATATGGGAAAAGCACAACCTGTTTATTTCTGCTGGTGGTAGTTTATCCTGCATCCTCAAGTGGGTGAATTCACCTGACACTTAGATTACAAAACAGAAGTCATGTTGGGACTATGTATCTCCAAGAGATCTGGGTCTGAGTGCTGGGGTCTGGGAGCTGGGACAGCAGCCTCTCATGATTCCTGTTGTTCCATTTGTATTATATTGTCTGGAGATGGAAGCCATAAGAATCAAGACAAGAGTTAAATGGAAGAACACTGGTACTGAAGACCTCTGTATTTCTGCCATGTTCTAAGTTTAGTTGCAAAGATGATGAGGAGTCTGGAGCATCTTTCTTACGAGGAGAGACTAAGAGAGCTGGGTCTGTTCAGCCTTGAGAAGAGAAGGCTGAGAGGGGATCTCATCAATGTTTATAAATATCTCAAGGGTGGGTGTCAAGAGGATGGAACCAGACTCCTTTCATTGGTGCCCAACAATAGGATGAGGGCAGTGGGCACAGACTGAAGCACAGGAGGTTCCATCTGAACATGAGGAGAAACTTCTTTACTTTGAGGGTGCCAGAGCCTTGAACAGGCTGCCCAGAGGGGCTGTGGAGTCTCCTTCCCTGGAGACATTCAGATCCCACCTGGACACATTCCTGTGTGATCTGCTCTGGGTGAACCTGGTTTAGCAGGTCGGTGGACTAGATGATCTCCAGAGGTCCCTTCCAACCCCAACCATTCTGTGATTCTGTGAACTGTAATTTTGTGGTGATGCACTGTTTAAAGAGTTAGTACTGCTTTAACGATTTCTGCAATCACTGCAGCTGTCTACCCAAGGAGATGCCAGCCAGGTGATTGGACCACTCACAGAGGGACAGAGAAGGAACGTGGCTGTAGTTAATTCACTGTACAAACTGCACCAGTCGGTTCTGAAGGTAGGCTTCCTTTGGTATTTCTCCTCTTGCCATAATGTTAACTTCCTTGCTCTGTCGTGTGCATATTCTCCCATCAGCTGATGAGAACTCTGACAAATACAGCCCAATTTTGGGTTAAGAGCTGCACCTTGCTGTGCATTTCTACAAATCTTTGAGACTTGGTTGGCCTTTGTAAGCACCACTTTGCGATAAATGGTCAATATTAGAAGTGGTGTGAAAGATTTGTTTATAGAGAATAATCATGTCTCACAGCCGTTGTTTTGTGAGCCTAAACAATTGAACTCTTCTGTATTTTCTTATCAAATAAGCTCTGTCTTTGTATGGGTCACCCCGATAGCCCTTGTCTGCATCTGTCCCAGCCCAAGCTTATGTTTCTCAGAAGACCCTCACTGCTTTCCCACTGTTGTGGCCAAACTGAAAAGGGGAAGGAAAGGGTAAAATCAAGAAAAGCAGCACCTCACAAATATCTCCATGCATTGTTGCTGTGACCGAAGTCTGGCCTGGAAATGTTTTCAGGACAAAGCAGAGTTATGAATAATTCCAATTTACTGGTTTAGTGATGCCAACACTTACACGGTCTCTGTAAATTAAAACAAACAGATAAGGGGTAATTGTGTTTAAATCCTGGCCTGATTAGAAAAAAGATCATGAGTACTCCTGACTGTGGATATGCTTAAAGAATGTTTAAAAATGCTAAAAAGCCTATAAAATTTGCTTGGATTTTGCAAACAGATGGTAGATCAACTTTTAAGTCTGCTTTCTCTGATGTGTTTAGTAATGAACCTCATGTGCCTTAGTGTTGGAAGGAGATCTGATATGATTCAGTCTTTGAGTTTAGTATCTATCTGGCTTGAAAATACTATCATATAGCATGTTCATAACTGAGGAAATTGGTAGAATATTCCTTCAGATCATTCCTGGACTTTCAATTCTAATACCACTATGGCTGTACATAAACAGCTATTTAACACATGGTGTTATAATAATCATAATACTGAGAAAGATCAACCATTCTTTCAAATATTTGCTGTAGACCTGTTTGTGTAATTCTGCTTAAATTCTATACTTAGCAGTGGGTGAATGCACCACTTATTTTCATTCTGATTCTGTCAACCCATCAGCTAAATTTCAGTTGAACTCAATTGAATCCTTTCTTTGCCAGGGCAGAAGCAGAGTCCATAGGAAATTCAAGAGCACAGGACTGATACCAGTGCACTGAAAATGCTGTCTGTATGAAACACATTTAATAGTTATCTATACCTATGTAAACCACTTATTACTAAAAGTAAATCAGTATGGTTTTAAATGAAATTAAATATAATGGATTCTAATAATTTGTTGAATGTTGACTGTTAACTATTACTTTACAATTTGTAGGTCATTACCAATCAGAGCTCATTTCCAGCAGCCGCTGAGCAAACAGTTACAACTGCCTTAAAGGTAATTGAATGTCCATTCGCTGCAGGGATAGGGCTGAGCTTTGCTTTGTCTGTTACACTTCAAATGAACACTTATTTTCCCAGGTATTATTTTGTGTTATGTCAAAGGCATACAAATACTCTGAAATTTATATTTTGCAGTTTATTTATATGTCACATATGCCAAATCACTGCTTGAGTAGCATTTGTATTCACAGAATCACAGAGTATTCAAGAATATTCTCGTAATGGTTGGAACCCAGATGTCATCTGACTGTGAAAATAAATGTATTTCTCTGCAACATTCACACAGCAATAGCTGCATCCTTCATCACCCCTGTACCCCTTCCAAAAATATGGTTTTTATGCTACCTGGTGCTTTCCTGGGGGGTGATGTGGATGGCGGCGCAGCCCTCCGTGGATGACAGCTGTGCACATCTGTCCTGCTGTGCGCTGATCCGGGAGGAGTTGTGTGCAGAGGAATGAAGGGCAGCTTGTGTGTCTGGGGAATGAACAGCGGAACGATGTGTGTGCACCAGAACATGTACATTTACGAACCAGGAATGCCAGATTTTTGAAGGAAGGCTTTACATAGAACTAGTAAACAGCCTTATTTCTGCATTTGACTGGTAAAATCAAGTAAAGAGAAATGTTACCTTAGGCTGTTGTCCTTCTATTTAGCAGTTTCTAACGCAGAAAAATAAAAAACGCAGTTGAAAAGAACTGTTTGTCAAGGTATTTTTGAGGTCTCAAAATGCAAATGCTTCTAATTTCGGTTTCCTTACTTCTGCTTTTTTCTTATTCTATTTTAGGTGGTCCATGATCTAATGGGTAGTGCTGTTCAACCGTTACTGAACTCTGTAGGAGATTCAGTAGAAGCTATTATCATCACTATGCACCAGGAAGATTTTTCTGGGTAACTAGAAATGTGTTTTAAATTTAACGTTGCTTTAGTAAGATGTCCTGCATATGCATAATAGATTGTTATTGCCATGATGTCCTTGGAGCAAGGGCGCATTTTCGTTGAGGGGAAGGCAATGCTTTATGGTCAGTGAACACAGAAAGCAGAATTACACCTATATTGAAACAAATTAATCAGGTAGCATCTGTCTTCTTGCCTTTTGTTCCATGTCTGTTGAGTTAAATTCATTTTAAATAGAAAAATAAAGCCAAGCAGAGGCCATTTTTGTGCTTAAGAAAACCCTTTTGTTTTCAAAACTTATTTTTTGTGGACAGTCTTCAGAACTGTCCATATTGTTGTCTCAAAGTGAATAAATAACCTCTGATTTAAAATTACACATATTTTTTCTAAAGTATTAGCGAATATGAAATGAGTTAAAAAATCTCTTTTACAGAAAGCTCACATTTGGTGTATTATGCTATTTTCCCATAGCATTTTAATTAAAATTTCCAGTATTCTTCCTCTGCAAAAATTTTGAGACCTATCTATCATTGAGACTTCCTTCTTGAGTGTTATTTTAGTTGTTATCTCTGTTCTGACATCGCTTATATCATCATTAGATGCCTTGTTTTCTGTCTTGGAAATTCACTGAAAACAGTATATTTTCAGAAGTGTTTTAAATTTTCCTTTTGCCTTTTTTTTCCCTTTTTTTTTAAAAAAAACCCAATATTTTACCCTCCCCATCTTTCTTGTGCTACCACTAGCAAAATACCTCTCTGTGTGGATAAACCGAGTCAGCTAAAGGCTGAGCTTTGTGTGGTAGCCTGCACACTCAGGTTCCTGAGTTTGGAGGAGCCTGGCGGTGATTCACATAAAGAGAAAGGTGATTGATTTCTGTGTCCTAGAGATTCTGTGCTGCTTCTGTGATAATTAGATTTTTATAACCCTGGGTTTGGAGGAATCTAGGAAACTAATTATGAACAGAGGACAGGTTTGGAATAGGCTGAAGTAGTAACCCCGTGACATGTGCTTGTGTTTTCTGACCCATTATTAGAGTTTCAAATCAACAACTGGGACATTTAGATTTAGGCGCTGGGTTTGATGTTTAGGCTCCAGAGTGGTGGAGGCTTTGCAAGCTGGGTAGGAGTGGAGTGGTGTCCTTTATCTTTGTTAGGATGGGGATGGCTGATACAAAGATTTTTTTGACTACAGTTTCAGAGAGAGCTACATGCTCTTTATTCTGAGTAGAAATGAAACTCTACAATTCATGCCATGACTTTGTGGGATGGGAAAAAAATTAAAAGAATCCAGTAGTTTTTGACTGTGTTTTAAAGATGAATTTAGCTGTCCCCATTTCTTTTTTTCTTTTCTTTTTTTTTTCAGATCATTACCTAGCTCAGGAAAACCAGATGTCCCCTGTTCTCTGTACATGAAAGAACTCCAGGGTTTTATAGCAAGAGTCATGAGCGACTACTTCAGACATTTTGAATGTTTCGACTTTGTCTTTGATAACACTGAGGCCATGGCTCAAAGAGCAATTGAACTTTTCATTCGCCATGCCAGTCTAATAAGGCCCCTTGGTGAAGGTGGGAAGATGCGGCTTGCAGCGGATTTTGCGCAGGTACCTTAATACTGATTTCTGCTTTTTACTGTTACTTCACTGTGCTCACTGAAAAGTATCAGTAGTTTAGTACGCATCTGAGTGTAAACAGGCGGTTGTAGAGATCACTGCATTCCAGTTCTGAACATCCTCTCTGCTGAGATACTGGATCCTGAGAAATGCATCCACTAAGTAGCTGAAGATCCCCTATCACCGTAAGGCACATTCAGGGAGGTCTGACAGCTCCCTGTCAAGTGACTGTTGCATTTAAATTCAGCTGCGCCTCGACGTTTCATTCCATTTGCCTGACCTTTTTGGTACGTCCATCATTTGCCACTATTCATTCACTTCATTCTTTCTCTCTCTTCTAATGGAATAGTGTGTCGCTTTCTTAATCGCTTTATATATCACAGTGCCCACAGTGGCCAACCATTAATTCAGCTGCCTTGCAGTGCAGGAGACAAGCTAAAGAAATACCAGTATCCTGTGGAAGAACTGCCCTTTTGGTAACAGACGGGCAGTTTTCTTGTGGGATTCTCTTCATGCCGTGATTGACTTATCTGCCTCTCAGCTTTATCTAGCTCTGGTACTGGACTAAAACACAACCCAAATTGCCAGATTAATATCTACTACCTGTCTGCCTTATCTACTATATTCAAATTTAATTTGTCAATAGTAACACTGTGTGATTAACTTGCCAAAGAATACAGGCATCCACTAGATTGGTCTGAGAGTCCTCGTAATTATTATCCAAGTGGAAAGGGAATTAGCACCAGCTGTCTGCATACCAAGTGCTGCTTCTGGCTGGTAAGCAACTGAGGCAGGAGAGGGCGGCATCACTGCCATCTCGCTGCTGCTTGTGGCTGCTTTGTATCACTTGCCTGTGAGTTAGATACGCCTGAGTAAAGTTTTTTTCTTCATTACTCAAAAGGAGCAAATCAGCTGTTAACCACAGAAGTTACGGGCAAGTTTTCAGTTGCTTTCCGTGAGAAGGTTCAGTTCCCTTCTCTGTTTTGAAGACAATGGCATAAAACTGGAGAAAAAAAAAGAATGCTTGACAACTCCTCTGGAAGGAATATAGATAATTTTTGTAATTTATGCTGCAGTACTAAAGTAAGTCTTAAAAATTTGGGAAATATCTTCACCTAATTCTACAGTAACGAGCATCTGATCTAAGCACCTACTATAATAATGCTAAAAATATCACTCATTTATCTTTTCTAAACACTTATTTTTCTCATTCTGACATGGGCTGCCTTTTAAGTGAAAAATGAAGGTATGTTTTCATTTGAGTGTAGGGGGCTTTGCATGTTCTTCCCCACGCTGAGTATAACTCTGAACGAACAACTGTGTGAAGATAAATATTCTGATTTCTTTTGTACTGTGGAAGAAAAAGAAATAGGTTTTGAATTCATTCTTGTCTCCTGCCTTCAGTTGTTGCTGCATCTGGGGGCTGCCTTGTGTTTTTCTCATCTTCACATTGTGCCATATTTTTGACTTGTTTAAAAATGGGCTTAAGAAAAGAAATGTCTGGGTCCACCCAACCCCATACAGCCAGCTCAGTGCTCACTCTGGGCCATTGACCATCTCTGCACAGAGCATCTTGGGGTGCCCCAGGCTGCACAGGGGCTGTAGAATGGCCTCAAAACTATATCCTGTCTCTCAGGATAACAGAAAAAGGACCAAAACATTTTGTATGTAGAGGTTGCCTTATATCCATGTTTTCTGGGCTGTGTCTGCCCCTCCTGAAAACCTGGTGAGTTTTGGGCACATGCCCGTGACACCAGCTCCTGGTAGCCCCACCGGGGAGGTTGTAGTTGCTCTGACCTGCTCGGGAGTCCTGGGCATGTTTGCTGAAATGTGGCTGTAAACCCAAACAGGACTCGTTTCACTTCCATGCTCCCAATCCTGTGGCACCTGGCTTTGTCAAGGAAAAGTCTTGGTTCCTCCAGAGAGGAGGGGAAGTTGCTGCTGCTGTGGGCTGAGGAGAGCAGGGAGCAGGTATTTAGCTGGGCTGCTGCTTGATGGGAAGGGTAAACGTTCCATAAATGCTGCGTGCAGGGCTTTTTCAGTCCCAGAAAGGGACTGCATTGTTGCACTAACGCCAAACCTGAAGGAAAGGACCTGCCTTCAAAGACGCTATGTGTAGGAGGGCGTTTGTTTATAAACTGTTTTTAGTTGTGCTCTGTCTTGTAGAGTCATTTTGAATTTTCTGTACTCAAAAAGGGTTACATGTTCCTGCTTGAAAACGGCTTTAGAGATCTAAAACCGCTTTTGGTGTTTTGGGGTTACTTGCAAGCAAAAAACCTGGGCAGAAACACGTCCAGAAGCTTCGGTTTATTTGAAGTTCTATTATAAACTCGCATGCAGCAAGTCAGATAATCTTGGGTTGCATCAGATTTTGGGTATCTCGTGCTTGTGCACGTTTCTTTCAGAGCACTCAGAGTTACAGCTGCCTTGCACTCAGCAGAATAGCTTTGGCTGAGAGTCAGACTTGAAAATTTTTGCAGTGGAAACATGTTTTACTGTTAAGTTGCCTCAAAACAACAGGTGTCTATACAGAAGGGGGAAAACTGAGGCTTCAAGTTCTCCTCATTCAGAACTGGGTTTGGTGAGGTGCACAGCAGACAATTTTCTTAAGTAAGGCTCATCTACTTACACAGTTAGGAGTTATTGCTGTAATTCTCTGTCTTATCCTGTTTCCTTTGTCAGTATTGCATTTTGCTATCTTGTGCATTAGAGATATTTCAGCAGTAAGACCAGGTGTGTTCTAGTGTGCAGCTGTAAACAGATGTATGATAGGCTTGAAATATGCCTGAATATCATTAATATGATTTCATGAAGATCAGTGCTTACAGGGACAGAGAGACATTTTAAGCCTTAGGAAACGTCTGCAGTGCTGCAAGGTTATTATCACATACTGTGCTGTTCTTGGGACTCTTCTTGTTCAAAATATTTCTAGTCTACAGGCTGAATTCACCTCTTTTCATGCTCTCAGTTTTTGTGCAGGCAATTGCACAGGATTATTTTTCAGTTCACTCCTATAAATACCTGGTTCAGTTTGATTTCATTTGTTTTTGTATTTTTAAGGTGACTATAATTCAGTATTCATGTATGTAATACCAAATTTCACTTTTTAATTCAGTACTAGTCAGACTGAGAAAAATGTTCTCCTGGAGGCAAGCAAGCCAGCAAACCCTGTGGTTTTGCAACATTTATGTTTCTGGGAAGTACTAGAAATGAGGAATCTACAGTAATATTTGGCACGGAAATCAGTAGCCCGCTGCATAAAGGTTGGAAGCTGATATAGGAAAACAGCTGTTTATTAATAGCAAATACAAATCACAACTGCATTGAAATAAACTAGTGTAGGAACTGCAAACACTGAATAATCTATATGCTTCATGGCATGAAGGCATGACATGAATTCCCATCTTTTCATAGTGCAGGTGTGTGTGTGGAGTGACATATAAGGCGGGAGTCTGTGCCAAGAACCCCAGATTATTTTCAGCCTTGTCGAGCGAACTATTTTTATTGGTCCTGTTTGGGTTAATACTATTCTGTATATACCCTCGTACATTTCTTATCTAGCTGTGATTTATAGGTGGGGTTTTTGGCATTGTTTGGTACTGTGTTCAAACAGTTTTGATGGGACATAGTTAACACTGCCAGCAATTCTTCAAGTCTTTATCAATAAATTTCTGCAAAATGTCTTGATTTTATTGAATCTTCCTAGGAAAATGCTTTTACTGTAGACGTTGACAATGCTAAATTCTAGTGCAGAAGAAAAGTTTCTATCTGCTGCTTAACCTATGCTCAGAATCTGGTTTCCTGGTTCAGTATGTGGAGTTAAAAAGCAAGAATATTATGTATTTGTGTTTTTTTTTAAATATGAACAGATTTGCTTGTTTGATCAAACATGATGATACAAGTCCAAAAATGATTTTTATCATTTTTTATAAAAAAATTTCCTCTGTAGTTTCTTACAGAGAAGTGAGAGAAGCAAGATGTTGTAATCACAGTTGCAGTCATAAGGACAGAAACTGCTAAAGCTAAAATGCGCTTAATGCTAACTATCTTACCAGAAGGAGAAAGTGATTTTCTGGTGTGTGTTATTTTGGAGGTATTGCAGCTGAAGGATTTACTTAAATGTCCACCATTTTGGAATTGCTGTATGAGAGACATCAGATTCCACATCCCTTCAAGGGCAGCTGCTTTCATATATCAGTTCAGAGCTCTTCTGCTCTCTTGCTTCTTAACGCATTCTCTCCTGGTGAATGGCTAGAAAAAAGCATTTTGAGTTAACGTTTAAAAACTTGACATTCATCTTGGCCAAGAGAAAATATAATTGATAAAAATTTAATGTTAAGGTTTTCTAGCTGAAAAAACAGATGTTCAGTAATCAGAGATCTTGAAAATACAATAGGCACTAAACAATAACTTCACTGCACTCTTCAATATATACGCATTATCTGTATCTAGACTACATATTAACTTCACCCTTGGGTTGCTGAACATAATCCAATTAGAGAAGCCAGCCATGTGATGTATTTTGTACAATATGGGTAGCCAGTGAATATTTCAACAGATAATTGACCACCTAGCCATGAGCTGTGGCAGGGTCATATAAGAAGAAAATGTAATATAGCTTTTTTGGGTTTAGAGAGGAAGAAGCATGTGTTAGGCAGGATTCTGCCACTGTGTTCTGCAAAGCGTAGCAAAACAACATGAAAAGCTATGGGGTTTGAACAAGGGTAGAGGAAATGAGGCGGAGTCATTAGGCCTGTGTGTTCTCGCTGCCCCTTCCTTTCGGCAGCGTGTGCACTTCCTACCGCTTCTCTGATCCTTTGTTGATGATTCTTTCACATTAGTCAGTCAAGCCTCTGTGGTTGCCAGTTACTGCTTTGGACACTTGATTCATCCCTGAATTTAACCTGCATATCCGAGTTTTCAAATTTGCAATTCTGGGATAAAAATTTGGAAAAGAAACAACAAATACTACATACCCTTTCATATGTAAAGTCCATAGGACACAGCTGTAGGAAAAGCCTTGCACACGTGATACAAATACTGGCTTGCAGAGAGCTGAAAACATCACCTGACCTGTCAAGGCTCACCAAGATGCTTTGGAAACCAGAGCTGCGTGTCATAGCAAAAGCTGCTATGCTATAAACATGCTGCATGAATCGAGAGTTGGTGCGGCTTCAGGTGATGACAGGTAGCAAAGCAAAGAAGTGATGTACACTCAGTCCTCTGCCCGATCCCAGCACCGAACAAACAGCAGCTGTTCCGGCGGTGCCGGCCGGCACGGTGCTCAGCGGAGACACACAACCCCGCTCAGTGGGCCTGCAGAAATGGATGTAACAGCAGAAAGATGCTGTAGCATCTCACTGCATCATCTGGCTCAGACAAATAGCTAAAATTCAAGTGAAGAAAACAATCTTAGTTATTATGTGAAGTATAGTTTTTATTGGAGAGATTGGGTTATAATACATAGCAGACTAGTGTTGTAAATTAAAAAAAAAAAGTTTCTGTGGTTTATGTACGTTTTTCCCACATTAGTTTTCACTGATTCCCACTCTTCATGAGTCAATTTGAGACGGTATAGTGTGCTGCAAAGCTTAAAAACAATTTTTTTCTTTGGCAACTAGTACTTCACGAATCAACCATCTGCTGCCATTAAATCTATCTAGTTCTAGCAATACTGATAATTTCCTTCCATGAATAGAGGTTGAAGATGAAGTAATAGAATTTTCCAAAGTAAATTTTATTCTTTACTACTTAAGAATAAAGATATTGATTTATGGAAACTGCCAAGTATGTTCAAATTTGTCTTAATAAGGCATTGGTTAAGCTGTAGAAGGTTTCACTTACATCTCATTATATCATATTATGTTTCAGGAGTGAAACAATCATTTAAAACTTATTAAGCAAAATTATATTTTGCTGTGCTGGGATTTCTTTCCCCTCATGAGTACGGTTTGGTGCGTGCATCTCTGTTTCCACAAATCAGACTGGCAGTTTGTTGCCTGTTATCAAATTCTCTAAAGCACCTAAAAGAATTATCTTCTCCCTGGTTCTTCCCAGCTACAAGCCCACGGCTCCCACCAGAGCTGAGACACCAGCTCCTGCAGGATCTCACTTACTTCCAGCTGCCCCTAGACAATGCTGATGCCTGAAAAGAAGCTCTGGAGAAATCAGTGTTGCTCCCATTTGTTTTTCCAGGTCCATAGGGTTCTTGTATCATGATGCAGCAAAACCTACTTAATTACCTTCTCTTCTCGGCTACTTGCTTCTGATCCTGTGCAACAGACCAGCCTCTTGGCTCCCATACGTGCTCAGAAGCGTCCTGGGGATTTGGGGGAACGACATGCTGAACTTACTCTAAGTTTCATTGCACTTTGGAGTTGGGCACCCCGCCGGCAATAATCCCTGGGGAGAACCTGCCCGTCCCGGAGCGTGCACCCAACCTGGCGCCCTTGTGCCAGCAGATCCAGCACCAGCACAGGGCTGGCGGCTCCTCCTCCAGCGTGGGGACGTTGGGTTCCCGTGTCTCTGCCCAACGGGCAGCATGTGTGCTCAGGAGCTGCAGAGCTGGGTCGGACCTGCTCTTCAGCCCAAGGAACAGGTCGCCCTTGTGCCTGTGTGTGGCAGAGGTGACCCAGCCCTCAGGCTGCGGGGTCACAGGGGCAGGGCAGGGATCCCCACAGCTGTCGGGAAGGGTCCAGTTCATAGCCCAGAGTGGAGGATTTCGGATCCAGAAGGGCAGGAGGGAGCCGGGCTGTTACCCAGGGCTGCAGCATTTGTCTGAAAGCAGAAGACAAAGATCCTTATTTCTGTTTCCTGGATTTTTATTCACTTTCTGCTTCTGCGAGTGTCTGCTTTATATCAAATGTAGGTTTCAGGCAGTCTGGAAGTGCTCAAGGTGGGGCAGGTACTCCAAGGTTCCTAGGCTGGGGGAGCGGCTTTGCACTGTTGCTAGGCCAGCCCTGTGGGGCTTTCCCCGTCGCCTGCCAGAGGTGTCCCCCTCTCCTCCTTGCAGAGGCAGCTTAGGGGCCTGGGTTGGGCCCTCTGGCTTTTCCAGCTTTGTCTGACCAGGTGTCACAAAGGTGGACACTCCTACAACATGACCCACCTGACCAGATTTAGATGTCTGCCTCGGGGAAACATGCATCCCATCCCGGGAGTGGCTGTTGATCTCCACTGGCTGTGAAGAGAACCTGCAGATGTTGAGAAGCAGGTGAGATGACTCCCATCCCACCACCTGCTTTTTAAGATGGGTGCCTGAAGTATATGGCCTTAATTTGCATTAATTTCTAATTTATTTTCTTCTGGTTTTAGATGAATTATGGCATCGTAGTTTGCCATACCATCTTTCTTGTTTGTGCTGGAACCCCAGCATAGTTATGTGCTCTTGGTGAAGCCGGTGGCCCAGCAGCCAGCTCTGGCTGAGGAAATGCTACAGCCTGAAAGAATAATGATATTAAACACTTCACTGTAAATAGTGTCTTATCACAAACACTTTGAAACTCCTTTAGCAATGTTACTTAAATGGGAAACTCATTGCATAGTGGTTTTGATCTTATTTACTTTAGTTCTCATCCTTTGAAACTTAGCTTAATTGTGCATTATATGGAAATCAAAGTCTGAATAGTCTTTCAAGTTGGGGATTTTAAAAAACGTACATGGAGAATAAAGCTTGCATCTCTCTGACTGACACTTCAGGAATGCACAAAATAAATACTTAATCCATATCTGGCTAAAATTACTTTACCTATGGGTTTCCTTGAGTGGTGGTGTTTGTATTAGTGTGCATATTAACTGAAGCTTTGCCATGTAATATTCATGTTCAGTCTGGGATTTGGAAGTTAAATTGTGCTTTCTCATTTCTGTGTCTTCACTGTGAATGAAAAGCCTGGGACAGAATCTCGTTTCATGTGCATGATGTAAAAATCCAAGCAGAGCCTGGCTTTTGTTTGAAAAGGCAGGAGAACTCCAGTGCTTAAAAACAGAAAGTGTTTAAAAATCGTTTGTTTTTAGGATGGCTGCTGTAACTCTGAGACCAAACAGTATGAAAATAAGTAGGAAAATAGTGCTCTACTGATCCTCCTTTGCCTGTGGTTCCACATGACTCTGTCACAACAGCTCTCAGCTGCCTTCTATCAAGTCTGTGTAGGTTTTGAGCCCCAGAATTCACATTAAAGTGTTTAAGAAAAAATCTCTTTAACCTTGTCCTTTGCCATGGGAAAGTGTGCCCAGCTGAAATTACTGCCTGTTTTACTGCTTTAGGAGCAGTCTGGGGAGACCTGCCTAGATTTGCTCTCTTTCCAGTCTGCAGGCAGGTGGGGTAATGACATAAGAGCTGTTTCAGGAAACTCATCACCAACAAAATAAACCTGCTGCGAGAAACAAAGCTTTGGTCTCAGAAAGCTCATGAGACCCCTTCTGTTCTTAACCACAGACTATCACTACTGTTTGCTGTGGGATGCTCACTGCCTTGCCAGGAATGAGGCAAAAGCCTTGGCTTGGGCAAGGCAGTATGGAAGGAAGGGAAAACTTGTCTTAAATTCAGCTGCCAGTGAGAAGTCAGTGACTTGGTTTGAAGGTTCGGATTGTTGCTTTTAAAGGCAGGCTACTTCAATACCGAGTTTTATATTTTGGGACAACCTAATTCAAATGAAAACGTTTGGTTTTCCAGATGGAGTTGGCAGTTGCACCGCTGTGTCGGCGAGTCTCTGACCTAGGAAAGTCGTACAGACAGCTGAGGTCGTTCAGGTGAGTTCAGTCGCAGGAACTAGTGATCGGCAGTATGACCACACGGTATTTCAAAACTGATTTATTACCTTGTGTTACTTCTGATTGAACTGAGAGCTTTTTTGGCAACACCCACCTGCAAATCAGAAATAGATTAAACTTCTTTTAAATTTTATGCAGAGTATATCTGTGATTTAACAATCTTTGTCATGCAAATGTTGGCCAATTTGTACTTTTTTTGTGTTGCTTTCAGTGCAACTTCTGTATGAGAGTTCTATAGCTACATTAAGTGTTTTCACTGAAATACGAAATTTACAGTCTTGTGTTGTTTAATATAATAGTCAATTTCTGTAAATTTTTGCAAACTGAACCTGTGTTGAAAACCTAAGATGCAGACTAGTGGAAAAAATTAGATGATTCTATCCTGACACAATATTGCCAATGTATAGGCGTGTTCCTAATGCATAAGATAAGCTTTTTCTTCCTTTCACAAGTCTATTGTTACATTTTTCCAGACCACTGCTGTTCCAGACCAGTGAGCATATTGCCAGTAGCCCAGCTCTGGGAGAGGTTATTCCATTCAGCATTATTCTTCAGTTCTTATTTGCAAGAGCACCACCAGAGTTAAAATCACCCTTCCAGGTAAACAAGATCAGTCTTTCCTTTTGAGATGTCCTAAGGAGGAATGAACATTGTAGTTTGCCCTAATTATTTTAGTTTAAAAGTATCCAAGCTCATACTTTATATGATCCATTGGCTTTTGTTTTTATTGTGGCAAAGGTGTTGTGGTCACTGACTTCATATTTTTATTAACAACACTAGGAAGATGATAACCTGATTTTAAATAGACTCTCAATTCTTTAAATTCTGTCAGCTCATAGAAGAAATTGTAAGTCTTATCACAGACTGCAAATTGCCTGGATCCTGCTCATGTAAGATGCAGGAAATCTGGATTCCACTCCCTGTTGGAATTGGGCAAACAGCTGATGTAGGAGATCATGTCTGAGCTCCCAAATAATCTATTGGGCTATTTCTGTTAATTTGTTTCTGACTCCATAACTCATTCTGCATCACTGCGTTGTTAAGAGAGCCTCACGTGGCCTTCATTGATGTCATCTTTGACTCTGAAGTTGGTGTGTGTGTTTCCTTTTCACATTTATGTGTAATTAGTGTTTGTGTTTCTCTGTATCAGAGGGCTGAGTGGTCCATTGCCCGCTACTCCCAGTGGCTCGATGATCATCCATCTGAAAAAGACAGGCTCGCTCTCATACGGTAAAAATCATGCTTCTTTCTTCTCTGCATTTATGATAATGGAGCAGTAACTTATCTGCACACCAGGACAGGTCTTGAAAACTAAAAAAGGTGCTATGGGAGATGTATCATAAATACCATTACCCTCTCTCCACTCATGGGATGAGTTGCAAAGTGAGAGAATGTATAAACTGAACACTCCTCTTCACCCCCACACACCCAAACCCTCCAGCACATAATCCTCTTGCACAGGAAGGAAACGGTGCACAATGATGGAGTAAAGGAGTACTGTGTTTTAGCAAAACTGCCTGTCTCAACTGTTGGAAAGTCAAGGCTGCAGCCATCCTGTCTTCTGTATCAGGAAAAAGAAGCTTGGGAAGCTCAAGCAATGAAAATGTAGATAGGAATTTAAAAATGGAAGACCCTTGTTACACCCATGTAATGTTATTCTTTAGTAAATGAGCCCAGGATCTTTAGGAAGTGATAATTACATCAGATTTTTAAAATCTTCCTAGGGTAGATGACTTTATAGCTGAATACTATTTTGCATCTTAAAATGTTAGGAGAAGTTATGAAGAGGCTTGTTTTTCAAAACAAACAAATTTTCCAAGTATGTTAGAGAGAACAGATGTGTTGTACGAACATGACAGAGCCAGACCGAGGATCCTCAGGATTCCAGGCTCAGATGATCATTTGGCTCCGAACGCCCTAACTCCTCCAGCCATCTTCTCCGTGTCCTGTCCCCGGTGTCACCCGCTCCGGTGGCACGGAAAAGGTTGTCACATATAGCTGCACCAGGCTTGATCTGGCCTGGGAGCAAACTGTCCTTGAACTTCTGCTCGTGGATGTTGCCAGCTTTTGCTGAAATCATAAAAGCTGACTTTTAAGTTCCAGCCAGCAGTGGCTGCGCTTGGGAAAATCACCCATTATGTGTCCACACTTCTAAAGCAGCCAAGAGGAGGCTGCTGTAAATATTTACAGTTCTTGAAGCTGATAGCACCATGGAGTCCGGCGTCGTGTTTGGGCCAATTAAGGAGATACTAGTTGATCACCAGTAGATGTTATTAGGATTTATTTCCAAAATATTAAAGTGCAAACTGTGTCTCTTCATATGCGTATTAAAAGAATATTTCCTGAAAATCATACGTGTCCAGTTTGGCTACAAAACTAGGTTTTATTGAGTCTCAAACTATGACATGTTGGATTACAGAGGAATAGATATTAGATACAGGGCTGATATGGCTGTATATATAACTTAGTTATTAATATTTTTATTTTAATTTCTGTCCTGTTAGTACTGGCAGAACTGACAATGTTGAATTTCAGATATATTAAGGAAAGCCAAGAATGCAAATCATTTGGGAACTGATCGGATTTTGTTCTCTTCAATCCTTTTACACAAATTTGAAAATGCCATCCTTAAACTACAACACATTTTTGTCTTTGCTTGCAATTAAATTTCATCCAGCCTGATTCAGTTAATGGGCTTGCTGGTGGTCATGTTGAGACACTGACAAACTGCTCTGACCATGGGGGTGTTAAGTGACAGGCCTTGGGACAAGACTTTTAGGCAGAGAAAGTGTGATCCATTAGACCAAGTAGTGTAGCTGAAATACTTAAACTTTTCATTTCAATCCTTTCATTGAATCCTTTATTCATTTTGCATGACATACCACTCTTAAAATATTTTAACTTTGTTATCTCAAGAATCTGCTGCTGCAAGGTGTCAGTTGGCAAAGTTATCACTTGAGCAATTTACAGTCAGTGTGTTCCTTTTGCTTTGCAGTGTGGAGTGCTTGGGCATTGCTCAGACATTGCTCCCCCCGGGTGTTTAGAGGGCAGCTTTGCGGATCTGCCCTTCCCAAAGGTCTCTGTGGGCACTCCCGTGGCTCTTCCCTGCTCCTGGAGCACCAGAGCAGGGCTGTTTGTCACTGCCCACGCTTCGCTGCTTCTCCCTCCGTCCCCAGGCCCACCGCTTGCGGGCACCATTCATGGAGCTCTGCTGAGCCACATGAATTAACTGTAACTGCACTGGATCTGTCGAGCAGACTCTTCCCTGGGGTGGTTTGGTTGGCGCTCGTGCAGCGCTGCGTGTCGGGGAGCACAGAGCGGGGTTCGCTGAGCAGCGCTCGGATGCGGTAAGTGAAGGGAATGGTCCTGCTTCGCAGACACCGGCAACCTCTGCAGGCATTGCCGTATCCATTTGCCTTTTCACCACCTCCTCTTGCTTGTTCATCGTTTTTAAATAGGCTGGTTATCTGTACATAAGGCAGGCAAGCAAACATCAGTCGCTAGTATGACCATGTTTCACTCATGTTTTCTTTAATACTCTATTGGA
Source organism: Columba livia (assembly GCF_036013475.1). Classification (NCBI taxonomy): domain Eukaryota; kingdom Metazoa; phylum Chordata; class Aves; order Columbiformes; family Columbidae; genus Columba; species Columba livia. The sequence continues at coordinate 196,595,387 of NC_088602.1, forward strand.
ACATTTCTGAGCCTGCTCTTCATGTGTCTCGTATGAACCTAAGGAACTACAGGTGTCTTGCTCATTTGTCTGGAGTCTTTTATCAATCACTTTCTTCAAGATTTGTCCGCATGGAGTTTTTCAGCTGTGCTAGTTGAACCTTGGATGTTTTGAGCCTTCAGATCCCTGCACTGACATACGTGGACAAATGATCTTTACGTTTGCTGCGACCTTGCGAACGGTAGTTTTCTGCAGCTGCCCTTTGTAACAACTGTGCAATTACTCTAGGGACCTGCTGCTTAGATATTAATTTACTTGTGTTATCAGAATCCTTACACCTTCATATTAAATCGTTACAGCTTCTTCTGCTCTGTAGATCTTAAATGCTTCATGTGCCACGTGGTGAATTAGTGGCATTCTGAGCATTCTGGTGCCTTTCTTTCTGCTTGTATTCAGCATGAAGGGTGCGATTTACCTGGCCAGAAGTGTATTAGCCACGCTCCCTTTACAGTCAACAGAAAGAAACAGGCGCTGCTGGGGCTGATGTATCTCATCCTGAAGTTGGTACCTACAGTAGGTCAGTTGCGTTGTGTCCTGGGTCTGTGTTCTGTGTGGGGCGCAGGGTGGGGGCTCTGGGGCAGAGGCAGGCGAGTGGCCCTGCTGCTGGGTTGTGCTGAAAGCAGTGCTTCCTTCAGCAGCCAGGGCACCTTTTTCTTTTTAAATTAAGTTTGAAAACTCAACCTGCCTTCCCTAGAAGAAACTTTCCTGTTAGACATGGCAGGATGTGAGCCAACCCCTCAACAGCCTAATTCTTCTCTTTACCATTCCAGTGTGGGTGAACTCCCCTTGTTCAGCTCACTGCTGCTGGAGCAGAGCTGAAAGTCAGGCCCAGTGCAGGGATCATTTTCATAAAGAGCTGATGTCCTGAGCCTGGGCAGGGACAAGTGCCAGCTTGGGAAGCACCACAAAAGCCCCGTCAGTGCGTTAGGCGCGGTTTAGCGAGGCGCAGCAGCGTGGCAGCTTTGCTCTGCTCTGCTCAAACCAAGCAAGCGGCAGCCAGGCAGCGGCTGGGGCTGCCAGCGCCTCCCAGGCCCCCAGGAAAACCCTCCGTGGCACCTCACACTTGTCTGTCAACGCACGGTCCCTTCCATCTCTTTATTTTGCAATCTGGAGTAAACCGGAGATGTCTCTTGCTAATCTGTTGTCCTACAGATGATGCTGTTGGAAATTTTACTGCTCGGTTTTACAGTAACTTCTGTCGCACTCGATTGAATAGGTGTGTGTGTCAGACAGATGTGCTGTTACACAGCGTGTTTTCCATCCTCCTCTTTGCCCTGAAGTTTGCAGAGCAAACAGGCTTTTAACAAAGTCCTGAAGAGGAGTCCTGGCCCCGCTGTCCTCCCACTGCCCTTGTATAACGGGTCGGGACCTGCGTGCACAGGGCGCTGCTGGGCTGAGGGACGATCCCGGCCTCCTCCAAAGCCTGCTGTTCAAATCAGGCTCCGTTTGACCGAGTCAGAGCCCAGGAGGGTAGCACTCACAATTCCACACAAAATCAACTAATTAATTAGAGTAATTCTAAATGATACGCCTTAAGATCCCTTATAGAACCACAGCCCAAATCATGCCCCCCCTTTTTTTTTTTAACTGCAGATATACATCTTCATGGGTTGAAATAACATTTTCAAAAAGAACTATCTGGGTCTTATATAATCAGCTTGTCCTGATTTCCAAGAAAGCTCATGTTTTTGCTCAAGCAAGTGAAGTAATTTAATAAGTGCTTTAAAATCCTTTTCCTTATGTGGGAGGGCATCTTAAACTTAGATTATTTTTTTCCTTACTTCTTATGGCATTTTTAATGAAACATTAATATATGCAGAACATCCCACCAACTCTCTTTCCATAGCTCCCTTTTACAAACAAGATTTGTAATGTATACCGTAGCTTGTCTTTTAAAATAGAAACAGATTGCTGAACAGGTTTTATGTCCTTTATTAGACTGGAAGATGCTGAATTTAGGGCATTATTTAGTCTAATCCCTTCAAGAGTATGTTTCGTATATTACATAAACAGGGTTTCTTCCATCTTCTTAAACATCAGTAATATGACTATAAATTACATCTTTTTTTATGACAACAGCTGTGATCTGCTCTGTGCTGGAGACTTGATGATAACGGCCTTCACCCATGATGCCATTTATTTTTCCATTACTACTTACGTACTGGCGTTTTCACAGTGTCCTCTACAGGAGCAAACCTTCCTTTTTTTAATACAAGTTTTTAATGGTAAAACGGTGCATCTGAATTGAACTCTGTACTTCCAGCATACTTTACAAAAGCTCATTTGAGCTAGAAATGGTAAACTTTACAAAAATGTCATCATCAAATCTGCATTTCAGGTGTTCAGATCACCACTAGACTCGTTTGTCTCCCTGTATGAGGCACAGCGGTGCAGGCATCTCGGCAGCTTCAGCTGCCCAGCTCAGCCGGTCTCTGGCTCCGTGCAGCAGCACCCGCCTTGCTCTACTGCGAGCAGCTTCCTGCACAGCCCTTCCCGCCCTCGCACCCTCTCACAGCCCCACTGTCATTCTCTGCACTGCAAACCGCCTGTCTCCCTGGATCCATCATTTCTGCTGTTTTACCGCCTGGACCTGTCATCACCAGAGACGCGGTTCATAATAGGATGGACACGCTTCCTGGCCTCTTGCCATCCTGTCCTTACCACGGGTGGCAATGCTGTGGAGGCTTTTCTGAGCTGACCAGAGCCTGACTGTAATCATGAGCTGTTCCACGGTCCCCAGGTTGGGCACGGAGCTCCAGGAGTCTCCAGCTGCCTCTTGGCTCGCAGCTGCGGCAACTGCAGCGGCTTTTCATCCTCGGCCCTGGTGTGAGGCCCCTCCAGCTGCTGTCGTGCGCGCTCCCGGCTGGGAGGCGGACCGCTGCTCTGCCGCGGCGGGACGTGAAGCTGGTGGTTCTCCGGGCCAGTTCTGCTCTGGAGGTGCCCGTGTCCTCTGTTCCGTGGTAGGTGTTTCTCCACGGCTTGTTCATGCCCTTGGCACTGCAGTTCCTGTCAGTTGCTCCCCCAGCATTACAGTGCAATCCCCACCCGTGGGAGATGTGGCATTTGCAAAAGAACCTTCACAAGTGAATGGCTGGCAAGTCACGGGAACCTTGACGTGGATGTTACATTTGGTGAGCGGTCAGCACTCACCAGGCCTGTGTCATGGATTTGGCCATTAGCAAAACTCTTACTGTGTGAGAAGAAACAAGCTTTTTGTGTTAGCATTTCAGGTCAAGTACTTGATTATGAATTGCACTTTGACATTCAGTTTTATAGTGTTTACACACTTTTATTGGAGATGCAAGTATGGGACATGAGAAAATAGCGAATGCATCTGGAGTATTGAGAAAGCTTTTATCTTCATTCTTTACTATAAAGCTGTACGGGGTCTATTTTAGAAAAACGCCTGAGAATCCACCTTATAGTGTGGATGGAGTAGTAATTATCGGTTGTCTTTTGAGCGGAAAAGAGAGTTAGTTAAGATGCTCCTGAGTTGGTCATATTGATGTAGTTTGTCTCTTTGAAAGCAAAGGCACAGCAAAGAGCAAGCACAGCAGAAGGGCGCTGACAAACATCAGCTTCTAGCAGCTGCTGGTCTCTGCTGGGAAGAAGGGTCTGGGCAGTTCTGAGGCCACCAAACCATTTGCCAAGTTCCTTTTAGCTGTGTTTTGAGTTGTAAGAGGACAGGGTCTGTCCCTGATGGAGTTGGTTTTACCAGTTAAACCATATTCTTTTGAGGCAGGAGAGGAAGCAAAAAGATAAAAGCTGCTGGAAGGTGTGATAGCAGGACTCTAACGCTGGTGTTTGGCACTTAGCATAGCCTAAATCTCATTCCCTCTTGTTTGATCTGGTGCGAGTAAGTCTGGCTAAGGATTATCACGGGCTGACATTGAGTGGTTTTGGGTGCTGCTTTTAGGGTAAAGCTTCTCCCTTTCATCTGAAGGGATCTGGTTATCTCTGTCATCTTTTTCAAGGGCTTTTTCAAAGCAAGCAGATAACGTCAGAAGGGGATAGCAATGTTACCATCTGGATAATGATGGCAACCCACAACTTCATCAAGAGGTGTCAGAACTTTCTAAGTTAAGCAGGTCAATATGTTTTTTTCTATTTTCAGTTTTTGTTGACTTCTAAAAACTATTTGCACCCAACAAACTTTGGGGAGTGTATAGAGGAAAAGCCAGTGACACTGGCGAGTGGAAGGGGAGAGATTCAGCAAGATGAATGACAGCTACAGTAAGAAAACTGTCACAGGAGTTTCTCAGCTGTCTTTTTAATATAAGGGACTATTCTTTGTAGAAGGTAACTAACATTCAACGTGTTCAACGGTTACTGCTGCCCAGAGCACTTGAGTGCTGACCCGAGTGGAAGGGTGAGACACGTTTGAGTCTTGGGAAACCTCTCTCCTCCTGCTGGTGGGATCCCGGAGCCTCCCCTGCCTGCATCTCCCACTCGCTGCTGTCTGCTCACACGTGCTCTGCCCCTCCGTGCCACCACAGGCCAGTTTACCTGAGGAGCACCTGCCGTCCCGCTCCTCTGTCTCACTTCTTCTCTAATTTTGGGAATTAGCACTAACCTGTGGCTGTGCCTGATGTCTCTGCGGTCCGTCACGCTGGTGGCCTTTGCTGGGACTGAGGTGCAGTGAGCTGTTGTTTAGTTGTTGCCCCTTTCGCTGTAGACAAGGGGTGTCAAACTCATTTTCACCGGGGGCCACATCAACCTGTGTAAACTGTATAAATGTAACTACTCCTACATTTATTACATATATATATATATATATATATATATATATATATATATATATATATATATATATGTATGTATACAGTCCTAAAAGTACATTCAGCCCTTTGAAGGTGACTGCAAGGCTGATGTGGCCCCTGATGAAAATGCGTTTGACAGCCCTGGTGTAGCCGCTGTGCTGCTCCCCAGAGACCACCAGGAGAGCAGACTGAACGTTCCCAGGGCACGGGCTGCAAAACATCAGCTTTATTTTGGCGAGATAAATATTCTTTCCCTGCTTTTCTGGCTGCAACGTGGGATAACTTTTCTGTTGCTGTTGATGTGCAAAGAATGCCAAGTGACTCATCAGAGCGTGTTGGTACCTGGTGTGGGCCGCTCAGCAGTAACTCCCTAGTAGTTGTTACCAAACTGAAGAGCTCTCAGGTGTGTCCCCTCCAACACGAGGGACTGTTACTTTGCTCAGTCTGGTCTGAAACCTCGCAGAGCCCCTGAGGGATGATTGCAGCTCTGCTGCTGCCCCGTGGGACGGTGCCTGACACCGCGGGGAAGGTCTGTGCGGTGTTGGTGCTGCAGCTGTCACCAACCAGAAGAGGATTCGCTGTGTGCTGGGAGTTGTCCCTGTCCCCACTTGGGCCAGGGGCTGTCTGTGCATGCATTTTCTTGAATGTCACCAGTGGAACATAATATAGCAAAGGGATTTAGAAGGAAACCCCATGATCATGAGATCTATTACATGAAAGGAAGAAAAATCAATTGAATTAGAAGCCATATTTAGGTATGGTGAAACTAACTTGGCCTACTTAACTGTTACGTCAAAATCTGAACATTTCAGCATTTACAGAATCTTTTACAGCTCTGCTGTTGTTCAACACCAGCATTTACTGGATTTGTTGGATGAAAAGTAGGCCTGTGTTATAAAGCAAGTTCAATTAAGTACAGACAGGTACGTAATCACAATTGCCCCATTTACCTTTGAAATGGCTGTATTTATGTAAATCACCTAATCTCTGTGTGACATCCTGTGACAACGTAGAAGAAAAGCACAGCGGAGCCACAGGAACGCAGACACACTTTGGTAGCACCGTGCTCCTGGGGGCAGCAGCGGGTCAGAAGCCTGAGCCAGGCATCACCCAAAGGCACCTTGGCTGTTCACCAGTGCCCCAGTTTTCGTTCTGTAAGTTCTGCTCGTGGTGTCTGCAGCAGCTGGAGTCGATTCTTTTCGTTTCTAAAGGTTACCAGTACAGCACTGTGCCCGGGTCTGTGCGTCAGAGCTGTCATTTCAAGCCATCTGCAACATGCTGCTGATTTAAATGTTAGCTTGTTCGCTCCTCAAAACATGTAAGGAGAGAAAGATGAGGGAACAATTTTGTAGAGCAAGATCACACAAGATCATACGAGCAAATTTCTGCAGTGGGGGGAAAACCGTACTTGGTGCTATTCACTCTTGTTTTTCTTTTCCAGAGGTGCACTGGAAGCTTATGTTCAATCAGTAAGAACAAGAGAGGAAAAGGAGTTTGCACCAGTCTATCCCATAATGGTTCAGCTGCTGCAGAAAGCCATGTCGGCCCTTCAGTGAGTATGTTTGGACAACTCTTCCAAAAGAGGGAATGGACAGTACCACAGTCATGGGTCTTTGTACTTCTGGTTCATGTAAATTATTCCCAAACACATGGGCTTTATAGTGAAACACAAGTACCTCCTTCATCCATGCAACTTCTGCCTTTTTGCTTTACATTCGCATTATAGAACTTACTTACTTATACACAACTATTATAAGGAAATTGTATAATTTCTATGTGCTGTGAGCCTACATCTAATAAAAATGAATCATTCTTGAGCATTCCTTTTGAATTTAGAAAGGTTTAAAATCAGAACATACTCAGACATTACAGTGTAGTTGCTGAATATCTCAAATAAGGAAGATGCTCTTTTCCTCCAAGTACAGTTTTAAACAGTTGGATACATTTTAGCCTTATTCAGAGAACTGTACTTTTGAAACTCTAGAATCATCAGTTTCCATCTAAAAAATCACTAATTTTAACACAAGGAAAAATATTTCTAGATTTACATAAATGGTTCTCTAGTGCACTGTTATTCACTTTGAAATAATTTATATTGATTTCAACTCTCTTTTTGCTTAAACTGTAATAAAGAGCTTTGACTTATCTAATCCTGAACTCGGTATTTGGAATTCTTCAGCAGCTTCCCAAGTGCAAAGCATCACACCATACAGGACTGACTTCATGATGTCTTCATCTTATAAAATACACACCACCAAATTTTAATGACTTTATTTGAAATAATATACAAGAATATAGTGTGCAAAAAATTTTAGGGGCAACATCATGTAGACATGTGTCAAACTGAAATTTACAGTTGTGATTCTTAAAAAAAAGAAACACACGGCTGTTTAGTACATGAAAAGCCACGATTGTAAAAGTTCACAGCAGAAGCAATTTGTAATCCTAATGCAGCTGCTCTAATTTTAGACAGTTGGAGGAAAAAAAAGTAAAGTGCAAGTGTTGCACGTATAGTTAAGTGCAAAGTTTGCCCCCACCATAAAGATGTCGTATGGCAAAATAAAATATTGTAGAATATGTGGCAAAGACAAAACACAGAGTTAAAACTATGATGGTGATGGTAGCAACAGCACCATTTTTTTCTTGAGATAACGCTACTTATTCGTTTCATCCTGTCTTGGGCCATTGTTTCTACTGGAAATAACAGCTCTCACTAGTGCCGGCTGGTGCAAAAAACAGCTCCCTTGTGGCTACAAGTGTTTGACGTGGCAACCCAAGCGGCAGCTCCCGCGCTCCACGACCCTGCGCTCTCCATCCACCACGTTCCGGTAACTTGTTGGCATCTGGGCAGGCTGGGAAGCAAGAGGCTGAGAGTACGTTTTGCCATTTCAGAAAAGCCCAGGCCCCAGAATCGTAATCAATAATATGGTTGTGCAATACATATTAATCAGCAATAAGAATCAGTGTATATAAACAGCTGTTACGTATTTTAAAATTCCCCTTTTTGTACATTTTCTTCTAAAAATAAACATTTTTACAGGTCTCCTTCGCCTCTTTCTAAAGTACTTTAGCACCACAGGATATCCATTTTCAAGCCTATATTACCTGATACATAGATGAAGTTTGGAAGAAAAATAAGGCAATTTGGTTTAAAATGTTGATAGTTTTAGCTTACTTAATGTTCTATTGTAAAAAGCGAATCTGCACTCGTGTTAGATCATTTCTAACTTGATGGTGCCAGTATTTTATGGTCACACAAAGTCACAACAAATAGTAAGACCTTGATCTTGCATCTTCTTGCCATCAAGCAACAGCCATTTTGTAAATACAGAGTCGACAGGAAAATTCTGGCTTAATGCTGTTGTGAGCCCTGAGAAAAGAGAAGAGAAAACCAGGTAAGCAGTTACTGAGCAAAGGGGCACGAGATACTGTCCTGAATCCAGCAAACACTCGTTTTGAAACCACAAGTACTTGTAATCATTGGTCAGTTACTCAGAATAAAACAAAAGGCCAAACCACAAGATGTTAACTCCTCATCACCAAAAGACCATCAAGACTTCTTTGTCACAGCCTGGAGTCCACCACTGCTACCTGCTAAGGTAACCAAGCTGTGAAAAAATCCTTAGTTCACTGAGAGGTGACCTTATTAACGTCTACAGATATATAAAGGGAGAGTGTCAGGAGGATGGGGCCAGGCTCTTCTCGGTGACAACCAATGACAGGACAAGGGGCAATGGGTACAAACTGGAACACAAGAGGTTCCACTTAAATTTGAGAAGAAACTTCTTCACAGTGAGGGTGACAGACACTGGAACAGGCTGCCCAGGGGGGTTGTGGAGTCTCCTCCTCTGGAGACATTCAAAACCCGCCTGGACACCCTCCTGTGTAACCTCATCTGGGTGTTCCTGCTCCAGCAGGGGACTGGACTGGATGATCTGAGGTCCCTTCCAATCCCTGACAGTCTGTGATTTAAAAAAAAAAGGTATTTCCTGCTGTAACACAGAGGTAACAGGTTCTACAGATTCTGTTATGTTGGCCTGAAGACCCTACTGCAAGGCAGGTAGAAAACTACCCTTTCTACTAAGGCCAACCCACCCCCATTCCTCTCAGGTACACACAGACATCCCCAGCGAGTTCCTGAAGCTCACAGGTACACAGTGAGCCTGATGTCACCATACCATGCCCAGGACTCTCATTATTTTAACTAACGCCACAAGGAAATCTAAGAGCAGCTGTCACTGTTGATTCCAATAGAATACAGAGAACAGAAAACCAGTTTGTTCTTCACAGCTGGGAGCTGGTGAAACCTTCTGCACCAAGGGACTGAGAACTCAGCACCATGTACGTACTGCAAGAAGCAACTTGGCTTTGGAGCATTTCTGATTCAGCCTTAAGGCAACACTTGCGTATACTCTCGAGAAAGTTAACCTCATTTACACACAAAAGGAACGGGGCGTAATTTGAACATGAAAATGTGAAACCTGCAAAGCCCACAGCACACCTGGTCTCCTACCCAGGCACAAAACAGCTGAGGAAAGGCCCTGGCATTCTGGGTACCTCAGTGCTCTCTCCTTCCAACCTGCTCTTCTAGCTGAACATGCACGTTGGCAGATTCTCCTTTTTTTTGCTGTTCTCTTTATATAATATATTAGCTTTAAAGCCCTTATCTTACCTAATACATTTACCACCTACCAATACATTACAGCAGACTCTTAAATTCATGGCCTTCTATGAAGTGGAAAGCAATTTATTTCCCTACAGAAGAAGTGTTATCCATTTTATTTATTTTACAATTAAATAGAGTAATAAATGAAAGTGATCAATAGAAAAAAAATTTGCTCCCTCCATAACTTCACATATGCTGACAGAAACTACGAGTAAAAAATACAAAACTGGAAAAGAACTTTTACTGAAGCAAAAGGAAACTCACTGAATCACAACAGACAACTCTGTGAAAGTCTGAATGTTTTTGAAGGGAATGGACAGACGTAATTTAGGTACAACCTTATAAACTCAGTTACTTCAAACGAAAGTTTGTGCATTTCACAAGCACACTCACTTTCAGTCCAAGAGAACACGCAGAACCCTCACGAAATACTCAGAGACAGAGCCTCTCCTGGTCTGTTTCCCACACACAAGGCAGGAATGGGAAGGTTTGGGCTATCAAGACAGCAGTGGACAGCAGAGTTTGGCCTGAACAAACCCACTCTGGCTGCTGTAGGAACACATTTAGTTGCACAACAAAAGAGATCGCTTCACAAACATACCGAATTTGTTCGTTTTCGTTTCCAACAGTCAGGATTTAAACGTTTCTGTTCTTCTGCCAAGGCCTTGGCTTCTAGTGTGTACATCCGTCTTTCCTCATTTTTCATTTTCTTCCACCTGTCACCAAGTATCACACTTATGGCTCTGCAAGAGAAATGTTTACAGTATGATCAGGATAAGGTGTTAAGAAATACTCTCTTTCTCATCTCAGCACTTTCAAGAATACAAAAGTTAAAAGTGGAAATAATACACACAGAAGAAATAAATTGTATCTTAATCGTGTTTCTGATTATCTTCTCATACTTCTTGTAACAGTTAAACAGCTCAGAGTTCTGTGTTAGCTGAGCATGGGTCAATGCACAGTCTAACATTTCGAAGGGAGTTCATTTGAATACACAGCAACTTGTATAAACCAGCAAAATAGGGATGTTAAAAAAACTACCACCAAATGGTAACTCACATTTGTTTTGCTCTGCTTTTGTACTAGATGATCATATGACAGATTTGCTGAAAATATGTTCTCTAATAATTAGAGCAATGATCTGAATACGACCTCAGCCAAACAAATATCTGATTAACTGCAACCAACCCCCATGTCTATGTAATAGATGTGTGTAGCTTTCTCCACCTTTTACCCACACTGGGGAGAACACGAGTGGGTGGAACGTACCGGAAAGTTCCCATTTGTTCTAACGCACCTATTATTATTGCCAGTAGCTGAATCAATTGCTTTTCCTACTCCTTATGAACTTCATGTCTTCTGGGCAGTATTTCCCCATGCTATCATGCCATACTGCTTAACTGCACTTCCACAAATGTTGGATCAATATTCCATTAAAGCTCTTAACTCCATCCTGTAGCTGAATGAAATTCTCTAAACAACAGCTCTTTTATCAATGATTACTACTAAACTACTGAGTAGGGATGCTCTGGCTTCAGATTACAGTGATGAAAGTTCTACGAAAAAGGTGTGTACGGCTAAGTACTTTGCTTTATCATATTAAAAAGCTCCTTGTGACTGCAAAGCTATAGACAGACTAACAGAACCAAGAAGAGCAGAGTCTCATCAACCATTTCCACATCATTTCACATGCAGCAATTCTCAAGGCGCTTCTGCACCACACCAAGGAAACGGATTTGGCTCCTGCAAGCCCGTGCGGCACCGCTCAGGGTCCCGGAGCTGCAGAGCTCTGGGTCACAGTGACACCTTGGCCAGGCTGTGCTGCACCCCTGCTGGCACCTACTGTCACCTGCTCTGGTGGCTCCTCACAGCAAATTCCTCCAGCTGCAGCCAGATCCCTTCAACATCAAACCCAAGTGCACAGCCTGGCTCTTTGGCAATGGAATTTCTGCTTTTCTACCAGAATTAAGAACCGGTATCTTAGTTCTGTTGTCAGAATTAAACACACTCCAGCTTAACTAGCAGATGTTTCATGTTTTGGCAATATCCAGAGACAAATCAACAGCAGCAGAAACCTGTCTGGTTTTGGTCACCAGTCTGTATCGGGTCACTCATAGCCCCAGGAAACAGCACAGTGACCCAGAGTCAGCAGGTTTGCTGAGAAAGCCACTGTATTTCCAAATAAAACTGCACTATGAAATCTTTGTATTTCAAATGCAAAAATACGGATTTTGTACCTCCAGAGAAAAAACTGCACTGAGGCACTGAAAGTGAATACAGATCTGTATGTCTCAAAAAGCTTGAAAAACGTAATGCAAAGACAAAAGCTCCATTTCTACAAGGAAACAGTTCAATGAGCGAACCACTGAGACTGAAAACATGATGTGCAGAGAAATTTCCTGACATAACAGACCTAATCCTCCCAACCAGAGTCAAGAAAACACTGACCCTAGCTCATCCCTGCCTCAGGTGCCCTTCAGCAGTCAGAACGCGGCAGCACGCTGTGTGCCGCCTCCTCCTCTGACAACGCTGGAGAGGCACCTGATAATGTTTTAGGAACAGAGTGGTGTGCAGGATGCCATCCCTTACGCTGCAGCTAATTCAAAAGAAACTGTCAAACAGTAGTTGAGAATGTCTCAAGTTTACTCAGCAATTATGTTCAGCACGAACAAACGCTGTTAATAGTTCAGGTGATTTTCTTCATCTTTAGAATGTACACTACTCCAATTATTCAAGTATTTCTGAACCCACAATCAAGTCCAACTACAATTACAGTGAGAATATCTAGAAAAGAAGTGCCACTCTAACACCAGTTTCTCAAGTACAGTCCTAGGGTCTACAGTTCGTTTCAGTATCACATGAATGTTAACTTGTGTTTTTAATGTTTACAGATTTTGTCGACATGGCTTGAGCTACTTTGTCTCAGAAGAGACCATTTAACTCTGAATACCTCAAGTTCTGCAATTTCTTATATGCATAAGAAAAATAACTGTAGCAAACATAAGAACTCCATGTACAGAAATGTGTCCTACCTGTAACCAACTCTAAGATCTACTCAGTAATCTGAAAATGACACATACTTACATTTAAGAAACAAGAGAGTTGCTTCTGAACAGGTGGAATTAGTAAATGTCCCAGCAACACTTTAACAACAGTAGCTGAATGCCTATAAAACCAATTATCACTAACTTCTACGACTTCTTCTGCGCTGTATTTTGTGGATGCCACAGGACTGCACCGCAGCGCGCTGCCTCCCAAACGGGACTGCGAGCGGCATGCTCTGCCGCCCACGTGGAACTTCGCCATCGCCTTCCTTCAAGGTTCTCACTGAAATATTCCATTTGTTTTCAAATCCACCTAGCTGCAGATCCAGTTCACTGCACCCATTTGAAATCAGCATTTTAAATTAAATATATAATCATCATAAACTTTCCCAGCTGACATTCTGTTCCGTTTCTCATTGATAGCTGCAATGAATGTGAAAGCAGCAGATCTGCTTCACTGGAATTGCTATAAACACTGCAGAGCACCATTGCCAGGACACACAGGACTGACTGGGATTTAAGGATGAGTTATCTCTATGGTAGCATTTTATTTCTCAACACCAGTTACAGCCTCCTTACTGGAACATCATAAAATAACCAAAACTCTTTCAAAGCCCTGTCACCTTTAGTTTTTACCAGACTTAGTACTAGAATTTTTACGTGACAATGCAATTTCGACAGTAACAGTTTTCTATTATCTGATTATAAGATCAGTGCATGTTCATTATTTGGTTTATATTTCATATGCACAATTAGCATGGCATATTATTGAAAATATATGTAATGGACATATTTATGTAAAAAACGTTTAGACATGAATGTGCATATGAACAAAAGAACAAGCCAACAAAGAACCCTTCCCCAAACACATGCTCATATGACGACTCCTGCAAATTTCAGCAGATTGTTGAATGTCTTTAAGACAAAGAAAATTTAGCAATGTTTTGTTTGGATGAAGATCTTTCAGATACCCTAACAATCAGTACTTCATTATTCAGTATGATACACAGACTGAGACTAAATGATAGTAAGTGCACTGAACAATTTGCAATAATATGTCAAGACTTAATTAGAAGAAGCAGAAATTCCCTTTTTCCAACACAACACATGAGCAGCGAGCCTGGTACTTTTTATCCCACAGATATTTCTCACCAGTGTAAACAAAGACAGTTGTGTACTTGTGACTCTGGGTGCACATATATACATATGTCAGCTGCTTTACCCAAATTCTTTCTCAGAAGTTAAGTTTGCCAAAAATTGCTTGTGTCAAATTTACCAAGCACTGTATATATTTGAAGTCCACCCATAACTTAAGTTTGTGTCAGCATCTTACAAAACTTGTTCTTAAAACAACAAACACATATTTTATGTCAAATGCAACATTTAGTCCACTTAAATTTAAAGGCGGGACATGGATGTTTGGCTAGCACACCAGTAATTAAAAAACTAGAATTTTAAACCATTACCTGTTGTCTTTTCCTGGATACATCTGAGTATATTCAACTCTGTATTTTTTGGCAAAAAGCATGAAGGCATTCATTGGTCTTTTGCACTTGTTTGGAGATGTGGCACTCACAGTACTTGCAGTCCCTGAGCTGTGGCTTTTGCCAGCTTTGCTGTACAAAGAATTGGAGGAAAGATGTGACGATGCAGCAGACGCACAGTTTTTACTGCTGCATTCTGATCTCTCAGCATCTGGATTGTTTGATCCTCCACAAGACAGAGAAGCGCGACGCTGGCGAGCCATGCTGCTGAGCACATACACTGCAGAGGAATCCATTGGTGTAAAATCGTAACTACAAGAAAAAGACACAGCGTAAAACGATCAAGGAGTTTTAATGTAAAATCCCTAGAGAGCTGCCCACTCTTCACCTGTACTAAACTTCTAGTATTCTGGTCACTTTTGTGGGACAGAATGACTTGTGCTTGATGCAATGTCAGTGTGAAAAAAAACAACAAACCAGCCACCAACCCAAAAAACCAAAACCAAAAACCACACCAAACTTTGGCAGATTAATTAATAGTTTTTTCAATGTGCTGGCAGACTGCAGCTTTGCAAGATCTGCTGTGTATTACTAATTCCCCAGCCGTATATCAATTAAATATACACTGTTTTCAAATTTAATCCTCTTTTGAAATAAGTTTCTTTCTTTCTGCTTCTGTCCTTACTATAAATCAAATCTCGTTGGTGAATTATAGATACTGAAAAGGACAACTGATGTGGGAAGAACAAGCACTTGAAAATACAGAAGAATCACAAATATGAAGACACTATATTAAAATATATAATATACATTAGTGCATAAATAACTTCTCTAAGCAGTTAAATACAGTTAAATACATATTGTTTTACAGACAAACCTTCCACTGATACTAAAAAATTGTTTAAAGATCCATAATGTTGCAAACTATTTGATTGAAACTGACAAACGTCTGCCCTCTAGTGACAAAAATGTGAGGTTCCTCAATATTTCAAGGTATTTCAACAGCTTAGATAAGCTGTTTCCATACAATGTAGACCTCCAAATACTGTAACTGTTGTAATTTGTTGTTGACGAACAACTACAATTAACTACGGAAGAAGTTTAATTCCACAGTCTACTTATTATTGTGTCCAGGTGTGTGCAGATCAGTCTGGGAGTCGCAGGCTATCCTGTCTTTAGCACACTATACGGGGAAAACACACTGGTCAAAGTGCTAATCGGTCATAACTCCAAAACACTAGTTATCACCACAAAATAAACATGAAATGTATATAACTCTAAGGCTGTGCTCACTCACTGCTCGATGTGGCTATAGCTGCATAATTTTGTCAAAAATAAGGGCTTTGGAGAGCTTTTTTCTGCACACAAGTGAACTACTGGGAAGGCAGGACTGCAAGTGGCAGTCCAGCCCCTTCTGCAAAGGATGGAACCAGGAGCAAGGGAGGAGCCTGAAGGGTTGTCTCCAAAATCCCTCAGACAAGTAAAAAGCAACAACGAAAGGATAATGCCGCCAACCTTGCAGGTGAGCTTGAGATAATGAGAAAGGATCTCTCTGTTCTACAAACACCCTTCCTATTCTCAATCTCCTTCCCATAACCCAGCAACAGAATCATGTTCCTTAATTCTTCTGTGCTGTAAACAGTTGCTGCTGCACGTTCCTTTCTCAGTGACTTACTCCCTTCTGCCCAGAAAGAGAGACAAGGAATCTGAAGCATCCAGGCTGTATTCAGCTGGGCTGCAGGATGAATTAGGAGCCACAACTCCCAATTTTTCAGTGAGATGTAACTATAATGACCAATCGCTCTGTACATAGGCAGTTCAGAACAGGAGTTAGTAAGAAAGAAAAAACAACCCCAAGACAGCAAATGAGTGAAGACAAGCAATCTGAACGCTCTGTGCCAGACTGACATCATGCAAGCCTCCTAGGGCTTGAACTGCAAACAGCATTTTAAATTCTTTTTTTTTTTAATTGTAAAAAACAAAAAGCAACTGAACTAAAAACAATGCTAAAAAGGATCCAGTATCGTAGGAGAAGATGAATTCTACTAAACCTAGAAATCTCAAAATTGTATGGCAAAACCTTTGAGTAATACTATTTCCTTAGAATCTGAATAGAATAATTTATGTTGGACAGGACCTCTCAAGGTTATCTGGTTGAACTCCTTGCTCAAAGTTAATCAAACTTTGAAGTTAGATAAGTTTGATATATTAGAAAAAACATCACAGAAAGCAGAGTATACAAAAATAGTAAGAACTTGTTATGCAAGTCCTGTATTCTAAAGTCATAGCACACGCATTTATTACTAAGAAACTACTTGGATCATTCAGATAACACAGCTGCATACGAAGCACAAGTTAATAGCCTGCAGACATACTATTGTGGGAAAACTACTAGTTTTTTTTCAAACATAACCCACTTTACCTGAAGCATTTATACAGATAAAATACATTTTTTTTTACTGTTTCATCTAATCTGTCTTAGACTATCACAAAAAGGAGCTGAAATGTTATTTCACTCCAAGGTATTTGCAGGTTAGCAGAGCACATAATTACACAGCTTTCCTAGTATTCAGTCTTGGTTTTCCCCATCTATCTTGTGTTACCCATAAGTATTCTCTTTTTCCTCTACATGCTTCGAATTCTTGTAGACTTAAGGTGCCTACTCATTAAATACAAGAACCACTGAGGCCACTTTATCCAAAAATTACCTTTTAAATGTATCAAAAACACCTGAATCATCAAAGTTAATGGCATCAGGGTGTCCAGGAGGTAGACACAGATCTCCAAGATGCATTTCACAGCATGGAATGCCATGCTGTACCACAGTCAAGCTTGGATAAAAAGATGACCAACCTGAAGTGGTAAAGAGTCAAATTAGACAAACGGCCAGACAATCTCTCTAGTTCTTAACTGGAGCAATCCTGTATCTCTAAATGATATAATTTTATAAAAATGTTCTGATGTCGTTTCTTTCACCCAAAAGAATAATCAGAAACACATACTCAGGGAATTCTTACTGCAAATAGTTTATTTTTATCTCAAGTAAAATCTCCTAGTAAAAAAAAGTAATCAAAACCTGGAAAATTTATCACCAGAAGTTCCATGTTTAGCAAGTGAGAAAAGCCTCCCTTATTTGCAACTTTCCTTTCTCCCCCCAGTTTTCCTCCTTTCCTGAGCTCCATTTATATATTTGATCAAATCTTTCCTTAAGAGAGATGCAGTATTTCTGTAGCCTTATAGCTTTACAGTTTTGTCTATTAAAATTCTGGATTTCTTTAAAAATATAGTAAATTGACTCTACAACACCACTCCAATCAATTTCTTGAGCAATATGGGATGCCAATAAAATCTGCAACCACTTTCTAAGAATATACAACTAAATATAGTTGTAGTATTTCATACCTTTATTTTTAACATAAAAAGGATGATCGAGTCGGCATTCTACTGTAAGCAAGCCATCTTCTACTGTGCCGGGATCAAAAGTCAGCTTCAGCACTGACTCACCAAAGGAAACGCTTTCTTCATGAGAAATCAACTTCAAACCATCGGCACCATAGCCCTGTAAACAAACACACAGTTCAGAGCTTTTCCCCCAAGAAAGCATGTAACTGTGTATACTGCAGGTTTAGATCCTCATCTTATATTAAAAAATACCAGCATCCTTAGTGTTCTCACTAGAAATTAATAAAGATGATACAACATTCAAGACATACCTAAATGAATTCAGCTGAATTGCTTTATAGCAAGATACTCGAATAGTGCAGTGATCAGCTCTAGACTATCATAAACATGTCATCCCTGTGCCTTTAGTTACTGTCTCAGGAAAAAAGAAACTAAATATTTGCTACAGGTATTGAAATGAATTTAATACCTTATAAGGACTTGCTGGGAGATTTTCCTCTTTTCCACAGCTTTCAGATCTTGCAAAATCTTCAACATCCTGCCACTCTTTATTGCGTCCTTTATGAAAGCACAAACGAGAGCCTAATAGATTTTTTTAAGGGAAAAAAAAAGATTAGTGTTATGTAGAAAGTCTGCAAAGAAAAAAAAAGAAAACAAACCAAATACTTATTTAACAATACATGTTCTTTACCTTTTAGAAAACAATGCCAGACAGTTGAAGGCCAGGAATGGCACCATCCTAAATCATCATCATCTGAAAGTGATGACATGCAGAAAATGCCAGATTCTGATTCACTGCTCACCTATTGAAAAAAGCAAAATAGTGTTGATATTTTACTGCAGAAGATTGTAGGGCTGGGCTTGTATGTCTTCAGGCACATTCTCTAATTTGCATCTGTGTCATCACTTCGCCTTAAATACTAATAGGAATGTAACACAAAGACAAAGACTCAAAGAATATAGTAAATGCGAATGGAATATTTTCATCTCCTTTTTTTGAAATGTGCCATCCTGAAATTTCTGGATTTCATTCTCTGAGATTAATTTTGCACCTCTGGATCACCTTATGCTTAGGTACAAGCATTTTACAAGCCATCATTCCTTGGCCTTCCACAGAACCAACCAAAGCACACGTTACTGTATGGTCAAATTACTGGAAAGCTGTAGGTGCGAGTCAGTTCAAGATAAATCACTGGGAAAAACCTCAATGTCTTTATCAGACATGTTTCAGACACTACACAGCAAAGGGAGAAGTAGGACTGACAGTTTTTGTGCATGTAAAAGGAGATGGTTTCATATTTCCTTTTTGAGATAGCACACAAGTTAATACAATTTTTTTAAAGCTTGCTATAGAACGAACTACAAGACAAGCAGAGCTTTCTTAGAATGTGATCACAAGAATGTGAACTCGATGATGCAGCACTACAAGCCTACTGTGTTGGGCAAAAAGAAAAGTAACAGAAAATCTAGCTTAAATAGGAATGGTATTATAACTAAACAGATGTTTTTTTAAAACTAGCTTCTCTTTTCAAAAAGCTTAAGCCATTACTCATGCTCACCCTTTCATGTCTGACTGGTGTTTCATCCAAATCATTCTTGGAGAAGTTAGGATCATTCCTTGAGGATCCTGGTGGAGGACGTGCATAGGAATGTAAACTTTTGCTTGTAGCTATTATGTGAACAGGAGATGATCTACAACAGAAAAATTTACTTTAAAGCATCTCAGATTAAGACAATACAAGCCTTAGCTGCCATTAGTCTAAAATGCTCTTATTTAATAAATATTGCTATTTGCATAAGTTGAATACCAAATAAACTTCCTACACACCAATATTCAAATGGGATGATTAAAGGGTGCAAGCTCAGGCAAAGGGAGTATTTAGCATAATTTGTGCATAGCTTCTATACGCCACCCAAATGTCAGTACTACTGCCACATCAGCATCTCCTTGTCACAACGCTGAAGTTTTCACAAATATCTTGAAATGAATGCCTCATTTCTTAGAGTACATCAAGACATCTTCTCTGTCCTAATGATTAAAACCCAACTGCACTACTGTTAACAGTACTGCAGTTAATTTTCTTATTACAAACCTAAGACCAAATCTGTACAACAGAAGGTAAAGCCCAGAAATTTCTAAGATCCCACACTGCTTCTCACAGCCTTATGGAATTTACAGATCACAAATGTGGAACAGCATCAAAAAATACACATTACATTAGATTTCCAACTAGCTCTTTAAAAAAGAAATAATCTAAAGCCAGTGCACTAGTAAATATTAAGAATTTAATGTAACAAGTTCATCTTCATTTTTTATATACTCCTTCACATGAGGTAAATGCCAATAATTTCTGAGCCTCCTGTGGTTAAGCAATGTCCTTATACCGCCCTACCTCATTCATGGCTGGCAATTAAGAAGCTTTTGCAACAGGCTCTGAAATGAGTCCTGTGCCATCATGTGTAGAAGAATAAAGTTTCTAGATAGAAAGATCAAAAATAGGCTTCCAGTTCAAAGTCAGAGGGTGTGAAGAGTGAAGG
Source organism: Columba livia (assembly GCF_036013475.1). Taxonomy (NCBI): domain Eukaryota; kingdom Metazoa; phylum Chordata; class Aves; order Columbiformes; family Columbidae; genus Columba; species Columba livia. Next base: position 196,615,320 of record NC_088602.1, read on the forward strand.
GAATATTTCTGAAGACAGAGTATTATAAATCTTAGGGTTCATCATGGAAATAAATGTCAGTACCTGTTATAAAAAGAGCACTGCATCAAAGGACTCTGAGGACTTGTGGCTATATTTGCTAATTCTGTCAACCAGTTCACTCCATTCTCACAAGAATAAGCATTTTCCGCATTGCTGTTTGAGGTATTTTGGTTCCATGAAGGCCTTGAACATTCCTGATGTGAAACATCAGCACCAAGCTGGAAAAGTGCAGGTGGGGTAGAATCTGTCTGCACAGCCTGTAGTTCAGGAAGATCATCTACAAACAAATGCACAAATTACCGTAACTATACCCACTGATAAATTCTAGTTGACAACAAATTTTGCAAATAAAAATCAAAACAGAACCACAAAGTAACTGATTTTGTTTTCTCATATCACAATTACCAACATTTCACAAACCCTATTCATAATATGAACAAAATGGCCACAGAAATAATCACGTCTCTAGTCTACTGTACATTCATACAAGCAGTTTAAGAAAAACATTAAGTAACTAGATAAAAATGTAGTTCTGGTTTTGAAGTTTTTACGAGACTGACTAGTTTACACAGAATTGTACTGCAGAATTATGCAAAAGTAGCAACATGTTACACTAAAATACTAAAACATTCAATAAAAGGCAACTAAATTAATGTTTTAATAGGTGTGACACTAAAAAATATCAACAGCAGGGGCTGTACAAGTTAAAAGTTTTCCATGTTTCCACCAGGGAATGGAATTAAGTAACTGAGAAGTCATGAAAGCTGGGTATACAGTCTGGTAGGGCTGAATTCCTATCAATAATCTACACATTTCACATGTTATACAAAATATGAGAGTTCAGCTTGTTAAAAGCCTGTGTTACATGCTCTTGTATAACTAAGTATCATTATTCTTAATCACTCTATTACTTCAATTAAGTGTGTTAAGATTTTATTGATTATATCAATACTTTCTAACCTACATGCTATTTTTGTCCTGTAAATAAGAACCAAAGTTAAATGTTCTTCTAGCCCAGAATCTCTATTTGCAGCTGATCTAAAGCAGCATAATTTCCCTTTAGGAGGAGCTCCTGAGCTTTCTGTTTGTTATTCTTGTGCCAAAGAAAGCTCCTCCAGAGATTAGGAGCAGAAATTTGTAGCTCTGAGTTAAAGAACACATTTAAGGCAACAGGCCAGTGTGTCAGAACTGGAACTTGGTTAAAGGGAAAAGTGACTCAAAATAAGACCTTCAGATATCACAATTTACTATCATATTCCCTCGCCTACTTAAGTTAAAAATCAGTAATCTAAGTCAACTTCCAGTAATTTCACTATAGGAAAACTAAAACAAACTTCAGAATCTGGCTGCTTCTGAAAAAGTCATGTTATTTACCAAGTTCCATGTGTTCATCACCAGATACATATCCAGGAGAAGAGGGCAGGTTTTCATTACACTTCAGCAAATCCAGTGACTCATTCATGCCTGAAGTTCTCTTGTCCACTACCAGAAGGAGTTTCTGAACTGCATTAGGCATTTGATTTGTCTTCACTTCCCAGACCATGTTAGGATGTTCCAAAGTATCTGACTTTAAAGAGACAGACGTTAAAAATTTGTATACACAAACTGTTTTACCGGCTACTTTGCTACCAAAATCCCAAGTCCTCCACAGTCTGTTGAGAAACACAGCATAATTTAGCTTGAAAGGGACCTCTAGAGATGATCTGGTACCATCCCTGTAGAAGGTAGAGCCAACTCTAAAGTCAAATGAGGCTCCTTGGGGCCCTGGCCACTTGAGTTTCTAGTATCTTAAAGGACGGAGGTTCCCTGACACTTCTCAGGAATCTGTTCCAGTGACTACTCTTGCTGTAAACAAGTTTTGCCTTACACATGGTTTGAATTTCCATTGTCAACACCTATGCCCATTGCCTCTGAGCATTTGGGGTCACTTCCTCGACCACCACTCAGGCCAAGGTAAACAATATTCGCTGGGTACCCTGAGCCACGCATCCCATCACACAATGCAAGCAGACGGGTCAGACAAGATTTGACTTTTGGTTCATCTGTCCTGGATATTCCCAGTCACCTTCTTGCCTTGTAAGAACCAGGACATGGCTGTCAGAGGACCTACTCCACAATATTCCTGCAGATCAAGGTTAGGCCAACCAGCCTGTAGCTTCCCCATATCCTCCTCTTTGAAGACAGGTGTGACATTGTCTTTTTTTCCAGTTACTGGGAGCCCTCCAACCACCAAATCTACCACCTTTTGGAGACCATCCTCACAACACCACTGACCAGCTCCCCCGATGCTTGCACCCGGTCTCACCGATGGTGTGTGGCTGCTCATGGACCTGGCCTGCCCCAACCTGTTCTTCATCTGCCATACACAAAGAAGGACCCTGCTCCTTCAGATGCATGGTGCTAGGCCCAGGGACCTGTAGAACCTGGAAAAAGGCCTTGCAAATAAAGAACAAAGCGAAGAAGATGCCGTCCTCAGCCTGGACTGACGCGGGGTCTCCTATACCATTTAGCATCAGGCCCACACTCCCCCTGCTCACTCTTTCACCAACGGTGTATCCGCAGGAGCTTTTTTCACTGCCCTTCAAGTCCCTTGCTACCTCAACTCTAGATATGGTCTCAAACACATCTGACTGCTAACATCCTAACACCCTGTGCTGTAAATGGAAAGAAAAGGAAGCTTCTATTAGTAGATATCACTGTGGTTTCGATCCCCAAATCCCAGTACTGTAACATTTATACCAAAAGAAATACTTTGAAACATCTTCAGCAGTCAGAAAATTCTGTGACTATTCTACACAACCAGTGCCTCTAAAAGCTGGAAAACAAGGTTATGCAGTCTTCAGTAATTTGGTTATCTACAGTTTTTTCAAATGATAATGAATTAAAGCTATCATAACATTATTACCTCGACCTTAATGCAGTGTCATTGAAAAAGTAATTGCAAGTCCCTCAAAAAAGCGCAAAAAACACATAAGAAAATCTGAAAAGCCTACCACATACACATCCACTAAGTTATACAAACAATAGAAATACAAACAACAGCTACAAATAGTCCAATATTTTCATATGAAACAGTAAGCCCATCAGCCTGAAAGTTCCCTCAGTGAAATTCATAAAAAGCCATCTGATAATGATTACAAAAAAAAATCTTTATTAAAATAGTTAAAAGGTATTGTGTGTATACAACCAACACTAACGATATGCCATGGTTTTACTCATTCTATGAATCTGTTTCATGCATTTTGCAGCTTGTCCTGTACATAATATAGTTCAGACATAACCCTTCAGATTAGATACTAGCCCCACCAGAAGAGGCCTGACCTAATAAGTAATTTTTTTTACTGGAAAATTTCTAACCTGCTCATCTCCTACTCTTTCAAATACATGCAAAACTTAAATAAACTTGCATTCCAAACACAAGATGTTTGATTCTACTCAAAGGGCACTACTACAATAGCCACAACAGTGTAATTCTGATTTTTAAGAGGTGGAGAGCGAAGGCAAGAGAAAGAAGAATATACAATCAAGTAAACTATCAATGGCATGTGTATTTCACCTATAAGAAGCATCTTTAATACAAATTATGCCCCTGCCACCCATGAGGGACAGTAAAATTACAGACCACCACAAAAGTAGGAAGTTCAGTCATTTCTGAACAGGAAAAATCAGACCTCAGTAGTACAGGTCAGGACCTTGATGATTATCTCCACGTAATCAACTCTAAAAAGCCACTCCTTGTTTTTCTGGCTTGTCCATGTCCTTTCTGCCCCTCTATTTTTTTCTACCTTTCTCTCCCATTTTCCTACCAAAATGAACGACCTAACTTCTTTTGAGACTGTTACCTTCCCCTTCCTTCCCACCAGCTGCCAAGATTTTGAAGCACCTGTCGTATCCTAACACACTGAACATCAGAGATAAGGTACAGATACAATATGTTAGTCTGACAAGAAAGATACTTATTTGAGAAACAAATTGTTCTTCCAAGTCACAAGAATTTCTCTAAACCAAAGCCACTCGTGTACAAAAGCCAAGAAATTCTCTAACCAATGCATTAAAAAGAAAAACAAAAAAAATAAGCCCAACTTTTCATTTTTTCTGTTCTACTTGATTAAACCCTGGTTTGGACATCATGTGCTTCTCTTGTCCTCAGACTTTCAATGTTTTGGAACGTTAAGGGAATGGCATTATCTAGCTTCAAAAGATACTTTTTTTTTTCCCCTCAAGTTCAACTTCAGGTTCAAAACTTGTTGCAACAGATGTTTTCTAGAAATATGCTTCATAGGACTATAACTACTGCCATTTTCTTTAGAGGCCAAGTGGCTTCATTCATGAACTTGTCATGGTAAAACAAATGGCAACATCAACAAAGAGTTTATTAATTAAACCGTAACTATTTTTGCGGGGAGGAAAAAAAAAAAAAATCGTGACAAAAGTAAATAAAGACTGTGGCTGAGAAGGGGTTCAGCAGGAACTGGGGAACACCGACCCACGCCGCCCTATGCAGGAATGCCTGAGTGGAAGTGCTGCCCCCTGGTTTTCCTTGTGTTATTTGCCTACCTTCCCCCAGCCTACTTCCCGAGTCCCAAGGAAGCTCTTCCCCTGCAGTAATTCACTGGAGTTTGATACAGAGAACAGCTCCTCCAAGCAAAACACAACATAGTGGCAGGACTGGATCGACACCGGGGACTGTGACTGGCAGAGCTGCCCTGACCAGGGAGCCAGAAAACGCCGCAGCCTAAGCGGGGCACGGAATGTGATTCACCATGTTTTTGCAGACGCGGCCCTTTAGCATCGCACAGGCCGAACCGCAGCTTCACCGCTGCCTCCCCCGCTGCAGGAGGGGCCGCGGAGGAGGCGCTCCCCCCCGCCACTCAACAGCCACCGCTTCGATTACACAAGGAGGACATTTACAGCAGAACCAAAGCCCGCAGCAGTGCGTGACCCCCGGGCGAGGGCCGCAGCCGCACAGGCGGCCCCGGGGAGCCCCGTTCCCCACCAGCGCCCCCGCCACGGCCGGGAAGCCCCGGGCCCGCGGCTGAGCCGGGGCCGCGCCCGGGAGCGCGCTCGCGCTCCCTTCCCCCCCCCGCCCCCCGCCCGTCATGTGATCCCGCCTGGACGCGGCCCTTGTTTATAAACTTCAGGCGGCAGCGCGCATGCGTGCAAGGCCCCATTCATTCACAACTGCGTAACAGCTCGGCCCGGCCGGGGGGAGACAAGGGGGGCGCTCCCCCCGCACCCACTGTTCCCCCCGGGCGCAACCACCCGCCATGCCGGCCCCACCTGGCGCAAAGCTTCCCCCTGCCTTCTCTCCCCAAGCAGCAGCTGCTCCCCACCGCGGGGCAGAGCGCCCTCGCTCTGACAGAGCGGGGCAGGCAGGCAGCTCCCCGGGGAAAACAAAGGGGGGCACCGGCTTGCTTTCGCTGGCTTTCGCGGTCCGGCACCGCAGCTGAAAAGGCCCCAAGGGGCACCGGCGCCCCCACGCACCCCGCCGGGTTCAGCCCAGCCCCGCGGGAGGGTGGCGGCTCCGCCGGGCCGCTGAGGGAAGGCGCCCAGTAAACAATGTCCGGGCTCAGCCGCCGCCAAAAGCCACAACCCAACGGCCTCCTCAGCTCGGCCCGCGGCCGCCGCCGCTCCCCTCCGGCCCGGCGGACTCCGGCCATCCCCCGCCAGCGCCTCGCAGGCCCCTAGAAGCGGCAGCTCCAAACTTTAAAGCACTTACCAAACCCGTCGCCATTACCAAATTCCCTTCGACTGCCCCCCCCGCCTCCTCCCCACAGCGGAGTCCCGCCCGGCCCTGGCGCTGCTCAGTCGCCAAGTGGTCAAAGACGACGTTGCTCAACCCGCAGCTGCTTTCTATTGGCTGTTCGGCTTGCCTATCAGGAATCCGCCCGGAGGGCGGACATGTTTTGACTCTTTTGCGCAGCGGATTGCACCGCGCTGCCCATCAATCACCCGCAGACAGCGCCCCGATTGGTCAACGCCCGCGACAGCTCACGGAGACGCATTCTGGGAGTTGTAGTCTTCTCCGCCGCCACCGCCTGCCGGCTTGGCGACGACAGGACGACAGCTCCCAGGATGCCCCGCGCGGCGCTCGGCCGATAGTAAACAAGAGTCACCGGGACACGTGTACCGCGCCCCGGGCCCCTAGTGCAGGCCGCCCCGGTGTCCGGCGGCGGGAGGGCCCTCCTGGCTCTCGCAGCTCCTCCGGGCCGGGCGGGGCGCGGCGCTGGCTCACAGCGTCAGCGTAGAAGTGGTGACCGCGCCGGTGCCTGCGCGTACCGATCCCCGGGTGGGGGGCCCGGCATCTCTCGTGATTCACCAGCCCTCATTAACGCTCCAACGCTGTTGCGAAACGGCCCCGCTCGCGTTCCGCCTGGCGGAGGCTGTGGAGGTGAGAGGCGCTGCCAAAGGTCAGAGCGTGAGTCAGCAGCTGCTCCGCCTCGGCGCCGTCCCTGGCACAGACCCTGCTGGGCTCGGCTCCAAAACACAAGCTGGTGAGGAAAAAAAGTGGTTGGTTTGTTTGTTTGTTTGTTTTTGAAATCCACGCGGATTTATTTTATTAGTGTCTTCTGGACGTTCCCTTGTGTTTATTGCCAAAATAACAACCTGGTTTGGTTCCACTTCTGTTTTACTGACAGAGAAATGGGACTACAGATATTATGAGATTTGCCCACTTAATGACTGGGAGACGGCAGAGAGAAGAACGGACTCCTGAGGCTACATCCTCGTAAAAGCTGTTACTGTGCGTGATCCGATACGAAGCAAATAAATGCGCAATTCGGAAATAGTCAAGAGGATTTTAGAAACAGAGGGAGAGTTTCAAGATTTTGCAAGTGTTGCGGTCTTCCCAATGAAAGCATTTCTTCCTTTCTATATTTTCAACATCATCTCAAGCCTGGTAACGTGTCCTAAATCCTGTAGCAGAGCATTTGTTGGAATTTTGTATCTGCAACAGTTCTGTCTGTCAGGCAGCCTAACACAGGTATGTGAGAAAATAAGAAAGAAAAAAAGAGGAGTTTACTACTACAATTTAAACAGAAATGGTTCCGTATTTGGAGTTCGTGCAAGCTTTGTGTCCCATGAAACATGCGGTTAGTGGCCACTAGAGGGAACGCTGGCTTCATTGTTTGCACAGGTCTGCAAAGGGTAGTGCGATTGAACAGAAAAACACACACACACCCCCCCGAAATTGTACTTTGCATCGAAACACACTCGGTGTGCAGGTGTCATTGGCACGTCAGTTTAAGTTTGGCTCTTCCAAGAAGTGATAGTTTGCCGGTTAGTAAAGTGATTGCCATCTGTAGGTGCTGTTGAAGAAACACGTTACTTTCAAAGACAGGTAGTATCTTCCACAGTATGAGTTTGAAATTGCTTTTTCTATGTATATGTGCATGTTTAGCTTAAAAATAGTAGAAAAACCAGTGCCATGGAATTTAAGTGAAAATCTTGTGTGCTTATTCACATAACAAGCCAACCCTTTTCAGATAATTTTCCCAGTTGTGAAAACACAATATTTATTTGAACAAGTGCCTCCAGGAAAAATCTGAATATTAATGTTGAGATTCAGCTGTTAAGAGACTAGGCAGCTTGTTGTTATATCAGCTGTCTAACCCTACATCTCACAAGCTCAGATTTTAGAACTCAGGATTTTCCTTACATCTTTCTAAAAGAAAGCTTTCATGGCATCCTCTCTCTAAAATACATTTTTAAATAAATTGAGAATTGGTAAACCAGGAATCTTTTTTACACCACTCCACAATAAAGTTAACTTGAAAGCTGTGTTACATCCTCCCCTTCCCTTTCGATCTTCCATACACATGTAAACTGCCTTTGGTCTCTTTGGAGAGAAACCCGATCTCCTTGGGTTTTTCATGAGCTTTACTGCAGACCCCGCTTTTCCAGACAAAGGCTTGGCAGAAGACCTGTGTTTGCAGATGTCTCCATTCTGCAAACGGGCTACTCTGCTTGCAGTGCAGCCACTTGCAAGGCAGAACTCAGAGTTTACTCATTGGAAAGCTCCTTCTGCTGCCGCGTGGGAGGTGGAGAGTGCAGGGGCTGGATTAAGCAGCCGTAGAAGGTACGAAATCCTGTCTCAGGCCCCATCAGATTCTTCAGAAAAGGACTGTTTGGTCTAAAGGTTTGCACCTGGTTATGGAGCACATTTCCAGCCCACTATGTACTTTTCTGCCCAAAAGGAGAAAAGCATTTTTCCTGAACTAAGCGTTATATCTATTCACTGTGAAGTTTCACGGTTCTCTATAAAAATTAAGGCAGGAGTGTTATGTGTGAAGCCCAGTCCGCTGACGTCCACTGGCCAGGATTCCAGATGTAGACAAGTAAATGCCACTGCTGAATTAGAGCCTTGGTATCACACCATCTATGACTTAACCCACAAAGCACAAAAAAGTGTATCCTACCTAGGACTGAGATTAAAATCATGTAAAGATGAACATCTGAATTGTTTTGAGATTCTAAAAACAGAAACACAACAGCTTTCTTATTTTCAAATCTACTTATTCTCCTTTGCATATGGTAAATTAACATTTAACCGTGAGGATGCAAGAGAAAATGAGCAAAAGGACAAGTAGTCCATGCAGCAGATGGCAGCAGAACACATAAAATTGTCTCAAAGCTTACTTACTTACTAACCCCTTTGACTGAAGTGAAATATGTGTCTTCTAAATTTCAGAACTAAGGTTAGGTCAATGCCAAGCTCCTTGCTGTGTGCCTAGTCTCTAATTAAATCATTACTCCCCCTCCACACACCCCTACCTCACCTTACTCCATGCCCAAAATGAATGGGTGCTCAGAGGATGAGTCAATACTGTGTAACACAGCAATTGTTGGTAGCTTTGCTGATTCAGTTGCTTCTGCTGTTGTAAGAGAGGTAGACAATAAAGTGAGGGATTGGGAAGTGTTAGTTGTGAGTGCTTGTCACATTATGGATGATGACCTAGAAGCACAAAATAAGCAGGAGAGACTACACAAACAGAAAATAAAGATACAGGTAAATCTGCATCCTTAGCTATTTACCTCTTAAAATTGCCAGCCACACAGTCAAGAAAACACAAGGTAGATTTTCAAAATGAACAATATTACAGTCAAAGTCATATTAGTAAAATACACATTCTGTGTTGGGTTTGTGCCTATCTCTGCTTTTAATCTTTCCCATTCAAAGCCAATGTCTTGTCCTGCCCTTATGACACAACTGCTACTGCTGACTTTCTGAAATAACAACATATCATTATTTTAAATCTGCTACTGGAGCTTTCACATCCACATGTGGACATCCACCCTCTGTCATTAACTAAACACTCCCCAGACATCAGAGCAGGCTCTGATGGAAGCTCACCAGAGCTTCCACACAGCACGGCAGCTGTTCTGCCAGACCCTCCCACATCAGTTTTCTCCTTTCACAATGACTTCTGCATCTCCTAAAGCTGTTTGTACTCCTTCCCTCTCCTCACAGCCCTTTGTGGCCAGCTGCAGTGGGGGCTGGCTCTCTCCACCTTCCTCCTAAGGACAGCTCTGGGCATGCCCGCCCCCACGTTTCACCTCTTTATCTCCTCACAGAGGATGCTGGTGGGGATGCAGAGCAGAGGAACATAGGGTTTGTTGCTCCCAGACAAGATATTTTTCTTGAGTGCTAGAAAAGCAGTTTCACTTGCCTCCTGCAGTGGTTCAAGTTGGGGAGAAACAGAATAAATAACAGGCCAGAGATTTTTTTTTCTTCTCCTGATACAGATCTGGAATTAGTGAGAAATTTACTTCACGTCATTATGGTACAGATTCCAGTTTTAGCTAAACTTTTATCACCTACAGAGAAAGACAAAAAATTACAACAGTATAAGAAAAAAAGAAAGACCTGACATATGAAGAAACAATCCAGAAGAGCAATAAATAAGGAACCCCTCACTCCCAGCCTCAAAGCTTGCAGAAAAGTGAGTCAAGAGGAGACTACTGATGATCTGTAGCTGGCTGGTAAATTAAAATGCCAGGCAGTGTCCCTGGGCACTGGAATACAATCATCTGTACTGTAATTTTTTTTTTCAGAATAGCCCTGGCATAGTTTTTACGTGGGCCAATAGCAAATAATTTTTGGCTATGGTCTGGGAGCTACCATAGGCCAAGGACTATTCCCTATTGGCCATCTGTGTATGGCCACCCCCTGTGGAAAGCTGGAAAAAAGCTTCTAAGACAGCTTATAAATGAGCCCACACAAACACTGGAAAATAGTATGAATGGTGATCATTCATTGCCTCAGTACCAGCAAATGGTCTCAGGCACATAAAATTTCCTACTATGGGTGTAACCACACAGATACAACAAAAACTAAAGGCATAGTAAAGCTAAGGTTGCTTAAGATAGTGACACCACCTGACTCCACAAGGACAAAGCAACAAAGAGAAGAAGATACAGCTTGGTGATACTTGGACAGCTTTTTCCAAATAAGACATTTCTCAGAACTGACTTTCCAGTATCTTCAGAGATGTGGGGGAGTAGGTCCCAGAGGCTCCACAAAGAGACCTGCACAGTATGTTATCCTTTCCCAAAACTTCATAGCTATTCAGCTGAAAAAAAAAATCAATGCTCTCAAAGAAGAAAGGACAAAGTATTTGTATCATGCCATGATGCTATTTTTAGGCTGTCTAATTTACCTCTATAAAAAAAGCTTAAAGTCAACAGATACTGTCACAATGGCCTAGTCTAACCTACTGTCAGAGGCTTCACACAGTTTCGACTGGGAACAGTTTCTTTTATGAAATAGTTTGGCCTTTCTCTTTTCCCTGTTCCCCACAGATACACACGTCTTTACCAGCTCTAAGGAAGAAACGCAGCCCTACCCACAGGGCTTGCACAGCCATGGCAACACCATTCCTGCACTGCAGCTCAGCGTGATTTGCTGTCGCAGAAGGGACAGGGATGGGACAAAGGAGATGAGGAGGGGAGAGTCACTGCCCTGTCAGCCAGGCCACTGCGTCCCAGCACGGACCCAGCCAGTCACTCCACTTGACTTACATCCCCCTGCTGCCACTGGCTCTTCAGCTGGCCCTCAGAATAAAGATCATTTAAGGGGAAAGACAGAAATGGGGTCAAGGAAGAGACAATGTTAAAATATAATCTTCTTTCAGCTTTTCATTTCCTACCAAGATTATTCAACTTCCCTTCAGTCCATGAAATGAGCATGTCCATCCTGTTAAGCCTCTTTCTGAGCCAAAAAAGTAGATGAAGAACTTAGGAACAGTCTTGGTATATATCAGAAGGAAACCCAGCTCTCTGAGTTATTTGAAAATGATCCTAAATTTCGTAAGATAGTCAACAGCACAGATCTGTACATACTCAGCATACAAAGAGGAAATTACTCCTAGCAAAAACTGCTGTAGTGCTTACTTGAGGACTACAGATACAGGAAAGTATCTTAGAAACTAAAAAAAAAATAACCATCACATGTATGGATGGATAAAAAGAGCTTTAAAGTAACACAAAAACTTTAGTAATGGCATGTGAGAATGTCCATGCTGTGGCTGACAGACTTTTCAGCAAAGCACTTCGTCCAGCAAAATGATCATACGCAGTAAGCGTTTGAAGAACGATGAGGAACTTGGTGTGCTGGGCATCTCTGAGAGGTGACCAGCAGATACTGAATTTGTACATCTAAGAACTCTTGATATTGAAAAACAATAATGCTTGCCATGGAAAGTGTGTCATAAACTACAAAATGACACAAATAATGATGTAACTGATCCCAGCGTCACTTTATAGAAGGCTTAAAGCACCAAACATTTCAAACAAAACAAATGTGATCACCAAAACCAAACCCACCATTCCGGCAAGGACCAGAATAGTCTTTATGAAGACAAAAGACAACTCGAGGAAAGAAGATGGAGATACAGCAGTTTAGGTTGTAGATGGTCTCACAATGCTTTTCACAGCTTTGCCCCAAGACTTCCGCAATCAGTCACTTCTGGACCTCAAACAGGGGATCCAGAAGGGAATTATTTCAGAAGCGTTTATTCCACATGAACTTTAAGAAAAAATCTCATGAAGCACAAACAAATGACATGTAGAAAATGATGGCATCAGCACCAGGACCAAGGTGCTTTCCTCAGGGCTTATGTCTTGTGATCAACTAAGGGCTGTGCTCAATTTTTTGTTTCCCATGGTTAAAGCATTTGTAAACATTTGCTGCCATGTGGATTCTCTTTTGCTTAGTAACATGTGAGCCCATGAATGCTGTTCTCGTACAGGATTTCTCTCAGGCTTTTCTCTCGTCATGCAGCAGGACATACTTTCAGCAAACTCCTTGGAGCATTTTTCCCCCCCAACTAGAACTTAATCCTCTGTCAAATTCGTTTAGCTCATCTGCAGGATTACAAATTGCCGGTGAGGTTGAGAAGAGAGGAGACAAACAAAATTGTACGTGCCAAGTAACTGCCCAAGTCCCATTCCTTTAGAGATCCCACTACAAACAAGGACGATAAAATCTTTAATAACAGAAGCAACGGGTAATCTAAGTATGGATGCAGATAGTCTCATAAGGCAAACATGACATAGTGTTGTTTAAAATTATTAGAATTACTTACCTTTTTTTGAAAGGTCAGAAAAAAATCAGTGACTTGGTATCATTTCCTTCTTAGGATGAACACTCACCACATTTATGAGACAAAGACAGGCATGTTTGCAGCGTACACATGAACAGATCCAGGACAAATCCCACGTGCTGACTGATGAAGGACATAATGATTTGGACAAAACTTACAAAGCAACAGTTTATTACTGTTGGTTAAACCCTCCTGAATTCGCTGACAAAGAAAAGTCCAGAAATCATCCAGTACCCAAGAGGAACACAAAAAAACTGCTGCAACACGAAGCTCTATTTCAGGACTCAGAAAATCCAAAGTCTCTGATTATCTTTAAATTTGTCACTCCGCAGCTTTTTCCCAGCTATAAGCTTCAAGACAATCATCAAATACAAAGTATCTATGACAATTACTGCACTGCGTCATCTACTCTGAGTAGACAGAGCATCCACATAACATCATTTATTAAAATCACCATGAAAATGTTAAGAATTAGGAATGTTTTCATAAATGAATATAAATAGGTCACTTGTAACTTTATGATAATGGAATTAAAACACAACAATATCAATAAACAGGTTTTTTTTTATATAAAAGTGTAGTTTATTGTAAGGAAACTTTAAATATAACCAACAATATTGAAAATATCGTGACTGGCATTTATGGCCTTGATTGTAGTTTACTGCCATACAAGTAATTTCTAGCATTTTTCATAATGACATCAAGCTAGTGCAAAATATAGGTAGCTTTTAGAGATTAAGCATACAGAATGACAAGAGTGTAGATTTTGGTTACCTGGTATTTCCTTCTAGTATAACAGGCTTTTCTTTGTTTCCATAAATCAAAAGTACAAAGGCAAATTATCATATGTGCAATTATTCATACCATGTTTCCAGGGTTAAAAAATAAAATTACATTTGTAAATTTTGCTCTGATTTTATTTTGTTTGGAGTCTGACTAGTAATTTATACCATACTGTATGATATAAATTATATATTGTTATCATAGTATATAATCATAATCTCATATACAAGTATGATTATATAAATTGTCAGAACGTGTCACTAACTATAGGATAATAATTGTATCAACATACACAAATATATGGCATTAGAAAAGTCATTATCTAAGAAGGAAAGATGTTATAATTCAGACGTTTGAAACGGGGCACAAGCAGCCTTCCTACAATACTTGTAGTGTCATTTTGGCAGCACCGTTGCCAATTGCCATGATGTGCACTAGCTTTCCATGTACATCAACAGTTATGTCAGTAAGTAGTATTAAAATTGGACTGTGCCTGAAATTCCCAGCCACAGACCCTTGTAAGCAATGAGCCCTGTGCTCCTAATCAAGATGATATTCTCTCTCCTCAGTCTCAGAAGGTATCCCATGCTATTATGGCTAAAAAGATACTATTTTATGATGACTTGCAGGTTTTTGAAAGCAGGACATGTTAGCTTTAACAATGACATACTTCCCAGACCTGCACAAAGCTTTTGAAGTATTGATCTTCCAAATTAAAAATATTTTTGTACTTCCTGATAAGGATTGTTTTCAAGGAGAAGCTTAGTTTAGCATGGCTTTCGATATCAATCACTTCAGTAATTGAGTCTGGTCTCTGACAGCTAAAATTCGACTGCAAGAAGAGAGAGATATACAGAGATCATTTCATTTGAAATAGGTAAAAGATTTAACAGATAAAAAAGGTGAGATCTAAAAAAAAATTAACTAGAGAACAAGCATAGATAGAGAAGACAAAATGCATAAATATAAAACAAGGGAGAAGGGAAAAATATAGGTTATATATGATTAGGTAGAACATGACAATGACCTATGCCTTTGTTTTTAAAGCATTAAGTATGTCAGCTGTCCTCACTCTAGACTGTACACAATACATGTAACTAATAAAAAATGCAGTTTATTGCAAAAATATACAAGTCCTCTAAATTGCATAAGATATTACAATGTCGTGCTGAAACATGACATATTAAACAAAGAGGACTTTAAAACAAATTACAAAATGTTAAAAATCAGATTTAGTTATGAGCGTTACACAAAATGCATTGTCATGCTTTATTTTACGATTAGTCTTGTGATTCCCTACATCTGTGATAAACGCAACATAAAACCATGACAGCTGTAATAGTCAGAACGTAATATCTACTGTATATCTTCTGTATTAATACATAATAAACACTTTGTGTGCACTAATACTTTCAACATACCACATTCAAACTAACAGTCTTTCCAGAAAAGTAGTAACGTTTTTGAAGAACAGAAGCTGGTTTAACAATTTTATCGCATGTGGGTTTTTTGAAATCTACTCTTTAAGGAGGTCCTTCTGTGTTGAAGGACTTGATTTTCAAAGGTGCTGTACTACTACAGGTTGTCTTAATGCCAGGTGGAACCACCGATACTGAGCACTTTCAAAAATCAAGCCCACAATTTATTAAATTTGTATTTTGTTTCCTAGTATTTCCACTGTAATAAGTCCAAAAAAATACCCCCGAACCCACTCTTAAAATCACAAAAAATGCTTGGCATCTATAGGAAGAGAGACAATTTCTCAGTGGACTAACCACTAGTGTGCTATGTTCTCGTAACAGATCTTGTTGCTCCAATGCTTAGTTCATGCGCTGGGATCGGCAATGTCCATGTTTGATCCAAACAGAGCAACTAGCTGCTCTTCATAGTTTGCAATGTTCCTTTTCAGAATTTCCATACAAGGTCCCAAAAGCCTTTCAAATGCCTGCACATCCATAACTAAGATAAAAGGGGAGAGAAAGAGAAAGAGAAAGAATATAACATGCTTGTCTTGGTGTTTATGACATTCCAATGTAAAATTTTAAATGATAACAGGACAGATACTACCAAGGTATATACTATCTTTGCACAGAGGAGAACCATTTACTGTAGCAAAGCCAAGAACAACCAACACGTTGTTGTCTTGAAAGTTCATAACTAAACTTATAGTTTGCTGGGTTTCTTATTTATGTGACTCAAGAGCTACTGGCAAAGTCTGGAGGGCCCTGGATTCCTCCACAGAATACAGTTTAACAACCTTGAGATTAAAAAACCCCACATCCTTTGCTGATGTTGTTGGCTGTGTTTGGGGTCTAACTTAGCGTATTTCCTTGCCACTTTTACATGTTTCCACCCACAGTGGAAACTGTAATAGATTGCCTTGCAAATGTACAAACAGTTGAAAACTGTCATTCACATGTCATGTCAATGTGTAGCCAACCAGAGTATCTTCTTCACCTGATCACACAATGTTATCCTCTATAGTCCTAGCCAAAAGGCCAGGGAGGAAACTTCATACTTCAACCAGCTTCCAACCTGGTGGCCTGCAGTCTCTCGGCTCCTGAGAAAAGTTCAAGATCTCTGCTCTTTGGGAAGTGCCAGAGCTCTCACCCTGTATTGAGCAGTGACACTTCCTCACCACTGCCCCTTGTTCTTTTCTCTCTATCGCCTTTGATCTTTATTTCCTGATCATCCCTGTATGTTGGGGGATAAGGATTTTAAAAAATGATCCCTTTATAAGCAAGCAAGAAACTTTGTGGTTACTGGCTTGGTAATCAAACTGTCACTCAAGAATGCTAAATCTGTCTTTGCAGTTTACAGTTTTCCCATAATTAGACACAAATATTTAGGAGCTAAACATTAGACCATGAAAAGCAACGGATGTGAAGGGTTGTCTATGAGCACAGCTCCTACTCTATTCCTGAGTCAGGAGGCAACAGTGTGACGGAATCATTAAATTAACAGCTGGTGAAGACAAATAATTTGTTAAAGCTTAAGTCATGGTGATAAAATGCACAGGATTTTTACCACAGTTATTTCTTGGATGAGAGTCAGCCTACGGAGAAAATAAATACTTTACCTTTCTGCAGAGTATTAGACACTTATCTGATAGCTACAAATGTTTTGCAGCAATGCTCTCTGTACCACCCTGAAACAACTTTTACTTCCATGCATTCAGAGAAATGTTAGAGAATTTGTCTTTAATACCAGTTGCCAATTGCAAATCATTTCTGCAGATAAATAATGTAAATAGGAGTGCACTTTAAGAGATTATGCACTTAAAAAGTTTTATTTGGGTAAATTTAATTAAATCTTATGTTCTGCTGAAAGACACATTTCACAATAAAAACCACCAGATAGATTATGTATCACAGAATCACAGACTGTTAGGGATTGGAAGGGACCTCAAAAGATCATCTAGTCCAATCCCCCTGCTGGAGCAGGAACACCCAGATGAGGTTACCAGATATATCAGATATAAAATATTATTGAACAATACCTAAACATTTGACAGTGCCAAGAGCAAATGCAGAAGCGGCTCGTGGTTTGTTAGTTACAAGAGCAAGTTCTCCAAAATATTGTCCTCTTGAGCATCGAGCTATTTCAACTGCTCCATTCTCTTCTACATCTTGTTTACCCTGAAATATCAGGTTAAAAAAAATAAGAGACAGGAAGAGAATGAGAGATTTGTTGAACTCAGGATTGTATAAGCAAAGTTAGCAACAATGGCAGCATTACTATTAAACACTTAGAATAGATTAAGATTAAAAGAAAATTCTGTGTTTTAGGGATGTTTACCTTCCTTGTCATTATAATCCTCACTTCTCCAGATTCCACAATGAAGAAAGAATCAGCCAAGTCACCCTGTAGAAGAAGAAAATAGAGTAAAGGAAGTGTGACATTTCTTTTTTAGTTTAATGGTAACATTAAAATATTTGCAGCCAGTGCCTCGAAGTTCATCTTTTTGATACCTCTTGTAAAAGAAACCACTTTTATTGTGAAAACCATACTCAGGGCACATAATAATCAAACAGAGCTGACAGCAAGGCCTTTTAATGAAAAGATGTAGCTGACTGTGCCTTATACAAAAAGCAGAGAAAAACAATGTTATGGAAGATTTTAGGATCCTTACTCCTGCTTCTCCACCTTTGTATTCCTTCTAAATTATTTCCCGTACAGAGTTTCCAGTGTAAAAAAGCCTCCAAGAGCTATCTGATATCAAATAATTATTCTGGGGCAAGACAATCTCAGTTGCCTATTCTGAAGGTTTACTTTTGCATTCTTCCTCAAAAGATTATCATATTTTAACAACAAAACCAGGATAAGTCTTCAGTGCTCCTTATAGCAAGCAATCATTCTTTCATATAGTTTGAATTTCTAAGTATACTAAAAACGTCGACTCCTTTATTACTTACAAAGAGGGATGTTTTTCAAAGTAGTGTAAGTGAAAAATTAGCTTCTGAAACAAAATAATCATGCCTCTTACATGCAACATTCATTGATTTTGTTTCCTTTGACAAAGCAAAAATAGCTTAAAAATATGTATTGTCTATAGATAACATGATAATTGTTCCCTATTGGAAAAGAAGAACTGAAAGTAGAAATAAAGTGTACCTGAGCAATGATTTGTTCTCCATCTTTGTATACTTTGGTGCCAATCACATCAACCACTTTTAAACGCTCAGATACCTTCATTTAAAAAAGAAAATGTAAGAAATATTTGGTTAACATTACAATATTACATTTAGAAAGACCTTTCATATTTCTTTTCATGAACCTTTACAGAGAATAGTGTCTTCATTTTCCTGTTTTGATAATCATTAAAAAAGGAAGAACTGCTGAATAGTGTTCCAGAGGATATATTATAGTCTTAACAGCTACATGTTTTGACAAAGATTCCATTTTTGTATGAAGTCCGTATATCCCAAGTCTTCAAAAATTATTTTCAGAAAAGTATGCATGTAAAAATATAGCTGCTAAATGAAAATATTTTGAAATTCCCTAAATCATTGTTTAATTTTATTGGCTAATATTTTGTAAAATTAGCCTTAAGAAAATGAAAGGTAAAAATGTATATATATTTTTTAAAATTAGAATATTAACAATAGTTCTTTATCCTGAAGATTTAGAGATATCCAAAAGAAAAGTATGCAAAATTTTACTGTGGAGAAAATCTTAATTCCAAATTAAAGTTTGCAAAAGCAGAATCTTAACAGGTACCTCTGATACAGCCATTAAAATAATGCAACAGAACTCTTACTTCTAAAGATTTAAGGAATGGCAATGACTCGATAAAATTTTCATACATTCTTCTCTTTTTGGCATTATTTTTTACAATGATTCTTCGGAACGTTACCCTGTCCTGTAAACACAAAAAAGAGGGTTTATTAACAGAAAATACGCATGTGGTAGAAAATACTTTGCAAATGGCTGAATACGTTCAAATTCCCCAATTTTAGTCACTCAGTTTAGCTGTCAAACCAGCTGGCTGGTACATTAGTTGAGAAAGACTCCTCTAGAGGTCAATCAAGAGCTCCTAAAGTTGAGCTCCTGATCTGATTCACCTTCTGAAAATCTTCTCTGCCCTTCAGCAGCGAATGCACAGAGTTTACATACAGAAGGTATATAGTTTAACTTCAACAGACTGGCTACACAATGAACATTGAGTAGGTAATTTAAAATATTGAAGAAATCCTCAATATTTAAACATTTAATTTACAAAGCTCACTATCCTGAGGTCCTGTTCATATTGATATGTACACAAAAAGGTTTTTATGTTATTATACAAACAAAACCAAAATACATGGGGGTCTGGGTCTTAGGTCAGTCCACTTTCTGCTGTTTCAGAAGAACGAGACTCATTGCTGCCCTGAACAGACAAGTGGACATTCCTTAGTATTTGGCAATCTAAGTGAAGCAGACGGATGGAAAAACTACATATACGCAGGTTTCTTCTCTCAGCTTCACACGACTGTCTGCTGGTGACAGACAAGAGGTGAAATGCTGTGCAAGCCTTTGTGGCCACAGGTGGGACTTGTTAGCCAATCCAGCCCAATCCAATTTAAAGCCATTCTTGTAGCATCCTAAACTCTGCCACGATCCCCAAAGTCATATGGATTGAGATGGTGAAAAAAACGTATGTTTCGCTTCAACAGGAAAATGCTATATTTGGATCAGTCATTAGATTGATACACACATCTTGAAGAAGACGGCTCTCCCAGTTTTATTCTTTTAGTAGACTGTATTACTGTTGTCAAGGATCCAGGCAGTATAACTGATAAATAACCTCATATTTTAATTTTACTCTAGAACTAAAGGCATTTGCTATCAAGATGTGGGAAAACATTTTATATAAGTGTCTAAGTAATTGCCAAGTGGTTTGCAATTTGGGAAATCATTATTAAAATAGAATAAAACAAAATTATTTTTTTTAAACTCCATGTCTTCTAAAGCCTTAGGTTTACTTCTGCAGATTCTGGGAGAAGACAGTATTGTGTTGGGAATTCTCAAAAGTTTAAAAATTGAACTTTCCAAACTTATAATTCATTTTTTTTAATGCTGATATAGCATACCAGCAGAATTATATAAAATAACTAAAATAAAGAATATCTTAAAACAAGTATTTCACTTACCAAACCCCAGATGGCACCAGGAGAGGTAGCTATAATTGTAGCTGCTCTAGGTGTATTGTACATTAAGGCCAACTCACCAAAACTTCCTCGGTTATCATAGGTTCCAACACACCTCCCAACACCATCACATTTTACATAAATATCATATGTACCTCTGTTAATAAAATACATAAAAATTCAGTGAGGGGAACCCATTCCTGGTCTTTGCTAAGCAGCTTCTCACTATATCTTTTTTTATAGCATGAATTCCAAAGATAAAGCATTTGAAATATACATTCGCTTGTTTAAATTATATTAAACACCTTGTGGAGACATCTCAATCATTTTCATAAATAATAAAAGTAGTTCCTTTTTAAAGGGAAGGATAGGATTATTAGTTTTTACATTAGTGCACTTTAAAGATAGACTGGATTCACACTGATGTATTGATAACCAGCACTTATTAAAAATTAAGATCTAACTTAGAATCTGTTTCTTAATTTCATTTTAAACACACTAAATACAAATGTAACAAATCTTTGCAAAATTTGCTATGATATGATCGCTGAAATAATAATACAAGTTATTTAACATTTAAAATATTGTAAAGTAGTAATGTATAATGTAAGAAATAGAGGAGATGCAGGAAACAGAAGGAATGTATACGAAAAGCAACACAGGATCATGAAATAAAGATATGTATTTCTCTAATATATTCTGGATTTCTTCTCCCCATCATTAAATTAGTAACTTCTTTTTTCTTTGGGAATGCAGTAAAATCTGGTATCTTGTAAAAAATGGCACAGCCATCCCCATTGATGCTGAGCCATCACTTTGTTCAGCGCTGAATATTTGCATGGTACATGTTGATAAATCATGTGAATGCAAAAATCTGTACAATATTTCATTTATAAGGGAGCTGGAGGTGATTCACTGCAACTAAAAACTGCAAGGCTGACAAAACACTGTGTAGTCCCTACAGCTTTTTGGATAAGAGGTGACAAACTGTAACCTCACAAAGCTGAAAAACATTAACTCTTCAGTGAAGAATCCTGGCAGACTTTCATGGTCTTCTGACTAAATACTTCAGTTGGAAGTGGCCTACAATGATCATCTAGTCCAACTGCTTGACCACTTCAGGACCAAAAGTTAAAACATGTTATTAAGGGCATTGTCCAAATGCCTCTTAAACACTGACAGGCCTGGGGCACCAACCACCTCTCTAGGAAGCCTGTTTCAGGGTTTGACCACCCTCTCAGTACAGAAATGCTTCCTCATGTCCAGTTTAGACCTCCCCTGGTAGAGCTTTGAGCCACAGCCATGTGTCCTCTCACTGGGCACCAGGGAGAAGAGCTCAGCAGCTCCCTCCCACAGCCCCTCCTCAGGAAGCTGTAGAGAGCAATGGGGTCACCCCTCAGCCAACTGTTCTCCAAACCAGACAAACCCAGAGTCCTCAGCCGCTCCTCACAGGACATTCCTTCCAGCCCTGTCACCAGCTCTGTTGTCCTCCTCTGGGCACATTCAAGGACCTGAACATCCTTCTTATATTGTGCGGCCCAGAACTGCTCGCAGTACTCCAGGTGAGGCTGCACCACTGCTGAATACAGCCAGATAATCACCTCTTTTGACTGGCTGGTTATATTGATCTTTGCAATTTCTTCTAGAGTTTTAGCATAAAATTCCTTTCAAACGTTCTCAGAAATCACTGTGTTAGCCTAAAACTAAAGGTACAAATAAGAAAAGGCGTTTTGGGACAGCCTGGCTGGAGCCTGTGCCAACAGACTAGTGAAAAATGCCAAAGTAAATGCTCTTTCTAACTCAACTGATTCAACAGTAATCAATATCCAGGATTTTACTTAGTTACATGCTTTTTCCAGTACAGATCTGCAAATGAGAGTAGTGATTTAGCTGCTCAAGGTCTAATAATATTAATGTGAATGGGAACATCTACAGAGAGTACTGAAATGCAGTAATATTTCAAATTTCGAGCTGTAAAACTTTTCCCATTGTGTTTTATGTTGGATCTCTTTCCATGTAAAACCAAAACAAAATAAAGAATAAGCAGATAAACCCAACCAAAGAGCCTTTGGATCTAGCAATACATAAAGAGGACAGGGACATATTTTCACATGAAAAATCTGTCTCCTTTCAAAAACCACCCTCTGTAGCTGTGCCAGAGCTGTACTGGTTCACGTGTGTTCTTGTTTCTTTCTCCCATGCAAACCTATGTAGGAGTTAAATACAAGCACATAGAGAAATAACTTTTTCTCAGTAGACTTTTGCATAATACTTTGTGCTATGGTAAGACACAGCGATTCACCTATCAATGACGTAGAAGTTGTCACCGTCATCCCCTTGATCAATGACATGTTCCCCTCCTTCAACCAGCTTTTCAAACATCGCATCCAACACCTGAGACATCTGTTCCTATTTAAAAGAACACAGACAAAGACGAGAAATTATCATCTGTTTTTAAAAATTTTACTCTTCAAATCAACATTTCAGCCTCCCAAATATGCAGATAAAGCTTAGAGACATAAAAATGTTTGTGCTAAAGGAATGTGTGGATCAATCAGAAAGACAGTTTATTTAGCATTCAGGGTTAGTTTTTTCCTCTTCCAGCTTCCTTTCTTATCCCTAACAATAACATAGACCTTGTCTGCAATATAAATTTCTCATGAGCATCCAAAGGTAGAACTTCACCCTTTACAATTGCGTAACATGATACAGTTAAAAGAAAAAACTGTATCCCGTATTGCAAAAAATACAATTACCTGGTTTTGTTGTTAGAAATATTTTACAGAATTTAAAGTTTCAAAATGATTGTGAAGTATTTTGGACATCTAGACTATAAAATGCCTGCAAAATGTTGAGATGGATGTAATTATAAAGATATACAACACTCTGGTTGAGTAAGGAAATACTGGACTCCTTTGGAAGTAGGAACTTACACACGGTAATAAAACTACTTTGTTAATTTGAATGGAGCACAAATGTTTAGAGAGAGAAATGTTAACAGACTAATAAAATGTCAAGATCTGAATTATGACTGTCTAATAACAAAAACAAATCACTAATTACATAATCTGTCTTGTTTGGTGTAAGTCTGCTAAAACATTACTATTGACGTAAAAAAAAACGGATTATTTATATGAATCCTAAAAAGTTAACTTAATAATTCAAATTCTATTTTCAGTTTGTCCAGCAATATGTCTAAAATTCTGACAATCAACACAAAATTATCCTCCATTTTTTAAAACTTATTAAGTATGTATCATACTTAACAAACAGTTCTAGTGAAAACCAGGTAAAGAGAAGCCTGTGGATTTAGATCCCCGCACATTTTACAGCTGTTCAATTTACAGCATTTCCAGCCACTGAAGGATGGCATTGGCTGTTCTAAACAAGACCAGTGTAAGCCAGCCCTGTAGAGTCCTTCTGCAGCCCACGGGCAGCCCATAACCACACCACAAAGCTCAGAATCCTCCTCTAGAGATCCTCTTTTTTCCCTCTGATGGTAGAGGTCCACTATAACTCACAGTTAAGTGTTTAATTTTTACACAGATAAAATTAGGTGGAATGAATTCCATCCTTAATCTGTTGAATTTCTTCACATACTCAAAGCTTTTAGAAATATCAGCACTACCCTGTTACCAGAACCTTTTTAAAAAAGGGAAGCTAAGTACAATTTTACTTCACAGAGTTCATTGTGTGTGGGCACAAATAACAGCGGAATGGCAGCATCCATGCTCAGTACAGCTGATCATGGTGAAATACAGCAGGACATCATGCAGCCTGCACAGGCCAGCACGGAACCACTTAACTATGGTTCTATTTAGTAATGTTTTTAGTATAGACAGGTACATATTTGCAAAAAGAAGGATCATTTCATCAGCTCAGTAAATGGGTTATAGTTCATTTTGGAGAAAAAGTCTCTGTGTGCTATCGGGAGAGGCTGAGAATTATGTACAAAAACTTTCATGTTTAAATTCATATATTACCTCAGTCTTTCAGTTTTCCCTATGTAAACTAAAAAGAACTCCTACAGAATCTGCAAAACTGACATAGTATCAATCGATTATCTAAAGCACTTGAAGCAGCACGTTCCCCTCCACTTGGCTTTGCATCTGAACTGGCAAAGTGGCTCCACAACCAGGGCCCTTGGCTGCTGTTGGAAGAGAAATAAGAACACGGAGGATGCTCCACGCTTACGGGAGGGCAGAGGGTACGCGTTGTCCTCTAAATGCAAGCAACGCACAGAAAATGGGTTATATAGGCCCTGATCCCTGGAAACGAAAATAATCCCAAGACATATGGAAAAAAAGATAAATCTATTTTTCTTAAGGATAATGCACTCTATGGATATAAAGAACCATATCTAAAGTTTAAATTGTTTCAAATTCAATTGTTTATATGTTTATTTACATACTCTGATTAATACATGCAGTGGAATTTTTTTCATTCTAAACTGTGAAGCAGGCAAATGCTTCAAAAAAGGAACATTTTATAGAAAATTATGGGAACCTTGGGTTGCCATGAAAGCACACTTTCACCATCATCCTTTGTGACAGAGAAAATATTTTAACTGCCTTAAAAGCGAGGAGGCTGAATGGGAAATCACGTTTTCTGAAAGACACGTTCACAATACAAACTAAATCATGTATCAAGATCTTCTTTTTATAAAGGTATTTCCTTGCTTTAAATTGTAGTTACTGCATTTCTCTCAAAAAGTCTTTCTAACACTTGGACTTGAATGACAGAGCGTGATTTCACAAAATAATTTACTAGACAAGTGAATAAACAGGCCATAGTTACAGCCATCATCACTCTCTCAATCACCCTTGCTTTCAAATGTGAATTTAACTGCTGGGAAGCAGGAGTGTAAAGGAGTGTTAGCTCCCTTACCAGCAGCAGCCAGCATGATACAATCTTTCATTTCACCTAAAGCGGAGATTATGTGGTTTTCTTCCCTCTCTTATTTAGATCAAGATGGTACCTACCCTTTTATACCAACTTAAATTAATTGTGCTTGTAAAGTTCTTTTGCATGTTTACATCAGTCAGAATCAGGGTCTGCAACTCACCTGCACAGTATAGTCTGGGCTGGTTTGCTCTTGGTGCAATTGTCAGCACAGCTGGTACAGCTTTGTCTTGTGCCAACTATCACTCCTCCTGGCAAACCTTGGTCAGGGTTTGGAGGAATGTTTGAGCCAGGGCTTCTTCCCAGTAGAGATAAATCCACCCTGGTTAGTTGCTTGGTTTGGTGGAGTTAGGAGAGGAAGGTGCAAGAGAGTTTAGCTGTATGTACATATGTCATACTGCACTGCACGGCCTCAGGGACAGAGAATGTCCTCTCATGTAGTTTGTTGTTACCAATTACTGAACTGAATAAAGGTGACAAGACTGGAAAATTTAAGAATAATCTACTGCAGTCAGTCAGACTGCCTTTGGGCATCCTTCTTAATTTTCTGACAAACAAAATCTGTATTTCTAGTCTTGCACACTGTTTCCGGTTTCCCTTCAAACTCCCGTCTGCACAAACTATACCTCAACTGCAACGTCTCTGCCGGTTCGTCCTCTTTGCTGTGCTCCTGCGAGCGAGCTCTCCTCAGCAGCCGTTACCCAGATGCTCTTCGGCAAAACTTCACTGGGGGCCCCATGTTCTCTGACAGTCATCTTGTGAGTAAATACTCTAAACGCTATACCTGTGGCAAAAAATATTTGTCCCTTCTTCCCCTTTATCCCATGGCAGCCACATGAACCTCTTAGCGTAGAAGCAGAAGTGTAATGTCAAAAAATCCCTCTGGTAGTTATAATGGTGGCTATGAACAGCATAACACCTAAGCAGAGAATCACTCTGAGTTAGGAAATGTTTTATTGTGACTAAAGAGAAACTGAGATACCAGGTGCCTTTAAGACTCTAGGCCTGTGGTGGTACCCATGCAAAAGTAAGGTGTGTGCAAGCCTGAGGTATTGCCATGTCATATCTGAAACATACAAAATTGTGTGCACATTTACGGTCAGTTACAAGCAAAAGACATGACAGAAGATTCAGAAGAACAAAGCCCCAAACATTAATAATAACTTTACCAAGGACATCCCCCTGGAACAGGGTCTGATTCCATCCTTCTTGCCAGGTCAAGTGAAAAACTGCAAATAATCACTCAGAGCTGTCCTAACATACACTTCGTATCACATGAGTACTATCCTCCAGATGTATGTTGCATTACTTGAAAAAATATGTTAGCCTCAATTTATTTCAAGGCAACAAAACAAACACGGCAATTACATCTCAAGACAATTCCTTGGTAAAAAAAAATCAGTTAGACAATGGGCAGTGACTATAATTTAAACTGTATTTTATTTAGTATATATTTCACACAGATTAAAAATCCAGACACTCATATGTCCTTGCAAGAGAGTTTTTGATTCGTTCAGAAGAGCTGGCAGACCACGACACATCCTTCCCAAATGCCAGTGGCTCTTTTAACTGCCAGGCTACCAAGTGATTTGCTACCACTGTGCCAGGTACATGTTTCTTAATATCACTCTATCGATTTCCTGTGACACATTTTGTAAAGGTAAAAGAACAAAGCTCTCCATACTAAACTCAACCTTTCTTAAACAACGAGGCTTCTAAGAAGCATCAATGTTTGAATTGCTGATATAAACATTTGCTGTCTGACACAGTGCTATCCATTCTGAATCAATGAAGGCACTAGAGATAAAACAGAAAGTAGGACACAATCATCAATGGAAGCTGAGACAATGACAAATGTTAAAAGTAACTTCTGAAATGTATCTTTCCCCACTGTTTAAGGGAAGGTATTCAGGAGATAGAAGGCACAACTCCTTTTCTACAATTAAAAGGATGTGGGTTTTGACAGCAAACCAAGACAATCTTAATCTGGTATTTGACAGGAGCTGGTAAACTCCAGCTATGAAGCTGGATGCAGTGAGTCCCCAAGCTATGGGATGCTATGTTGGGACTATATGTGCTCTGGAATACCCCTAAAATAAGGATGAGTGTGCTGTTGGTGTGCTCCCTGGTAGACAGTAAATCTCAGTTAATTTCCCTTTTAGATCCAAAACAACCTGCACAATCTAAACAGGCATGAGATTGCCTTGCACTTCAGTACAATAGTAGCAAGAAGACTTGCCTATCTCATGTGACTTGTGAAAATTATCATGTTCTGAGACACAACCATAAGGCTATCCTATGAACAAAGTGAATCCACACTTCTTCTATTGCCTCTGAGTTCATAAACCACTTTATTCTTTATTCCTACAGCCATTTTACTAAAATGAGCCAAAGTTAAAACAGCATCCTATTGGCCACCTTATCATCACCTTAAGCCATACGAAATATCAACAAATTAATGCTCAGCATGATATTAAGAAGGTAATGCAGCAGACAGAATACCAGAATAGGAAGGAAAAAAAAAAAGAGAGAGAGAGTGAAAGGGAGAAAGTTAGTAAAACATAGGCAGGGAAACCATGGAAAGAAAAGGAGTTCTTAATTAACAAGTAAGGACCTTGGAGAGGAAGAGTAAATGACAGAATTAATGTTTACAGCTCTCCAAAGTTGTTTTTCAGAACAAAGCCAGGTAAATATACTCCCCTGCAACTGTGATATCAATGTTAGCAGCACTATTAATCCAATTCAAAATATTTAGCTCCCTTGTGTTCTATCCACTTTTAAACTAATCAAAAGGCATTTATTTCTTCACTATCAAAGAATCTAATTTGTGTTTAGAAGTATAATCAATATTTTTCAAGGGATAATATTTTCCTTGAGAATATACCTTAACATATAACTGTGTGGGGGAAGGTTAATTCTGCCTCTCAAATATCACACACATGCCCATCAGTCTGGCTCAGTAACACTTTTCATATTTTTCATATTTTGTAACTAGCCTTCTAAGAAAGTTGCCTCATTCTTTTTAGCAGTTTGCTAAAAAAGAGCAGAAATAATCCAGAGTTGCATATAGTTTCCAAAATTCTTAAACGAAAGATGAAGGCACCTTATGTTGGGCAGTTCCTTTGCAGGGTATAATCAATAACTGATAATAGAATCAAAGAATCATTTAGATTGGAAAAGGCCTTTAAGATCATCAAGTCCAACCATAAACCTGACACTGCCAAGTCCACCTCTAAACCATGTCCCTAAGAACCTCATCTAAATGCCTTTTAAACACCTCCAGGGATGGTGACTCAACCACCCTGGTCAGCCTGTTCCAATGCCTGACAACCCTTTTTGTGAAGAAATTGTTCCTAATATCCAATCTGAACCTCCCCTGGCGCAACTTGAGGTCATTTTATCTCGTCCTATTGCTTGTTACTTGGGAGACCAACACTCACCTCACTACACCCTCCTTTCAGGTAGTTGTAGACAGTGATAAGGTCTCCCCTCAGCCTCCTGTTCTCCAGGCTGAACAGCCCCAGGTCCCTCAGCTGCTCCTCATCACACTTGTGCTCCAGGCCCCTCACCAGCTTCACTGTCCTTCTCTGCACTCTCTCCAGAACCACAACGTCTTTTTGATCATGAGGGGCCCAAAACTGACCCCAGGATTCGTGGTGTGGCCTCAGCAGTGCCCAGTACAGTGGAACAATCATTTCTCTAGTCCTGCTGGCCACACTAGTGCTGATACAATAGGCAAGGTGGAGAGAATCCCTGTTTGCTAGATCTGGTGTAAGTATTAATTTTGCCCTAGGAAAAAAACAGACTAAGCACAGTTCTAATTGTTTGGGAACCTATTAGTTTGCAAAGAGTTTTGTCCCATCTAAGAGAGTATTTATGTGTTCAGGCATCCTAGGCTCACTCATATATATATGTGTGTGTGTGTGTGTGTGTGTGTGTGTGTGTCTTGCCATTAATTGCTTCAACAGCTGTAGTTCTAATTCTTCATCAAAATTTTAAAGACTGTAAGAGCATTATGAGAATATTCTGGTAGTAACACTTTTAAAGGAATGCTTTGGCCTAAAGTATAAGTTTGCTATTCATAAAACACAGTTGCATTATGCTTGCTTTCATCTTCCTTCAAGTTAATCAATTCTAATTGATTAATCAATATTGGTGCTTTCTTATAATAATTCTCCAGGTGCATGAGTGGCAATACGCCCAGAAATTGTTCTTGCATATTTGTGAAGAATATGTATAATTTATTACCTTTTAGAAAAGGGTCAAGACCTATTTGAAATATTCTCTACAGCATTAGCAGGGCAAAGGTCTCCAAAATAAAATTTCCCTGAATGAGGACAGATGACCTAACACTGCTTGTGAATTTTTGCAAAAGGATTCAAACTTTAAGTGTAAGGCTGCAGCACAGCTTTGATGGTACCAGTCCCTTGAGCCAGCCCCATTACTCTGATAATAGGTTCATCAGTTTTTTAACTACTGGCCTATGGACCGCAACAGTCAACCCCAATACCCTGTTGTTCATCATCCCCAGCGAAGTTTCCTCTTAAAAGACAAAACCAAAATAATAACTTCTCTGAACTACATTGTAAAAAGGAAGTGTAGAAAGCTATGTTGGCCACTAGATGAGCTACTGCTGCTATTCATGCCAGTGACAGAACAGCCATTTGTCTGAACAAATTCTAGTAACAGCAGCTTTGGGTTTATACTCAGTAATAGCCCAAGGCATCTCATCATCATCTTGTTTTCTCTTTGCTGGCTTATACAAAGTGGAAGCGGAGGGAAAAGAGGACGTGCAGCTTCTGATTCCACTGCCAGTGGATGATTTGTGGGTGCATCCAGAGCAAGTGGCCTGGCACACCATGGCAGTCCTGGGAGGACAAAAGTAATACTAGGATCTCTGGCAATGGCGTAGCAAGCAACCAAAGAACAATAAATAATACTGTGGTCTAATAGGAAGAGGTTTTTCTGGAAAGAAGAACAGGAAGAGGTGCCTTAGAAGAGGAATGGGTTAATCTAGCATAGTTTAGGTTAATAGTGTGGGGAAAGGAGAAAAAAACATTTGAATGTACCTTTCTCTCTTCTAATTCACTCATCCACACATTTCTGCTCCTGGAATTTCTCTTGACTCTTTCCTGAAATGGTCCTTAAAAAAGCAGCCAAAGAGCTCTGCAAAAACCTCTCTCCCTCACCTTGTTGCACATACACATTTCAATCCATATTCTTGTCTTCAAGTAATTTTTACAATACTGTTACACACTAGATAAAACTGATATTTAGTGACAGGAACACGATGGAAGTGAATAAGTCCCCTGAAAAGTGAAAAGAATGCTAACACATCCATTCTTTAAAAGTACTTTTTGTTTAAGTGAGTTAACTCAGGAGTTCCTTGCTCTACTGACTTTAGTTGACCAGTCACATCCTTATCAATCCACAAAGTTAAGGAAAGTTTCAAGAAAATTCAAGTAACTTCACAGACTTTAAGGAATTTAGAACAGCTGGGCTTTAAAACATAGCATGCTGCTCAAGGAATTACACCATAGCTGATGTTCCTTTATACTATACTATATTTTCAATCAAAGACCATATGTGAAATATTGATATTTATAGACACTTCTCCATAAGTTTACCTATCTGATATTCAGACACTGCTATCAGGTAAATGCAGGCGAGACTGTTGTGTGTGTTTAGAAAGTCCTACGTTGTCTTGAAGTCTGAAGGTTATCTTTTTCTCCTCTCTCTCATTTCGTCTCAAAGTAAAATGGTTCTGCTGTTCTTTACTTTTATTTGAAGGCTCTTGTCTGTTCAGATGGACTCTTTAATTAAAATACTGAGCAGTACTGTAAGTCATCTCCTAACTACTGCAACTATTCCTTCTGCTTTAATGATACCCTTAGGTTATCCTTCCATTCAAATTAAAATACAGCGTGTCAGGGTGGGATAAAATTTTAGGAAAGGGTGGACTCTGTTCAGTATCAATGCTGTAAGACATGTTGTTATATTGTATTCCACAGTGGTGCCCTTTCTAGGAACCGTGATTGACACCTTGCTAAAAGGCCATCAGGGAAAAGCCATTGAGCACTTTACATTGTCTCTTGCCCTCTAACTCACTGATCTCTGAAACAATGTTTTTCATATGCAGAACTGTAGCAGAAAGAGGCTGAAGTTCAATGCAAGAAAAAAAACAACAGTGGGAGCGGGAGACACTATCCATACAGGGCTTGACTTCTGTTCCAGAGACTTTAGCTTTGGCAGCTGAAGATACAATCGCCCTCCAAGATGGAGGCTTTTTGGTAATACACCAGAGAGTGAACTGCAGCAGCTGGTACTACGTGTGCTCGTGCTGGTTGGAGAGGCAGAGGTGAGGAAGACAGCTGGGACAGGAACATCTAAATCACTGCAATGACAGCGGCAGAGCTCCTGAGTCACTGCCTCGCACCAGAACAAGGAGGAGTGGGAGAAGTCCCCTGGGGACTCCAGTTCTCAGCTCCACAGAAGAAGCAAGCCAGACTGAAGAAGGCTACATTTTAATCTCCTTGCTATCTTCAGAACTCAGTAGCTTTCCAATGCCTTTTATGACGAAAAATGAAAACTCCTTTACAAAAATTATCTTATTCAACTTTCTAGTACACTGTCTGTGGAAGGTTTAAAGCGGAAGGTTTAAAGCAGAAGGAAGTGTTCTTAATCTACTGGACATCCCGAGCAAAGGGCAATAAACAAGACTTGGGAGATCCCAGGAGTGGATTTCAAGGCTTTGGATTGCAGAGCTCCACAGGGGGAGGACTCCGCTAAGAAGTCTTCTGCTAAAGACCTGTAACAGACAGTGGGAACTATTAGCAATTACAAATAACTGATTCAGAAGTAGAAAAGGAGCTCAAAACATCAAGGGACTAAGGTATTGAAACAGCAGCACAGTCCAAAGGCCATCTCTACTAACAGGGGAAGAGATCCCTCAATATTCCCCAGAACAGTTATATCAAGTGCCCACACCAGAACAGTTTAATGCTCTACATCTACAGAACATTACTATATAGCTGACGCAAAGCCAATAGATCTGTGCCCCGCAGACCAAGTGGCTGATGACTACTATTAGAAAACGAAGGTCAAATAAAGTATATCCCCCCGGATCAGCAAGACTGGTAAACTGGTAACAACGGACAAGGATAAGGTTGAGGTACTCAACAACTTCTTTGCCTCAGTCTTCACAGGCAAGCTCTCTTCCCACATGTCTCAAGTGAAAATGAACTGCAAGACAACGACAGGAGGAGCAAAGTCCCTCCCACTGTGAGGATCAGGTTCATGACTACTTAAGGAACCTGAACCTACATAAGTCTATGGGACCTGATGCGATGCATCGCAGAGTCCTGAGGGAATTGGGTGATGTAGTTGCCAAGCCACTCTCCATGATATTTGAGAAGTTGTGGTAGTCAGGTTAAGTCCCTTGTGACTGGAAAAAGGGAAACATCACACCCATTTTTAAAAAAGGTAGAAAGGAGGATCCTGGGAACTACTGACCTGTCAGCCTCCCCTCTGTGCCTGGGAAGATCATGGAACAGATCCTCCTAGAGGCTGTGATAAGGGACATGGAGGACAGGGAGGTGATAAGAGACAGCCAGCACAGTGTCACCAAGGGCAAATCCTGCCTGACCAACCTAGTGACCTTCTACAATGGAGCAACTACATCAGTGGACAAAGGAAGGCTATGGATGGTGTCTATCTGGACTTCTGTAAAGCCTTAGACACCGTCCCCCACAACATCCTTCTCTCTAAATTGGAGAGATACGGATTTGATTGGTGGACTGTTTGGTGGATGAGGAACTGGCTGGATGGTCACAGCCAGAGAGTAATGGTCAATGGCACAATGTCTGGATGGACACCGGTAACAAGTGGTGTCCCTCAGGAGTTCATACTGAGACCAGTACTGTTTAATATCTTCATCAGTGACACAGACAGTGCGACTGAGTGCACCCTCAGCAAGTTTGCAGATGACACCAAGCTGAGTGGTGCAGCTGACACACTTGAGGGACAGGATGCCATTCAGAGGGACCTGGATAAGCTCAAGAACTGGGCCCATGCAAATCTCATGAGGCTCAACAAGGCCAAAGCAAGGTCCTGCACCTGGGTCAGGGCAACCCCCAGTATCAATACAGGCTGGGTGATGAAGGGATTGAGAGCAGCCCTGCAGAGAAGGACTTGGGGCTGCTGGTGGATGAGAGATTGGACATGAGCCGGCAATGTGTGCTTGCAGCCCAGAGAGCCAATTGTATCCTGGAATGCATCAAAAGGAGCGTGGCCAGCAGGTCCAGGGAAGTGATTCTGCCCCTCTGCTCTGCTCTGGTGAGACCCCACCTGTAGTACTGCATCTTGGAGACCTTAGTACAGGAAAGACATGGACCTGTTGGAGAGGATCCAGAGGAGGGCCACAAAAATGATCAGAGGGCTGGAGAACCTCTCATATGAGGACTTTCAGTACTTAAAAGAGGCCTACAAGAAAGATGAGGACAGACTTTTTAGAAGGGCCTGTTATGACAGGACAAGGGTTAATGGTTTTAAACTGAAAGAGGGATGATTCAGGCTTGACACGAGGAAGAAATTTTTTACAGTTAGGGTGATAAAATACTGGCCCAGGTTGCCCAAAGAGGTGGTAGATGCCCCCATCCCTGGAGACATCCCAGGCCGGGCTGGACGGGGCTCTGAGCAACGTGATGTAGTTGAAGATGTCCCTGCTCATGGCAGAGGGGTTGGACTAGGTGACCTTTAAAGGTCTCTTCCAAGTCAAACTATTCTATGATTTAGACAGAAGATCTTGTTCTCACTGGAAGAGAAAGCACATCTCATCCAGAGGATTGATACTATAAGCAGATACCACCAAGAAACTGCATAAAGCCAGAATCAGGAAAGCAGTAGCTCAGTGTTAACGTAACTGCAGATTCTAGGAGCACATGATAATCCATTGTCACAGGGCTCATAAGAGAGAAATGTTTAGAGACTAATCAAGAGGGGTCCTCCAAAATGCCACTGGCGGGCTAATGTAACGATGATCTGGCCAAGTGCAAGCCAGGACACAGCAACAATAAGGAATATATACAATAAAGCAATTTCACATGCGGAGCAGATGCCCACAAACTACTATACCTCTGAAGATATGCAGCAAAATAATTCAGGAGTGGAAGGGGCAAATGTTTGGGTGACTTGAGCTTCAACAAGTATAGTGGAACAGCTAATCAACTACCCATTAAACAGACAGCACGAGGGCATTAGTTAGGAAATCATCTGTGTCAGGATCCCTAGTGTCCCAAGAATGCAGACATATTGGCACCTAAGTGAGACTTTTGATGCCCTCCTATAGCTCTAACTGCAGCGTTCTACAAAGCT
Organism: Columba livia; assembly: GCF_036013475.1. Lineage (NCBI taxonomy): Eukaryota > Metazoa > Chordata > Aves > Columbiformes > Columbidae > Columba > Columba livia. Next base: position 196,649,629 of record NC_088602.1, read on the forward strand.
GGGTGTCTGTGGTTCACTGCTCCTCAGGGCCTCCCTGGGAACAGCCTGTGTGCTGACAAAAGCAGGAGTGAGAAACCTGCAGCACGAATTAGTGTGCATTCTCTGTAACAGCACCTGACTTCCAGACAGAGCTGCAGGCTGGTCGTCCTACTGGCTCCCTCTTGAATAAAATTTAAAACTTTCTGTTCTCATGCTTAAAACTCTACATACTTATTTCCCTTTCCCCATGCTCCCTGCCCTGACAGCACCAAATCATTTCTCCTGAGAAAGCACTTGGTGTGCTGCAAGTCAGCCCATCCTCAGTGTGGATGTGTTGACTGATACACTCACTTTTTCCCTTAAAGAGCCCAGTGCTTTTTTGAAGCATTGTCACCTTTCTCTGATCCAGATCATTCATTCACTGCATTTCAGCTTTCTTAAAAGCCCATAATTGTTTTTATAGGCAACAGACAGAAATTATCTGCACAGAAGAAAATTGTCTGTGGCATTTTTACAGTATCTGTATTAAGCTGAAATAATAACGTAAACACCTCACTATTGCTGTTCTCTTACTCTCTATTAGATAATTTGCTGTTCAATTACATGTATAGCTAAGCTGTGGCTTTTAGGAGTAATTTTAGGTATTGATGGAGCACTCAGCACCCTTTTGGATGAAAAAAAAATGAACGACCTAAGTGTTCCAGTTAGCTGATGAGTTTATATACTTCAATGTAAAGCAAGAAGATTAAAAATAAGAAAATACAATACTTGACAACCATACTAATGTATACATGTATATCATTCATTGTGGTGAACAAAAGGCTCTCTATATATGACATATCAGTTATCGAAATGGCATTTCTGGTGTTTGTGAAGTGGTCAAAAAAGCTCACATGTTGTAGGAAAATAAGGAATTAGGATTTTAGGCCTATATCAGCGTTATAAGCTGTGCTGCTAAGGCTGAAAGTCTCAGCTTGTTCCCTGTATAGTCCTTACCCAGAACCATGAGCGTGGTTACCTTATGCTTGCTTTGTACCCTTAGTTAAGACATTGATAAATGTTATTCTTAGGTTTGCTGATTTCCGTGCTAGACTGATGAACTATGGATAACAAATGAGACAGGCAGAACTTCCAAAGAAGCTAGCCCTGCCACCCGATGACCTGTCGTTCTGTACTTGCCAAGAAGGAAGAAGTGGAACCCGCAGACCACTGGGACGGAAGGAACCCGAGGATATTGACAGTGATAGATATCGACAGTGATAGACAGTGATAAATTTTGCTTAGTTGCATAATACCTGTTAGAACCCTATATAATGACTAGTTATACTGCTGTATGATTGTCACTCTCTGAGGAGGTGACCCAACGCTGCTGTTCCTGCAAATCTTCTACAATAAATACTGCTCAGGGTAACCCACAAGAGTTCGAGTCTCTATCCAGCGCCACCTACTACCTTTTTCATCACATAAGAACTTACAACAGTCAAATCTGTAAACTTCTGTTCAAAAGTTCAAGAGAGTTAATTCTTAGCAGCACTGCTAAACGTTGTTCATTAACAAGAATCTCTTACCGGATCTAGGTTCTTAAAAAGAAGAATGTCCTTGCACGCCTCCTGCAGTCTGTTTCTTTGATCATCTGTTTTAGGGTGAATAATCTGAGGGGTATAATAGAAAAACCTTTAAAGTGGTTATCACATGGCAGCACTAGCTGAAGGACTGAGCTAATTCAGCTAAGCATTTTACACAATATTTTGGCCATGCTTCATAACGCTTTCATTTCAAAACCTTCAGAATTTGAATGAACACTCATTGATAACATTATATCGCCATAGTGTTAGCAAACGAAGAACTGCTGTATTTAAGCTAACATGATCTTTACATTTGTAGAAACCAGTTCATTTCTGAAAGCCATTCTGGATACCTTGATCTGAACTATTGCTGCATAAACTATTGCTCCACTACTCTATAATCAAATTTGGAGCATGCATGTTTTACAAAAAGCATCACTGTTATATTTAGTCCTTTGCCATGAATACTTCCCAAAGACTATCTATGTTAAATCTATATTAGAAGTTCCACAAAATAAACAATAAACTTGGCACTATCCAAGTGAGCCAGAGATTTACTAAATTACCAGTGTCTGCTTAATGGATCAATCAAGTTGCTCCTTCAACACAACCTGGTATGCCAGGTTTCAAAGCTGTGATACTGCAGGATAACCTTTTTGAAAGTTTTACAAGCTAGAAATTAGGTAGAATATAAACATTTAAATTTGTTGTAAAAGTCATACTTATGCCATTTCATATTAAAAGCTAAGTAAATGCCTTTAAAAGGGTGACATAAGTAACATAAGTAAATATAGTTCATTAGTTATTGCACTGTACATCTGAAAATCTTAGTGATTTTATAATTTACTTCTTTTTCTGCCTTATGAAAAATACTAGAATATTGAGGAAACCACTTTGAGATTATGAGGACATCAAGTAAGTACTTTTAGGAGCAGGCGCTCTCTGGGCAAATATAATTGCACAGAAATTTTTCCTTAACAGACCATATATCAAAGGTGTGGTAATTTTGAATAATACTCCCATCAGGTCCTACAGAGGTGACTATTACAGAGAATGTGTAAATGTTCCTTTAGCATGACAACCCAAAAGGTTATTAAAGTACATTATAATAAGGATGCTTTTAGAAAGGAATGGTAATGCTGGTTACATTTTCCTTCCTAAACTGGATGCCTGAGAACTGAAAAAATAAGTATTTGACTCCAAGTATTAAATACCCTAGATTCTGCGTCGTCCTCTTCCTCATCAGGATTGTAAGCTTCTGCACACACTGAAATAAAAGAAATATAATCTTAATTCAAAGTACAATAACGTTTCACGAAATTTACACAACAGAAATGCATTGTGTGGCACAGTAATAATACACAGTAATGTAACACACTCAATAGAGAACCACAGAAGATACTGCTGACAGGGTCCATAGCAGGTCATCTCCAAAATGAGGGTGAAACAAGGCTACGCTTGTATAATTTTGGACAATTTTCTGTATTTTAAAGGACCTCTAATATAGTTATAAATTTCTCACCTAACCTGTTCTAAATGATCTTATCTTACTTTTTTTTTCCTCCTGATGGCTAAACATTCTTTCTTGTTAGAATTTAAGTTTTCCAAGCTGGAGGCAGAAATCCTTCATCTGTGTAAGTTCAAGGTGATCTGGGGGTTGTTGGTGGTTTTTTGGCATTTTTTGTTGTTGTTTTGGTTGCGGGTTTTTTGGTTGTTTTTGTTCGGTTTGATTTGTGGGTTTTGGTGTGGTTTTGTTTTGTTTTTTTCTTTGGTTGGGTATTCTTTTGTTTTTCATACTGGAAAACTTTTCTCTCCTACCTGTATTTTACTTTTTAAGGTAAATAATACTGGTTCTTCATTTTTTTCCATACAAGTCATGTTTTTCAGCTCTCTAACTATCCCCATTGCCATTCTCTGAAGTCCCTCCAATTAGCCCTATCTTTATTGACATGTGATGCTTAAAACTGGACCCAGTATTTGAGCGAAGTACTGAGTACAATAGATGAATTATTCCACACATTTTGCAAGCTATGTGTCTTTTTCATCCATCCACACCTTTTTCTAACAGCTTATGTTTACTCATGTAATCTTAATGACTTCTGTATCATTTTCAAAACCCACTGGTCACCCAGCTGTCCTGTGTCCTGTATAGGGCTATTCTGCCCAAGTGTAGCATTATGCACTTGCACCTATTAAATATTAATGTTGCCTTTTTCCCAAAGCCATTCCTCCAACGTGTCAAGATCATTTTCAATTCTAATCCTGTTCTCCAGCATCCTTCCAATCCACTCTCCATTGTGTGACAACTGCAAATTTAATAAGCATATTCTCTAATACATAATCCAGATTATTACTAAAAGAACACAACAATCTCTACAATAAACTCTTGTGGAAAACACACACGGCAGTGAAATAGCAGTAGCTGCTTGGAGGTTACCTTATCCAACCAGTTTTGCAGCTGTATCCCACACATCTTACTGCTTGATGTTCCCGAGCTTGTTGATCGGGGAGTTTTGAGAGACAGCACTCAAAACTTTCTTAAAATGAAAATATAGGACATCTGCTCCTTTTCTTTTATCCACAAATTTTAATCTCTTGTTATCAGGTATTCGGTAGTTCCAACAAACACATGCTAGTTACTGTTTGTTGCTTTCCTCCAGGTACTTACAAAACGTTTGAATATTTGTCTGTAATTTCCGTAGGAACAAAAATGATTTGTAAATCTGTGATAGGCCTCTTCCATCCACAGCTCTGCCACTATTTTAAGGCTTTTCTACTTTTCTGTTTTTTCACACTCTCTCGTTTTTCTCCTTCAGATTCTCAATGGTAAATGCTAACAGGGCTGAGACTGATTTAGCCAGTTCTTCCCGTTTCCAAGTATAGCGTGGCTCAGGCACAGCTAACCAGGGAACACCTAACACGTTAAGTACTCTCTGATGTGTCCTTTATCTATTCTAGGCTGATTTTTCCATATGCTCTTACTACCACTAGTGAAGACTGACGTGCTTCTGTTAAGCAGCAGAGCAACACTTTCGTGGAACGTGCTCTCACCAGAAATACACTCCCAGAACAATTTCTGTTACTCTTCATGTTCATTCTCATACACAGCCTTTTCTTGTTCACATTTTTTGGCCTTGGTTTCTTTGATTTACAGCCCTCCCTTCTGCTATTCTTTTGCACTTGTTCTGAATAATCCAACCTAGTTTTAATTTCCTACTTGCTTCCTTCTTGTACTTGATATAAATAAGATGCTTATGTTTTAGACAGATTTATTTTCCTATTCTTTTTGTCCTTCTCCTGTGCTGCCTCAATTTGCATTTTTTCTCTTTAAGGAAAAAACAATTCCTTTAACAACTTTCCTCCAGACTCCTTACCAAAGAGATTATGCCCACAGTCCTCTCATACCCCTTGAAACCTGTTGTTCTGATTCTTTTACGCAGCCTCTTTCCCCTCCAAAATCTGTAAGCTCTATCATGCCAGGGTTCTTACTCAAGCTGCCTTTTCTCTCCCTATTCTTGAACAGTTTCTCCCTTAGAGTTGGTATCAAATAGAATACCTTCCCCTTCAGTTGCATTTCCCATCATCTCAAAATTTGGTCCTAAGCGCATTGCAAAACATGTTGGGCAGTTGGTATTCTCCTTTATTGGGGGAGTGGACTAGATGATCTTTGAGGTCCCTTCCAATCCCTAACATTCTGTGATTCTGTGATTTCCAACAGATGACTGATTGATTGAAATCTTCCATCATCACCATCCCCTGTACTCTGCCAATAAAAATCCCCACCTACCTGATCTGTTTGGTGGTCTGTGCAATGCCTGTGTAACGATGGAGCCCACAAGTTCTTACCCTTTAGTATTACTTACAGAGCACCAGAGTGTCCAATCCCTCCTACAATGGGGTCACAGCACAAGTGTCTGAACCCAATACACAACAGAAAAATCCTCGTCCTCCTCCAGGTCCTCCCACCGTGTCTTTGCCATGCTGGTTCAGTCACAATGTCACTCATGGATTAAGATTTCAGGTCCTCTTGTTTATTCCCCACATTTCCTATGTTATTATACAAACAAACTCTAAAGTAGTGACCAGCTAGACCCATTAATGTCCTCATTATCCAACCCAATTAAGATGATTTAATGGCAAAACATATAATTGCACATATTATGCAGAGTCTCAAAGAAGTCTTGGTCCTCACCACATGAGGCACCTGGAAAACACTAAAATGTCAACTTCATAAAACTTGGTATCTTCAAAAAAGAGAAATTTAATAGAAGTCCCTCTGGAACTGACTGAAAGATTCCTACCAAGTTTACTAGGAACTGGATTTGGTCCCAAATAATTACAAATGCCCACAAAAGGAACTCTGCAATCTGTTGAACAACTATAATATTTTATCTCTGCATAAACAAAATGTTCTTACCAACCGTTTTGTGGTACTATAGTTACTTCAGTCTTCTCTGAAATAAACTTTAGGGGATTTTATTTGAATAGCAACAATAATAACACACCAAGTAAGCACCATGGCCCATCATAATGTAAATCTCTACTTTGAGCTGGTAACAGTATCTGTGCCCTAGTGCATGTATGTAAATAGGAGTCAACAAATCCATATTACAGTACAGCGTGCTGCTGGGGGTACAAATAGTCCGTCTCAGCCTGAGGTACAGTTACGTCCTGTCCTTGCCTCCAATAAAACCTCTACATTAAAAAAAAATATAAAACCCAGGAAATTAATTTAATAGCTTTGATGTTTTCATCCCAGAATTTACACGTCTCAGAAAGCCTGGCTGAAAATTTAACAGCCTGCCAAACCACATGAAATAAACTGAATTTAGCCTCATACGTGCCCACCCTGAATCACATTATCAGTCCCTTTCACAGAGCCCGAAGCAGGATCAGTTCAGAAACGGAGTGTGTTCCTGAGATGTCTGTAGCGTCTGGTGTCTCTGCTCCAACTTCACCCTTCTCTGCTAGAAGCTCATTTCAAGTCAGTCTCAGTGACTATTATCAGCGAGTGCCTTCAATAAATACTCCTTCTTTATCACTGATTATGGACAATACATTTAAGAACTGCAGTTTCTCCTGGCTACTGCCTTTCTGTCCAAATTTTAATATGATTTATTCTTATCATCTGTGATGAGAAACTTACTCTTCTGGTTACAATTCTGTACTTTGCCTTGGCTTATCTTTTTGCCATAATCACAGATGGATGCAACTTTCATTTGGGCCACAAATATTATACCAGTCTGTGGCTCTGTGTTTTAAATATGGAATTTCCTTTCCTCCCTTGCTTACCGCAGCGATCTGCCCTGCAGACTTTATCGTCTAGTAATATTAACTGCTAAGTTTGCAGCACTACATGTGTCAGGGAGAAACTTGACAGGTTTTACTTTTGTTCTTGAAATATGGTTTCTGACGTTACTAAGGCCAACTGAATTTCATGACATGAACACTGGTGGTTTGGGACATGAGAATCCTAATGACATAAAGCATCTAAAGCTAAGATGCCTCTTATGTACAGAACCATATCTGCAGAAGTCACCTGGATTCCAGTTACAGTCAATGGAGAGAAATGGGCACATGTACAAAGTGATTCACCTATCCTGTATTACACGTCCAGATTAAGATGAGATTAATCTAAAACGTGGCTCATGGGCTGAGATAAACCCTACCCCTCTTGAAATGAGTCCTGTCAGTTACAACAACCTGCAATACTGGTTTCCGCACTTCTCCATTTAGTTCATATTTCTTGGAAAATAAAGAAATTAATTATTTGATTATGACAGTGGGTTGCTCATGCAATATCACAACTTCTTTATTCTTTTTGTATATTCCAGGGAGACACTCTGTGCTCCCCATTCCTTTTGTCTAAGGCTTGACTGGCACCATGTCCATTAATTATTTTGAAACATTCTATGATTCCACAGGTGCAGTGCTGGTGCTGCAATGCTCATAGTGTTCAGCATTCTATTTTTCTATCTGTCCAGCTCACTCCACACTCCTGACATAACACAGTACACGGTGACTTCGTCATGCCCAAACACCCTGCCACATTTTGCTACATGTTGCTGCTGAATGCAATACTCACATCGTTGCTCAAAACGTAGTCCTAATACCATTCTTAGGGATCTATTTAATCCCATGCATAATTATGGTATTGAAAAAGAGTGATACAAACACTGTACATATTGCTCCACTGGTTGCCAAGCTCAACTAAGTGAAACTATTTTTATTCAGTTTTTCCAGCTGAGGGTTATGTTTCACATCTATTTTCCCAAGATGGACACAAACACAAACAAGCCCAAATACTTCAATGCAAAATATTTGTAAGAAAAGTCTGAATTGTCAAAAGGCAGTGCATTATTAAAATACATGTGCTGAAAAGTGCACATAACTCTAGATGGATTGCTTTGTCAGCAAGAAGAGGTAAGCTTTTATAATTCCTAACTCATCACTCCAAGTAAAGTCAATTTTCTGCTTTTCAGCTAGTAAATATGTTTTATATTCAAAACCAGAAATACAGTCACTTCAGATATGAATTCATTATAAAATGAAAATTAACATGCAGTTAGTAATCATCAGATCACCAAAAATGTAAGTCATGCTCTATCTATTCCCTTGATGTATCAGGAAATAAGAAGCTATCAATAACGAAATGAATGAAAATCCATATATAGTCATAAAATAATGTATTATACTCAAAACACAGCTGGAAAAAATAAATCAGTATGTGTGTACCTTTTCTAAAATACAGAACCTCCAAGTCATAAAGCAAAAAAAGAGCTGTGGAGATATTTCTTCATCCCATTCAGGGCAAATGAAGAGCACAGTTTTGTCAGCACAACTAATCAGGCTGGAGCATGAAAACCAACCATCTCTAACCCCTGCAGCTCTGGCAGCATGCCACACGTTCCGAACAACATCCCTAACCACGACCGCTATGCCCATCCCCTCATACAGCAAGAATGTCACTTCCCCGGTTTAGCTGTACAGAAATTGCTATGGTGACTTAAAGGCAGTGTGAGATTTTTCCCCATTTTGTCAGGACATACTTCTCTCTACCTACTAAACCCAGATTGGAAATGTGATGCGCAGAGACTCCTTGCAGGGCAGCTGGTAGTTCCAAACTGGACCGCAAATACTACGGGACCTCCAAAGTTGCTGACACAGAAACCCATTTTTTAACATCTCACCAAATCTTACCACTGCAGGATGAACTAGCAAGAGAGCCCTGAACCCCAAAATTCCCACACTGTAAGTAGTTTTTCTTTAAACAAAAACAACCCTGTGTGATGCTTACAACTACCAAGTCTCATATTATTTCTAGACCTGGTTGTGACTGGACCACATGGAAGATGAGATTGAAGAGCTTTAAGTAAACTTAAGGACCAAAGAACAACGTAGAAAAGGAGATCAACTTTCTCCTCTATCTAAACGCACAAAGAGATGAGAAAATTTATCTGATTCCATGCATGATATAATAAGGCAATACCAACTGGCTCTGCTGCTGAGATCCATTTGTGCAAAACCCTGAGACTATTTCAAGTATACTTCAAATATAAGCTGATTTGGAACAAAGCACAATCGCTGGGGCTATCATTTTCCATGATACAGTCAAAAAGAAAGCATCTGTGAAACACCTACACCTGATAGGGTCACTAAACTGAAACTTTATTTAAGCATTATTAGGCAAATTAATACACAAAATAGCTTGCAATTCTGTGTTGTTACTACATTAGACATAGAACATTACAAATGCTACCCAAACTGGAATAAAAGTATGTACGCTCAGAAAAAATAAAGGTCTGGCAATGACACAGACATGAATATTCTTGAGATTTCCTCAGATGAAACAAACCCAAAATTGAAGAAATTCCCCTCCAATCTACCAGATTTATGGTGTAGCGACTTTTGAGTGGTCCACCCCCTCACATACATGACTAAGTGCTCAGGACACTAGCCTAAAAATCCAAAGCTGAATAAAATCAAGGCAGCTTGTTTGCTCTTAATTATCCGGAAGGTGGCCTTCAGTTCATCAGGTGGGGACTGACTGAATCAGTCTTGGGAGCACGGCCAAGACAGTCTGTTTCAAGATCGGCTGCTCATGACGGACAGTTATCTCCTCTTGCTTTCAGCATATAGACTGAAATTCTCCAAAGGTTGCCTGATAGTCACGAACACATACCAAATACCGAGTTTGTGCTCAGCTACGCAGCTTAATGCCAGAACCTTTTGCCGGAGTTGGAAGACTTTGCTCAGCCTGCACTACATGCTTGCAAGAAATCAAACACTCCCACAATCAACTTTTACACAGGATTTTCTCTCATCCATCTGCTACCAATGCTATTTCTAATTAGTCAAACTTCAAGATATTTCCTCCAGCATTTCCGAGTAACGTGAAGTGCCTAATATAACATGTAGCATCTTGAACGAGGTCCATGCCAACAGTGAGTCACAGAACCTCCCAATGATTCCCCATTCAAGAGTGCACATGAGGTTTATTCATATTTCACCAATCCTCAAGGTGAAGCAGGGATTTCATCAAGATGGTACTGAACACTATGAAAGCCCATTTGAAGAAACATGATTGCCCACACAAGACATTTTTGGATAACTTTATCCCAAGAGATTTATTTGTGTGTGGGCACATGTTATTTGGTATTTAACAGTGAAAACTGCGACGTGTTAGACAGCAGTAACCTCCTGTACTCCAGAGGTCAAAGCAAGCTGCATTGCAGCCAGCATGCTCCTCACTGGGTCAAAGATGTACACTCTTCCCTGAAATCACAGTGGTTTGAATCACTAAATAGGCTTCTCCACAGAAACAGTGTGTTCCAGCTTCACTGCAAGGAGCTGAAAAGACTTCCCTGTTTTTTAAATAGAGAAACAGAAAGTGTTTTAACAGAATTTCCCTAAGGACTTACATAGTACTTAGTCCTTTTTCTAGTCCTATTTCAGTTCTTTCCATAATTGTGTAATTTGTCAAGATGGAGCTAAAAAACAAACAACCAGGCTTCTGGCTGATGGTAGGAGACAGTTTTACTTGGCTTCTCAGGACATGCTTAACTTCATCTGTCTGGCTGGTGAAAACCAGCACCAATACACATGACAGTGTCCAGGACACTACAGGTAGTTATTAAAGAATAAAATCATTACAAAAGTAAGATGCACTTCCACTAGAAGAGTTTGCCAGTATATAGCATGTACTATACTACCTACTCTATAAGCTTTCCCAATCTAGCATATGGAGTAGCATAACATATAGCAACATACTGTACTCTGGCGTTGACTTGTGTAACCTTCTGTTCTCATTCTCATAGGAGTCCAAGCAGCTCACGATGCTATAGTGTGTTTTTTGGGACATATTTGAAATACGCATAAATATTTGCCAAAGTCTGAGCAGACACAGCTCTCTTTGCATACGTTTCCACTTTATATTTGCTAATACCACAAGATTAAAACAGAACTGCCCCCAGCTCTTCCTCCCATATTTAGTACTTCATGGCCATCAACTACAGCTTTTTTTCTTATTGAAAGGTCAGCATCAGAAAGATCTCAGAGTGTACATTGTTTTCCCACTAGAAAACTCATCCTTACATAGAAAGCGAGTAAAGATAAATTGCAGCAATTGAGAAAACATATTCTGAACAACACAACCTAGTCTTTTTGCCTGTTTTGCATCTGCTTTTTACAATCAGATTTATTTTACATCAAAATATTTTTCAGTATTCTGAATTCAGTATTAAAATAACAAACAGCTTTAAAACCTGATTTGCTACAAACATTTTAAAAACTGAAGCTACAACTGTTCATCTCCAGAGCCTACAACCTGAGATGTACATATTTGCATTTTTAAACGAGTAACGTAGTACAGTTTAAAGAAACTATATACAATGCAATAAACAACAACAGCAACTTGTTCCTACCCAAAATGAATTATCTGTCTAGTCTGACAGTGTTTGTAATTTATACTGTACATCACATCAAGTTTCATATAATACAGCCAAAAATTATAAGACTTGCTGTTCATTTTTACTAAACTATGTAAACTTCAGCAAGAAACTATTTAGATGAGTCCTAGTACATTTGAAGACACATTAAAGTGGTCAATAGCATACTTAGCCAGTTCTTGAAAAACGACCATAGCCAATTTTTTCGAACTCGATGGCAAAATTATACATATTGAATACCATAAAGAGGAAACAGAAACAGACATTTGAATTAATTTATTACCCATTAATCTCTTTTAATCTCTCCTTTGGTTTGTCCACTTATGTCTTGCCCTCAATCTTGCATAATATCTGAAAAAGGAGGCATTAGTTTTGGTTGTTAAATGAAATATGTGTATTTGGGGCTAAATTATTAAAAATAATTATTTGTAATGATGGGCTAAATATGAAATACGTGTGCAAAAAGATACCACTGAAATTACAAACCTAGCAAAGTAAAACATGGAACTATTAATTCAACAGCAAAAAAAGGGGGAAGGGGAAGGGGAAGGGGAAGGGGAAGGGGAAGGGGAAGGGGAAGGGGAAGGGGAAGGGGAAGGGGAAGGGGAAGGGGAAGGGGAAGGGGAAGGGGAAGGGGAAGGGGAAGGGGAAGGGGAGAAGAGAAGAGAAGAGAAGAGAAGAGAAGAGAAGAGAAGAGAAGAGAAGAGAAGAGAAGAGAAGAGAAGAGAAGAGAAGAGAAGAGAAGAGAAGAGAAGAGAAGAGAAGAGAAGAGAAGAGAAGAGAAGAGAAGAGAAGAGAAGAGATAGAAAAATATAAGTAGCGCAATGCCAGATAAGGAAGTACTCAAATTTTGGAGTCTGACAAAACTTTGAAGGTGAGATGTAAGAATGAGTCAGACATAAGACAGTAGAAATAAATAAGTGTATTGGGTTTGCGTGGTCAGGTTTTGATAGTGGGGGGCTAACAGGGGTGGCTTCTGTAAGAAGATGCCAGAAGCTTCTCCCATGTCCAATAGAGCCAATGCCAGCCGGCTGCAAGATGGACCCAGGGCTGGCCAAAGCTGAGCCATCAGCAACGGTGGTAGCACCTCTGGCATAATGTATTTAAGAAGGTGGAAAAAAACCTGCAGGGAAAGGCAGCAGGCAGAAGAGAGGAATGAAGATAATGTGAGAGCAACAACTCTGCAGCCACCAAGGCCAGTGAAGAAGGAGGGGAGAAGGTGCTCCAGGCTGCGCAGCAGAGATTACCCTGTGGTGCAGCCTGTGGTGCAGCCCATGGTGAGGCTGCTGTCCCCCCGCAGCCCATGGAGGTCCATGGCGGAGCAGATTTCCACCTGCAGGCTGTGGGGGACCCCACACTGGAGCAGGTGGATGCCTGAAGGAGGCTGTGACCCCATGGGAAGCCCACGCTGGAGCAGGGTCCTGGCAGGACCTCTGACCCTGTGGAGAGAGGAGCCTGGGCTGGAGCAGGTTTTCTAGCAGGACTTGTGACCCCAGGGGGACCCAGACTGGAGCAGTCTGCTCCTCAAGGGCTGCACCTCGTGGAAGGGGCCCACACTGGAACAGCTCATGAAGAACTGCAGCCTGTGGGAAGGACCCACACTGGAGAAGTTCATGCAGGACTGTCTGTCACAGCAAGGACCCCATGTTGGAGCAGGGGAAGAGTGTGGGAAGGAAAGAACAGCAGAGACAATGTGTGATGAACTGACCACAACCCCCATCATCTCCCTGTGCCGCTCTCGGGGAGGAGGTAGAAAAAATTGGAAATAAAGTTAAACCCAAGAAGAAAGGAGGCGTGTGAGGAACATGTTTTTAAGATCTGTTTTTATTTCTCATTTTCCTACTCTGATGTGTTTTGTAATAAGTCCATTTCCCCAAGTCGAGTCTGTTTTCCCTGTGAAGGTAATTGCTGAGTTATCTCTACCTGTCCTTATTTCAAACCACAAGACTTTCCTTATATTTTCTCTCTCCCTGTCCAGCTGAGGAGGTGAGTGGCAGAGCAGCTTTGCTGGGCACCTGGTGTCCAGCCAGGGTCAACCCACCACAATAAGGTAAGTAAGGACATACAGAAGGGAAAGAGATGAAAGATGCTCTTCTCCAAGGCACTAACATTCTGGAGAAGAAGGGGGAGTGCCTATGCTGTGTAAAGGAGCATTTGGAAAAGTAGGAGTAGAACTCAGAAAAGCATTAAGGAACACAGAATTCAAGAGGGGAAAACAAACAGCAGAACTGAGGTCTGCCAGCAGGTCACCAGGTAAAACAGCTGAGCACCACTATGACTTAACTGGACTGGAACAGGGAGCAGGTTCTAGTGTTACAGATCTGCAAAGAGTTACAAAGGTTAACTAAACAAAAAGGTGGCTATTTTATAGAACCACATTTCTGGTTACTTTATATGCCAGTATTTTAAAGACTAACACAAGATCTTGATAGCTAAAGGAAGGGTGTAGTAAGAAAGAAAATGGTTATGAGTGACACCCAAAGAAAATCACTGATGATTGGATATGTAAAGATATAAAAGCATTCAAGAAAAGAGAAAAAAATGTAGATTAAGGGCAGACAAGAGAAGGTGACCTCCAAGCCAAAGACTCATGCAAAGAGTGACTGCAGGGAGGTGAGGGACAAAACCCAAACTCTGACAAGCTCAGTGTCCTGGCCGTGGACTGATTTGCCCAAGACAAGGACAGAAAGGTGAGAAATCTGCCAATAGCAGTATGATCGATCATTGAGCAAGACGAGGAAGGTACAGATAATACTAAATCCAGAATACTCCTAGGAGTATTTGGAATGGCATCTAATTAAGTCATAATTACAAGAGGCCCTCAGAGGAACGTGTCAAAACCAGTGTTCCCATGTACAGGATAGACTTGGTCTAGGCAGCTAAGGGAGCGTAAAATTCAATCTCAACAGGCCTCACAGAAAACCCTGCATCCATACGAGATTCAGAATAGCAAACTGAGGATAGGCACCTAAAAAAAGAGGCGGAGTCATCCTTTTAAAAGAATCGTTGCTATAGCAAATTTACCTTTGCTTTCCACAGCTGTGGGACCAAGGGAAGGAAGCCTGAACCCATTTTCAGAAATGCCCTACATTTTACATTACAAAATACTCTGTAATGAGATGCTCTTCCTTCCTCCTGGGCCCAGGCTGTTCAGCAAAATGAAATGCAGTAATAAGCTAAAGGAGCTTATCTCCTGGAATTTTAGCATGCTGATTTTAGGTATGTTGGCTTTGAGTAAATGGGTAAGCCATGCTCACATAATCCTCTATATAAGAAATATGATAAACCAAATTTACTAAACAGATTCCAGATAAAACAGGAAGACAGGTAGACAAAAGACATTATGGAAAATATTTCTGCCAAGTTTTGAAAAGGTTGATTTTGAACATCTGGTTTCTCAACAATTCCAAGTAATCCCTTGAAGTCTTTTTGCTGACAGGATTCTCTTTAGATAGCCAAAGGAAGTTTAGAAGACAAATCATGACTATGAAATACGCTGGTTTACTTTTTCATAGTCAAAATATAAGCTGTTCTTATGAAATAATACTGGTACTACACACTAAGGTAAAAAAGCAAACATCCAACATAGCAATCACTCACCTACATTTGTAATGGTGCAGACAACTATAACAAGCCAAAAATGAACTACAAATATTACCCTTCGAAGAAGTGAGACTGTAATCACCCTGAGAACACAGATTACAACATTTATATTCCAAAATAATAGAAGTCTGTAACTGTGCGGTAACTTACCACTCAGAACACGAAAGAAAGCATCAACACAGAACTAGTTAATCTTTTTTCTAAAAATAAAAACAAACAGCTCCACTCATTCACCTAACGAACTGTTACTACTTGGAACTAGTATTTCTCAGAAAGTCCTTAGCCAAAGGTAAATGCAGACAGTGTACTCTGATAACTGAAAAATCACATCTTTATTCCCAGCTTTCTAAACACCCTCCACCCCTCCCACACATACACATTTGGTGCCATTATGAACTAAATACTACTGTATTCAAGAGACTAAATGGGTGAACACAAAACCTGATGCAAATCAAGCTTTTTCCTGCATATTGTAAAGCCAGTTTTATTTCTTCTTCTACCTATTGATTTTGCAGATTTCCAGAGTGTTCTGCTCCCTCTTGTTTTATACTGCTGTAAGAGGATGCAGAAAGGCTGGATAAGGTGTCATCAACACATGTAGGACACTCCAAGTTGCATCACTCTTCCATGCTGGTCATCACCACTTAACTCTGTTTTCTCAGTACTTACTTGAAACCACATTACACTTGAAGATAAGCTGGCTAAGGCTGAACCTAGAAAAACTGACGTAAGTATGCAGGAGAATATCACTGGGGAACACCTGGCAACATGACCTCAAACAGCCTCAGACTGTCGAGACAGTTGTTTTGGACTTCCCAGTCCACTCCGCACCCAAACAGCTGTGATGGCAAAAGCACGCTGGCCCACCTGCAGCCGACCAAGAAAGACTCGGCGCTTTCCACTTAATGAAGGACCAAAGTGATCCATGCATGAATGGCCTCCAGACTTCTGCAACAAATCTCCAATAATTACAACGCATTATCTTAGAAAAAGCTGACCACATCTCCACAACCTTTTGCTGCTGTATTCCAGTCCCTGTTCCAGTATTCTCCATTTTCCACAGAGTTCCTCATTTTACACAAACCTCAACTCGTAGTTTCATGCCCTCATACGCAGGATCTCCAGTGGGAGCAGCTCTTGCGTTCCCCTGCACAACCACAACCTTACACTGTTTCAGCAGAAAAGGAAACTGTCCAACAACAGGAGGAAACTCATGAGTGTGAATGCAGCAACGCTCTCAGCAACTGGATCCACAGCAGAAAACCTCAGAACAAAAGTGGACTTGCCATTTTGAAAACTAACCATTAAATTCATGCTTTCAACTCTGCTTCCTCTTGGTCAGCTATACATGCAAATCAGATCCATACTTCCAGGGAAATAATAGACATATGAAATTATTCTTACCGAAAAGGTGGAAAGATTTTTATTGCTACTTTTACTTCATGAGAGGACAGATAACAACACATACCTGCTCTGTAAGCTACAATTCCTTCCAATTTGGAGGAGAACAAAATAAAATCCTAACCTGAGCCAGTTACCTGACATTTACTGAAACCTATACCACAGGAAATCATGTATTCCAGATGTCCACTTTTCAGAAAAGCTCCTAGAATTACAGCACAAGTTAAACAAAGAGTTAACATCTCACTTTGGGGGTGCTAGAATTCAGGCTTACAGTTCAGTCTTTTTCTCCCGTGAAAGGAATTATCTACAGATGCTCTTCAGCAACAACTCTGTTAAATATCAAAGGAGAATAAACGAACCCTTAGGGTAAGACAGAGCGGCATCTAGCTTCTTCAGCCAAAACGGTCATTTGTAACAGAATGTACTTTCAGACATAAAACTTAGAGGGAATAATCAAGGCCACAGGAAAAGCTGAAGGAACCCCAAGGAAATTGTATTCTTTCATAAATATCCTGTGTCTCAGTAGCAGTGCTAAAGAACTTCTGATTTAATTTATATACAATTCCCTTGACACTTCTAGAAATGTCCAGTTTAATGATTAAATAATAATTCAGTGTCAAAGTTACCAAGATAACAAAAATATTCTAGTTGAAGGAACCACACCATTTGCTGACTGAGGTACCCACTGCTGATATATTAAATAAAACTATTCTAATTCTAAATGAATTGAAAACAATAAAAAGTAATACAAATTAAAAGCTACAAGTCTTAAAAATAAACAGTGACAGGCTTGGAATACAGTGAGCAGCAGCCACCTTCAGCATGCTGGGGAAGACTGCAGAGACTGCACACAGCCAAATGCATAAAACACAAATGGTATCGATTGTAGCCCTGAGCATGTTATTGGTGTTTATGTCCCAACGCCCCTAACAGACTAGAGAGACCAAAGTTAATTACTGTTTCATGGTAAATAAACTTCTGCTTCTGTGTAGTTCATTTGAAATTATTATTTTGCAGACAGTGCTTTTAATTTAACCATAGGAGGCCTCACCTGAGGCTCCTCACCCTGACAATAACATAGAAAGAAGCAAAAGGAGAAAATGTTCAATGTATCCAAGAATGGCCTGTAAATTTTTGAATGAAACCAAAATATTGCCCTGGTGACTGAAAAAGAGAAGCCATGATATGACAGATTCTTAACATGTCAGCATGTTCCTATACAGGCCAGAACTCCAAAACCAGGATGTCCCAGTGAAAACAGCAGCTGCCAGGAACCTTACAGCCACAGCTACAAACCTAGAGCACCTCAAAGAGATGTTCTAGAAGCAATCAGGGCAACAAAGATGATTAAGGGAGTGGAGCATCTCCCTTATGAGGAAAGGGCTAATAGGTACAAACTGGAACACAAAAGGTTCCACTTAAATTTCAGAAGAAACTTCTTCTCAGTGAGGGTGACAGACACTGGAACAGGCTGCCCAGGGAGGTTGTGGAGTCTCCTTCTCTGCAGACATTCAAGACCTGCCTGGACACCTTCCTGTGTAACCTCATCTGGGTGTTCCTGCTCCGGCAGGGGATTGGACTGGATGAGCTTTCGAGGTCCCTTCCAATCCCTGACATTCTGTGATTCCGTGATTCTGTGATTAATTTGGGCTTCAGCAAGGAGTCTTGTTAGTCAGAGAAAGCTGGACAGAGACGATGCAAGATCTTAACAAGCCGCCATTGTTCAGAACAAATAGAATCTGATAAATCACAAGTCAGAATAATAATAATGAAAATAAACACACACATTCTCCCCCTGCCTCCTGGACTACCAAGCATTTCACTTCACCGAGAATGAATTTGCTGTATCATAGCATAGAAACTTCACATTCATAAAAATATGATATTTCCTCAGCAATTCTACAGGCAGTAAAATGGCAAAAGATAGCATTTCTCCTAAGAAAGTCAAATTATTTCAGACTGACCTTATTACTGGGGAGCAACACAGAAGTGCAGGAAACTGATGAGAAATACCGATGGGCTCTCCATATGTTTTAATTACAGAAACCTTAAGCTAACCTTCCACTCATCTGAACAAAACCTGACAAGAACACTGGCCACTGTAGTACATTAAACACTGTCTCCTCACATGAGATGGAGAACACTGAGCCAAAGCTTTGTCTGAAGAGAATGTTGGGGAAAAAAAGCTGAGGCCACATGCTGAAGTGAGATACGTATGTCTACCTACTTCGTAATGAGCAGCTGAACTGAGGCATTCAATACTAGAGCTAGTTGAACTGTAAACAGAACTGTAAACAGAACTATGTCCTAAGTATTTACATCAAGAATACAATAACCCATCAGGTACAATGAATGACCATTATTCTTACAAAACACATAGCTCCTTTTCCTCATCTTGGAATAAGATGCATTTCCAAATGACCACTACTGCCACCCACCAAAGAAAGTGCACAGGACAACATTCATTTTCGTATCCACATTCACATTGACCTCATTAATGTTTATAAATATGTAAAGGGTGAGTGTCACGAGGATGGAGCCAGGCTCTTCTCGGTGACAACCAATGATAGGACAAGGGGCAGTGAGTACAAACTGGAACACAGGAGGTTTCACTTAAATATGAGAAGAAACTTCTTCACGGTGAGGGCAACAGAGCACTGGAACAGGCTGCCCAGAGAGGTTGTGGAGTCTCCTTCTCTGGAGACATTCAAAACCCACCTGGACACATTCCTGTGTAACCTCATCTGGGTGTTCCTGCTCCGGCAGGGGGATTGGACTGGATGATCTTCTGAGGTCCATTCCAATCCCCAACATTCTGTGATTCTGTGATTCACATTTGAGGGACTGTATCACAGCACTGAGGGCCTAAGATTATTTCTGGTGTTTCACTTTCTTGAACTTGCTTGAACAAAGTGCTGCGTGTTACTACTGAGACCAAAGTGTCACTTTTACAGAAGTTGGTGCCAGGGGATCTGATGGAGCTGTAAATCACACAGTTGCTGAACCGGAAAAAGC
Source organism: Columba livia (assembly GCF_036013475.1). NCBI lineage: Eukaryota > Metazoa > Chordata > Aves > Columbiformes > Columbidae > Columba > Columba livia. The sequence continues at coordinate 196,669,142 of NC_088602.1, forward strand.
TGATAAATGCATAAACATCTTGGTGTATATTTGGTAAACCAGTGCTATAGAGTCAGTGTCACCACACAAGCTTCACCTTTGTCACAAGACCCTGTGGTTACTCCATGGACCCCAAAGATCTTGTCTTTATCATGACAAGCAGAGAAAGAGACAGGCACCTCCTTGAGGACTCATCTTAGGAACAGTATCCCAAAAAAACTGGTCCCAGAGGTGCACAGAGTGGTGCTGGTCCCTGGCAGTACCCAAGAGGCTCACTGGACCAGCTGATGCCTTTGCGGCTCTCCCAGCTCCGCTCCTGGGCAACACAGGCACCTGGTCCCTGCACTTGATCAATTGAAAAGAATAGCAAATAGAACACTTAGCAGGAATGCATCACTTCCTAAGCAATAAAAATACTTCACAGGTGGATCAAAGATAGAATTCAAACATCCCAAGTCTCACAGAGCTAGACGTAAATTATAAACACATCACTGCTTTAAACATAAAGAACTGGACACAGAATAACCCTCCATGCAGAATAAAATCTGCCTAAGCAGAAAGTGGTTCATCTCTGCAGAGTGGCTGGAGGAGCAGACATGTCCCTGGGCATGTCACAGCACCCACTCCTGCCTCTGAGGATGTGGGAGGGTCCGGCATTGAATTCCTATGGGTATTGCCAAGGGAAAACAATTATGTGATCTGCAGTGAGGAGCATGTACACTGACACTGTCAATGTCCCCTTGGAGTATCATCCACAGAAATACACAATTATTTATTGATGACAACAAAACTATCTAAAATAGACATGAATTCCTACTGTTACGCTTACATTCAGCAAGAAAAAGGCCTTTCTTATTTTCTTTTATTCCAGGAACAGTACAGAACAAAGTGTTTGCTATTACACTGTCACCACTGAAAATCTAATGACTTAAGAAAAGGCACATTACAAGAAGGAAGATAAAAAAATTCACTGAATTGCTAATGAAAGGAAATTTTAAGATCCTCCAGATCATATAAACCCATTCATAACTCATCAGCATACTACACTGACCTTTGAAAATTATAAATTTAAAAAATCAGTCAAAACTTTGCAAAAAAAAAGTGTAAATATTACCACTGGTTTCAGTGAGCATGGCAGAAGGCTCTCAGAGTATTTTTAAGCTGTCATGAAGTTAAATAATATCAACATAACACACCTGTAAGGATGAAGCCAGGTAATAACTACAGGACTACAAAAGAATTAGAGACACCATGTAAAAGCACTGTACATACAGCCTGTGGGATCCAGAGAATGGTGGATACACCATATACAGAGCCTCCGCTCCCTCATGCTGCTGCATCTGTCCCCCGCAGTCCCCAGCCACTCCTTATATCTGCAAGAATATAATAGAAAGAAAAGGCATAACAGGGTGCTTCAGGACCTGAGAGAGGAGGGGAGCACACGGTTCAGGGGCTCCACTCCCTCACCCAGGTACCACCCAACAACTCTGGGCCTCCAGTTCTCCATCGCGAAGAACAAACTCCTACAGTTTCACAGCCACAAGGGCACGATGCAAAACGCTGATGTTGAATACAGTTTTAGAAGGCAGGGGACCACTGTTGAATGGATTACAGTTACAGATTCTTGTTCCAATCTGTTTTGCAATGTTTATCACTGTAATTACATATTGTGACAAGCACAAAGGACATTGTATGACTAAAATTGGATTTCCCAAGGAAGCAAAGACTGAAAGACTAGAAAGTAAAAAGAACCCTCAAAAGCCTAAAAAGGAAGTTTTCTAGTCACCAGCTTTGTTGCCTGCAAAAATAGATTAAAATTCTACCTTATATTCCCCAATATCCACGCAAGAGGTAAAGGGAAACAGCATACAGTTCCCAATATATGTTTGTGGCTGTATCAACTAAAGGATCAACGACTCAACTGGAAAATGGAATTTTAAGTTTTCACTGGACTGGATCCTCCAAAAAATCAAAAGCAGACAATATGAAGAAGTAAAGAGTCATGCTGCTCTCACTTCATTTTGTGTGGAACACACACACAAAAACCCCTCCCGTAGGTTAAAAAACCCCAAAGTTCTGACAGTAAACATTTGTTTAATAGAGAAAGAAGTGTACATGTGTGTCCTAGGTGGCTGGGAACAAAGAGCTTCCATTAACCCAGCCAGCCCAGGGTTACATTATTACCTTCTGTTAAGCCACTTACGTATATTCTACCCACTTGGATCAATGTGCGATTTTATAACCTAATCATTAAAGTGTGTTGACTCTATCTTCAGAAGGAAGGACAGTGGCAGTTTTAACTTTGCAGTCATGAAACCAATGCAAGGAAACAAAGCAGAGAAGTTTCATTAAAAAGGAGTATTCATTAAAAAGGGCAACATGGGGATCTAAATGCGGAGTTCCTGCTGGTACCATTTGTGTGATAAATGCGCTAAGAAACCCAGTAGTCGGATGTGATTGCAGCCAGCCTATAAATAAACACAATTTCAATTGCTCATGTAAATAGTGTGTTTGAAAATGATCCATCAGCCACGTTGTGTTCTAAGAGCCCTGCATGAAAAGTGTGAACTGAACAGAAATGCCCCTGAAATTTGCTTCCTCCCTTGCACAACACAACCACTTGCCCCCTCAACTTCCATCCAACTGAGCACCTTCATTCTCATTTAAATTGGTGGGAGATACTTAGCGCTTTTTAAAAATAGGTCTAGTCCTGAATACATAGGCTTAATAAATTCATGATAGAAAACCTAACTCAGTCTTAATAATTCAACTTAATAATTCAACCTTAATGCAGAGCTTTTGACCATAAATTTCAAAGCTAGTTTGTCACATATGTGCTCAGTAAACTAAAATCATGTGACACAGAAAATTATTTTGCTTCAGCCTTGAAAATGTCACAGTCACTGAAAGAACTCTGCTCTGCAGACTGCAAACAAGAATTACATTATGGTCAGAGACTTACCACAAAATATTAAATCTTAAAATTATCTGCCAGAAATTTATGGGTGTGTCACAACAATGGTACATTGGTACGTTTTAGTAACCACAATTCTGTAAGTCCAGCTACCTAAAGAGTTGTTTAATAGAATAAACACATTCTGAAACTCATTAAACTTCTACTCGTTATGAAAACTAAGGCTGGTAGCATTCACTCTAGAAAAATTCCCAATTCAAACCAAGCATTTCAAATAAATATCAGTGCACTATATTACAATTTCAAGTGTTGCCCTCTCCCCCTCTCCCACCCAGTCTGACCACCATAATACTATAAAAATAAAATAAATAATCGGTAAATCATTGCCACAGCAACTGACAGAGGAAGCCTATTAGCATCCCGGAAACCTTGTCTGCTCTTTCAGAATGAAAGAAACCTAAAATTTAACACAAACAACAGAAAACTAATAATAAATAAATAAATAAACGTCTACCTGCCAAGAGAAATGAAACAGAGCATTATTTTATGGACAACAAAATTAGGATCCCACAAGGATTATTGAGAAAGAAAACATGTAATCAATTCTAGTTAGAAAGTAAGTACTAGTTCTGTCTGTCCCTCATACCATCCCCTCCATCCACAGACACACTCAACAGCATTTTGAGACTTCCAAGGCCTGAGCACCAACCCAGCCCCAGACCTCTCTGTTCCACGTACACTCTTCATGCCAGAAGGGCAGGAAGCTGCTATTCTGCAAATCTAAACAAACAGTTGGGTTTTTTTTTAATTTTGCTTTCTTGTCCCTCAGAGGCCACTCCTGTAGCTTATTCCAGGCACATTATTCACAACCATTTAGAGAACAATTACACTTTTTATTTATTTAAGACACCATTTACACTCCTGCTCTGTAACATCACAAGAGCCTGAGCTGCAGTTCGCAGGGATCTGGGGCAGGGTCCCATGTACCTTTGTTTATCATCTCCAATGTATCATGACCAGCTAAATGTACTTGTGAATTCAACTAATTGCTTTTCATGTAAATTTGTCAGGACAGCTTTTTGTTCTGTGTCAAGTGACAGTTAATATCCCATCCTTGTGGGGGCCTCATCTATAGGAATTAATTTATTCCTGTTACTTTCAACTTTAAATCTACACAGTTTCTTGACCGCTCCACAGTCAAGTTGTGTTCAAGAAGGTTTTAAGCAACTGGCACCCAGAGTCAGGGGTGAGGATACCATGAGCTGCACAGCCACATCAGCAAGTACAGAGCATTAGCACAATAATACATGCAGTTTACACCTCCGTGAAACTGCAGCAAACCAGGCACTCTTTGTCTCCTCTCTGCAGCACAGTTTTTATGTCGCTATGCATGTTAATCTTCCTTCCCTTTGAGACCAGGTTCTCTGCAGAGTTGGGAATGTGCACAGAGCAGGAGATGAGGATCTCGCACCCAACACGCAGTGCTGCCAGGCACTGGGTGGTAGGTGCACCACAAAGGACTTGAAACCACTCAGCTCTTCATTTTTGACTGTATCAAGCACAGGCTTCCTACTCTCCTCTTCTAGGCCCTTACTAACCCAGTGTATCAGCTACTGTCAGAGTCTTACTACTCTGTCTCTGCTTTGCTGCTGTGACACCTGCCTGACCACAGCTCTCCAACAGACCTTGTGGAGTTTTTTCTACACCATCTTTTACATGTGGATTGTTTCTTGAGCTGATCCATAAAAACTGTAACACTTCCTCATTCTCGCAGCAGACCAGTTTCTTGGATGGCATGTGAAAGAAGCCAAATGAGTTGATTTAGTAAGGCCCCTACACAAGATGAAGTATGGGGCACTCCATATTCACCCTTCCTACACAGTTTGACTTCTGCAAGCAAGAAATTTAGTTATCAAAATGTAGGTTCTTTACCAACATATCAGTGTAGTTGGGCACTACTGAGACATGATGACAATTTAGATTCTCCTCTGTAATTACTCATCAACAAACTGATCCCAGGAGCACACCGTGTGAGGAACTTTGTGATTAGGATCTCATCTCTTTCAGTGTAATTATGCCGCACAGTAGGCGTAAGTATTTCTTTTCTCCTGTCTTAGTTGTCTGGCACCTGAAGCATTCCTTCAGACTGACCGTGAGAAAATGTGACTGACTCCCTGTGATATGCCTAAAAATCCTATAGAACAACAGGTGAGTCTTATACGGGGAGCCAGTTTTGCTGTGTTTTATATAAAATACATACACACACTAGTTTTTTTGCCTGCTGATGGCTGATTCGTCTTAGCCTATTTGAGCCTGAACCCCAAACCCCAAAGAAAAATAAATTGTGTTCTGCATTACTATCTTTGCTTGATACTAAATATATTACTGTGATGGGACAGACAAAAAAATAAGAGTAGGTGTAGTCTGCTCTAGACCCACCCAGAATGGGTGTGAAAATAGTTCCCAAACCAATGCTATCAGGAAAAAATGGATGAAAGATGTCTCTTCCTGTTGCCCACAGGTAAGAATACGAGGGAGCAGAAAGCAATTCTTGTTTAGGAGTCCCTGCTTCCAGTGTTCTAATTGCCCAGCTCACAGAGCACACTTTTGCTGCTGTACAGCTCCACGCTAACGCTGTATTCCCAAAACACAGACTGTAAGAGCAGAAAAGATCAAGGCTGAGAAGCAGGTGTTGAGTTTGTACCTTAAAAGATGCACCCATCACTTACTAGACTGCATACACAGCAATTTTAAGGGTATAAACTCCCAGTTTTGTTGCAGAGTGTAGCTGATGTTCAGCACGCAGGATGCTTTGAGAGGCTGACTGCAGCTTTGAGGCCAGGCTGATGGGGGCCCTTCTCCTGTGACTGGTTATTTGAAACTGAATGTCCACATTTTCTTTATTTTCTTGTGTATAGAGAGGGGAAAGAGTGTTACCATGCAGCCTGACATTTAACAAGAAAGGCAAGCAAGGCCTTAACGTTTCTACTTAAAATGCATTCCTTTGACAAGTTCATTTTTCTTTATTTTCTGATCAACTTCTACCTAGTCTAGCTATGTAATAAATACATACATACAATTTTCTTCATGAGTAGACTGTGGTATATAGCAATTTTTCATTCTGGCACACTCGTAATAATTCTTCACAATAACTGCAAAGACACCAGAAAAAAAGTCTTTCTCAATTTCACACAAAATAGTGGTCAGACACGAACAGGTGTTATTCATCTTCCTGTTACTGATTGACATCACTAGCTCAAAACCAAAACTCTTAAACATGCATTGCATTAATACAACAATCTTTTATTACTTTTAAATTTAATTTCCCCCTAAAGAAGAAAAGGAATTTAATTTGGGTGAGAGAGGTATCAAGAAGAAAAATGCAAGTAATATTTATTCAAAGAAATTTCTGAAACTAAAAGTCAGGAGAAGTTTTCAAACTAATGTTCAGTTCTTCTACAGTTTCCTTACAAGTTTTGTACTAAAAATCTACGTATACACTGCATTGCGCGCACACACATGAACAGCATTGCCATACAATGGCCAGATCCTTCTCCATTTGCCATGTAATCAAGCACCATGGGAGGGAGCAGGACTTGTCAGAACTTACACAGTCAATGTAAGACTGAACCAGAGGGAGATATCCCAAGTTCAACATCTATTAAGGAGATTCCCTAATAGTAAGCTAATAATCAAATGTGACAAGTGGGAGTAAAAATAGTGCATGCCGAAAGATGTCTGGAGTCCCTTACTGGAATATGCCTTGCAATGCTCCACTGTCATTTCATGCTGCTAAAACACAACTGTGCACAGTACAAAATGCTTTGCACTGCCCCAACCGCTTGTATGCAATGGTCACATAAACATTTCCAGAAGTTTCTGTATACAACAGTAAATCAAACAAATATAATGCACGGAGTGATGAGTTGGATCCACAAGTGTTAAACCACAGTCTATAGTAACAGTATGACAGCAATAGTGACTTGCCTAGTACAGCTCTAAGTAACCCATACGTACATACACACTAGATTTAAAAATTAGATCTCCAAATGAGTTTTCAAGAGAGAAGACTTTTCACGTCTCTGTCTAGAAGAGAAAGTGAGATCTGAAATGAGAAAATGGGCATTGCCTAGTGTTAAAGAAAGCAAATAAGGTTCCAAGTTAGAAAAAAAAATAACATATTAATGGTATGTACCAATCTGCTTGGCTGTTAAATTTATGTGGATGTCCAGCACACAAGTATGGGACACTGGTAAGACCCACTGATAAGAATACAAATACTCATTTCAGAGATGCTATTTTCTCCCAGGCTTTAAACTTGTCTATATCCTCCAATTTAGACGGAGAAGTGGATCTGACAGATATATGGTAAACACACATGAAGCAAAGATGCTGTGGACCAGGATGATGTGGGTGCGGGAAACAGGGAATGTTTGACTGCAAGAAAGCCTTGGGCTTGTGCTTTGACAAAGGACATTTTGTTTAAACAACTGAGAAGTACACCCCGCAGCTCAAGGCATCGGGCTTCCTACCAAACATACGGAACTGACAGGGAGCGTTTAGGAAGCAAAACATCAGGCTGCTGTTCATTTTATACAATGTGAATAAGTGGCACCTGGCGCTTTAAACAACACAGTATTTAGCAATGATATTTAAATACATAGTTTTCCTCTTTCTTTGACTCCACAGTATTTAGGAGAAGCATTACTTGCTAAATACTAAGCCAAACTTGAAGGTCAAAGGCCAAGCCATTTGTACTACAGTGTTCTACAAGAAAACCTGCTAATCAAAATGTTCCAAAAATACTTTTGTTCCATTTTGAACAACTCACTATGTAAAACATGACTTGTCCCACTCATCTTTTATCCTCCAGAACAAATCTTCTCTAGCATGCAAGCCAAACCACATGAGATCACAGATGCAATGGAATTGTTTTGGAAAATTGGTAAGCAGATACTACAGCCTATAGATTCATGTGCTTCCATCTAAAGTGGAGGCAGCATCGCTCCCTAATCGAAACACAAAGAACAAACGAGCACAGCAACTGAAGTTAAACTTGTCATAGATACAGATACTGAAATATTTTAGAGAAAAAAAATCAGAATTAATAAATAATGACTATCAATGCACATCTGCTCCAAAAATAATTTTTAAATCCTTCCTACTTCTTTCAGTAATATGCATACTCATTCAAAAAAGAGCAATTATTTAATTTCTTTCAAAATTATGAGTTATGAGCATCCTGATAAAAGCACTGGAAGGTTATTAGCTTCTCTGATCATGTTTAGATTCTGAAGTGTTATTGGGACTGCTGAGATTATCAATGGCAAATGCAAACTTGTAAGCAGATTGAAACAGAAAATACAGTATGACCTACGGGTTGTCAGGCACGGGAAGAATTTGTTGTGTGTCAAATGGCAAGCAGAGCTAAGAGAGGAACCCTTACTCTGAAAAACCTTGGTACAAAATGAAAAGAAATTAAAATACAATGGAGAATAATCTGTGTTTTATATCAACTCATTCCCAGCACTCATTGCAATCTCAGAGTATCCATTAAGAAATCCTAGTACATTTATTCAGTAATCATTGATGTGAAAACTACTGCTTGCAGACAAATAACAGCCATATTTATTGTTATTAATATGAACATTTGGCCTCATTTCTGTATTTATTTTGATAGAAAGTCTGTTTTGTCTGAAAATCCTGTCTTCTCTGGAATTTATTCACTACTACTTAGTTACATAGCAAGAAGTAGATCTCTTTCTCTAGAATGGATTTGTTTGGTCATGAAATAAATATCAGATACTATATTAAAACATTGCAAACACGGTAGTGTCAAATACTGATCTGCCTAAAGTAATAAAAAGAGCTCCTTAGATAGCTCCCTATCTAGTGTTGAGCAGAACAGGAGACGATGCCAATGTGGGTGCTGGGGGAGCCGGGCTGCAGCACGGTCCTGGCACAGTCCCCAAGAGGTGAGGATGAGGCTGTGGAATGCCTTCGCATACAGACACAAGCTCGTACTTTCCCGTACCCTTCTTGTTTACTAGTTACATACATAAAATGAGTTTAAAGGAACTGGTCAGTCAGTCTAACCGCTTCATACCCTGCCAGGACATCTGAGCTCTTCATCAAACTGTCCAGGCAACAGCCCGTTAAGATGAATTTGACTCGTATTTCAACATCAACCTCTGGTTTGTGTTTCATATAACTGAAACAAGATCAGCCTGAATAGTTGAAAAAACTACAGCCATTAATTTTATCGAAACAAAACTATATGCAGAATACTTTCCAAAGATAAAACTAAAATAGCAGGAAAAATTACAATTTCCCATAAAGGGGTGTATGCAGTAATTTGTGAACTCAAAACACGTTTAGAACTCTTCTGTTTTCTAAAGAGGTTGCTATCTAGCTTTACCAAATTGCGCAATTTAAAAATCATTACTCTGTACATTTTAGTCAGTCTATAAAACGCAGTCTAGAAATATGTGCTTGCAAAGTCATCTAAACAAACACAGAAATAGAGATGAAACCTCAAGAAATCACCTGAATTACGCTCACGTGCTGCTGTGGTATGAATTACACCTCTGTCCCTGCAGAAAAAGTCTTAATTTTCCTTAAAACTTCTGAGATAATACTGTATTCCCAGGGAATTTAGTCTACTGCTTCACTAAGTGTTTAGTTAGAAAGTTTTCCCCAAAGCCTAGCCTAAATATTTGTTCGTGTAAAAGTTGGGCCAATATATTTCTTTCCTTCCTTCCTTCCCTGTCACCTCCTTGGGACAAATATTGATGTCCTCTCTATAGCAACCTACCCCACCACGCAAGACTTAGGCATTTATTCCTACCATTGCCCCTCCTGCCCTTACCTTGCCTTCTTTCCTCCCTTCCTCCACCACCTCAAAGTCTGCCTTACAGTATGCATCTACTAATCCCTTCCTATTTTATTAAGCTTAAAGTATTATGACAAAACAGCTAAAATCTGGCATGACATTAATTTGCAATGGTTAGACTACGTCTGTAACTCTGGTCCATAAATGGGCTCTGAAAAATTCGTATTCAACCTCTGCTGATGATCTATACTAGGAAACACTTCGATACAACCTGCTAGAACCTCTGTTTTAGATTTTGGAGGTTTAATAAAGCAATAGATGAACGTTCAAAGTGAACCATTTAAAAAGTTCCAGAAGAAATGTACAGATAGCCTTTTGAATAAGAATACTACTGTCCAACTATACACTGTTGTATGGAAGAGTTATGGTATAGATGCAATGTAATCTAGAGAAGAAAAAGTTCCACGAGCAGAATCTTTGAGTAGAACAGTTAAAACAGCTGAGCCAGGGAGGAGGCAGACCAGCTGCTGAGCACAGCAGCTCTTCTTCATATCTGCACCAAAGGCGACAAATCTCAACGTTACAACAGGTCAGGAATAAGTACTCCAAGTTTAATGTGATTATGTTATTTTATTAGACATTCTGAACAAAAACAGTGGTTAGCCTTGAGAAGCAAACGTGCATACTCTCTAAGCATCCCTAAGACTATGTTAATACACCATTTTTCTACAGGAAGTTTTTCCCAAAAAATATAAGAGGAGAGCAGACAGAGCAAATTAAACTCTTGTTTCTGTGACTCTCTCATTTGCAGCAGAAACTTGTGAAGCGTACAGCAAATAAACTACACAAGAGGAAACTAAAGAAAGAAGCCAGTTCACTTGGTCATGGATTGAGTGGGAAACAGCTTCTATCACTAACTTTCCACAGACCCAAAAGTGCTGCCAGACAGGCCACCAAAATAAGTTCTTCATTCTCCAGAGTTACACATGTGCTTTGAGCAGGAGCAGACTGACGCAGGGCTCTCTGCCTGACCCAATGGCTTTCGGTGCCTACAGCTTAGCACACCATCCCCATATTGTTATACAGCAGCCTAAGCTCAGTCCAGAGACAAGTCCCACGAGCTCCTGTGGCACCTGATATCAGAGACTGCTTTTGGGAAAATTATGCAGCTCTTTTCTCCCTGTGACATTGGATAGATAACCCTGCAAGAGCAGATGGAATATATGAGTTGCAAGTTCCACTGTGGCACTCAGGAAAAAATACAGGGTAAACACAGGGCAAAGAGATATAACCATCTGATCTTAAAACTGCTGTGCACATACAATTACAGCTATACTCTGTAGGAGTTCAGATGCTAAGGGCTTCGCTGAAAGTAAACAAGGGATTTTGTGTAGGGCATTCCATTTCTGATGCAGAAATCTCCAGAACCTATAAGCTCAGGATACTCTTCATTTGTTAATGGGAACAGGTATTGGGTAATTCCTCAAGGTTTGCAAAGGATTTAAGTGTTACAGCAATGGTAACTGTTAAAGAGGCCATGACAAGGAAAGACACTATTCTGTGCAAGGACTGGAGCATACAGACTGTACATTGCATGTGTGCAAAATCACAAAATAAAGAAGGGAGTGTGTTCTCAACAAGCAGCGATTGAGGCAGTCACTATTACAGAATACAGTGGAAGAGAAACGGCTGCATAAAAAGGTGCATGAACAGTATCGATGGCTGCTTTGCCGGGGGAGCAGAAGCCAACGAAGGGCAGGTCCACTTGCACAAGGATGCATGGTGTGTGTCTGTGCCCATGTACAGCTGCGGCTCCGCACAAGTCAGCACAGTCTAACAGTCCCATCACCAGGCTGAAATTAGGCAAGATTTTCTGCTTCTGTGACTTCCAGTAAGTCACAACGTACCACGCTGATGTGCCACCATAAGCTTAGGAGTCTTCTTTACCATGCTCTGTCATACAATGTAGATACACCCTAAAATTCTGACCACACTTTTTCTTCTGGTTTTCCTCACTACTACAACAGCAGCCTTAGCGCTTAACTGAGTTTCAGTGTTAGATACTACGGCACTTCACTTGACGATGTCCCTGTTTATTTCAGAAGCCTGAAGCACGGGGCATTTTAACTTATTGATTGACTACATGCATGTAACAAAGAACAAAGACGAATCCAACATCACTTGAATTCAGTTTGGGGGTTATTCGTCACTCAGAATGAGCTGAACCAGTAACTCTGCTTGAAGAGCTACACCAGATTACTGGTTCATCAATAAAGTTCTTTATTCTTCTTTCTTCTGTCACGATGGCTTGATATGCTTCTACAACAACACTGCCTGCTACCCAAGCATTTCAAAGGGGAGTTTACAGTTAATTCATTCCTCACCACTGTTTTTCGCACAGTTCCAGCTTCTGCCTTACTGTATAAAAGGCAACAGCTCTTCATTTCAGTTAGCTGCCTTTCTCTGACCATTTTTAACATGTTCTAGGAAAGTAGGTGCCAATCTCTTTAAGAAAATCTCAATATAATTCAAGCAGATTGCAATTACAAATGAAATATTGTTCCTACGGGCATATTCTATTCTTGTCTAACAGTATAAACTTGCTCTTCCTAAATATTAGTTTATATTTAACAAATGAATTTAGTATCACCTATGCTCTTCCATACTTACAACTTCAGAAAGCAATTAGCTGTTCCTTCACTAACAAACTCCCATGGTGTAAATTCAGTAAAATTCCTCAGCGTTTCTTAAGTAGGTTGTCACATTTTGTGTAGAAATAATTAAATTGAAAACCAGCAGTGATATATGTAAATGCTACTGTGGGAATGACTAATCCACAGTCCACACATCTCTTCAGAATAACGAAGCCCAAAACTTTCATCTTGTCACTTTCTTCCTAATTGCACGTTACGCAAAGACGGAGAACAGATAAATTGTTCTGGCAAACTTGTTCCCAGATTTTCCCTCTTATGAGGGCTGTGCAGAACCTCCCCCCTCCCATCTGAGCGCCTGCCAAAACACGGGTGTCATCTGCCATGTGCCAGGCAGAGGCGGGAGCCCCGGGAACCAAGCGGGAAGAGCTGAGCACCCATCCCTGCGTGATGAGGCTCAGGCAGGGCTGGCGACACCACGGGGACAGCCCTGGAGCGTGACCCACATGTGCTGGTGTGCAGGCGTGTACCTGGTCTCTGATGCGGCGCCCCGTCCTGCTCCCAGCTGCGCAGTCTCCGGGCTCTGACACCAGCTCACCACCCACGTCAGCAGCGCACCTGATGGTGCTATAACATGCTCACTAACCTGTTTGTGAAGCATTTCACTGCGTGTATGTGGCATTTTAATCAAAATATCTAGCTTGAGGGGCTTTGAAATTAATCAGTGTTTCAGTTAAAAGATTTACTTATTTCCGAAAATTCTAAAATGACAGCAAATGTCATAGGTTTCCTATTAAGAGTTTTCTGCTGATTGAGGTTAACAGAAAATATTTATAAACTGTAGAAATTCTTGCTGGAAAATACTTAAATAACTGCAAGGCTTGAGAAGAAGTGAATTAAAACGAGTCCTCTACCAATTCAAATTAACTACCATCAGTGTTCAACAATTCCATTATAAAGGCTTTTGGGCATCTAAAGCAATTAAGAATGAAGAGAATGTCCCATCTCTTTCTTTCTCTTCAAACTGTTGATGTTTTGTAAATCTAAAATTTGTAGAGTTAAGTAAAATGGGGTTTGATTCTTAGAGAAAATTCCATACTTTCATTAAAAGAGAAAAAATATAAATAAAAATAAAAAATAATAATTAAGAAGAAGACAGGCCACTAAACACAGCCCCATCTTGATCAGAGGTTACTGCAGTACATCAGCGATTTGACCTCCATACAAAAATATTTTGAGTACCTGCTAAATGAATTAAACACATATTTCTGAAAGGATGTAAAAACGAGATTCCTTATTTCTCAGCCTTTCCTCAGTTAATCAGCCATGTACCTAAAAACGATAGTTTTTGGCAGTGTGAGTAAAGGCAAAAAACATTTCAAATTCCAACAACTGGAAATTACAAAGGAGTTTGAAAGTAAAAAAAAATGTGGCACAGAGATGTCCTCTAGTATCATGTGAGATTCTGTCCCTTAGATGGATGGCTGATGCTGTCGGTTTATAATGAAGTATCATTTTATTTATAATGTGTTTTTTTCTGTTTTCTTTGGAGTGCTCCTTATTGGCATCCACGATAAAGATGCCTGAAAGTTTTTTCCTTCTCTGCTTCCTTCTGTTCTTTCTATCACAGTAGTATAACAGCAGTATCTCCTTGATTGCAAGATTATTCCGAATATACCTAAGCCAGTTTCTCCCTTGAGGTTCAGCGCTGATGTACTCTGACTGTTGACTGTTTAAATTACTTTTTTAAGAGTTTTGCGGGTAAGTTCACAAATAAATAAAGCTGCTTCTCTTTCCCATGTGGTTGAAAGAACAATATTTAAAACTTCATTTATTTCCTTTCCACAGGGCAAAAATGGTATTTTGGAGTTAGATATTGTTTAGGGGAGAGGAACGAGGAACTTATCTCGTTGTTAAGAGATGCTCCACAGATGCCCTTGAGAGTATCTACCAGCTCTTCCTAGCTCAAGAAGCCTAACTCACAGCAACCTCGGTCAGGTTCTCTTCACTATTTCAGAAGCTTAAGCAGATACATAACTTAAGTAACTTCATAGGGTGTTATTTATTTCTTAATTAAGATTATGTTACACATTTGAATGTAATACTAGTCAATGGGTATAAACAGCCTCCGTAAATGGTAGCTATCAAGTATAAATTTAAAGTTCATCCTGTGACAAACCCATGCTGGTTTTGTTACATTATTCTAAACTCCTGCCGGTATTTAATGAGATAATTTAGTTGTTTATCTAGCCATCAAGATGCTGAAAAGCAGGAACCCAATGCTTTTGCTGACACAAAGAACCATATTAGCTTTCCAACCCTAGATATCTTATACTTAGATGAAAACTAATCTCATCCATAGCAAGAAAGTATCTGTCTCTACTCAGAAACTGCACCTCTTGGCTACCTCAGCTTGTTCAGGAATTTCCACTTATTTTTCACCTCATGAACATACAATTTTCTCTTCTATTTCATGCTGCTTCTACCTCCATACCCCCCTTTCTTCCCATCCAAGCCTCTTGATTGTCTCAACAGTTTTTCTCCCTTCTCTTCATCTCAGTCCCACCCTATTTTAAAAGACAAATTAAGGATTAACTACTTGCAGCTGGCTCATTGTTCATTCTAACTCTATAACATATTTTTAATCTCCTCTTCTTGCTAAACTTCTCTGTTTAAGACTATGATATCTATTATTCTTTGTGCATAGCCTAGAACAATGGAGAGCACTATTAACTAGCCCATAAGTAGCTATGTCATCAGCACTATGGTATATGTGTATTTTATAGAGAGAGCCCACATCGCATATATACACACATTTGCATAAACACATAGAAGATATACTAAATTAGGCAGCTCAATAAATGTTAAGAATTGAAATTCAAGAACAATTAATTGATCCTAGCTTGCTTATGCCTTTATCCTCTACATACCAATGACAGCATATTAATACATTCACAGCGTGTTAACAGGAACAGCTGTTAAATAATAAATGCCTTACTATATTGTTTTCAGCAGGTGCTTCAGCAATTAAACTCTGGCTGCTTAATTTCTAGCTCAGTTAGGAAAAATAACTATATCTTATGCCACCAAGTAAAATACTAGGCATTATCCAAAGAATAACAGAAACATCAAAATCAAGACATCCGCTGTAGAGAATTATTGTTCTTTGTGAAGAAATGGGTGTCATCTCCTGGCTTCTCCCTGCTTATCATTGCAAGAGCTCAAAAAGCAGCTTTTAGCAGAACAGTCTAGGAGCCTTTGCTGCAGATTTCATGAGATGTTTCACCACAGCTGGTGTCAGCAGTTCAGCTCCTTCTCCATCCCACCACTGTCTAAAGGCAGTCGCTACCACCCCCCTTTCACTAGCATTCCTCTTTAAGGGGAGCCACAGCACAGGTCAGTTGCAGAATCAACGGAAATCAACACACCAAAACCTCCTGCATTTCTATTTTCTTCAAATCAATGCACCCTCAGGCAGCACAACTCCTAGGTCTCTGCAAGGGATGCACAGATAACCTCTGGGCAGCAGCGTGACAAGGGCAGGGACCCTAAAATCACCCTCTGGGAATCAGTCTGCAGTATCACTCGGGCAGGTGAAACGTGAAACCAGGAGCTGCGGCTGACTCTCCAAACTCTCCTCATCGACTCGGAGTAATGTTCGTCAGACATAAATCTTCAAAACCATTCAAGACTCAATCTTGCACATTTCAGACTTTAAAATAGCTCTTAGCTAAATAGCCTAAAATTAAGAGAAATCCATATTTGAGAAAAAAAAAAGAAAGAAAGAAAGAAAGAAAACACTAACAAAAAAACAACTGTGTTTCATTTGGCTTCTAATTTCCTAAACAGGAGAAGCAATTTGAATTACAGGATGCTATTAAGCTGCCAAGCATAAAAAAAAACCCAGCTACTATCTGGCTTTTCCACTTACAAGGTATCTTGACTACCTTAATGTATCCAAACAATTACTCAATTTTTGAAAGTATCAAAAATGTGGTTAGGGCTGTAAACATCCCTGTAAAGGGTTTGTATTATCAGCATAGTCTGTTTCATACTCTTAATTTTATACTTTATGAATCAGGTTTCTTAAATGTACTGTACCTCTCCAGTAGCCATTTAATATTTAAGGGAAATGTAAGAACTATCACCTTTCATGGACTTTCTTGTTTGAAAAATAATTATTTTTACTATTAAGGCTGCCAGAAACTTAATTTAAAAGTACATATAGTAAACCATTATTTATATATGGACCATATCATGCAACTTGACTCATTATTCTGAATAACTCCATTTATCTCTCCACAACACATGAAACATTAAATGCCCATAGAAATTATTTCCCCAATTGTGCAAATTGTGCAAAAATTTCAAGCTTCTAACATGTCTCAGTTTCCTTTTAAAGAAACATTAAAAATAACTGTGTTTTTTTTTCCTGAGCAAGTATTAGCTTTTCAAACAATCAAACTCTCCTACTGAAATGCAAAAGTCTTTCACACATGTTACAAGGACCGCATTCATTAAAGTCAGCTATCAATCAGTCACAGTAAAACCTTCCTTAAAACACGCAATGAAATTGCATAAAGCCCTGCTCACTGTTCCTGAATGTTACTTAACAAATCATTCCTTTAATTTCATGCTACAGTACCTCACCAAGTATTATCAATACTAAAAGCCTGAGAATATTTGGAATTCACTACACTTTCTTGCTTTGTGCTACACCACTATGCACCAATCCTCCAAATGCAAACCTTCAGTATTCTATACAGTCCCTTAGTAATCCTGAGGATGTCCACTAATATTTTCATACTGACAAGGAACTATCTGACTGAGATTGTTAGAAGTCTGGACAGCCTTACTGAATGATGGAATGCAAACTTTATTACATTTATTAAAAGTGATCTGCAGTTGCAAACAGAAAGCATTTTACAGTTAGATTTTAAACTTAGCATACTGAGATGACTGGGAACAGCTCACACCTCCTGCTCTGCTGACTCATAAGAGTCAGTCATGAGTCTCATTACATTTACTGGTGACTTTCACACCCAACTTGCAGATTCATAGTATTCCACACAAATAAGACTTAGGCTTTGGGCCTCATGATTCAGGAGAAAAAGCCCTCAAAAACTAAGCCTAAAGGCTACAATACAGAAAAACAACAAGGAGAGGCCAGGAATACTAATTTTTAATGATATGTAATTTGGAGGGATCTGTTACATTTAATGGCACAAGGTAAACAGAGCTGGCAGGCACCAAGTTAACTTGAGGATCACACAGATCGGCCCCAAGCTGGGCAGGTGCAGACCCAGCAGCAGACATGGCCACCACGGCAAAGCTGCACCTGGGCCCCACCTGCGCGCTCGGCACCGCGGAACAACACACCTGAATACAAACCCACTCTGGTCTGAAAAACACAGTCAGGTTTCTAGCTTGGTTGTACCTTTTCTCATGCATACATGATCACCAAATTGCTGTTCCAGGCTGTCTATGAAGTAAGCAAGACAACCCTGGTTAAGATCACGTTCAGTTCTTGCTGTCCAAGTTCAGTTCTGTTAGGACTAAAATTACTGTCTTTAAAGGAAAAAAACAAAGCTTTTGTTTTTCATAAATTCCACAGCAACAAGGCAGCTTAATGCAAGTTCCATGACCTGAAACCTTGGCTACATTTTTCAGTACACCAGATGACAAATGTGGGGTTAACCTAAGTCAGTCATCTTTAAAGAAACCTGACTAATGTCACATCATGTTTTACACAACAATCACTGTCAGCATTACATTTCAACTCTCATATAGAACAATGAAGCATGCAACTTCATCCAACTTACCTGATGCGCGTCTGGTGAATCGGTTTATCACTGGAGCTGAAAGAAAACACAGCATTTCAATTAGATTCTTTCTGTAACAGTCTAACACTTTAAACATAACAATGTTATACTTCAAAGTGCGACAGCTACAAAAATCTGTTAACCATTATTTTTGTATCTTTATAGAAACCCATGTTAACTTCATACACATTTAAACTTTTAAGCAGATAGTAACCAGCAGCTTTCAAGGCCATTTTCAGGTTTTTAAGAGTTACTGTTACTTATTGCTGTTCGACTGGCTGTGAAACATTTAGATCGGCATTTCCATTATTTATCAAGAGCACAGAAACTGGAATCTTGTAAACAACGACGCAAGCATGGATTAAAAAAAAAATGTAAAAAAAAAATAATTTACTTTTACAAAATATACCTATTAGAAATCTAGCACCACAGATATTCCTACAGAGAAAAAGACTAATTTGCAATCCCATTTGAAAGATCAACTTTTGCTTTGACTAACCTTTAAACCTCTTTGGGTAAGTCAATAACAATGCCAGCCCCCGCCCAGACCCCAGTTTTACAGTGCAAATGACTGGTTTATAGTGCCCTCCTGGCAGATCTCCAGCCCATGCTGCAAACATTTGGAATCCTGTCTTGCTTCCAACTGGGAGAGATTGCAAAATACATCTTGAAGTGCACAGTTTTGCCTCTAATTAATTTCCAGCCTTACCAGCTTCTTCAGGAGCTACTAGATATAAAACAAAGAAATAAACTTTTCATGTTTTGCCTTCCAAACACAACCTTCAGTCTGCTTCTAATTAGTATAAAACACTGGTCTTGAACTCTACTTTCACGTGATAAACTAACTGCTGGAATAAACAAGAAGAAAATCTGAATGACCTAATTTCAAACGTGGGCAGCAGCTACATTAAAAATGTATGTACTCACAGTGCTTATTAATATTCAACCTTAAAAAATGAGAAAAATCACTCTTTATGTTTACATGGAACTGAAAAATGAAAAAGATGGGACTTTTAAATTTTATTCCACTTAATTTTACATGGGAGTTATGCATCATTTCTTAAATATCTAAGCCAAGACAAAGAGAAAAAAAATGCTGAGAAAACAGGAGAGACAGTAACAGCTTGAGAGGCAAACTGACTTTTTATTCCTTTGGGGAGGAAAAAGAAAGCAGAGCAAAGCTACAGTTTCTGAGGCACAGTCACAGACAGTTTGTGCGAGCACACATACAGCAGTGACAGGGCCAAGAGGTAAGAACCACACAGGGAAACCTGACTGCGGTGGTTCAGAGTGCGAGTCATGAGCAAGGAAACCTCCAGTGAACAAACTGCAACAAACCCCAAAGATATATATATAAATAAATAAACCAGAGAGTAACATAACCAGGAAAGTTATTTTTAAACATGAATTCTGATTCCCCACAACATTTTTTTTAAAATAAAAAGACAATAAATATAGACATATTTTTATTAGAGCTGACACCATATTTTATGCAACTACTGTTTTGCAATACAGGGCGCTGTTTTGTTCCTCAAAATTGTCCATTTTGTCACTAGGGTTACAGGCCAAATTCATTTCAGGACACTAGTTGTGACTGTCACCATCAGATGGGTGAGCTGTTACCTCCGGCATGTGAACCAGCAGCAGCTCTCAGCAGACGTGCTCATATTAAAAAGTACTTGGAATCTGACACATTTCTAACAAGAAAGCATAAAATAGTGCTCTGCTCCCAGTCAAAAGCCTTCCCCAAACTCAGGGAGGGTATTTGGCTTTGTCAGTTCTGTACATCATCTGTAGATATGAAGATTTAACTCCTCTAGATAGCTACCTCAGCACATTTTACCAACACAAAAAAATACATTAAAAGAGAACACCTAACACAAAATTAACATAATTTTGAGACTGCTTCTCTTTGAAATAAGTTACTGGGACTGTCAAAGAGACAAATCCTTCTCTGGCTATGTATTTCTAAATTCCTTTTCTTTGGTTGCAGGAAGCTTAGTTTATTTTACAGTATATTTTAAAAATTATTCACTGTTAGGAAAAAAAAAAAGAAAAAAATTAGCTAGATTGTCAAAACCTTGATAAGCACCTATTTCTGAGCTCTTGTGAATAATCAGTGTTTGAGCAGCAACCAGGCAAAGCCTTTCTGCCCAGACAGGGATTTTGTGAAGGTCATCCAAATGTGTTACTGGGAGATTTAGAAGCAGAACCCACAGTTCTTTGTCACGGAGCAAACTGAAATACTCTCTACTTCTCTTGTAGAAAATTCCAATATAGTTTTTTTTTGGCCCAGAAAGAAGGAAGTGATAGGTCGCAGAGAATCCTCAGCCCTACAGAAATTTAGCTGGTATTTTCATGACAAAGTAGATGCATGGTCAACGAGGTTGCTAGGATGGCTGGCAGGCTAAGCATAGTAAGGTGGGCAAAAGAGAGTCTAAGAAGCATTTTGCTGGAACCATAAAAACCCCAAACACCCCACTTGCAACACCGCTGACATGTGCCAGTTCACAGCACCACAATATTCCAATGAGGGAAAACTCAGGAAAGGAATGGGCTTGATGCAAGACCTCCGTGGCTATTGAAGTAAACTCTACAGCAAAAATATACTTTAAGGTTAGAGTGACATTGTACTGAGGGTCGGCTGCTCAGAATGATTCAATAAAACAACTTGCTAGAAAGAAACTGCTTACAGTAACTTACAGCTATAGTTGCCCCACCACAGACTTGGTACAAAATGTAAAAGGAACAAAACCCATGGATTGCAAAACCTTGACATTGCAAAATCCAGGGATTTTTCCCAATAAAGGGTAAACTGGCATGCAGATAAATTCAGAACATGTCCAGTGACATTTGGTCTTTTTTTTACAGTAAGAGAAAGAGTGCTGCACCACAACTGCGCAATGTACTGCTGTGCACAGAGGATCTTGTTTAAGTGCATGGTGTCACTTCAATATTAAACATGACTCTTCATATTCTAGCTTGTCTCAACCAAAACCTATTACAGCCTTACATGGAGGAAAATGAATAAAAGGAGAGAAAAAGAGACATGGCAGGGGTCTGTGCCGTGATGAAGTTTTGATTAAATTACCATTTGAAATTGAGCAAACTATTGATCCTTATGTGACATATTACAGTTGTTTTGTTGTTAGTGCTATATAAGAAAGAATTCCATCATCTAAGATGTTACCTGCTGCTAAGTGAAATTCATGTTTGCATATCCTTGCTCAGATGATTGTAAAATGGTACAGTTTTTAAAATATTTTGGCAATATAAATCAAGTAAATAAACAGAAATAAATGATAAATTATCAAAAAAGCCTAAAGTGTTTTCTATTCGCCAAGAATACAGGCTGTAAAAACAACATCAAACTACAAGAAGCATGGACTAAAAATTTTGCCATCGCTCGACAACTGTCCATTGCTCCTTGTCCACTGTACTTTACCTCTGATCTGTTCTTTATGAGCACTAAGCAGTCATCACAACTGCCCTACGAAACAGACCATAAAACCAGCATAATATTTTAAGAAGAGGAAGAAATTGGGGTCTATGGGGTTGTCTGCAGAGCACAAAGACTAAGAAGGTAATGGAATCCTACCTGGGCATCCTCTATCTCAGGGGTGTCAAATTCATTTTCACGGGGGGGCACATCAGCCTCACAGTCACCTTCAAAGAGTCAAATGTAATTTTAGGAGTGTAGCAATGTAACTACCCCTACATTCATACAGTCCTAAAATTACATTCAGCCCTTTCAAAGGTGACCGCGAGGCTGATGTGGCCCCCCGTGAAAATGAGTTTGACACCCCTGCTCTACACTGTTAACTTGTTCTGATAGCTTGAGCTGTCCCTTTTTGCAGAATCTCAATTTAAGTGCTCAAAGTCAAGTTTGATTCAGAAACAGAGATTCTCGTGCCATTAATGTCACCTGGAATAAGAAGCTAAACACATCGCAGACATAAGACATGCAGCCTTCCTAAGAAGTCAGGGACCGTCAGCCTGGGATTTAAGAAGAGGTTTTGCTTATCAGGGGCTGCTAAGGACAAACTCCTTCTGACAACCAGACCTGCAAACTGGTGCCTTCTGCAGGTCTGCAAACCAGAGACATGCACAACCCCGGGCAGTGCCGCAGAGCACACCGGACCCTGTGTGTGCCCAAGGCTGGGTGGGCACATCCGGCTCCCCACAGCCGGAGGCCATCGGGAAGCTGCTCAGGCCACGTTCATGGCAATTCAGGGCAATGCTCTTCCAGAGCAGAACACACAAAGGCAAAATGCCTTCTCTGAGTGACAAGGGCTGGCAGGAGATCAGTGATTAATCTTCAGTGTTAGTAAAAACTAGAACACTTCGCAAGCTCCACTTCCAATTAGCCACTGTAATTTCTTCATAAGACAAAGGACTAAACCTCCTTAAAAAAGCAAACAAACAAAAAATTAAATTCAGCTGTTACATGTCTAAAGTCCTCAAATTTGGCAGCCCATAGCTCCCAAACAACAGCTCTATTTACAGAGTAGGAACATCGCTATTATATCTTAACAGGTATATACAAACAGAAATATCTGCAACATAGTGTATCATCCTTGGGTGAAAGACTCAAATGCCCCCCGTGAGTTTATGAAACAAGTCTAATAAGGACAAAACAGTGTTAAAACTCTCAAGGACCTCACTGAGGCCCAAATGGTCCAAATTTCCAAAAACAACTGAGAAGCTGCTCTCAACACACCACAGGATTTTGTATAACCTAACTCTAGTGATTTCAGAAGAGTCACTCCTGGTTTATACATGCTTTTTCATGACATATCTCAAAATCCCAGGCCAAGTTTCAACTGATGAGCATCACGGACACTACAGGCTCCACCTTTTCAGTCCCAAGCTCACCTATTTCTCAGAGGTCCAGTAACTTTCAGATATACTTTGAATTATGCCTATTGTAATCACATTCCTGTACTATTCAAATTAACATTAGCCTGTCTTCCTTCGTAAATGGATTATTAATTAGAGTGAACTAATCAGAACAAGAGAAAAATCAAATCTAAATGAATGCCTTTCTAAAATACATGCTTTAGTCAGACTTAAGGGGTTTTTATGTCCCAAATGAATGAAAGACAGTTAGCTCCTTGTTACCCAGGGCAATGACAGACTGAGACACCATGGATAATACTAATAGTAATAATTTGGAGCCCCTCTGATTTCCCTCTATTGCTGGAAACTTTCACTTTGGTTCAGGATTATTCCAGGCAGAATGATTATTTCCGAGCATTCCCAGGTTGAAACAGACAAAAAATAATACAATTACGTTAATGTACCTTCACAGTAATGAAACCTCACAGAATTTCAAGTATGGCAGAACCACTGCCACCACCTTGTGTGCTCTCAGCCCCAGCAGCCACCCACAGCCAGTCTCAGCAGGGCATGTCTGCCTTTTCCAGCACTGCTGGGGCTGAGCCCAGGTTAATGAAACAACCTTCCCAAAACGAACTCCAGCCAGCTGCCTCTGCATGCTGAGGTCTGCAGGCACATCAGGGGCACCCAAGTTGCCCCCACCCAGGGGCAGCACTGGAGCTGGCTGTCCAGGCTCTTCAGCTGGGCTTGGGCAGCACAGGTAGCAGTGGCACAGCTAATTGGGCTGGTTTGACTGAAAGTGAGTTAATTTTTTTCATGCAGTTAGAAACTTTTCTTTTTCATAGCTAGCACAGTTGTTTGGATTTAGTTTGAGAACAAGATAACACCCCAGGGCAGAATTACTGTTTTTCTCCAAGTAACTAACTCTCCAGCTTTTTTTGAGTTGGAACAAAGAGGATGCAAGAGCTTACTGTTATCTTAGCTGTTGTGTGGGAGCCAAGGTCTTTCTGAGCTCTCTGCCCACAGGTGGTGTCATCCAGACTGATCAATGAGAATATTCCATGCCATTAGCATCGTGCTTCATATTTAATGAGAGCTGGGTTTTCTGGCTAGGGAGACACATTCCAGTTCTGCTCCATTTAGGTTGAGTTCCATCCATGAGTTCTTTTAGTTTGGCCTTTTGCATTCTGCTGATTTGCAGTGGCCTCTGGGCCTTTCTGCCTTTTTATTTTCCTCTCCCTCTAGGATAAGTTGTTTGGGACCAGGGTGTTCTCTTCCTGGGACTGGCTGAGGAAGTTCAAGAGGAATTGCATTGTGTATCTTTTATATTCTGTTTTCCATTTTATATATATTAATAGTAGTAGTATATTGGTATTATTTTTTTTTTTTATTTTATTAAACTGCATTTATCTCAATCCATGAGTCTCTCCCTGCCCTTTCAATTCTCACCCTTATTTGAAGCGGGGGGGGAGCAGGCAGAGTGAGTGAGCAGCTATCATGGTTTTGATTGCTAGCTCGGGTTAAACTGCAACAGTAATACACAACCACAATGGCACAGACTATCCACAGCAGATAATTTACCAGTGGAGAATTAATAGCTGATTGTATTTAGGGTTGGTAGCATACCTGAGGTCAAGGTACATGGTTTTTCTTGCTTAGAATCTCTAAATACTACATAGTACTAGATACAGATTTAGTAAGATGATAAAATCAAGCTGTTAAAATGTTAAATGAAATTACATAAACTATGTATAATAAAACTGTGCAATATAGATCTCAACATTTCTTAAGAAATCTGTTACAGTTGGAGTAACTGTAGAAACGGTTCGCTTTACTCTGAAGAGCTATTATTCCTTCTAGTTACCAGATGCCGGTTGGTATGTGCACTGACAGTCTCAAGAAATGTCTCTGACAAAGGCAGTTGTCAGGTCCATGGAGAACGGTTCTTGCCATTTCTCTGTGAAAGGCCATAAAGATTGTGAGGAATGAGGAGAGGGGATAAGTTCAGGGAACACACAACTGTTATTCAGAAGACAAACAAATAGCCCTTGCAATAAAGTAGTTAGAGCGTAGCTTTCTACATAGGTGTGTTTCAATTTCTGGAAATTTAACAGCAACAGTAATATTTTAATGATGAAATACGTAAGATATATTTTATTATCTTCCTCACCAAGTAAGTCTGCCCCAAAAGATGATTTTTTTTTATTAAAAACAAAATTCAGGAACAGCACACAAGCTAGGCCTTTACACAAGGAGAAAGGGTAGATCCTGGCCATGCAGGTACACACTGTAACACCTGGCCAAAGAACCTGAAAGTTTAGACAGCAACACTGCTGCCAAATTTCCCAATAAACAAACCTTAACATTTCAGAAGGTTCTGAAGTCCACTCCGAAACACTGATTTCCCTTGGGAAGGAAAACCCCCAGCTCCTCAAAGGGTAGGATCTGCAGGCAGAGGGATCTGGCTCCATCCAAAGAGGGGTGTGTAGCTGGAAGGCACTGCAAGTACATGCTCTTCGGAAGAGCGTGCTCCCCAAGGAGTCACAGCTGCTATGCACCCGAGGAGGCAGAACGCACACACGTACGTGCATTCATATACGCAGGCAAAACGTGGGCAGGGAGACCAGAAGTAAACGCGTGCTTTCAGGGAGCCCTGTACATAGAGACTGAGGAGCCCAAGATGAGGAAACGATGCTACAGTGGTATTATCTAAGTGGTACTGGGAGAAAAACTGAGAGAGAATAATTTCGCTATTGCAAGTAAAATAGATGTTGGCAAGAGAAAATAGCTACATAAGATAGAACGCCCTAAGATTTTTTT
This sequence comes from Columba livia, assembly GCF_036013475.1. Classification (NCBI taxonomy): domain Eukaryota; kingdom Metazoa; phylum Chordata; class Aves; order Columbiformes; family Columbidae; genus Columba; species Columba livia. The sequence continues at coordinate 196,694,999 of NC_088602.1, forward strand.
TTTAATTAGAAATGACACCTACAGATTTTAAAGCTATCTGTACCACAACAAATATATACATGATTATTCCTGTCTCTGAAGACATCAACACACCTGTAACAGAAAAAAAATATACAGAAACCAGAATATCCCATTATCCCAATTTTTATAATGTGCAAACTAAACTAAATTTACAAGAGGTTGTAGTCCTAAAATGCAGTTAGTCAAACCCAAATTTTGAGATTTTTATTGGCTCTACAGACTACTTCTTTTCATTTTTCAGTCTGGAAAATGAGTTCCATTTCACTGTAAAATAATTTCTCAAGAAAGTTGGTAAAGCCTTGTAGTCACAATAATTTGAAAACTACATCAGATAATTTCCTTGTGCTCCTTGCAATTTAGCTCTGGAGCTCAAATTTCCAGAATTATGTGCTAGTACACTAGGACTGCCCCTTTCCAAACCCAATGCCACACATTTTGAAAGGCTGCACAGGACTCTAAGGTCTCCTACAATAACCTTCAAAGCAAGCTCAGATGATGAATCACAGCAATTTATTTCATTCTTACAAATGCATAAACTTTCCTTTAAAGAAAGGCTGCCAAAAACAGCACAGAAGAAAGCTGCTCTACTTTACATATTTCACCCCACATACTAACATGTGCTTCCTGGGTGATGCACATGAGTTGTTGCTTCAAACCAAAACCAAACAGCAAACTCCCCTACCTCACCTCTCTCTGATGACTACACAATAACAGGCCACAAATTATTTCTTCAAAACCCAAAGGCTTGACTTGATAACTTCCATCAAAAAAAAGCTCAGTAAATTTTTTGGCAATTAATTAATTAATTGATTATTAAGATGTCACTGCACAAGAATGTCAACTAAGTATGTGGATAAATACTGTGGGTTTTGTTTTGTGAAAGATGAAAATGCCATGTATCCATTTAAACACATCACTATGGTATCAGGAAAACAGCAATGTTATAAATGGAGTCCCTGAAAACATTTAATAAATAGAGAATCAAAAATATTACTTCAGGATTTTTTACATTATTTGCAGATTATAATTAGTGTTGATGTTAAAAATACTTGTTTTCAAAATGCTACTATGGAGCAGCAGGGTTTCATGGTTGTGTTTTGATATGTACGTACAGCCAGTCGCTATGCTGCAAGCTGGCTGGTTGTTTAACCTGTCATAACACCAACTTCGAAAGAGAGGCAAAGAGATCTTTCCCACTTTATCAGCTAAGAGATTTCAGCTCTTATGAATAATTGATGCTGCACGTCACTACTAACACTGAAAATAAAAAGATGAAGTGCCTGTCTGATGTATTAGACCAATGACCCAACGCAGTCAAAGAGGCTGTCACAGCCCATTAATGGGAATGAAATGCTGCTCTTGGAGAGCGTATTTACTTTTCCCACCCAAGCAGCTTGTTTGAGATTTGGCCTTTTTTTTATTTTTAAACATAACACTTCTTTCAGATTAATGTCGCATGTTAGAACATAGAAGTATTAAATGAAGATGCTGCTGTATTTCATTTTTCTATCTAATATATGCAGTCTTTGCAGGACACACGCTGGGCTATGAAGACCCCAGCCTTCCCACAGAGCCAAACCCCAAGACCTGGAGTGCTGCTTTAGCTTGGGCACCACCTATAGATCCCATCTTCCTTGTACAATTTACCAAACTGCCTATTTCTGCCTAGCAGAGTGGGCTGGGGTTTTTTAGGTTTTTGTTTGGTTGGTTTGTTCATTTTTTGGTTGTTGTTGGGTTTGGGGGTTTGTGCTGTAGTGGTGTTTTTTTGTTTGTTTGGTTTTGTTTTGTCATTTTTTTTTAACATGATCATTATGCCCCAACACCATTTGCCGTAACATGCCCCTTTGCTAAGCAGTTTATTACCACCTCCAAAGAATATTGTGCTATAGCCATAGCATAGTTTACAATTGCCACTAAACCCCATCTGATACAAAATGCCAGCAATGCTTTTATCTTCTTACCATCTGTAAATGGCTTCTTTCCACTTGAAATTTCATAGGCTATTTTAAGAATATTATGGTTATTTGCTTTCTAACACTGCAGCGTAGGCGTCCAGATCCAATTTCATGTTCTTTTCTGCTTTCTAATTTTGCTGCCTGAAGCATATTTACTAATGTATGCATGTTCCCATTCAGAAGGGGAAGAAAAAAAATGGTAATTCTGCCAAAGCTCTACCAGCAATGCCCAAATCAGTTGGGTGGTGCTGCTTATCTGTAAAACTATCAAACTGACATTCTGTATGTCATCAGGCCGCAGGATCACATCTCATAAAATGAAGAATAACTTGCACCTGTCCTTGATCAATATTTCTGTCAGACTGCAAACTAGGCCACCCAAGATTTTACAGGAGTGACCTGCCCTCCTGAATTCCTGAGAGCCAACAGCTTCCCTTAACTATTACACAACCGCACTTTAGGCTCTGTTCTCTTCTTAGAAAATTTTGGCCTATGTTTTTTGTCTCTTGACAGCACCTGCAAGTTATATATATATTCCAAAGGAATAAGGTCACAATCTTGCTGATGGTAGTGGGTTGGGGGAGACGTCATGGCTGTCAGTATTCTTCTCTGAAGGAACAGATATTTGTGTGGAGTTTATAATTATCTCATCTATTTTATACAGTTTAACAACTGTGAACATAACTGCTTTCTCCCATACACATTCAATACTACCCATGTTTAATCCAAAGCCCCAAACCTTTTGAGACTCAGGGTTTCCTACTACTATTCATGTTTTCGTCACTTTGCCATTAGGCTATTATAACAAATCCTACATGGGCAAGCACCATTAAAACTTTCTGAAGTTAAGATTTTATACAAAGTCTCTGCTTCCTAGGGCAATCTTGGCAGAAACGTGTGCTACGAAGTACCTTGATGAAGAAATACATGAATATGTACGATCTGCAATCTGCATTGCCTGCTTATTCACTTCCTGGTGAAATTTAAGATTCTGAACTTGACGTGTATTTTAAAGTTTGCATATTTTAAGGATATTACGTATTTAACGGGAGTTTCTCTTGCATTCAGGATAACTCATTCCCAGCTGGTCAGAACTAAAATAAACAATTTTGTTAGCTTTCAGATCATGAGGCCAAGCACGTTTTCCCACTTGGTTTTAAAGAAAGGCTGAGAGATGTACTTCAGAGAGAATAGTGACTCCGAAAGAAAAAGCCCAAACCCCAACTGCTTGAATATAATGAGAAGAATGGCATTGAGACTGCATCAGGAAAAAAAATAAATCTCTCTATATAAGTATCTAAATAGGAAAGTCATGACCAAAAAGAAAAGCACTCGAGCATTATTCTGTCCTGACTCCTACCACATAAATGCCAGCTCCACAGAAATTGGCTGATACCTCTGGCAGGATGGTGCGTCCCGACTCCTGCGTGCTGACTGATGAAACCTGCTGCAGTCCTCAGGCAGAGCATGGCGCCTGGTTCCTGCTCAGATGGTTTAACAGCCTACCAGTAACATGCTTCCCACCACCAGACAAACCGTCCCTTGTCTGGCAGCCAACAAAACCAGCTAGTGAAACAACAACAAAATGTGAAAGTTCCCGTGTCCTCCCACCAGCTCGGAACACGTGCACTGGAGTCACTCAGTGTGGTGGCTGACACCTTCCCCAAGCTCAGGTCCCACAGGTCAGAGTGCAGTTTCTCAGAATGAGTTTGGGATATTTTGGGGTTTTGTTTTTCTGTTTCTAGTAAATCCTTGCACTCTTAGGCTGCAGGCCTGGATAAAAGCAGCAACATAAAAGCCTGGGCTCCCAGTGTTGAGATTTGAGAGGCTGAGCAAGAGGAAGAAAACATAAAAGCAGAGATTTTATTGTTCATTTCCCACATACATGCAAAGCTAAATTGTCACAAGCAGCTGTCAGGGATTACGGTGAAGCTGTTGGCCAAAACACCCTTCACAATTTGGCCTTTCCAGTTCTCAGAGACAAGTGAATGAAGCACAGCTGGTGCTGGTGGCTGCGCTCACCACAGGCCTTGGGTTCTCTTGCAATATCTGCTCTCATTTACTCTTGCAAACATGCAGGACAGCATGCAAACATGACTACAGGGAGAAGGTGGGATACAGATTCACCCTTAATAATACAAGCCTCTCCCCCGCTTTCAGACAGTCAAAACCAATAACCACATCAAGAAGACTACTGATGATGCACTAAATATAGAGCCCTCAGGCATGATTCAGGTTGACCATCATGAATGGTGTTATAAATCAAAAAAAGGGGTAGAAAAGGCCACAAAAGAATGCCTGGTGACAGTGATATCTAAGTGCAAGGTCCTGCAAGGTACTGGTGGATGAAACATTGGATGTGACCCGGCAACATGTGCTTGCAGCCCAGATGGCAAACAGCGTCCTAGGCTTCTGTAAGTGTGAACAGCAGGTCAGGGAGGTGATCCTGCCCCTCTGCTCCACTCTGGTGAGACCCCACCTGCAGTGCTGTGTTCAGCTCTGGGACCCCAACATAAGAGGGAAACAGAGCTGTTGCAATGAATCCAGAGTAGGGCCACAAAAATGATCAGAGGGCTGGAACAGCTCTGCTGGGAGGACAGGCTGAGAGTTGGGGTTGTTCAGCCTGGGAAGAGGAGGTTCCAGGGAGACCTCACTGTGGCCTTTCAGTACTTAAAGGAGGCTTCTGTAATAGATGGGGACAGACCTTTTAGCAGGGCCTGTTGCGACAGGATGAGGGGTAGTGGTTTAAAACTAAATGAGTTGAGATTCAGACTAGATATAAGGAAGTTTTTTTGTTTTTTGGTTTTTGGTTTGTTTTTTTTTTTTTTTTTTTTTTTACAATGAGAGTGGCGAAATACTAGAACAGGTTGCCCAGAGAGGCAGTAGATGTCCCATCGCTGGAAACACTGAAGGTCAGATTGGATGAGGCTCTGAGCAACCTGATCTAGTTGAAGATGACCCTGCTTCATGCAGGGGGGTTGGACTAGATGACCATTGAAGGTCCCTTCCGAACCAAATAATTCTATGTTGTTAAGTAACTCCACAAATCTTCACAGGCTTAATTTTCAATTAGCTGCATGCTGGCCTGTCGACATGGCACCGGCAACGCGGGTGCTACTGAAGGCATCATGAAATCTGCCAGACCAACTGAAGGACTGCAGCTAATGGCAAAAATCCATCAACAACGAGCTACAGTGACTTGCAATAAACCAAATTATTGTGTGATTCTTTGTCAATATGGAGAACACAAGAGAAAACAAAGCACAAACACAACATGGACCTCAACTCCATAATGATCCTGATCCTGAAGTTCTCACTTGAATGGTTAATATTTTGGAACATGATACCCCATCACTAGCTATCCCTCTTCTCACAAATGTAAGCATGCAGAATGTGTTGCATCTTACAACATAACATGTATCACAACACAGTTTCCATCGTGTACTTGGTCTTCATACAACTGTGCCAGCACTTGTATGACCATGATCAAACAGCCCCATGCCACTGCATGTTACTGTCCCAGTGCCAAGAGGCAAACTACAGCAAATAACATAGCACATATACGGTATAATGCCTTTGTTTAGGTTCTTTTTCCAGGACTGTAATCATCTCAAACTGGTTTTCTCTTCCATGGTAACAATTCAAAACTTCCCCGGAACATGCCAGGATTGTATCCCAGACTACACAGAACACATACAGAAAATGGAGAGCTCAGTTGCCTGACTTGGTGTGGAGATTTTTGTGCCCTAAAGGTAAAATTCGTGGATAATGATACTAAACATTGTCACTTGAGCCCCTTTATAAATCTAGTCTCTACTCCAGAACTGCCCCTCACTGAGTCAGTACTTGTGCCTTGATTATGGGGCATTTGAGACCAAATAACTGGTTTCTCAAGAGAATGGAGAGGTCAGTGTGAACACATGTGAACACACCTTATGGACAGTTTAATTGGATATGCCTTTCCTGTCCTGAACCAATTGACTTGTACAGGAGAGATGAGGAGTGGCCAAAGGAAGTGACAGATAGAAATTCACTTCAGCATCTTCTGTTTTGTTAGTAGGAAACAGAGATTACTGGTAGCATCTGAGCAATGCCTCCAAGCAGAGAGATGGTCAAGGTGCAATATAAAGACCTGTCTACTGTAATTTGATGTCTTCCTACACTGCAGTACCATTAAAAGCATTCAATGAGACTATGTAGAACTGTAAATCCCATTACAGCTGAGTTACTGGGATCACATTCAGAAATGTCCAGTAATGGTCAGTACTGGATTTTTCAGTGCTATTCCATTTTGCTCAATAGTTTGGGCAGCATTTGAGAAGTTGCATCTGTTGTAAGTAAACTTCAGCATCACAGTTACTTTCACTCCCCTTTCGCTCTGCCCCTGGCTAGCAAAGCTTGAGAACATAGTCCTGACTTCCTTTGGTAACTATCTGTGAGATTCCTACCAGGGGCCAACTTTCCATGGCTCTTGATAACAAAACTCTCCAATGAGCTGATTAGTCATCAGGCAACGAAATAACTCTTGGCATAAAATAATAGTCTTCCACCAAAGGGCTTCTAAAAAAAATAATAATAACCTACTGTGCTCCCAGTTTGGATTGCCTAGCAAAATTACATTTGATAATGACACCACTACCTAAAATACAGCTAAGACCAATCGTAACAAACATATTAGTCATGACCCAAAGATCCTTTACCTCTAAACCCATCCAAGAAGTCCAACACACACTTTTTTCATGTTGTCTTTTTACAGTTACCTACCTGGGCAGATAATTTGAAGTATACAAGGAAGTATATAGAGAGAATAAAGGCAGACCAACAGATGCAGCTGAAGATCTGGAGTCTTGCTGAGACTCTCTGTCTGGGGGAAACTCTTTACTCTGTGCCTGATGAGGTGGTACTTGTCCTGTCTAGCGTGCTCCCCCATCCTCCACTGCCTTTGAAGAAATTCTGCTTATTTTAGAGAAGGTAAACAGAAAGGGTCAAGATCGCATCAAAAAGGGAGGAACAAAAACTAAGAGATGAGTCTGCTTGCTGGGTTATGTGTCAGACCAGCTACTCACACCACCGAAAAAAATGCCCTATTCCCCAGGCCATGCCATATTCCAAGGTCAAGCACTGAAAGCTCTTCTCTTGAAGGCAAGTCAACGTGCAAGCAAGCATGCTGAAAAGCAGATAAGATGCCTGGCTCTGACCTAGTAGTCTGGATATTCAAGTGTCCACAAAGACAAGCTAGTTTCTTTTCCAACCTGCTGGAACACATGTGCTTTACATTATGCCCTCAGTAGGAAAAAAAAAAAAAAAGCTAAAACTGATTTCTGTAAATTACTTGTTAATTTCTAACATTTCTTTCTTGCTTTCTCAGGATTTTTTCTTTAAATGTACACTGCTTCAGAAAGTTTCTGAAACTAAGAGATACTCAACTTCACAAACTTCGGATAAATATTACTTTTAACTCATATTCCCAGTACCCACATTAGGTCAATACAAGTGAAGATGAGGAGTACTTCTGCTAATTTTTCTTTTAAAAGTTATTTTGGACAAGAAAAACCAACTGAATTCTACTTTTTGTCCTACTAGTAGATTTTTCAAAAACTTTACAGACAAGGGTAACTTTTTGTTTTTAAAAACAATACAAAACTTTTTTCACCCTTTATAGTCTGGGTCTATACATGACTTTCATGTTAAGTGTGACAAGAAGAGTACATTGTTTAATGTAGATTCTGTAATGGTTGTATGGCAGGAGTCCATATTCATAACCAAAAACTGCCTTTTATATAAACAATCTGGTAAACAGCAGCATTTGTTAGGAGCATCAAGCAATGCAGACAAGACAGTTCTGCACTCCCTGCACGCGAGTTTGTGCTTGAGAAGCTCTGGCTGTCAGGGTGCAGGCACCCAAGGCCACCCCCAGCATGGTGTCCCCCAGATGGGCAGCTGCTGGCCCCGCAAATGCCTTCAGCTTCTCCTGCTCCATCTTTCTTACTCATGCTCTAAGAGTTTCCATCCCCAACCTGTCCTGTAGCTCTGCCCCCACACTCCCCGAAATGCGTTCAAATCCATTTGGAAATAAGCTGCTCTTTTCACTAGAGCACCATATTATAGTTATCAACAACTTTACCAGCACTCTCCTGTGATAAAATCCAGAAGAAGGGAAGCCGGCCCAGACATCATCTATGGCAACATTCACTGAAGCCTTCTCAGTTTTGGTGCTCCTTTTACAGGCAATCTTTGTAGCCTAAACAGGACATATAGGCTCCCTCTGTCTACAAGAGCTTTGATGATTATTCAGGTATTCCTGAACGCCTCAGTGAAATAGAAATCAATTTTTTTCTACATCTGGCCAGAAAAAATGATGCAACAGACAAAAATTTCTTAAATTCTAGCATTGGCTGGGCTCTGGACTCTAGATACTAGAGATTTTTTTAAAGTATTGCAGGCAACAATGCTATTAATTTATGAGCCCCTCACACAAATCCTGCCACAGGTCACTGAAAGGTGGGGATGGCAAGTATTCTATTTTACCAAGTTATAGCGTGTGCGCAGGTGTACAGCGCAAGGTACTCAAAGGCACACAGTACGTCTGTAACACACATGGAGATTTAACTCTATTTGAACTCTCAGAGCCCTGTTCTAATTGCTGGATCATTCTTCTTCCCTAAAGGACGATTATCAAGGGATGAGATTAGAAAAGACCAAACCTTCACCTTCAATCCAAATTCTCACAGATTTCATCCAGACCCACAGAGTATTTGAATAACTTTTGCACAATTATTAAATATCTCCTATGACCAGTATGATACGGGAAAAGTTGTCCTCAGCTACTATACAGCAGCATTAACACTCATTTAAAAACTTGTTTGTCACTAACTTGACAGACTATAACAGCTTCATTAGGCCAGCCTATAAAAGTAGACATGTATGTATTTTCTAAAGCATAGAGTTTCATAGGCCCTGTAGGCGTTCTTGTATCATGACCTTAAAATTTCTATGAGCATTCCAGATAAACACTATCCAGTTTTACAGACATGCCAATAATAGTGATTAACGTCTCTTTCATTTGTTTCACAGCTCCAGAGCAAAGTCCTCTTTTCTATTATCTAAACAAGAGGTTACTTAAAAATCAAACCAGTTACATAAAACGTGTAAGACTTGACCGACAGAAAACATCAGTCAAATAATATTAATACATATTATCTTAGAAATCAAAACAACTGATCACCAAAAAAATTTTTTAAACTGAGAACTATAAGTAAACTTCCTTTTGATACAAACAGAAAAAAGTGACAATTTTATATCCAGTGGCAAGTTTCATCTCACAGTATAACTAGAATTTGTGTGACTTTCCAATTACAGATTAAAACTTCAACCTTCTTTCCACTCCCTAAAGTACAATCAGTTATAAGCATTCAGTCCCTCACTCTATAAACACAGAAACTAACATTAAACATAAACTACACTAAGGGAAGTTATCTTTAGAAAATATTGCAACTGTTGAATCTCTGAAACACAGTTTGTGCAAGAAAAACTATGAGGCTAGTTTTATAGAGAAAACAAACTTTACTACCTAAAATGTGCTCCATAAGAAACTATAACACGGAGAAGAAAGCTAAATTAATCCCTTCACCTAAAAAAAGGGTAGTTCTACAGCTTTATAAACTGTTTTGTCCTGGAACGCAGAACACAAGTTAAACCATGTCAGTTCCTAGCCAGAAGTAAATATAAAGTAGAGTTTCCGGAATGAATGAGTAAATCTTCTTGGCTCTGCCTTTACATTTTTAAAACAGCGCATGTGTTTATATTCTGACTTTTGTACTTTTTCCAAATGAAAACAAAACAAAAAATCATAAAGAAATACTCTTCAGCGATAACCAGACTCCTATTACTCTGCGAGTATTGGTTACACTAACAGGCAACTGCCATAAGTGAAATAGCAATTATGTTTCTGTTCTTGATACTTATGAGGAAAGAGTGTGCTTCCACAGAACCTAACCTGTCCGTTTTAAATTGTTTAAATGGTTTAAATGTGTTTAAATGGTTTGTGCTGAAACTAAACATGACATTTCATTTGCAAACGACATACCAATTGCTAAAAGGAAAAAAAAGGCGATCAATAAAGGCTATTGCATGCTCTGTTGCTATTAATTGCTGTCGGTAACAACATTTACAGAAAACTGCGTCCTGCTTTATTTCTTTCACCTTGGTTCACAGCGAAGTTTATACAGTCATGCCTTCCACCTGCTTGGTCCCCTTACCAGCTTTGGAACTTTCTGAAACATTTCAATTAAATTTAACAATGAAGAAAGTCTCAAAGCAAAGAAGTTCCTTATAATTTGCAAAAATTAGCAGCTGACACCAAACTGCAATGCACCCTGAAGGAAAGGTCACACAAACTCAGTGTGGGTCTGTCTCATCCGGACCATCACTCAGCAGCCAGTACTGGTGGCTGTGGGCACTGCACCATCTGAACACTGATGTGCCTGGGGTAATGTGTTTCCTGAACACAGCTAGGTGTTGCAAAGGTGTGATACAAACTCCATGTCATACACCAACTGGATCTTTCCAGCCATAAAACGTTTTGTTTTGGTTTTCCCCCAACTGAACTGAACATGTATCAACCATTTAGAGTGCTGAGACAACTTCCCACTATGATTTTTATACTATGACTTAAACAGTAGAAGTATATGCCAGTTTGTATGGTCAGTGCTGTGTAGTCAATGTTATTAGTTCTTCACAAGCAACTGAGTAACAACTTCAGCAAATAAAACATCAAAACAACAACAAAAAAATATTCCATAGAAGAGGAACTTGCAATGAACATTGAAGGTGAGACATTGGATCACAACATAGCGATTTCTAACAGAGCCACAAACGCTAAGTCCGGTTTCAGAAGTAAAACACACCTCAGAAACCATGGAAAACTCTAGGTACATGAGAGGAACAAAACTCATTGTGCTCAGTGGTTGAATTCCCCCACGCCAGCAGCACGACGCCCCGGCAGTGCCCAGCCCCCCAGGCAGCAACCATGGGCCAGCCCCTCCAAAAGGGACCCTGGGCTGGTCACCTCCAAGCCAGAGAGATAACTAGTGGCCTGGTTTATTAGAAAGAAGCACTAACAGGCTCCTTAACCTGTAAGATTTAAGGATATTTGCTTCTGAAGCTCATTCAGGTGCTTTGTTTTTTGTCAAGGATTCAGATTCTACAGTGGCACACTTCCAGAGTGAGACATAAACACATTTTTTAAACATAAAAAAGTATATTCCAGTAAGCACCCAAAGAGGTAGGGCTAATACCAAGAACAGTGCAATGATTTGGATCCAAGAGAACTTGCCCCTTCTTCCGAAAGGCCTATACATGCACTTTAACTCACTCCCCGGCTGTCTTCCACATCTGATGTTAGAGCTCTAAAGACACTGTCATGCTAGAACTGTAAATATCAACCTGTCTCCTTTTGACTGAGAAGTGTGATCACACACATTTCTGTCATTTATCTTCCATTACTGTCAAGCAGAACTGCAAATAAGCCTTTATCTCGAAACAAGCTAAATGGATGCTAGCCACTGACTGAGCTTCTCTATCAATAGCAGTTGAAGCAACCTTCTTAATTTCGCATACTGCAAAAAGCAAAAGGAGGAAAGCAAAACACCTGATACACTCTATAACAGTGACAAAAAGTGAAAAATAGAAATGCTGTTACTGTCTTTTACTGTCTCTTACTATCATTTGTTTCTCAAAAAAATAAAATAAAAATAAAAAATAATAATAATTTAAAAAATCAGTGCATGAGAAAGATCCTTTAGCAAATCCTCCTCCACCACCACCACCACCACAATAGCTGAGATGGAAGAAGTAGGTTGCAACTCATTGCTTTACTCTTACAGTCTATATAAGCTCCCCAGGAAAATCCTCTCTTTGGTGGAAATGGATCAATGGCATCCAATTTTGGCAGCAGCATGAAAGTCAGGTCTTTCCAGCAGTATTTACAGAAGTTCACATTAAGAAACTTTACTCTAGAGGCTGTTCCACACTCCCAAAACTCCCCAAAAACAAATCAGAGGACAAACACCTAGATTTCTGCATGGAAAGCACTCTTTTCTCTCACAAGCTCAAACTGTTTTTTGATTGAGACTTCCCAAGATCCCAAGACTTCCCAGTCGCTTCTACATCCCAAAGCCTATATCAGCACTGAATGCAATGATTTGAAGGATGAACTTAGAGAAAGCATGATATTGCTTCTCTTCTTTTTTCAAGTTTTTGAGGCTACAACCTGAAATAATTAAAAACCAGCCATGTTCATATGACAATATATTCCAGATAGACAGCAAACGAGGGCGCACTTGAAAAGCAACTCCATTTTATTAATGTTCCTAAGAAAGTAAAACCAGAAGAATAAATCACTTCTCTTTGCAAGGTGGATAATGGAAATTAATCTGTGTCTACTCCCACAACTGCCAGCTGCAGCTACATTCCAGCAGGACAAAACTGACAGATTAGCAAAGGAGACGTGCAGATAAATTTTTACCAAGAATTGAATGTAGTAGTATCTAAGAATAAATAACCATCTGTCTACTTTCAGAGCACTTTTTTATACATGCATTAGCCACTAAATAATATTTCCTGTAGGTTGAGGCAACAGGAAGGAAGGAAGGCTGTTAACTCTATATTTAAATTACTTCACAAATGCTTAAATAATGTAGTGAAGAAAGCTAGATCAGAGTTTCTTATGTTTCAAGCACCTATTAAAAACCAATAGAGACAGATAAATTATCAGCTAAAAGATGGCTTTTAGGGAAAGATGCCTGAACATTACTCAAAAGCATTGAACAACATGTCTAGAAATAGAAAATGCTACGCATTAAAAAAACACCAACAACGCAGAACTAAAGATAGAATGATGAATGAGCCTAGTATCAAAGAGACAGAAGAAGCAGATCTATAAAGGTACCTGGATCTTAACTCCTCAATTTCAACAGAAATTAGGCAAAACTGAAAAAAAAAAAAAAAAAAAAAACAACAAAAAACTGTCCCTCTAATGTTTCATAGCGTCTATTACTGAGAACCTACCTTCTTCAAAACACATTCATGATGAAAAAATGGTTCTATTAGAATGGTAGAAAACATTGTGTTCAAAACCTTAAGAAAACTTTAACATATCTCTATAGTAGACATCTTAATCGTTTCTGACTGTGTGATGAGTATCACAAACATTGATTTGGAAGAGAATAATAAACCTCAGGACAATCCCAGCTCCCCATTAGACAAAGTTTTTGGCATTAAAGGTCTTGACTACTGTTAATCCACAAGAGTGTTTAAACAGACTTACTAGCTTGTAGACACTCATTTGCAGAATCTTAAAAAGCAAAACTTAAAAATTTCTCGATGAACACCTATTTCAAGGACTTGTGACACCAGTCTGAACCTTTTACCGAAGGCAAGAACTGGCCTAACGATGGAGTTCCTTAAGCATCAACAAAAAGAAGTGTCATGGCCTCAAAGAAAGGAACTAAAAGTGAACAAGTTCACTAGCAGAAGGCCAAGATTAGTACGGTGACAATATATACACATTCGCGGGGTCATCCAAAAAAGGCGACCACAATGCTGCCATGGACAGCTTGAGTTCAAGCTAATCCACACCCTGCAACAGTTACAAATGCCTTCTAGCTCACAGCGATGGATTTCTTTTGTCACACCAGCATTATAACTCCATCATTAAAATAAAACTGGGAAAACGCACCAAACCTTTCAGCCTGCGCTCTCAGGCGAACAAGTCTGAATGTTTATGCTTGGTTCCAGCTTGTATCCATCCCAACACTGAGGACTCTGTACATCTTTTATTTATAGTCAATACTGAGACTTTGCAAGGAATGTTCTCTTTCCAGCATTGGGCAAGGATTTATTTTCTTCCTGTCTGCTATGTTTTACAATAGACATGTCTGCTAAAAAGTTACACTACAAAGAGACTATTTATAAAAACACATTTTACATCTGCATCACAGGGATTCAGAAGTTGATGCTATTATAAAGATCTTTATACAAGCAGGATAGTATCTGGAACAAGTCTGAGCAGGAAAGATCACGTTACTTCTTCTCCTTTCAAAATCTATTTTATACTGCAATTTTCTACTCCATCCATTAAGGAAGTCTTCATAATATTTACTAATTGGCCCTTTTAGCCCAGCTTTACAAAAAACACTTTAGTCAAATAACTGGAACAGTTTGTGTAAGAAAGCTATTCTCGTTATCAGCTTTGACCTGCACAAGCACTCAGCTTCAAATTCTTGCTCTGATGACTTTTTCTTAATATTAATATAATTAAGCAGAGCAATTTAAGAGGCAAGCGCACAAGTGAAAAATACTTTCTGTTGTTACAGCATGTTTTTTTACCACTCTACCTTCCATTATCCAGTGTTACAGTAAAATGAGGCAAGGCTAAATTAAAATGTGGGGGTTTGTGTTGTTTCGTTCCTTATCATTTCCTCATTTTTATCCATAGTCCGTAAATGACTTCTCTGAGCAGCAGTGCTAAAAGGATGCCTTTTATGCAAAGGATGGCAAACGGCCATATGGCTGGTGTCCAGTTCACTCTGTGGATCCCTTGTGCCCACAACCTGCATTTTACTCCCATGCGCTTCAGACACCCTGCCCTGTCAGCATCCCCCTACCTTTCAGATCTCACACTTTTTTTGCATAACATGGTATCATTTCAAATGCTGAATGAGGCACTGGACATTTGATTAACACCATCTTCTTGATGTAGCCCCAAACCCGTGTGTCTTCTGGGTTACTTGCTGTATTGATTTAAATCTGGATTCATATATTACACCAGCTAGAGACTGCAAACAAAAATTCTGAGTACTTCTGCTATTTTTATCACCAAATGCACAAAAACCTGAAACAGAGCTCTCTGAATTTTTAAATGAAAAACAGAATTGACAAACATGAAGCCTTTCTTTGAGGAAAAAATATAATAACACCAGTCAATTAGAAAAGTAAAAAACAAAAGGAAACAGAAGACACCCAAAGCTAAACTTTACCCTCTTCAACATCTTGTTTAGTACTATGACTGAAAAGCGTTCTACCAAACAGAAATGTAGTCTATAAAGGAAAAGATTAAATAAAAACTAAATAAATAATTAATAAAATAAATAATTAATAATAATAAATAAATAATAATAATAAATTAAAAAATAATTATTAGTCACAATCAAAATTCAGAGTAAGAACGTCCTGTTCAGTTCCATGAAGTAAACAGGTTACCATTCCTACCCAGCAAGTGAAAAGGCAAGTCTGAAAGGGTTCCCTGAAAGGATAAGAATTTTCAGCATAAACCCTCTATCTAAAGCTATCTAGAGTTACCTGTGTCATCATCCAATGTCCCAAAGAAAAGGAAAAAGTATATATTTCCTTCAGAAATCTCATAAGACTGCTTTTAAGCAATACCATAATTGATGTTTATGGTAATAATATGGACTTATAGATGTCTGTATTTCTGTTAACAGATTTACCTAGCACGTAGTAACTCATGCATACATGGACTTCATCTTTTACACAACCACATCCATATAACAACCTACAATATAAAAAAGTTTATATGATAAATGTATCATCCCGAGTAAGATCACCTCTTTTTCTTCTAATTCATGTATGTCAAGACCTATTCTCAAAGCCTTCTCCTTCCTTCATTCACTTTTCAAAAAACATCATTCACCTTTTTAAAGTCCGGAGCTTCTCCATAATTACACTCCCTTGAAGCTCAAAAGAAGAGCTCAAACTGGAAGCAGTAGTTTTTCTATATCGTGACTTTAAGGTACCTCATTAAAATAATAGTCGGTGAAATAACCACTGTAATTTTTTATTAAGCATTGAAGAAAGAAACATTTCACAGTCTTTGTTATGTACTATTCAATATTTCATTTTTCCATCAGCATCAAAACCATCTTAACTCTCTATGAAGACTGCAGCTGTACTTATGTGCATATCAACTTCTTTGACAAAAAACACTACTGTTATTTTTTGAAACAGAAAACGGTTGAAAACAATCTGAATTCTCCATGAAAAACTTGAGTTGAAACTTTCATTAGAATCCATGCCCAACAAAAGTGTTATAGGTCTCCAGGTATGGTAATGACAGGTGATCACACCAAAACACATTAAAAAAAAAATCACAAATGACTCAGTTCACATTCATAAAATGCATTGACCACTAATTTTAGTGTAAATTTGCATTTATGCTTTTCTGAAATACATTTATAATCCAAACAGAATTTCAATAAAAAAAATCAGGACATAAATTTGGGATGTATACACAAAGAGAGCAGGGTTATATCTGGGTAGAGAAAACAAAAGCAGATAATTTAATGTGCTCTCTCACATGTGCTCTTTATCCTTTTGTCTTCCTCCCCTTACTTCAGTTCTGTCCCTCCTCCTTCCTCCCGCTTTTACCTTTGCATTTTCCTTACCACCCACCAACTCCTTTCTGCCTCCATGTCCTTCCTTCCACCTTGCCTTCTTGTTTCTTTCACCACTGTCCTGACAAATAAAATTTCCCAATCTAGAGGTCATCTTTGATATTGGAAAGGCAGAAGTGGGGCAGCAGCCCATACCTTGATTAATACCTTGTGACCTAAATGTGTGATTTCTAAACCTTATGTTCCAGATTTACAGGAGCAGCTAAGGCCAAGGAGCCTGCAGAGATTTGACTATTTAAAGGTAGACTTCCCTCAGACTGACAGTTCTCACTGGACAGAATGCAACACTTTTGCTTAACAAATTGAGGATAAGCCCTGAGATATATATGTATTAAACTAAGCTTAACTTATTGACAGATGCATGAAGCATCTCTGTGCAGGTTACAAACACTAGGCCATTACGCTGTTTTTTATAACCAACAGGAGTACGCTCTAATAACAGGCACCTCCTTAGTGTCCACATACACATCTTCATTCTGTTCACAAAAAAATAAAAAAAGTAAATGTTTTTCCAGTCATGTAAATGCATCAATAGGAGTAAACACAAGGAGCAAAAAATGTCAGGTTTCTTTGGGAAACTGAACCAAAGCCAGCAAGTGACACAAAACTCCTGGAGCATTCTTGAGGAAGCCAGCTTTCCTTTAAAACAGACATGATACGTGCAAGAAACAGTGGTGGTGTGCAAATGTTAGTACTGACACTGTTTATACCTTATCATTCACAATGCAATCATGACAAACTCATGCCAACAGAACTGTATGTCTTCTCATACTTCCTGAATTAATGCTGTTCTCTCTTTCCGAGCTGAGCAGACAGCCAAAACAGTTTCAAGCTGTTTCTTTAAAGAAAAAGCTGGAGATAAATTCAAATGGTTTTGGTATAGTTTTAATACTTTTATGTCCTTAAGTATTTTGAATTTTTCCTGCTTCTCTTAAATGCACAGACACAAACTTAACAAAGCAATAGCCAGCAGAGACACCTTCACTCATGTATCCTTTTGTTTTGAGCAGGGACACATACACACTTTTGAGTGGAGGCTGCTATCACTTCACCTAAATTCTTCATAAAAACATACTTTTCTTTAAAAAAAAGTGGTTATAGCAGAAGTATGTTTTTCATCTACAATCACAAATACACATATGTCTGAGAATGAACCATATCCCCTACTACAAAGACTACTGAATGCTACCCCATTACAAGTTCAAATTTCTAGTTGCTTACACTTTTGTCAAACTAAGTTTTTGGACTGCAGTTCTCCCAGACTGAGAAGAAACACCTGGGTCAGATTAAGGGATTTAAAAAAACAAATAAATAAAAGACAAAAAAAAAAAGGAAAGAAAAAAATAAAAAAAAAAGGACTAAACTGCCAAGTTGCTCAGGTTTGATTTCTAACATAACTGTTGCCAGAAAGAAAATAGTTTTCTTCTGTCAAAAATACTGGGATAACATTCTTTCCAAAAGCTCTATTATTCCGAAGATTTACATCAAGCACTGAAAGCACTGTGTTTTTGTGACTGCACACACCACTAAGAGCGGCCAGTGGCCCTCCCACCCACCAAGGCCCACTGAACCGCCAAGGCACCCATCCATGCAGCTAAAATTCCCTCCAGGAGCTGTCTGCATGCCAAACGCCCGTCCCTGATGGTCTCTTACACATGCTGCGCACACATCAGACAGGATCTGCCAGCGGGTGCAGCCCAAAGCTGCGCCGGGAGCACACGGATGCCGTGCCCACACGCCCGCAGGGGACTTGCCTGTCACCAGGAACTTCTCTGAACTGCTTCCACAGTCAGGCTGCGCCAGCCTGAGTCTGATCAGCTTTGTCCTTATAACCACACAAATGATGCTTTATTTCTTTTTGTATTTCAGATGAGTGACAGGAGAAATTATTAAAACTTCATTCAAGAGAGCTGGCTCTGTTCAGCCTGGAGAAGAGAAGGCTGAGAGGGGATCTCATCAATGTTTATAAATATCTCAAGGGTGGGTGTCAAGAGGATGGGATCAGACTCCTTTCAGTGGTGCCCAATGACAGGATGAGGGGCAATGGGCACAGACTGAAGCACAGGAGGTTCCATCTGAACATGAGGAGAAACTTCTTTACTTTGAGGGTGCCAGAGCCCTGGAACAGGCTGCCCAAAGAGGTTGTGAAATCTCCTCCTCTGGAGACATTCAAACCCACCTGGACACATTCCTGCGTGATCTGCTCTGGTGAACCTGCTTTAGCAGGTGGGTTGGACTGGATGATCTCCAGAGGTCTCTCCAACCCCAACCATTCTGTGATTCTTAAAAGTTGGCTAAGCAGGTATGAGATAGTAAGGCTTTTGCCACCACCCATCATAACCCAGATTTTAATTTGAACATACACATTTTCAATAAATTCACATATTTTTCTATATGGTCCCAAATTTAATGATACCCTACTACAACCTACGCATACTTTTATATTGCTTCCTTGCTCTTATTGAGCCCTTCCACTGCCCTAATCTACCCATTGTCATTGCACAACAGACCTGAAGGAAGGTTGCAAACTGTTCAGTGCTTTCTGGTTTTGTTTCATTTAAGGAAGAAAACCATAAGTGAGATTAACAGAACGGATTAAGTTCATTTATCATCACAAAGCTGCCATGGATGCTGTTGTGTGCAAAGTTTTCTCCAATGCTCTGGTTTCTACAATTTACCTGTTATTTCAAAACAGAGGCTTCATGATGCCAAATTGTACACACAGCATTGCAATTTTTAAGTTTAAAGAACAGCAATGCTCCCTCTACAAACACCTCTACTAATTCACATTAAGGCTAGACGAAATATGAAATTTTAGCTATAGCAAATATTTAAAAAACAGCTGTTACAAATTATATGGGGCATTACCCTTCAAATAAGTTGCATATAGACATGTAAGTGGAAAAGTAGAGTCATTCATAAAAGAACAAATAACTTACTGAGCATTTTCAAATTCTGCAGACACAGTATAATACATTTCAATATGCACTTAAAACGGTTAGAAGAATTTGCTGAAATGGGGCTCATTTTTATGTATATGTCTTATTCAATTTAGTAATTCCTATGAGTACTAGTAGGAATTAGTTGTGGTCACTGGTTAACACAAATACACCCATGTAGGACAACTTAACATATATTAAAAAAAAAAAAAAAAAAAAAAAAAAGAAAAAACAAAAAACAACCCACCAACTAGAAGACCTAAAAATCATTCCCAATTTAAGCAGTGTGTTGAGAAGGGGATAATCTAAATGCTCTGAAGCTAAAGAACATCATTTCAGAGGTCACCTTAACTCCAGGTGCCAATTCAGAATTACGACACCAACACAACCAAGTTCTTCCTCCAGACAAGATAACTGCTTTTACCTTTATTTCTGCAACTGATGTCACGGACACAGCAGGGGATATGAACAGAGTTTAATTCATGGTTCACATGTGACTCTTAATCCTGAGAATAGGGTTTTTTCTCTTTTTCTTTTAAACACAGCTTATGGTCGTCATTTCCGAAATAGGATAATGCTCATGTACCTTCCAAAATCCATTTCAAGGACAAAACTAATACTGACAAAGAGTTCAACTGCAGTGCTTGTAGGTATTTAGAAACATGCACTGGGATTAAACAAAAACAAAAAAAAAAAAAAAAAAAGAAAAAGAAAAAAAGAGGAAAAAAAGAAAGGTGGGAGACAATAGCATTTACAAGGAGCATCCTGTTTGAATTCATTAAGGAATGCCGTCAGTTCGACATTTCAAGTGTACTGCTTTAACAAAGAAAAGGTACCACCAGCAGGTCTGAGCTCCTTCTCAGAGGTTATTTTGCATTTGCTTATAAACTTTTCCAGT
Source organism: Columba livia (assembly GCF_036013475.1). Taxonomy (NCBI): domain Eukaryota; kingdom Metazoa; phylum Chordata; class Aves; order Columbiformes; family Columbidae; genus Columba; species Columba livia. The sequence continues at coordinate 196,715,283 of NC_088602.1, forward strand.
TTGTTTTTGTGTCCTGTACAAAAGCAGTATACAAACAGGACAAACTGACTATACAGAAGCAGTTTGATTATTCATAAAGGCAAAAGAAAAAAAATGAAAAGAAAAAAAACTCCCCCCAACTTAAGTTCAAGAATTGCTATGTAGAGAAACAGAAAGCAAAAGCACAAAAGAAATGCACTTTAAAACTGGTATTTAAACTCATTAAACAAAGATTTTAACACAAGCCTTTATGCCTCCAGTTATTAACAAAAGGCTGAGTGGATGCATTGTTATGTTACCTTAAAAGAATGCATATTCAGGCCAGATGTAAAATTTTGATTTAAAATACACACTCCTGCACAATGCACACATACAAAACCACACCATTAGTAATAATTTACTATAACTTACTTATTATTCACGTTCCACATGGCTTCACAAATATTTCCGGTTTTGTTACTTTTAATTATTAATTACTCCAAGTGACAGAAATTATAAGGCATAATACGATTAAACTTTCAAGATATATTAGGCTTAAAAACGTGATATTTTAAAGGGTTTTTGTCAAATGCATAAATCAATCAGTTAAACTAAGTCATTCTAGTATGCTCCTTAATGAGAATATTGACAAAAATGGGTTTCCTTCTTCACAATCACAACAAAAGGAATATCAAGAGAATCTTGATTACAGGTATTCATTAGATAAAGCTTAGAAAGCTTCTTAAAACACCCTGTAAAATTTTATATACGTAACACATACATGCTAATAAATCAAGCTGGATTTCTGCACTTCGCTCCATACAACGTTCCAGTTCTCCATCCACCAATGAGTCTGTTTAGTGTTGCAATAATTCATGTTTGAAAACCACGTCTAGTGTTAGTGAATTAAGATAATAATTTTATTCTTCCACATTACCACCATTTCAGTTTTCAAAGACAGCAAATTTCCAGATTTTTACTAATCTCACATAATCAGCATTAGGGTTCAAAACTACCACATAAATCTGCAGAACCTGACTGACAGATTCAAATTCCCATTATACACGCATGGTATAGCTGCAAAGAACAGATGAAAAGAATGGCAGTTGTCTTAAAGCGTAACATATTCAGAAAACTTACCCAGTTCTTAAACATCTACATTTTTTCTGATAAAATGCACATAAGACATTATTTTTAAAACTGCACTGATATTACTCTAGCAAACAGCTGGCTTCTGTACTCTGCTAAGTAAATCTACCTCCAACATGACCTGGAGGGATGAATGCTTCAACGATCTGATGAGATATACTTCAATTTCAAGCTGTTCTCAAAAAAAAAGCTGATTATGAAGATGCTTGGACACTTTCTCTTCTCTATCTAACCTTATTGACTGACCTCTCAGCATCTAACCGTATTGACTGACCCTTCATTTAGCCTGATCATGAGACGAAGCGCTATCCACCATTCAGAGACAGCTACCACTCACCCCATCAATCAGAGTGGCTGATGGACTGACATCGTGTCTAAATAAAGCCTAGCAGCCACACAAAGATAAGGTATCATTAGCTGCGTGCAGATAGGTGTTACCCTCAAACATGGAGACACTGCATCCGTTTTTTGCTGTCCTCACAGCTATGCTTACTCCATAGGCCTTTCTACCATGCATAAAATTTCACCCTAGCTTTCAAGAAGAAATCACGTTTTAAAATCGTGCTCTGCTCGTTGAAACACATATAAGTACATTGATGCAAAATGCTTAATCAAGTGCACAAATGAGTAGCATGCCCACGGCAAGTGTTTTCTATGGTAGACATACCATTGGACCAGCTACAAAATGTAGATTTGCTCTCTTGTGCTCAAAGAAGAATAACTTTTAGGAATACCACAGGCCTAAACGTGATACGTAATACAGCTGCAGACCCTGGTGCTACCTGCGTGCCCCGCATCCAGCGCTGCTGAACAAAAGGGAAAAGCCCGGCAGGTTAAAGTTTGCAGCGGGAGACGGGAAAGCTCCCGTGGGCTCCGTTGTCTGGCGTCAACGCCAGCGGGGACCGGCCCAGGGTGCAGCCGGGCAGGGTGCAGCCGGGCAGGCCGCCGCCTCCTCCATTCACACTCCAGTCACCGAGGCCAACGCGCTCCTCACACCCCCGGCCCCTCGCAGTCCCCCGGCACGACCCACGATCGCCGGGGCCGGGGCCTGTGCGCGGCCCACACCCCCCGCCCCGCGCTGCCCGGGGCCGCCCCTCTCACAGCCGTGAGGCCGCCGAAGCGGGAGCGCCCGCCCTTCGCCTCCCCGGCCGAGCTGCCCACCTGAGCCCGGGCGGCTGAGGGCGCCGCCCCCGCCCTGCCCGTCCTTCCCGGCCGGCTCCCTCCTTCCCCCTCAGAGCCGGGCGAGGCGGGGGGCACCTACCCGGGAACTTCTCCTCCTCCTCGCCGCTCTCGGAGTCGGTCTGCATGGGTTCCTCGGCGAAGTTGACCCCGCGGGCGTCGAGGGGGGCCCGGCGCGGCGGCTGGCCGCCCCTGTCATGGCCGGGCGCGGGGGTGCCCGCCTTGCGGCCACTCGCCTCCTTGTCCGCGGCCGCCTTGGCCGCCTCCTCCTTGAGGCGCCCGAAGTACTGGAGGGCGAACTCCAGCAAGTCCCCGGGCTGGCTCCGCAGCACCTCCACCGTGAAGCCCTGCAGCAGCTCCGTCAGCCCCGCCGGGATGGAGATGCTCATGCCGGGGCCGGCCGGGGGGGCGCAGCCTGGCTGGGAAGGGGGAGGGAGAGGGGAAGGGGAGAGGAGAAGGAGGAGGGGGGACAGCCCGCGGGCGACGGCTGGGGCCGGGGGTCCGCAGCCCGGAGACGAGGCGCGCCCGGCGGATCGCCCGTGGGCAGCGGGAAAGGGGCGGGCGGCGGCGCAGGTGGGAGCGGGCGGGGGGCGGGTCCGCGGCGGGCAGCGGCTCCCTGGCAGCCTCGGCGGCCGCAGCGTCTCACTCCGCTTCGCCCCACACTTGGCGCGGCGGCCCCGTCCGTGACTGAAGCCTCCCCGCCCCCGCCGCCTCCTCCCCCCGCGCCGGGGAACCTCGCACACATGTGACCCGGGAAACCATGACAACCTCCCGCCGGGGACTGCGGCCCGCAGCGCGCCCCCGCCCGCGCCGCCGGAGGGAGGCGGGGAGCGGAGCGGAGCGGAGCAGAGCGGGGGGCGGCCCGTCGGCCCGGCCCGCCTTGCGGCGGACCCCGGCGGGGCGGGGGGCCCCTCAGGGGCGGGTAGGTAGATCTTGCCGCCGGGCGGGGTGCTCTTTGCCTTCCCGAGGCAGTTCGCTGGGTTCTGCTCATACCCCTTTCCCCGGCCGAGGCACTGCCCCACCGGGCCGCCGCTCCCGGCCACCGCGGCCTCCTGTCTCCCCGGATCCCCGCTGTGGGTGCCTTCCCACTGTGGGGGATCCAGGCACCCGCGCTGGGGATCGGCGGGGATTCCTAATGAGCAGACGTGTCCCTGGTCAGTGAAGAAACACGGTGGATGTATTTCATAGCCAATTACTGCTGTGCTTTTCACAGCCATGTACCACCTTAAAGATATTCCCCACATCATTCATATACATAGATATGTTATCTATTTATATTCATCTACATTATTTAGGATTAAACGAGTGACGTGGTACTAGAAAACACATCCTGTTTGTCAGCTGTTTGTCCATGAAAGAAAAATTTAGCTGGAGAAAGAAACAATCGTTTAAAAAATGTCCAATTTAAACATTGGCAAATGCCAACGCTCAGCATAGACACCCTTCCAAGTCATGCTGCACAGACTACTTAGCACAGTGGTAAGCGCTGCTTGTCATCACTAGGAAGCTTGAATGTTTTAAGTAAGTAAGTAGCGATTATGGGTGCCATGTTTTCATAAGGCTTTACTAAATGCCTCTTGAAAGTGAGATCCTTGGAATGCATGAAAACTGCATCACCCCCTGATTCCTAATCACCTCTGAACATTTGGCCAACGTTTTGGTGTTCCAGAAGTATCTATTAGAGTCTTATTTTTATGCACCAAGTGAGTTGGCTGCTAAAAAGTCTGAGGTTGGGACTACTTTGCTGTTTGATAATTGATTTCACTAAACATTCAGGATCACTCAAATTGCCTTGAAATGTACTTCATCAGGGCTTCGGGTAAGACAAGCCGTCAAAATTCAAGTTCGTACTAGCAAGAAAGACTGTAAGACCTGACTTCAAGAAAGTAATATGTGACAACAAAATACAGCAATCCCTATGATGCTTTTCACACAGATCTGGATCTCAAACCATTTTTAATTGAATTAGTTTCCAAGTGAAACCAAATGCTTGCCATGGAAGCATTTTCAGGATGAGCTTATTCACAAATTGGATCTTCAAAGTGTTACAGACCAGGCAAATTAGTGAAGTGAGTGATCCGTGCATGCACTGGTGATATTGCTGCCCTGCAGCGGGCGAGAGAAACTTCCACCAATGGAGCTGTGGAATACCTTTGAGCAACATCTTGTGGCTTAATTTCTCTCAGCAGGAAAAGCCTACAGCTCGCCATTGTGAAGTGCTTATTTGAAGTGAAATTCACTGACGTTTAGCACTGTCCCTCCTGAGGAACATCATCAAGGTCAAGGCAAATCCTTGGGGGGCAGGCCACCAGAGCTCTCGGGGCTGCAGAGGATTGTTCCACCAGCGGGCTCTACGAATTGCTGCAGTGTCCTGGGGGCCTGGCAGCCTGGCCAGCACACCCACACTCCATGTTATGCCCCGGTGCTGGCCTGCCCTGACCACAGCTGCCTTTACAAAGCACTGCTTGTGTACCATGTAGCCACAGACCTTGTGATGGCCAAGAATCGAGTGCAGTAGGAAAGCTGACATCTGTACGTTATGGGCAGGTGTGTACCTTAGTCACTCTAGAGCGTGGTTCAGCTAGAAATGCCAGATTGACTCATTTAAAAGTTCAGGAGCTTAAAAGCCCTCTCACACCACTGAGAGGGTGGACCTCTTTGTGATGGGGTCGAGGGGTACCTAAGTTCTGACGAAACCTCCAGGAAGGGAAGTGTTGGTAATTGTTGCCTTCCAGGCACTAGGTGTTCTATGAGCATACGATATTCTATTTTCTGGAGTCTTCCAGAACTAACAGAATTGTCATCCCTGAGGTTTTCTCTTTGCTAGACAAGGCACCCTATTATTCTAGGAATTTACCATCAGTATAGTGTCTTTTGCCATCTAATCAAGGACTTACCTTGCCAGAACCTCCCATCCTCCCAGATATGAAAGGAGATTGCTTCTTTGAGGACATCTGCAAAAATCAGTCTTTGATGTTTGTATGCAAAATTGGGATAATTTGAATAGGAGAATCTGAAGTGGTGGCACTCTAAAGAATGATTATTTTTTAAAATTTTCAAAACAGCCAAAAATGTTTGTGTCTAGCGAGACTCATCTTGAGTTTTGGTGTGTCTCAAAGGATGGCAGTGAACTTCGTAGTTCAAGTTGGTGTGTCATCTTGTTTCCTTACTTTCTATTCCAAGGAGCTTGCATTGACATTTAAAATGCATTTAAATCCATGTAAGGACAGCTGTCCCAAAATGTGTTATGTCTAGCGGAGTGAACAGTTAGGTAATGAGAACATCAGACAACTCTCCGATAAGTTTTATTAGTTGCTACTGATTTGTGTGTGTCATTCTAGTTCAGCGGTCAACATCATCTTGAAATGAAGGAGTATAAAAGCTACAAAAGTCCTGCTACACTGAAAAGGGATTAAGCAGAACATTTCCCTCACAATTACCGAGAAAATGATGTGAAGACTTGTGTTGTTTCCGTTCCTCCCAGGCAGAAGATGCATGCTCCATAATACACTGCTCACCAGCTTTGCCTGTCAATCTGTGCCCTCACCTGCTTTAAGGCTGTGAAAAAGGAGGAGACTGCAGCTAGGAGCTGAGAAATAGCAAGCACTGTGTCTCCAACACGACAATTCCAGACAGCACACTTCAGACAGTGACTGGGACTGCTTCTGTCAGAGATTAGAGAATCACATCTTTTCTGATCATGTAGAGGACAATGAAGAGAGTGCAGAAGGAAGGGGCAACAGACCTTCAAGTCTTCTTTTTATCAGAGTAAATGCAAATTTAACAAATTCAGTAAACTTGAGCTAAGAAAGTCCAGCCAACAGCCAAATACAGCCTTTTTTTCTGACAGCTTTCAACTTCTTGCCTGGTAGGAACATCCTTCTCCAGTCCTTCCAAACATGTTCTCTCAAACACCCGTCTTTTAATTAATCCTGGCTAAGCTCTGCAGTGCAGAAGGGGCAGAGCAGGCACTTAACATCCTGAGTGAAAGACTGGGTAGAGCCTTTTCTCTGGAGTGAAAAGTAACTTTAGCAAGCACACTAGTGGAGCACAAGTTTGCAAAAAAACCTCTTTGTTACCTTCTTGGAGGCAAGAAGGACTGTCAGACTCTGGTCTCTGTAGTAGTCTCTCTCCTAAGCTGGCAAACGAGCAACTCCCAAAGGTGGCTTTCAATGGAAAGAGAGTTCATGTTGTACTGGAGAAAACACAGGACAAAACCTGGCCCTATATCTATTGCAGTGTAGTAGGAAAAGGCTGACGTTTAGGTGTGGCAGATGTTACTCTCTGCATTTCCTGCATTTTAACAAATTTTTGTTTGTATTAGCTTAAATCTTTTGTCACGTCTTTTGGAATTTTGAATGCAGACACACTTTGCATGCTGCATGATTAAAAGCTGCTGCTGACAAGCAACCTGGAAATCCCTTCATGTTTTATGTTTACTTCAAAATGTCTTTAGCTGCATGGCAATGTTTTTCCTTGCTGGCTTTTGATCAAGCAATAGCTGGTTTGCAAGTTTTGAACAACCACTTTAAGTAGGAATAATCATGTTCCAAAATACCTTTCAAATGTCACATATATTGACTTTTTTTTCTCTTCTCAGTTTTCAAACCAGCTCATGCCAGCTTACTAGGCAAATCTTGCTCACAGATTTTTCTTACAAACAGTTTTTAATGGCAATCATTCAGCCATAGATTTTTTCAGCATTTACAAAACTTGCAGCTGTGCAGATCCATAGTTTCCTGCTTTTCTATTTTACTCATTAGAATGATTTGTCACTATTATTATTTTACCAAATCCGTTACCAGACCCAAATCTATTTATCAGAAAAATGTTCAGTTCTATCAACAATATGACAAACTAGTGTCTGTAATTGATGGATCAAATTTTAACACGTTCCTCATGACTCTCCCTTTACTTGAATCTCCTGTTCTCCTTCTCATACTCTTTGCTCTGCCTGTGCTTATTTTTCTGTGGATTCAAAACACTTAACTCATCCCTTGCCTGATGTAAATCTAGAATGGTAAGGACCAAGTAGCCGCTTACATGCTCACATAAAATTCTTACTTATGCCAATGAGGGTTTTCCCTGGGCAAGCAGAAAGGCCGAGTTTAAAACTTGGCATGGAAGGAATCCAACTCACAAAACAGAATATTGGTGAAGCATTATAAATTAAACAGCCCCTGCTGTTTTCAGTACCAATTCATGATCGATTTAATCCGATCTAAGGTTTGAGGAGTTTCCCCCCACCAAAATGGCACCCTGCTATCCCTTGAACAAGTGTTTCTGTCCTCTCCCTTCTATCACCCTTTAGCACTTGTGGGGCTATGTGGTCGGTCAAACGAAATGCCTGATAGAGGTGAGATGAATGAATCATCATGCTGACAGAGAGGAGAGAGTGGAAATCACGGCTCAGGAGGAGTAGTGTCAAACCATCCTTTAATCAGCAATTCAAATTTAGATTGGCTTACACTGGGCATGAAACCAAGTGTTCAAACAGCCTCATCTACTGAGATAATATGGTCAGAAGAATTGTAGAATATCATGTCTTCCGACCTCAAGTCCCTTACTTTTCCCCTCACCCTAGTCCTTCTTAACCCAAAACTGGGCTGTGCAGTTAGTATGAGCTTCATGACCTATGTGACTGTTATTATCCGGTGAATGAACAGCTGTTGATTTCCATTGAAATCTATTGTTTGTGATCATTGATATTCAGAAACTATTGGATACCCTCTTTTAGACAATTTGTCCTCTTTATGTGCCTCAATTTGAGCACTCACAATCACCTGTAATTTCTGTAAAACAAACAAACAAACAAAAAAAAACCCTAGGATTTTTAAAGGCAATATAGTGATTGCTGAATTCATCATTAAAAGTAAACCTTCTCATTTTAAAAATAATGAGATAAAATGACAGTGTAGCTGTAGTAGATTCTGGCTTTTTTGAGGATCTTATTTTGTATGGCGTCCTACATAAAAATGGCATTGTACACTGTCAACAGAACCTGTTAAATGGCTAACAGACACAGCTCTCCAAGTAGCTGACAACAGAAAATCATCATCAGATGGAGAAGTTCCCCAGGAACTGACAGTAGGCTGCTTCTATTCAACACCTCCTGCAGTCACTTGGGAGTAAGTATAAATGTTGGTGATATAATTTCCAGATGACACAAAACCGAGTCAGAACAGTGATATCAATGAGCTCAGGAAAGTGCAGAGTGGTCTGGATAGCTTCTCCATTTAAATAAAATCTTTCTTTACACAGCTACACACTGTCATAGTCTTCAGAAGGAAGAGTGCATGGAGGACTTTATCTTGGAAAGCAGTGCTTCTAAAGGGGTTTAGGGATCAAAATGGAAAAACAGCTTGACTTGTATTCCCAGTATAATTTTGTAGAGAAAGAGGCTAATGAGATTCTGGGTTGTTTCAAGAGGGACCCCAAAAACAGGAATGAGGGATCTTCCTCTTGTAAAGCACTCTTGAGACCAGTAAGTATATGGCCTACAGTTTGGGCGTTCATGTGTTCAAAAGAATATGTAAAAATAGGAGATGTGCAGAAAAGAGACACGGGAATTATTCATAAGGTGAAGGAAATGCCTGGAGGTGAAAAGACTGGAAGAGATAAGAGACTTTATCTAAGCAGTTGTCATTATGCTCAGTAGAAGAGGCTTATACTGAATGATCTAAGTGATATCTAAGGATATCTGAATGATCTAAGTGATATCTAAGGATATCAGTCTAGATAGTCTAGTGGTTCTTTCTAACCCCTTTAAGGCAAATAATAGTATTGGTCTGGCTTGTCAGAAATGGCTCAACATATTCTCATGAAAAGTCAAACTCTTTTGTGTCTCTAGAGGAACACACAAATATCCCAAAAGATTCAGTAGTTCTTAGACCTTATGAAATATGAAGTAACAGTGAGAAAAACAGTAAAAATATGCTTTTTAAAACCTACAGTCACCACTGTGCATGCTTGGGTATTATTTAAATGAAAAAAAAAAGAAAAAAAAAGAGCTACAGTGAAAGGATAGTTTTGCTTTTCATTTTCCTTGAGGGAGCTGGGGAATCTGATGATTTTTCAAACAGGAACTTTCTCCCTGCAAACCCTCTTCTCCTCTTAACAGCCCTGAGCTTAGATCTGAAATCTTCAGATCATCTACTCTGTGGCAAAAACAAGGATCAAAGGAGTAGAAATAGCTGTTGGATGGAGATCAACCCCACAGTTCCATGCCTGGCATTGGTCATTAACTGCCAGTGTTCCTCCAAAGCAACCTATTGCGAGGGTTATTCAGAGAGTGGAGTATGTGGTTCTAAGTGATGTCTTCTCCGAGGCAAGAGGCAACTTTTTCATTGGACATTAATTGTTGGGTTTTTGGTTTATGTTTTTTGTTTTGGTTTGTTTGTTTACTTGCTGTTTTTTTCCTGATAGATGTAATTGCTGCTCATTGTTTTCTTGAACAAATTAGTATTTATTCATGGCAGGAAGAATAAAGCATCTGCATAAGTAGTGGTTAAAGAGAACACAGAAGCACCAGCTGAAATATTTTCCTGGGTTTGAACCTGAGTGCAGTGGTAATGTTCCTGCAGACTTTCATCCTGGTGAAAGCAGAGAATAGCGTTAGTGAGTAAAACCACCATTCTGACCCTAATGAAGGATGTGAGGGAAGATGTGTGATTTGAGTTGGAAGAGCTACGTTTGAGACAAGAACCTTAATTCAGAGCAGCAGACCTTAAAGGACAAACATGGATTCTTCATAGCTGTGCACTGGAGTGCCAGGTCTCCAGTTTGTCTCAGGATGGTTTGTTTATAAGAATCATAAATGTGCATTTGATTAAAATGTAATTTAAATGTAATGACCTTTACAGATTCTGGAACAGAAAGACTGTCTTTCTATCTCTCGCTCGTATAAGTATGTCTGTGCATGTATAAATAAAAACACACAGATACATATATGTCTGTATATGAAATTGCTCTTTCTGTTTTGGCAGAACCTAGAGACCCCATCACATTAATCACTCTACAAAGGCAAAGTAAGTATCTTAACTTAGTTGACTTGCGGTGAGTTAAGACTGAGTGTTCAATGTAGACTTATGCATCATTGAATAAAGTATTTGATTATTTTTTATACTTTTCTAAGAAGCAGAAATATTTACATTTTTAAAGTAAAATTCATAATTGCACCACCCTTTCAATATTCCAACTTTAGCCCCAGGAGTGGAATATAAACAGTGCCAGACATGCATTCCCATAAGTTTTTTATCATTGTTTTTGGCACAATCTATTTTTATTCAATTCTATGGGAAATGCACACACTTTGTGCAGTTGCCAGAATTTTATTTCCCAATGCCCTCTATTTATTTCCAAGTGTACCCTTTTTCAGATTCAACTACTTTTGCAATAGCACATTTCCATGTTTTGTCATGTAAGTAATCCTTGCTCATACTGAACCCATTTGCTGAGGACAACGGTTACGTAAGTGGAGCTGAAAGGGCGGCCATGTAAGTTAGTGAAAGTCTCCCACACTGGTTTTAAGTTGGTTTTTCTTCCTTTTTCAGAGTTTGCTGTTATTCACGCTCACTCTACCTAAAGGCTGCGTGGACATAGCTGTGTCTGGAGCCAATGGGGCAGAATCTTTGCTTTGTTCAGATTCTGCTGAGTGTTTGTTCCAGAGTCCAGCGGTTGTTGGGGAGATGGTGATGTGTTGCTGAAATCCCTCCCTCTGGGCGTACATTGCAGGACAATTTGGAGGCTGCCCAAATTTCTTAGCAGATTAATCTGCAGGAAAGATCTGTAAGCTGGGGCTAGCCAGAACACATCAGGCTTCAGACCAATTTACAGCACAGTTGCATAAGGAGTTATGGAGAGGTTGAAGCTGATAATGCACCTGTTGTACAAGAGACTAGATTTGGCTGTGGAACCTGCCCCAGAAGGATGATTTACTTAAATAAGGACATGGTCCTTCGTCAACAAACTCAGGTTTGCATGGTACTTTTCAGGTCAACATAATTTTCTGCCCTAGGCCACTTCCACTCAGTGGGCTTTTTATCTTGTTTACCTTAAGGGCTTGTTTATGTGTTAAAGTCAACGTAACAATACCCTTATGTCCTTACAAACCATCCTTTTATATTATTACCATGTAGCCTAGTCAAGGTCTCCTGTTTTCAGACACAGAGTTGCAGTCCCAGCACAGTCCTTTACAAAGTGCCCTAGATATGTCCAGACTGCATATAGCTGGGGCACCACTGGAGAAGATCTCTCCCAAACTCCCTTGCAGCATGCTGTGTAAAAACCGTTTTACCACTTGTCCCAAACCAAACTTATCTGTGGCACATACACCACAGAACTCAGATCATGAGATCCTGCATAAATGCCCTACCTGTATCTCACAGCATTATCTAGCAAAGCCTTCAGACAAGTATGGAAAGCAATAAATGTTTTCTTGAGGCCAGATGTTTAGGTCAGTAGGCCTTCCTGCTTTTTCCACCTGCCTTGGTTTATACCTGGTATCTCAAATGTGGTCTTGTTGCTGAAAGTCTATCTGAATGTTATACACTTCTTCCCACAACACATATAGCAAAGATCTGGGGCCAGGGTACTCCCCTTGCCCTGTGGATTTCCCCATCATCCTTCTGCCACCTAAATGGTGGCACAGCTTCCTTGTCCCATAAGGACTTGGACCACAAGCAGCTGGGTTCAGCAGCGGCGGGCAAGGCACATGGACTGCTCAGATGTGGGAAGGTGAGAAGGTTCTCTCTGGGTCTGAATTAATGACTGCATCTCAAAACTGTGATCCATTGTTGTAGCAATTATTCAGGAGGCAAGGCTGCAAGGTTGCAAATGAAACACACATTTTTTATAGCAAGTCTCCTCAACTAATATTGTTGTCTAGGCCCTTCAATTCACATACGCAAAAAGTAGCCCTCTAAAGGCCTGATAACCTCAGTCTTCTAAAGCCATATAACTCATAAAGGAAAGACGAGGAAGATTTTGAAACCTGGCACCTATGGAGAGCTAGATCTTCATGAAGTGGCAATGAAGTGGAGCCTCTCAAACTGGCAACATCAAGACAAGCCTTGCAGACCAGGTTGTCTCACAGAATCCATTGCACCATAAGTATCTTTCCCTGAAAAGCCAAGAATTTCCACAAAGGAAAGGGACATGGCTGTTCTTCCAGTCAGCCTTCAAAGTAGCTGTTTCAAAAGATGGTCCACCAAGTCAGTTCACCAAAAGAAATCTACATTAAGCATGTGCTGCAGAATACTTCCTTCTTCTCTGCCCCACCAAAAAACAAAAGGAAAGAAAATTTAAAAATCATTATAATAAAGAGCTGCAAGGGCTGTAGACTTGTCCCTGGTAACATCTCTGGCCTGTCAGCTATTTCTAAATTTCAGGCTCTGAACACCTCAAAGGATGGTGCCTATTTAAGACACATGTGTCTGAGAATGAGACAAGTCTTTTTTTCACACAGTTTATGCAGACTGCCATGAGCAATCAGCTAAGGCATCCTAGGACCTCTAAGCTCCAGTGGGTCTGGGCAGATAACACAGCTTCCGAAGTCCATGTGGATGTGCATGCTTCTCAAAATCATAACCCCTGCTCCTGAGTGCTTGTGTTTGAAAGATCCAAATCTCTCCTGGTAGCTCCACTCTTAAGGACCCTAGAGCGGGCCACTGAGGTCGAAACACTAGCCAAGACTTCGAAACATAGCCTGGCTGCCTTTTCTGTAAGAAAGACAGGGGAATGGAAGTGCGCCAGAACAGTCGCTTTGAAAGGTAAGAATCACTCATGGAGCATCTGCCTGTCTTTGATGGCCTGCAATAATTAGATGCCTGTTTTGGTGTTCTTTTTCTGAAGGTGATGAAGAAAGAATGCAGCAGGAATAGAGACACAATAGTGTGGGGATCTTTGCGTGAGAGAATTCTCCTTGACCAACCATAGCCCTGGCAAGACCAGTTTCAAAGTAAGTCCTTGGCATTTTATCCTTCTCAAAAATGTCAGGGTGATGCTGAAAAGACTGCAATATGGATGTTTCACAGATTCCCTGAACAGGAATAGAAAGAGGAAGATGCAGGGAGTGGATATCCTGTTTTACTAACATTAGGCAGCCAGATTGTCCTGTGGGAGCTGGCAGCAAGGTCCAACTGGTCTTATCCTTATTATAGAATAGGATAATGATTATGGAGAGCACAGAGAGATTCTCAGTATGTGATCAGTGCCACACTGCTGCCTTGGCCGGCTTCCAGTGTGATACACACCAGGCTGACATCCAGGAAGTGCTAACCTGGTTTTATGGTCCTCCCCATGGAATCAGTTTAGCATGGATTCTGGAGATACCAGTCATGACTGCAGCTGGGGTGGAAGTGAAGGAGCATGGGCTGGGATTGCACTGGTGTCACCTGTCCTGGGAAGGTCCAGATCAGGCACATGTGAAAATCCGGTGCGTTTTCCCAAAAATGAGACAGTTCTCTGTGAGTCTCCACCATTTCTTACCCCTCTTTCTTGCCCTTTCAACACAGATGTAAGGAGAAGGAAGTACCATAAGAGACCAGGAGGAAGGGCTGATTCCTTGCAGAACTTTCTTCCACCTGCACCTCTGTGTGTTGTTATACATCTGATGTGGGCAGCACTGCTCCCTGCTCAACATTGGCCCAGCTGGGTGCAAGACAGGAGGAAGGAATGGGGAGGGAGGGCAGACCAGGGCAGGCAGGCAGCAGCATACTGCCTTTCCTGGGACTAAAAGGTCCATCGTATACTAACAGGTCATCCTGGAGAATGGCAACTAATCATATCCGGGGCTTTAATGTGCCCAGTTGCCAAGTAAATTTGGGGATCTTAGCAACTGAGATTTTCCATATTTGGTTGTCAAAGAAAGTGCAGTGAACAAGCCCTTAGTCAATGGCAGTGGCCCTTGGCTGGGTTCATTCTGGTATCTCCATGTCTCTATTGTACTGGGGAGTCTCAGTGTGAGTACTGGAAAGCCTTCACCTGGTCGAGGTCCCACTGAATGGCAGCACTGGCATCTGGTGTATCCATCACTTCTCCCAGTTTTGTACCTTCTGCAAACTTGCTGAGGGTGCACTCTGTCAGATCATCCGGGTCACTAACACAGATGCAGCCTAGTACAGGGTGACCCCTGGGGTATGTCACTAGTGACTGGCCTCCATATTTCTATTATAGGTAAGTATAGGTTAACATCTTAACATCCACCCAAGTTGTTTGCAGGAGCAGGTAAGGATTTTGTCCCTGGAAGGGTTTAATTTCTGCTTGTAAATATATGAAGAGTAATATATATGGAGTTTTTCTAAACGCTTTTGAAAGAGCATATTTTATTTGAGACAGACTGAGTGCTAGAATTTATTTTGGAATAACTGCTACTGTCGTGCTTTAACCCCAGCCAGCAACAAAGCACCACACAGCCGCTCGCTCACTCTCCCCTTGTGGGATGGGGGAGAGAACCAGAAGGGCAAAAGTGAGAAAAACTTGTGAATTGAGATAAAGGAAGTTTAATAGGTAACGCAAAAGCCACGTGCACAAGCAAAGCGAAACAAGGAATTCATTCACTATTTCCCATGGGCAGGCAGGTATTCAGCCATCCCCAGGACAGCAGAGCTCCATCGCGTGTAACGGTTGCTTGGGAAGACAAACACCATCACTCCAAATGTTAATCCCCCTTCTTCTTCTTCTTCTGCCAGCTTTATATGCTGAGCATGACATCAGATGGTGTGCAGTATCCCTTTGGTCACTGGGGTCACCTGTCGCAGCTGTGTCCCCTCCCAGCCCCTTGTGCACCCCCAGCCCATTTGCTGGTGGGTGGTGTGAGCAGCAGAAAAGGCCTTGACCCTGTGTTAGCGCTGCTCAGCCATATCTAAAATATCCCTGTTATTAACACTGTTTCCAGCACAAATCCAGCATATAGCCCCATGCGAGCTCCTATGCAGAAAATTAACTCTACCCCAGCTAATACCAGCACAACTACTAAAATATCTATTATTTTAAAATATGTACTACTTAGTAAAGCATTAAACATTAGTTCATTTTAAATATGTACAGTATTTAAGATATTAACTTTTAAAACACGCAGATATTTTAAAATTATTCTATTGTGTAAACAAATCCTTGATTAAAAATAGGGTGTCTTGCAGAAATTCAACAAAATTTAATTGATGGCTTTTATTTTCTTTTGTTTTCCCAACCACTGGCATTCCTCAGTTTAGATGTCAGCATTTCTATGCCTGGAAGCAGGAGAATAAAAATAGTTACACTCTAAAAAGGGTCAGTGCTGAGGCTGAAAGGTCCTGATCTTCTAAGTTATTGCTCTAATGGAAACTCAATGGGACTGCTTGGGTGAGGAGGAATCACCCAGCAGAAATTATAAAATGGGTCTGAGCTCCTCTACTAAAATGGTAATAACTCAAACATGGAAAAGATTATTCATTCTCTGATGAAACAGGACAAGCTGGAGTGTACAAATCAGTGGTTTTTAAAGAAGTGACCACAGCTGAAACCCACTGGAAATCTGTTTTGGAAACAGATGAGAACCTCCTGCTAAGTGGTTAGACTGCAGTGATGTCTGAACAATTGATTTTTAGGGTTGTTTGGGGGTTTTTGTATCTAATATAGATGAGCTACAGTGATGGCAGGCCTTTTTGGAAGCCAAGTATTTGTTCATGTCAATATTAACAATGCCTTGGGCTAGACAGAAAGCTTGAAAACTATGTATTAACATAAATAAAAACCAGTGCATTTTTGGAATTACTTCATTCTGTGGCCTTAGAAGGAAGTTCCTTGGCACAGTAAGATGACCTTATCCTTGAAAAAAAAAAGTATTTTAAAGTATTTTACAACAGAAATATATTTATTTCCTGATGCAGTAGGGCAGAAAAGCTGCTGTTATTCCAAGCAATCCAGCTCGTACATACAAAATCTAAAGAAAACGAGCACATCACCACACCACAACACTGATTGCCTGACTCTTGAGATAAGGGTGAGTGCCTAATAGCTGTTTTCCAGACAAAGAGCACTCAGCTAAGAACCAGGGTACGTGTCAATGAGGTTTTAAAGCAGAACATTACTTACAGCTCAACAGTGATTAAAGAATACTAAAATAGGCTACAGAACTCTATCTCTTCTTTCACTACTCCAAGTGGACGAGGAAAAAATCCCCCAAACCCATAAATCTTCTCTGGCCCTTTAGTACCTGGAGCACGGCCTTGTCTGATTCTGAGCACCTCTCTGCTGATCTCCAGCTTAAGTTTGCTGGAAGAGGCAGCAGCTCGCTTCTAGGATTCGAGGACAGTCCAGTTGGTGTGGCCATACCCTGCTCAAGGATTCTGCCACACTTGGCCAGTTTCAAAGCCATTTGTAGCAAAAGGCATTTAGCACAGAGGAAGGTCCATAATTCTGAATCCTTCAAAACATCAGAGCTAATGTAGCTGCAATTAGTGGTTTTCAGCCTGCAAAAGTGTGTCTAAACTTTTGAATTGCTGCTCCCATTGCCTTTCACTTCTTTTGTGACATTTCTGATTGCTTTTCCCTCTGAAAGACATGATTCCATGAGAGGTTAACTAACTTCCTAACTTGCTTGTTCTCTGTTTTTGTTTGCTTGTTTGGGGGGGTTATTTGTTTGGTTTGGTTTAGGTTTTTTTGTGTGGGTTTCTTTGTTTGTCTTTCATTTTGTTTTTGTGGGGGTTGTTTGTTGGGGATTTTTTGGGGTTTTGGGGGTTTTGTGTATGGCAGATACTCCCTGGCTGTAGGCTGGAAATGAAAAACGTCTCCAGTGCAAAGGTCTTTGCTTAGCACAGCTTGGAGGTTCACTCATGGACAAGTTAACAGGCAATACAAAAATCCTTTCTATTGTTCCAGTGCACTTGATTCTCATCCTTAACCTTTTCAAATAGAAAAAAACCACAGATCTCTGAACATATCTAGTAAACCTCCTTACACAGGAAACTCCGTAGAGTCTTCCGCTTATGTATGTATAGACGTACTTTTAATCAGTGCTGATTTCCTTTCTTACTTCTGGTTATCTCTGAACATATTTGTTGTATTCGGAATAACAGAGCAATTTAGCTTCTTGAGATCTCAGTGGTTTTCTCTGTTGTTCTAGGTCACGATCCTGTAAGTATATGTGTGCCTATGAACCTTTGTGCCTGCCCAGCTTTCACTGTTGGATGGAAGTCTAACATTTTATTTCTCAGAAGCGTTTTTGTTACTAATCCATTTCCAGTGTAAGACTGCAATGGATTAGTTTTCTTCAGGGAAAGATCAGAGGTATTGAAAAAGTGGAAATGTCTTGTGTTTGTGTTAGTTTAAAGTCTGTTCTTGGACTTTGTTGATGACAAAGCTACTAAAAACTGGACCAGTCTGTCTGAGTTTACAAGGACATAATCCATCAGAAGAGATTCACAAAGTGGTTTGGTTTGGTTTGGTTTTTATCCCAGGGTTAGCTCATTTTCTGAGCAAAGTAAACCCATATATTACATTAAATAGGTCTTCCACAGTTTATTGTTTATTTAAAGGCCTGTACTTTAAAGAATAAGTAAGCCAATTCCTTCTCGAATGCAGCTCATTTCTCTGTTACCCACTCTGACAGCTGTGACAGCTGTCACAGGGCTTAGTGCATACCAATTTACATATTAAAAGTAGCTGGAGGTGGAGCAGTCTCATCTGTGGGTTTAGGACCTTAAAACACGATGTGAAGACTCACCAGATTTCACTCTGTTTTTTTTTTAAACAGGGACAATGCTTTTTAACTTTGTACTTCAGAGAGTTCTCTTACGAGAACTCTTACCTGGAAAAAAGTACTGCCCTGAAATGTCCTAATTATTCTCCATGTTGTAAGTGTGATAAGATGTCACTGTGGGAATACATCAAGCTGAGGCCAGTAGTGGGCTGTTTGCCATTCTGGGGTGAATTGTTTCTGGCTCAGTACCATGTTCCTGATGGTGGCATGTGTCTTCTCAGGAAGGACAAATTGCTCTCCTTCACGTTTGGCAAGCTCCTGCTGGCATGCCAAAGAGGTCTATATTTAGTGCTGGTACTGTTTAGCCAACAAGCTGAGAAAATTGTCATGATGATGCGACTAGAGATTTACTGAGGCTGTTTTCCAAGAGCTGAAGAAGACACGGCTGAAGTGGGCTTTGAATTTCCAGCTCTGAATCTTGTTCCTGTTTTCAGTACATCCTGCTCCCAAACCCAGGCCTGCAGTGCTGCAGCTCGAACTAGAGCTTATTCACTGCGATTTGGCATTGGCGAGATTCCTCCGAAGCTGGCTCTTTGGGTGTACAGCTTGGTACCCAGCAATTCGCTCTCCTTGTTCTGCTGAGCCCTGGCTGCAGCTGCCTCCTTTCCTGCTCCCCTGGTGACACGTGCTGTCCTGGCTACACATACGCTCCCAGATGCGCTGGGAGCAGAGATCCAGCGAGCAGCAGCAATTGTTCCCATCAAAACCCTCTTTGCCTGTAATCTGCAATGGGCACCTGGCCTAAATACCATTCAAAAATCTCCTGAGATGGAAGGCAATATGAGCCCTGACACTCACTGTGGGAATCTCACCTCCCCTGTTCTTTCCCAATGTGAAAAAGTAACAGCAGGAACCTCCCAAAGATGTGGAGTGATACCATGGGTTTATCTTATTTCTTATTTATCTTGTGTCCACCTTGAGTTTGCCACAGGGACATCCACTGTTCAACAAGAGCATCCAAGGTTCCTCTTCCCAGAAGGCCATGCCTATGGGCATCACGGTCTTTGCTATCTACGTTTCCAACTGGAAATTTACTCTGTGTTAGTAAGGGTGTGAAAGAAATCACCTCTTGAGGAAGTAAAAAGGCAAATATTCCAATGTAAACATGATTTTATTGCGTTTGTTTAGCCTGTGTGAAGGAATGGACATCGATATGGGATTAGCTACACCAAACTTAGCTACATCAAACAGGTGCTCTGCTCACAGTGTCTCACCTCAAAGCACATGAAAAAAAAGATTAAGGTTGATTCTAATTTCCTCTTCTTGCTTAAAAAATCCATACATGACACGACTTGCTTGTGTCTTGCCACACATTCTCATATGCAAAACAATTTTTGAGATATTCTTAAAAAGGTTGTCAAAAAGGTTGTCAAAAAGGTTGTACCTTAATCCTTTGCTTGGGCATTTAAAACTTCTCTTTCATCTGAAGCAAGCATTGCTTTTGGTTCTTGCAGCTATAGCCAAACCATGTCAAATCAGCTGTGCTTGGGTTTTCTCTTCTGTATGCTAAGCAGGAGGTTCCCTGAACTTGCTAATTTTGCACGTATTTTCTCTTCATTTGCAGTTTCAGTGTTGCTGGCAGCATATTGTGCAATGAAGAGCAAGGAGTTCCCTTCTTCCTTGTATGTCCATTCTGTGTGCATAAAAATTAGGTTGTTTTGCTGATTTAATTTTTGTGAGGACATATCATCTTTCTAGGCTTCTTGTCAAAATACTGACATTTCTTGTGGAATTTTTAAGCGAGTTGACACTTTTTATCATAGCACAATTTCTACCTCTTCTTCCAGTGAATGAATGTTGATTAACAACTCTTGGCATTAGAAACAACTCACAGCTTTTGCTTGTTTTCAGTAGTCCAGCAAACTGAGGGAAGGTCTTGACAACCTTCCTTTGCTTTCATTAGTAGCTGATTGGCTGTTTTTGTATCTTTCTCAGCTTTCTGTTCATTGGGCGAAGAATAACATGGAGAATATGGAGATTGGATAGTGTATGTCTGAAACATCCATCCCGTACAGATCTGCTAAATCCTTCGGATGTTTGTTGTTGACTGTTACTTGAATAAATTCACTGCAGAACTGTTATCTAGCAAGCACTATCACATGGTGACTCATGGGCATGGACACTCTCCAAGTCATAAGCTGTCTCTAGGTCTCTTATCTGACAGGAAGGTATTTGCTTGTATCTTCCAAAGGAGTCCTTTTTCCATGAATAATGCAGCGTTAAGAAAAGTGCAAGATTCCTGTGAGATCTGCTCTGGGTGAACCTGCTTTAGCGGGTGGGTTGGACTGGGTGATCTCCAGAGGCCCCTTCCAACCCCAACCATTCTGTGATTCAAAGATACAAACCAGTTGTTGCAGCGTAGGCACTCAAGAGTAAGCTAATGCACACCCCTACCTTTACAGGAATAGTTCTGTTGTTTTCCTCGCAGACTTCTTGGCCAGAACTAAGGAAAAGCAGCCTTTATTTGGGAAAAACAGTGAAGAAATGAAGTGACAGCAAGGAACTTTCAGCCCAGCTCTCAGCTTTCAGGGCCTTGCTGTCATTTGGACTGAAAGCAGACTCCAGCAAGAACCTGTCCTATTGCATATCTGCTGCCAGTTGTCCCTTCTTTACAATCCTTTTTAATCAAGGAAACCACTGAGCACAGTTCTATTCCTGGACTAGATCCTGCTGCAAAATTTTGAGGCTAGTGGCAAATAGCACCTTCCTTTTATTTCTTGCACTTACTCATACTCAGTTCAACAAATCACTGTGTGTTAATGTTAGGTGTTGGTAAAAGTGCCAGAAAAGCATTTTGCAGGTTGGTTTATCCATCAGGCAGCCAGTGTTCAAGTGATGCCAATACAGCCCATGTGCAGGGGATGGATTCCTCCACTGGGCTTGGTACTAACGTTAGGCTTCCTACACTGACCCGTTCTTCACCAGACGGTCGCTTTATCCTGGTATAAGGCTTTGTAAAACGTAGATTTTAGGAAAAAGTACTCAGCAAATTAATGAGAAATATCTTGCTGCCGGCAATTTGTAGAGACTAAAGGGGATACATAAATGTGAAAATGTATTGAAGATGGAAGTTTCTTGCATTGTATACCTCTCCCCTCACAGCCCGGGGGCCTCGTAGGGCTCCGTCACAGCCTGATTTGCTGTATTGTTGGCTCCCATGTTGTTTGATTGAGTTTGGAAAATTACCATAGTAATCAACTCTCAGCAGGTGATGGTTTCCTCTGAGTGGAGAACGAGCAGCCGCCAGCTCCTGCTGTGCTCCGTTGGGTACACCAGGCATTGCCATTGAGCCCGTTCGGTTCGTGTTCTGGTGTTTTGAACAAAGGAAACAGTCGCTAACTTTTTCTGATCATTCTCGATGGGGAAGCGCACAGTCCATCTTTCCCTGTGCGTATCATTCTGAGAGATCTCCCGAGTATCTTTTTCAGAGCCATTGAGGTGTTTTAGTTGTAATGACTAGCTGCTCTGTTTCTGCAGTCCATACTCAAGAGGCAACTGTTTATTCCTTCCACAGGTCTTTGGTAGCCAAGAATACCTTGTCATTCTGCAAGTTAACCAGATTTCCTAAATTACCCCAAAGGACTGATTGTCCTAAAAGTTTCATTGTCTCATTAGTCTAATTTTATCTTCATTTCTAGTAGGCACTGAGCAGTTTGGGGGAATTATCTGTCTGAGTTTCTCCAAACGTTGGGGTGTTTTTCAGACTTCTTCAATGGTATTTTTTCTTCTGGACTTCTATATGTTTTCATGCCATACTTTTATGTCTTTTAAATCGTGCCTTTTGTGGATTCGTGAAATTTCTACAAATATTTCCTTTGCCTCTTTGAACGGAAATGTTGCTATATGGATATCTGTGCTCCTGTCTGCACTCATGGAGCTTCTCCTGTAACGGTGCTGTTCTCACTGGTGCCAGTGACTTATCTACTTCTAGTGTTGGTTGAATTATGCTTCAGGGGTTGTGGTATCCTTTAAGTTTTTGGGAGGTCTCACTGTGAACTATGTGATATCCGCTGTACATAAATCCTGGCAGGTTGTTCCCATCTGTAGTGTTTTGACAAACCAGTGCTTTTTATTCCATTTTGATGCTGTTGTAAATCAGCATATTGTGATTATAGTACTCTCACATGCATCTTTCTTATTGGCCTAACTCTTGTGAAGAGGATACACAAAAGGGTGCTCTCTGAAGTGTTGCTTTACAATGAGCACTGAAAGTAGTTAACTCGCTTCTCAGCAGATCCAGCGGCTGATGCCGTTAGCTGGATTTGAGCACAGCTTTGGACAGGCTGCACGTATGATACCAGCTGGGATAACTAGGCTGTGGTGGTCCCACACTGTTGGGTTTTTTGAGCCTTGGTCAGCCTGGAGAAGGGCTGCATTTCTGTTGCTAATGCACTAACTGCAATAGGATTTCTCCATTTTTCCAATCAAATGTGTATTCATTATAAAGTTCCTTTTTCACCTTGAGCCTGATAAGCGTAATCAGGAGGGTGAATGCAGGGCCTGACACCTGGGGAAAGCTTGCTCTTCCACTGCTTTGCACCTTGAAGCGTATACACACAGCTTTTCCAAGTTCTTTCGCTGTTAGATTGCTTTGCTGAAGGGATTCACAGTCAGGAGAATTTTTAGCAAGTTTCTTCCAGTGCAGGTGTTGACAGCATCCATTTACTTCTATTTTTTTGACACCCTGGTTCTTCTGATAACATGAAATTGTGCATTTCCTGGCTATAAGACGTGGCCAGTCTAGCCTGGTTTTAGATTTTGAGGTTCAAGCATCAGCAACAAGAGAATAGAAATGAGAAACTGGGGCAAAGATGCTGAGCAGCAGCAGCAGGGAATAATCATTCACATTAAGGCTTTACCTACTGATTAGAAAAAAAAAAGGCAGGTTTATATTTTATAAAATGTATTTATTCTCATTGGATAGTACTGGTAATACCAGTTCTTAAGGATAGCGAGGATAAGTTTTGCAGTAAAGACCACTCTGCATAGGTTGGGGTTTTCTAGCATTTATGTGGGTGGCTGATGTCATAAAAATATTCCTTCACATACAGATCTCTGCAGCTCATGTAAATCTTTATTGCATCTCATGTAAATCTTAATTGAGAAACATGAGGTAAAACAACACTTCATTTTTCTTGGATGTTCATTGCTCTTTTTCCAGATGCACTTTGTAGGCCTGATACAGAAAAGGAGCATGGGCTCCTGTGGGAAAGAAGTCGAACAAAGAGAGAGCTGGGACTGCACGGTGGTCAGCTTTTTGGAGGGGCGATGGAGGGTTAAAGGAGACACCATCGCAGCAGCCATGGAGAGGCGTGCGTTGGCGTGCACATCCACAGCTGGCTTTGCAGAATGACTGTGTGTACACATGGTGACAGAGGAAGAGAAGGGAGTTTAAAAAGTCAACACTCTACAAATATACTTGATGAGTTAGGATTTTTTCTTCATCTCCAGGCTGGGGTGAGGTTCTTGTGTTTCAGCCCCCTTGAAGACAATTGGTTCCCTTCTTCTGGTGCTAAAACACTGTGAAAACAGTCCTCTTGCTTTTTTTCCCAAATGCTCTACATTGTTGTCTGTGTTTAGATGGCTTGTGGGAATACCGATCTCTAGAGGACAGGGTAAACTAAACAAGTTTTTGTATAAGGATAAATACAGCTTTTTAAGCACACATTAATCTCTGAAGAGCTCATGTTAGTATTTACAGAAAAAAGCAGGGGGAGAATAAGAAAAGGAGAACAGTGGGAATGAGACTTTAGGAAAATGTTTTCTAAGAGATGCATTCCTCAAATCCCTCAGAGGGATACTCGGCTAACATTGAGTTAACGAACTACAGTTGTGCACAGCAGTTGCATGAGTCTTGTGAAAGGGTCCTTTCAGTCTTGTACCTTATCTGCTGATGCCTAAACCCTGCTGGTGGTGCTGGCTGTGCCCCATTCCCTCCTCGGGTGGAGGGCCAGGGCTCTGCCTTTCCCTTTTCAGAAAAGCCGAGTGACGGGGGCAGAACCCTTGGTCTGGCCTTCAGCCCAACAAGCTTTACCTGGCCTCGAAGCCCCAGAGCACAGAGCTCGTCCTGGCATGTAAAGCCTAACTACCTGAACCCCGACTTCTGCACCTGGTTTTGCCAGGGCTGCTGCTGCCACCGGGTGCCTGTTGCCCTGGAAAAGATGTAGCTGTGCCCAGTGGCCACCTACTCGCCATGGAGCTGGTGTCAGCCTTCCACAGGACCTTCAAGTCTCTGGTCTTGTTAGAAACCCTCTCTTTGGTGTGCCATTGCAGATGGTCCTCTGAAAAATGAACATGTTTAGCTAATTAGCGTCTCCCTCGAACACAAGGTCTGTGGAGGCATGAGGAATAGTTACCTGCCTTTGTGTGAGGCATCATCTTGAATCGAATGGTCCCTGCCTAGAGTGTTTCAGTTTCAGACTTGCTTAAAGTTACTGACATCTCTGGGTATTTCTCTCTGCAGGCAGGCAGAGTGTTTTATAAGGTTTGGAAAATACATCATATTTCTGTGGGAAAGAAGCAGGTTTGTAAAACAGAGATGCTGTCATGAATTTCATCAAAATGAAGGATAACTTTGGCTGGAGGGAGCGTGTTTCCTGAGGAGACCTGTTTATCTCATCGAGATTCTTTTGTGCAGAGACATTTGACAGCTGAGCAGAAGAGCTGCCATCCTGCATCACAGCCAGAGTCAGTCCAGGCCGGTATCCTGTCCCTGACGGGGGCAGCTCTAATGCTTCAGAGAAAAAGCCATTTCCATCGTGATGGGAAGTAACTTGCCTATGGGATGAGTTTAATGCCAATCCCAGACACTTGCTGGTTGATTTGGGGCAGAGGTACACACACCATTTCTTTGTATTTTTCTTCAATCTCAGGTAATTTAATGGTAAATATTCTGAGCAAAATTCAACTCTGGACGTATCTTGAATTGGCAGCAGATTTCTTGGGTTATTAAACAGTCAAAGCC
The DNA here is from genome assembly GCF_036013475.1 of Columba livia. Classification (NCBI taxonomy): domain Eukaryota; kingdom Metazoa; phylum Chordata; class Aves; order Columbiformes; family Columbidae; genus Columba; species Columba livia. The sequence goes on from NC_088602.1 coordinate 196,740,272, forward strand.
CTCATAGCCTTTTGCAGGATAATTAGTCTCACTAAAGGAAAATACATTCAAAGGCAAAAGAGGATCTGGTACAAAGCCTGAGCTGTAGTTTTAAGACTGTTTTGTACTACAGGCCTTTAATATTTCTATTTTTTTTCCTCTCCTTTCAGGAATCTTGCCTGCTTATTCTTCATTACATTAGATTTTACCTTCTTTTGCTGATAACCTACTCAATGTTTATAATTTCAAAAGATGCTGCTATCTACAGATTATTAATTTCCATCTGTTTCTTCGTACACTTAATAAACGGATTGGTGCTAAACCCCGACCATAGACACTACAGCTTTGAGAGCACGACCAGCACTTGCAGACTGTGACTCCCAGTGCTGAACACCGGAGAGATTGCATCTGAGTGTGGGACGTGCTCGTACTTATCAGATACAGCACTCCTGCCACACACAGGGCTCTTTGTTAGCTAAATTTAACTGGTGTGTGCTTCTGGCACCGTGCTGCCGTGGTTTCCAAAGTGACAGCCTCTTCTTTTGCATCCCCAGGAGATCACCTGAGCAGTGGTACCCCCTTTTCTGAGTGCTGTTGCCTCATCCTCCCCAGCCTGCCAAGGCGCTCGCTGTTTCAAGTGCTGCTGTGCACCCTCAGAAACGATGAACCCATGTTCCCAGGGGTAGGAAGGAAAGGATTCTTCCTCACAAGAGCCCACTTGCTCATTATCAGCAGGCAGGACCCCAGCCACTCTCTTGCCGGGTAAAAGAGACCCACTGGTGCTCAAAAGGCCAGGAAAAGCCACGTCCTTCTGCCCATCTTCCTGTATCATGCTAGAACCATCACCAGTGCCTCCTTCACTAATGACATAATGATATACGAACCTCACACAGAATCACAGAATCACAGACTGTCAGGGATTGGAAGGGACCTCGAAAGATCATCTGGTCCAATCCCCCTGCCGGAGCAGGAACACCCAGATGAGGTTACACAGGAACATGTCCAGGCGGGTTTGAATGTCTGCAGAGAAGGAGACTCCACAACCCCCCTGGGCAGCCTGTTCCAGTGTCTGTCACGCTTACTGAGAAGATGTTTCTTCTCATATTTAAGTGGAACCTCCTGTGTTCCAGTTTGAACCCATTACCCCTTGTCCTACCATTTGTTGTCACCGAGAAGAGCCTGGCTCCATCCTCCTGACACTCACCCTTTATATATTTGTAAACATTAATGAGGTCACCCCTCAGTCTCCTCCAAGCTGAAGAGCCCCAGCTCCCTCAGCCTTTCCTCATAAGGGAGACGCTCCACTCCCTTCATCATCTTTGTTGCCCTGCGCTGGACCCTCTCCACCAGTTCCCTGTCCTTCTGGAACTGAGGGGCCCAGAACTGGACACGATATTCCAGGTGTGGTCTCACCAGGGCGGAGTAGAGGGGAAGGAGAACCTCTCTGAACTACTAACAACCCCCCTTCTAATACACCCCAGGTACCATTGGCCTTCCTGGCCACAAGGGCACAGTGCTGGCTCATGGTCATCCTGTTGTCCACCAGGACCCCCAGGTCCCTTTCCCCTGCACTGCTCTCTAATAGGTCATTCCCCAACTTATACTGGAACCTGGGGTTGTCTTTGTATCTCTTTATTAGTCCTTATTGTTAATGGCGCAACTGCAGACAAACTGCTTTCTCTTCCACAGCATGATTTGTATTTTCAGCAAATGTGCCACAAAATTTAAAAATATTTTTCTACTTTTTCTGGGCAATTCTGCCTCCAAAATGTGGAGTGGGGTGAGCGTGGCAGGAACCTCTTCCTGCAGATTTCTGTCCAGAGAGCCTGTGATTTCTGTAGTGCTCTTCACAACATATATTGCTTAAGTTGCAATTAGAAGATTCATGAAAACACATCAGTGTTTTTCAGATACCTAAGTATTACTGGCATACTCAAAGGGCTCACCGGACCCTGCAGACAGCTTGGTATTCCAGATTTTAATTTCTTAATTATTATTTCTTATTTTCAAGACTACTTTACACAAACTGAGTTAGACAGTCATCAGCACAGAATTTGTAGCCTGCATAATCCTTGAGACTACTCACGTGGATTTCTGGAACATTGCCAGTAGACAGCAAAAAAAGTTCATCGTGAAAAATACCGTCAAAGAGTTATAATTCCCACTGATACTCTTCTTGAGTTAGCTTCTCATATCCGTATTTCTTTATTATCGGTCACATTTTAGAAGAAATTCTGCTAAATATGTGTTAAATAAGGTAAAATATTCTGCTAATGATAGATTAAATACCTCTAACAAGCGCAACTGGTGTATTCAACGGAGATCTAAATATAACCATGCTGTACACCTCAGCTCCCTTTCAACTTTTCTTCCCATCCTGGAACATAATTAGGCTGGAACCTTGGGGACACACTCGTCACTAACCAACATCTTTATGATCTTGCTGGAGCCAAAGTATATGTCAAATCAAAACCAAGTCTGAGGCACTGACTCTAAGAATAGATTCAAATTTCCACTGTTAATTGCAGTAATAACGTGAATTTAGACTACCCAGAAAATACAATACAACTGAAAGAAGAAGTAGCCCTTAGAAATAATTTTCAGAAAGAATCTTAGAATGCTAATAGGAGACAAGCATGATAATTGAGACATACTCAGAAAATGCAGTAATTTTCTCCTCTGCATGCTGCATTGGAACCTGTGAAAAACGCTGTTAGTGACTAATTTGCATGTCCTGTTTTACAGCCCTTACAAACCTTACAGCTCTCCTGAGGAGCTAGTGTGTTTATGCCCTGGAAGACGTGAGGCCCAACCTCAGGAAACGGTGCTTCGGCTCCTTGCTCCGGCGGTGGTAGCTGTGCCAAAGCTCCGGCTTTCAGGGCTTTGGGTACGTGGCCGATGCCGCAGAAAGTGACAGCCGTGTCCTGCTCTGGGACGGGCAGAGCGGTGCTGGGCCACCTCCTCACCTGAAAGGCCATTCCACTCCAGCCGGACTGCCTCAAACCACATCCCTGTGGTGTTTTCCCTCGCCAGAAAACAAAGTCAGTTGTGGGTGGAGGCTTCCAGGGGCACCCAGAAGCCAACAGATAATCGGTCCCATGAATGCACGGCTATTTATCAATGAAGTGGCAGCAAGCTGCCAAGTAGCTTGTTCTGTGGGTTAAAAGGAGATCTGGCAGCTGCTTTTGATGGGCAGAAGAGGGGCTGATGAATGCCCAGCACCTGACGCAGAGGGGCCAGTGTGGCACCCCCTGGGCAGCCCCACTGCAGGCGTCACGGGCACGAAAAGTGATTAAGTCTGCTAATGAACTCAGCACAGAGGTGCATTTGCTGGCTATAAGAAACATCGCATACAATTCAGCCTGGCACACTGTGAACTGCTGATGAAGATGATGTGCAAGACCAAAGAGCCTTCCTGTGGGTGCAGATCTCGGCAGAGCTTTTCCTGCGGAGCGAGGCCGCTGCAGGAGGACAGCTTCCCTGGAAGAAGAATCATAGAATCATTTCGGTTGGAAGAGACCCTCAGGATCATTGAGTCCAACCATCACCTAACTCCAGTACTAAACCATGTCCCTAAGAACCTCATCTAAATGCCTTTCAAACACCTCCAGGGATGGTGACTCCACCACTTCCCTGGGCAGCCTGTTCCAATGCCTGACAACCCTTTCACTGAAGGAATTTTTCTTAATATCCAACATAAACCTCCCCTGGTGCAACCTGAGGCCATTTCCTCTCATCCTACCACTTGCTACTTGGAAGAAGAGACCAACACCCTGCCTCACTAGACCCTCCTTTCAGGTGGTTGTAGACAGCGATAATGTCTCCCCTCAGCCTCCTGTTCTCCAGGCTGAACAGCCCCAGGTCCCTCAGCTGCTCCTCATCACACTTGTGCTCCAGGCCCCTCACCAGCTTCATCGCCTCCTCTGCACTCTCTCCAGTGCCTCAATGCCCTTCTTATGATGAGGGGCTCAAAAATAAACTGGCTCAGGGAGCTGGGTACCTGGCACACAACTGTCCTGACTGTTAAAGACTGAGGCAAAGGAGGCATTTAATACCTCAGCCTTTCCCTCATCCTCTGTCACTATGTTTCTTCCCACATCATCAGGGGACGGAGATTCTCCTTAGCCCTCCTCTTGTAGCTGATACATTTATAGAAACATTTCTTGTTGCCTTTTACAGCAGTAGCTAGGCTCTGCTCTAGTTGGGCTTTGGCCCTTCTAATGTTTTTTTGTCAATGTGATTGGCATTTATTTCCCTGTTCTGGAGTTACATTTAACAGGAGTTTTACTTATTTTTCAAAACTAGGGACTTATTAAATCCTCAGATTTTTCTTTATAGAACAAGCAAGGAATGAATAAAATACTCTTACAAAGTGGTAATACTCTATTCACATTTTACAATTATAATAACTGCAATTCTAATACTATAGACTATTAAAATTTTAGGTATCTGACATTGTGCAGTTATTAATATGGAACTAAAACAATTCCTCTGAGTGTGGCTGTGAATACGATTTCTTACTGAGATTACATAGTCTTTAAGTAACTGGGTAAAAAATATTTATGTGTATTTTGGGCTAAAGTGCATATTCATGAATGATAATCAAGTGAATAGAACATGTTCATTTATTTCAGATCTACAAAATACAGTTCTAAAAATATCATTTTACAGACAATATTCATCATTTAGTTTATATTTTAGTACGGTCTTAAGCCTATCTTGTTCAGAATAATAATGTAACAGAACAACAAAATATTCGACTCTTTAACTTGTCAGATTTCCCTAACTAGAGTCTGCCATATAGGGTAAAAATATTGTTGTGCACAGTAACCAATTAAACATCTACGTTTCAAGAACAGATTGGCCATGTCTCATAACTGAGACACCAATTACAGTACAGTTATTAAAAATCCTTCAAGAATACACTCAGTAGTAACACTGGTAACAGTAGTTAAAATCTTAACAGTTCTGTGAAATGATCGAAGCAAATGATAACAGAACTTAAAAATTCAGTTAGTCATTTATACGTAATGTAAAACCCACGTAAAACTACAATGAAAGAAGGAATTACATGGGCACAAGTGCAAAAAAGCAACATCGTAAGCCATCTTCTGTCTTTGGTAAAAATCAACTAGCAGGAAAGATACCATAATAATTCAAGTCAAAGACTAATAATTCATGCTATGTATTTTTTTCCTTTCCTACCACAGGCAAACTTGATGATTTGCCAGCATCCTAGAGTAGAGAAGTTAAAATTCTACTTAACACTGCCCATTTTTTCCTCTTTTAAGTTTAAATATTGAAATTAAAGATAAGGATTTTTTTCTTTCATAAATAGCTTTTCAGTAGTATAGTCTCTTAAAGGAATTTAAAAATAAATAGCAAAATATACACAATTTTAAAGATTACATTTAATTCCTTCTAGGTTTATCCTGAAAATATATTACCAAAGAATAAATAACTTTGGGTTTCTTGAGTATTTGGTAAAATGTCAATTATTCTCTTACATAAGAAGTCTTCTCCGAGGAGCAAGGAAGTACCATTGCTTTTTCTACAAAGCTTTTACTACGCAGGTGGAATTATAGTAACTTTACAGTAGGAATATAATCTGTAATATAATATGGATGTTCCCCATTGAAAAATACAGTAGAAAACCTTTCAAAATTAAATCTTCAGAATTTCAGGTTCAAACCTGAGGAACTTCCAGGTAACTCTGAAGTTCTTCTGGCGGGACAGTCAAGCTCCGTTGTGTATGGCAGGTGACACTAATAGTAAGGTAATTTCCTCTCGTGGTGGAGTCAAAGCTGCTTTTCACCAACAACATATTAAAAATCCAAAAAGGACAAAGTGTTAAGGAAGGGACAAAACAGAAAGATGCGGGTGAAGAACACTTGAGTGTAAGGCACCCTGAGAAAGAAGTGAATTGCTTACAGACATTTCAATAGAATAGATTTTTAAATAGATTCTTCTGCTTTTGAAGGGCTTGACCCTCATGAACAATGAAGCTAATGTCACAGGGGATTTCTATTTGGATTTGCAGGTTATCATCTTACTCAAGCTCTTCTTTCATATTTATCTGAAATTATTACTAAAGAAAACAAGAAAAATGCAGGCCACATCAGCAAAGCAACTAGTTAAAAGAATCCAGAAACATGAAGTGTCATTAGACATTACAGAAAAAACCATAATCTTAACTGCAGGAAGATCTTCTGGAGGGGCAGAGCAAAAGTCCTTTGCCTTTTTAGAAGATCCATTTAAGCTGCCAGCAAAGTAAATGCAATTTTGACTGCTCATTTATTCGGAATGCATAAATAACATGTAGATTCACTAACCTCCTATTTACACCCACAGTTCATTTACATAAAATGTTAAGCAGAATGCTTTTCTACTCCTTGTTTGATTCCAAGCACAAGATGTAAAAACCAGTTAAATTGCACAGTCCAGCCCTTATCTCTGCAAACCTCTATCTGATCGAGAAAATGCTTTTTGGCGTCGTCTTCGCTTTTCCCTACTGTCAGCGCATCCCGGATATATTCAATATCCTCTTTGCTGGTTAACTGGGGCATTCCAGTCATTAGCATCATGGAGAACAGGATGATCAGCAGGTTTGTGTGATGTCGAAGAGCTAAATAAGCCTTCACGCATACGTCCTACAAGAGAGAAGAATTTTCTGTTAATTGAGGTGAGCTGAGAGGGACAGGGTAGGATTTTCACAGGGCTCTCAATCACCAACACTATTCAATGACTCGAGGACATCAGAGGAGACCCAACAGAGCCATTCACCCGAGCAGGAACGTGACGTGAATTTCTGCCTCCATCACTCGCTATTACTTCAATTCACCCCCACACCTTGGGTCAACAGTCACTGTTGCACAAACTAAAGGCTCTCTTTAATAATATTATATCAATTACTAAAGCATAAAACCTTAGCTTCACCAAAATTTCCAGTTTCCCTGTCATATGATGTCTTTCTGTGGCTGTTAAAAGAGATGGAAACAATTCACTGTCTTCTTTTCCAGTTGGTACACTCCCTTTTAAAAACCATGGGACGGCAACTGATACTGAATAAAGCAGCACCCTCCAGGGGACTGCTCTTCATTTTATAGATACCCATATCTATCTGTCTGCCTATCTATGGATCTATCTATCTATCTGCTTTGCAGAGGTGCTGGCTTATTTAATGGAGAAGATTTTTCAGGCTTGGTGTTCTGAGAAATGTTTCCAGTTGACAGCTCTAGTTTCCAGGCACACTGCCTGGCTGTAGGACTTCCATGCTTATATATATATTGGATTCCATAGATTTTTTAATAGCCTTTTAACTTCCATATAGAAGTAATTTGTGCTTAAAAACATAACCTTTAGAAGAAGAAAATTGAGGCAGCTTGGAAAAACACGCAATGCTTTTGAAAAGAATATTTAATGCTAAGTGACTAATACATAAACTGAAATGATTATTTCTTATATTGAATTTATTACTCATTTACTTTTAGAAATAACATCTTAAGGAAGACAATGCAATGAAGAAATCATATATCAGAAAGTGAAATTGGGCCTGCAATGCAGTAATGTAAAAAGATGAAAAATATTTCCAAGAAGATTGTTGCTATTAAAACCAAAGCTGAAGCAATGCTAATTAACCTTTCCACAAATGCACATGAATTTTTTAAAGAATTCTTAAGAAATCCAAATATTTTTTAAGTTCCACCAAATCTCATCAGCCCTCTAGAACACCATTTATTTTTGACAAGGTGTATGCTTTTTTTCTTCCTTAGAAACAGCTAGAATTGCATGAATAATCTTAACAGGAGAACCAACCAGACAGGTCAGAAGATGCTAAGGAAGAAAGATGCTATGTTGAAGATCTGTCTGTAGGGTTTCTTCTTCCCTATTGCCTGGGCCCTTCAATCTTTTGCTCTGTTTCCAAATAAATTCTGTCCTGAAATAAGATCATACTTACAACTTTAATGTTAGTTTAGCTCTAGAGAAGCAAAAGATAGGTTGCAATGGTCAAAGCACAATTTAAAGAAGAAAATATCACAGGGATTAGTTTCTCTCCATGATACGAGAGGAAAAAAAAAGAAAAAAAAAAGTAAAAAAAAATAATTCTACTTATGTATTATAAACTTCAAACAGGGAAATCTTGTCACAAGAGTGCGTGTGTGTTTTGTTCCGCTTGGAAGAGATGAAAGCTCTTTATAGTTATATCAAAGAAGGTTTTACATTTCTCTATGGATGATGCATCTCACTACTGCCAGTATCTGAGAAAGAACAACAATTATGCAGTCAAGAACCTGGCATCACTGCATCTCAAAAGTCCTTCCAGAATTCAGAAGATTTAAAAAAATCTGTATCTGCCTGTTACAGTTATTTATTCAGACAGAAACTGAGTGGAGTTTTTAATTAACATCTTCCAAGAAAACTAATTTTTACACTCCAGAGAGAGGCAGCGAGAACCAAAAATAACACATACGTATGTGTCAAGGATACGTAGATGTTTGCCATGGGATCAAGAAGAAAGCTGCTAACTGATCTAAAGCCATAGGCAAAAAGAGAGGAGCTGAGGAGAAACCAACCTCCTGTTGTCCAATAGACAGAATAAAGAATAATTATTTTGAGAACTTGAAACTCTCCTTAGTATGGTAAAGATCAGGCATTTTTATAATATGAAGTGTCCAAGTTTTGTTACGCAGGCCATCCCTTCTCTGTAAAATGTACTACAAATGAATATTTTTCCATGATGAATTGCACACCCTTTCGCTCTCTGTCACCTTTATTTGACAATCAGATACATGAGCATTTGTAAACAAATGGTACAGAAGAAGTTGGTAAGTGCTGAAAAAACAGATCTCTATATTATCAAATCAGCAAAGTAATGAAAGATTGTTACTTAAGTAAAATAAATATAATGAAATAAACACATGCTAAACTAGCAATGACAATTTTAGGCAAACTATAGACAAAGCTCAAAAGACTACAAAAACCAGATGAGGCTCCCTCAAGGGTTTCTACAAGTAAGAAGGGAAAAAGTTGCGTGTACACAGAAGTAAGAGAGTTCCACGGGTTTCAGGCAAAGGCTCGAAAGGAAAAGCCACCACATCTGACACCTGCAGCAAGAGAAATCTGGGCAGTACTAAGGCAGCTGAAAAATTCATAGATGGAACAGAAAAATACTCTTCTTATCAGATTAAGTTATGCCTAAATACATATTGGTGATTAGGACAAATAACCATTAAATACTGCTTCCTACTCAGTGTTTCTGTAATGTCATTAATAACCTCTGGCATCTAATTTTCATTACACCATCGTAAGGAATGCTAACAAAAAGGGAAGCAAAATTTAGATTAAGAGCTAATAGGAACAAGCTTTATTGCTAGTTCCAGAAAAGTTGCCAGGCCACTGACAGCTTTAGGAGTTTACTAATAATGAATTATACTCTGTTGCAGTGAACTTTGGTCAAAATTATTTGTCTAATTAACCTCCTCTGACACCTGCAATATGAGCTACGGCCAACACATCTATCTGTACGGACTGTATCTAATACGTGACAGAGAAATAAAATTTTAAAAAAAGATTCCTCTCAACTACAAGGTATTTTAATGTAGTTGAAAGTACAAATTAATGGGATATGCTCTCAAAAATTAATAAAGGACAAATGCTGAGACTTTTCCATTAACACATGAATGAGTCAGCAGGCACGCTGAATGAATCCCTCAATATTAGGAAACATGATTAATCCAGCCAGTTGAAAAGTGAAGCTATAATTTTGTGTATTTTTTTTACTCTGACCATGTAATTAAAAACCCCCATATTTTACAGCAAAATATGTGATGCAGATCTTGCTCTGTGTTACTATTTTACTTTTATGGAAGTATTTTATTAGTCTTTGAAGCAGGAAAGCATTTTAATGTACTACCAGAATAGCAGTTTATAAACAGCAACTACTGCAGCAACTGTACACTAAGGCGCATTTTTGGGTCAGTATTACTGTTGCCTGTGTCTAAATCATTCCATTTAAACTGACCAACTCACACATCGCAGTCACAGTTCACAAAGGTAAAGCACATTAATCACCTCTCAGCTGGTTAACGACACCAGCGGAAATGACTCTGGAACTGTCACGGCTCCTAAACCCTCTGCATGGCAGCAGTACTTAGAAACTCATACCAGAGTGACAGAATGTATGTTCAGTCAAACGCAGGACTGAAGGCACAGCCTACTGAAGAGAGGCCAAGACCCAAGTCACCTCCTAGTGCTTTTGGTATTTGGGTTGCTGAAGGAAAGGTCAGATATTCTCTAAAACGCTGGATGATCCATATACACAAACACAGCATTACCTTATTACACTGACAGGTTGCTTGTCTTCCAGCTCTCCACTTAGGCACTTTCACTTTTTCAACTGTTTTCTACTTCCAGAACAGAGGTCTTCTATGAAACGACACACCCCCAGTGGTGTTCCAGCCTCACACGCACTCATGGTTCCCACATGTACCATGGCTCACTCCTGGAGAGCCTGGGCTCAGCACTGCCCTCCCACAGCAAAACCCACCAGCCCTGAAATCTTCTGAGCTACAAGCCTCCTTCAAAACACCCGTGCCATGGTACAGTCCTTGTGCAAAACAAAGACTCAAAAATCGCACCTGGTTCTTTAGTTATTTTCAGAAGTCTGGGCCCAAGGGTGACAGTTGCCCCGTTATTTGGTGTACAGTCATGTGTATGTTCAATGCAACATATTCACTATCCAACAATAAGAACCTTAATTGGGTACTCAGCTTGAAAAACTAGACTCAGGACAGAGAGACTGGTTCGTTCACAGGGAATTCTGAACATCTAAGTTTGGCTTTTCCTTTGACTCACACTCAGGAGGAGACTTTTCACATGATAGGGAACCTGCTTTCTAAATCAAGCACTTATCTGCAGTCCCTAAAGATGAGCCAAGGAATAACACCCCAGACATTCATTTACTTCTGCTCAGCCATTTCATTAAACATGCTAAGCAGCATTTTGTGTTGCTCCTAAACAAGCTTGAAAAATCACAACTGCTTCGGAGGGGCTCAGTTTCAAATAGAAGCTACAATAGAACAGATTTCCTTCTCTTTCAGAGCGTTAAGGCCATTCAGTTCACAAGACCAGAACCTGACACAGCTCAGGGTCACTGCAGATTTCCATTCCCATGCAGCCCCAGCCCACAAGGGCAGAATCAGGAGAGAATAAGACCAGCAGAGCCAGCGAAGAAATGCCACCCACCTGCTCGTACTACACACAAGGCTCTGCTTAGTGCTCCCAGGCTCCTCTAATGGCACAAACACTGAAGCTCTCTACAAGGTATTTTTGATCAAGACAAGAAACAAAGTACTGCTTACGCAGTCTGCTGCTAACTGAAGCTTTTCAATGTGGCTTTGTAGACATTTGAATTCTAGTTCCCATAATCCTACAGATAATTTTTGCTCTTAGTTGGGCCTAAAATATCCCAGAATTGCATTATGATTCAGTAAATCTAATTAACATAATACCCAAGAGCCTAGATCTTTGAAAACTAAAGCACTGATATTCATTTCAGAGGGTAAAAACCACTGCTTTGATTTGCAGCTAGATATTCACCCTTACCTGAAATTTATGGAAATGGAGACTTGTCTTCTTTCCGGAAGTCCCCATGACAAACAGGAAATCTGGAGTCAGCACAAAAGGAACTCTTTCCTTATTAATTCCAAGGAAGCTTTTATAATTCCCAAGAATATGGCCAAAATCAATATGGAAAAGGTTACCTTCATAAAGAGAAGTAGTCACGGTTAGGCTCAAATATAATAAACTGTCACTGACACTTACTTGTATTCACAATAATTACAAGCCCTCTTTTTTAGAGTATATAAGATCACTCTTTAGTTCATCAGAAAAGCCTATTTTCACTCTTCTTTTTTGAAATATATAATTATGTCCTCTTGGCAAAGTTACTTTTTATTTATCTCTGGCAGTTGTTATAAAACAGGCAGAACTGCTGTATTTTCTAAACATACACTCACAGCTTTTCAAAAATCAACCAAGGAAAGCTTGTGCCTCAGATCTATAACAATCAGCTCCCAGCACTACATGGAAAAGGCTTGTAGGTTGTGTTTCAAATAGCCAAGGGATTCTGGTGCTATCCAGCTCCTTGGCTAACGTCATTCACGAGAACCACGCTGCTTCTTCCTCACAGACCTTCATTACTGATCTTTAAACCACCCTGTACTGTGCAGAAGTTTGCATTGTTACCCTTCGCGTAACTTTCGAGATTGTAATAGGGTATCAGGTCCCAAGAAAGTAAAGAAAAAGGATCACTACACCTACAGGACTGGAGTGTGCTGCTGTTCTTCGGATTACTTTATTGCTTTCACTAGCAGAGAAGATGTAAGGATAAAAGAGTATGGTTACTTAAAAACAGCTTTGTAATGTACATGTATACAGAAAGATAAAATCATAGAATTGACAAATGGTTTGGGTTGGAAAGGACCTTCAAAGGTCATCTACTCCAGCCCCCTGCAATAAGCAAGGACATTTTAACTAGATCAGGTTGCTCAGAGCCAAGATGATACTGAACAGTTATCATTAGGTGGAACATCCTTAGATGTTCCAGCCTTTCAGCCAGTTTCTGAGTCGTCCCAGCTGACCCCAAACCTGACGCCCTCTGCAGACCTCTCGGACTGACACCCTTCTGGCTGCTCTGGCTCAAGACTCCAAGGCCAACTTGCTCGCACCACAACAGAGAAACCTTCCTTTCCCTGTTTCCTACTGACCTGTCCCTAATTTTCTGCCAATTGGCACTAACATTGCATTATATGATATATAATGTTGAAACTACACCATTTCTTTGTCTGTTTTTTCCTCAAGGACTCTGGCAAACTTTTTTACTGTAGTTTTCAATTAGCTCATTTCTGCCTTCAGGGTATATTGTCTCTCCAGCCTTCAACTGGTAAAACTTTAACTACAATATGATTAATATTAAATATACAGCCTTCTAATTGAGCCCATAAGTATCTTCTGTCTCTTAGCATTATGTAAAGACTAATTATGAAGCAAGATAGTCATGAAACTGGAAGTGAATTTCTTAGACCAAATAAAACCCCTCCATATGTAGCGTTTGTTCTGGGGTCCTTTCTGGGGCTTCCACAGACGAGTGAAATTAGGGATGAACCAATGAGCAGCTACAGAAATAATTCCCAAAGTTTGTAATACCAAAAAAATGTGGTTCTTTCAGGAGGATTGTAACCGTCCCACAGACATCAGCAGCAAAACCAATACAATCCATGTACACTTATTTTCTAGGATTTTCTACAAAGATATATAAAGCAATTATGTTCCTTGGAAGTGAAAATAGTCCAGTAACATCCGAATTCTGACACAGATATGGTTCCACTAACCACTGTCAGAACCACATCCACTGTCTAGACAGGTGAATAGCTGTCTGCTTTTTAAAGTTTTTTGGCTTTTAGATCTAGACCCAAAATAGTTTTACATTCCTCATGACTTAGTTTGTAACAAACTCAGCCTTGAAAAAGAATGACATTATTAATGATAAATATCTAGAGCCTATATGAAGGCCGAAAGGGCTGACAATACATTTCAACATTATGGGAGGACCTGAACTTCTAAGCACTGCCGACAGAACTGGATTGTCTCTTCATTGATTGTTAAATGCATTATTTATTGAAACAACAGTTAAATGTAGTGAAGTATAGACAGTCCCCACCTCTTCTACGAAATTCCCAAAAAATAACTCACCTGTTTCTGTAATCATGATGTTGTCATTGTGCCTGTCTCCTATTCCAAGCACAAAGGTTGCCACACAGTATCCAGCACAAGAATAAACAAATCTTTCCACAGCTGCCTGAAACTAAAAGTAAATCTTAGAGATGTTACATGCTTCAATGCTAGAAACTAAATTCTGTCGTTCTCAAAGTCATATGCCTTTCTGTCGACATGTATCTAGCAACAGTTAGGCAAACTGTCTTGTAAAATACACCATTGCACAGCAGAGATTAAGATCACAGCCCTGCATTGCGCTCGCTGTATTGTGTGAGTAGGCTCTATCCATTAGGACAAATAAAATAACCATAAAGTTTTCCACACTGAGAAAAAAAGCTGCCAGAAAGCTCCAGTAGGCCACTGGACCTACCTAAGCAAAGGAGTTGTAAGATCCAAACTTGTATTTAAATCCTCTAAAACTACTTTGCCTTTCACTGTTATTATATATCCTTTCAATCTGCTCTTCACATATCACTTCTAAATATCACTGACAAAGGAGTCATTTCTAAAGCATCTTGTTTCTTGGAAACTCGATTGCCAGCTGGATTCCAAAGGCTCTTTCACAGACACCTGTGGCTGAGTACAAGGAAAATGAATGGATTTTTTAAACTCACGTAAATAACACAAACACAACCGCATGGGCTCTGCGCTCCTAAATGAGTAGGGTGCATTTCAAAATCCTACTTAAAAATTCAAAGAACTCACCTTCTCTTCAATCATGCATCTTTCCTTGAGCCACTGGTTCAGTATTTCATCCTTAAACGCACCAGTGTTTCCAACTGTACTCTGCTGAATTTTGGCAATTGTTGTAGCATCTTTCACAATTTCGATCATTCCTACAGAAAGCAAGGAAGACATTAATAGTTATTGAATTTAAATAAAAAATATAACAAATTAAATGTAATACTGCAGGGTTTTTTTAAAAACAACTGCAGAATTTCACATGTTGTTAGCAGAAATTTATTTTACAAGCAACATTGGTTCTGGTTCATTCCCAGCTGAAACCAGCCAGCACTCGTAACTAGCCCGGCATCCTAAACTCCTCTGTGAGAATGTAAAACCTTTTAAAATGGAAAGAATCACACAATGAGTGGTGACCCTCTGCATAAGGGTTTTCCCAAGGAAAGGAACTACCTCCTGTCCTCATCCCCTACATAAGCCCAGGTATCATTCACATTCCCACCAGCTTCTCTCCAGCTTCACAGATTTGAGGAGCTGAAGAGAAGCTGCAGCTTTGCAGCAACCTGGGGACACAAGTGTCGCCAGAGCTGTGGCACAGGAACAGAGCTGTCCCTCCTGCAGTAAATCCAATTTAAAGTTATGTGTGCATATGCACAGAAAGGTTCAGAAATACCAGTACACAGTGAGGTATAGCAGTGGGATTGCTGATGGAAAGCTCTGGCTGGTGGGGCTCAGAGGTTTGTCCCTAAACTGAACAGAACCTCACAAGGGCAAATCAGCACATCACAGCAATATGATGCAGAAATAGACTTGTACTGTTCATACCAACATGGCATGTGATGAAAGGGAAAGTAGAAAGAAAAGCAGAAACAGAGGATACAACACAATTCTGCACTGTAGCCAAGGCTGGCAAATGCAGTCTGCCCATGTACTGGGCATGTCTGCATGGGGAAAGCCAGATTTTAGTTGGACTTATTTGGTAGCTGGGAATGTATTTTCTTGCTCTGGTTCAAGTTCAACAGTGTCTTCTAGGTAAAAGCGTGGCTTCAGCTCCAGCTCAAAGACAAATAAGCAAACAAATACATCCCTTTCTCCACAAAGTGATTAAAAGCAGTTTCTGATTTGGTTTCAGTTTGACTATCTCTCTGAAATGGATGAATTTCTATCCACAGTCCTACCCTTCTTCAATTACTGAATTATGCGCAAACTTTTCAGTGACAGGGTTACAAGGCAGTAATCTCTTCCTGCCCCTGCCTTCCACAGACAGCTGAATTCATGGCTGAATAACTCATGAAGGTATTTTTTCTGTCTTGACAGTGGCCTGGATTTGTTTGTAATAAAACTATGATGGAAATACAACCTTCAAAACCCGCTACCAACACCATAAAATTAAATAGCTCTGTGTTTTGGTCTGTGCTTGTCAAGCTGTTGTTTTCTTCCTGGGAATGAGCTCCAGGTCACATTCCAGCTGTTGAAAAGGCTTTTTCTGCCTGTGCTCACAAATCTCCCTCTGCTGGTCTCAGCTGGGCTGTATTCCATCGGAGGAAGCGCAGCAGCAAACGCACCACGCTGTGGGCTTCTGGGGACCTGCAGTACTAAAGCAGAGGACCCTCCTATTGAGTGTCAGCTTGAACTTCTTAAATTTGGCAGTGACGCAGCATAGTAAGTGATGATAATTGCCTTGCCGAGCCATGGACATATGGCCATGTCAAAGAGAGAGAGAATAGGGTATGATCTTTTATCAGTGATACGTAGAAGAGAAGTTCCTCCTACAGAGGTCTACTTGGCAACAGTAGCAGAGAGGACAGATGTTCCTAAATTGCAAACTGAACTGAACGCAGATGTCTTCAACAGACAGAGGAAGCTCTACAGGAGAAGGGATGGCCATCCCAGGTGTGAGACTCCTGGCTGCCTCCCTGTGTTTGGTGTAGAATGGGGCGTTGTCCTCAAGTGAACACACAGAAACTACCCCAAGTTCTACGGAAATACTAAGATGGAGGGAAGAGGCAACTTGGAAGAAGACCACATATAAATATTGTGAAAGAACCTTTGCATGCCACTACACTTTGGCTTCATTCCAAACAAGCACAAGCTCTACATCAAGATGTCCACATTGGGTATTACTACTTTAGGCTGCAGGTACTCTCACCAAATTGAACAGGAGTCTTTCTGTACAATGCCCCTACTGCAGTGCTGAAAGGATGCTGAATTCTTACATCTCCCACGTGTGTATAGGAAAATAAACAATTATTTCCTTGAGATAAAAAACGGGGAGAATTTATGAAAGAATAATTGAGTCTGTAACTTGAATACAAGAATGCTAGGATCACTGGCAGGATTACTCCACCTTCCTCCATTATTTCAATACATTACATTGTCTCAAGATGATTTTAAACAAAATTAAATTAAATCCTAAAAATGTCTCTAAAAAATAAGTTTGTTATAGCACACCTACAGGACAGGATAAAACCTGCGCCTCTATAAATTTACAGTTAGTATTTTGAGATGTAATGTTCCATTTCATTCATTATTAGAAATCCCTTAATACAACTTATTTAATTTTAAAACACTTATATTGGGAGAAAAAAAAAAACTCTCTTGTGTCACTCTACCACATATTTTATCAGTGAGTTTGGGTTTTATGCATTGCTGAGATATCTTGAAGCCAAAAGAAAGGATGATAAAAAACTTATGTGGCGATGTATTTTAGAGAGGAAGTACATTACAGATATATGTTAAAAAGAGTTCTTAATTTTACTGGGCTCAGTTCATTATTCTTCAATCCATAAAGCAAAATATATTGCTGAAAAAGGATAGAACTAAAAAGCTGGAGATCATGGGAGACAAATAGCAATATTTATATTATCATTATTTTATGAATCCATGCAGTTACTATCACATTGCCAGCCAAACCAATGACAAATTAAGGAAGGAATTAACAAACTTGCTAATTTTTACACGCTCAAGCTTTATAAGTAAATGGCAGAGCTGTACTTGCTAATCTGTCTCACTGATGCACTGTTTATAGCGGCCATAGCACTTTTTTCAGCGCAACAGCTTCCTTTGGGCATGGCCAATTTTTCTACACTGATGCGTCTTTTCCTCCAGCCAATCGTTCAAGAGCTGCTCAGCAGAATTGACTCTGCAGTCAATTCTGTATTAGCTGGATACCAGGGGACTCTGCAATGTAGACGTGCTAGAGTACATAATATATACAAATCCAAAAACAAAGAGTCAGTTCAGAGCCATCAGGATGTATAAATTATACATCAGTTTGGCATTTCTGGATGTAATTGGACTCTTCTAGAGCTGATCAGGTTGCTCTACACACCATCACGCAGTTCTCCAGAAGCTTTGTAAGCAACTACTCCATTTCTCCCACCAGGAATTCTGGAAAATATCTCATCTGTGCTGCAGGAACTAATGCCCCCTGAGAAATATCACCGGAGCATCCTGTTGAGTAATGCTGTTGCTTCTGTGTAGTATAGGGTACGAAGCTTTAGGACATGAGAAAAAACCAAAAATGTTCTGCTATTTCAACTCTTTTCTCTATCTCATTCTTATTAAAACACCTCTTGTATAAGTTGCTCACTTTCACCGCTTTTTCATGCCAAATACTGTTATTGAAGAGAACTCGCAGCAGGAGCCAAACGTTGGACTTGCACAGGAACCACAGTGGGTTCAGCCAGGGTAGCAGCTGAAGGACACCCGTGAGAAGGGCAGGAACCATCGCCAAGAGGAACTGAAGGTTGTGCAGAGAAAGTCTAATCAACTGCTATTTACCTCAGGACCACAGTGCACGCCAGAACAGTTCTGCACACAACTTCTGTAACTAAGGTATTTTGAATTTCTAACCACAGTAAGTGTGACCACTTACCTATTTTGTTTCCTGTAGAAATACAACCATACGGTAACAAACAGAGGTCCAAGGATTCTGCTTCCCAAATGGATTCCATAATTCGAAGAATCTAGTAAAAACAAACGCACAGGCTGAGCTATTTGAAAATATTTGGACATTACGTTTTACTCACACAAATAACACCACTCAGACTTCTGAGATGGGGCTAAACTTACTCGTCTATTTTACAGACTAAGTGATAAATACAGAAAGTGTGCAGCCACTCGAGATTATCAGTTATGGAACCAGAGTTTATATTTCCTCATCCATCTTGTGCCCAGGCAATCTTTTCTGTTTTAGAAAGTATTTTAAATATTCAGAAAGTATATTAATTAATAGATTATTAATCAAATAATACAATATGTTTTGCTGAAAAACGTATGATTTCTACCTTAGTTCAGACTGAATACATTAGCAAGTATGTTCATTTTTTTCCCATAAATATCCCCAAAAGTTTTAACAAAGCACTCTGTCAGAACAAGCACTGAAATATTACTAGATCAACGCCAGCTACTGATTTGGTTTTCACTCATAACTTCACCTATTTCATAAATAAATGCTAAAAATGCTTCATTAGAAAAACTGGTCATCTTGCACTAAGGAAGATTCCTTCTCTAGAACACCAAAATGTGAAGTGTGCACGGCACACAGCAGGAGAAAACAGGGTAACAGTGTGTACTGGCTCTGGCTGGGATGAAGTTAATGTTCTTCAGAGCAGCTCATATGGTGCTGCGGTTGGGGTTGGTGAACAACACAATGCTGTGTGACCAACACAATACAACACAACACAATACAGTGTTTGCAGAGCACCAAGGCTGCCTCTGTTTCTCACTCTGCACCGCTGTGAATAGATTGGGGGTGCACGAGAGGCTGGGAGGGGACACAAGCAGGCAGATGAGCCAAACCAATCAAATAAATATTCCATGCTAAATAATGTCATGCTCAGCAATAAAACAGAGAGGAAGGGGGTTAGGTAGCTTAACCACCTTCCTGTGCAGGAACTAGCTTAGCATTGGTCTACCCATGGGATGTGGCGAGTGTGGAGTTTATGTCACTTGGTTTTCTCCCTTCTTCCACTTCTCCTTTGCTTATTGAACAATTTTTGTCTCGGCCCACAAGTTGTTTTGTTTTTACTCTTCCTCTCCTCTTTCCCCATCCCACTGGAGTTAACCAACGACACACTAACATAAAAAACTGTAGGACAAGAAAGAAGATCTAGTTTTGATGGCAGCCTTATCATACACCATTTAAAGAAGAAATGACAACATCATATTTCATATGGACAGTAAAGACTAGGTATACACACTTCCGAAAGGACAAACCATTTTAAAACATCCACAGTACTCATTTTATACGTTTTAGCTATCATACCTGTAAAATAAGCATGTCCTGACGGAGGTCATCTCCATGTTTGAAGATTATGCCTATGGTTTCATTTGATAGAGCTGTTGGATCTGCACATTTAAACTCAAGCCAGAGGGGTTTCTTCTTAGATGCCATTACTTTACATTTTTCTATCTGTGAAATACACATCACTTATTGCTTGCTAGCCAAGGTATTCAAACATTAACACAACTAACCCTTTTACACACCAGCTACAGAGTATTTTACCAACTTGCAACCAGTTATACCACAAGAAACACACTGAAAGCACATGTAAAGAATGGTATTCAGTTGCCACATAAAGCCTCACTGAACCTGCCCAACACTGTCCATGATAAAGGAAAAAATATTCCTTGATCTCTGAAACTGGATTTACCTTATAAATCAGGCAAAAAAAAAAAAAAAAAAAAAAAAACAAGCTTACCAATACAGTTTATCAAATATTTTTGTTGACATAGTTTGTGGGGAAAAAAAAAAGGCTCTAACCCATCTATTTTCAGACGTAGCTACCATCCTTTGTAAATCTATTGCTTTCTTCATCTAGGAAGGTCCTGGTAGGGCTGAATACTTCCCATGTGAAGAAAAACTAAAAAATGCAGAAAGACGTTTTCTTTTATCTTGAAATAAACTTTTTGTCAAGCGGTTGGTGATTTTTGTACACAAAAGAGAGAGAAATACAATTGAGAAAATAATACTTAAGAAGCCACAAATTCTGTATTTCTGAGCAAACCACGTTTGAATTGACTTCTGTACTGACAGTGCCTCAGTCATGCCCAACCAGGAGGTGCTTTACTCTCTCAGCTTGAAGACAGCTGAGTTATCACCTGTCTACCAAGGCACAGGTTTATTCAACAGAAACACGGCCACATTTAGACAACTAATATCAGTTACCCAAATGAGTATCCTGCTATTAGGCAATTCCTTAGGTTGGATGGTTTGTCTGTCCTCAGCTAAAAGAAAAGTCAAGGGATTCTTTTCTTGTAGGCTCCTTGCTGCTCATCAAGTGAATCCACAGACCTTCAAAGTGCTTCTTTACCCAAAATTCACATTGCACAGTAGATGCATGAGCCAATTCCCTTTCACTACACATCTGCTGATTTATTAATCTTGTTTTTGAGTCAACATAAACCACTGCAATCTCATCACAAAACTGGAGGGAGCAAAACAGAAAAACCCAAGTGTTTTCTAATGTATTTCTAACTAAATCTTAATGTATTTTCTAATAAAGGCAACAAAAGCAACACAGATACATTGAAAAAACAGAAATAGCTATGGTAGACATTTCTGTCAGTAAGATGAGGGTCTGGACCTAAACCTTAATGACAGATATGAGTCTGGGTAAGACAGAGAAAGTAAATGAAGGAACAGAAACTGAATATCCCAGAGCCCCTGAAGTCAGATAAAACAGTTTTATACAGGTATTTAATGTAAAAAAAAAGTCAGTTACCTGGTTAAATCTTGGATTGAAGTAATGGAATAATTGTAGTTGCCATTTAACGATTAGGGTTTTATGGGTTGTTGCACTTTTTTAGTGCAGGGTGGCATGTCATTACATTTAGAAAAATGCTATTAGCTCTGGGAACAAAAACTTACTGAGTCCACGAAAATGTCATCATATTCACAGTGAAATAAGACCTTTTGACAAAACAGTCAAAATTTTTACCAAACGACACGTACTTGCAAACATAAGGGGTTATTTTCAAAAAGAATTTGTAGAAAGTCAGAATGTACTTACCACCAGGGCTCCTGCTCTGAGCCCAGGATCATATGGAACTCTAAAACTTTCTGGAAGTTTGCTGCTCTGTAGTTTTTCAAGCTTTTGTCTCAGCTGTGCAATAACTGCAATTACAAGTAAGAAAACACAATGAAATCTAAAGTTGAAAGGTAAAAATATTATAGGTAATCAAACTTGTTAAGCATCATGATTTAGCCAAAAACCTCCTCCATTTAGCTACTTTTAAAGTTGCTTTCCTCAAGGATCTCCTGATTTGAGGAACAGAGGAAGACTCTTTCACTTGCACTATTAATGGTTAGGGCTGTTTCAGATACTTAAAGTCTTTAAGAACCTCACAAGTCATGTTCCTGCTACAGTGTTTGAAGTACAGCACAGTGCTTGGCGTTCTTCTGAAGATTCAGGAGATTACATTAAAATCTCATCTTTCATTTAAAACCAAAACACTGCACAACACACCTAAAACTATTTTTTCCTTATGCCATGGAGGCATTTAAAAGCATTGCTCTTGCAAACTCAAGGCTCTTGAATTCTTGGATCAATTATACTGAAAACAAAAGGACTCTAAGTATAAAGATACTGAGTTTCCAGTCCTTCTAAAACTGGTTTCACAGTGCGGCCTTGTTAATCTCACATTCCAGTGAGAAGAAAATTTGTTGTATACTTATATGAACAAGAATTTTAATAGTCACGTATAAACTGATTTTTTTCATTCATAATACCTCAAGCTTCTGAATCTTCAGCTTAGAACGGTATGCATTATACTACATATGATGCACTCTGGTCATCTCAGCTAGCAGGTGTCAGCAGCACAAGAAACATACTGGGTATTACCCTACATTAAGACAAAGACCTGAACTCTGGCAGATAAAAAACTGCAGCATCACAGCAGAGGCTGCGTATACATGTTCAAGTAATTTTGGAGATAAAAATTAAAGAGCAAAAAATTGTAATGAGAAAGCTAGACACAGGCCTGGATACTTTATATACAAAATCATAACATCATGCAGTCATAGAATGGTTTGGGCTGGAAGCCATCATCAAAGGTCATCTAGTCCAACCTGCCTGCAATGAGCAGGAACATCTTCAACTAGATCAGGTTGCTCAGAGCCCCGTCCAGCCTGGCCTGGGATGTTTCCAGAGACCGGGCATCTACCACCTCTCTGGGCAAGCTGGGGCTGTGTTGCAACACCTTCATTGAAAAAAAGTTCTTCCTCATGTCTAGCACGAATCTCCCCTCTTTTAGTTTAAGACCATTACCCCTTGTCCTGTCACAACAGTCTCTGCTAAAAAGTCTGTCCCCATCTCTCTTATAGGCCCCTTTTAAGTATTCAAAGGCCACGATAAGGTCTCCCCGGAGCCTTCTCTTCTCCAGGCAGAACAACCCCAACTCTCTCCGCCTGTCCTCACAGCAGAGCTGTTCCAGCCCTCTGATTACCTTGGTGTCCCTCCTCTGGCCCCTCTCCAACAGGTCCATGTCTGTCCTGTACTGAGGAATCCAGAGCTGGACTCAGCACTGCAGCTGGGGTCTCACCAGAGCAGAGCAGAGGGGCAGGATCACCTTCCTGACCTGCTGGCCATGCTCCTGCTGATGCAGCCCAGGGTACGGTTGGTTTTTTGGGCTGCAAGCACACATTGCTGGGTCATGTCCAGAAAATGAAGACGTTTCTAAAGCTGCTATCAAATTAAGTAATTCAAGCCAGAAGAATTACCTGAGAACTCACAGAACACAACTGCTACACCTATCCTAAAGGCTTTTAGAGAAGAACTACCTAGCAGTGCCAGGTGACTAATGTGGTATCTCTTCTGGTAGAAAAAAAAATCTGACAGCAATATAGCAGAGCTAATAAGTGGGCTTTATAATCAGATATCTTTCAAAACCAGGCCAAAACCAAATCCAAAAACAGACCCAACCCAAAACCCCTCAGGCTGTCATAATTTGGGTCATGAAACAGCTTTCTAAAATGTAACTATGTATTTCCTAGACAAATGTAGCTTGATTTCATTAAGTCTCCTCATTGTAATGTAATTTGAATACTGTATGCTGACCAATTGAAGATAGTAAAGATCAGGAATTAGTTGAGTTTAAATTGCAAGTGAAGGCATTTGCTAAAACAATTTTCAAGTTGTTCTGGCTTAAGAACAAAGTGCTATGTATTTTAAGAGAAGAAACAGCTGCATAGACACATTCTTGGGAGACAAATCATCTAGCACAGAATGGTGATGAAAGCAGATAATCCTATGCAAGCTGTAATACTATGATCTGCAGAAATTATTTATTATTACTTGCTCTGTTCAAATATAAGCACAGAGACTACATGAAAAGTGAAAGAAACAGTATGACAGCATGACTGCTACTGGACTGATATGGATCTAAAAGGAAGGAATTTATTCTTTAAAAAAATCCACAAATACTGGAAGAAGAAAAATAAATACAGGAATTAGATGAGGCTGCATGACAAAAGGAAACAGTCGGAAACATTCAGACTGAAAATATAAACGGCTATGAACATTAGAAATGATGGAGCAAAAAAGAAGCAATAAACTTAAGAAGAAATGCTAGGATATACATTTTTAGAAATGTAAGAAGTAGAGAGTGCCTGTGGGAAAAACCATATCCTCAATAATCTGAGAATAAATTAAATTAGATATAGCATTAGTAGGACACTCCTTAGTTTCAGGAAGCCTTATTCAGTGAAAATGTCAATTATATAAGTCATCTTTCAATGTTCTGCTGCACATTGCATACAGAGATTCTTTAACTTCAAAACCTGGTGGGTGTTAATGTGATTGCTTTCTCTTGAAACTTTTCTTCTTTGCCCACATATCCTTCAAAGATAATGTATTATGGAAACCAGTGCTGTTACAGACATGTGCATCTGCAAGGCTGTAAAGTTTCTTCCCAAACCATGGAGTTATGACCACAAATTTTAGAAAGTTGTTTAGAAATAAGATTTTATAAAGGGGTGCAGTAAGCCCCCTAACTCACACTATGTGGTAACATATTAAATTATATGTTGAAGCATAAATGCATTTTTCCTTCAACTTCCTTTTGAAACACCACCACAGCAGCCACTTCTGCAGAACCAGAGTGGAATGGCTTTCCGAACCAAGGGCTTCCAGCCTGGAATATACCAGGCTGAACATGCAGGAAGAACTTGTCGCTCTACAACTTTTTTGAATCTGAATATTGTCATATATCTTCTCACACTTATTCCCAACACCAAGCAACTAACAGGAATCATCACAAACAAGCTTTTAAGGAAGCTGGGAAAAAATAAATAAATAAATGCAGACAAAACCCAGAGGTAAACAGGCATTGCATAACCCCACTGTGGCTTCCAAAGCAGTGCTGACAAGAACTAGAAACAGCAATGCCACATCTGTGTCTCACAGGACCCCTGTTCAGCACATTGCAAAACCCCAGAGATGTATAGTTTGTATAGACACCGCTGGTCCACCAGCTACTTTTGTGGCACAGCGGGGGCTGTACTGGGCTCCTCCCCAGTCCTCCTGCCAAGAGTCTTTCAGTGACTGCCTAGGGTAAGGCTGTGTTTCTTGGCAAGTCCCACTTTTCCTCTTTATTTCCAGTTAATATTTGTGTCCTGGATTGCTTCTTTCTTCAGTGCTGGCATTCAGCTAAGGGTTATATACACAAACTTAGCTGTCTCCCAGCTGCATGGCGTGAGGTTCAAGAAGATAAGCCAAGGCATGGGAAAGTACTGCGTGTCTAGAACATTGATATTCTTCCCCTTTTGGGGTGGAATGAGCAAACAAATGTATTATTGGTTCAATCAACATTAATTTATACTGGCATTTTAAAAGAAGTAATAAAGATGCCCTTTGACAGTAAATTATCCATGAATTTTCTAAATAAACATCACAATTTTATGCCTAGATTTTCACACCCAAAGAGAAAAAACAGGATTATTACAAACAAAGAAATGCCTGTCAGCAAATACCTTGAGAAGTGACATCATACTTTTCTGCAGAAACTGATTTTATCTCCATCGTGACTTTATGCAGCAATTCAATTACTTGAACCTGCTTCATGAAATCATGTAGCATTGCTTTTCCACAGCCCCTAAGATAGGCTTCCAGGATGACCGCAAACCTCTGCTGGTAATGCATGGACTGGGCAATCTCGCTTCTTAAGAACCAAAACAAGAAGTGACCAATTCTTTTGTTCTAGAGGTAAAGAAAAACACTACAATCAGCACGCACTGCTTGATGAAAACTTTTAACAATGCCAGTACCTTTAGCACAAATTGGCTGTATTTTGAAGTACTTACTCTCAAACCACGTTTGAGCAGAAATCTGGCTAATGCGCTGTCATGATACGGCTCAAATTTCACAGCCTGAGTAACACAAACACAGAAGACAGGTTATTAACATATTTAAGATCGCACTGAACTTTTAATTGCCAATGACATGTAGTGAACACACGGCTGCAGGAGTAGAAAATGTACAGTAAGACAGAAGGTCTTTCACGGAAACAAAGTTGAAAAAAACAAAGCCAGGGTTTTCTGTGTTTGACTCAAGGAGCACTTTTTCTTTGCAACAGGTTCTTTCCAGGTGTACTATTAATGCGACAAATAAAGCAACGTAGGGAGTAGTTAACCAGTGAGGCCAATCTGAGCACAGGAAGATAGGTCAACAAAGCAACATAATTCTCAGGCCATAGCAAAACCCAGCAAGATCAGAAAACATTCTGCAGTCTGACTGACACTGGGAAGGCTTGGAAAGATTACTGCCAAATGAAATGACATATTTATCATCATTCTTTAATAAAAATTGTCAATAATAAAGCACTGGTTTTTGACATCTGCCATTCAGGACTCAGGCACCAGGGTTCACTGCCAGGTTTCCCAGCAAGCATGGGATACAGGAGCAGCTTTCTGGAGCTCCTGATCTGGCTTTTAACCCCTACATGAATGACAAAATTGAACAGAGGCTCTGATACACATCCTATAGTAATGGAGTACAATTAAGAGGAAGAATTCACCAGGCTTTTTTTTTTTTAATGACTCTATGAGCACAGATGTATTTTTTCTCCTCCAAGAGCCACTTGGCTCCACCCAAGCCCACAGATATTTCCAAGCTACTGCCAAAAAAAGGTGGAAACAAAAAGTCAACAACTCTTTTTGAAGTGTCAGGATTGGGATTTTTTTGCTGTTATTCTCTCCCCCATCCCAATAATCAAGTGAACAGATCTACCAGAAAACCTTTCCACTTCCAGGTACCAGCCTGTGCCAGGGAACTTGTCCACTTCGGGTGTTTTTTCCAGCAGCTTCTTTCCTGTTGCTTGAGGGACTCAAGTTTATAGGAGGTTTGTATTAAGATTAGTGGAAGAAAAAAAGTATGCATGTATACCCCACGGCAAAAAAAGAGAAATAAGAAGCATACAATCCCTGGAATAGGATCACATAATCCCTGTCGAGGACTGAGGGGGCTGGTGAACAGCTTCAGGTTCTGGAAGCAGAGTGCCAGGAAGCGGCATGGAGGGAGATGAAGGGAAAGCAAAGGGATGTGCAGAGAGCTGGGTGCATGTCGTACGCTCAGCTTTTGGAATCAACGAAGTATGCAAACCTTCTGCCACAGTTATTCAACAGAACAGAATGGCTCTTTCAAGACCACTGTGGTTTGCACCTCGCAAAGAAGCAACCAATCCATCAGCAGAGGTCTACTAAATTCCTCAAACAAATCATAGGGTTTTATTTTATAAACTCTTAAAAGTACTGTGGCACACAGTTGTATTTTTTACTATTAAAATATCAACACTGTTTCTGAAAAGTAAAACTTCCTGTGGGTTTATTCAACAGAAAAAAAAAAATCTAGCTTTTTCAGTCAACCTTCTGGAATGAACCAACTTGTAAAATGCTACTTGTTCTTTCCAGCTGCCGTCTAAGAGACAGACGAGAAAGCCAAGCACCAGACTTGCCCTTGTACACTATTACAATTCTGCAAGAACAGTCGGGACCATCTCTGCAATACTGTTTGATTTCCTCAAGCAACACCATCTTATTTAAGAAGATAATGAGAATTCACAAACATAAATTGATTTTAAAATAGATATATATCCTCTTACTTTGTGTGAGAGATGATGAAGGTATGAGGGGTTTTTAATAGAAATTTATTTTCACTGCAATAAGGCACCCCAAAGCAATAATTACTACATAAATTAAAACTGATTTGCTTACATAGCCCTAAAAACCAATTTAAGAATTAAATGCAGCCAAACAACCGGCCATCACTTCAAAACAAAACCTCCTTATACTAGGATTGCAAATACAGGTTAACATAAAAGAATATTAGAAAAATGTATTATGAACATGCTTAAGTTTTAGAAATTAATATTTTAAAAGTCAATCCCAGTTTTCTTTTTTCTTCATAAAGTCAAATATGAACATTTTAATAGCTAGCCATTAAAAAGCATCTGCTGGCACTTCAGCAGGTCCCTGCACATACCTTTGCCTTGTCAGTTCACCAGGAGAGCTTTACTCACTGCCACATACAAGGACCAAAGTAACCAGTGTTTGCTTTACAATGGATACTGTTGTATTTTAACTATCCTATCCATGTTTTATCAAGTGCACAGAGAACAACAGACCTTTATAGGAAGTTCAATAGGTTTATTTATGGCACAGCTGCTTCTATTTGGGATAAACCTGGGGGAAAATAAAATGTTTGTTTGGCTTCTAACTCTGCTGGGAGCTAAAATGTGAATATCCCGTGCAGAGTGACATAAGGCATCAAGCTTTCCTGAAGGCGTGCATGCGAAAAGTGATGACCGTTCGCAATAGAGACATCTCAGCTGTGCCTGTCAGAGCAGAGGAATGGCAGACACCATTCTCTGAAAAACGTGGATTTTCAAATACTCTGTGGTACCAATACTCTGCTGCAGGGAGCTGATGGCTCACACTCCGTTGTTAGCCAAGGAAAGAAAGACAAGGAAGCAGCGGAGAGGTAAATGCTGGGATTTAGTAGGTTTTTCCTTTTTGGGGATGGCAATCTTTTAATTTCTAACTATGTTTCTTACTAAAAATGAGACACTGAAGTTAAGTTACTCTGATTTTATGCTACAGTAATTTAATTTACTGTTAGATGTATTATTTTTAAAACACTCCAGATTTGTACTTCCTGAAAATAAATAATTTCAAAACCAAATAATTTCAGAAACAAATTTTTTAAAATTCCCTCATTCTCTCAGGTACTTTGATATCAACCTATCACCACCCCAAGCCCCTGCTTTGGATACAAAAGTGAATAAAATTGCTGAGCCACATGTAGACAGCAAAAGCTCACACACCAAGCATATATATAGCAGCAGCTACGTGGGAGGCCCAATGAGGTAACCGTAGCAGCTCCTTTGGTTAATGCAGAAGTGCATAAATTCTGCCTGAGGAGCTTAATCTTCAGACAAGCAAAGACAAGGCTCAAAAGGCCTTGTTTAAAGCACTACTGATGTGCAGCAAAATCTGAAATACTAACATCATTTTCCTGGGAACCTGGGCTCTATCAGAACCCACAGAAATTAAAAGCCCCATCCTGCAGGTTCCCAGGCTGCAGCAGTTCTTTTATTAAAAAAAAAACCAAAAACAACAACAACTCAATTCTGTCCTCTGATTCTTCAAAAAAAGCGTTTCCTGCTCTGCAGGGAGACAGCCTTTCTGCACAAACCAGGGCCCTGTCAGGTTTGGGGAGCCTGCGGAGCTGCCTTGCTTCAGGGGACGCGTTTACCAGGAAGAACCGCAGGGTTACACCTTTTCATCAGCCTGCAGACGCCACTCTGCCGCTGACAGCAGCCGGCCCAGCTCCGGCACCATGTTGTGAGAAAGCAAACAAACCAATTTTCTTGTATAACTGATATAAACCTCAACATTTCATCTGGAAGATTCACATACAAAGCGCTTCAAATCGATACAGCGGTGATTCATCGCCATTAAAAGCACAATTTCTCACCCAGCTTCCCAGAACGAATTAATCTTATGGAGTCCTAGAAACCCTTCATTTACTTTTAAAAATTTTTCTAGACAAATTTGGTCCCCCCTTAACACTACAAGACTGAAGTCATTGCCATATGCTATGTAGCTACACTGTTATTCTGGACCTAAAAGCCAAACCCAGATTTTTCTTCAGGCCTTGCCCAGGTCAACATCTGCCTTCACTTCCTTTCTGTCTACATTCTTTCTAAACTGTTGGTGAAGCTGGTCAACAGTTCTTCAGTGCTATGTGATTCAGACCTGAGACAGACAGGATTAGAGACAGCACAGTTTGGATTTGCTCCATCATAGCTGTGCTAGTGTTGACAATCTCCAGAAAAAACAAACTACTGTAACACAAGACACAAATTGTAAGACACTAGGCCGTGGTAACGCAAAAATAACAACATAGGCAAAAGGCAGAATGTAGAAAGCGTGTTTTGGGTTAATTTGGTTACTACCACTGCTTTGACTAAACACTGAAGACTTCAAAAAAAGGGATTACTAACTAGACCCACCAAGACTGGAATGATGATGGGGCAATGCCAATATTCCAGGCAGGCAGATTTCAAGAATGCAAATATACCTCACCTGCACAAGCTGTAAAAGATAATGAAGAACATCATCATCTTCTAAACTTTCCAGTTTTTGAACTGCCATTGCTCGAACATTTTCATCCGAAAAGTTACAGTCCAGAAGCTGCATTGTGAGTCCAACATCTAAAGTGCTTTGATCCCAAACCTCCTTCTTAGCTAGCAACTGGTAAGTTTTGGCCACTATTTCTTGTTGTCCCCATTTCACGGAGCTAAGCAGCTTAGGATACGCCTTGGGGTGCTTTATGCTTTCATATCTAAAGTGCCACAACAGTTCTTTGTCCTCAGGAGAAAGTGGATTAAGTGGGTCAGTTGCTATGATTTCTTCAAGTTGCTTGCGAAGCTGGTTGGGCATTTCGGCTCGTGTCCTGTCCCCTTGGGGGTCTGACGTTATCCTGTGCTTGGGCAAGGCAATTGGGTGACAATATTTGTCCAGCACAATAGAAATGGCCATTGAGTTCTCTTTATCTGGGTTAGTTGCTGATGTGAGCTTGTCTGCATTGATACTTCCTTGTTCTTCCCCCTTGCCTGGAATTTTCCACATGTGGAGCACATACTCCCCACTGCGTAGCAGGAAACGGTGATCTATCAACAAAAGATTTACGTAATAGAGAAGCTGAGTTTTGCACTTTGAATCAGAGTTGGGGGACTCATGTGACTGAAGGTTCGTCTTTGTGGACAGTCCCTGTGCTTTGCCGCAGTATATCTGAAGATTCAGGAGTGCTCCTTTAGGCAAGTCTTTGATTTTGATATCAAACTCCAACCAAATATTCCACAGAACCTCCTCAGTAAAAGGCTTCGATGAAGTTCTCCTCTGTGAAAGGAGCTGCTGCCCATGTTGAATGTTAGCCTCCACAAACACAGTGAGATCAGTATTTCTTGGTAAAACTGGGATATCAATACCAATTATTTTCACCCTAAATTTCCTATTACAATCCCACAATGAGATAGTGAAAACTCTCTCATGATCTTTTCCATCTATTGTCAATTGTTCATGATACCCTGTAACTCCTGTACAGTCATCCACCAAGGGCCACTCTTCCTTCTGAACCTCATCCTCATTTGGGTCAGGGGGATTGTCTAAGACAAGGTGGATCTCTTCCCCATTCTTAAGGCATTGTCTTATCCAGTGAAAATCTTTGATTGGTGTCTCTCCAGTAATGTACTCGTCTCTGCCGCAAATCCTGAGAACAAAATCCAGTTCACTATGATCTTCAGGAATGTCCATCAAAGACTTTTTCTTTGCCATTTTTGTGAAAAAGCTATGGAGAATCATATCTGGCGTGTCATCTATTGACACTTTAATTTTTTGGCTAGTTGTTCCTCTATGTATGATTATGAAAATGTTATTATTAGTGATCTTTTTAAATAAATATTCTGGGAGTGGTTTAGACGTAGTCCATGGGTGCATTGCATACAATTTGGGATCTCTACAGGCTACCTCTATCATTCGTGGAGTGACTAACCTGCGACGGGTAAATTCTAGCTCATCATCATGCACGTTGCTTACATCAGTGACATCGTAACCAATTAAGTCGTTAAGCTGCCGCTGAAATTCCTGAACTTCTTCTGATGGTTTTTGTTTCTGGACAACATAGATCTTGCCCACCTTCTTCTGTAATACTTTCCAGTACAATATGCAGTCTAATGTCTGTAATACTTGATGCTTATCATAAATCTCATACCACTGCCCTTTCTTCTGATACTGCAGAATAAACTGATCTGGGGTGAATGCATGGTAGAAGTCTGCGGTTTGACTCATCTCTATTGCACGCATCCAAATCTGTGCTTTCATTTGCTCAACCGTACAGTTGCCAGCTATTTCGAGTAACATCATTTCCGGTACTTTAGTATGTTTGTTGCTTGTGGGTAAAATGAACTCAATGGATATCAGCTCCATTGACGACAAATTACTCGATGTACAATGAGGTTTCATCCTTCTTCTCCTTCGCTTGTTTTCCTCTCTCATAACAACGGGCTGTTCATAATCCCCCAACTCCATGCCAGAAGAAATCTAGCAAAACATACAAAATACTTGATTACCTTCTCATTTACATTTTTCTTTACTCTTACTTTATAACTCCTCTCAATTAAAATCACAGTCCAGTCAGAATCCTGCTAGGTATACGCTTTTTGTATTTCCCTTTAAGTTCTGGTCATAAATCCTTGATTTATATAAGCCAACTTAGATGTAATATATTCAATAACAAATATTAAGAAAAACCCAAAACAAATAAACACAACCAAAAAACCCAAACCCACAACAACAACAAATACAAACACATAAACCCTCAATGATTAAATAATTAAAATAGAGCTTTTAAACAGCCTTCCCAGATTTCACTGAGGATAAGCAGTCTGCATTTATATTTCCTCCATACTGATTTGTTCTTGCTTCTATTCGATCAAGCACTGATCCTTCTGCTGCCTCATCTGTTTTGATGCTGCTGATATTAACATAAGTGGATTTTCATAGAAATCAAAAGACACGCTACTGTGTATGAGCAGAATGTGATCCCACCAAGCTCTAGGAATGACAGAAAGTAACAAAACAACCCATTTATTTTCAGACTGGACAAAGCTGAGCCTATTCCCATTTTCCTCTGTGTCCCTTTTTAGTGAAGAATGAGGACTTACACCAAAAAAAAGCCATTATGATTCAAAAGTCATGGACTACTTCAGAAGACATATATTTAACGTGCATCTAAATTCCAGCCTAGTATCCTTAGATGTGCTTCTTTGAAATAAATCAATTCCCCAGACTGATAACATCCATCCATTTTAAAAGTAAGCACTTCCAGCACAAAGTATTAGTTTATTACAGAAGAAAAAACTCCCAAGCTGATGTCAACTTATTACCCTGTACATCAATTCTCTCCTAAAACACCTGTAAAACAACTTTGAGCACAAGCAGCCTACCTTATCAGCTTTCAGTAAACAAGAAATATTGTTGCTCACAGTTAATTTCCATTGAACAATATTAAAGTGGAAATGATTTAGCGAGAGCTTGGAAGAGGCAGCACTGACTGGGCGCGCTCACACAAGCTGCCCCTTGAGCTTTCTTATACTCAGTTTAAGCTACAGCAATGTACTGAACAACTTTTCCAGACAATGCTTTTTACACATAAAATCGTCCTCTTAACTGCTGTAAAAAATAAAACAAATGTAACGATGCCTTAGCAGATAACAAAACAAGAAAATCAGAATACAAAAGGTTAAACTGAAACAACACGCTAACTAAAATTCTCTTTTCAAGTTCCGGAAAGCAACGACTGCGGATACCCCACTTCTAAAATTGACAAAATACAAGGAAATATTACCTGCTTATAAAGTAAAGGCTGAATTGCTGAAGACGACTCATTTGTTTAATTTCTGAAGTTCCTATTTTTCTAAAGGAAGATCATTCACACACAAAAAAATCTTTGTTTAAGCTGTTCTGCTTTTCTTGCTCACCCTCACATCCAGATGCAAAGGAAGTGCTGCACTTACCAGGAAGGAAGTTTTAACCAAGTTGATTATACATATGATTGCTCATTTTAAAAGAGGTCAGAATGCTTTTCCTGTTACAACAGTAAAAATACACCTTCAGTACACCAATGTCATTTTAACACACATGCACAGAAGACATGCTTAAAGCCTTTTAAAAATAGCTAAGAGTAAGCCAGGAAATAAATCTAACAACTCCTAATAAAACATTTTTAAACCAATATATTTTAGAGAGCCTAACTACTTTATAAAGAGTTAGAGAAAAATACTAAATAAAAGACAAATAAATCTGCAGTGTTTGCTTATTTTTGTGTTCATGGTGATAGCCATTTGAGGACTTCCAACCTAAATTCGTCAGCGTTGTTTGAGCCAGTGTCCGTACAGGTGGCACAGGGAGATGGTATCTGCCCAGGGTATTGTGTGCTAACCTCAGGAACAGAACTGCCAGGCAATCTTTCTCCTAGTGGTTTTAACTCATCCACTTACAATTACAAACACACAGTGAAATCCACTAAAAATTATGATGGTTTATGATTCTGGAAGAGTTTAAACCATGGGCTTTTCAAGCCTAATTCTGGTAGTTAACTACAACCTCAGGAGCTGTTCCTTTAAAAAAAAAAAAAATCCCCACAGGAAAATATTTGGGAAAACATGTACAAATCAGAAAGAAAATACAGAAGAGCCTCTAGTCTTATCCTTTTGCCTTAAGACTTTTCCAGTGAAATACTGACCATTTTGAAGAGCAATAAGCAGTACATATCCTACAGCAGCATATATCCTACAATAAGTATGAAACAACTGGAAGGTCTTTTAGTAACAGTGAAGTGGCGGTGTTGGTTGTTTTTTAACATATGCACACTTTCTATCTTATAAGACACCCCCTTTGTTAAAAAGGGGGAAAAAAAAGCTCCTTCTGTATTGGGAAAAAAAAATCTGACAGTCTCTTACCTGCCTCCAATGATCTCACAACCTCTGAAATTAATGGTTAAAAAAATACCCTTGACATAGCTCTTCTTTTGCAGAGCATCATTTTGCTTGGCAGCAAAGACTGATTTCTTTTTAGAGGTTATTTTACTCAGGAAGTGAATTTGGGGAAAACACATCTGTCCTAGTTCCCTCTGCCTTTTACAGCCAGTAATGGAAATTTCTCAATGAAGTGGTGAAGTTGCCCTGAACATTTTGTTCCTGCCATGAAATCTACCCCTCTTGGCCAACACATCTCCAACATTCATCCTTCGCCCATGTGCAGCCCGTCAGTACTCATCAGCTACACTCTCTGGCATCTCAGCACTACACGCCGCTTTCCTCTCTGGTGCTCCTCTCAGCCAAAAAAAGCACTTGGAAAACTTGAGCACCTGTAACCTCAACAGTAGCGCCCAGGATGACGGAGAAGTAAGAAGCAGCCGCTTTCGCATAAAAAGGAAAAGGAGCTGGAGTTGTAAGGAAGAAAAAAGAACAATGCTGAAGGCGAAAATGGATTTTGCAAAACCTATGCTTTGAAATTCCCTGACTTTGGAGAGCATGACTTTACAAGGCTTTTGCAGAGCCTGTATTTTGAAGTGCAATTTCTAAAACGTGTCATACAGTCACATATAGTTTTTCATTTAAACATAAGCAACTAGCAGTGAGGGCTTTTTTCATGCCAACAGGCTACAAATGTTTTGTGCAAATATCCCTTGTTCTAAAAGTGGTGCTGACCCTATTAAGTAAGCCTGAACTCATCACCGTTTCATTGGGTTTTGCCAGTCCTAAGAAAGCTTGCCGGTTTAAAATGTCCTCCTCTTGCTGCCACGTGAGATGCACTTAAAGATTAATTTTTCAAACACATATACACACAAGTATTCCATCTCCTCTAAGCTATTCTAGTTCTACTCCATTGATCAAGGCCATCAAGAAAATCGAAAGCAGCATCTCTATCTCATGCAGCAGCGAGCAACTCTGTACGCTGCTCAGAGAATATAATTGTTTGACACTCTGATCCATGTTCATCTGGGCTGTGACCTGCCATGTCTAGTCCAGTGCAATCTCCATCTCTGTTTCAGCTCTGAGCCCTCTTCATCAGCTTCAGAAGTCAATTCTTGGAATGATGACTGTCTCTAATCTGTCTCTGCAAAGAGACACAATAGTGTTCGTGTTATTAGGATGACACCAAATTGTATCTATTTCCTGCTAACCCATGTGTAGGCATAGCAAAACCATATTTCCTCATGCATATGCATCAGAACACTTGGATGTTTATAAATGAAAATAATTTAAAATAACTTCCTAAAACCTCTGTGTCAAGTTTAAGCATTACTTACAGTACTGACATTTCTATACACCTACTGCAACACCATCACAAAACAAACAAACAAACAAACAAACTCTTTTTTATTATTAATTGCAATTTAACTCAATTCTAAACCCATATTTCTCTGTATTAGGAGAAATGTCCTACCACTAGTCCACAAATCCTGATGGGGTTCAACGGAACAGGAGGAGATGGGCCTGTAAAGGGTAACTAAGAAAAGCAAACAGGCTTGCCTTTGTTTCTAGTCATGTTACTACCTCATCACGCAGGTCAGCAAACTGATCATAACAACAACAAAAACTGGTTAGTTTTCAGCTGGATCAGTTCCTTAATCTGACTCATCACTTGCAGGAATAGTAAGGAAGGGAAGAGAACACAAGGGAATGAAGCCAGCACTGTTTAGGATAACTGAGAGTAAAACATAATTCACAGCAGGATTAGAAAATCAATTAATCAGTAAACTTGTTCAAGGTTTTGTGAACACTGTTTGAGAGGTCGTATGATCATGAATTACTTCATATAGTCTGCTACAAAAAATCTGAAGACAGCTGTCAAATGTCAGTGCTTTGTTAGAGTTTTACCAGTTACTTATTCTCCACCAGTTATTCTCATGCTTATTCTATAATAGTTTCTGCTTCTGACTTAATCCACCATGTGAGAAACTTATTTTTAAATTATTCTTTTCACTTTTGTGTCAGCTCCTTCCCAGACAACATAACCTGCAAGAAAACAGGGACTCTCTATCAGAGTAAGAATCACCTTGTGCCCACATTGTGCAAATATAATTATTTACATTCGCACTTTAAGGTAAATGAAAAAAACCCACCTATGACATGAACCAAAGTTTCCCAAGCAGCTTACTCCATCTGCTGCATTGTCCTGTATCAGAAGGCCACTCTGCATTTGCTGGATAGAAGTACAATATATCTTCGCTACATCTACAATGATCCAGTGCTGAACCATGCAGGTAAGATACAGCACTAACATGTAAAGAATGAACACAACAACAAAAACTGCTTTGCTAAGTTCTCTTGTCAAATCCTCCAGCAACTACAAGCTCTCACGGGAATCAAATCAGTGCAGCTTCCCATTAGCAAGCAAATTTCAGAGATAATATAGTCACATTCTCCATCAAAAAGTGTACTGATCAGCAGGTACAGCTGAACATCTCCGCCAGGAGGTTGCACAGTGAATGTGACTGCTCTCAAGGCTGGAATATTTCTAGGACTACCCTGCTTTCACAACAGACCTTTACATATTTTGGTTTCTACACGAGATATCTATTTGGGGGTGCTTCTGGAACAGACAATAACTTCTAGCTGGTTCAAAAAATGTAGGTAACAATTTTGGCAAAGTTCTTCTTAACTGTAGTTATGAGAGTGATAGTGATCTGCCTTTAAACCAACACTTAATGGAGTGTAAAAACACAGACACGGCAGCTGTGGCTCCTGCAGGGACACAGTTTCTATTTGGCCCATCATTCAGCTTGTGGCCAGCTCTTCAAACGCGGCTCTTGGGCAGCGTGATCCACAGACAACCAGCCCCTGAATGCCCTCAGCTATTATTTCAGACAATTTGTGGCAGATGAAGGTTTTATGGTCTACATGTACCAGACCGACACAGGAGATGATTATTTGTTAGATGAGGAAATACAGTTGTTTATTGCTTAAAAGCTATGTTGTAGCAGAGCCGACTCATAGATCTTAAGACCAGAGGGAACAGCTACCACTGTCTAGTGTGATCCTTGACTTTGCACTGTTTTAGTCAACATACTTATAGTGTCCTCAGCAAGTTTTGCATCAAACCTGTAACCCTGGCTTGGGTTGGGATGTTAGTCGGTACCAGGGGCGCGAGGGGCGACGGGCCGGGGAGCTAACGGGGCTCAGCCCCCGCCTGGCGACCGCAGCGCTGCCTGCCGTCCCGCTGGAAGGCCCGGGAACAGTGGGCCGGGGCTGCCTCCCTCAGCCTGCCCACCGGCCGGGCCCCGGGGCCGCGGCCGCCCCGCTTCCCGCCGCCCCGAGATGGCGGCCGGGGCCTCGCCGCAGCGCCCGCGGGAGCCGCAGCCCAGTCGTCGCCGCAGGAGGGCAAACCTCGCCTGCCTAGCCTGGCGGGGCAGCCGGGGACCGCGGCCACCCAGCCAGGGGCGCGCCCGCCGGGCGCTCTGCCCGCCGCCGCCGCGGGGAGCCGGGCCGCGCCGCCCTGGCCCTGCGCCCCCGCTGCCACCTGCGAGACCGGGTCCCGGGCAAGGCGGCCGGCGAACCCTGCCGGCCCCCGGGACGGCGCTACTCACCGCAGCGGCGCGGCCGCAGCCCGAGCTCCCGCTCCGCACAGGTGTTTTCCTCAGCAGGAAGCGGAGCGGGCCGGGGGCCGGAGGGGAGGCTCCATGGCCGGCGGTAGGCAGCTCCGGAGCCGCCGCCAATCACACGCCGGGCAAAGAGGGAACCGGCTGTGGGCCTCCCCGCCCCGCTCGGCCGCCGCCGCCCGGCCCCGGGGCGCTCGGCCCCTGCCGCGGCCCGACGAGCCCGGGGCGCGGCCCCTTCCCCCGAGCGAGGCGGGGGCCCGGGGAAGGGGCCGGCGCTGGGCCGGGGCACTCGGCGGGTTTCTTGGCGAGTCTCTTGAGCGCGGTGCCCGGCCTTGCCGCCTGGAGGCAGCGGGCAGCCCTGCCGCGGGCCGGGACCCGCTGGCCCGGTCCGGCCACACAGCCGGAGCGGGGACACATCCACCACTAAGGTGAAGCACTACAGGCCTGGTGTGGTTTAATCTCCAGCACAAGGCACGCAGGACCTGTCCTGGTAGCAGTACGGGCAGCAAAACCTCTCTGGCCGCAGCTTGAAGAGTCGCTCATGGCCGGGGGCCCGGGCGGGCACCTTGGAGCAAAACACTGCCCCAGGCCGGGGCTGCAGGGCCGCGGCTGCGGGGCCGAGGGCCCATCCAGCCCCTCACGTTGAGGCCAGGACAAAGTTATTTTGTCTAAGCTGTCCTCAAAAACTCCTGGAGTGAGCAATCTGCTCTACCACACAGTGGTCTTCTTTGGAAGGATTTTCATTATGTCTTATTAGATGTCTGCACCTACAGGTTTAGCTTCTTACTTGTCTTCATTCAGTTTTTTGTTTGGTTTGGTTTTTGTTTTTGGTTTTTTGTTTGTTTGTTTTGGCAACTACTTGTTCAAAGGTGCTGTATCTTGTTTTCCCACTATTTTTCCATCTCCAGGCTGGGCGGTCCTGGCTCTCTCCTTTAAGGTCATGTTCCTTGGACCTCCTGTGATTCCTGTAGCTTGCCTCCGGGCTCCTGCCAAATGGGCCACATTGTTTTTGGAAGGCACTGCTCAAAACTGGACATAGTCGTACTCCAGCTAAGGCCACGCCAAGGCTGCCCACAGCAGGAGGATTGATTCATCAGCCTTACAGTGCCAGGACTTCAAATGCAGCTCAGGCATAACCATTCACTTCCAATTCAGATAAACAAACAATTCCCCCTCACTGCTTTCCCCACCCTGGCTGCTGGTTCTTTGGCTCTGAACGGAGCTGGGGGTTTGTATCTCCACAGCTTTTGTTTGGAATTAAGAGTGCTGAGGCCTTTTTTGACCCTGATCTTACAATGAGATTCACAGGTGAACCCTGTATGGCACAGAGCCTGCACACTTGCCCTGAAAGCCATGCTGACATAAAGTTTACATCTTCAGGCAGTGCTTTACAAGGCCATAAGTTGCAACAAAGACTATAAAAATTAATTTCATTTTTCTAGCTAGATGTATTAACTTCCATAAAAAGACAATATCAGAAGGAAATAACTAGTATGTTACTCATCTAGGTACTATTATAAGAAGTTGGATAATTGTCATTATAGCAGTGGATTTCCTTTGACTTAAAAAATCGTTTGCATAACAACATTAAGAATCATAATACCAGCCTGAAGCAGAAAGTAACTGAGAAACTGCTGTGTAAACAGGGAGTTTCATAACGAGTATACGTTACTCTGAGCTGTGGCTGTAAGAAATTGTAACCCTGTGCTGGCCTCAAGTTCCTCTTTTTACAAAGGTGAAAGCAGAGTAAAAACCTTTAACAACCTTCACTTGATGTGTGTGCAGCATAGGGGAAACACAGTGAAGACTCATTTTGTGCTTGATTTTGCCTCACATAATGAGTAATATCAGTCAAAGAAGTTTGGCTTTGCACAGCACGTGTATCACTGAACACTTTAAAAGAGATTAAAAACCTTATCAAAATAAGAAGCCTTTTTGTTGTTGTTGGCTGGATCCCCAGATGGATCACTCCAGGAGCACAAATGTATCCAGTTTGGCGACTAATCCTGTTACAATCCAGGGACTTTATTTGGGGATGGACAAACATATGGAGATTCGAACAGCTGAATAAAAATGACTGTCATTTGTCAAAAGACAATTATAAAGGGAATAATTTACAGCTGGAGCAAATGACACGTTTCATGTTGACTTCAGCCAGAACTGTATAAAATACTTTCAAAATAGCTAGAGATCAGTATAATGTTACTTTCAATGAAAGAATAAATTGTTTTATGTATTATATTTGAGAAGAG
This sequence comes from Columba livia, assembly GCF_036013475.1. Taxonomy (NCBI): domain Eukaryota; kingdom Metazoa; phylum Chordata; class Aves; order Columbiformes; family Columbidae; genus Columba; species Columba livia. Next base: position 196,780,626 of record NC_088602.1, read on the forward strand.
GAGGTAAACTGAAAACCTTTTCAAGATGTAGTAAGTTAATAAAATGTTATTTTTTTTGTGGTTAATCCTCAGCTCCTCTATAAACAGCACAACTTTCTTTATTGCCTTTTGTGGCAAATCAAGTAATGCAAACTTTCCTGTCACCAAAGACACTCTTTATAGGTCATATATTCTTTGGAAATACACATTTTAGCATTATTTTATTCCTGTTGTTTTCCAAATATGACTTAAACCTGTTCCCACAAATTATCTGCTGGTCTATTTTTTTTCCCAGTCAAGAACAGCCTGTACAATAAATTGAAATGCACATTTTACCATATAAAAATGGAACTTTAAAAGAGTCAGGAATACCATAGCTTAATGAAGGAAGGTGAAGAACACAATTTGGTATTTAAATGAAGCTGATTTAATCAAAATTAGTCATGCAAAGAAGCAATCATTTTGCTAATATAATCTTGTGGGGTGCAGTCAAAATGCAATTATTTCCTTTATCTTTCAGCTGTAAAAAAATATGACAAGGAATTGCTGTCATGATCTTAAATGGGAGTTCTGGAGGTTGGAAGAATGTAAGATGGTATCTTTTGTGTCCTCTGCACAGTCAAACATCAGTTTTTATGTTGGTTTCATGGAGCACAGAGATAAAGAGTAGCAGCCACATTAAATGCTCAGCAACAACTTTATATACTGACATATGTTGGAACTGGATGTAAATGTTCTGTTGTCATTGACAGACTGAGTTCATTGCAATTTAGGAAATAATATCTAGTAGTTTGGGGGGTTATCTATCTATCTATCTATCTATCTATCTATCTATCTATCTATCTATCTATCATCTATTTATTTATTTTCTGTATTCCTAGCAGAGAAAAAACTTAAATGGAGAACCTTTGTAGGTCCTGTGCCAAAACAGCCAGAGCCTGCTTGCCTAATCTCAGCAATAGCTGCATTCAGTTTTGTAATTGCTGTCTTATGTAATGAAAATTAAAAAGAAAAAAACAGTGTGGGATACATTTTGCTTCCTGATGGAGTGGTAGGTAGCTTTCTCCTTTCTTGCAGAATTTATAAGTTGGAATTTTCTTATTGAGTTGTAAGCACTTTATGATGCATCCAGTGCAGGATTTAAATTAAATTGACAGATTCTCTGTATTTTACAGCTCTGCTCTGAAAACTGATAGTGTAAATATGGGATCGGTTGTGTTAACGTCATTGCAGTTGCTTTGTCCATATGCACGATCATATGGTAACTTTGGTATCAAAAGTAAGTTTTTCTTCTTGCTATAACTTGGTAACAAGCAGAGGAGGAGTGAGCTGAATGGATTTCAGCTTTTGCATCGTGTTCTAGGTATGGTGGCTGCTCATGTAGTGGATATAGCTGCTCATTAAGCATTGCCTGCAGGTCCTCCGTTCACAGCTTTTTTTCATGAGAAAGGCAGCCTGTCTCTTTTTAGGTCGGTTCTGGATTATTGCTTGGGGAAGCAGTAGGAGGCCCTAGGGGATTGAGGGGAATCCAGAAGAAGAGCAAATAAAAGCTGGGCTCTTGCTTTATCCCTCGGAAGGGACACCAGAGGGCAGATAGATCCTCTGTCAGATGTCTCCTACGTGAACTTGGGCTCCCAGGGAGACACATCCAGTGGAATCTTTTAAGATCTGCTGGGCATGAAAGTAGTTTTGTGGCCTGATCCAAAATGTTCTTTGTGAACCTCTGTAGGCAAAGCAGAGTCAGGAAAGCTCAAACAAGGAAAAGAGGAGTCTTCCCTGTCTCTAGTCACTTCTCCAAGAAATACCCACTCTTTCCTTGTCTCCTGCTAGGTTGGTGCTCCTGGTGATTGAGATTTTGCAGAAAATCCCTCACTTGAAACATCTCAAGCTTTCAAAACAGGAAACAGCAGGTGTTCAGAAGGCTTCTGAGATACATCTGCTGAAGGCTTTTTCTCCCATTTTACTGATTTAGGCTCTTAAACTTCAGAATAGGTATTTAAAGCACAGGGGTGGGAGTGCAAGCTGTTTCCTCCATACCACGTACGTACACACATCAGCTGAGATGTAAAACTCACGTAATACCTCTTGCTGGCTTGAATACCTATTTTTGTCTGTTCACATGTGTTTGAGTTTGTCAGAGGCATACTCCTTGTGGTAGCAGAGTGTGTGTGAGCAGATCTTTAAGACTATTGGCTATTCTTAAGGGGTGAGGAAACTCGTGAGTTTTTGTGGCTGCTGTCAGAGGTCTCAGGATGAGGTGGTGATGCAATATTTCATCATCTTGTGGTGCTGGGACTTGAGAGAAGGAAAGAAAGAGGTCAGAAATAGAAATGTGAAGAAAAGGAGTTCACATTTCCTACAAGGCCCCTAGTCTAATAGCATTATATTAAGTACTCCTAAATATAAGATACAGGAAGGATTTCCTCAGTCTCTAAAAGTTTCTGACACCAAAAGTAATGAGTCTAATTTGCCACCCAGAGACTACATTATGAGGTTTCTCTAGACAAGCTCTCTGAACTGTGTTGCTGTATTATCTTCCTGTCCTGACATCTGTTAATCTTTGAAAATTTTCTCAGCTGTATGCTTATTTGTTGGTGCATCCTCCTGTCTGTAAGGAGGTAACTATTATATATTTGCGTTGCACAGGAGTTATGTAAGGGTAGACTTTTATCAGAGGATTTCTGTATTTTTGTTGTTGTAAATGAGTAATGTAAAATGCTTTCCTCTTTGTATATTGAAGTAACATATCCTTTATAAACACAAGTGTTTCTTACCAGAGTTCCAGGCACCCTGCAGGCTAATTGATACGCTGTCATAATACTTGTAGTGCTACAAAGACATTTGAGTAGGAATATATTTGCTCTACAGAATTTAGTTGAATACAAAATCAACTACAAAGAAAGCTCTTTCCTAGCCTGATCTTTTCTGGAATCATAACCTTAACCTTCTCCAACAGCTTCAACAGGTTGACCTTTAATAGGTAGCCTTAGCAGAGTGCCCAGAAGATCACCATATTTGGGGCTTTTTGGGCTGAAAAAGAAGATTTTTTTCCAAAGTGCTGGATCTCTTGTATGAAGAGCCTGTGGGCAGGTGTCTTCCTTTCGGGAGGAGGCTGAGGATCCCATTTGGGTGACAGGGTCACACCTGTGACAGCCCTTCACACACAGAAAACAGCACCTCATAATAGTTGTAGCTCTGCTAAATAAACACCTGTCCTCAGACTGAAATGTAAAGTGTCTGTCTCTACCCACAAATCAAAGCCTTGAACACCAACCAGCACAACCACAATGAGTAAAAAGCCAGATTCAGACCTGAATCTTTGTGTACTTGCTTCCTAGAAATTAAAAGCTAAGAAAAGATGGAACCAGATAGTAACGTGAACTAACCTCACTGAAACTTATGGCAGATAGTTGTATGGAGGCCAATGGGCTATACAAGCCATTCTTAATTAATAAAAACATGATTGAGGTAATTCCTGGTCAATGCATGGAAAAAAAAAATAGGGTTCCATGTAGTTAAGGGATGAAAACCACAGAGCCAAGAATCCTGGAGGTGCAGAAAGGATCTGATTTTGTGCACACAAGGTGCATGTGCAATGGTGGCAGTGCTTGCGTTGGCAGGCGTTTCAAAGGGACTTGGCACTACCCTGATATCCAGCCTGAATTCCATGAAAGGAGGAGTACAAAAAGTAAGGATTCTCTTCGCTAGTGACTGGGGGGAGAAGCGGCTGTTTGACTTAGTCTGATAATCCCATTTGAACAAATTATGTATGTTGAAACACCGTGGATTTTCGAGATAAGCAAATCTGTCACAGGTCTTGCAGTCAGGGAGAAGGGAGGGTCTCGTGTTTGATGTGCTTGGGGAGATACACGTGCAATTTCTGGCACTGTAACTTGCCAGGAAATTGAACACAAGTCTGGATTCGGCCCACGGAGAAGGATTTAAATCAGCCTTTGGAGGTGCGTGTATGTCTGTCTGTGGTGATTGCATTGGCTGGCATGAACCTCAGCCATTCAGTTGAGCTGCTGACAAGTGACTTGACCGGGTTTGACTTTGGTACCTAAGCTCTCTGACCTGCCATCCCAGCCCCAGTTCTCTGCCTGGGCCATGTAGCAGGTAACGTTTCCTGGGCACGTGCCTTGTGTTCCCCCTGCAGCAGGGCCCTCACCCTTCCCCAGGCGTCAGTGCCCGGCTGCCACGCCATGAGCAGTGGCAACAGCGGCCCGGCCGAAACAAAGCCGCGCCCACGAACTCTTGTTCTCCGGAGGCGCCCTTTGCAGTTGCGTCACCGGCCACCGCTGTGACGTCACCACCCGCCCGTCCCGCGCCGGTATTGCGTCATGGCGCCGGGACAGAGGCGACCCTGGTGCTGTGGTGACACCTGCTGGGCCGCGGGAACATCTCCGCGGCGGCGGCTCCGCGCCAGCTCCAGGCCGGGGGACGGGGCGCTCTGGGGCCCCAGGTCCGCGCCCGGGCGGACGGGGCTCTGTCCTTGTCCCGCTGCAGGGACCGAGCGGGCGGGACAGGGCCTCGCTGGCGGGTGACAGCAGGAGGGGGTGACAGCGCAGCGCTGCTGACACAACTGGGATCCCCGCCTCAACGAGCCGGAGCAGCTGTGGTGATGGGAGTGAGGGAAATCGTCTCAAGGGAAAGCTGTGCCTTCTATCCGGGGGTTTAAAAGAGTATTTCCTCTTCCTTCTTATTTTCATGTCCCCTATAAATAAAACAGGAAGACAGAGAATTGTTATGAGGAGACTTTGGAGCCGATGGATCTGGGTCTTCCTCACATTTCCAGTGTGGTTGCAAGGAAGGTTTTTGGCTTTCTTACCCCTCCCTGTCCCTCGTACATTCAGGGGATGTGGAGAGCAACGTTACTCTGCAAAGTTACCCACAGGGATCTTGCACGTTTTCATTCATTAATATCTGAGGTAATTTAAGATCCTTAGGGTAAGGAAATGCAAAGTATTTGTGTGTTTATGGAAGAGAGCTGGTGACATAATTTCAGCACATCTGTGCTACAACTACATGTGTCATTCAAAATGAGCGCTAGCAGAGCTTTCATGTCACAGAATCACAGAAACACAGAATGTCGGGGATTGGAAGGGAACATGAAAGATCATCCAGTCCCATCCCCCTGCTGGAGCAGGAACACCCAGATGAGGTTACACAGGAGTGTGTCCAGGCGGGTTGGAATGTCTCCAGAGGAGACTCCACAACCCCCCTGGGCAGCCTGTTCCAGGCTCTGCCACCCTCACTGTGAAGAAGTTTCTTCTCAAATTTAAATGGAACGTCCTGTGTTCCAGTTTATACCAATTGCCCCTTGTCTTATCGTTGGTTGTCACAGAGAAGAGCCTGGCTCCATCCTCGTGACGCTGTCCCACCAAGTCACAATGTAAACTGTGTCACGTAAGCACCTAAATCCAGTTCTGCACATGACAGACAAGAGCAGAAAGGAAAGAAAGTGACTTCTCTTGCTGAGGACAGGCTTTGTGCCAGAGTTCGGTCTGTTGGAGGTGCCTGGGCCAGAGCTGCCAATCAGCTGCCAATCAGCCACCCACCGAGTCTTGAGCCAAGGCGGTGCCAGAGTTGAGCAGACAGCTCTGGTTAAGGATCTCAGACGTGGACCGGGAAGTCTCCAACAACTTTCCAGCTTGCCTCTGCCAGGGGTTACAGGTGGGAGTGTCTGGCAAAACCCACTTATCCAGAAGTGCTGCACAGACCAGTGAGACTGCTGACATCTTAAGGCTGCAACCATACAGGTCCCTCTCACAGGTCCCTTTCTGGAGAACAATATGAAGTTGAAGGGTATGCAGTCAGCAGTGTTAGTTAGCTTCCACACTTGGCTTTTCTGGAGCCAGTTGAACATTTTAAGAAACCTCTAGTTTAACTTGAAAGATACAAATTAAAAAAAGTTAGACCTCCATTAGTAAGTTTTAAATACTTTTAGAATAATACAAAAAAAAAAAAAAACAAACTCAAAAAAGCCTCCTTGGATTAAAATGTTTTCCAGAAGTTCTGCATGGGGGTAGAAGCATGGACGGACCCTTTGGATCAAGTTGGCACTGCCTCAGCCACTGGCCATGGGGAAGGGACTATATTTGCAAAATTGCATTTGTTCTTGGCCCTTCACTGGTTAGGAAGAAAGCTCAAACGCCAGCTCAAGTGAGGGTACAACAACCTACTTCCAACAAGGAGAGCTGGAACTCATTGGGAGCCTCAGTGCAAAGGACTGCTGGGAGATGGGGCTCTTGAACACTCACTGGGTGGCCTTAAGCTGAAGAAAAGCCCGCTGTAAAGTTTGTTTTCTCCCAGATAAAAGAAAGAGGGGAAAGCAGAGATGCTTGTTGTTGTCCTCTAGAAGGGAAAATATCCGCCATTTGCCTTGGTTTGGTTGGGGTGGGTGTAGCTTGCTGACGTGTTCAGTGAGGGACTTTCCCCATGGACACATTTCTGCCTTCAGTTTGTTCTTGCCAGACACAGGTGAGCCACCCTGCTTGGGGGAACAGGCCTGACCATGCTCGGCCACTCTGCAGTGACGGGAGAGCGTGTGGCTGGGCCAAAGGCAGGATGGTTCTGACCACAACACTAGTGAAGCCAATGCCATCTGTACTGCTGCTGCATGCAGTGACCTCCAAAGTACCTGTCAGGAGAAGGAAGAAGTTTATGCACAGAGGTGAGGTTAAGGTGTCAGTGATGTACAACAGGCAGCTAGGAGGTAAATGACTCATATGGGCTGGACAGGGATGGTAACACAAACAGGGAATGTCTTGTGCTCACAGCCTTGTGGCGTTGAATTGCAAGAACTCAGATGAGCACATTTCAGATTGAAGTGGAGGAATACAGTGCTGTGCAATTAAGTATGGTGTATTCCCATTCCTTTTCAGTCAGTTGTCTTATTACTGCTTGTCTGATGTTTGTCTTATGATACTTTAAGATAGGTTGCTATTTTATGGTTTGGATCTAAAGCCTTGCATTTTTTTGCAAGTGCTCATACGGCCACGTGTCACATAACCAAATCCATTCTTTAAAAAATTCAGTGTTAATTAAATAACCTTGGTATTATTTGGAATCTTTGCAGTCAGACAGCTAGCCAGCTGGGAACAGCTAGCTACAAATGTGTATACTGAACTAAAAACTGGGTTGCAGCTGTTTGGCATTAACTGAAGCACAGTATCCTAAGGGTGGCCTTAGTTTCAGAGCAACGTTGTGTGTAGGGAGTTCTACTGTGCACTGTTGAGTGGCCCAGGACACATCTGTCTGTCCCAGAGCACAGGATGTCCAATTCCAGGATTTTCCAGTGCTTCCCATAGGTAACCAGAGCAACTAGCTGTATAACACCTGCCCTGTTGGCCCCCTTTCTGTCAAAAAGTCTTTAGGAAAGTGTCTCTTCAGGGTGGTGTCTCTCTGGTTCTTCTGTTGCTTTGTGCTCATCCTGATGTACATTTGCCTTGGATGAAGTGTGACGACTGTCTCGTTGTTGGCCTTTAATGCTTTTCCTACTTGTAGTGAATCCAGAAGGATTCCCTCGTGTCACCTCATTACACCTAATGCTTAGAAGATGTACGTCATACATGAGCACCTGAAAAAATACAAGAATGCCATCCTGAGCACACACACCACCCACCTTAGCCTATTTTAAACACAAATTCAGAGCATCTGAAACTAGAAGACCACATTTTTTGCTTTAATTGAAGAATTATACATTTTCCATGGGCATTTCAGCATCTATCTTAGAGTGATAACACCCTTCACTTGCTGCATTAGGACAAGTTGGATATTTTTATCTGTCTTGTTAAATAATGTTGTTCAACAGGTACCACCTTGTATTTAACATATTACCAGTTAAAACTGGTTAAGAATCTAATTTCATTATTTTTTTCCCTTTCTAATTATAGTCTTTGATGCCTTCTTATGGGTTACCACAATCATGACAGATGTCTTTTAGCAATATTTATTCCTTTTTAAATTAATAAGTGCAAAATTTGTAAACAAAAATCACAAGTTTCCTTGTAGGGTTTAGTTTTCACATACTAGAGAGGGACCCTGGGCCCCTGTCTCTGCCGTGCTTCCCACCTTCAACTTAGGTCCACCCTGTTGCGGTGTCCTTCAGAACTATAATTTTATCTAGCCCTGTAATGTTAATTATTATTTACATCATCATCAGTACAGCAACTGCCACTTATCTACCTGGAGGAGGATCAGCATCTCCAGGATATTGTCTGGGGTTAATCCTGGGCATGCAACCAAACCTCTCACTTGGACATCCAGACCAGGGCCTGATCTTGTGGTATGATTCCATTTAATGGTTCTTGGCAGATTATTTTCAGCTACTAATTTGTCTAATTGTTCTTTGAATTTGTCTAATTATTCTTTGAATCATGCAAGCTTTTGAAAGCCATGGCATCTTGCAATTAATTCTACAGCATAATTATGCACTGTGTAGAAAAGTATCTTTGGTTTGCTACCTGAGAATTTGATTTTATGCCTTCTAGGTCTCGTATTACAAGAGGCAGTGCATACCTATTCCCCATTTGTCTTTCCCAAGTGCTCATGATTTTCCTTCTCTGCCACAAACCTTTTTTTCACAGAGTAAAAGTCCAAGCACTCATTCCTTGTATAGAAACCATCCCTTTACTAGTTCACCATGTCAAATTTCTTCCTCATACATTTCTATTTCTGCTGTACCAAAGCTACCGATAAGACCTGCACATCTTATTCAAAGGTATGTACCACAGATTTATAGTTTCATAATGATATTTTCCATTTTGGTCCTTTATCCTTTACTAGCAATGCCATTTTGTGTAAATAATTTATCAACTGGACTGATTTGCCCCTTGGAGAGAGGAGGATGTATGATCCACAGCTTGCTAAGTCTCATGCTACCCGAAGATTTAGGAAGAGTTATGCCAACAGATGCTGGAAAAGTGGTACCCCCAGCACTCAGTCCAGTGCTACATCAGACCAAATGAATTCAAATGCAAGCACAGAAAGGATTTGCCCCTCACTGGCTGGCTATGATAAATCATATTTCAGGAACTTTGCTTGCATGGTGTGCAAATACATACTTAGCAAAGGGGTGATAGTAGTATGTACTGCTGCCTAGCTGCAACTGCTGCCATGGTGCCTTCCAAGCAGTTGCCATTGTAGTGCAAGGAAGGCCGCAGCTGTTTGGAGGCATCATACCTTTTGTACAATGTTCGTGAAGCTAGGAGGAATGTTTTCACCAACAGCAACTACAAAGGTTCCTTCCAAAGAGGAATGATTGAACAGCACGTTTCTGGTTAACCCTCTGTGATGCATCCAGTTTCACTCTGGATCTCCTGCTCTTTATAATGCCTTTGGCCCTGTGCTGTGCACTGGGTACATTTGGGCCTTGAGTTTGTGGTCCTAGTAATGCAGTTTATTTCTTCATAAAATAGGTCCTACTGGGCCGTTGCCCTCAGCCTCTCAGTAATATCCTTAAAACTCTTTGTAGTCTCCTTCTTGCAGTTCTTTCAAGAGTCACCTAAATGCCAGCTACTCTTTTCCAGACCCTGTTCATTGCACAGGAGACCCACATTGCTTCTGGCCAGGTGATGTTGTGAATGATAAAAGTTCACGTGGGTTTGGGGAAGTCTGAGCATAGTCATGGATGAGAACTCTCTGGCTTCTCGGTTGCTCCAGCAGCTCTCCACCTAATGCAAATGCTAGCCCACCTGCTGGCTACCACTTGCCACTACCTGAGATTAGAGGATATTGTCTCACTCAGCAACCAGCACAAACAAACAGGGAAATGAGTGCGTGTAGGTGTAGGCTGGAGCTTTCCTTTTGTACCCTCACAACCGTTGCACAAGGAAAGAAAAGAGGGACACCACCACAGCACTACACAATTTCCACCTTGCAGCTGAATTTACAGCACTTCTGTTACCGCTGCTGAACCTCTGCCAATACCGCCACCTAAGCACTCCAAACAGCTGGATTATGATTGTCCACCATGTCAAGCAGCCGGAACCAAGAGGTGTGGTCTGATACAACGCAACTCACTCTTTGCCTGTAGATGGGTGAGGAAAGGAATTACATGGTTTGGTGACAGGTGAAAGAAAAATTAAAAAAAGAGACAAAGCTAAAAGAGATTGAGAGAAGGAGGAACTGTGTGCAAAAGAAACTTCATAGAGGTAGGAAATGAAAGGTGAATGGGTTTTTTTTGTGCTAAAAAAGGAGGCATTAGGCGGAGGGAAGGGAGAAGCAGCTGAGAATAGTGATATGCGTAAGAAAATAAGGCTGCCCCAGATAGCCCTTGAGGGCACTGAGGAAAATTTGGGAATGGTGGGAGCTATTTTTTCAGACGATGATTTGTGTGTTTTGCTGTACTAAGGTGTTGGGTGCAGTCACACATTCCTTGGCTCTTCCCAAACATAACAGGAGATGAAACTTCAGAAGATGGTGAGTGGCAATTCTCACACTGCTCATGCCAGTGATGGCTGAAGCTGAAGGCTTCATGATGACTGAGGGCTGAAGCCATGGTGGTGCTGGTTCTTCTCCTCCTTGTTTCTACTTCTCTTTACTTGGGTGTTAGGGGAGAAGAAAATACAAAGACAGGTAGGAGCAGAGCTTATTGTTCAGTGAAGGTGCCTAGCTTGTGGAGCAAAATGAAGAGAGTGAAGCCAATTCTTTTTCCTGGCCTCCACAGCATCCCTGGGGGAGCAGCCTGTGCCCCCTCCAACGAAGTTCCCACCGTCATACAGAGCTCTGCATTTCAAATGCAGAAACGGTTAGACATGGTGAAGTGTATTTACATGTCAACTGAACTTCGGCAGGAAAGTGGTTTTTTATCCTGAAGATATTTTAAAAACTTTCAAAAGTATTTTATCTTGCTGCAGACCTCAGGGTTTTCAGAATAGTTATTTTGGTGATAAATCCAAAGTAAGCAACAGTTCAGGGCAAAAAACGTTGTTGTTGTTGTTGTTGTTGTTGTTTTGGAGACCATGGCTCATGTTTTTCTATCAGTGCATAATTAACTCTACAAAATGCATAGTGCCAACCAGCTGTGCTAAAGTAGTACTACACTATATTAGCCATAGTTTGAGAGAACTGGGTTGAAAAGTGATAACGTAAGGCAGAGCTGGAAGTCAAACGTAGTTGTGCCAGATAACCAGCAGCTCTAGTCTGTACTACAAGCTGTATATCCAAATGGTTTCTCAGTGAAACATAGTTTTTCTAGGCTCATTTATCTCCAGTATCAGCACATGACATACTGTTGAAAATAATGCCTTTTTAACTGGTGATAACTAAATGGTGTATTTCTGGATTAGAACCTGAAGATGCTTTACAAGATGGAAATAACGATGGATTTGAACACATGTATAAAGTGGTGACTGACTTCTAGGAAAGCCAAGGTACTGGAAGATAGTCCATGAGGAGGGACTGGAGAAGGCTGTACGTCAACTGGATTGATTTAGCAATGACCAGTTTGTTTTTGCTACAGATCTTCAGTTCTGCTCTGGATGTCACATAACCAGTGGGGGTTAGTTTAAAGAAGAAACTAGCTGAATGAAACCATCAGTTTTGAGTGGAAATATATTTACACCTGTGATATTATAGAATTAATTTCACTTTAATCAGGACTCCTAGAGATTAACTATCTAAACAAGTCATAAGTCTTCTAAAATCAGTGGAAATATATGGATGAAATACCCATGTCCGTCTGACAGCTAGCTTCCTTACATCAGACACTTCAGCAATAAATGTGTCTGATTTAGTTTGCCACGGGCTGATCCAGTCCCTGTAATCTACTTGTCTTTCTCTGCTCATTTTCTCATCCCTTTCTAATCCTTCCACTTTTCTGTAATTGGCCAACCCTCCATCTCCACGTGTTTTAACCTCTCCTGACACAAGAGTTGTCTTCTAGGAAACTCCTGCCACCAGGAAAAGCCATTGTATAGCTCTTTGCCTTGGGGGGATAGACTGTAGATTTTTTTTTTTTTTTAATTTCATGCATATACATAGTGTATCTGGCAAATATTTTCAGCAACAGTTTAATTATTCGTTATTGACAATTCTGACATCAGTCCTAGAGTCTCAGCTTTTCAGTTCCAGCTATTGTTTCTTTCCTGGTTTCTTTTTTCCTTTGCTGTTGTCATATATATGACATATACGTTTCAAGATCTACATACTATCATATTCACTTTGTAACTAATTCTATGATTTTACGATTCTAATTTTTTTAATTCTATAAGCATTGTGGGACAAACCAGGACACGCTGCAAGCAAAACAAACCTGTACTGTCAGATATTAGTCACTGGGAGGAAGCGGTGTTTTCGGAAATACCATCCCATTTTGGCAGGAAGCAAGTGAGCAGGAATTTCAGTGATTCAGCTTTCAGTCAGGGAGGGGTGATCAGGGAGAAGCTACAGAAGGAATGGAGAGTATGAGGAATATGGAAGGAAAAATAGTTCTGGTACATGTAATAGTGAGGACGAATGTAGCATTTCTCAGTTAAAATATGTCCAATCCTTTGCTACAGTTCCGAGATTAAAGACGCCGGTCTTTGTTTCAGGCAGGATTTGAGGTTAGCCTCTGCCATCTTCATTTACACTTCTAAATAATGATCAGTGTTTCCAAAGTGATGGGACATTGGCAGTTCTGTCGCCTGCAGGGGAACAGTGAATGGCTCCGGCCATGAATTGCAAATGCCAGGCGCTGAGCAGCTCCCTCCAGACAATGCACTGGGACTTTAACTTTAGGCTCTTAGTGTCAAAATCTTAGGGCTCAAAATGCAGATGTTCGAGAACGCTAATGGACAATGAAAATTCTCTTTTAATTAGATGGCTCTCTTTAATTAAATGGCTACTTACGTGAGTAAGGACGGCTCGGTGAGCTTAAATTGAATAGGAGCCAGTATAAAATAAACTGAAATACAACCCATATAAACTGGAGTGAGTGACTGCACTAGGTCTTAGAATGGGTTTAATTAAATTAGTAAAAGATTAAACCACTACCACTTCTTATTCGGAGAAGCTTTCCAAAGGCAGCTGAGGGGGATGGGGATCAAACGTGGATGATTTATTAACTTTGACAACTTCTTCACTTGATAATGAAAGTTTGGGTCACTTGTATGTTTTGGAAAATACTCAATGCAATTTCCAGTTGATAGCATTCATAATATGTATCTGCTTACTTGAGAATAAACACATTAAATAATTTACTGCCTTTCTGAAAGATAATTTTAAAATACTGGTAAATGAGCTAGTCATGCACCTGGAGCCTTTGCAGGTTCACTGAGGATGAACTTGCCTTGAATATTATTGCCTTTTGAAGAGAAACTTTATAAAAATGCATATCATGTGTAGGGTCGAAACCTCTGCTAGCATCAGTCACCGTGTCTGTACTGAAATTAAAAGTATCTACAGCTATGGAATATATTTTCTTTCATTTTAAAATGTACAGTCTAAAATCCCAGTTCTCAGAGTATTATCTAACTATTTCTTTATTTATAACAATATTCTCGAAACTGGTCAAAATAATTAATGTGTTCAGATTAGCTAGTTCAGATATTTATTTTGTACTGGTGTGAATTCACAATTATTGTAAAGGGATTCTAATGAATACTATCAACCAAGTGTTACCAAACTATACATTATTAGAATATTTCGGAAAATGGATATAGATCACAATTTGGGCTTTTTGAACTAGAATTGCATTGAATGACATATGAAATACATTCAAGGAATAGAAAATGATGCGGCTAAAAGGTAGATGGGCTGACTTCTAGAGAACATTAAGTGAGGGCAGGATCTCAATTTAGTAAAGAGATTTAGATCATCTTAAGCGAAACGGAACCTCCATTGCTCCCTAAGCCTGGTCGCTTGGGGCAGCTCACAGAGCTGGACCCAGAGGCCACCTAAACCCCTCCCAGGCTTTTGAAGCCCGTGCCTAACTCAGAGAACAAAAGAGAGAATCGAAAGGAGGTGTTAATGCTAACAGCCAACATCTACATGATAACTGAGTGCTTACAACATGCGCTGGAACAAAGAGATCAAGACTCTTTTCCACCTCAGGCTCTGAAGCTCACACTCCTCTGCCCTGGGAAAGTGCCAGAGACCCTGAAACAGGACCGGTTTCTATCACTTTCGATTAAAACAAACACAGCTGACAGTAAGGTTTGCAAGATTGCTGTGAACAAAGAAAACAAATAAGGATTAAGACGTGGTCCAGTGACACAGTAAACCTGCTGTAAGTATCCATTTAATAAAGCCACATCCACATGACATACAGAGGTGAGCTATTATCAACTTCCTTGCTCTGATTTGTTCAAAGCATTTTAAAGGGTGACTTTCTCTCCATGGATTTCACGCAGGATCACGTATCGTGTCCACCCTAGCCCAGCATAAAACATAAACCCAATATAAACATTGCATTATATCCTGTGATGAGCTCAACAAAAAAATCAACTGTGTGCTCCCACTGTTTCTGGAGTGAATTTGTACTGTCAGCTCATCTGGTAATGCTCAAATCTGGTAGGGAGGAAAATGGAAGCACAAACTGGAGTGTATAATGAAAAGAATTCTTGAACTGACATGCTCAGCAACACTTGGTATGCAGAAATAAGGTTTAATTAATAAGCTTATTAAATAATTGCTAAGTAGGCTTTAAAATTTTTCTGGTTTGAGACGAGTGAATGAAATTCACATTTCTTTTAACACTCTTGGTACTTTAAATAGAGTGCCTCAGGAAACAGTGTCATCAACATGACAAAATGACATGGCCTGTGATGTGTAAGGACCGTGTTATCAAGCAACATACTTCCTATGTCGGAACTATATTCAGAAAGCAGTATCAGACTCACCCATTATCTGATAATTTTACGCCTTTTACAATACAGATTTTTGACTGAAAATATACCAGGTGGTCCTGGGTCCTGCATTGGAAAATAGTGCAGATCAACCTTTTGTTTTATTAATGAAGATTATAATTTGAAAGATGTACAGTAGGAAACATATTTTCTACAGAAAGTGACTGAAGAAATGGAAGAAGGAGAATATTCCTGCATAAATGATACCACTAAAAAAGAGAAGAAAAATGAAAGAAAAATATTTTAAAAAGAAAGAAATTGTTTGCCTTTTCACAATTAGTGGACTCACAGAACCACAGAATGTCAGGGATTGGAAGGGACCTCAAAAGATCATCCAGTCCAATCCCCCTGCCGGAGCAGGAACACCCAGATGAGGTTACACAGGAAGGTGTCCAGGCAGGTTTGAATGTCTCCAGAGAAGGAGACTCCACAACCCCCCTGGGCAGCCTGTTCCAGGCTCTGTCACCCTCACTGTGAAGAAGTTTCTTCTCAAATTTAAGTGGAACCTCTTGTGTTCCAGCTTGAACCCATTACCCCTTGTCCTATCATTGGTTGTCTCCAAGAAGAGCCTGGCTCCATCCTCATGACACTCACCCTTTATATATTTATAAACATTAATGTTTGACTCAGAATCACAGAAATGTGGAGGTTGGCAGGGACCTCTGGAGAACACCTAATCCAACCCCACTGTTGAAAGCAGGGCCAGCTACAGCAAGCTGCTCAGGACCATGTCCAGGGGGTTCTAAACATCTCCAAGAATGGAAGCTCCACTACCTGTCTGGGCAACATAGTCAAATGTACAATCACACTTTTAGTAAAAATATTTTCACAGTATCACAGTATCACAGTATGTTAGGGATTGGAAGGGACCTCAAAAGATCATCCAGTCCAATCCCCTTGCTGGAGCAGGAACGCCTAGGTGAGGTCGCACAGGAACATGTCCAGGCGGGTTTTGAATGTCTCCAGAGAAGGAGACTCCACAACCTCCCTGGGCAGCCTGTTCCAGTGTCTGTCACCCTTACTGAGAAGAAGTTTTTTCTCATTTTCTTATGAGTCTGTATAATCTGGTGACATCTTCTCATGGCTCCATTTCCTGGTGACACAGACTCTCAACAATGGTATGTGTCCTGCGGGCTAAAGGACCATCTTGCACTGCCCCCACCACCAGCCAGCGACCCCAGGTGCTCCCTGTGGCCTGAGACCTGCAGAGCTGCATCCTCCTTGTTCCGCTCCATCTGGAAGGTCTTCTAGAATAAAATAGGTGGGAACAGAAAAGAAAGTGGAACAGCTACTCTGGAATAGCCTCATTTGTGGAAGGATTTATTCTAGAATAAGAATGCTGGTGGTGTTTTACATATATATATTTTTTTTTTTTTCTTCCCCCTTCCTGGTCTAGCATATTCAGTTTCCAAAACCTGCGTGCTTTAGCTGTACTACTTCCTTCCATTTGATTTCCCTGTCAGCTTAACTGGTGAAGACAATACAGTGTGACTACCACCATGTCTCTCACTCCTAACTGGCTTTCCAAAGATGGCACAGTGGCTAAAGTACGCCTGCCTTGCCGACAGTAAAGTTAACATTGGGTGAACTACTTCAGAGGTGGAAAAGACAGAAGATTTGGGAGTAAAATATAGACAAAGCCAACATGGCTGGTTAGGCAGATGACTTAGGTGAACTGAAGGGAATAAAAGAAAAAACAAGATTAAACAAAAACAGGATTAGTGAAACAAACAAACCAACCAAAAAACTTTGGATATATAAACCAAGGACTTCTTAAAGTATTAGACTTACAAATGATTATCAGCCCTCAAGGCTGTTATGACCACCAATACAGCTATTTTCAGCATTTATTAATAAGAGGGCAGTGATGATGTAAGTGATAAACAGTTTGGATGGTTATGTGCATCACACACAGGTTACTCCCCAGAATGTGGAAACAAATGTTAGACAGCTTCAGCTGAACTATCTTACAGGAGTGCTTTCTGTATCACAAAGCATGCTGCTTTGTGTATTTTTATTTTTACTGTTGCTTCAGTGTTTTTTTTAAATGTATCAAAGCCTTCTGCTAAAATATGTTAGAGATTTTTTTCCTCTTCCAAACATTATTGTCAATGAATGCTATTAAAATAAAAGGCTTATTTTTTTAAAAAAGATCCTTTCTTCCTCTCTGCACATAGTCAGCCACCATTTTGGAAGGGAGTGTATCGAGGCTATGAACAAAATGGAAGATAAGCATGCAATAACCAGAGCCAGAGGAATACACTTCGCCTGAGGCTCCAGCCTTGCAGGGCTTCTGCCTGAGTTTGGCTGCTGACGGACTCTGTCACCTCTGCATTTCTTCTTCTCCAAATGCTTCACTGCTTTTTAGCTCTATAATGTGTGGTTTGAACTGTTGCAAGCTGTTGCAGCAGTACAGCTCTGGGAAAGAAACAGTACATTTCATTCACATCGTTGCCCTCATTTGTGGTCTAACAGGTCTGTAGAGGAGAACCAGACACGATGGCCAGTTCCAGAGTCCACCCAGTCCAGCATCCTTGGCTGATGAGGCCAGAAGAAGACGATTAGGGAAAGAGTGTAAGAACGGTGCAAACATTGAGGGATGCCTCCCCTGATGCATTCTTCCTTCCTCTCCTAGCCCCTGGCTTACAGACTTTCTCAGCCCAAGGTGCTAGACTTGGTTTTCATGCTCAACAGCCCTAGGTGGATTTTTTTTTTTCTTCCATTCATGTATAATCATTTTGAACGGTGTGCTCTGTAATGCCTGCAACCTCTTCTCAATAAGCTTCCCTTTAAATTCAGTGCTGGGATCCATTCTTCCATTTTGGGGACCCACAACTTTGCTGGGAAATGAACTCCACTGAGTAATTATGAGCCATCTGAGAAAAAAAAAATACTTTTTTTTTGTAATTTAAATTTTTCTGCTTTATATTTTCTTGTGCTTCTATGGCATTCTTGGATTATGAAAACTAAGACATAATCATTTCTTATCTGTCTTCTTCATGCTATCTAAGTTTTATAAACCTTTATAATATTCTTCCTCAGCCATCTGTTTTTCAAGCTGAAGAGTCTTAGCCTATTTAATCTCTTTTCACAGAGAAGCTGTTCTGTATTTCTGCTTATCCTAGTTGCCCTTCTCTTCATCATTACGGTATCCTTTTAGAGATGGTAAGACTAGAAATGCATGGTATTCAAGATTTGTGGAGTCACAATGGACTTCAATTCAGCAGAATGCTGTCTTCTGTTTTGCTTTCTACCCCTTCCACAGTGATTCCTAACACCTTATTTCCCTTCTTGACCGCAGCTGTGATTCCTACACACAGCTTTTAAAAATTATTTTTATTTTTTTTAAACTTAATAACTGGTTGAGACATCATTCTTGTAATTTATTTGCTTTTGACTCTTTTTGAAAGTATCTTCAGGATTTTTGCCAGTGGTTGTCTGGGCACTTCAAGAGCCTGATGACTGTTGGGTAACACCTGAGGTTTAGCTGTGGATAGATGTGGAGTCATGCTTGCACTGTCACATAAACTTCCCTGAAAGTTTGCGAAAGACATTTCGAAGCAAACTAGCCAAAGCAGGCTGCCAGTTAATGCAACCTCTCAACAGTGGAGGCAAAGATATTAGAAAAGAGTGGTTATCTTTAAAGGTGTTGGATAGACTCTCCTTGCTAATCTGGGTAGAAGAGCATGAGTATGCTGGAGGAAAATCCCCAGCAGCAGAAATTGTATGACTTAATATCCAGGATTTTAAGCTTTATTAGCAGGATTCAAAACTCAATGTGATCATATGTACAGATAACATTTTTAGCAGTTAAAATAATTAGCAGTTACCAGTGTTTTTTTGGTACCAGACAGGAATTATTTAAGAAAATAATTCCTCTCCTCCCCTCTCCCCTCTCCCCTCCCCCCTCCACCCTCCCCTCCCCTCCCCCCCCTCCCCTCCCCTCCCCTCCCCTCGCCTCCCCTCCCCTCCCCTCCCCTCCCCTCCCCTCCCCTCCCCTCCCCTCCCCTCCCCTCCCCTCCCCTCCCCTCCCCTGCCCTTCCCTCCCCTCTCCTCCCCTCCCCTCCTCTCCCCTCCCCTCCCCTCCTCTCCCCTCCCCTCCCCTCCTCTCCCCTCCCCTCCCCTCCCCTCTCTTCCAATGTAGGCATTCACTGTGTTTTTACTATAACATTTGTTAGAAATTAAAATCAACAAAAAATTAATCCAGTGACTCTATACATCTTAGTCAAGCCATTTTAATCCACTTCATTTTATTAATCTGTTAAAGAAAGGCAATATTTACTTACATAACTCTGGAGTGCTGTGAGTTATAATTAATGCTTATAAGTAATAGTATGATTAAAATGAAGAGCTATGCACTTCCAAAAAGATTATTAATTTTATTATCATCGTTATTACTGTACTGAGGTATTGTAAATTACTGAAAGATAGCCAATTACCATGGATTTTCTTGAGATGAGTTTGTAAGGTATTAAAAGGAGAGTGTTACACTGCAGAAAACTCATAATGAAGTTGTAAAACTGAGATTACATCCTATGCCTTAAAGTGGTATTGTCCATATTGGAAGCAAAAAAGTCAAAATAATTGATAAATACTGATTAACACAGAAATGTACCAACATGTCTTCTCACTTGTAGCTACAGTGACTCATTTACTGCTTGCTGAAAATTCCCCATCTCTGTGTCGATGATTTTCGAGTCAGATGCCAGAAATGTCTGTAATTTCAGAAAAAAGGTTATGGCTGGTGATTATAAGCAACTGGGTTTCTGCAGTTTAATGAGGGCCCAGTTGTCAGCCGAGCTGCTGAATCTGGCAGTGGGAGCTCCCACCAGCTCCTGTGGTCCAGCAGGTGAAGAGCTCAGCCATGGTCACCCCGTGACCGTGGCCGGGCAGTCACCCACCAGAGGGTGACTAATTGCAGCACAGCTGGATCCAGAGGTGCCTGGCCCTAACGATTCCAGATCCAAGCTCTTATCCTCTGTGTTATAAGACACCTCCCTCACATAGATCAGTCTGCTGCACAGCTGTGCTCCTAAGTGTGCTGTGAAATGAATCTCATTAGAAACAGCACTGACACCATTGTTCTTGGAAAGACTTTTTTTCAAAAAATGGGTCATTTATAGACCTGGTTTAGAATATGGCTGCACCTCAAGACTGTCCTCATGAAGATTTAAAATAGCTTTGTTAATATCCACTTTAGATGGTTATTTGCATTAATATTCTTGAGCTTCCCAGGAACACAAGCTGAATTACACTGTGAAGAAAATTCCTTTCTTTCTACTGGCAGTAAAGAATAATTTCTTACGCATAATTTCTGCCTCTTATTGACTGCCTTTCAAGACATTCCAATTCAGGCTCTTGATAAGTTGAGAATAAAAGATTTCCCTATTTTAAATTGAAAGATTAATTACAGAACAAAGACTGTCTATGAAGAAAAATGTAATTCCTTGCCCTTTACTGATGCTGAGACAAAGTAATTAGTTAGGAGTCTAATCAAACTCTGAGTACAATTTGTAGAGAAGGTTAAACCACCTCTGCCCTTGCTGACACCTTGCTGTGCAGGGTGCTGGAAAGAGCTCTGCTTTAATTGAAACAATCCAGGAACCTGCCAAGACACTCTCCCTGTGACAGCAACCTCTGAAGTATCGCAATGCACCATCTAGGGGGACATGGGACTTCACAACAGCTGACAAAATTGTGCTATAAAGCTGCAAGCATAGCATTACCATGTAGGCAGAAACGGCACTGGTGACTCTCACAAAGGGCTCAACCAATGCAAAGACAGTTTTTTCCCACTTAATTCAGGATATGCTTTGTTGGGATTGCAATGATGCTGTGAATATTTCAGTGTTGACAGGCTGGAGAAATGCCTGATAATGATAGGGCAGCAGGAATAAGCGGATGGGGTAGTGCAGATCACATGTACTTACACTCCGAAAAGGTTAAGGGAATTTTTGGAGATCTACCAGCAAAAGAATGGGAAAGGCATACTGGCAGGGATTTTGCAAGCTTGGGATAGTGGATCTGCAGAAGGGAACTCTCCCCTCAGGTCAAGATGCTGCCTAAAGAAACTCCTTAAGGTTGAGAGCCTCATCTTATAAAGGTGAGTGATTGCACATTTTGAATCATCTTTCCAGAATCAGGGGATCCCCTGAGTTGGCTGTGTTGTAACTGAATTCCCCTTGGTATCTCAGACTGTATCTCTCCCAAAATATTAACTGTAGGGGAAGCAGAATTGTTTATACCTCCAGCTCACAGGGTAGGACCATGACCTGTTGGTCTAGGTGTGAAGATTCATATAATAACCCCTGAGAATGGTGTATGGTTTTGTACCATAATTTCTCTTATTTTACATCCTTTGTTGATATCAGACTCTTGAGTTCTTGTATTTCAGGTATCTCCAACAAATACCTGTTCCTTATCTAAAGGAGACAGCACTGGCATGGTGCTATTGGTGTTGCGAACCCAACACTGAATTGAAGTTCAATCTGGAAAAGCACACGCTCTCCAAAATATGTGGGCAATTACACCACATCAGGTTATCAAACTCAGAGTAATATTAGCTGAAGGAGTTGGAGTAATGCTCATGTATCGCTGGAAGATGATAACGCTCCTGTTTTCCTCCCCTGTCACAGGCTGGTTCACTGTTCTTCATAATCTTGTACTACAAGCCCATGCTCTGGACAGATTTCCACAAGATCAACATGTAAATACTTCGATTTGTTTAGCCTCTACTGTAACTAACTCATCTGCCTTTTGCATTAAGGGAAGATTAACAACTGCAGACCTTTTGACAATGAGTTTCATTGGCGTGCTAAGCCCAGTAGCTGTATTACAGAATTATCCTATGCCAGGTGATTTAGATATTAATGTTTCTCATTGATATTGTTCTGAGTAGGTAATGGCTGCATGCCAATGAATGTTACAAAATTGATTGCTTGTTGTACTATTTCCTCCTTTGATACCATAAATGCTGCTTTGATTTTGAAGGCATGTGTTGCTTACACCTATCTGATAGATCAGCCAGTGCAGAAGATGGCATTCAACATCAGGTCACCTGGATGTGTGCAAAGCATCTGGCACTGTCCCGCCCAACATCCTTGTCTCTAAATTGGAGAAACGTGGATTTAATGGATGGACCAGTTGGTGGGTAAGGAATTGGCTGGATGGCCACACTCCAAGAGTTGCAGTCAATGACTCAATGTTGAAGCCAAGACCAGTGACAAGCGGTGATCCTCAGGGGTCAGACTGGTGCTGTTTAACAGCTTTGTCAGAGACATTGACAGTGGCACTGAGTGCACTTAGAGAGTTTGCTGATGACATCAGGCTGTGTGGTGCAGCTGACATACTCATGATGAGAAGCTCAGCATGACCCCACATGACTCATCATGACTCAACCTACTAGCCATGCTTCTTTTGATGCAGCCCAAGACATGGTTGGCTTGCTGGGCTGCAAGCACACATTGAGGAGTCATCAACTAACACCCCACATAAGTCCTTCTCCTCAGGGCTGCTCTCAATCCATTCTTCACCCAGCCTGTATTTGTGCTTGGGATTGCCTCAATGCATGTGCAAGACCTTGCATTTGGCCTTGTTGAACTTCATGAGGTTTGCATGGGCCACCTCTCAAGCCTGTCAAGGTCCCTCTGGATGGCATCTCTTCCCTCCAGCATGTTGACCGCACCACATGCTTGGTGTCATTGGTAAACTTGCTGAGGGTGCACTCAGCCCCACTGTCCGTGTTGCTGACAAAGACGTTAAACAACACCGGTCCCAATACTGACTCCTGAGGAACGCCACTTGTCGCTGGTCGCAGCTTCGACATTGAGCCTTTGTCTGCAACTCTTTGAGTGTGACCATCCAGCTGGTTCCTTACCCACCAAGTGGTCCATCCCTCAAATCCACGTCTCTCCAACTTAGAAACAAGAATGTTGTGTGGGACAGTTTCAAATGCTCTGCACAAGTCCAGGTAGATGGCATTGGTTGCTCTTCCCTTATCCACCAAGGCTGTAACTTTGCTGTAGAAGAACCTCATCCTTGCAGCATGGTGTGCCACCAGCACACGTCACAGTGCTCGTGCCAGGCCCGACGTGGGGAGCCGCACGCCCATCCCGAGGGAAGTGGCCACGAACTGGGATGTCCTACTGGAGGTGGAGGCAAATGGGGCTCAGTGGCGTTCTAGAGTTGGTGTCCGCTGGTTGTGCTGGTCACCCCAGTTGGGCCTGTCCCGTCCCACCGCCCCGGGGCAGGAACACCGGGCAGGTCCCCCGCTGCCCTCGCCCCGGCCTCCCGTGGGGCGCCCTCCGCCCTCCCAACGGCCGCCTCCACCGCGCGGGGGCGGGGCTTGGCCGCCCGACGTGTTTCAAACGGGCCAACCGCCAGGCGCGGAGGGAGGGCGGGCCGGCGCGCAGTCCCCGCCTGGGACTTTAAAGCGCCATTTTGTGCCGGGCGGCAGGATATCGATCGTCGCTCCGCAGTCGGCGAGCCGGTGGTTGGGTGCGGTGAGGTGGCGGACGCCCGCGGGCGGCCGAGCCGCGGCCGGCGCCTCTCGTCGGCGCCCGCACACGGCGTCTCTGTCCCCTCAGACCTGCCGTTCTGTCTCCATGACCCGCAGTAGGAAGCAGGCGGCGCTGGAGAGAGGAGCCGGCGAGATGAACCAAGAGGCGGGGAGCGCGGCGGCGGCGGAAGCCCGGGCGGCGGCGGGGGCAGTCGGCGGCGGAGCGGCGGCCGCCGCCTGGGGGCTGGAAGGGGAGGCGGAGAAAGTTGTGTACTCGCGGTCGCGGGTCTCCTTCGCCGGCACCAAGGCGCTGGGCGACGCCCTCAAGCTCTTCATGCCCAAGTCCACGGAGTTCATGAGCTCCGACTCGGAGCTGTGGAACTTCCTCTGCAGCCTCAAGCACGAGTTCTCCCCGGTCATTCTCCGCAGCAAGGACGTCTACGGATACGCCTCCTGCCGCGCCGTCGTCCCGGACCCGCCGTCGCCTTCGGCGGGGTGGCCTTGCCGCCGGGCCGGCAAGCGGCGCTTCCCGGCCGCCGGCGCCAAGCGCCGGGCCGCGGCGGCGGGGGGCAGCGCCAAGCGGCGGAGGCGGCGGCGGCGCCGCAGGAGGGGCCGGGGGGGGCAGCGGCAAGCGGCCGCTGCACCGGCGGCCGACGGCCCCCCCGGCGAGGGGGTGGCGGCGGAGAGGGCGGCGGCGCTGGGGTCGCCGGGCGAGGATGCGGACAGCGGCCGGGGCAGCCCGGCGGAGGGGCCCGCCTGGGAGCCGTTCGGGGGCAAGTCGCTGGAGGAGATCTGGGAGGCGGCCACCCCCCGCCTCACCACCTTCCCCACCATCCGGGTGCGGGGCAGCATCTGGAACCGGCGGAGCCTGACGGCGGCGCGGCGCCAGGCGCAGCGGATCCTCGGCGTGGACCTGTCTCCCGTGGTGCGGGTGCGCCGCTTTCCCGTGGCGCCGTCCTGAGCCCGCGGCGGGAGGGGGGGAGGCCGGCGCCTCACCTTGGCCGCGGTGCGGACAAAGAGACCGATATCAGTCACCTGTTTACATTGCTTTTGTCTGGATCGTGTTCTGCTGCTGCACTTTATGGCCCGCTCGTGCGGGGGCCGGGCCCCCCAGCCGCTCGGGGGCCGCCTGCCGGGCCGCCGCGCAGCCAGGGCCCCGGGCTGGGCCCGGCCCGTCCCCGCCGGGGCGCGGGCAGGTGCGAGGGACCATCTGGCAGGTGTCACCCGTGGGGACCAAGTTCCACTTCCACTTCTTTTTCCTCTCCCATTGGGCTACCTCACTGGTCCAGAAGTCCACCCAAGAAGTTATTTTCCAAAGGAACTTACTTTCATGCTTGTATAATAAAGCACCGCCTGATTCTTGCTATTTTTTTTTCTCCCCCTCTTTTCCGATGGGTTATGTATGCTTTGTGGTGTTGCACTAGTATGTGCTCAGGGTATTTTGAATCCCAAGCATTCCCAAGTTTCAGTTCACTCTGATCAAGGATGCATAAAGAATGGAGGTTCAGGACTTGTGGCTGTTCTTGATGGTGCAAAAACTTTTCAATTTCATGGGCTTAGTGATATATAAAGATGTATTGCGCAGTATAATTGTTACGCTTTTGTATCTAAAGTCATTTTTAAAGTTTTCTAGTTGAATAAGTATTTGTTTCTATTGAGCACCTAAAGATAGAATTGTCCTGATATTTTATAAGCCTGTTTACTTTAGGGAAGCTCATTTGGTCAACAGAATTGAACTTAATAAAAGTCAAAGAACAAGTGACGTTTCAGTTCAATGAAACTGCACAGGAATGGGTTTCTCAGTGAAGTACCCCATCTAGGTGCTTATGGAAATAAACTTAGAGTTTATGGGGAATGTAACTTGCACATCAATGCAACATATAGGTGTCTGAAGATGAAGCGTGTTACAATGCTGGTGCTGACAGCCAGAAGTCAGTAGCTTGCATGATCCAAATATCACACTCAAGTGCCTCTCTCTGCAAGAAGAGCAAGACTTGATACCTGATCACTAGATAACAAAATAGTGCTGGTTGTCATCCCAGGGTTGTGAGATGATTAATGATGGAAAAGCATATTTAACATAATTATTTGCACATAATTATTTTTATAAATGTCTCCTGGGTTTCATGGTAGGCTCTGATGCAAGATTCATGAGGTAGCTTGATTATTTTGACTGAAAAATATCATATTGTCATTCCATGTGATAGGCGGTCTCTCTTTAAACTGGTTTATTAAGGGCTTTCTTTAGGTTTTATTCCTTGCAGTTGGCACGTGAGGAGCAAAGGGGTGTGTGTGTGTGTGGGGGAGAATGTGAATTTTTTTATTATTTTAATAATAATAATTATTTTTTAAATGTTTGGGAGAGGAATAAATGCTTGGTAATAGACGGTTTCTGTCCCTAGTATCCCAGCAAATAAGACTATCCAATTCCTGTGGTGGAATGAATAACTTCACAGCTTGTTTATAGAATTTCTGTTCTGATGGCTGTCAACTCCTTGTTGTCTGCTGTTGACAGAGGCATTAAGATGGCTTTATGTGCAGAGGCTGCTTGTAAAACTTGCTGGTGCTAACCTAAAGCAGCCAGCTTCTAAAACCTGTTCATATTTTGTAGTTCTCACTTAGTGAAGCTGCAGAGTTCTTACTCTTCCAAACTAATGCTTAATCTATTCTATATCCATCGGGCTTTTGAAATTGTTCATATAACGTTAGTCTGCCTGCTGATTGCTGCAGTTGTGCCACGTCACATTTCAGAAGTGAATTAGGAAATGAAAGTTCAAGGGTACATTTTGTTTTGCCGTTTCTCTGGCTGTCATAGCTGCTTAAATGTAAAGACAAAATTGTGTTGATTTAAAACTCAGTAAGACAAACTGCAGTGTGACCAAATGCCAAGGCTCCAGGTTTTTCAGTTTTGACCTTCCACTTGAGAAATGCAAGTTAAGAATATTGTTCTTGAAGTGTTTAGTTGACTTCAGTGCTCCTACGGTTAGGTTGAGGTTTTTGTTTGTTTGTTTGTTTTGTTTAGTATTCTTTTGAAAGATCTGTGTAGAAAGATGATAAAATGTAAGCGGTTGTCTTGTACAGATTCTTCGCTTAACTCATGAACAGGCTAGATCAAATGTCAAAAGAGCAGAGTTAAGGCTGCCAGAGGTATGATATGTGAGACACTGTGTTAAATTTGTGCTGCCTTGTTTTGAGGCTTATCGTGAAAAATGCTGTGTGGGTACAAAGTATAGTGAAGTAACTTTAACTGTGTTGCGTGACTTGTTGTGTGGCCTATATGTGTAAGGCTTGCTTATTTTTGTTTTTGGTTGTACATCAACTTCTTGGTTTTGATGTGGCAGCTTACGGGGGGTATAGCACGCTTTGCTGATACCCTGTTAGCAAGTGGGATTGAAGTTTCCTTGTAGTCTGATCACCTCTGGCAGATGCATTTATAGATTCTTAACTGAGCTATTTTAGTTTGTGAAGTCAGTTAAAGGGGGAATATTTAGTCAGGTTTTCTGGCAAACTGGTGTGCTGAAATAGCTCAGAAGAGGATCTGAGTACAGGCTGGGGTGTGAAAGCTAACAGCTTACAGGGAAGCTAAGAGAGCTAATTTCATGATAGTGTTCATGGCGGTTTGTGGCAATCCAGGACAGGATTATCTGTGCTCCAGCTTTCCCTGCCACTTTTCCCTCTCAAAGCTGCAACTCCTACCTGCTTCCCTTGTGCTCATCTGAGGAAGCTAAGCAATCATAAAACTATTAAATTTCAGGTTTGGGCAGGTTGTTGGCTTTTGTTTGACCTTCTAGCTGTAGACCAGAGCTGTGGAAGCTTGTAAATGGGTGTGCAAAGCTGCTGCAATGTTGAGTTAGATAATTTTAAGCATGGAAGCCTTAGGTTTTATTTTATGTAAAGGTCTAATAATGTTATTGTACTCCATTTGTATATATGCTGTTGGAGAAAGTGTAACAGATTAGATGGACTTCTGGTCTGATTCTGTGTGGCTGTCCCTATGCATGCAGTGGTGTGCGAGGTGTGATTTGCCTGATTTAAGTTGGTGGTTTCGGCATCCTGTTGTATGGGGCTGCTTCTGAGACTGACAAAATGCGGGCCTAGAGTAAATCCAGTGTACAATGCCAAGTCTAGTTCAGTCAGCATGGGTGGTTTTGTGTTAAACAGGAATCTTGTGGTAGCCTCTGTTTCCAGATTTCTCTCTCAGTACCTCATTCCCTTCCATAAGAGCTCACTTCATACAATGACTTCATGTCCTGCACGTTGTGCAATTTCCTTTATCAAATCTGAATTTTTCTCCAGCCACTCAAAGGTTATTGAACTTCAAAATGCCACAAGGCCAAAGAGAGTTGCATGATGGCCCTGGCTGTCAAGGAGAGAGTTGGGATGACCATTGTGTCCAACCTTGCTTAGTGCAGGGTTTGCATTCAAGAGGCAGTGCCTTCCTCCGGGTCATTGTACAATCCATTGTTCAGGACTGAAGCTCATGAAAGAAGAAACCAGTGCCTTGCAACATTTTTTTCTATAATGTTGCATAGAAGTCTTCACATCAAAAGGATCAAAGTGTACAACTGGTCCTTGAAACCATCCGTTGCTAGCCTGTGAACAACAAACTCTGTGTATGCCCAAACCTCACGCAGAGCATCGTTGTATATATTTGCTGAAGGCAAGACTTGCGGTACTTGGATTTTTTCTCTGAATGGGTAGGGGATGCTGTGTGTGTCTGTATTTCCTTACCTATCAGAAGCAAGGCACAGACTGAATCCAGTTTGTAGATTGCAACTTTGATCCCAAGTAATTTTTCACATGCTGCGTCTTCAGCAAGACAGAGTCCTGGGCTCTTCATGCTATTTTAAAGCAGCTGTCTTATGTTGATTTATGATGGATCAATGCTGTAGTTTGAGTCCACGGTTTGTATGCACATGAAACCAGTAGTACTGAAGGCATCTCTCTTTCCTTTTGGCCCAATGGACCGAAACAAAACTTTTCTGTTTTGTATTTATGAATTGAAAACACTGATTTTGGGGTTGAACAGAATGTTCTGTTTGACTTGAAATGCTCTGTTTTTGCCTGTGTCTACAAATACAGGAAATGTAGAAGCAAAGGACTGGATTCACAAGAGTGAATTGCCTCACGGAAATGAGGTAATTTATATCAAGTAAGATAGCAGGTCAGAAATCCTGGAATTCCAGAGCCCCAAATTCCAGTGCCCCTACTGTCTCACTTGGAGGAGGAACTTTGAAGTTCTGTGTTCTGAGGACTAGGCTGTAACAGCTCAAACTATTTCACTCTGCATAATAAATATTCACTAAGCTAGGGAAAATTCCTGGATATCAGGGGTTTTAGGGACACTTCAGTTATTCATCTTGTATTTATATTAGGTAAGCATAACTGCCTTAACTGAGGAAAGACTGAGGCAGACTCATTCCAGAGTATTTTGTGGTTGGGGATCTGCTCAGGCAGCGACTTCAAATGTGTGCTGCTTGTCATGGTTTATTCCCAAACTATCATGAGGCATCCAATATGTATGGTAGTAGGACCTATGTAGGAGAATTTTGGAACTCTTCTTATCCCTAATTGCAGCAAAGCCACTTTTCTATGCTGTAAAAACAAAGCATATTTCCTCAAGTTAGTATCTAAATATCTTCATGGAATTACTAAAAAATTCTTATAATTCTTCTGTTGTTGCTGCCATTTTTCTATGTAAAAAGACCTGAAAATATTTTCCAAGGTTGATACCAAGAACAAAGAGTCTCATTTATCCATTTATTTACTGTGAAACTCCTTGGAAAATTGCTGGCTAAGTAGGGCTTGACATTACAGGAGATGGAAGAAGTGAGCTTTCATTCATGCAGCTCATTTTTACTCAGACAGATGCACAAGGTACCCAGGCAAACAGAAGAGCCTGTGGTTCCCCGTGCTCTCCACTGAACTTTAAGAAAGCTTCCACTGCAGTTCTCCTTCAGACTCCTTATTTCAGATTATAGAAGACAAAACTTGATAGTATTAAAGCACTGCCAACAGGAAAGCCCCATCCCTCGAATTCCTCTGGTCATTCTGGGTTTTTTCCTATTACTACTTCAGGAACGCAGACAATCTGTACCTGCCCTCTTTTCCTAGGTTAGTTTTCACGAGAGAGACAGAGTCTGAATGATCTGGAGTAGATAGGAGGTGAAATTCTTGCTCTGAAGGACAGTTTTTCATTTATTTTGCATGTGTCTTGTGTGTAGTTGGCTGCTGCCTTCCACCTCCTCAGAGTTTGCTCTGTCTTTACTCTGCCTTCAGCCATCTCTAATTGCCTGATACTTCGTTGGTGCAACTGAGCAGCCTGTGTATCACCTTGTGTTGTCCATGCCGAATGAATTTGCTGTAGGATGATCTGTGAAGATCGAGAGGACATGTTCACAAGTGCATGTAGTAAGTGTTATTCTAACCTCACATTGGGGCTGCGGTGGACCTTGCTCAAAATACCAGATGCTGTTTCCAAACAGCCGGTATTTCCTGGATGTCAGGTAAGAAACCAAACTGAAAGAACCTCGTGTGATGGTTCCTTGTGATTGAGTCTGCATGATCCAAGAGTCTGTATCCAAGATGCCTTTTCAAAGAGGTTTTAAAATGGAAGGAAAGTTTCTTTCCATCTCCCCATGAATCCATACACTTCAATTCTAAAACTGAAATGCTGTGTTGTTATAGCGTGGTTTTTTGTGTGTGTGTCTCTAGTTGAAGCGTTGCAATAGCAATCGCCCACTTTGTACATCTCAGGATTGTTAAAATTATTTATAACTGATGTTGTCCCCTGGCTCCATAAGACAACTGGTGAATAAGGAGCATGTACTTCTGAATCACCTGTGCAAGGTCAGGTTGTGTAGGCAGCTGATACAACACAACAACTCTAAGGATATGTGTGTGCTACTGGGAGTTAGTGGCAAAAGCTGGGAGCAGTGATGCAGGTTTTCTTGAGACAGAGTAGGTAAGAGCATGGGCTGAGCTGCTCTTGTCCTTCACTCTACCCAAGCTCCAATGTAAAGGTTCAAAATATCAATAATTTCCTAATTATACAAAGTGTAATTAGGTATAGAAAAGACTCAGTCTTATAGATGATATATGCAATTATTTATGAAAGCTTGTAATTATTATTTGTGTATATATATATACACATGCACTCGCATCGTAAAGCAGCTCTGTTGCAGAGACTTTTGTTCTAGCTATTATTTGTTTCATGCCATTGTATCTAATGTATATGCTAAAAATGCCCCACATTTCCATGCTATACAGATCAGCAGAACTTCTTCCAAGGCCACAACAATCCTTCCTATAATCTACCTTGCATACTTCCTAATGGTTATCCCATCCAGAAACCCTTTTCCAGTAAGACTTCTGTGGACTTCTGCCTCATGTTGAATCTACTAATGGAAAAGGCTGTAGTGTAATCTCCATTTAGCACCTGCACTCTTGCGGGATTGTGAAGGGAATTCAGCTCCTTCAGAAGAATGGATATGTGATTTTTCTTCTACTCTTCCAGCGCTAGTCTAATGGAGGAAGCAACCAGAGAGAGGAAAATCTTAAACCCATTCTTTACTCTTAGATGGAAGACTGAAGTGCTGTTCCTGCGGCTGTTGAGTGGCCTTCAGCTGGAAGGGTCAAACAGCTCTGGCACAAAACGCCTTCCCCTTAAGCACTGTTTCCAGGAAGAAACTCAGAGCACCTCTTCCTGTGAAGGCACGGAAATAGTGCCGTGCTGATTCCGAGTGGGCTTTGACGTGGCTGTAAATGTCAGGTATGCTTTTTTTTCATATAAATTCTCAGTACTTTGCACCTTAGCTTATATGAAAGAGTAGACAGCTTTTCTTTTCATCCCTAGACCTTTTAAGGAACTCAACATTTGAATCTTTAAAGTGCTGCCCACACTATTTTTCTTCCCAAAGATTCATTCATTGCTCAAGAAGTTGTGCATGTAGAATACCTTTGGTTGGAAGGGATTTAGAGAGGTTACCTGCTCAACAGCATCCTCCACAAGCAAGCACAGATGAAAGGTGTCTTGAAAAATTGCCCTTTAAAGACATCCTAAGTGCTCTTCTTAAAAAGACAGAGAAGAAATAGGGAGAGAAGTAATCAGAAACAAGAGTGGAAGGAAAAGATCTTAGGTTGAAATTCACAATGGAAAAATAAGGTGCTAATTTTTGATGTTGTAAAATCTCTACTTTGTGACCATAGTGTCACTTGGAGCTTTGTATACTCTCATTTTAGATGGTTAAATTAATGCTGCTGAACAGAAGCATCCCAATACTTATTTCTGGACAAGTGGGAAGAGGTAGAGAGGGGAGGAAATTTTTGTCAATTTTTACTTTTTGAAATTGTTCCATCTCCTTCTCTGGTTTCGCATTCCAGCCTTTCACTGCAGCTCTGTGTAATTTGACAAAATTCCCAAGTGTAGTGAGTTGTGCTACAGAGAATATGCCCTCGCTGCTCTTAAAACACATTAAGTATTTGAATACTGATTAGATACATCAAATGTGCTCATTTATTAGCAATAAATAACGATCCTTTGTGTAGCAACTGTGCATAAATTACTTCCATCTGCACATAAATTTTCCAGTATCTAATGGAAGCTGTTTCATCCATCTTTCCACCAGACCAGGTGTCTTTAATAATCCTCTGATATTTGTATTCTTCTGAATTGGCTTAACATTTTTGTCATTGCCTATTTCGTCAAGTCCAGTTTCCTCTCCCGTATTTCCAAAGTGTGTAAAAATTTCCTTTCTATTGCCAAAAAACAACAACAACAAAAATAATCGCAGTGATCATGTCCTACTTGGAATGATTTGAATGAAACAAATCTCAAGGATTTTGGAGGGCTGCCTGAAATAATCTTAAAAGATAAAAGTTTGAATTCATGAAAAATATCCTATTTAAAAGAACAGGAAAGCCTAAAGCAGCCAGTTGTTTTTGCATGATTTATTTTGTTGGTATTTTTATCAAAACATCTTTTATTTTTGGAAAAAGTCTTGCATTAAACTACATGTTTGGAAAGTTCAATTTTTGGCAAAAGTAGAAGAGATAGCTTAGGCGGAAGCTGCTTAGACTTCTTTTTTTTCATTATAACTGAATGTTTATAAATGCAGAACAATGTATCAGTGAGCATTGGGAACTCATTTGTTTTCCAGTGATTTTCTCCGTGGCTTTCTTGACAGTGGTGCCTGGTCCAGGGTTTTGTAGGTACCTCCGTGAAGGAATCATTAAGGAGATGCACTGGTCGGTGGGACACTGGCTGGGCAGGAGCGTCCTTGTGTGAGGCACAACTCTCCCTCGCATGGTGGGTTATTGGGATCACCGTGTCCTCCCTGCTGATGCTTGGCATCCCCCTCTCTCCAGGCCCTCCTTCCATGAAGGAGGGTGGTCTGATACCTGGGTCTGAATGGCTGTTGCCATCCTACATTGCACACCACACAGAATTTTCTCTTGGGCGCAGAGTGTAAAACACCACCATTTCAGAATTACAGCTCTCCATCTTTCCTCGCTGGAATGGTGCATGATATCAGGAGTGCTAGACAAGGAAATAATATTTCATGTCAGCAGTGTTGCTAATTAATATGTAAATAATTTTGCTCACTTTTCCCCGTCACAAGATTGGCTTAAAAAAAAACCCCACCAAAATATTTAAAAATTATATATACCTGCAACTTCTGTATGTCTCTAAATTTCATGCTTTTCCTCCAAGAAGAACAGAATCTCATTTTAATTTTGAATGATAAATAAGTTTTCTCAGTCTAGGAATGAGGACAGTAAGAAAAACATCAAACACCGTGATCCTGGCAATAAAATCCTGTAGAGCTGGCAGTCGTGGGTCAGAGAAGACAAGGCTTGGGAGGGAGCCAGAGCCTGAACGGGAGCAGCAGGCTGGAGACAGCTGTCTGGAATCTGTCTGGGCAGCAGGCACCCCAGGAGAGGAGGGACTCATGCAGAGAAGCAGCTTTTTGCTGCCATGGGAGCCATAACATCAGAGCTTGTTTCCACTTAAAGGAGTTTCCTGTTAGAACTGCAACTGGCAAACCCTGCCCATGAAGATGAAAGTTAGACAGCTTCCCAGAATGGAGTTACAGGAGCAGAAAGGAGTTGCTGCATGGATAAAAGCATCTATATTAGTAGTTTTGTTGGCATGGTTATGGGGTTTGAGAATGGATGTTTGTTGTTGTTATTTTATTTTATTCAAATTGATGGAGCACAAGGCTATAGGAAAGGAAGAGGACACAGCAACGTAGGGAGCCACAAGCTGCATATCTTTAGGGACAATTTTGAACAATTCTAATGAGGTTAAATCAGGATTCCCCAGGTGTTAGAACCTTTGGGGAGGTACAGATGACTTTTGATAGCAATGCAATCTTCTGCTATTCCCACGGAGGTTTGGTATGCTTATGGAAATTCGCTGTAAAGCCTGTAGGTTTGCAAAGCCTGGAGCACATCCCATTCCTGGCTCTAGTCTTCTTGTGCACAGAAGTCCCATAAAACACACTAACTATGACTTTAGGGCTAGCTGGAACATGGGTTTGTGGACATGTTAAAGAGGTTCAACCACGTTATCTGTTCCCTTTCTTTTCATCTTGTTAGCTGCAGTTTAGACATGAATCCTCTGGGCTGTGCTTAGGAAGACCCAAGTTCCAGGATGTCTTCTAGTGGACCACTTTAATTAGTTCCACTCTGTCACTCTGTCTAGACTACATGAAGGAAAGCTTGGATCCATGTGGTAGCATAATGCAAGTGTTTAAGCTTTCATCACTCCAGGCAGGCCTGGAGTTCAGCATTCACAAAAACAGTGTGGGTGGTAGATGGTGCTGGGCTTGAGCACAAACTCAGACCCAAAGAGCATAGCCAGAGGAAGGGCTGTTTGATTTTGGAGATCGTGACAACATTTGAGGGTGTGATATGTGTGTTGCGGTCTCTTACTCACTGGTGCCTGCTGTATCTGCCAGTGCAAACTGCGGGGTCAGATCCAAAGGCAATGAGTGCTGCTGAAGTAGTGACCTACTTAGGTGGAAAGCAGCATGTGAATGTGGTTGATAATACTATAGCTGGGTGTGAGTATTGCAAGTGAAGAGCTGCTATTCCTCCACCCATTTGATGATCTGCCCATGCTCTAACTATCCACTTACTCATTTTTACTGTCTTCCCTGGTACTCATCAGAAGAATCCACACCATCCAACTCAGGCACAGATATGTAAATGGATAGTATCTCCTCCTGTAGGTCTTGGAAAGTGTCAGCCTTCCTTCTTTCACTTTGTGGAGAACATAGGCATTTGCTTTCAGATGTTCACTAACACTGAGGCATGAATTACACGCCTGAGGCTGTGTCTGCATAAATGTTTTGGTTCAAAGCTATAGTACTGTTTTGAAGTTAGCGCCCTGATTATCCCCATTTACCATGGGCTGATTAAGTATGCAAAACAGTTTTGGTGTCTGTAAGCAAGCTTCCCTTATGACGAGGATTAATCAGAAGCTCAACTCCAGCTGCAACACCAAATGTCCTTCAACCCCTGACAAAGATACTAGGATCTGAACCAATGGGCAGGCTGCACAGCCGCAAAGTCCTCCAGTGTGTACTGAACATGTGCAAGCTACTAGATATCTCCTGAAACCACCAAATGCTCCTGCAACATCCTGAATGTGTCTCCTGCGGTAGAAACGACCTGCTGCATTTTCAGATTTCCTTGCACCTGCCAGCCCTCAGTTCCTGACAACTCTTTTGTTCCTTCTAAGTCACCTACCTCATCTTTCTTGGAAACTGTGATGTTTTTTACCCTGACTTCTGTTGCCTTTCCTAGTCTTTGCTGTTCTTCTCTATTATTTTCCCCTTCCTGCTGTTGTCTTCTGCAATGGTAACATCCATGCCATTAACATCCCAGAAATCCAGTGTGTGTGCAACCGCAGGACCCGTGACCCATCAACTGTGCTTTCTGAGGGCTGGAAGTGTATCCAGCAGCAATATTACTCAGTAGCAGTACCAGGAGGTCGCTAACTGATGAATGGTGCTTCACAGAATTGGGAAGCTGATGGTCTTGCTCTTGAAGATCCAGACAAATGCCTGGGGTTGGCATGGCCAATGTGTCTCCAATGCAGAGAGCTCAAATCACTCTCTGGGTGGGAGAAGACCGCCCAGCCTGCTCAGCACCAGAAGAGTTCAGAGGGGCGCATTTCTGGCACTGGTTTGGGGCCCCTGGACTCCACCAAAGAGTGATACGAGGCCACGTTAAGGACATGTCTTTGGTCCTCACCCCGCCCTGGCTGGAATCAGGGGAACAGCACTAATGGACCAGTTCCTGGCTCAGGTGTACATGGGGTGAGCAGCTCCAGTGTTGTACAGCTGTGTCTAACCCCTGGAATCACCCCTTCCCAGTTTCTGCAGGGTCACCCCATCACTTGTAAAATATTAATGGCTGTTTCCTCTAGGGCTGTGTGTCAGAGCTCATCTTCTGGATGTGTGAACACACTGGGATCTCAGTACAAGTTTAGATCAGGCAAAGTAAATCCCACTGCTTCAACTAAAAAGAATCTCAAATTGTACAAGGGTGTATTAACAGACCCTGTGTAGCTACGGGGCCCAGCAGACCACAGAACTATGCAGAAACGAGACAAAATATTATAGTTTGAGGGAAGCTACTGAGAAACAAGAGTAAAGATAAGAAACCCAGCATACCCTCTAGTTTGCCTTGTTTATAAGGACTGAAATATTTCCTCAGCACACAGCTGCTCTTTGGCACAGATGCCTGGGAAGAGCTTTCTGGAAATGGGTTTCAGTTTGGACCTGGGGGATGAGGGAGGGCCTGGCCCAGGCTCCCAGGGCAGCCATAAGGGAGGGAACGGGCAGGAACCGGCTCATGGGCCAGTTCCCAGGCTGGAGAACTGAAGAGACACTTGGCTGCTCCCTTCAGCAAATGGCAGACTGACACCTTTTGTACCACTGGGAAGGACATTATTGAGTGGTTTTCCAGTCCTTGCCCTGTTGGCTTTGCTGGAGTGACCATAGCACCATTCGTTCAGCTGTCCACACTTTGCCATTTCAGCCTTCTCTTCCCTCCTTCATGCTTCCCCTTTCTGGTGAGGTGGAGCCCAAAATGGGGGCAGAAGTGACAGATGCAAATTGTCTCTACAAAGTGACTGAAGGCAGGAGCTTTCCCTTTGCCTTTCCAAATCCCATAGAACTGACATCAGGGCTGTGGCTGCATCCCACACAGAATATATATCACCATAAAACTGTGCTCACCAGCTCTCACTACCATTGGAACCACCGGCGTGTTAAAACACCTTGTTACTAGTGGCAACCATTTTCTGCTGGTCTAATTTTTGTCTTTTTAAAGACTGGGAAGGGAGAAAGTAGCATTTCTGGTTTGCTTAGGAAGCTCAAGTGTCTGTTATGTTCCTGCACACATCAGTCCCCACTCTGCCACTTTTGCAGACCACAGTCACGGCCAGTTATTTATCAGTTCAGCTGCCCTTGGTGCAGAGGGTTTCCCAGGTACCTGCCATAATCGGGTCCTTCCCCACGCTGGTACCTGTGAGCACAGCAGAGCTCCCAGCCTGACCAAGCATGTTGCTTAGGCATAGTTTCTAATAACTGAACGGATTTAAAGATAGCTGTTGGATATGTTTGGTTTCTGAGCACTGCTGGAGACCTTTGTAGGTAAAGCAAGACTTTAAACATTGAAGTGACGTAACTCCCATTTCAGGTTGATATGTATTAAAATCAAGTGTGAAAACTGAGGCATACTGCCAGTTCAACATTTTAAAGTTTGAGCTTATAACATTACTGGAGCTATGAATATGCTAAGTTTAGTTGTCAAACTTTTGCGCTCATACATGAACATTTTGGTCTTCGCAAATCAACCTTTGCCCATCTCGGTGACGTGCAGAAGGTACTAAACCTTGCTACAGAAATCCTGGAGCATACTAGAGGCAGCCGGGTGAGGTGCTTGGAGGTTTGCTGGCCTCCTTCTCCCCTGCCATGTGCCCCTGCTGCCTGCCCCTAGTCAGAAGAGTGCTGGGTGCAGTGTGCTCAAAGGGTTTTTCCCTCTGAACTTGGCCAAACCTGCTCCCATCCTAGTCCTTGCAAGGTGACATGAGGCACCCCACAGCATGGGTGAGCAGCTATATAGTACACATTACTTCCTAACATTGAGCAGGCTTAAACATTTTTCATCTTCCTTGACCTCACTTCCAGCATCAGCTGAGGTCATAGCATCTAGTTTCAAGACTGGAAGCAAAATTATTGAGAAAATGAAACTCTAAGTGCCAAACCTGTGTACTCTTAACAACCACGGGCATTTTTAGTGGCTTGGTTTCTTTCACCTGGGATCCTTTCTTCTGTCTGAGCTGGAGAATCCAGTTCAAGCATTCCTCTACTCGCCACACAGCTTCCTCAGAACTGAGTTTAAAGTTAGAGTAATGGGTTGGAGCTCAAGACCTGTGTCCCCCACCACGGTCCCTCTGTGATGGTGGCCACTCCAAAGCCTCTCTCTGTGGAGACTCCCCATTCCAATTCCCTTTCCCTTAAATCTGATCCCTTGCTTATTACCCAAACCCAGCATGTTTATACTGGGGTGACCACACATCCCCAGAGAAACAGATTTTCCTCCTATCCCACGGACTTTTTCCAGGCTGTTGTTTTATCTGGGATTTTAGAAACAGCAATTGAGATACATATTTTTTTCTTGTCTGCCCCTCTCAGAACATGGTCATGGGAATCACCCATTGATCCCCAGTCCAGGTGGTAGACATGCCACAGAATATAGCACAGACACCAGGTCCCACATCCTGTTACTTTTCTTCTAAAATTCTGTCCTTAACATGAAATGTCCCATTTCATTCTGTGCAAATGCAGTTTTGATGAGCTCTGTTGCCACAGGTTTGGTAAGAGAAAAGCAAATGTAGCCTGTGGGGGCTGTCCTATTCCTTGGTTTGGCATTTGTGTGCATTTATCTCTTGAGTTCTTCAGTTGTCAAATTCCTTCTAGCCAAGACAGCACTGGTATTTGTTCAGGAGGTTTTCTGGGTGTTGCCACACTCCTAAAGACTGTTCTTCAAAAGATGTATCACTGAATGATTCATTGTTCTTGCATCCTCCTTAGCTGTCAGTCTGTAGTTGCCCAGCTTTCACCATGCTTATGTTGTGCTTTTCCTGTGCCCTTTGCTTTTCCATGCTTATGATGAATTTAGTGGCTCCCAGTGTGATGCATTGCCTTCTGTGTGCAGAGAAATATCAGCGTGACATCCCCGAGTGACACTGGCTCAGGAAGGAGACATGAGATGTTCACCTCATCTGAGCGCCCATCGCATCTCTCTGAACTAAACATGGGGTGGTCACTGTGGTCACTGCACAAGCTCTGGGGCTTCGGGGCATTTCAAGGAGATGGAGAGGAAGGGTTCATGGCTACAGCAGTGCTTTCCCATAATTTATCACCACAGGACTTGACTGCACATCTCTGCCAGTATAAACAACATGGAGACATGACGGATTTATGCACTGGTGACATCAAAGAGTGCAATTGTTCTTTTTAGTCTCAATTGCCAGTTTTTGACTGTCCATATGGTCTGACCCCCACCACCTGCTGATGCAGCTCCCTCTGTCCAAGGCCAAATTCCTCAGCACCAGAGATAAGGTGTCCTTGGTCACTGGCCCTCGCCCATGTAATGCCTTACTAGGAAGCCATTACTAGATGTGACAGAGCCAGATCTGCCCTTCAAGAATGTGGGTTTGCATGCCATAACTTGGAACAAAGAACAAAAAATTCACAGGAAAAGAACCACAACAGTACAGTACCTGCCAGTGCTCAGGGTGCTGAAAGGCAGGCTCCAGTGATGATCATCCTATGAAACAGTTTTGTCTTTGGCACTCAGACACCCGTGCAATCTGTGCTTTGGGAATCCCTTAGCCACATGAGGGAAGAGTTTCCAATATAAAAGAAAAAAATGGCAGAAATTGGGAGTGGAAACTCACCTTGTCTAATTTATGGCATGTCCGTGTTTATATCCTCCATAAATCTCAGAGAAGGGGCCAGTCATCATTCTCCCACTCACCTTTAATCCACAATGTTCCTTTCCTGCAGACTCAAAGTTCCAGTGTAATATGATTTATCTTCAGAATTTCTGTTTGGTTTTGTTGGTGGAAGAATTCTTCTGTTTTCTTAACTTCAAGGAAAATTAATCATTGTGCAGTGGGAGGCTTGGACATGAGGTTGAACAAGAATGAATTTCTTGTTTTTGTGAACTGGAGAATACAACCCCCAACACCTTTAAATAATATTTGTTCACAAAGCTTTTCAGTCTTTTACTACAGTTGGAACACTAGTAGTCCGTATTGCCTAAAAGTATTTTAGGAGCTTGTCAAGATTTTACTTTGTAGGCATGCAATCATCCCTAATCTAAGGATCTACCTTCTCCCATTTGCTATTTTGATATTCTGATATTTTAATTATAAAGCGTTAAAAATTGGATAAAATACCATTCTAAAAATTTTTAAAATTGTTTAAAAAAGTAGCAATTTTTCATATACTTCAAGCCTAAAAAGGTCAGTATATATTTCACATATGAACACACAAAACACATTGTAGAACCCTTGTTATGTGTAAAATGTTCTGTCTCAGATAACTGCTGATAAATAGTGATCGATATATATGTATGTGTGTGTGTATATATGTAAAGACAGATTTGATATCTGGTGACTGTATCACCTCCTTAATTTAATATCATTCAAGTACAAGTCACAGTGCATCTACTCTCCGAAAATAACGTACTGTTTTAAGAAATTAATGCTACAAATGGGTAAAAAAAGAAAACAAGCTTTGAAGTTTTTACACATTTGAGAGGATGTTCATTGTCTTTTTCACTCTTCTCTATTGGAAAGTAAGTTGTGAATTTATCTATTTTTTTCTCTTAGATAATCTAAGAAACATTCTTACATAGAGAAAATAAGATTGTGAAATTCCTGTAGTTTGCAAGGAATCCAGAAGGCAGCCACAGGATGGGTAAATATGCTAAACTGACTTTAAAAGCTGATAAATTTCAATTTGCCTGTGCCCATTGAAATCCATGTATAATCTTGCTATGGCAACAGCATTGCAGAACAGAATTAACATAGAGATAGACTTGGAATTACTTTACGTCTTGTTTCAGACTGCTCAAATAACAATAGCAACAGAATGGAAGTGCCCTTTGTGCCAAGAACAATAAAGTGGATGCAGAGAGAGTCTGAGAATTCTTGGCAACAAATACCTCACACAAATTGGGCTCTAATATGAAGTATTTTTAAATTTGGATTCCTTTCTTGGATGTGCGAAGGATAAGACTCCTTGGAGCAAATCCCTAGTGATGTTTTCCCCTTTCTGGAAAAAGTACAATTCTTGGGAGTAAGGTCTGCATTTCATTCCAGGAGATGATGATGATGATGATGATGATTATTATTATTATTATTATATTTTTACTTTTATTTCAGCTCAGAAATTCGAGACTCAGATTGTCATGTACAGACACACTCCAAAATGTGTTGAGGGACTGTGAGAAAGACTTTCCTGAAAGTTTCATAAGGAACTCTGGTTATCCAAGGAAGTCTTGGTGTTCAGCATTTTCAATGAACTGCAGAGCACCTTCAACGAGCAGGTCTGTGTGGGTGATCATCATGTTGCTACCTCTGATAATACCAATTTGCATCTCAGAATATTTTTTCACATTGTAGCACCAAGTGTTCTATTATTATGTGAGACTAAATTTTTGTTAAAAGAAGGGGGGAAAAAAGTGCAGGAATAAACCTCACAGCTATGGAGCATGTGAATTCCAACCTCTTAAAAAAGAAGACGATTCAAATGTTTATTTGTTTTAAAGCCTTATGGTTAGATAAAGCACATGATTTTCAAGGTCTGTGGTTTTGTTGTTGTTGGTTTTGGTTTTGTTTATGTTTTGGGTTTGTTTGTTCGTATTTTGCATGGCATATTATGTTTCTTTTCCTTAAGAAAATTGTCTGCTTCTAGAGACGAGAGCTAGACTTGAGCATGCATTTGCAAAGATTTCATCATCTGCGTTTTCTCATTGTTATCTTCACCACAGCACAGCCATGGTTCCTGGCTGAGAGGGAGGATGATTTTGGTTCTGCTCTGCACAGAACGCTGTTATTCTCCTACTGCAACCAGCGACGAAAATCCATCTGAATTCAGTGGAAGCAGGGTTGAACCAGTGACTGGTAACAAAGGCGGTATTGTTCAGCATTGCAGGAGTCTGGGATGCTGGCGATGCCTTTGGTCTTTGTGCTCACTTCCTCTGGCTCACTGCGTTCTGTGGCTTTTGGTTTTTCAGCTTGGGGGTGTATGTTTGCTATTGGGCATCAGCGATATTTTGTGGGCTCTGGTGCCTACTGTGCTACAAGGCAGATGTTCCAGCAATCCTTTTAAATGCAACATCTATTGCAGTGGAGCGGGGTCTTCTAATCTAAATGCACAAAATCTAAGATTTGGTTTGCTCTGCACTCTAGATTAGTTTTGCATGATTTGTTGATTATTTTTGCTTGTTTTTTTCTTTAATGCCAGCAATAAAAGGTAACTAAAACCCCAAGAGGCTGACTTAAGTACCTGTGTTACTCTTGTCTTTCTTAATGTGTCTATCAGCAGCACGTTTCCTTCACGCAGGATGCCAGCAGCCTTGATTTTCTATGCTGAAGTGGTAGTAAAATAGCATAAAGAGAGGCTGGGAAATTGAGAATTATGGGAGGTATCAAGACCTCAGTCTTGTAAGAGGTCCCTGGAGGAGCACTGATCTGTCATTCCAGAGACTGGAGAAAAGCACTAACACCCTGGTTAAGTAGGTGCAAGCAACTCACAGACTATATTCTGGCAAGGGCAGAGGAGAGAAGGGACAGTCAGTCTCAAGAGGATAGTGGATATTTTTTGTAAGCATATGCATAAGCTTTCAAAATGTGTATTTTAAAATTTTGATATGTAATGATACTGATTTTGCAGGCTAAACTATTACAAGTAATCACCATCTATTTTCATTTTTATAATTACTGTAAAGGTTAAAGAGATATATTTATTCCAAATCAGATTTTATTCTTATGCTCAAGTACCTGTTTAGATTAATTCTACCCAAAGTGGATGAACTATTTTGCTTTTATGAAGCAATCTGGTCAAATTTGGCAACTGGGCATTTTAAAAAGACGAATCTGACACCTAATGTGCTAGTTATCCCTTGATGAACAGGCCTTTATTGTTGCATTTATTGTTGTTTGTTCCACATTTCAAAAGCACTTCAGCTATAAATTGCAAAGATATAGTTCAAATACATTTTTAATTATTACTAGTATATCCAAGGCTATCAGAGGTGGCAGCTAGTTTGTTGAAGCATTGTTGTGTCTGGGTGTATCTGCTGCTAGTGGAAGATTAAAAAAAGGCTCTTTGCTTTGGTATTTCCAGTTTGGAAATGAATTTGTGTTTTATTTCCAATTTCTTCTGCCTTAGCTGGATGGTGGCTAAGGAGGTCTTGGCTCCCCTGGAGCCATTGGGGAGTGGTGGCTGTGGACTTTGCTGGTTCACCCACCTTGCTGTGTCCAGGTGCTGTGGTTGCACGAGACCAGCTGTTCCTTTGCATCCCGACTCATGGTCTCCCAGGATGTGGGATGAGGCTGGAGCATGTCCGTGGCTTGGGAAGGAGCCCTCCCCAAAGCTGCCCGTGCCCTGCCTCTTCTGCAGCGAGTCTGACTCTGGTATCCAAGGTCAGTAACAACCACGCTCTCCTTTTAAGCTGCCAGTGTTACAGAGCCTGTGTATTGTATCCTGCCTTGGGAGAGTCTGAGGAAACAGTGTGAAACCTGTGTTTATAAAAGGATGTGAGGTATAAACTAACACTCCCTTTCTGATATCTGAAGATTTATCTCTCAGTAAAATTCCTTGAGGGAAAGCTGCAAAAAATTCAACCTCAGTGTTAATTAAGAATCCATAAACTTCATTTATCTGAATTTACATATGGAAGAAAAAAGGTGGTATGATAAAAGCGAGATGTAACAGTACATCCCTCTCTGCAAATATAAACACAGTTTTC
Organism: Columba livia; assembly: GCF_036013475.1. NCBI lineage: Eukaryota > Metazoa > Chordata > Aves > Columbiformes > Columbidae > Columba > Columba livia. The sequence continues at coordinate 196,823,997 of NC_088602.1, forward strand.
CCTGTGTTTATGCTAGACTGTCTACAAATGCATTGTAATACAGAAAAGGGACGCTTGGAACACTGAGCACAGTCTGTGTCAGGGCTGAGCACTTCGTCGAGCGCAGTGTCTGTAGCGGACAGAGTAATGGGGATCACTCTGCAGCTGAGGGCGGGAGCTACGATCATGACATGGAAGGCAAATCCAGGGCAGGATTTTGAGTGGGAAAAGCTGTGGCCAAAGACATGAGATGAGCAGTCGGGAAGGAGGATGTACAATTATTCTGAATGAGAATGAAACACTGCCTGAGCAACAAGGATGAGTAAACAAGATAATTACCAGGAATTTACAGAAGTATTAGTGCAATCATGGGATGGCCTTTGTTTGAGCAGAGAGGGGGTGGTGGAGGAGCCAGAAATACACTCCAGGTTAAGAGCTGTAATGGCAGAGAATTTACTGGAGTTTTAATGGCTGTGCAGAAAGGGAGAAGGAGGAAAAATAAGAATTCAGTTCTGAGATATCAGGAGACCTTGGAGGAGAAGAGAGCAAGGAAAGTATGTGGGTCTGGCTGATCACTCACAGTTGTTGGTGCAGATGTGATAGTTATAACTGGGGAAAAGGATTTAGATAAGCACGTATAAAAGGAAAGTGGAGTAGCACCTCCATCAAAGATAACCTTGAAGGAGAAGACAAAAGAAAAAACAGGAAGAATATCTTAATGAGAAAAGGATACACCTGGCTGTTGAAGGCAAGGGAGAGGTAGAGATATATGAAAAAACAGCTCATGTTCTTAAGAAAGAGGTGGAGGGGCTGCTTCAAAGCTCCAGAGAGGGAAAAGCTGGTAAGAGGAAGAAAAGGAAGCAGAAGCCTTGAGGTTTTGAGAAGCATGGAGATGAGGGGGAGGAGGGAGAGCAAGCAGCAAGCAGAAAAGGAGGTGGAGCTGGGCAGACAGATAAAGCCTCCTAGGCTCCCAGGGACTGGAGAGAAACCCAAGAAAAAACCTGGTTAGTGAAAGGCTGAGAAGAAAGGCAAGGGGGGAGTGGGGACACAGGCTGCAGATTTGCAGCTGAAACAGTGGACTGCAACTAGAATGGAGCAGGAGGGACATTTGGTAATGCATCCTCACACAAGTCCTTCTCCCATTGTGTCTGAAAGTGACCGTTTCTGTCAATTTGATTAAATTAAGCAGCTGATCTTGTTATCCAGGTGATGAGTGGATGCTGATGCATAGGCCTCAGGAGCACATAAAGCGTATAGGACAAAATTCTTAAAAATCCCTAAAAGAACAAGCAGTGTGTTCCCAAAGCTTATCTTTTCAATTTCCTTTTTTTTTTTTTTTTTAATGATGATGAAAGAACAAGAGACAACGCAAAAATCTCTGCATCTGATGAGAAGAAAACTGTCAGAATGAACTTCAGAAGGGATGTCAGAAAAACAAAGCGGTGAATTTTTCCTCCTTCTGCCACTGCTGAAGCCAGGCCCCCATTGTCCCCCATGCGAGATCACAGACCACAGGCCGAGAAGCTGTGTTTTGCTTCTACCAACAGGAATTTGACTCCCTAAGCACTGGGCTGGCATGTTCTCTGCCCACCACAGTTTGCGCAATGCATGAAGTCCCACCAGTGGGGACCAGTATATGTCGCCTGCCTGGGCTCCTCCTCTCCCTCTCCCTCTCCCTCTCCCTCTCCCTCTCCCTCTCCCTCTCCCTCTCCCTCTCCCTCTCCCTCTCCCTCTCCCTCTCCCTCTCCCTCTCTTCCCTCTCCTCTCTCTCCTCTCTTCGGAGATTCACTGTCAGGTTCACACCCATTGGCTGTTCACTTCAGGCTGTGATTTTTAATTAAATTCCTCCATCTGTCACAAGCGGACACCAAGCAGTGGTGTTCAGGGGTAGCCTTCCATCCTCGCTGGCAGCCAAAGCTGGTCCACAGAAGAACTGCTGAGACAGAAAACAAGGAAGAATAAAGAGAATGACTTTGTGGCTTGAGCCTGTCTTAATGTTTGAAGACCAGGGAAACATGTAACATTTGCTTTAGATGGGCAGATCTTTTTTTTAAGGTGACATAATTGCTGAGCTCATGGTGCTTTGGGGCAGCAGATATGCATGCTGGTGTCTAAACATGGTGCCCAGAAAGGAAGAAATTAGAGGAGTTCCTAGATCTTGCTCCATGCCCCACCTTCCTCACTGCCTGAAGCCTGCAGGACTCCCTGCACAGCAGTGGGCAGTCTGCCCAGCAGGGAACAGGGGTCACTCCTCCCCATGGCTGTCTGCTCCCCAAAACGTACACCGGCAGCCCCACTTGCCAAAGGGCTGCTCTGGCCACTGCCAGGGACCTCACACCATCCCTGCCAGCCCCAGCCATGTTCCCCAACACAGCTGTTTCTCTTCAAGCATGGTGTATTTCTTGGGTTGCCCCAGACAGGTTTATGTAGACCTGCCAAGTGTCTCACCATGTGTGTGGGACACACATACCTGGTCCTGGCTCTTGCTGTTCCTCTCCAGCCCCGGCAATGTGCATGTGCTTGCTGCCAAAGCTTCCCCATCATTCCCCAATTCCACCACAAGCTTCCCCTTGTCCCAGCTGCAAACTCCACACCCAGGGCTGAAGCAGAGGAAGGATGAGCTCTTGGCCAGTTGTTTCATTTGGTGTATGAAGGTTGGAGCTCCCTGGCTGTCAGCACCATCCCTGTCCAGCAGAACTCAGTGCCACCTCCCCCACCATGCCCGCTGCCCTAGCTGATGCCAAGCCTACCCGTGGCAGGACTCAGCTGGCGCTGGCTAAGGGCTCAGTGTGCTCTTGCTGCTGAAGTGAGGTCTGTTTAATGCTTGTACTCAATGTGTAAACATTATGAGGAATATGTAAAAAATATCCTGAAAGCCACTTCATGCAGATGTTACCAGGAATAGATTATTGTCCATTTATGGCCGAGGAAGAGACTTTGTAATTTACAGTGCATTTTATATCTCTGTGATTTCTGTGCACTGGGAGCAGCCAGCAAAGATCTATTAATAACAAAGAGGACAGAGTTAGGATCTCTGTAGCAGGAGAAAGAAAGATGGTGGAAGGGCGATTTATGAGTACTAAAACAAAACAGTGTTATCTGTTTGCTCAAAGGCAGACTGCCTTCTTAAGAAAAAAAATTGCTATGTAAACAGGTGATAAATAATCATTTGTGATGAGACAATTTAAACTGGTGATATGAATTACTTCTCCATAAAAGTAAAAGTAATGTTTACTGCTGTTTTGACAACAATCTTATTAATGGTCAGGGACCTATTTAATTAGCCCTTAGTTATGCTACTTTAGACTTTCCTTTACCTGGTCCACATGCTGTGTGACCTCCCCACAACAGCTCTGTCTTGGAGAGTGGTTTTTGTACAACTGAAGCTCCAAAATCTGCCAACATGTAAAAGAATCACAGTAGAAGAAAGCCCAGAGATCTTCTGACAACCTTAAAAGCAATGAGGAATATAGGTTCACTCCAGATGTCAAACCCAAAGTGGTGTTAGATCCAAGGGAGGATCTTGGCTCAACCTCTGCTCATCAATTTGCATGGTACCTCCAGGCTGTTAATGCTATGCAAAGCATATGTTAACAAACATAAGCACAGAGCCGTAAACCTGGGACACCTTGTCCTTGGGAAAATGGCAGCGCTCACAGAGGAGCACCAGTTGTGGGTTTGCAGGGCCGAGGACATGTGGGACCAGCTGGGATGGAGCTGACACAGCCAAAGGCCCTAGGCTCTGATGAGTTTCAACTGCTCAGGGGATTATGAAAGCAGCAACCATTCGGGTTTGTTCTTTATACTTACTGAAATCCCATTATATGAACACCCCTGGCCTGTGAACGTGTACACATCTTAAAATAACTTGAAATGAATATAAGCCAAAGTCAGCCCACCTGGTGGCTGCAGATGCAGTTATCTCCTGTTCCTTCCTTCCTCCCTTCCTGCCTTCCTGCTTGTCTCCCCCAGCTCAGTTTAACCAGAGCACAGGTGTCTTCCTACACACCAACACTGGCAGCATGAAGCGACTGCTCCTCTCTTAAACCAGTGGGGCTTTGGTCACTTGTGCTGATTTACTTGTGAATTGGAGCAGAGTGATGCTCATGCCCTGCAGATGCTTTTCTTCCAAGACTCAGCAGACCCAGAGGGAAACAGTGAGAAGTCAGCACAGGTAGTAGGAAGTCCCATCCTGGGGTCTCTACCTTTCCTCTGATCCTTTCAGCTTCTCTTGGACTCTCAACTTAACAGCTGAGTCCTTCTATCCATCACAGTTGAAAGGAGATAAGCAGACATAGACACTTGAATGGTTTTATTTAGCTAGACCTTTTTATGTAAAACAGATCTGCTTCATGTTCCTTTGAAGGAACATCTTCAAAGACAGCAATTTATTTTAGGTCAACCATGTTGATCCAAATCTAACTTGAAGGCAAGGCAGGGCAGAGCTGCTCAGCCAGGTCCTGCCTTTGGAAGCAGTCACCAGCTGTGGACATTTTCTAGAGATGGGAATGGGCACAAGGGAGCATGAAGCTGTTTCTCAGCTTTTCCAGCAGTTCCTATGTGGACATGAACAGATCACTTAAACTTGTACCCTCTGCATTTCCATATGTGAAAAAAGGGTAAAGATGTTAGCTTTTCCGAATAGCTTTTGGATCTACAAAGAAAAGACACCACATATAGGACTTCTGAATACATAACCAGGACCAACAGGTAGCCTGCAGGCCAGCTCCTGCTTTCAGCTTCAAGGTGTTCATTTTAGCAGTCCTCCAAGGATACACTACTGCATTTGCACATGAGCTGGTGCCTGGACCCGTGAGCAGTGTGGGATATGTGGGGGGTCTCAAACGGTGGCCACCCCACAGTGCCTTGGAGGCCAACTCACCCTGAAAACACTTTCTATGTAGATGGAAAAATGGAGCTGCATAGTGTTAGCCCTGTGTTTCTACACAGGTTTTATTTTTATCTTTGCATGTGGAATAAGTTCACACACTGAATGGTAATTTGAAATGTCAGGTTTAACTCTGAATAAAAGACACCAAATATGTTGGCAAGAGAGCAAAATCCACAACTGTTCTCGTGCTGTTTGCTTCCTTTCAATAAGCTTCGAGAAAAGGCAGCAGTGGTGTGTCGGCAGCAGCCCCAGCTGTTGGCACTGGGGTAAGCGTGGGAGTGGGCCTGCCCTGGTGTCCCCTCTCAGTGTCCCCACCAACCGGACTACTGCTGATCTTCCCAAAAACCGCATTTCTCAGCCTTCTTCTCTGTACGGTAGTGCTGCACCTACATGGGAACAGAGTTGGCCTCTTCTTACTGGTTGTCCAGCCCAGTCCAGCAATGGGCACCTCACTGGCAGACATTGGTTTTACCCTCAGAGACTGTCAACACGTTTCCTGGGCAAATCCACCTGTCTCCAGCCACTGAAAGGAGCAGGACCGTGTTATTTGGGGTCTTTTTTAAGTAGAAGGGACATAGGAAAAGGAGCCCAGAAGAACTGAAGTGAAACACCTCTGTGGCAGGTGACATTTGGGGGCCACCTTGTGCCAAGCATTTCAAACCTCCCTTCGCTGCTTGACTTTGCACTCAGCAGTCAGGCTGCTTGCCCTGCTAGTTTAAAGCGTCTTGGATCTGGAAGGGTTTCCATTGGCTTTCGGGGTCAGGACCTTGGTCTTGTCCTGCTCAGCACATCAGTGTTTCTTCCTGTATTGACTGCAGCCCACACAGCTGAGAAAGGGTTGATTACCTACTTGCCACCCCCTCTATCCCTAAAATCACTCATTAGATTTCAGAAATGGGCCAAGATGAAGAATCACTCAGAGCTGGTCAGGAACATTGTGGGGCAGGAGGAGAAAGGTGTCAGATGAGTCAAGGTGGTGGAGGATAGTGATGTTCAGTAGGAGCTGCAGAGAAAATTAAAGACTGGGTAAGCCAAAGGGAAAGAGATCCTCTCTGCTGGGCAGCTGATGGATAGAAGTTCTTCAGCTGATCTTCCAATCACATTAATGCCCCGCACATAATTTTTGAAACAGGTATCCAGACCTCTTGTGAATAAAGATGAATTATGTCTGTTCTCTCATTATTCCCTGTGTTCATAGTACCATAAAATATGCAATTGATTTCATACAGCAGGAGATGCTCTTTTAAAGTTCATGGCTTCCTGCTACATAGAGATACTCTTGCTTTAGTATTATTTCTGTTGCTTTTCCCCTGAGTGTGACTAGATTTTCCAAACACAGCAGTCACCAGCACCACTCTTCATGTGTCTCCTGAAAGCTTATATTGCTCTCAACTTGCTTTGATATGATTCTTGATAGCTCAAGAATTCCTCATGACTATACAAAAGAAATCATTAGTATTTCAGTTAGGGGTTCATTAACAAACTTCAGCAACTCTGGAGGAGGTTAGTCACTGTGCAAGGTTCAAATCTTGCATCCACACCAGATCTTTCCTCACTTTTCCTTTATTATTACTTTTATAAACTGTTACTCATTTTGTTAATGCACATATTTTTCCTTCTGAGTACAAATTGGAACAAAAGGTTCAATAATACTTGATGTTGTCTTCACTGAGGCTTTCAAATGAGATCTGAACACTACCACAGTTAACACAGATGACTATGGTAAATGCTGAAGCCTGAATAGGCAAATGATAAGTTGCGGAATACAAAGAAAATTAGGTGCTTTCAAATCTTCTGGGCTTGCAATTCATTCTAGAGTTGTTAGGAGTCAGCAGAAGCAACTGCAGACCCAGTAGTCACTGTCTTTGAGCACTCAAGGAGAATGGCAGTGATTCGGGGTACTGGAAAAGATATACACACACATTTAAATACACTCAGAAAGTGGGGGAAGAAGGTCTCATGGAATTATAGACCAGTCTGCCATGCTTCAGTTCTCAGAAAAATAGTTGGAAAAATAAGAACATAGAAAAAAAATCAAGTAATAGCAAGCACATATCTGTCAAGAACATGTAATGTCAGATGCAATTAATCTATTTCTGAAAAACAGCAAGTGACCTTGTTGATAAGAAAAACACACTTGTCTTGTAGCAATTGTCCACAGATCCATTCAAACAGAACGGGCACCACATCTCATAGCCATAGTCTTTTGTAGCCTATTCATCATCAAGAAAGGGCATGCCCTGCCTCTGCCTCATCAAGCCATGACCATGTGTAATGTATATTTTGGTCACTGCCCATGCACCCTCAAATGGCCTTGTACATCTAGATGGAGCTCTTTTTATGGCTGAAGCCTTCTTTGATCTACCCTTAGATCTTCAACTAGCATGTTAGCTTGACCTACCCTTTAATTCATTCCCCCCTTTGGCATCTTTCTGCCTGAAAAAGGAGAGGTATTTTTATTTAATCTTTAATATTCAGACCCCTGGAGATGCTGAGCCTCCAGTTTGCCCTGAGCCCTGGTGCATATGGGCACAGTCTGGTTTTTGAAGTTCTCTTTGAAGTCCAGACTTGGTGACCACACCCAGAGCAGGAGGCTCTATGGGCATCCTCTGGAAAACATGGTTTAGACACACAATCCATTTGCTATAGGAAAACCTCCAACACTATCAGGAGTTTAACCCTGGGATTCAAAACCAGTATGTAGCAGAAAATTCTGGGGAAAGAAGTCGGTAGGATGTGAAGTTGCCCATTAGTTTGGTTAAAGCCAAGTCTGGCAACTTTCTGGCCTTCACAGAGCCCTGTATTCTTTCAGATAAATGAAAAATGAGTTTTCCTTGGGCACGAGCGTGCTGAGATCCCTGTCCACTTGAAGCAACCTGAAACAAACCACCATGCACTTATGAATATCTGGGGCACTGTCTGTGGTCAGCAAAAAAAGAGTCGACAAGTGAGTGATCTTCTTCAGGATATGTTTATCCGTATATAAATTGACTTTCTTTTCTCCTTTTCCTCTTCAAAGCAGTCTGGTCACTTACGTGTCTCCCTGAACTGACTGAAACAGCCTGTGGGCTGATGAATGCATGCTAGCTTTTAACATGTCTTGGATTGGAGTACCCTGGTAAATACTGCTAATACTGATAAAGTTCCCACTCTCAAGTGCTTACGAGGCACATCCAGCCAGAGACTGCATATGGACATGCACAGCATTCTTAGAAAAACAGCAATGAGTCAGAGAAATGACTTGGTAGTGAGTAAAGTAAGGATTTGGTATTGCTCCACAAAACTCTCTTATAAGCAAGCTAAGAAAATATGGACTGAGTAAGTGGTAAATTTGCTGGAAAATTGTGCTCAAAGGGTAGTTATCAGAGGTCTGTGATCAGACTTGGAGGCCCTATTGAATAGATTCCCTGTGGACCAGTCTCTGGCCAAACAGAAGCCAGCGTATCCATTAATGGCCCTGACATGGGATTAGGCAGTGCTCTTACTGGTGTTGTGGATGATCAAAGCTGGGGGAGGAGAGAAATGAAAACCCTTTGAAAGGCAGGGTTAGAATGGAAAAGTTCCTGAGCAGTTACAGCAAGAACCTAAAATAAATAGCTAATATCCCCTTAAGGATAAGGGTAAAGTATGATATACAAGTAGTAATAGGCAACTACAGAAACACAAATTGGGTAACGGCCTAAGCAGCAGTGCTGCAGAGATGGAGCTGGTGATTAAAGATGAATATGAGTCATAGGCTCGGTGCTGCTGTGAAGTAAAGCAGATGTTACACTCAGATACAGGAAGAGGAGTCCTAAGTAAGATGCAATCAGTATTTCTTTCTCTACTTTATTCATCCCTTCAAGACTTCTGAAATTTTATGCATTTTCAAGTACCACACTTCACAACTCCAACTGGACAGTGCCCTGAGGAAGGCAGGGAGGAGTGTTTTGCCTAGAGGCAAAAAACTGGCCTGGGAAGAAGAGAGAGAATTTGGGTTGTTTGTCTAGAGAAGATAGGGCTGAAGTGTCTGTGTGGGGAAACATGCTAATGCTCTTCTGGTTATGATAAAAGATAACCACCCAGAAAAGGGGGCCAAACTAACTGTATATGTACCAAGTGTAGGGCAACGAGTCGTGTAGAAAGACATTAGGATAAAATCAAGGATAAGTAAGCGCTACAACAGATGGCCTGGGACACCTGCAGTATTTTATAAACAGATTGTAAAATACCAGTGAGGACTGATTTAGATACGATCAGTCTTGTGCTGGGGCTATGAGGTGGGACAAGATGGCGTCTCTACTTCCTGTCACACCTGTCATATATGATTGTGCGATCCTGTGATTATTTTTTAATTCAGTACCGTATCAATGTCATTACATGCTCTACTTGATTTGCTAACCTATTTACCTTTTTCCTAGTATTTCTTCTGCTCATATTGTGCATCTCTTCCCTCTCCTGCTCTCCGGTGGCCTTGTCTCAGTGTCTTTGTTGTCCTTCCTTTCTTCTGCCTGAAAGGCAAACTCTTTCATATAATTGTTTTTTTCTCATGACACCACGTTGTGAACAACAATTTTCTTCAGTTACACATTCAGAGTAGGTGTTTTTACTCTCGGATGTTTAAGAACACAAGCATGACTTATTGTTTTTTGTTCCTCCTTCTTCTTTACATTCTCAGAAGGGTGATGGGTTGTACCCTCTGTGAGGGGTGCACTCAACCCACTTGACCAGACTGGAGGGGGTTTGGTAGAGGCCAAAAGGAGACAAAGGCCTGAGCTGTAGCTGGGTGCAAAATCCCCCTGTTTACCCACAAAGGAGCAGGGTCACTCAGTGAGCACTGGTGCACGTGAGCTTGGAACACTGACCATGCATAAATGTATGAATAGTGGGTGGCTTTTCCAAGAATCATTTGTCAAAGAACTAAGAAAGTTGTGGGTACAAGGAGTCTCACACACACCTTTTCCGCCGCATATGATTTGATTATGAGCCAATCACTTTATACTATAAACATGACAGCCTGGGTGACCCTCTTTAGAGCTCTCCCTGCTAGGCAGCATGGCTGTATGGCAGTGATCTCCCCTTGAGTTGAGACACATCTCAAGGTTGCTCCTTGGGGCAAAGAGACCTTCTACCAACAGCAGATTTCTGGTAAGCAGCCAATATTGCATATAACCTTGTAGTATAGCAACCTTGAGTTAGCCTTGATAACTTTAATTGCATACTGAATTGATACTAATGAATCATTACTAATCCACATGGCCATTCAATATTAACCTTTATAACCTCTGTATTCCTTACCCTATTCCTTGTATGTCTACTCTTAGGCATAAACCATTGGCCAAGTCTGAGACTAAGTCTTGATCCAGCTGGACCTAGACTCCTCTCTGAGAAGGAGTTAAGAAAGCAAGGAGGCCAATTCTGAATGTTGTGACTCAACAGGAGGTTCTTCCTTACTCTATGTATCTCTTCTCTACCCTTAGACATAAATTGTTGACCAAGTCAGGGACTAAGATTGGATCTAGCCAGACCCAGACTCCATAAACAATTTAGAAAGCAAGGGGGTTCATTCTGAACCTCATGACTCAGCAGGAAGGTTTTCCTAACCCTTTGCATCTCTCATCTCTGGGCTAACTCAAGGCTAACTCAATTTCCCTCGGTATATTTCCTCCATGCAGCAAATAATAAAGTGAACCTTGCCATCAAACTTGTTGAACCTTGCCAAACCACTGTTAACTTTGCTAGATTCCATCAAATTCATTGAACTCTGTCAAATTATTATTTTACCACAATAAAACATATTGCTGCTTCTCTTTTTTTTTGAGTGAGGTGTGTTCAACTCATCTGTGGCATGCAGCTTTCTCTCACACCCATGGGCCAAAAATCTCTGCATTAAGGATTTGAACAAAAGTGTGGTCTACAAGCTTAGAAACAAAGAGAAGGCCAAGAAAAAAAGTTATTACAAGCTGAGAGTCTTACAGATACCTATTTTCATCCCGCGTTAGACATTTAAACAAGAGACTTAAGTGGCAAGCCTACTTGTCTCCTTACGCAGTCAACCGAGAGCGCGAGAAGCATTTCTGGTGGGTGATTCATCCTGACTAACACTCGCATTGCCTGCTCACATTGCCAACAGCAAGACTCGAGGGAGACTCAGCTTCTGGCTGGGGGACCTCAGCCAAATGACCAGGAGGCAGGAGGCACTTGGGTGCTGCTGAAGGAATGGTTGTGAGCAAGAACAAGTGAACCTGCTTAGTGGAAAGAAGGGGGCAGCAAATTTTTAAGGAGTGTGGTTATTGCAGTAAGGAATATTGTTCTGGAATGGTGGGGAAATGTTTGCAGTGACCAGGTTTCTTCAGCACTACACATGGCTGTAGTATGCTCCAGGAACCTCATTTTGAGAACTCTGTTTTAGTTGTCCTTAATTGGGTTGATGTTTAATTTTTGCAGATTTTGCCCTTTTTAAAAAAATGCATTTTAGCTGAGGAAAAGAAAAACTTGGTGAAGCTGTGGGCAAATCCTGCCTTTTTGCTGAGCTGGAAGTGAAAGAAAACAAAAGCCTAGCTAAGCTGTGCTGGGGAGTGGTGCTTTGAGTCGCCTCTATTTCCTATAAATCCTTATCTCCTCTCCTTGGTTTGACCTTTAGCTGTACCTTCTGTCTCCAAGTGATCTGGGTTGGTTGGAGTGCTCCTTCCTGCCTGGCACAGCAGGGTGGACAATTTCAGTTTTCTACTAGATACCTAAGGAATTCAAAGCAGGAGTCCCATTGACTCACGTCTCACCTTTTGTCAGACTTGTTGTTTGATCCCCCCAAGAAAGTGGGTGTTCATTCATCTGTGGAAAGAGCTGCATGTCCTGTCTGAACTGGGAGATCCCTCTGATCATCACCCAGGAGCAAAAAAATAATTTTCCAGCTCTCTGAGCCAGGATTCTAGCACCCCTCCATTGCCCCTTCTTTTCTGTTTCCTAAACCTTGTCTTCACTCACAAGCCCTTCCTCAAACCAGTGCTTCTTATCATCTCCCATCTGGGGCTGAAGATGTCCACCATCTATCATCCACTGTCACATTTTCAAGCAAACACTTTTGAGTATGAGACCATGGCTGACACTGCCAAAGGGAGTTCCCTAAAGCCACCTCCGTGAGTCTCTCTGGAAGCCATCTTTTGGTAAAGAGCCACATCAGGCACAGGGGTGCTGGACTGCTTTTCTTTCTGCTCCTCCATTAGTCAATACTTGCCTGTTGTCTGCTGTGCTATATTTAGATGGTGAACTACTTGGAGCACACCCTGTCCTTTCCTTTTGTGATTGCACAGTGCCTCATATAATGGGGAATTTCTTCATGACTTGCACTGTTAGGCACAGAGGCAAAGCAAATGAACAATAGTAATGCTAATAAGAGCCTTTCCTTGCTTCCTGCTTTTGTCTTTATTTTCTTATTTTCTTCATTGTTTACTTCATTTAAACAAAAGAACCACTCAAATACAGCTTGGTTTTTATCTTCCCAGATAATGTTCTCTTCTTAGTCTGAAGTTAAAAATACTGAATCAAGCAACATGGAAGTTGTTTTCAATCAAATAATTTATCTTGGCCGGCACTGCTGCTGTTTGGGAAAATAATCCATTTCTGTCTCAGCAGAAGCCTAAGCATGCTACTGAAGCTGATCCTTAATTCATTTGATTTTCTGTTTAGTTTGATCAGCACCTCAAAGAACAGCTCTTTTGTATTAAAAAAATACAGGAGCTTACATATTTCTTTTTGATCAATTTAATAACTTTATTCCTAGAAAATATTCTCACATCCCCACAGATGCATCACTAAGCATGGCATGCAAAACACAGGACATTTACAATTGCAGCTGAGTAAGTTGTTATTTTTAATTTTTATTGCAAATAGCAAATTTGTCCCAAAAAGTTGCTTTAGTTATTCCCATATTATTTGGATATCTGAGAAAAATGTGCCAAGTAGTTTTGGCTAGATGCTGGATTCTGAAGCCTATCAGAGAGAAGATATCCACGATTTATGCAACACTCCATGGTCAGCGATATCTGGGCAGTAGAAGACTCACACATAATCCCCATCTCTGCATGTGGGACCTGAACCCTGATTCCCCAGAGAGTGCCCTGAGCAGCAGCCTGAGGGGTATTCATGGAAAAGGGCTGACCACAAAGTTCTTCTGAAGTCCTACTCAGGATGGAATGTTGCAACATCCTCTACTAATTTTGCTGTTGTTCTGCTTAAGGGAGAGAAAAGACACATCCAGACACTGTAGCAAGATATGCATTACTAATAAAATTCAAATTTTGGGTGCTCTCTCTTTTCCCAGCAAAGACTGTTCCTAACAGCTTGTACTTAGGTAAGCAAGAGAAAAGACATAAAGTTTAAGGTGTAAAATACCAGACTGTAATTAAACCGTAGGAAATTTCAGCTTCTGGTGTCCTTGGCCAGCAGCCTGATGGAAAGGAAAACAAAGGACAGGACTGGATTTTTAGTGTGAATGACTTGCATTCCATTTGTATGTTCACTGCATCCCAGAGAATCATGTGCTCTGTAAATGAGCCACTGGAATGGTAAGAGTTATCTATATATTCCATTTATTTTACAATAGCCATTAATCTTACACAGCCTGATTTGATAAAACAGATAATCAGTTCCTGATTTTTGTGTGCTTAATTTGAACTGTAATTAACTGTGCATTATATGTGTAAATTGCAATGCAGAACTCTGAAATTAAATGAGGATGGGACTACAGACCAAAAACAAGTGTACAAAACTATTGCTGAATTCCTGCCCAAGTGGAAAAATGGCACCAGTTGGTGTTGAAGAGACAGAACAGCTACTCTATTACAAACCAACCCATGCCAGTGATTTCCCAGATACACAGTAAGGAGGAAAGGGAGTTGATAACCTAAGGGCCCACATATATCAGAACCTCCTGCCCAGTGCGTCCCTTCTGGGCAAGTCCTTTTGTGATGAAGTTTGGCTGCTTTAATGGCTCAAAGTGCAGAGAAGGGACCCAAGAAGCTGGAGGGGGAGCGTAAACACCAATGTTTCCTCCTGAGGAGGCCATGGTGTTGCATGGACTAGCTATCATGTTAGTGAAAGAGATACCCGAAAGGTGATGTGCAAGTACACACTGAACTCAGGCTGACAAATGTGGCATGTTGACCCTCAGTTCAGACCCATAATTTAACTCTGAAGCCAAGCAGAACTGGACATCTAAATAATGACTTCTGTGTGCTGAAGTTCAATGACAAACGAGATCTGTAATCAAACTAGAAACCTTTAATTACAGTGAGTCCAATTCCTTAGCACTGGCCCACACTCTTGTTCCATGGCCACATCAAGCCAGCTCAAATATTGCTGCAGATCAGGTCCTGATCACCCAGCACCCAGATCCTCCTCTGATCCTTCCCTCTGTCAGCACACACACCTGTGTGGCCAGACAATGAACTGGCTCTGGGAAGTCCTCTGGCTTGAAAGAAGCCCTCTGTCCTCCCACAATGATTGCCCCCAGCCCTTGCAGGACTGCCTTGTGTGTCAGCCACCTACAGCAAAGTTTTGGGGTGAGGTGTCTACAGCCTGCTCTTGCTCTCTGCCCTGTTAGGGACATCAGCTCCTCAAGGCCAGAACTGGGCAGAAAAAGTATCCCAAAACATTCTGAGTTTTGTGGGAGGGATTTAAAAAAAATAAACTGGTCCAAACCTCTGTATTAAAGCAATTAAGTTGTCTTTGTTCTTTGCCTGAGATAACACTTTTTTTCTATGCTGTTGTTAAGAACCTTCAGGGAAGGCTGTACTTTTGGATTCAAGACATAGCAAGAGCAAAAATTCTCTTCTATCTTACTGCCACCATCTGTTCCTTTATCCTTCCTTTTATCTTAACTTTACATACATATTTATTGAGTACGTTCCTTTAGTTGTGAAAGACATTTGTGTTATCTGTTCTCCAATAATTGTGTATGATCTTCAATGTAGCTATAGAAAATCATATACTATAATAATTTGTCTTAGGAAGTGAAGGGATGAATGCCTCAGTATGTACACACCTTTAGCAGGTATTTATTTTTGAGAACAGACATGTAAACAGCCATGCTGGAACTTGCAAAACTTTTTGGTGTAGCTGTTACTACCCTATGACTGTATTCCTGTATGATGAACATTCTTTTCTTGGCACATTCAATGGAAAGCAAAAAACAGGTTGAAATAATTGTACCTGAAAAACTTTTCTAGTAAGCACATGGTTATGCTGGAAGTGAGATGTCCAAAGCAACCAATGGCAGGTTTACAGGCTTGTAATGTGTAAAGCAGGGAAAACTGGTTGTAAGAACAAACTCCATGCTGCCTGCAGTAGACAGCATAAATATAGACATTGTCTTAATGTGGGAAGACTATACAAAGAAAACTTCAGCATTTGAGAATGCTCTAAAGCAATCCACCCCTCACATGTTCCAGACATAAGGCAGAGGCCATTTGCTCCTAACTAATCCTATTGTAGAGTAATACTTTTAATTTGATGCATCTGCTAATCTGTGAGGTCACTTCTTCAGTCCTTCACATCCTGCAAAGTCATTCCTCAAGTCAACATCTCTTCTGGCCCTTGGGTCACCGAGTCTGTTGTTCAGTATTGTCAGGATATGGCCAATGTATCCTACCTTCTTATCTCTGCTTTTGGTCAGCTGCTGGTAATTGTATACACCTCCATTGCCATTGTTCTTTATCTCATAATTTTATTATGAATATCTGATACAGATTCCCAACTGAAAGTTTTTTAAACAGTGCTTGATAAACCTATTGCCGCTCCATGATCCACAGTTTTGTGAAGACACAATTTGTGCTGGACTCTATTCTTACCAACAGTTGCCTATCTGAGTCCTGCACCACAGACAGAGTCACAGGGACTGTGACACATACTACCTGGGTAAATAAATGTGACAACAATGCTTTCAGTTACTCCTTCTAGAACAGCAGTGCCACGTAAGGTCATATTTATTTTCATAGCCTATGTTTTTTGACCTGTTGATTGTAAGACCTTCTTGTTTTGCAGTTCTGACTAAGCTGTTTGTCTTTTATTGTATCTCATCTGCTGATGAATAGATATTCCCAGCAAACTGAGGCTGCCAAACACCCCTGGGACTCCAGTCTCTGTGCCAGGTATGTGTTACAATAGCACTACAAGACATCGAAGGGAGATGATGTACCTTCACCTAGGTCAAGAGTGTCATCAAAGTAATCGTTTAATTACAAATGTACTGTGAAAGATTTTGGAAAATGTGAATGATTTTATGATGAAATCTGTAAGTTTTAAGTGTCTTGCTACAGCAGCATCATTGTCAAATGCTTTCTTACAATCACTGAAGTGTAAGAGTACTAGTTCCATTAATTTCTTTGTTCATTATTATTATGTAGTGTGAAGGTTTGGTCAATGGATGAAGAAACAGGAAAGAAACCCGCTACCTCTGCTAAGAGGCACCATGACTCCTCTTCAGAATAATTGTACAAAGCTCCTTTTTGGACAGGAGCAGTACTTACTTCCAGTTGTTTCAATTACTTTTTTTTAGGCAATCCTGTCATGGTGCGCTTCCTCCATTCCTTTTAGGTGAATTTTAGACCTGTTTTCTGCTGTAGTTTCATTCTTCATATCACTTGCTTTGAGTGGAAGTGCACTAATTTTTCTGGTCAAAAGCCTTTATAGATCTATAGTTTGCTGTTGGAAGCTTTCAGTTCACTTCAGATAATCTCTGTGTTCAGTCTTCAGTCTTCTTTCCCTGTTGTAGGTTTATTTGTGCATGGTGGGTTTTTTTTTTGGTTGGTGTTCTTTTTTTTTAAAATATTTTATTTTATTTTATTTTATTTTATTTTATTTTATTTTATTTTATTTATTTTATTTTTTATTTTATTTTTTATTTTGTTTGTGCCTATAGTGATTCACTGCTCTTTCCTTCCTCTGGAAAGTCCCAATGCATTCTCAGCCGCATCAGTGAATGTGCTTCTAATGGGTCTTCAGGTCTAGTCTACGTGATTGGAAAGGGATTCCAAGTTCTTCCAGATGGAAAACTCATTTGAAGGGGAAGAAGTTGGCAACCATCCCATGATGCTTCCTAGTACATGACTGAGCCACTGACTTTGGGTGATCACTTCTAATCAGAAAAGCAATAATTTCAATAGCCTATGTGACCTTATCATTAAATTTGTCACTACACTACAAATCCTGCAGTTCAGAGTGAAGGGACTAATCTTGCTTTTAACGTGAATTACTTGAAATGTGAAAAATACTGATGTTCTTGTGCTTTCAGAGAGCTGCATGGAAGACTCTTGGTCAGAGATCATTAATTATTTTCTTGCTTCTGCAAGATATCATCAGAAGTACTGATCTGTTTTACATATGAAGTATGAACTCAGGGACTATGCTCAAGCAATATAGTTTATGCAATTTTATATGTATTAAACTATATGGGCTATGAAACTTGATAACACTGGAGGAGAATTGTTTCTATGGACACTTTTGAAAGACTAACAGTGCCAAACAATTGGAAAAGCTTGAGTAGCCTAGAAAACACTCTATGTAGCTGATCTTTGCCTCATGTCATAGGATAAAGATGGCTTTCTTCTTTGTGTGATTAGTTCATGACTTTTTTACTTATATCCAGAACCATTTTTGTCATTGTCAGCCACAGATGCTGGTTGGACTGGCATCTGCTCTTTGTGGAAAACCTCCACATAAGGATTGAGATTCTTGTGAGGACACCATCAAGAAAATTACCATACCGATCACAACTACAGCAAGTCCAATTTGGCTTGAAAGCCTCTTGGAGAACATGGTGGAGAGCAGTGCCCTTGTAATAGGCTTCTGGAAAAGAGTTACCCCATACCACCCAAGAGCAAAGTGCTCTACAAACAGTGTGTGCCTACCACTACACCCTTGAACAGCTACAAAAATCAGTAAGACCAAGGGCAGCAGCCATGCTGACTGACCTCTCCGGGTGCTCTGGGGGAGTTTCTGCTGTGTTGAGCAGTCCCGTTCATTTTTTTGTCATCCAATTCTCAGCAACAGCAATCTGCATGCCCTGCTTGGCAGCCATCCCAGTAGCACAAAAGTACCCTGTGATGAACTTTTGGAGTTTCTAGACTTGTGTGACTACTTCTTAGACCTTATAACAGCAACATTTCATGCTCGCTTCCGCAATTTATGCATATAATGGCACTGCGAGTGAAATATTAGGCACAGCCTCTTCAAGACACCAAGCAAACCCTTAGAGACAATCAGGGATTTTGAGCTCTCCTTCTTTAAGATACATGGACACCCCCACCCCCTCAGAGGAAGGGATTTTGAACCTCTACTCTCAGACAGATCCTGTTCTCGCATGTGGAATTTCAAGAGCAATGACAGATTAGAAACTCATGCCAAAGTTGCTGAAGCGTTTAATAGAGTCTGAGGAAACCAGTGTCAATCTTTCCTTTGTCCAGGACTACTTTAGCAGAAGTATGCAGGCTCTTCACATTCTCTGCATGGTTCACATGAAGCAAAAATCTCATCTAAGTGCGGTAATCTCAGGGCATTAAATTACATTTAACCTAAATTGTTAACAGTTGTTGATTCTCCACGTTATAATTATATTGGCTACAAACGGGATCAAGTCAACAGCGCGGCGGAGACGTCGGTGGGGTGACTGTGAGATGACAGGCGGCCGCACCAATCCACAGCCCCTCCGCACGGCTTGTCTGCGCTCGCAGCTCCGGGCTGGGAGGGCTCAGGAGGGGAGGGGGGATCCGCACATATGTCCAGAAATTGCTGCAGTGGATAGCTTGGCTCGGCTCTCACTCCTATTTAAAGGCACATGAGCTGCATGTTAAATTGGGCTTTAGTATTTGCCTGGCTCTCCAACATGCAGCTGGTTTGAGTACGCTGTGCAGCATTCCTGTTGGGGAATTGAGGGCAAAATGTAGGCAGAGTCCATCAGCACAGAAATTATAGGACATTAGGGGCTGACTCCTGCTTCTCCTCGTCAGACAACAGTTTCATTAGGGCAACTCCCTAAACCAGAACAGGGTTAGCAAATTAAGATCATGACTTGTCACTGTGCTTTGAGTTGCCAGGAAATGCTCGGTTTCTTCCACTAAGTGCCAGCTCAGGTAAATATCTGGACCTTTAGTACAAGATAAAGAGAAGCATTTGCAAATGGAGGATTTGCCTCTTGCCTAATCTAAAGATTCAGCTTGGTTGCTAGCAGTTATCCCAGCTCTGCAGGAGGTAGCTGTAAAGCCTCAAGTCACTTGAATATTAACAGTGGACTCATCCTAGGAAAATAAAACAATGGATTCTGCTTAGTCCATAAATTGCACATCTAAAATACCTGTCAGCTCTCAAGCAAACTGTTACCAAAAGGTTTTAAAGCACAAGTGAATGAGAGAGGAACCACAGCACAAAGAAACTGAAGCTGTGTCTATACTAGAAAATAAAACATGCCTGGGGCCATTCCCTGGCACTGAAGCCAGCTGGCAAGGAGCAGCCTGCTTCTGTAGCATTAAACTGTCCTACTCTCCAAAAGAAGGTGGCCATATGGAAACTGGTGCTGGGAGCAGTTCTTGGCCCATGGTGCTCCTGAATCCTCCCCAGAAAATGCGGGAGAGAGCTACTTGGCACAGGTCAGAATGTGCCAAGACCTGTGCTAAAAATTTTGTGATGTAAAGGATGGGGAGCGCTGAGACATGTTCCTGGTGCTGTTAAACATAGTGGTGTTGGTGTAGCCTGAAAATTTCAACTTCTGCTACAGACAAGAAGAAAAGTCTCAGAAAGAACAGGAGCAACTGCACCCTTTTACACTTCTGGTTGGGAGCACGAGAACACATGAGACGTGTACTTTGCCCTGCAAGCCTCGCTGGCAGTAGGTTCAGCCCTCATGCTGTGGGTGGGCACACACCTCCTCTGGAGTGCAGATGTGCATAGTTTTGCCAAAGAGAAGCTATTTATCTATTTATTTAAGTATAGCTTTTCTTGTGACTTTGGTGGGTTTGTAAGGCTTCGTTTTGCTGTAATTGGAACCTTCCTTAATGTTTTGCACTCTGCAACTGCTAATACATACTTTCACCTCTTAGACATTTTTAACAGCATTTTCTGTCTTTGAATTTCATTTTCATGACAAAAGATGACAATCATGGGCACTGAATAAGACAGCCACAATATTTGTTGTGACTGGAAGGCATCAGTATTTAGCTATTTCAAACAAAATAAATAAAACAAAATCCCAGGAAAGAGGACTTCCAGCTTCTAACAGCAGATTCATTTGTAAATCAGAACAATGCAGCACAGCCCGGCCAGGCTGGCCATGGAGCCGGGGCTGTGGTTTCCTAACGCAACATGTTCAGTGGCAATGATGGTTTCAATTATTCTCACAATCATTCGTTCCCATCATGGAACTGACATTTCTTGACATGATTATTTTTTTTTTTTTAATTGGATCAGGTCTCTAATCCAGTCCTGCAAACAGTTGTGCTGTCACAGCTGAATGGGCTGAAGACCAGCAGACAGCACACAGGAGATGAGAGTGGGAGGCAGAGAAGGTACCAAAAACTGAGTTTGCATTGAGTTTATAGCTGCTTTTTCTTTCTAACGCCTGCTGCTTTTTGCTTTCTGCTCCACCTGTGGGTGAAAGCATAATCTGAGGAGATAGTGAGCTCAGGATTTCATGGCTATCCATTGCTTGTTTTCTATGTGTGCTTCTTCCTTTTCAGACTTCAGTGATGGTTTGTGCAGACAGTCCCATGCTCCTCTACTGCTTTGGCAAAGGGGTGCTTAGGCTTCCTCTTTCCGAGAAGTAATCACTAAGAAGGAAGGATGCATTTTCACAGCAAATATCAGCTTACTTTTACAAAGACTGGTAGATCTGACCAATGCAACCATCCCTTTGAGAATGAGTCCTCATTCCAGCAGGACTTCTGTGATTACTCAAGTTACTTAATACTTCTTTTCCTGTGTCCACCTTCACTAAAAAGATTAATTGCTATCAGATGTTCAATGCAATTAACAGCAGTGTCAAAAAGGGAAGAACGCAGACTAGAAGAGAAGGAACAGATTAGGGAGAATTCCTTCAATTAGATGTTTTCAGCTTGGCTGGGCCTAATGAAAATCACCCTTGAGTACTTAGGGATATGACCGAATCAATCAGAGAAGTGTTTGCAACTAAAACTTGCTCTCAGGCATCTGTGGTTGAATTATCCAGTTTGGAGATTATCTGTGCCACAGATGCAGAGATAGCTAGGGTCTGACATGGCTCATTAGCATGAGCAACCCATTAATAAAACGTTGCAGATTCCAGGGTCAGATTTGGTCTGGAAATAGTCCAACAACTTCTATTCAGGACAAAGGTATGGCCTTCTTTCAGAAAGCCCAGCTGGACATGAGCTAACTGTGTACATCTGTGTCAAGCTCCAGGAGAATCACTGACTTAGGTGCAGTGTGAGGAAAGCAGTATGGGTCATGTCAAGCCCACTGTTATGTCTAGCTAAAAAGCCCTGTCCAACATGAGTCCAAAATACATCCAACTGGATTGGAGCTAAGTCTGTAAAATGACCTTGGACCATCTCTGCATTGTGTTTCTACAGACCTACATGGCTCCCGTATTCATCACCCAGAGCTTCTCAGCTCCGCTTGGGCTTCAGCAAGGAGCTGACAGTATCTTGGAGGATTTGTGAAGCTGCAGAAGACTGGAAAAGAGGTAAGTGTTAAAAGAAAGGGAAGGAAGATCTGGTACAGGTCAGATCAAAGTCATTAAAAGGCTGACTAAAATGCTAACTGTTGGACTGTGGTAAGGAGAAGAAACTCAGGTGTGAAGCAGCAGCTCACAGGGTTTGGCCAAGAATAAGTTACATTGATACAAGCTTATTTCTTTCTATGTCTTTTTCCAGCGCTGCCTCTGGTTGTGTTTTTTCCTGCTCCTGTTTACTGGTGTTTTCCAGCATTTCCCAAGGATGTGGATGATGTTGCCAGCCCCAGTGCCAGGGAGGTCTTCATTGCAGCTGTTTTCCTAGGAAATGTGGTGGCTCGATGGTGCAGCTCCTGCCTGGCACTGATGCCAGGTCCACATGTCAGCCGTAGCCTTTTCCAATGAGCCTTTCCCAAATAAAGGGTCATGTAACTGCTCCTTCTTCTTGACTGGTGAATGTCAGATGTTACTCAAAGCATCAAAAGGGTTTTACCCAAATCACAATGATTTATAAGGAGACAGAAATGTTTAGATAAGGTATTTAAACAACCCTGCATCTTTCCACTAATTGCACTAGAATAAGAAAGAAAATTAAATACCCTTCTTAAAGCATATTTAGGTAGAAATTTAATTCTGAACTGGATTTTTGCAGACATTGATGTTCCTCTAGTAGAATTGCACTCCCCTTACACACTAAATAATTACATGGTACCTGGTTAGGAAAGGCTGTGTGTGTATCTTAAATGTGTACTTTCATACCCTGAGGTATTTTGATATCTGTTTAGAGGAAGAAAATCTGCAATGCTAGAGACTGTCTGGAAGAACCCACTTGAAAGTAGTAGGGATGTGATAACAGACACCTTTATCTTTCTGCAAAAAGGACTGTGAAAGATCAAGCACTAATATGCTGCCCCATACACTTTTCAAACCACATATTCTCTATATATGCCACATCCAAGAAACTTCATTGTCTGATTCACCAATACTGAACAGTGATACTATCAGTATTTTCCATTCCTTTGACTGATGAACACCTTACGTGTCACATACCTGAAGGGAGGTTGAATTACATCCGTGACTCAGATTTTTCTCTTACTATAATGATACACCCACAATAGAAACAGAGGTTTCATGACTTTGTCACCGTGGCTAATGGATGTGTCTGTGTGCTGACAGTGAAGTGAGTTATCCATCGACCCGTGTCCCAGCTATTGGAGAAAGATGGGAGTGACTCATCTCAGGGGTACCAAGTCACACCAGCAAGGAAACAATTCCTTCTTGTTTCTTTCCTCTTTGAATTTTGCTCTGTGTGAATAGGAAGATCTAAGGAAACCAATCCCATGATCATGTTTTAAGGCAGATTAAATGACTCAGTTACAGGATCCCACCTCACTGCGGATGCCAATAGCGCAGCTGCCTGTGTCAGAGCAGGTTGCTCTATGCACCCTTTTAGTCAATGGATGGAAATAGGGCCCAATTCACCTTGACTAAGTTAAATATCAGCATTAACATGAGGTGAGTCACGTTACAAAAGTGCCTGTTCCCCTGCTGACTCCGGAGACAGCCTGCATGACACGCTTCAGAATCGATGGCTGTGCTGCAGATAACCTGCGGTGACGGGTGATGAACCCTGACCCAGGTGAGTCAGAAACAAGTGCACATGCATTTAGAGATCTGATGAAATAAGCTGCTCAGTCATACAGATGTAGTCTCCCACCCTTCTCTACCTGACTTACTGCTTTTCCTTTTTATTTTTTTGCTGCATAGACAGTATTTGGGCAGATCTCATCAGTATAGGGGGGTATTGAATGAAAAATACAGAACAAAATGTGATTCTTTCATGCCTGTGATACTTCTGTAGAGATAAAAGGCCTTGACAGCCTTTCCCTCCCCTCCTCCTCTGAATCAACCCAGGCTTCTAGTCTAAAGTAATATAAAATAAAAATGTATACTTGGGTAAGAATAAGCTGGGCTCTTTTCAGCCTCGAGTCACCGTGGAAAGGCTCTGTGGAGGTGTTGGACTGATACTGCTGTGCTAGTCCTCCAGTGCTGAGGCTATTCCCGTTATTGTGTGAAAGGGGAAAAAGATAGGCATGTCAAGGACACAAATGCCTGGCATTCCCTGGGGACATAGGACACCCATTCTTCAGGTGGCAGGAGCTGCTGTCCCCTGTGGTGGCAGGAGATAGCACAGGGTGGTGGCAGGACCCTTAGAAACTGTCCTGTGAGCTGACTGGCGACTGATTTGACTTTCTGCTTTGCTCTGTTTTCCACTTTGGCACATCAGCCCAGCACCACAGGCAGCACACGTGGGAGTCCCTGTGTTGAGCTGGGTGCCCACCAGTGCTGATGCCATCTTCTAAAAAAATAATTATTTATTTGCTAACCTATGGGTTTGCATACCTAGTTTCACAAGACACAGTATATAATATGGTGTTTTTTTCCAGTATTTGAAATGCTCCTTTGGGTGGCTTCCCAGAGGCTTTTAAATTCATTTATTTTGATTTATACATCCAGTAAAAAGGATCATATCTATTCTCAACTCTAATGCCATTGGCTACTTTTTAAGTAAAACTGTGATGTTAAACATTTTTGCTAAAAACTCCTTCTGGGGAGGAAGAGATAGAAAAGGAAGGACCTAGCAGCAACAAAAAAATACATTTTAACAACAAATTTTTATTGAATCACATATAAGCCCTTTCAGGATTATAATGAATTTTAATGAAAATAGATTTAAAGGATTAAGGCAATTTAAATGCAGTTTTTAAAAGTGCAGCCTAGATAGGTAGGTAAAAAAGAGAAAATAAGAGTCCTACAGAGTTCACTTTAACTTTGCTGTGAAGTGTTGGACCAAACCAAATGATAGGTATATTCACTGAGGAAACCCAAAAAACCTCACCTGATGGAATTTCTGCAAGGGACCACCCTGAGTGCGGCGAGCCCTGATGGACGCTGCCGTGCTGAGCAGAACAGCCAGATTCACACTCAGTGACGCCGCTTCCAAAATGCGCCATCCCACACCAATTTATGGCCATGCTGGTTTTGACCAAGAGGGCATCAGAAAGGTGTTGTGCATAACTACTCTTACATCTTAGTTATTTGTGATGAATTTTTTTGAGTGCCATTTTAGAAACATGTTTTATGTAGGCTTCCTTCCTCCTAAACCATCAAAAGCCCCATCCAGAACAAGATGGTCCATAACCCAATCTTCTTTTATTTGTTATCCACCTTCATGCTCTGAAATAAAACCTTTTTACATGTCTTCCTCAGTGTCTGACACAGTCCCAGAAAATAGGATAGCCATAAACGGGAGTTTTCCTCCTGATAGAAACAAAAACTCCCAGCTCTGGCCGGTGACCAGGCCTGAGATGCCCTCCTCCCCACTCCCGCTTCTGCCTGCTAGCAAAACACTTTCCAAGAGCATCAAAATAACATTGTACAATGCGATAAGACTCACAAAATATTTTGGCTCGCTGAGGCTGTGCATGAGAAAAAATGAGGTGTTTGGTGAGAGCAGTGCGGTGCAGGAGGCCCCCAAATCCTTACTGGCCCCCAAATCTTGCTGGCCCCTGAAATTATGCCCTGCAGGGCTCCATCTTGACAGAAAAGGCAGAGGCTTGGTCATGGGATTTTTCAGGATTGCCTCCGTTAGTTTTAATGGCCAGGCATAATTGCAGCATGGATTTTGAACCAGGAACCTGGAAAGTTTTGACAAGGTCTGTCAAAACTTTTGCAGTTCATCTCAAGGACTAGCTTTACCATTAATGTCATTCTCTAGTTTATAGTCATAATCCTGGAGCAAGAGCTGACAATTGTTAATTTTATGGTTTCTTTCTTTCTGCTTACCCATTATGTCAGCATATTTCATTTACGCTAGGCTTTCCAAAATCAATCTTCATTTTAATGTATAGTCCCCTATTCCCTTTTTTTCTTTTTTTCCAGTAAACAGCTGAAGATTTAGTGTTGGCTTCTAACACACTGAATTCATTTATGATAGTTTACATAATCAGATTTTCAGTGCACTGTAAATCTGTCTTAAAATGCTTGCATTGCTCCAGGACTAAACTGGTTAACTTTCTGAACCGTTTTTTATCGTTTGTGTACATTTCACCATTTTAAGGAACAGTTAAGATCCCATTTTTTTTAGGGCTTTAGCACCTTCTATGTGTCATTGATTTTTCTTTCCCCAATGGGGAATTTCTACAAATGAATGTTGCATTTCAAAAGAACTGCTTCGGCCATAAATATCTTCTAAGCTACTAAATGTCAAACTTTCTTGCAGCAATAGGGTAATTCATCTCTTGAATATAGTGGTTGACTTTTGCAATTAAACAAAGTGGTGAAATTTCACAGGGAAGAACAAGCAAAACCAGCTGAAACATTAACATGCAGATGGGTGGTGAACATAAGAAGCAGCTTTGATAGGAAGCAGGAATGTGCTTCCAGAGGCTGGATTTTCCTCCTGCTTTCAAGTTCTGAGGAGCATCAAGACCAACAGGAGCAAGACACACATCTGGGTGTATGGCACCATAGTCAGGGCTCTGAAATCATTCCTTGCCCCAGCAGAGGACCAGACTTCTTCAAGCACGGCAGTTTGCTCTGCTGTATCCTTTGGCAGCAGGACACAACAGCAACACGTAAGCCAAAGAAGCCTCCCATGAAGGTCCTGGGGGCTGCTGGAGGAACCGCCAGAGGAAGGCTGATTTACCCAGCTATGTGTTGCTTCACCACCATGGGTTTCAGGAGGCTTCAGCTGAGTCATTGCTCAACATGCACACAAGCCACCTTTCCATGAGGGTACTCGAGGATGAAACCCCCGAGGAGCTACCATCCAGGCTGGAGAGTGGAGTCACAGCCGGGGCCTGCTTGTATTTGCAAGGGTGGGTTTGACCAGTAGCTGCTCCTTCCTGAAGCCTCACGTTTGTTACTCTCCAGTCTGAGGACAACTGTAAAGAAGTGCAACCCATTTCACAAGCTGGGTTGCTAAACTGATTGCATTAAATCAGCGAAATTTTCTTGTGAGGAAACACACTGACTTTGGTTCATATGTTCTCATATAAAGTAGACTCAATACCAAGCACATTGAACTTGCTTTATAATTGTGCACACTTGGGTGTTATTAAATAATTTTAGAAGATGAACTGGTGTGGGAAGTGGAGAAAATTGCATTTGTATGTAGCTTGTGAGTGTGGACAGATGTCAAATACAAAGTCTCTGAGTTCAGAGCTGGGAGGTAATAGCTTTGCAATGCCACATCTGGCTTTGGTTGTTCCCTGTGATAATGTTACCTTGCAAAATTAAGGGTAAATGAGCAAACGATGACACGGGTTTAGCTGGAGCAAATCCAGTATAACCCAACTGCAGTTGGGTAAATATCACTTTGTTTACCTTATATCAATAGACAGGATTTAATCAAAACAATAAAATGAATATCTATTTTTAAACAGCCCATCCATGCAAAACCCTAGATGTTTGGAAATTTGTTTTAGACACACAGAGTTGCCTAGATGAGAAGAAAGATGAGAAAAGAAGTGGGTGGTGTGGAAGGGACAGAGCAGAGGAGAGCACTAGAAGGGACCAAGTCTGAAGTGAATGGTTGGGGAAAATAAATCAAAGTATTCATAACACTGGGATACCAAATGAGAATAAAACCTGACACAGGCACGTAAGCTGTAAAGGTTTCAGCATGGCCCACATGAACAGCGAGCACTGCAGACAGATGCTGTCCCTGCCAACCTGGTACCAACTACATGGTGATATTCATGGGACTTCAGGGTGTGTTTTTCCTTTTAAAACTCAAGAAAAAAACACAGGCTAGAAATGGTGTTACCAGAGTATTATTAAAGTGATGAAGTAAATACTCCAGTGTTTGGAAGTAGTAGAAAAAGCACATTTGCTCTCTCTGTGCGCATGCCCTATTGGGTGGCCTTTAACCATGGAGTTTCTCACAGGACTCATACCAATAGCCCAGGCTCCACTGTGCCAGGCATACTTCAGCGTTTGACCTTGCAGACCCCGATGTCTGGGTGGACACCCCATAGTTCTGGGCTGTGGCACTCTCTGCTGAACACAGTGGTGCTGGCAGGTAAGAAAATTACGCAGGAAGTACCTGGTGAATTTATGGTGCCTTCAGGGCTGGATGGCCCCTGAGCTGTTGAGTGCTAGATTACTCTGTTAGATATAGATGCAAATTCTACCTAAACCTTTGAGTTGTTTCTTGTTCTGGTGTCCTAGACTTTGACCCTAAAGCTAAAAAAAAAACCAAACCCAAAATGCAAATTGCTTAATTGAGAGCGTATGATCCTTATCAACCAAGTGGAGCAAAAATATGAAGCAAAGGAGGAGGTCAACACCCAGCATCCCCTGGGATGCCCTCTGTTACATGTGTTAAGCCATAACTTTGCCCTTATAGAACAACATCTGGCTTTCTCCCATGTGTTCAAGCTGGTTGCAGCTTTGTTTGCTGTCTGTGGGATGTAGGTTGTGCCAAGGCATAGCCATGCCCACTGCGGGAAGGGTGCTGCCGGTAGGTGGGGTCCAAGTGGAAATTTTGATTGCTCACCCTGCACCATTTGCTGGGGCTTTTAACCATCTGCTCTCATAAGGGAATTCCATGTCATGTGAGGTGGTCTCTGGAGGACTTTTCAATGTTTGACCTGTAATAGCTGGAAAAGATCATCTGCCTGCAGAATAATTACATCTTCAAATAGGGAGATCAGAGAAACTGAGATCTTTTTTACTATCTGTTCATATCAGGAGTGTTTCTAACCAGATATGAACCTGAAATAGATTCCCGAATTCATGTACACCTGAACTTCACATTAGCCTAAATCAGGGACCAGATCCACAGGGCTGAATAGTCAAGTTGCTTGAATCAAAGAAGAAGAGAGATGAGCTGGGATAAAAGCATATGCGTGTGCAAGAGAGAAAGAATCACTGATGGAAATGGAAACTGCATAGTGCAGCTCTGCGTTTGTCTCTGTTTCCAGCTCCAGCAGACATAGAAGGCCTGTTCCCAGCTTTCTAAATCAGGTGGACACAGTTTGTGTATTCATGGATCTGAATCAAATTTCTGTGTGGAGAGCACTCCAGCTGAACACCAGCAGAGTGAGGCTCCTTCTGCAGACTTCTTTGATACGAGGGGGATGGCTGTCTTGGGGGATCTCTAATAAGCTGTGCTTATTGCGAGGCTGCTGGTTGCAATCTTATCTGCATGGTTTTGTAGTGGAGCTGTCGCATAAGTGATTGTGGGATTTGCAGTTTTGTATGTGTGGGAAGGTGGGGCATGCATTGCTATGGGAGGCTAACCTTGAAAATCAGAGCTGGAAGGAAAGAATGTAGGAAGGAATTTGATCCAAGGAGAGAAATGTGGATTTTGATGTGAGAAGCACCATCATTCATTGCCTGAAGAACATCAAATGAATCCCTGATACTGCACAAATGTAGGAGGCTCTCTGGGGTGATGTGAGCACCTGGAGGGCCAGAGGCAGCTGAGCTGCCTGGGCAGGGGAGCCCTCGAGCAGTTAGCTGGGCCCACAGGCTAATTTATCTGCCCTGGACACATGGGGAGGGGTCAGTGCTGGCCCAGGGACGTGCTGCTGGGTTTGGAGATCTTCCATACCATGTGTACACTGAAACACCCTGTGTGCCTATCAAAGAGAGCCCATTCTATTTAAAAAGAGGAAAGGCATAAACGAAGTGTCCTCCATGCACACTTTATTACATTCTCTGATCAAATGTGATTAGCAATAGACTCACTGTTTCTCTACAATATCCAAGACTTAAATCAGCTACTATTGGGCTATAAATTTTAAGTTAGACCACTGGGGCAGAGTTAGGATTGGCAAACTAGCCCTTGAAGCTACTCAGTCAAAAATACATTAAACAGCAAACTCATGGCGTGGTTTTCAAAAGAATGAGATAAACCAGAGCCAGTGTGACAGCGTTTGTGCTCTTTCTGTTTCCTGAGCCTTCAGGGTTCAGGTTTTCTTCCCTGCCAGAAGATTCTGAAATTCAACATTTAAAATGAAAGTGGAGGTACTCCTGTGATTTCTTGCCACTTTTAGATGCATGTAAAAGTGTGATTTCTTAATTACCTGTGAAGCTGAGTGGTTTGTTGAAGACGTCTCAGCAGAAAGTTTTTGAAGTCATATTTATAAACAAATTGCAAATCTCTTCAAATCTGTAATTATCTATCATGACTGATGAGCACTGAGAATATCTTTCAAGATATTATTAACAATTTAGAGCTGTTCAAATGGTGAGTTGTTATACCATTGCAACTGTATGGGGAACTTTACATGAAGTTTATACTCACCTGACTCTGCAAACTGGGATTTAAGAGCAAACATTGTGGAACCGTGATAAAATCTGGAGAACTGGCAAAAGCATACATGCACAGACAGCAGACAGGCAAGTGTGAGACAACTCTGTACCCTCCTATGGGTTGTTCCTTGACATGAATGGCAAGATGAAAACACTGTTTGGCTGCCTCAAATGCCAGCTGTGCTCATGGGTTTGTCTCTCAGCACTTCCCTTTCTGCCTCAAAGATCTTCAAAATATGCCAAACAAGCTGTGGGCATCACTGCTTCTAGTGTTGCCAGGGAAGGCTGGAGGTGTGCAGATGGCTGCATATCACCCAGCTCCTCCATGTGTGGGTTGTGCCTGGGGCAGCCCAGTGCAAGCCCCATACATCCCCTGCCACCCAGCTCCAGAAATACCAGTTACACAGTTATCAGAGTTGTGACACCATTTCTTTATGTTTTTAAATTACTACTATTATTAAGGGCAAAACCATTGTTCCAGCTACTCTTGGGTTTTTGACTGACATGAAGACAGTGCGAAGGGTGGGTGGTGCTACCCCAGTGTCCTGCCCCAGTGCCCCTTGGCAGAGAACCCATTTGTCACTTCTTTTAGGATGGTTATTCAGAAAATACCTATCTCTCAGTTCATCTAACCTGGATAACATCACGCCTCTCACATCATAGCCACCCACAGGTATTCTGAGCAATCTGCTAGACTCTTATCCTGATGTGTGTGCTGTGCCTATCACAGGGGAGTTTGCTTATACCCTTAGATAGAAGTGGGTGAAAATCTGGGTGGTGGTCCAGCAGCAACAGCGGGGAATATGGAGAAGGAATGTGGTGTGGGTCAGTCCCTACCCTTGAGTCTGGTAGAGCATCTGTCCTGCAGGAACATTGTTTCAGGAACTTTTACATAGCTCACCCTGGTCACACATCCTTGTGTAATACAGCACACTCAAATCTATCCCTTTGAAGACCATTCAATATAGACTCTGAAATATATTGCTGTGTATTTAAGAAACCTGACACAAATGTTTCAAGAACAGATTCACAGAAACAAACTGCACCTCATAACAAGGATATTTCCTACAGATATATTCCTTGATTAATGCTATTTGGACTTGTGTTAGTGAAAGTGTCAGCATAGTCTCCTTCTACAACCTCACTCTTAAGACTTTTGATAGTAAAATAATGTAACATTTCAAGAGAATCCTGCTGCAGCTCTCAGCTAATCCACGGCCTTGAGTGTGCTGCAAAGCACATTAGTGTGTCCGAATAATGAGAATTACTGCTGGCAGTACAAGATGGAGCTTAGCGTCAAGGACAACATCTAGTTTTATCACACTCCCATGCAGTCTGTTGAAGATAACTAAAAGAGACTATTCCAGCCAGAAATTTTTGTGCATCTCTACTGTTCAAAATAATAATCTCAAAAATTATCCTGAAGGCTCATGGATGGCAAAGACCTTTGCGTACAGTAAATATTTTAATAGCTTACTTTCCAAATTTATTCCTGGCAGACAGTATTACAATTTTTTCCAAAGTTTGTTTTGAACTCTGGTTATATTTATTTTGGGATGAGGAGAACTTCATTATGCTTTTTCTCCATTCCTGAGACTACAGTCTGATGAAGCTGATGAAACGCTTTGACATTAAGAGTAGTGGCACTCGTTGTTCATTGTTTAGTTTGTCTCCTGTGCTAGGTGAGCAGTATAGTGTTTCCCTTAAGCCTTCCAGGTAGCAACCAACACGCGGAGTCCCCAATTTCTCAACCTGAGCCCACAGCCTTCCCCAGCTCCTGCTGCAGGAGGGACGCCGTGGCACCCAGTGCTCACAACTCAGAATGTGCACAATGGCAGCAGAAGGACAAGCAAAGTCTTTGCAGTGCTGGAGCATAAGGCATTTCTTCCATGAGGCACATGTGGTTTTGTGGTTCAGGAAAATTTTCAGAATCTGGCTTTCTATTCCCTGGAGTTTTTACTTGTAAATCAAGAAGTCATATGCAGGATTGTTTAGAAAAAAGAAGCTGAAGTCTTAATTTTAGAGTAAAAATCTAGTTTCCAGATAGAGTTTGCCCAGTTGTGTCTAATGCCATGATGTGTATTAATACACCCAAAGTGGTGGCACAAGCTTGTTTTGCAGAGACAACAAAGGCAGGCTGAAGTGACCCCTTGCTGAAGGCAACAGCACAACTTCCATGGGCCTCAAGGGAACTGGGATTTTCTTCAGGAATTGTGGCAGATGAAGTTCTCAGTCATGCTTCTCGTGCAGCACAGCTCCTGCTGCACTAATCCCAGAGCCAGTGCCACAGCTCCTGCAAAGGCAGCCCTGCCTGAGGAAATCTCCTACCCGTGGCTGCCCTCTCCCTTCTCTCTCCCCTGGGGATGTGTTCAGGGATGCTGCCCAAAGTGGGACAGATGGAGAGGGAGGGGGCAGAGAGCAACTTGCAGCCCCTATACCTTCTCCACCTGCAAAGCTGGAGTGTCTCAGCCCACCTCACTCCTCCAGGCACGTGTGGGAGCAGGGGGGAGTCTCAGCCATCACCCCCATGGCCGACTAGCAAGGCAAGGGTCCATCTGTCCCCGAGGCTGTCAGGGTGCAGGGGAGGGAGCAGGATCCAGGCAGTGCCACTGGGCAAATGAGGGAAGAGCATTTATGTAGGTCATGGAGGTTCATAATTAATTGCTGGAGGATAGGAGAGTATGTGTGGAGGGGGAAGGGCACAAATAAATTAATTTGAGTAACTGGGCTTTGGAGAGAAGCTGGAAGTGTTGCATTATCAGACAACTGGCAAGGAGAAGAATGATCCTGTGGCTTCACCTTCATCAGCAATGCTGAGAAAAGCAGCAGTGTGGCCACTGCCACCTCCTCTCCATCTTTCTTTGTTTCTCCTGCATCTTCTCCTTTTGCTAGAGCAGCTGTTCTGTATGTGGTGAGTCAGATGAGAGGACTAGACTCCTGGGGAAATAACTCAGCAAAAGTCTTTCATTTAAAAAAACCCTATTATTTTTCAGCCAGATTAACTATCTGAGCAGGTTTGCTTTAAAGCTGTGCTAGCAGAGCACAAGCAATGGCATAGGATCAGGAAGAAGTAGGGCAGGGCAAGGAGCTCAGCTGAGCCTGCAGTACATGAACAGAGAAACCAAGGGGTGCCACAGCCACAGAGAGAAAGCCAATTCCTTTGGGAAACTAATGCTTCTCTCATGCACATGGGAAAGAAGTTCAAAGCTGACCTTCAGAGACAAAATCTTTATTTTTGCAAACTTTTAATAATGATTCTTTAACTTTGGAGACTGGCAGCATTGCAATTTGTATGTTTTTCACCTATAGCTTTCCACATTTTTTTCACCATTTAGTTAAATGACAGTTCTTGCAAGTTTGCAAGTTCTGCAAAGTTCTTTCAGTTTTGCAAAGCTGAGTAAGGAATGAGGAAATTCACAGTAAAACAACCACAAATAAATGAAAGGCAGCGGATTCACTGTAAACAAATGAAATGAAAAGGGAATGGGTTAACAAAGAAACAGGACCACTCACTGCAGGGCAGATCTTGCCATGAGGTTGGTGGGGTACATCCCCACCAGGACTTTATTGCTGTTGACAAAATTATCCCAAGCCGTATTTCATCCCCATGCATGGTGCAGCCAGCGGTGTGCTGGCGCATCAGGAAGCATTCACGGGCACACCAGCCCCATGGGGATTTCCCCCGCTGTCCCCGGGCTTGTGTTATTAGCGCTATCTGGAAGCTCAGGACTAAGTGTGCAGCTCTATCACCGTATTTCCTTTTCCTTGCTTCTGTGTCCTCTGCCTATTGCACTTGCAGATCCCAGCCCACGCCCTAGATTTGGCATTTGCAGCTTGGTAATTCCCTGCAGACTTCCCTGATGGGGATGCAATGCTGACTGACCATGCACTTTGGTACTCAAAATAAAAGCTTACATTGTCTGCTGATTTTTCCAAACTTATAAGACTTTAAATGTTTCTTCTGTCTGTAGGGAGTGCTGGCCCATTGCTTTAAATGGGTTCTGTGACGGAATCCTGGGCCTGGTGCTGGCCTGCAGCCACTGAAAGCAGAGATGCTATCAATGGTGGGCCATAACCAGACAGCTGTCCTCAGTGCATCAGCACAAGGGTGCACAAACACATACAGAAGGATGTGCATGGAGCCAAGTTTGGCTATCCCGTCTCAAGGCTTTTCAGGACCTTTGTGCTGCCCTGAGAATGTGGGAGGTGGCTTGGGGAGCAGAGGGGATGGGCAAGGAGAAGACCTCGGACAGGGGAAGGAAGGACATGGGGCAAGGACTGGGGCCAGGAAGGGAGACCATGGCTTGGGGGAGGACAGGAAAGAAGGGGATTTAGGGAAGGGCCAAGAGGCCCAGGAAGGGAGACTGGAGGCTGCAGTGTTGGTGTAGGATGAGTGAGAAAGTTTGGTGGGTTGGTAGCAGTTTGAGGAGTGTGAGCAGTGGAAGGGGCTCCTTCTGCTCCACTGGGTTAAACAACGAGGTCTGTTACAGAATCACCCAGGCCAGGAAGAAAACTGCCCAACCTCAGATCCAGTTGCAGTGTGGTTTCAAGGTTTCATGCTGCTTTTTCTTCACTGGGAGCTGCCACCTTGAATGTTGCAAGGCCCCTTCGCATCCACACATGCTCTGCAAGCAGAAGACTGTCTGGTCCATGCCCGAGCCCTGAGCTTGTTATCTGTGGGCAGAGGGCAGAGGGTGGGAAGCAACTGTGCCAGAGGTTGGGAAGGCGTGATTGCAGCCATCAGCCCTGTGTCACACGGCTGTGGGACACCTTTCCCAGCCAGAGGATGACCACACCGTGAGGGCAGTGGTGGGGCTACCAAGCTCCAGGCATGAGGATGGTGCATCATGGGGCTGACTTCTGCTGTCACCTCCTGGCACCAGTCTTTTATCCTTTGGCTGATTTCTGGACCCGATTCAGTGTTTTTTGTGTCTTGCAGGAATTGCCAGGCTTTGAAACTGAGCTTCCTCACTTGGATGGGTGATGAGATGATGAGGATGACAACTGTGCTGGAGGGAGGGATGTAACTTACCCTCCCAGTACCTCCCAGTGCTCTATTAGTCACAAAGGTCACATCTATTAACAGACAGAGCTGAAGTGTGTGGCAAGGTGGTCACATGTTACCAGCTTCTTGTTTCCACACAGTAATTTGTGCTAAAAGGGAAGTAATTTAGTGTCAAACAGTTTATCTGGGTCCTGGAGGTCTCAAGGCAAGGGAGAATGCTGCTTCCATCTACTGGTTAACAGAAATGGGGAGTGAAGAGGTAAAACCATTGAAAGACTTCGTCAATATATTTATTTAAATTCCCCAAGTGGACATGAGAACAAGAAGTGAAGCAAGAAGCACTCAGAGAAATGCTGCTCCTACTGTCTTTGCACCTACAAGGAGAGAGTGCTGTCAGACCCTGCCCACATGAGGTTTCTAACAAGACCTCCTCAAATGACACACTGGGCATCTGCACACAAGCCAGAATTGCCTGAGTAGTGGAAATGAAATGAGAAAACCCGATTCCTGCTATGAAGCATGTCCGTGGGGCAAAGGCTTGGGGTGCTGCTTGGGGAAGAGCTGGCAGCAGTCAACACAGCTGAGGTTACCTCCCTGCTGCCTGTATAGCCACTTGTGCTGCCATGTGGTAAATTGGTAAATGAGATCAGAGAACTGAGCTTGCTGGAAAATAACTTTTTTTTTCCCCCTTTCAGCTGTGTGAGTTTTCAGCCAGATCAGTTCCTCAGTCCAGTTCATGGTGCAGCTGCATGTCGGCTTGTGATGGCATGATATGAAGACAACACAAAAATAGATTGAAGGCACAGATGGCAAAGACTCCTTTCAAAGTGCCCACCTGACTATAGCTTGAAAGAACTCCTCCTTCCTGTTAACAAAAGCTCTGTTAGGGAACGTACTGCTAGGCAATGTCCCAGTGATGGTGAGGCATTGGGGTAGTCTGCTTTTCTTCCAAACATGTGTCTTCACATGCTAGTTTGCCCTCCTCACTGAACATGCGAAAGAGAAGCAGATGTAATAAGGAAGGTAAACAGGAGGACGGATACTGAAAAGCTCGCTGAGATCCACCTGCTCCCAAAACACATCCTTGAATAGTGGAGATCAAGGTGTTGTCCATGTGGAGATGCACAGCTTTGCAAAGTGGGTATCTGAGTACAATTCAGGGGAGCAAATGTGATATGAAGGTACATGCAGAGATGTCAAACTGCAGCGTCAGAGCCAAATCACCGCAAATAAGTTTTTTATTATTATTATATTAATTTATTTATTTTGGTCTCAATAAGTAAAAGAAGAAACAACCTGAGTTGCTGAGGGCTAGTGGCATCAGGCTGAATAACAGGGCCAGGTGAACTGAATGGGGCAGATGTCTGTGAAGCTCTTCAGCGAGGATGCTGTGTATCCATCTGTGCATGCTGTTCTAAATATACTGGAAGAAAACTGAGAAATCCCAACGAATTGTGTGAGAACTTACATTACTCTTCCTTGGGTCTGAGAGGCTGGTTTCCTCCCAAGCAGCACACTTTACAGGAATCTTTTTGAGCCCTAAGCTGAAGGACATTTTTCAGGAAGCCACTTCCTTTGTGCATTTCCCAGCGCACAGCTGACGTGAACAGGCAGGGCACGTCACAGCCTGGAATGATTTCCAGCCTCAGTGCAGGTCGGCGGCTATGCCATGTCCGCAGAGCAATTCGGCACATTTCTAGTTTAACCCAGTAAATCAGATCAACTTCTTAAAATTATTTTGTTTTCAGCACTCCAAGAAAAGCAGTCTACTTCAGCTGAGAGGATAAAAGACTCTTCTCTCAAAACACTGACCATAATGTGACATGTATTGAGGAACTGCATGTGGGAGCTGTAAACCAAACAAAGATCAGCCCTATAGAAAAACAAAACCACAGAACAGGAAAGGCCAATTTCAAGGTCATTACCCAAAATCATTGTTGTCTGTATGAGAGATGATCATAATATTTAGGAATGTCCACTGGAATGTGAAGCATTCTTCAGTTCTAGGAAGAAACAGATTTATTTTTCTGATTAATGCAATAATCAGTGCTTTGGGTAAATAAAGAATAATCGTTCCTTCCATTTAAAAGGAACACTTGGAGGCCATATTTCTTAAACCCACATACCTTTAAGGAAAATTGAAACTGTTGGCCTTTTGGGGGGCTTTGCACCTTGCCTTGTAGCCACAACTCTGTGACTTCTAACTACTGGGTTATATCACATTTGGAGTGAAGTAGAGGCAACACTGCTTATTTCAAAGTGCCTGTGAAAAACACTGAAAAAATAACTGTGCTGTGGGCAATACCTATAGACTAGTTATTATTCAGGATCACGCAGACTCTGCAAAGGAATATCTTTAGATTCCAAATTTATTTGGATCTAATCAGGACTGAAACTATTCAGATCTGGCAGATAGATAACAAACAGATAAACTGCAAATTCTGCCTGTACACACTCACCTGTGTTGTGACTGCTTATATCTGGGCGGTATTCTTTGACCCTGAAACTCCTCAGTTGCCTGCTTGCATTTCTGTCCCTAGGGCTTGACCTGCTGGAGTCAGTGGAAGCTTTGCTCCTGATTACAGTGGGGCATGTCTGGGCTCAGCCTGAGCTTTGATGGAGTCAAAGCTGCAGCTTTTCTTGTGTCTCCTTATCTACACCTTTGGACTGTGGTTTAACAGTGCCAGTTTCACACAAATCCCTGACTCCACCTCCTGCTTTGCTGTACCCTCTCACCTTTGCTCCCTTTGGGATCCCCCTCTCTACTTGAGTACTGTCTTATCTATTCTTGCTCCAGGTAAGAACAGCTGTGCTGGTTTAGACCATTTAACCCATACATCTGTTCTGCATCCAACAGTGGCCACAAACAGACTCCCAGGAAAAATTAAGAACAGAACTAATGCATCAGTCATTTCCCCCTTAATATTACCCCAGCTTCCAGCTATTTTCAGCTGAAAATATTTCTTGAACCTGCAGCGGTTTTTCTGTGGCATAGACCCTTGCAAATATTTGGGAGAGCATGTAAGCTCATTGCCATCACAGCGTACTTTGGAAAGGACCTCCTTGGCAGGTCCACTGCTTGCTGCACGACAATCTTCTTTCTTTTGGTTAATTTGAACTTGGCTCCTACCAGTTTTGTTAGCTGGTCCCTCGTTCTTGTCCTGGAGAAACAATCAACACTTGATTCCTACCCACTGGGTGTGTAATTAATGATTTCATAGCTTTCTGTGGATGGTATCACCCATTTAATCTCTTTTTCAGCCTGAGACATGCCACTTTCCTGCACTTTCCTTGTACAGAAACTGGGTTACACCTTTGCTGGTCCTGTTACTGTTGTCT
Source organism: Columba livia (assembly GCF_036013475.1). Lineage (NCBI taxonomy): Eukaryota > Metazoa > Chordata > Aves > Columbiformes > Columbidae > Columba > Columba livia. The sequence continues at coordinate 196,862,211 of NC_088602.1, forward strand.
GAATCTTTTCCAGCTCTTCTCTATCCTTTTTGAGAGGCTGGAACTGCACAGAGTATTCAAGGTGGGTGAAAGATGGATTTATACAGCAGCACAGTCATATTGGCTATTTTGTTTGCTTTTTCTTTCCTAGTAATCCCTAACATTTATTATTTGACTGTTACTGACCAGTGATTTGATATTTTCAAGAAAATGTCTACAGTAGCTCTACCAAGGCTTCCCTCCTGAGTAGCAGAGATGAGCAAAGAGACCACATTTTATACATGAAGCTGGAGCTCCTTCTCCCTAAATGTATTAATTGCCTTACATCTGCCTAGACTGAATTTCATTTGCCATTATATGGGCTGGTTGCTCTATATCATAAGGTCCTCCTTAAGTTCTTCACCATCTGCCCTCATATTCATGACCAATAACTCTGCATTATCATTAAAGCTTCTCACCTTCCTGCTCACCTCCTCCTGCAGCTCCCTGCTTTGGGTTTCCTCTGCTGCTGACCTCTCTGCCCTTTCCTTGCTTTCCCCACTCTGAGGGCTCACAATATCCTTCCAATTTGTGCACTTGGACCCATCATCCTTCACAGCTGTCCTCTACAACCTACACTCCCCAGAAAACCCATACTCTCTATTTTCTGACACTACACTTGAACAAATGGTTGTAATCATGGCAAACCAAGTTGTGTCAAACCTTTGGTGTCTGGAGGGAGGCTGTCACTGCTGTAAAGCCTGTTGTGAGAGACACTGGAGGGCTCAGGGATATGATGGGATGCTCCTGCCAGGCAACTGAAGTAACATATAGGAATTTTTGAAATTGCTCATGGTAACATTTTTATTTTTTGAAGGCTTTAGAAAATAAAGTTGTGGGGTTTGTTAACAGGAACAAGAGTTTTTATTATCCTTTTTTGACCCTGGTGGTTAGCCAAAGTTTGGATTGTTTCAGTTAATTCACAAAGAATGGTCAGTGCCTTCTTTGCTTGACATGAGGAAACACTTTGCTCACAGCCCCAAGCTCTTTTCCAGCTCATGGTTCATACGATTTGTACCACCAGGCAACACCCAGCAGTGTGTTTTGCCAATATTGCTCAGCTCCCTCAGAAGACTTGCGTCATGTGCCTGCGTTTTGGACGTTGGCTCCTATTGTTCTGGATAGTTGATTCTATAAAGGACATTAATTGTTCCGTTTTGCTCAATGGGAGTGAATAGGGATGGAAAAACTTCCGTTTCCAACCAGCTTTAACATGATCTATGATGGAAGGAACTTCATAAGGAGCCAGTGGTCTTCCAATGGCATTGATTTTTCAAGAAGGAGGAAAGTAAGTCTAAAAACTCTACTTTTCCTCACTGTTTTCTTTTGCCAGTAAAGCACAGTTGATCATGCAGTGTCTTCATCCTGTAGACATCCCAACTCTGTGGAAGCCCTGGCAAAGTCAAGCCTTTCAGTAGCAATAATGTGGAATTCCACCAATGGAAGCAGTTTTAACTAGGCTTGATAATTTTAGAGATTAACCTGTTGGTTAGGCTTCCCAATTGAAATGTAGAAAGTAGTACAATTTACCTTTTTTTTTTGTTTTCAAGGATTTGTAAGTGGGAAGTCTCTAACAAAAAGGTTAAGGAGACAAGGGGTTAATTTGGAAATTAGAGTTGGGTTCAATGACATTCAGAAATTGCCACATCCTTTTTGCACAACATAAAAAACTTTCAATAGGTCTGTGGAATTCCAGAAATGCATGTGGCAACTGCTGGCTCCAGCTTCTGGCTCCAGAGAATTGCTTCTCCATGTGGGAACATCTTATGCTCTTTTTCAGTGATTTTTCTCATGAGGATGGTGTGGTTTTTGCTCTCTGCCTTCAGACTGGTCCATACTACAGACCTGAACACGCTTCTGAGCACCTGAGGTGAGTAATACATAGCCTCCCATAACCTGCTCACATTTTTTTATTATGTTGCCCAACTTCATTGCTCATAACCATATTCCACCAACCATTGTCCAGTGGTTGGGCTTTTTCTCAGCTTTGTGCTAGTAAGTCATGCTCCACACTCTGCTTCAGAGGAAACATGACAGAGGCCTTGCTAGCAGCAGCCTTCTGCTGCCTGTTCTCCACTGCAGAGGACACAAATGCTTTTTCTCAAGACAATGCTGCTTTTCTTTTTATAGCTGCTGCTTCTCATGCTCCACTTTATGAGAGGATGTATTTCCAGATTAATGCATTCATACAGAGCAAAACCAAAGAAGCCCTCCAGTTGTGTGAGAGATACTACAGCATGTTACCTCCTATGGCAGCTTTCTCATTCTGGTGCATGTCAGCGCAAGTGTGTAATGCCCGTGGGCAGCATGGTGGGCTGTTACAGGCACCTGAGAGCTTTCCCCTTGACTGTCACTTTGTTTATTACTCCTTCTCACATTTCTCTTACCTCCAGCATCTCAAAGAGCAATGGACTGTCCAGGGAGAGAGTGTCCCAGACTATCTAACAGAGCTGTTCTGAAAACATGATGCATTAAGACCCTTTTCCATGTAAGACCCCAACAGTGAGGTCTGGGAAGTTTTCTGCATGCATCATACATGTAAGCTCATGGTTAGCACATGCTGAGACAGGGTTTGATGTGTCAGAAAACATGTTCTGGGTAGCTGGAGGTGAGCACACACAATCTTGCTAACTCCCGAAAAGCTCATGAGTTTGTCTCAACGGCTCTTCAGTGCATCCTCTGTCACTGTGCCCACACTGATGGGAACAGGAGAGAACAGGAGCTGTTGCCTATAGAAAATGCACTCTCTTTGCAGAAGGTGTTTATGATTGCCATCCTTGTTGTCTCATAGAGCACTTGTGCCTGGTACTTGCTAGATCACTTCTGCCTGACAGGCTCTGGCAGAGTGATTCATGGTTGTACCCATGGAATAGTTCTTCCCTAGCACAGCCCTGATGTTTTTAACAAATGAGCACTCAATTTGGGTATTTCTAGACAAGGCACAAGCAGGTAGGGATGGGACCCTGGACAGACAGCATTTTTTGAGAATACACTGGCCAGCTCTCCATCCAGGGAAGGAAGGAGGTTGTGCTGTTGCCTCCTGCTGTTGAACTCCCACTGCTGAGCAAAAAAGGGTGTCAGTGCAAATGAGGCACTCTGATTTAGGAACAAGTGACCGATCTTATCCAGGCTCATGTGAGATGGCTCTGCAACAGAAAGAGGGACAAGGGCTGGTGTTGCAACGACTTCCACTAGCAACTATCAGCAGTTACTGCTGTGCCAGCATTTCTGTATAATCTCAGGCTTTCAAGCATTTATTAACCAGTCAAAAATCCTTTCTTTGGCTGAAAATTGGCACATGAAATAGGAATATATTAGAAATACCATTGCACCTCTTTCACCCAAAGTCTAGTGTACTTTTGTTCTTGTTTTGGATATTCCTGTTCTCATTTTGGGGACTCCTTCTGACTATTGCAAATGTAAGAGCAATTCAAACCATGTTGATATTTTCTTATGTTTTCCCACCTCTAAGAGCATTATTAATGGACTTAGCTTGTCACTTGCTAATCTCTATGTGCCACACTGAATAGTGTGTGTTGATTTTATGATGTCCTTCACAAAAAGTGAGGGCACAATGAAATGTTCCTGACAAAATTTTGCTTTTACTGGTGGTGGCTGAAGATGATTTTTTAAACTAAATTATTGGCACTTGTCATTACTGAGTTTAATGTAGTAACCACCTCCTGGAAGGAAACTTTGTATGGCACTATGTGCCATACAAAGAAGAGATCACTATTACATGTATTCTAGTTTCTGTCTCCAGAACTTGCTGACTTATCACCTCTTGAGCAGAGGTTTGCAGCAACTGCTGTTGCAGGCTTATTACCCATAACCTACATCTGCATTTGCACAACAAATTGTAACGAAAACAGTGGATTAAACATGTATTTCAGGATAAAAGAGAACTCAATTCTCTTTTGTCTTTTACTTGGGTGGAACAAGAACAATGGCACCATATCGTCATATTTCGTGTCACTATATGTCATGTAAGCAGCTCTACAAAATGCAAAGCAGTGGAAATGAGTGCCTGGTGGCATCGTACAGCTCCAGAGTCCTTTGACTTTGTTGTCCAAGAGTCATTCAGGTCCACCTCAGACCTGAGTAGCATTATCTTTAGAGTTTTGTAGTAGTGAAGAGACATTACACTAAAAAGAAAGAAAAACACTTTGATTGACTCGATCTGATACAGGCCAATGACTTACAATGAAACCATTCTATTTATTGGATAATTCTCATGATACTTGCTGCAACTTTGAAAATGCAGCATGGCTTGTTATATATTAAGTTTATACTCTAAAGTAGTTTGTTAGAAACTAGTGATCTTGCCTATTGAATGCAATTAATAGAAATTTCCTACAGTGTATGTAATGGCAAGTTAATTGCATTCCCCCAAACAATAAGGTAATAATGCTTTATACATTTGTTATTCATTCCATGGCTGGTCACCTTTTCCTTAATCCAATAATAAACCTTCAGTTGTTCAACTCTGAGAAAGTCTTTTAGGTATCAAAAAGCTGACAAAATTAATAGCATTTGTGAGTGGGGAAGTAGCTCAACATTGGTAGATTCAGACTCCACTAATGATTATCTCTTGGTACACAATAACTTAGAGCTTGTCCAAATAGTAGTTATTGCAAAAATTGGCTATGCATTTGCAATGCTCTAAGTAATTTTCATCACTAAATCCATAAGTTGCCACTCTTAGGCCAAAAACCACACACGTATATATGTTTTCCTTAGGTTTTATTTCAACCAGACACATCTGATGCAGTTTGAGCAGCAGCTCAACCCAAAGTGGAGGCCAGGAGCCCACAGTGAGGGTGGGAAGGGCGAAGGGCAGCATCAACCACTGCAGTTAAACAAAATGTGTGTTAATCTTTGCCCTCAGTGTGCAACAAGCGTGAGGGAGTGAGCTTTTATCTGGAAGAATATTCGGAAAGAAGTAGCAAACATGCTATAAATTAACACCCTTGCTGACCTAATGGAAACCTTCCTGCCTTAACAACCTGCTAGACAGGGGTGTGATTGATCCTGCTACCCAGCAGTGCTCCCGACCACAGAGGAAATCTGTGCACACTATGACGGATGGGTGGAAATGCATGCAGTGGGAGCAGCTGTCCCAGCCACAGAGCTGGCCGTGTCCACAGCACTCCCCACAGCACTGGGATGGCTGGGTGCTGCGCCTCTGCCTGTGCTGCAGCCAGGGGAGATCTGCCACCAGCAAGGGCACAGCTGACATTTATTAAAAGGAGCTGTGATTTAAACAAATCGTAAACAGCCTGAGTGTGCCACAGTTCAGTTGGACTTGGCTTGCTCTTCAAGCTTCATATTGCCAGGAACCTGACTACAAAGCCGTAGCTACTTTCATGTGATGTCCTGCCAGGCTGGGTCACAAGTGCATTACTGAGAGCATGAGCCTACTCCAGTATCTACCACCAGGTCCTCCTCTGCAACTCTGTGGGAGACATCAGTCCCTATTCTTTATTATAAGGAATCATGTGCAGTGAATTGCTAAACCATCCAGCATCTCAGCCATCTGGGAGACAACTATAAAGGCAATTGCTCTGTCAGCTCTTTCTCATGCCTCTTCTGCGGATATGCATGTGTAATCCCACCAGGAGCTCTGGGCTAGCAGATTGTTTCATTATAATCAATGACAAGTTTGCTAAAAATGAGTGTCTTGCTGTTGTGATTTTATACATCTTTTTGAGGGATGCTGTCTGAGAGGTCGGGGGTGGGGAGCTGGGGAACACCATGCAGTGGAATCAAATGGCAGGGCACCAGGAGACTTTGGGTCACCTTTAATACTGGTCTGAATCTGCCGTGGTTAATCCTGACAAAAAGTTGTTTCCAGCAGCTTGGCTTGCAGGAATGAACTGGGAGGATCTGTTCAAAGCTGGCCTTTGCTGTCAGGAGGAGATATTTTATATACAACACTTCTGCTGGTGCAAACATGAGAAGAAGGATATTTCCTTCAGCTGAGGCTGAGCAAAGGGAGAAGGAGAAGGGAGAGGTGGTGGTGCTCACCTTCCTGACATGCCCTATGGCAGATTGCAATAGGGACCTCCTCTCCACATGGGATTTTATCCTGCAAATAGCTATTGCATGTTTGCTTTTTGGTAAAGAAACAAGACCTTTTCAAACAGGAAAGCTTAGGGAACAGTTTCTAGTGTCATGGGATGGGTACTCTGGGTGCCACTTCTGGTAGAGGTTAAGGGCAGATTGGGTTGTGAAGGCACAAATAAACTTGCATGTAGGTAGTTGGCCTTTTGGGGGATGCTTTAAAGCATTTTGACAACCTGCTTTCCTCTCTACCTTGTATCTCTCCTGTCCTTAAACAGCAAGTTTCAGCATGTGCAGCTTCTGGCCTCAAAACTTGTACACTTAGAGTAAGGGAATTTTCTTCTGTGGTTTTGCAGTTGTTCTGGGTCGGAATTTTCTGCTATGGTTTTGCAGTTGCTCTGGGTTGAAATTTTCTGCTGCTTCCAGTGTTACTGCCCGGCCTCTCCCCTGAATAGTGAGGGTGGTGGGGAGCTGGGAGGGAGGCAGCCCAAGTGGCAGCAGTCCTGTTTATCCATGGCCAACTGCACAGGACAGGCCTGGGATGAGGTGGCAGGAGGAAACCCCACAAGCAAGAGTGTTTCATGGAAATCTGTTGGTATAGAAGAGAGAAATGAGAGGGATCAATAGGCAGGTGCATAGGGTTTGGAGGTGCTCTGCTATGTCAGAGGTATTTCTGGTAGAAAAGAGTTATTAAGTGGAGAATGTATAACAGAAACCTCAGTCATGGACCTGTCTCTCTAACCTTTTCTCAGTGTCCCTGGGGCGAATGGCCGTGCCAGCCTGCCAGCAAGGGCTTCCCGTATGCCAGAGAGGCTTCAGATGAAGGAGCAGGGTGCTCAAGGCAAGAGACATTTTGGTAAGTGTGTGAGAAAGAAGCAGCTGCCACAGCATTTCTAATCTTGAGCAAAAGGCAGCTCAGCTCTCTGTGCAGCTGAACTCTGTGCGGGTCCTGGAGATGATATCAAGCATCAAGCAAAGGTGCTGTCACGGGGAGAGGCAAGATGGGAGCAGAGCAGCGGCAGGAGCTGCTGCCACAGACTTTACCTTTCTGGCTGGTTTTCCTGATTTTTCACCCTTTAAGAAAAATATTGTCTCTTTGTCATTGGGCTCATATTTGGGAGTAGGGAAAATTTGTTCACTAGCCCTAGTTTAGCATAATTTTCCTGTGTTTCTAAGTGGGAGCTTGGACCATGGTCATGACAGTGTTAAATCTGAGGTCAGGCCTTGCTGCTGGCTGTGGTGGCTGGCAGAAGGTTTGCCCTCTAATCCTACTTCTGCTTTTGTATCTCTTTCATCTGCACAATTCAGGATGAAATGTTCCTTTTCTGGCTTGTTTTACACTTTTGTTAAACAAGAAAAATAAATGTGCTACGTAGTAGTGCTTGCTTATTCTTCATCAGACATGACCTTACACGTGTAGAAACTCCTCTGTACTCTCCGCAACAAAAAAAAGGGCAAGAGCTACTTGGAGCCATACCAACCTAGAGGTAAAAGCTACCAGGGAGATAAAATGTCATCCAAACACAGCAGCTACTGAGCCACAGGACAGAAGCAGCTCTCCAGCAGCGGCAGCCAGCCAAGAAATCAGGTGCTGCTGAGGCTGCTGTCATCAAGTGTTTTTGTGTGTGTTTCTTTTTTTTTAGCTGTGTCACTGGAAACATGGCCGTGAGCATAATCTGAAGAGAAAGGCAGGGCAGAGGAGGGCAGCCCTCCCGTGGGCTGTGTCCTCACAGCTCCACGTCGCCTGCCCGCTCCCAGCTGCCTGGCTGACACACAGCCGCATCCACACACCTCCCTCTCCTCCTGTCTTCTGCTGGTACTTTTTCAGGAAAACCTCTGCCTTTTGGGTGGTGAGGACAAACACTTTCCATGGCTTGCTCTGTTCTCAGGGGTAGAGGCTCTGCAGACCTCTAATGGCATGTTGATTATCCAAATACAAATTTCTTTCAAGCCTTTCTCTATTGAAATGGGTAATACCTCATGCATCAGATGTCAATGCTGGAGCCAGGAGGATTTGGCATTTGCAGATAAGCAGAAGTGCCATGAAAGCAACTATTTTCTTAGTAACCGTATCTACCAAGGACTGTATTTGTGTTAAGCCTGGATATCACTTTTCAGCCTAGTGCAGTGTGCCACCCATGCAAGACTGTTTATTTTCCAGCAGATTGCACCTCTGAAGACTTTTTTGATTTCTGGCTGCTGGTTGGCTCACAGAAGTGCCCAGCTCCTGACCAAGCCTTGCTTATCTGGTGGGTTTCCCCCATGTTGCTGCCCATCAAGAGTGCCCGAGGGGTTGTTTTGATCAGGGGGTGCAATTACTGCTGCAAGATGGGGAAAAAATACCTCAAAATATTCATTTGATTTTTAAGCTTCTGGCTGCTGTTTTCGTGGGTAGCTAGTGTATGCTGGAAGCTTTCAAATCCTTCCCACACTGAACATGGTATTATCTCCCCTGTCCTCACCAGGCTGGCACTGCCTGGCATTTCCACCAAGGCAAACCCCTGTGTTGGTGGAACCCCCATAACCATGTTAATTTTCAGGCACCACTTGTAGTGCTTCTTGGCCTGCTTCTTAACTGTATGAACAGTGGGACAGCAGCGATACTAAGCACTGTAATAGTTTCCCCTTATACTTCAGTAAAGATGTTTCCACTGCAAAGAGTAATACTGTGACAGCCAGTTTTTCAATGGGTCTTCTATGGAGCAGCAAAGAGAAGGACAATTTGCCTTTAAAGACATAAACCTGCCCATCTGAGTGGGTACACAGCAGCGCAGCAGCTCCCGGCCGCGCAGCCTCGCACCCAGCAGCGCCAGGCGGGCGCCTGGACAGCTGCTCCAGCTGCGCTCATCACCACCAACTCAGCCTTCAAGTCTTATGGCCACAGAAAATCATGGAAAATTTTGTTTTACGGAGTATGCAACTCACTAGAGACCGAGCTCTACAGGAACTGCTTAGCTCACTTTGCATGTTCCCTCATCTTGTAAGTCCTTTTCTGAATACCAGAACAAAACAAAACAATCACCCCAAAAAGGAAGTTATTCCTCTGGAGTGCTTTGATGAGTGCTATTTGTAAACCCTTTCAATTAGTTTTTCCCATCATGGAATCCTGAGAGGCCAATATGTGTTCTTTGTAGGGTGTTTGCAATGAGATGTGGCCACATCTGTGGAGTGTTCCCGTCTTGGACATGATTCCTCCCCCTTGGCTGTGTCAGAAATAGGCCTGGCTGGCAGAAGCCAAGCCTTTTCAAAGCAGCCATCAGTTTTGTGTATATGTGATTTTGGGTTTGGGGTTTGACTTTTTTTTTCTCCCCTAATTAATACAGAGAAGACTTTTCCAATTAGCTCTGAGTAACTTACGGCTTAGTCACTTCTGTTGAATACTCTGGAAGTCACTGACACCGCAAGGAAGCGTTTACCAAGTTTTAAAGGAAAAAGGAGCCTGCCCTCTAGCTGCTGAGCACACACACATCTCCAGTTCCTTGGCTTTTCTGCAGCAGGCGGACTTAAAATCAATTTGGTTTCCTCTTCTCACACCCCCTGGGCTCTGCTGTTTCTTGCCCTGCTCAGCGGCTCCAGCCGGGTTTGCTGCACAGTTCCTTTACACAGACACAAACACCTGGATGGTTGTTTACCGATAAAGTACAACTGTCTGACTTTTGCACAGTAAAGCTGATCCTCCAAGCCACGGGGCAGCAGTTTGTGGCACAAGTTCACTTGCATTGCCTTCATCATGGTAAGTTCTTGAAGGGCAGGACCCTTTCTCGCAGTCTCTGGGGTCTGGTGATGCACAGCACATGAATTTAAGATGAGGACCACAGCAAAAAATGGGTTTGAGTGTCAGTTCAAATATGTACATAGATATTATATGGATAAAACAATCTTGAAAAATACAGGAGGTCACCTGTGTGTTGGGGGATGGATACTCTAGAAGCATAATGCCCCTGCAACACCGGAAAGTTTCAGCATTTTTGAGTTTTAAATTATAAGGTGACAAACTGATGCTTATACTCGCTTATATATACTGGCACAAAGGCCCATGGCACTGTTACAGATTGCCGTTCAAAGCAGAGGCAGGGGCTGTGGATTAGGAAGCTAATGGCTTGAGGAACGTGTTGCTTCAAGAAGCAGAGTGCACCTTGAAGACCTTCTGGCTTTCAGAACTGAGTAATAAAATTGACTGCAAAGAGACAATAACTCAAAGTGTGGCTGGATAGAGAAGTAGTTTAGAAAAAGCAGGGGAAAGTTGCACTGTAAGATCTTTCCACAGTGTTTCCTCACTCTCTGTCTGTTCTTCTGGAGTTAATCTAAAAGCCCACAATGCAAGATCAGGAGGAGAAAACAATGAGAGAATGAGAGAATAAGGAGCACTTCTTCCTCTCATAATAGTCAGTTGCTGTATGTATTATGCTTGGTTACACTGGCAAGGGATGAAATGATGTTAGGGGTGTCAGTGTGGTTCATTCTTTGCTGTCCATGGTAAAATCTTTCAGTGGCCCTTCATAAACACAATTAGTTTCCCCAAATGATCTGAAAGGAAAAAATGGCAAACTGTGTCAGAATATTGAAAGAGGTCTTTTTCAGAAAAGTCAAAGAGTTTGTTTCAGAAAAAAAAAAAAAAAAAGAAAAAATAAAAATAAAAAGGAAAAGGAAAAAAAAGAAAAAAGAAAAAAGAAAAAAGAAAAAAGAAAAAAGAAGAAAAAAGGAAGAAAAAAAAGAAAGAAAAAAGAAAAATCTGGCACTTTCAAGCTGGACTATTCTGTTCTCTGGCATTTGCCATGATAGGCAAGAAATGGATGTTTGGGGAAAGCAGCTTCATTTTACTGCTGCTTGTGCCTAATGCAAGTTCTGGAGATAACATGGATCAGGTCCAGATCCTTTCTATGCCTGGAGTGACTTGGAGACCCATTGACCGAATTTAATGGTGGTGAAGTTCTTCTACTAATAATTTCAAATACACATGCTGAGTCCTGTGACAAGGCATTCTGGCTGGAGCTGGGCTCATTCTGAGCAGCCACGATGCTGGCAGTCCTCGAGGTGTTTCCACTGACCTCTTCTGAGGACACCCTCTCACATTGCTGGCAGCACTTAGGAGCTGGTGGTGGCACAGACGGTGCAATGAGGAGTGAGAACTTGCTGGGGCTGATGAGAAGTGTCTCTAGGGATGGGCCATCATGGGGGAGGTTTCCAGCGGTGCTGGGGATGTGTTGCAGTGCGCTGCATCTCCGCTTGCTTCTTCAATAGCAAGTTTGAGACAGATGAAACAACTGGCAGAAGCGATGTGTCTGAAAGTCACCTTTAAGAAGGAATTTCTCACTTCAGAAGCCACTAGGTGGCATATGAGGCGCAGCAGAAATAAAGCGCAGTAGCTGGAGGCAGAACAAGCTCCTCGGTGCTTGGGCATGGCAGCAGGGGCCATGTCTGAACTGGGCACCTTTGCACAAGAGCCAGATTGGTGCAGTAGCTCCATGTCACAAATACGTGAAGGTGTGGTTTTTTTGGTTGGTTTTGGTTTTGTTTTTTTGGGGGGGATGGAGTGGGGTGTTTTGGGGTTTTGTTTGTTTGTTTGTTTTATAAACAAACAAACAGGCAAACCCCCACAAAATTGACAGCATCTCATTTTATTGTGGGACATGGCATATTAACAGGCAGAACCAGACTGTGGTTCTCTGCAGGACCTCGCAGTGTGCCTCTGCCTTCCCTGTGGTGCAAACGGGGGACACAGCCATTCATCACCTTGGCAGGCCATGTCTGAGTGTTTGTAGCAGTTACCAGCCACCTTCTACTGTGTTTTCACTTCGAAATTTAAAGAGGGTGAATGTACATGAACATTCACCAGCTAGGAATGTATCTCTGGCCAAATTTATTTTATAAAGGTCACTGAACAGCCACCATTAGTCTCTACCTACTGTTGCAGGGGACAGTGTTGAAGCAATTGTTCAAATCTGTCACCTCTGTCTTGATTTGAACCATCTGGTCATTTTCTTGTGGGTTTTTTTGTTGTTTGTTTGCTTTGTTGTTTTTAATGCTGGAGTTGGACAAACTCCAACAAAGATCCCATGCAAACCCAGCAGACTAATCAAGGCTACTTTGTCCTAGCAATGGGTCGCAAATACAACTTTGTTTCAATAGCTAAAAGCATCTTCTACAATGTACTTTTGATTCATTCCTCCAGTGGTATTTTCAAATAATGCCACAGAGGTCTCTTAAATTCCCTCAGTGCAGTGTTGGCATATGCCAGCTCAGAAACAACTCTCTAAATCCTGGTCCTCTGAATCACTTGGTCATGGCAGAGAACGATATTTTCTCCCAGTTATTCAGCTTGCAAGAATATTGTCATTTGGAAGAGAAAACTTAGTTAATCAAGTGATGGAATAATATATTGAAAAATATGAAAATTAAAGAGTACCTCTACAAAAAAACGGAAGGATGCATAGTCCAGGCTATATGTGGGAGGATACAGGTTCCACCTACTACTGAGTCCTGGTCTCTAGGAAGAGAAGTGTTTTGAAAGGCAAAAATTGGGATTAGGTACCTTACTTCTGCACTGGGCACCCTTGTAAAACTATTCCCGACCAACCATGAAAGCTGCAGGCTGGATGTGTGGAAGATGAGGGCAGGGACATGTTCCCACTCTGTTGCTTGCACTGAGAACCCAACCCCTAATTCGATTATGAATTACAGGGGTCCATCACTAGCCCTGGAGATGGCTTGCTGCCTTCATCTTTCTGCCCCAGCCTGTGTGTGGGTAGAGTTGGCTGGATGGTCTCCATCTCAATCCTACACAGCTGTCAAGGGCTGTCGAGACATCTGTTACTTGAAGTCTTGAGTGGATTTATGAATGGCAAAAATTTAGAAGTTTTAGGAAAGACTTACTGGTTTGACTACATGTGCTTTTTCAGCATAAACACCACTTACAGCTTTTCAAAGCAAACTGAAGTGGTTGCTATTGTAATTTCAGCATTAGCTGTCAAAATATCCCTCTTGGGGGCTCTCATGTTCCTGTGGTATGTGGGTCTGCCTGGCTGGATTTTGGCTCTGCTGTTCAGAAGAATCTGTAGAACTGAGCGAAAAGATTAAGGTGATCCAGTCACTTCAAAAAACAAAACCATACCCCAAGCAACAAACAAACAATTTAGTAATTTCTGTCTGAATTTCTCCTTTTGTATAAGGATTTAGGATGCAACAATTGGGGGTGAAGGGGTCTATAGGCTTTTACTAGTTCAAAGTAAATAGCTCCACTGTGTGGGAACAGTGATACACCTATACTGTGCTATTTAGATTAGCAATAACAAAATATGCATAAAAATCTACTGTGAAGAGAGAAGGTGCTAAAGGAGCTCAAACTGCCTGTCTGCAATGGTTGTCTCCTGCACTCTACTTGCCTCTGTCATGTTGCCATCTCCTTCCCTTCTGCAGAGTGCTTCAGCTTAGTTCCAGCTCTGCCAACAAGTGCTGCCCCGGTCAAGGAGCCAGCTGCTGCTCCAACCCTGTCAGATAATGAGCATGCCCTTGACATTTAAGTTCACATAAATTAAAGGACAACAAACCTCAGAACACGCAGGAAGAAGTGGGTAAAATCTGTATTGCCTAGAGTGGAAGATTTACTCTTAAATTGACTTTTGACATGCTGACATGGAGACCTTCCTCTAGCAAGAACAGGTCTTGAAGCAGAAACTCCCATCAGGAGCACTCAAATGGATGTGGTTTTGCTCTCACATATGTCTGAGAAATCAGAAGTGTTAACCATCCACTTTAGGATGAACCCAAACTCCTGGGGCCTTTGCTGCTTAACAGAAAGGTCACAGAGATCTTTCTCATCTTCATAATAGCCCAAAAGTCACCAGAAAGGCATTTACTGGGCAATGACAGACCAAGAGTCAGTCCCTGCTCATGCCTGGTTTCAGGCTGGAGCTCTGCACCCTCTTGCCCACAGCCATCAGGATGGGATAAGGAATGCCAAGAGGGCTCCCCATTCTTGAGGAGAGTGGTTCCACCTGGTTCTGATTAAAGTTTATTTGCAGAAAGCTCTACCCTTGCTCACCTCCAGCCTGGCTGGTCTCCTCCCTGCAGGCTGTCTGCTCTCCCAGAACCTGGGATGGCCTCTTTTGCTTGGAACAGAGATTGTAAGCCCATGTTTTTGTAGCACTATGACCTTAGGCTTGTTGCCTGGACTGTGGCCTTCAAGTTTTTGACGTTTGTCCTCTGATAATGAGCTTAATCAGTTCCAAGTAGTGACACTTTCAGCTGGGTTTTGACAGCAAAACAGGCTGCTGGCTGGGTGCTAGTAGCTGAAGTTGAAGAAACACAAAGTGGACTAGAGAAGGAGACCCCACATTGATCACAAGGAAGGATGCTATAAAAGACTGACCAAGACCCCAGGTCTGGGCTTTGGCCATATCACATCTGAGTTCTGCTGAGTCTTAGCTACATGAGCTGTATTTCCAAAACCCCAGCAGGCATGGGCAGGGGGTGGTTCTGCTGCTGTTGCAACACTGATGTTTGCCCCAAGAATTTTAGCTAAGCTCCCCACTGGTTCACCCAGACTCCTTGAAAAAAGATCATTCTGGTCCCACTTCTGGGCAGAGCTTATTTGCTCACCAGAAGCTGGTGGCCTGATGCAACCTCAGTGAGGTAAGGCACAGACAGGGAGGGGACCTGTTCTTTGGCCTTGGGCCATGCCAGCAATGAGGACATACATGCCTGCAGCACCCTGTCAGCAGGGGTGGTTTTTTTCTACAACTCCAATCTTTTTTTTCTAAATCTTTTCCACAGTGTTGGTTGAAAGACTTTTCTTGCCCTACACTCTTACCTAAAACAGCTAATCTGGTAAAACTTTGCAAAGTAGAGGTTAATCCAGGGTTTGCACTTTGATTTTGCAGTAGGAGTGTTTCTTAGGACTGCGAGAAAAGAATAAGGATCCTCAGGCCATCCTAGGTTTGGGTGGCATTTCAGCAAAGGATCTCATGGTCACATTTTTAGTTTTCAACTTAAAGCTCTTAGTGCACGTCCCTAGGTAAAGAGTCAGCTTTGGTTTTCCAGGCGCTGTGCTGAGCTATGTGGCAGAGGCAGCTCACTCACAGAACATGAGGCAAGAATCTGCAGGTCTTCTTCACAGAAAGGTCCACAATTTAAAGAACCAGAATGAGATCACAATTATGTGGATGCATTCAGCTTTTGCATGCCCAATGCTGAAATGTCTTGAGTGTTGAAATATTTTTATTATGCTATGAAATAAAAATATTTTGTTCTGGTGGTGCCAAAATGGAACTTCCAGCCTTACCCAAATGGGTGTTTACATTTTTTTCTTATGAAATGTCACTGAAACCATCCTGTTGCCTGGGGATTCTGGGTTTCTGCACAACTGTGTTTCCCCATGTATGCCATTCTGTTAGAAAATTTTCAGTTCTTTCCAGCTACAAATATTGGCTAACATAGAATCAATCTACCTACCTGCTCTACAATTTTGCCCTAAGACATTCCCTCAACCACAGCATTTTAATAAAAGCTGCAATGATGCCTGTATGTTTAAAATCTGGTTAGAAACACCTTCAGTGTGCTATCTTCTGAAAGAGCATTATCATTACAATAAAATCTCTCTTCTCTTTCATCTGTGACCTAGTTTATGGTAATTTCTATCAAAAAGTATGAATAGAACCCTATACACTTCACCTTTTATCTTAATTTTTCACATTAATTTTAATGAATTAACCTCTCAGAAGTCCAGCTGGCACCTCAGGTGTTGCTCATTGCTTGTTTTGGGTGTGTTACCACATGAGCCTGTGAGACCGTCAGCTGCAGACTCATTTCCCAGAAGCTCGGGACAGTTTTGTTCCACTATATGGGTGCCTCCCCCTGAGCTTAGTCATAAGATAACTGTGGGGAAAAAAAACCCTCTTCTGGCACGAAGCCTGTGGAAAGCGTTAAGATGTTTTGGCCTTCCTCAGTTTCCATAAAATCTATTAGTACATGTGATGCAATGTTTTACCGTAAAATTCGGGAGGTTCAAATTGCAATGTGCCAGGAAGTGAAGCGATAAAGATGAAAAGGAGGGAAGTCAAAACAGTTCCAGATCCTCTGCTTGACCTTGAGTTTCTCTGGCAAAATGTGGTTTTCCCACTGCCCTGTATTTTTAGTTTCCTTTATCATGAGACAGAAGAGTTGGACAGATACCAGGAAAACTGATAGATGGACTGAATATGCAGGGAATGAGAATCGTCTTCATGTCCCGAGAACTGTACCAAATATACAGAGTGAAGGAGGGAAAGACTCTTCTGAGTAATCGTTCTGTAACCACACATGCGAGAAGTGGCAGAAGATAAAACATCTTTCCACTTGGAAATGGTATTCTTCTAGGTGGGCTTATTTTCCTCCTGCGATGATGTGGTGACAGCCTGTTACAAACATGAACAGCACAATGAGTAACATGTCATAGTTAGTGGGTCAGGAACAAACCTCCTTAAGCCACAGAACAGAAATGCCTTTTTGAATGATTTATGCCATCTTAGTGCAGTGATTAGATTTGCTGAAAAAAACCCAAAAATCTCAAGGGGTTTTTATTCCATTTTGGTTTTATTTTATTTTCTATTTTATTTTATTTATTTTATTTTTTATAGCATTATATCTTTTGAAGTTAATAGTACTAATAGCAGCCATAGAGTGTAATTATTACAGTTACTGTTCTGATTTTGGTGTAAGTTTCTGAAATGCAAGACTGCAAATAAAAGATGCTCTGGTGAGTGCTTTCCTGGCTTTCAAAGTGTGATCAGTGGTGACAGCTAAGGATCCCATCTATTATTTATCAACTTTATCATAGTTTTGAGTTTTGCCCTTCATATCATGCAGCCAGCGGAGTGTAGTAATAAAACACCTCTGCATGGGAAACGATTTAACATCACATGGATTGATCTAAAAATAAACCTGAGCAGCATCCAGATACAGGGAACATGGACACTAAAGCTTTATGGAAGAAGTAAATTGCCAAATGCTGGGGTTTCTTTATTGATAGCTCCTCACGACATCTTTCATTTTTGGAAAACTGGAACATTCATCCATCCTGAAAATCAGAAAAGGCACTTTCGCTGCTCATTCCTGTGGAGGATGGTGGGCAAGCATGTGCCAGACACTACTCTTTTTACCAGGAGTGCTATGCCAGCTTGGAAAGATGACCTTTCTAGGGCTGATCCTGGGCAAAATTTCCCCAGGGAAGCCTGGCTGCTCCCCTGTGACCCCAGGACACCCCGTTTGTGGGAGCAGGGTGCCTCCTCCCAGCCCAGCACCCAGTGCCTGGTGCGCTGCACCAGGAGGTGCCAGTCTATGCCCATCCCCATAAGAAATGCACTCAGACTTTGAGAAGTATCATTTCAAATGCTGTTTATTAGAGCTAATATTATCAAGATAAACCAGCACAATCTTAGACCCCTTTAGATGCCAGGAACCCGGAGCTGTGTACCCACATGTAAGCATATCATGCAGATCCCTCCACAGAGAGGGTTACCCCAGTTTGATCACTTGAGCTGTTACAGGATTTCCTTACAAGATAACAACTCTGCTCATCATTTTTACTGTCAAACAGAAAGGACATTTGCATCACAACTTCTTGCTGCATTTTTGGACAAAGGCAAGGCCATGCTGGTGGTGTAGTTGCTGATACCAAGTGGGAGCTGCCTGCAGGCTCCTGTGGTACAACCAGCTGTCGAAGATTGTCCCTCGGCCATGGGGAATCCCAGCATGGGGACATGGTGCACACACAGGCTCTGTGGGTCACCAGCTCCTCTATGAAGCTGGTCCTCCAGTCAGGATCAAGGTTTCCCCACACCCCGGTCTCTTACAGAAGCCGTCCTGGCCAGCAGCACTCATGCAGCACCGTGGCACTGCAGACCTGCTCCGTGCCATGATGTTATGTGCCAATTATTCTGCCTTCATACACCGGGCTGACGGCAGTGGTAATGATGGCTCAGGCATATGGGTTTATCTGTTGCCTCCTGCTCTGAGGTCACCATTGTCACAACACATCTTTCAACAAACTTTGCCAGGGAGGTTTAAGACACCTGAAAAAGCCCCTTAGCAAGCAAAACCTGAACCTCAATTCAGTGTTGTCAAACTCCTGCATATGACTAAACAGATGTTCTTAAACAATGTAGATTTAAGCTTAATCGACATGAGTGACTGTGAGTTTGTTTGGCTTTGTGCAACAGCTGATTCACGGTGGCATGTTTTTGGTTCTGCAACTACTGTAAAAAAATAGGGTCCTATCCCTGCCACCTCACCACTTTCATTGCTCAGGCCTCTGCCAAGGGAATAGAATATGTTACCAAATCAGAAGAGTAGCCCTCCTGCTTCTTGGTGCTTGGGGTGCACCAGCACCAGTGCCAGCAGGCACAGCATGTGCATGGGACCAGCCCTCCTGCCACTGATGAATATTTAAGCAATGACAACAGGGCCATGGCGGAGACATGGTGGGACTAAGACAGTGACCTCCATGAACACCCAAGAGATGCTGGAGGGTCTTTCTCCTTACAGTGCAAATTGAGGAGAGAACAGGAATGTGTAAGGAGGGATATGGAGATGCAAGGGGACCCGAGGCAGGAAGGAATAGGGACCCCAACCCCTGGTACTGTGGGGTGTGTGGTGACTGGCAGGCAGTGGGGGCTGCCAGGACCACCCCAGGTCACCGTGTTTGATGGACTGGTGCTTGCAAAGCACTGAGTTCTTAGCTCACAGCACTGTGCAATGGCTCTACTGCAGGGAAAATTGCTTTGGACCTCCTTGCTCGGTGCTTTCCCATCTGTTTGTCCAGTATGATTTTATTTTTCTCACCCTGAAAGAAAAATTTATAAACAAAGTGGCCTTAACCTCCACAGAGGGTTATTACAAGTTATTCGGGCATGTCTCGAGCATACATTGGGGCTGCTCAGGCTTCAAAAATCAGATTATAGTTTCCTTTTAAAACCTAGAGGAATGCCTTCTTGGGATGTGAGTCACCTTGACTGTGATGTATTTGTTTGGACTGTTTCTGCTTAAAAAAGAAGCCCTGGGCATCAAACAACAGCAGGCGATGGCAATGGATAGACGAAAGCCTCCAGGCTCTTTGTCCCAAGGGAAACCCAGCAGAGAGTGTGCCTGGCCTTGGCAGTGAGGGGCTGCATCCCCAGGGCTGTGGGATGTGGGTGAGAGCGGGTGGGCTCACCATGAAAGCCAGGAGAGCCCCTGCTCCACGACACGTGGCACAGCGTGGGATGAAGCTCTCCAGCACTGCAGAAACCCACACTGATGTGACAAGAAAGCAAATACTGTTTTAAACCCCTTCAAGAGAAGGGCTTTCTTTCTCAGCTGTCAGGTGAACCTTTGAGCTGTGGTGCTTTGCAGCCCAAGCGGGGTGCTGGTTTTGGAACAGGGAGCTGCTCTCACTTCAGCCTCTGGCTCCACAAGTGTCTGGTGCACCATCAGCACAGCCCATTCTGTCTCTATGCTCTGCAGAAAGGCTCAGTGCCATGGCCACCGCCCCAGAGTGCAATGGGGTGGTGAGGGCTGCATTGGTGTCCAGGCTGTCCCCCGATTGGTTTCTAGAACCCAGCATGGCCGATAGCAGGGAGGGCTGCCTTGAGGTGCACCAGGAGGAGCAGCCTCTCACGGGAGTGAAACAAACCCAACCTGACGGTGCCTCCAGGGAGAGTGTGCAGCAGCGGGGAGGGATCGTGCTGGATGTGATCCCATTGCACCGAGTGGTGCTCCCCGAGGAGCTGTGGCCAACTGCTGCCCCTTCCCGCAGCTGGCCCCTGCCCTGGGCAAACACCAGAGCAAAATGACAGCCTGGAAAAATTAAACCCTGAAAAACTCCTTGCTTTACTAACACAACTGAAACACAGCCTGTGATGAGGGGAAGAGGAAAGCACCAGTTTGACAGCTCTCGTGAATTAGTCAATGAGTAAGCAAAGTCCAACAAGAATCTAGTGAAGGTCCTGCCATTGCTAGTGGTGTCTCCTTGACTTACAAGTCCTCTGTTTGATTTCAGCAGAGGATTTTGCACTTGTGTAACACAGCCCTGCTGTTATACAACTAACCCCAGCCACACGTTTTCTGGTTTCACTTGTGATTCTTATCATGCAGGAGCCAAAACATGCTTTCTGTCTCCCGCCAAACAAAAGTCACACTGCATTATTTAGGTTAAGGTTCATACTACTCAGACCCTTGAACAGCAACAGGCATATCAAACAAATTGTCAGTAGCTAAAATTTAGAGGACCAAGGATCAGAGAAAATCAATAAAGTCTGTGAGATGACTGTGAGACAAAACTTAAAAAACAGAGGTAAAGTTTTCTAAACTGAAGGGCCAGTAAAAAACCTATTGGTGTCCAACAGTGAGGTTTGCTTCTTTCCCTTTTATATCCTCTCGTGCAGCGCTGCATGTACAGCTTAGACAGAAAGCTTCTAATCCTAAAATCAAGCTTTACATCACATGCTTCAGTGAATGGATTTGTAATATGCAAAGGGAGCACCAGGCTAATCCCAAAGGTATCTAGTTCATGGAGCGCATTCCTGGAGTCTGTGCAACAACCAAATGTTGCAGGCCGGTGCTTCCTAAGTTGCCTTGTGGTCTGTCGGGCGTGGATCCACCTGTAATTTTTTTCTGGATACAGCTCCCACTTGCAGACTGATAACTTTCTGAAGTCCCAAATTCTTGTGTCATGCAGTTTAGGACTCTTGGAGATATGCCGTGCAAAAATGTTGCAGGAACAGGGAGAGATAAGACACAGAGAGAAGAGCAGGCAAAAGTATGTGTCCTCCCCTCCAGTTCTTTAGCTGGAATAAGTGTTTTTGACTGGAGGTGCAGGAAAGGTCTCTCCTGTAGTTGCTCCTAGTCTGTACCCTTGTGACAAAGCCCATGAGCTCTTGCTGGACATTCATGTTGCACCTCCCGCTTGATCCCAGCATAAATACGACTGGAGACCAGGACATTGGTCTCAGATTTAGCAAAAAGGACTCCATTTGATTTAGCTCCTTTGTGTAAGGATCTCCATCTGCAGAGCATGTCCCTGGCCAGGTGTCCAACTTGGTGCTTGCATCAGAGTACACAGTGTACACAAGCTGGGGGATGAGGGTGGAGGGGTGTTGCATAGCACACCATATTTTTGGTCCCAGGTGATGCTCTAACCACAAACTTGCCTGTGGAGCCAGAGTTAAGCTGCGACTAGATGCAGACTGGGACTGAGCTCCTTGTGCCGAGCACGGAAAAAAGAAGGCCCAGGAGAAGAGGCAAGCAAAGAGGGCAGCTGAGGAGGCAACATCACGAGAGATGTGCAGACGCGACCAGTTGTGGCCAGAATGATGCTGGTCTAAAGGGGACCCAGGAATTGTACCTATGTCTACAGAGCTCAGATGTAATCCAGGAGGCAGAAAGACTTAATGCAAGGGGGTTGTTCTGGGGCTGCCCAGTGCCATCCCCACTGGATACTTCTCTAGTTTTGTGATCTCTCAGCCCTGCATCCCAGAATATCCCTGAAACAAGAAATTCCTGAAAGGAGCCTTCTATAATCACCCCATACCCACCAAAGTTAATCCCCTCACTCCCTGCAGCCTGGAGTCACTGAGCTCTTTCTGCTGCAGCATTACAAATACAAAGAAATCCTTCTGCAGAATTATGTTGATTGATATTTAAATCATCAGCTTTCAACCTGCAGCCCATGAAGTCCTGTGGGTACAAGGTAAGTAGCCAACAAATGGGAAGCCTATTGTCAGAAGGCTTAAATTTGCTACAGGGGAATCCCACATCTTTTGGGGACAATATCTGGGCCCATAAACATAAAATGGTCCACAGCCTCCCATATGTGTGTTTGCCCATAAACCATCTGATATTCGGGTGGAACAGCATTCCTGTGGAGTTAGAGTTTAGCCAAGTGATAAAAATAGCCAGGGCTAACATTTGGAAAAGTCATCTATGCTTCACAAATTTGTAAAAAGCCATTATGCAAAAAAACAGTTGTGTCTTGCCTGTGACATTTAATATCACAGGGATTTAAATCTTGGCTAACCCAACTGGCCAGGCCAGTTCTTTTATAATCCTGAAGAAAAAAGTGCAATGTCATGTGTATTCTGTGTGGGGCTCTATTTTTGTTTCTTGCAGGCTTCTTGCTCTTTCTCCATTGCTTAACCACTTGCATAATACATTGCAATTATAAGTCAGGGAGAAAAGTATTTTGTGGCTTGCAGTGGCCTAGGTAGCAGGAAATGTTTTACCTGTAAAATTGGGCAGGTATTTTCATTGGTGACAGAGGAAGAGGAGGAGGTTGAACCACACGAAGCTGTTTCTGTGTTCTAGCATTGATTAACAAGACAAGGCAGGGACTCTATTTGGTCTCAGAGGGACTGGCATTCGATGCTGCAACACAATTTCATGCTGCACAAAGAAAGCTCTGCTTAAACCCTTTGAAGTGTGAGAGTGAGCTGAGAAGAAACTGCCGTTTCACTTGGTCCCATTAAACAGGTCATTCAGCATATAAAAAAGCTTTTTGCCTGTGAGCTCATCTTGCCACATCCATATTTATTGAAGATAAGGCAGAATTAGACAGCAATAATGACTCTACACGACACTCAGCTCTTTGGAGTATGATGGCAAATGGCCTTATTGAGGTAGGCACAGACTGTTTGCCTTGGTTTGCAGATGTGGAAGCTGAAATGCAGAGGTGAGCTGCTCAAGGTGACAAATACTAACTGGCAGGACTGCAACAAGACCCATTCCTGCTTTTTTTCTGGAGTGCCCTTCTACGGCATGTTCCCAGACTTGGTATTATGGCCTAGCTCCAGCCTTGCCTCTGCACTGCTGAACTTCTGACCTCTCATGTGTAGCCACAGGTTTTGATCTTGAAGATGCTGGGCATGTGTCAACAGCAGGGTCCTCTCAAATTAAATCACAGCTGTCCAGAATACACTTGGTTTTCACACAGCTGGCTTTCCCAGCAGTTTAGCCAAGGTGGGAACCACGAAGGAGCACTGCCTGTGGCACAACACTTTTCCTGAGCTTGGAAGATGCTAATCTTACTCAACTATTAAAATACAAATTTTCCTCACAGGATGAGGCGAGTACTTAAATAACTTGATAGGATTTATTCAAAGACTTTTGACTAAGCTGTTACAAGCACCTCAGAAAATCCTGAAAAATTGCTGAAGTCACACCACCTTGGGATTTCCCACATTTTCATGCCTGGTCCATACATACACATTCATATAGAGTGTATATAGTATGTTCAATATGTATGTACGTGTGGTGGGTTGACCTAGATTGGCCACCAGGTGCCCACCAAGCCATTCTATCACTCCCTGTACTCAACCGGACAGGAGGGTAAAAATACAACAAAAGGTTTGTGGGTTGAGATAAGGACAGGGAGACATCAGTCACCAGTTCAGCAAACCAGACTCAACTCAGGACAATTAATTTAATTTGTTGCCATTTAACACCTATAAGAAATAAATAAGAAATAAATAAGAACATAAATAATAATAAATAAATAAATAAGAAATAAACCCCAATCTTAAAACACCTTCCCTCCATCCCTCCCTTCTTCCTGGGCTCAACTTCACTCATGATTTCTCCGTCTCCTCCCCCTCGAGCAGCACAGGGGGAATGGGGGTTGTGGTCAGTTCATCACATACTGTCTCTGCTGCTTCTTCCTCTTCATGCTCTTCCCCTGCTCCAGCGTGGTGTTCCACCCATGGGACACAGTCCCTCATGAACTTCTCCAGCACAGGTCCTTTCCTTGTGGTGCAGTCCTTCCAGCCTGGGTTCCCCACGAGGCCACAGGTCCTGCCTGTGTGGGCTTCCCATGGGGTCACAGCCTCCTGTGGGCATCCACCTCCTCTGGTGCAGGGTCCTCCCTGGGCTGCAAGTGGAAATCTGTTCCACCATGGACCTCCATGGGCTGCAGGGCGACAGCGGCCTCACCATGGGCTGTACCATGGGCGGCAGGGGAATCTCTGCTCTGGCACCTGGAGAACCTCCTGCCTCTTCTTGCTCTCATATATTCTCACTCCTCTCTCCCTTCTTGACTGTGTTGTCCCAGAGGTGCTACCACTATTGCTGATGACTCAATGGGAGGTCCATTTTGCAGGTGGCTGGCATTGCCTCTGTTGGTCATGGAGAAAGCCTCTGGCATCTTCTCACAGAAGCCACACCTGTAGCCACTCTGCTGCCAAAACTTTGCCATGTAAACCAAATATAGCATGGAATTTGGCTCCCACTGTCAACATATCTAAGCACTTGCTATTGCACTTCTGATTCAGGAAGCACTATTAATATCATCCCGGTTTACAAAGAGTCACTGAGGCATGAGGAGACCAATGCCCGGGTGAGGACTGCCTGACTCCTCTATGTCTCTTACTGAAATCTGATGGGAGCTAGGTAAGAAAACACTTTTTGGGTTGTGCAGCTTAATTACTTGTCTGGGGGCAGAGGAAACATCTACAAAGAACTGAACCTATATTTCAAACTAGTACCTTCCACACCAAACCATCCCATTTACCCCTCTCATGGACGTAGAATTAACATGTTCACAAGACAAAAAAGTTGTTGTCCTTGGCAAGTACTGTTGTTCTTGGTTGAGTAGTTTCTCTGGTTTCATAATTTAATGCAAATCTAAATATGAATCCAATTATTCCTCAGCATCTTAAGAATGTGATTTTTTACTACTGTGAGTTTTGAGTTGTCACTGCTTTGAAATCTTTTAAGTTAGAATTCTTAGACATTACACGCATTTATACCTGTCACATCAAATTCTTCTGCTTGCTTTTGAAAAGAAGGAATCATTAATGTGTGGGGTTTTTTTCTCTCTCATGAGAAAATACATTTTCTCTTTCTAGAATTACATTGAAATAAAGAACAAAAATTGGATCTTCATGCTTTTTTTCCACAAATTGAACTAGTGTGCACTATTTTTCTCTCAATACTCTGTGTTGGCTTATATTTAATGCATGCCATTGTCATTTCCAAAGGTTTCATTTTGCAGGGAATTTAGATGCACATTCTTGGTCATTTGACTGTAACACATCACATTTCTACAGACCTTGGTTTACTCTCTTTTGATTTTTCTGTACTTTGCAGGTGTCCTTTTCTGCACTTGAGAATACTTCTCATTACTGCATGGATTCCAGTTTAAAATTATGTTACTTCCCAACATGAGCTGGCTTCAATTCCCTTTGAAATGTGAGTCTGTATGCAAGAGTATGAATGATGTATGACAGGTAAAACGCATTCTCCTTAGGGCTAATTCCTACTAAGAATTCAGGTGCCTATGGGTCAGGTGTTCACCCTCTGAGGGTGAAATTCAGATGGCTGCACCGTGTTGGGTACCCACAGTCCCCTCTCCAGTGTGTGCAGGAGCCCATGGCTTCAGGATGGGACCCAAAATGGTCAGTGCTCCAAGCACGCCTTAGAGAGCTGCTATGCCGAGAGCAAGGAAAGACTGAACACCACCAGGGCTGTGGGCAGGCACCTCCAGAGAGGACTTGTCAGACTGGGTGCTCAAGGACTTTTCTTTCACAGAACCAAGCAGGACTCACTCCTTTAAAACTGGACTGAGGGAAAAGATGGCCCGTGTGCCTCCCTTTCCCTTAAACAATACTTTGAATTTTCTAAATACGATAGACTAGCAATTTCTAATTGTACTGTGGGGCGCTAACCATCGTGAACATACAAAAACTTCTGCACTTTTGGCTGAAAGCAAGTACTTCTTAGGGATATGATAACATTTCTTCTAAGTATTTAACTTAACAATGCCTGATCATTTTTTTCTCTGTACATTCCTACCTAATCCTTCAAATACTGGATACAGTCTATCTGTGTTTCCTTTTCTTTCTATTTATACCACCTTTTCAGAATTTCTCAGTCATCTGTTGAAAGTGTGATCTATTATCAACACCTGTGATTTCTAAAACTAATAGGGGAACAAGTCAAGAATAGAAAGATTTTCAAATCAGTAACTTATTGTCACTTACTGTTACAGTTCCTCCAATTTCTTATCAGACAAGGTGATTCAAGAGCCATGACTCAGGGACTAACTTGTACTTTGGCAGTAAACCCTCAGCTTCTGGGTTGGACTTTTTGTTTGCTTGTTTGTTCATAGATTTGCTATATGAGGTTGGAATGATGTTGCCTGATAGGCTTTCCAGGTGCAAATCTGCAATGTTGACACATAAACAGGATGACTGCAGCAATTTCAGACCTATCAGCCTGACTCTGGGAATGTATCTGGAGAAGGTCCCTACTGAGGTCCACTTCCAAAGGGGAGCTGAGGTGCTTGTGTACATGACTGCAAAAAATTACTTCTCCTCTCAAACCTACCTCAGGAGGTGCTACAGATACATCAATCCCTGACCTGCAAGCTCTGTCTGCATGTAGAGCAGCAGGTCCATGCAGTTCCCTGTCCTGGTGCCTAGATGTTGCACCTGCCCAGGAAGGCTTTGCCCATGTTTGCCCACATCTGTTGGGAAGCACAGTCTGCTTGGTATTTCTCAGGCTAAATCCTTCTTACCTTGGCTCTTCTGGTGATGCTTCACCAATCTCCATGAAACTACTCGGAGGTCACCAAGCAGCCATATTCTCAGAGTAGTGAGCTGGGTTGACCCTGGCCAGCAGCCAAGCACCCACACAGCTGTTCACTCACTCTGCCTTCCTCAAGCAGGATGGGAGAAGAGAATAGAAAGAAAAACGTGAGAAAATTGTGGATTGAGATAAAGGTATTTTAATAGGTGAAGGAATGAGGAAAAAAAAAAAACCACAAGTGATGGAAAGGAAATCACTCACCACCTCCCACAAGCAGATCAATGCCCAAACAATCTCTGAGCAACAGCCACTTTAGAATCTCTGAACATCCTCTTTCTCTTTCGTTTCCCCGTTTCATTGTTGACATGACAATGTATGGTATGGAATATCCCTTTGGTGAGTTCAGGTCAGCTGCCCCAGCCTCTTGCCCACTGCCAGTAGCGGGGGCAGAGTGCAGAAAAGAGAAAGCCTTGATCCTGTGCAAGCACTGTTCAGCAATAGCTAAGATATCGGTGTGTTATCAACACTGGTGTAAGCACAAATAAAAAATGCAACACCATATACACTGCTAAGAAGAAACGCAGCTTCACCCAGCCAGACCCAGTCCAAGTACCTGGCCCAAGAAGGAAAAGGGGGCTGAGTCCTGCTCCCCTGGTTTGCTTCTGCACTTTATCCCCAATCTTGCCACACTATCACACAGGGCCAGCCCATGCAATCAGGAGAAGGAATTGGGCCTCCTCTGCTCAGGTGAGCATGAGAACCACCAGACCAGCAACATCCACTTGTGTCCCCAGTCCTCTAACAACCTGGGGATGTCAGATACCTGTTTTTACACCATCAGACATCTTCAGTGTGAGGCCACATCCCTGACCTGGAGCAGGCTCCCGGGGCTCATCCTGGCTCTTAGAAGATGTGCTTTCAAGTCCTATTCTGGCACAAGACAGAATTTAATTTACCACATTTACCTTAGGTAAAAGAAGCTGTTTTTCAATGTTTCTGCATCTAATGAGACATTTGATGCCATCTCTGTGTGCTAGCTCTGTTATGAAGGTACCAGATGGGTTCAGCTCCCAGGTTACCCAGGCTGGATCTGTTTCTGCACCATATCTGGGACGTGGGCACTGGGCAGCTCCTCCTGACAGCCCAGGGCTGCTCCAGCCTCACCTGGGGGTGCAGCTGGAGGTCCTGAGAAATTTAAAAACCAGTATTTGTGTGCCTCAGTGTGACACTGAGCAGTGGTTTTCAGACTCATGGATGTGAACAGACGCAGAGTTGCAGCTGGTAGCTCCCTCAGCTGACTTGGTCTGTGATGCCACTTCTCCCTCCCTAGTGCCGTGGCACATCACCTGTGTGCCACGCAAGAGCTCCTTCAGAAAACACCTGAAAAAACAGCGGTTGGTTTATCTCTGTTCTCTCTTTAAATAAACACTGTGATGTCCAGTCTCTAAGCAGCTAGTGCCCTAAAAATACGTGTTCATCTGTGTGCTCTATTAAAGCCAATAAGCAAAACAGGGAAGTTTTCAACTTGAAATGAAATGCATGGTTATAATTGCCTTAGTTCTTTTCTGGATCTCTTGGTGCTTCAGAATGTATCTGAGCATCCTGTATTCACAAGGAAAACAAAGGCAATCCATACCTACCTTAATTGTTGCCAACAGTTGTTTGATCTGACTATCATTGAATAAAAACTCAAATAAAAATAATAATGTCAGGAAATCAGCTCTGTTGTTTACGATATCTTCTGTTAGAGCTATAATGAGGTAGACAGGTGAGGAGGACGTCTGAAGTTGTAGGTATTTCATACACTATCAAATTTCAAGATAGAGTCAGATCCGTCCACATAAATATTTATATTAGAGAGACAAAGCTGTAGCAAATTCTCGGCTGATGTGAAGCGTTTTCAGCTGATGTGAATTTTTATGGCTTGTGTTTTTCAGTGGGGCTGTGACAATTCACATCAGCAGAGGAGCTCCTACTCTATAATTAGTCAAATCCTTGCAACAGGAACTGCTGTCACCTTCCCATCAACTCTGTTCTCCGCACACGGTTGCTATTTAACCAGTCACAAAAATGACGCTTATCAGAGCATCTGAACAGTGCACCGAACAAAAGAATATCTGGAACTCAGGCTTGCTGTCAGACAGGCAGAGCCACAGACAACAACAGCATTAATTCAGGATCTTTAGTTATATTAGAAGATCAAAGATCAGCAGATCAAAGGAGACGGTTTCTTTCGCAGGATGCCAGATGTAGGAGTTGGACTTAAGTTGCTCCTGAGCCATCGCCTCTGGGTCATGGCAAGAGGGGCAGTGCGGGAGGGAGGCAGCTGAGCTTGTCCATGGGGAAGAGGAGAGAGTACGGTCATCTGCTTCTGCTTGCAGCCCTGGTCATGCCTGTACACAGCAGGGTCTGTGAAATTGGCTTTTACCCTGAGTGGTACATTTGGCACAGTTGTCTGTTAATACAGACAAAATCACAGAAGGATTAGTGGGGTGACCAGGTCTTGGACAAATGCCCTCTATCACATTTTTCCTGGGGCAGCAAGAGGAAAGGACAAGCTTTCCTGGCCTCACTATGATGTGGGAGAGCTTGGCTTGATCTGCATGGCTCTGAGCGGTGCAGCAGCAGCAGGTTCCCTGATAAGCTGGAAGCCCTGTCCTGTCCACTGCAGGCTGGTGAAAAAAATAGGCCAAAAAGGAGTTTTTCTGAGGGTTGCACAGCCCCAGAAAATGTCCAGGCCATGCCAGAGCTCAGCTGGAGGATAGTGCCTACAGTATTAGAGAAAGACATGGGCAAGACAAGTAATTAGAAACTAGAAACCAAACAAATCATGACATTTCACTGCATAAAGTGAACATAAAGCCTACTCCCAATGCACATGCATCCCTCATTATTCAAGTGAAACCAGGGTCTCAACACAGGCCAAGGAGTGGTCTTTACTGGGGACAACCCTCCAGCTCATGTCCGAAATCACAAACCCACATCTGGGCTCCAGCAGTGCCTGTAGCTGCTGCACTGGAGTTTCCCTGCTTTGGGGCCATCCATACCAAGAGCATGGCTGGGCACTGTGGACAGGAGCTGCGCTCTGCAGGACATCCCTTAGCTTGGCTTCTGGTGTGAGCTTGCTGGGGCTGTGGTCTGCCATTGCTGGTGCCCTGATGGACCTTTCAGGCAAGGACTGCAGTGCCCTGCCCCAGCATTTCCCCACTGATCTGTGTCGTGTGGACTTAGTGCAGCCCTGTGCAGCCCTTACACAGACCAGGGTTTTAGCTGCCACCTCGCTATCCTCACCAGGCCCCAGGGAAGGCTGTTTCTTCAGGAGGTGAGTGCTATTTCAAAGAGATCTTGCCCTTCAGGAAAATCACCAGAGTGGGTGTTTTGTCTCCAGGAGTGACTTTTCCCGAGGCTTTCACCGCAGTGCTGCCAGTGTGTGCTCCCACGCCAGCCCGCTCTCTGCAACAACCGAGGCTGATGCTTTTTTTGGCAGCTTATACAGAATTTGATTGCTTTTGCTCTGGACCATGACTGTATATTTCTACTTCTGGCCTGGAGGATTTGCAGAGTCAGGGCAACCCCTGGGACACTCTGTCCTAAGATATGTCTATGTACGACATCCATCTCCTCCACGAGGATTGTGCCCTTGCCACCTCTCCAGTTAAACGCATGGACCATGAAAAGAAAGGAACCACAAGGTGCCTTCATGCACTAGTGAAGATCACAGAAGTATTATTCGAGCACCAGAAACTTCTTAAAAACAGAATAAAGGCAGCAGGATAGGAAATATCCACCTTGGCATGGCAGCACTGTGAAGAGGGATGTCTTTCTGATTCCACTGCCTCACAACATTTCTGCAACTGGCAAACAGGTGTTACCTTACCCTTGAGTGAACAACATTTGGTTTATCAAACAGTAGTTGGAGAGGTAAATTGCTTTCTGACTACAGCTTTATACAACCTCTTTCCTGCATGATTTGATTGTGGAAGCTCCAGCAAAATGTGAATGTGATTTCCAGACTGTTCTTAGAAAGGAGATTTGTATGTGTGTGAAGGATGTGGGTGTGTTTGTTTATACATTTGAATATATATATTTACTTATTTTCTTTTATGTATGTTATGTCTACAAAGAGAGAGAAGGACAACAATAGGGGTGGAGACTGACTTTCATCAGCCCTGTCCATGCAGCGAGCTGTGTCCTCACTCCCCTCCAGCTGCCTCCATGCCCACGTGAAGTGCTGCTGCAGCCTCCTCCTTGCTGGTGGGATGCAAATGTCTTAGCAGCCACCACTCCTCTGCCACCACCCCTCCATGTACCCTTGGACATGCTGTGCAGTTCCACACAACCTGGGCAGCAGATGGAGCCTGCCCAGGGATCTCCTCTGTCAGCGCAATGGATGTGCAGACTGAATCAGGGCAGACGTGGGGCTTGGGTACCCTGCTGGGTACACTCTTGGGCATGGCTGTAACAGGTTGTGGCAGCTCCTGATCAGTGTCTGGGGGACAGAATAAAGACCCTCATGGGTCATGGCCACAATGGCTGTGCCTCTGGTCTAAAACATGCCTCTTCCGTGCAGGGTCCACCAGGCTGAGATGGGGATACATGGATCATCACAGGCTGTCCTCAATGACAGGGAACTTCCAGGAGTTCCTCTGGCTTCAAAAGCTCCACCCCATCTGTCTAGAGTGGTCTGCTGTTGGACACCATCAAGGACCCTGCCCTGCTGGGCAGCTATCTGAGACACTGCCAGAACACACTGTGTAAGTGGGGTTCTCACAAGCTGGAGAGACCACCAGGACATGGACAGACCATGGTGCCTGGGTACCTGGGAGGCTGGGAGCCCATTTTGTGGCCACACACTGAATGAAGACTGATGTGTAGAGCAATGTGGGAGAGAATGGGGGATGGCTATGACGGCTGTGGCTGGCTGCACCACCAGGCTGACCAGCAGTTTGGCCGGAACGCCTACCAGTGAGAAAGACTTAGGACTGTCAGATTTAACCAAGGTTTTTGGCAGCCCCAGGCTATAAGATCCTCGGTTTGAAGGTCTGCAAGGCAGGGTTAAGCTGCAATGCATGGTGACAGGAGCTGGAATGGGGTCCTGGGCTGTGGGCAAGGGCAGATGCGAAAGGATGAGCCTGTGGTGCCTTCCCACTATCTGCCACCTCAGAGGTGTTTGTGGTTCTGCCCTCCTGCATCAGATAATGTTTGTCACATCTTTAAAAGTCCATACTTTTTTTACTTGACCTGATTACTTCAGGCTTGCCACATAGGGTGTGAGTTGTGCTGCTTCTCAAGACTCAGCAGCGCCTTGTCTGAGCTTTGGATGAGAGCTCAGTTCATCAGATGCCTGGTGCTTCAGGTGCCCTTAATTACTGACCTGTCAGTCTCCAACGATATTTGAAGAACCGGTACAGCAATCAATTCAATACTAAATAATTAAAGGAAGGTGATAGGATTAGTGTTGCATAACCTGAATTTATGAAAGATATTACATTCTCATTTTAAAAACAATGTTCAATTAGTTTGAGAATTTTGGCTGATAAACATGGTGTTACTGTAGCAATACTCTTAGCCTTGTGTAATTAAGCTTGCTTAATCTTAAATGGTATTCTGACTGAGATAAAAAGTAAGACAAAGTTGACAATGTATCATTGTCTTTTTCAGGAGAGATTCAGAAGAAAACAATTTTTATTGACAATGTTGGAGGAATTAGTAAAAAAAAAAAAAAAAAACCTGGCACAAGCAAATAATGCATATTTCAGTTAGGTAAAATACAGTATAACTAGGAACAAAAAATGCCAATCACATTTGCCTAATAAGGTGTTCTGTTGTGCAGAGCAGTAATTCTGGAAGAGATTAGGGCTCATTGATAGATAATCTGTAGTAATGAAATTGCAACATGGTGTTGGGACCTTCAAGGCCAACGCTGTTCTAGAATGTAGTCCCCAGCTTGTCATAGAGCAGGAGCTCAGTGAGGTTTGTTGCCTCCACAGTTGACAAGGGTGCAGCTGGCATATGGTGTCCAGTTCTGGAGTTCACACTCCAAAAGTGTTGTAAAAAACTCAGAGAAAGTTCAGCTCAGACCAATACTGTGTGAAGGCCTGAAGAACCTCCCACAGGAGACACAAAGTCTACTGATCTTCTCGAAACGGTCTGTAAGACTCTGCCAAAGAGCTTTGATGTTACAGATAAAGATACAACAGTCTTCTTCATTTAGAGTTGATAGATAAGTTTAAGTGAGAAATATGATGTTATTTTTGTTAATGAGGCTGATGGTTGTCATAGATTCACCACTCCAGGAGAAGTTTACAGCCAGTGTTTCTCTGAAGGATATCCTCTGATCTAACTCTAGTTACTGTGACTGAATCAAGGACTAATTTGGGGGAATTAGGTAAGGACTCAAATTATCTCAGTTGCTCTTCCTGGCCTCATGGTTAGAGGCAAGCACACAGCTCAGCCCTATGTAAATCTGAAAATCAAAGTTTGAGTTCAGTATCTTTTCATGCCTTGCTCTACAATATTCAGCATCTTGGCAAACGATGGGAAGAACAAAATTTATGCTAGTGACTGCAGGGCAGCCAGTACAGTCCTCTTTCCCTTTGGGGAGATCCAGTGCTTGTGGTAACTGCTGTGTCCAAAATGCTGGCTCTGTGGCTCTCAGTATGCACCCGAGCAGCAGAACAGACTTTTATGGCATATTTAAGACATATCAGATATAAACTACAGAATTCAATTCCTTATTTACCTTTATGAATCCTAATCTCGAAGCCTATGTGGCCAACTTGCAGTGTGAATCATGACTGGTAAGTTTGCATGGAACCACCTGAGTGAATACCCACCTTACTGTGCTGTGAGGCATTGATGAAGGGATGCGTGGAAACTTCACTCCTGATCCTCCTCCTCCAGGGCCTCAAGCTGGCATCTCCACTCACTCAGGGGAACTCTGCCAACTCTGACTCTCTGGTGGAAAGCAGGACAGGACACCAGATCTAGCAATCAGCGACAAGGCCTAGGGCTAGCTGACAAATCTGGGTACATGGGCCAAGCTCATTGCCCCAGCACATCTCACTGGCTACTCGTGCAGTCCCCATCGCCAGTAGACAATGAATGCCCATGCTTTTACTTCATCCCTTCTCAATGTGTGTTGTACGATGCTCCCATCTGATTGCATTAAGTGCGAAAGTTCTAATCTCTGATGATTCTCATGGCTTAGGAGTGGCTTTAAGGCAAACTTTGCGATCATCACCTACTGCAACCTTGGGTTGCCAAATCACTGACAATGTCTGTTGATACTTGCAGCCTTGCATTTAACAGTTTACTTGGTAGACTGTAAACAAACATTTCTCAAAGAGATGGTGTGCAGCTCTGCACAGCACACACAGACGGTCTGACTGCATTACTGTGTCCTTCTCATGAGTCCCTGAAACTTCAGCACCACTGAAATTTAAAATGATGCTCTGATTATGTGTGCGCACATAGATACCCATACACATATAAGGAGAGGTGTAGATACAAAATATATATGTGTATTGAGTTTGTATGGCAAGGTCTTGCTAGTTGGGGGATATAGGAGCATCTTCTGTGAGAACATGCCAGAAGCTTCCCCCATGTGTCCCCATGCCAGCCAGCTGCAAGACGGACCTACAGCTGTTCAAGGCTGAGCCATCAGTGACAGTGGTAGTGCCTCTTAGTAAACATAGTTAAGAAAGGAGAGAGAAGTGAGAACATGTGAAAGAAACAGCTCTGCAGACACCAAGGCCAGTGACAAAGGAAGGGGAGAAGGGCAGGAGGTGCGCCAGGCACTGCCGGAGCAGAGATTCCCCTGCAGCCCCTGGTGCAGGCCATGGTGAGGGGAAGAGTGTGAGGAGGAAGGAGCAGCAGAGACAACGTGTGATGAACTGACCACAAACCACGTTCCCCATCCCCTGTACCACTCAGGATAGGGAGGCAGAGAAATAAGGAATGAAGTTGAGCCTGAGAAGAAGGGAGGGGTGGGAGGAAGGTGCTTCTAAGATTTTGTTTTATTTCTCATTATCCTACTCTGACATGATTGGTAATAAATTAAATTAACTTTTTCCCAAGTCAAGTCTGTTTCTTTTGTCCATGAGTGGGATTGTTGAAGGATCTCCCTGTCCTCATCTCAACCCACAACCTTCTACTTTTCTTCTCCCTTGTCCAGCTGAGAAAAGGGAGTGACAGAGCACCTCTGGCGGGCACCTGGCATCCAGCCAGGGTCAGCTCACCACAATATACCACAGACTACATATATATAACATGTAAGTATTGTAATTATGAAGCAGTACATTGTATTTATATATGTATGCACACATGTATATATGTATGTGTGTCTGTTTGGAGAGAGTGAGTTTGTATGAGTGTACAGCCACTGCACACATGCCTATCACTTGTTCTTAGCACCTTCAGCCTGGTGTGAATCCAGAGCTGATAAAGGGCACTCAGCCGATAGCTCAGGCACAGAAGCTTCTCATTCTGCCCAGTTCAATGCTGTCAGCAGCCCCGTGAGCTGCTGGATCTGGTCCTTTTGACGCACAACAGTTTAGCCCGGATGTACCCATTTCTGGTGTGATAAGATACTGAGGTTGGATGAGACTGAAAACTAACCTTGGGGCTAGATTTGCACAAGTAGTCCAGATATAGGAGCTTTCTCCTCTGCTAGGACTGCCCCTGAAAGCACTTCAAACTCACTTTTTCCTTTAAATTTTTCTTTTGTGAAGACTAAGGTCTTGAAGATGTTTTAGAATGAGGCGCAAAAACTAAAAATCTGCCACTCTGTGTGACTGAGTTTAACAAAATTCTCTGTTTTGATTTGGAATACTAATTTAAAAGCAAGCAGCCAAGAGTGCAAGACACTTCTGATTATTCTGTACTGTGTTACAGGCAAGAAGGTTCAGGAATGAGAACAACAAACCAGATGTCATCACTATTACTCGAAACTCTTCTTTCAAACGTCTCAGATGTTAGGAGTCTAGACCAGTGAGAAATTATAGCTGCTTCTACAGGCTTCTTCTTTATTCTTTCATTAGGACTGTATATTCAAATAAGCAATGTCTCTTTTCTCTCCTTTCCCAGCTCAGACCATTAGAGCTTTGACAATATATATGTTCATTCAATTTCTGGGTTTAGATTTCATTACTGCTTTTAGTAAGGTGGAAAAGTTATTTTTGCAGTGCAAGTCTATGAAATCCTAGAGTTATTCCTCCGAGGCCTTTTACCCCATGTTTGGAAAAAAAAAAATCAGCTATTAGATGTGAACTGCTTCAGCAACATGGCTTGGTTTATTAACTAGATGATAGCAATAAAGTTGGCAAAGCATTACTTGACAAATTAAAAATTCTCTACTGTCTCATTCTCCACACTGCAGCAAACATCAGATCCAGCCTTGGAAGCAGCATTAAAAATCAGGTCTTTAGTGGACATCTGATGCTTTATTTTGTATATTACACCACACTACATATTATGTCTTCAAATCACTTTTTGACTTGTATAAACAAGGAAAAACAAGGCATAGATAACTGCATGTGTAAAAAGGCACCTGAGATGGTTTTGTAAGTCTTCCTTGACTGATCTTAAGAGACTTGTGTAGTACAAGCTATTTTTAACTGTCTCTTACTGTGTAAGCACCGAGAAGTAAGTGTCTTCTCTGCAAGACCCGTGCTTGCTGCGTAGGTGCACCTGCTGGGGTTGTCCTTTTGTCAGGCAGGCACAAGGAAGGGATACAGAGATATTTTTAATCTTTGTACATAAATATTTTCCCCTTCTAATCATGAAGGACAGCGTTTTGGGACAAGGACTACGTCACCCAGTGAGTCAGGAGAACTGCCCGTAGGACAGTTTATTGTTTCCAGCCAGCA